>NC_070608.1:49852500-51095625 GCF_027172205.1 Podarcis raffonei | reverse complement strand
AATTCAGCAGTCATCCTCAAACTGACCCTTAAATAGGAACTGCAGTTTTGTCAACAATAAAAGCAGCAACAATTTATTTCCTATGCCCTGCCCATCTGACAGGGTTGTCCCAGCAACTCTGGACAGCTTTAAACAGAATATATAAAAAAATCAATTCATCTTAGCTGAACAATGCTTGTGTCCCAGCTAGAGAATACACTGTGAGGATAAAGTCAATACTAGGTTGTTTTCTGTTAAACAAAACATGAATAAACTAATGAACAAGTTTAAAAGATCTGAAGAAGAGTAGGGAAAGGGGAAGTACAGTAATGAAATGGAAGTAATGAGAGAATAAAATATTGTAGAATTATCAGACTATCATATTGAAAGTGACAATGAATTTGAGTTTAAAGCTGAGCAGGAGAGAAATGAAACAACAATGTAGCTCCTGCTTCTGAAAGAACCTATGTAAAAGAAGTACTTGGTTTATCATGTCAGAAAATTCTGAGCTGAACTGGAAAAATACAAGAGGAGGAAAGGGGGGAAAACACCCTACTTCCAACCTCTGAGAAATAATGAGAAGGCACTGCAAGGAAATGTTTATATAGATAAGGAAGGCCAGTTCTGAGAAAAGAGCATTGATCATGGAGGGACTTCAATTACTTTGTTATTGATGTAGATATAAATTGGAGAATTGCAAAATAGAATCTCCACTCCCAGGTGCAGTGTTAGAAACAGTTCCTTCCTGTACTTTGTTGAGCAACAACACAGGCTATTCAGCATATAAGCCTAAGAAAAGAATAGGCATGATTGTAAAATAAAATGTGGCAGGATTTTACTGTTCATTAAGGGGGGGGGGAAGAAGCTAAAATATAATAGCATGCTTGGAAACTGAGCATAACAAATGGTTGAGCATATGTTCAAGTAATAGGTCAACTTCACTTGTGGGCTCTAGAGAACGTCTGATATTGATGAAATTCCCCCATCAGCTAAAGTATCAACCATGGGGTACTTCTAGATAATCATTACCGATGGATTTGAAATGTGATTTAATTTCTTGTACAAACTCTGTGATCAGAAGAGATAGAGTCGATAGAGAAACTGTTCTACAAGCTCTCCTATATATTGGCTACACCCACATGAAGATCAGATTCCCATAGACTTCACTTCAGATTTCCCTTTAAATGTCACCAGATTCAATTTTGCACTGAAATAAACCCAGCGGGTTTATTTATTTTAGGGACGCGGGTGGCGCTGTGGGTAAAACCTCAGTGCCTAGGACTTGCCGATCGCATGGTTGGCGGTTCAAATCCCCGCGGTGGGGTGAGCTCCTGTCTTTCGGTCCCAGCTCCTGCCCACCTAGCAGTTCGAAAGCACCCCTAAGTGCAAGTAGATAAATAGGTACCGCTTTATAGCGGGAAGGTAAACGGCGTTTCCGTGTGCTGCGCTGGTGCTGGCTCACCAGAGCAGCTTCGGCACGCTGGCCACGTGACCCAGAAGTGTCTCCAGACAGCGCTGGCCCCCGGCCTCTTAAGTGAGATGGGCGCACAACCCTAGAGTTGGACACAACTGGCCTGTACGGGCAGGGGTACCTTTACCTTTTTTAACCCAGCACAATTTTTCATATTCTGTTAAGATTTCTACAAGAAATTAAGATTTCTCTAAGAGCTACACTAGTTTCAAATAATCTCCTGGTTTTGAAAGAAAGTCCTCAAATTACATTATCTCAAATAACTAAGACCACCAGCTTTTTGAGTCTGTTTTACATGGGTCTTCATTTGAAAAAATCTCTGAAAATTACAATTCATACAGAATGTGGCTGACAGAGTATGGGGGGGTGTGCTTGTAGGGAACAACTAACTCCAATCCTAAAATAAATTTCATTACCTATGTGACTTGAGTCCCCAAAGTATCTGAAGGAAACAATTCTTTCTATATCAGTCTGCCCAGATTCTTAGCTCTGGGGATGTGTCTCTTCCCATGGTCTTACCTTTGGTGCAAGTGCATTATGCGGTGACAAGAGATAGAGCCTTTTCTGTGATGGCACTAATGCTGATGCTCCTAGCATTTTGGCTTTGGGTTAAAACCTACTTTTTGAGGCAGATTTTGTGGGGCTTTTATAGGAGATGAGTATTAGCTTTCCACTGCAATGAGCTGTCATGAGTGGTTCCATGGGGGTATTATGGATATGTTATGTTTTTACCTACTCATTCTGTTGAAATTGTTTTATGTATTTTAACAACTATAGTGGTACCTCTGGTTACGTACTTAATTCGTTCCGGAGGTCCGTTGTTAACCAGAAACCATTCTTAACCTGAGGTGCCACTTTAGCTAATGGGGCCTCCCGCTGCCGCCGTGCCACCACCGTGCGATTTCTGTTCTCATCATGAAGTAAAGTTCTTAACCTGAGGTACTACTTCCGGGTACCACTGTATAACATGCACTGCGGTCATAAAGAGCAGGTTATTATAAATAATTAGCTTTCTCTAAAAGCTGACCAAATTACACAAATGGGCAACTTTTGGAGGAACTGCAAGGATGTTTCATGGCCAGGATTAAAGCCATTTCTCTGGGATCAGAGGCAGCATACCTCTTACTATCAGGAGATGTTTATTCCCAATATGGAGGGGTGGTAGAATGCTAAATGAACAATAAAGTAGCTTATTGTTTTGTTTTGTTTTAATCTCCAAATAGCCCTTTGTCTTGCATTCTGGGCATTGACAGACAACTCATTCATAGATGGTGCTGCTGCAGCAAATACGTTGGGTCTTCAAACGGTTTTCTTCAGAAGATCCAAACGAGAATGCTAACATACATTGAAAAGTTTTAGCTGTAGGCTTTTGAGCAATAAAAGTTCATCCTTTCAGTGATATAAGCTCTTGGGAAGGGTACTGTTATGTTCTTATGGGCGTACAACAACATACATGAGTAGACATAACATTGCCCCGTGCTGTACTACAACTCTTGTCAGCCCGAGAGGGATGTCTACAGATGAAGGTGGGTCACATTCATTAGTGTTCTCTAGTGTGAATATCATACATGTGCATAGGTCATGGATGTTGTTTTTGCTGTTAAATAGATCCACTTTCTTCTGTCTCTGTACTGTCACTTTTTGTGGATAGGGAGGTGTTAAATTTTAAATTAGATTCTGGTTGCTTGTAGAAACTCTTGCTTGCTTATAATCATCATGCATGCTTCTAAAGTAAACCAACATTAGAACAACTCAATGTGGTAATTAAGATAGAAAAAGGCAGTTCTAAGCCGCATAGCCTATCAGATTCCTTAGGGAGAGAAAAACACTGACGTGACTTGAAATGTGTCCAAGGGGTTTAGTTAGCCTCCAATTAGCTGCAAAGTTCCTCTATTAAAATGCATAACAAATACCAGCCTGCATGTCCCTGAACCCTTCATTATTTAAGTCCTAATTTCAGATGGTTCTTTCATTATAGCATATATCCAAAATGCTAGCATTGACTTTTAATTACATTGTACAATCATTGCTGTCAGGTGATAAATTGGAAGGACAGCAGACTCTAGGGCATATCTGGGTGAACCACAAGGGCTCAGCTCTTAACCAAAAGCAAACAACAGAACAAAGGCAAACATTCTAGGAACAATCTGCAATAAAATGAAGGCCAAGTGGTCTTTGCTGTGTAACCTTGCATTTCGCACCTGCTGTGAACTCCAGGGAGCTGCCTACTCAAGCAACCAGCTTGAGGTGCAAGCACAGGGAATATTAAGAAGCAGGAAACAAGCTTTGATCCGGACACTTTCTCAAGTACCAGGATGCCATTTTCCCCACAAGGAGACGAGAATAGTCAAGGTAGAGTGCTGTTATTGGGGAACAACATCTAGAGTGTGTATAAGTATAAAGAGTTTGTATAGCTTGAATATTTCATACCTTGTATCTTCACATGACATGCTAACTGTAAAATTAAAGAGCATGTGAACTTGGTCCCGTGCACTGGCAGAGACCAGTTTTAGGGCACTGCTGCAGAGATAATGTGTAAAGCCGCCCAAATAAAAACTGCTTTGATTTTCAGTGCTGAAGTTCCATAACTGGTAGTTAGGCAAGTATAGATTCTCTCTAGTGTGCTATATGTTCAGCAAGCAGCATTATTTCCTAAGTCCCTTCCACACATATAACTTCAACTTAATTAGGTTGTACTTTCAACTGAAAGAAAAGGCATACATCAATTTCAGCGTATCTATCTGTGGTGTTTGCCCATTCTTTGGGGATACGTTTGTATTGGGGGAGAGAAAGGTTAATAGGTTGACCAATAAGAAAGCCCGGAGGCGGAGCCTACCTGATTTTGAGGCTCAGCCCAGAGGTTTTGACAGTTAGTTCGGTTGGTTCTTTTGGGGGGGGGGCAGAGAGAGGAGTCAGAGTGAGTTAGAGACAGGGACAAGACCGAGAGGGAATAGAGTGACAGAGTTTTGAATATATTTTAAAACTTGTTTGTGTTTGAAATAAACTTTAATCTTCATTGTTAACTCTACCTGACTGAGACTCAATAATTCACCGGGGAACCCTCGGTCTTTTCCACAAAATTGGTGGCAGCGGAAGAATGAAGCAGTGGTGTACAGGTCAATAGTCTGTGAAACGACCGGGGGCTCTGTACGAACGCCACACTATCTAACATAGAATATGTATTGTGTAGAGTGGGGTGCCTTTAAACCAAACAATCTCATGTTTAATAAGGTGTGCCCCCCCCTCCTTCTCAACCATGTAAGTTGCAAGCATGGATCACTCTTGGAACAATTACATTTACAGGATAAGAAAATGTAACTCAGAAAGTCATTTTCAAACTTTTAGGCTCCCTTTCAGATTCCCTGCATCCCCAGTTCAGAATGAAATTTGCAGAGTTCTATTTGCAATTCAGGAAGCAGTTCACTGACAGGAACAGCAAAGGGATTATTAAACAGGACCAAGCAGAATAAAAAATGTTTTAAAATACCCTAAACATTTGTTAAAAAGAAAGCATACCTGTTAAATCCTGAAAAAGGACATCATATGCAGGCAAAAACGATGGAACTACTGAATTTTTAAAAAGTGCATTAAAAAAAACCCATAAAACTGTCCGAGTGACCAACAAGGTCTGATGCTTTATGCATCTTGCTTTCAAACTGCAAAGTCAGGTAATCCACATGTCAAGCTCTGTCAGTCAAAAACGTCAAACTGCAAAGAAGAACCAAATATTTCATTTGGTTTTTCCTCTAAGTTTCCTGACGGGTGTCAAAACTCAGAACGTCGTCTTCAATGGAGCAAATACTGTGCCACCTTTTAATGTGCAAACAGCCTTCCAAGCGATTTGCCACAATTCATGCCTTGTATGGCAATAAATAATCCCGTAGCTCTAAAAAAACCCCACCATATATAGGTAAGAGTACATTTCAGATAATTTTCTCATGTTTCTATGACCATACTAATAAGGATATTTCTGTAGACACTTAGGTTCCTTTTTTGGAAATAATGTTAAACTATGCTTCATGCTGTATGGAACATTCCATGCTATTTGGGGGTCTGTTAATCTAGTTGCATTGTACAATAGATCTATGATCATAGAAATAAATCTAATTTGATTGTGTACATAGGCTAGCATGACTCTTGGGCTCATGTACTTCCTTCTGTTCTTCTCGCCTGGCTGTAAGAAGATTGGAAGTGTTGACTTCCACTTTTAAACCAACCAGAGTTCCTCATTATACCCAAACAAAGGCAAACTTATTAGTTTATGCTGAAGTGCAGAAGAACAAACAAGCCAGGATTAAACAGTGGTCCATTGTCAGTATGCTACTATGATGGAACTTTGGGACACTGCAACTCCCTATACTACATTCAAGATTTACACAATTTCACAGAAAATTGTTGTCACAGAGTGGGCCAGTCAATAAATCACACAGTTCAAAGTTGGAGTTAACCCTTTATTAGCAAAACGAAAAACGATCTCCACAGACTTGGCTGAGTGTCAGGCCTAATAAACATAGCAGCCATCTACTGAGACTAAACACCCTGTCTTCCCACAGCTGTCTGTCTCCTCCTCTCCAGGGCTTTTTCAAAGCAACCAGAGACTGTGCCAGTGTGCAGCCAATCTCTCTTCCTCCCTTTTCATGCCTCTTCTGGTTCTAGGAGACAGGGTGGAGGGGAGCTTGTAACAGCAGGAGGGGAAGACACATGTGACTCTTCACCAGCTTGAAACATACCTGCCTCTTAACCTCCCTTCTCGCACTCGTCAGTTTCAGCTTCTGATTCTTGACTTCTCTCTGCCACAGACTTTCCCAGCTCACTAAACCCTTCAGCTTCTGATGTCTTCTCAGTCTTCTCCCTCTGACCATTCATTGTCATCCCACCACCACTTCCCTGGCTCTGAGCATTCTTCTCTTGGTGGTTCCCCAGCTGGTTCCTCCCACCATTTCTCTGCATCCAACCAGTCCATGGCAATTGTGATCTTCTAGCCTGCACAGGACTTGTGTGTGTTCCAATGGCATAATTTAGCAGATATGGTTTCTCCTTTCACAGTGCCCAATGTGAGAAAAAAATATCTGTAGCTGCTGTAGCTGACTTTTATTTATCACAGTGGTAAACTCATATGACTTTAGGTGTGTATTAGCTACCTAATAAGGGATGGAGAACCTGTGAGCCTCCAAATGTTGTTGACCTATAACTCCCAACACCCCATCCAGAATGGCCAGTGGTCATGAATGATGAGAGATGTAATTAGCAAAAATATAGAGGGCCACAGATTTCTCATCAATGAATTGAGAGACCCAATTGAGCATTAGACTGTAATGTGGAAGCTGGACTACAATGACTGCCATTTATTTTGGAGACTTTGACTGTACAGAAGAAGGATCATCCTGGATCTATTTAATGCTTTACTCAAATCTTGTCATTATCATCAGACATGATCAGTAAGAGGGAAGTGTATGCTTAATCACAAGTACATACCATTGAAATCAGTTATATTTTATTTTGGGTAAGTGTTAGGGTTGTCAACGGACCAGAAAGAAAACCCAGTCATGCACACTCTCTTTTGCTTTTTGCAGAAACTTTATCAAAAAGTGAAGCTTTTCACAGTTCAGGGAGAAACATTATAACTTGCTAATTAATTATGGTTGAATGTCTCTTGGGTCAGCAATTGTCAAATCATCTGTTTAGTGCTTGAAAGAAATGTTGATCCATTTTCTTTAAAATTCAAAATTGGCTTGTGTTATTTTTGGAGGGACATGTACATTCTTGCACTGCTGCTTGGAAGTTGCAATGCAGATGAGCAAAGGAACACATGAAGGTGAATGAAATACTCATGTGTAGGCTCCTGATTGTCTTTGTCCACCAGCTTGAGAACAAAAGACACTGACTCTTGCTGTTGTTTCTTCCCTGTAATCCACACTTTTGAAACTCACATGGAGGAAGACATTACGTCTACTTTCAAAGGGCAAATAATCTCTCACCCACTGGCCATTCTTCCCTCATCACCAAGAAGAACTTCCTTGAACACTAAACTATGGAAACATGAGATGTTACGGAAGCAATCCTATACACAAAAAGCTGACATAAAACATGCCAGTATAAATTAAACTGACATAAATTTCCACCAGATCCAAACCCTGTTTTGTAGCAGGGCTGATACTGCTCTTCCTAAGCCTGTCAGGGGGAAAACAAACCATTAAAATAATGTTCTATGGTGGGTTACCAGGTCATGTGACCGAGCCTGAAATTCCAAATCTGGACAAGTCCCCACTTTTGAGGGACGTACAGCAACCTAAGCTCAGACATAGCCTGACATAGCATGATGTTTGTGCAGTTAATGTCATGTCACATCAGTTTATTTAGTAAAAGTCAGAATTATCAGTAAAAATATTATAACGTGCAGATTGTGGTAGGGAGTCTTCTGGTGACATCAAAATTGCATGTATATTTTCTGTCCAGAAAAAGAAAATGCTAGAGTATCAACTTTCAGTCCAGTAAATAGGGTTATACCCATCTATCATACACAGAGTAGACCCTCTGAAATCTAGCCTATTGAAGTTCATTGATTTTGGTGGATCAACTCAGGGTAGGGACCGTAAGGCAGGAAACTCTTAAGATAGCCCAATGTGAGTATGCTTAGCTGCCACAGGATGCTGTTTGAGTGTTGAGAGGAGAGTAAGAGGGGAATGGGACTGGATAATATTGCCACCTTTGGTTGGGCAAAATATGGGACAGGTCGAAGGGGAATGGGGGGGGGGGCTAAAAATTACTTTACCTGGTGCAGAAATCAATTCAAAGCAATCCATTACAATGACACATGGGGTTAGCAGTGGATTATTTAATGAAAAAAATAACCAAATCACTTTGGCAATCATGATGCCTTTAAAACAATATAGGGAAGGGGTCCTCGAACTTTTTCAGCAGGGGGCCATTTCACTGTCCCTCGGACCTTGTGGGGGGGCCGGACTATATTTTGGGGAAAAAAAAGAACTGCCGCGGGGGGGGGGGAGGAAGACGAAAGAGCTGGAGTCGGGAGCCCCTGCAGCCACAGTCCCCACAGCGGGAGGAAGGCCCAAGCACCACTGCCACATCGCTGGCCACAACTCCCCACCAGCCCCCTTGCTGTTTCTTCCCCCTTCCTCAGACCTCGCCAACGCCACAGGCCTCAGCCTGGACAGGGACAGCAGCCGCTGCTGCTGCTGAAGCCAACCCCCTCCTGGTTTGCTGCCCCAGGCTGAAGAGGAAGGTGCCCAGGCAGAGAGAAAGAGGGCTTCAGCCCAGCGCCTCCGAAGCAGACAGGCGACAGGGAGTGAAGGGAGAAGGGCCGCCAGGGCGGGGGGGGGGAGGTCCACCATCCATCCGGGTGCAGAGACCCCACCTCCTCTGCCTTCCCTCAGCCAGGAAGCAGCGACTCACCCAGATCCTGTCCCCTGGGCTGGGCTCTTCGGATTGGGGCAAGAGCGATGACCAGAGCAGCAGCAGCCCCAGGAAGGAGTTGAGCAGCAGCACCACGCGCAAGAGGAAACCCAGCTTTAGCTGCCTCCTCAGCGCCAGCCCCACAAGCTCACCAAAGCCACTGGCCCCCTCGCTGCTCCCTCCCACGTTGCTCTCTGCTCAGCCCCCCGCTGCTGTAGGAGCCATGGGCGGATGCATGTTGGCGGCAGCTCTACAAATGAAAGGCCACATCGGAGTTTACCTCAGCGCGGTGCGGGGACTGACCAATCAGTCCCCGCACCTCTGAAAAGCTGCATCAGAGATGCTTGCCACCCCACCCCAGATTGAGGTAAACGTCGATGCGGCCTTTCGGCCTCAGACACTTGGCAGGGGTTTTCAAATGGTCATGCGGGCCAGATTCACAACCCTTGTAGGCCACATCCAGCTCCCAAGCCATAGTTTGCCAACCCCTGATATAGGGTGTTAGCCTCCTTTTCCTCCTTATTCAGTCATCTCTGGCAATGCCTCATATCTCCAGAGCTTCAAGTTTGGGTGTTCAGTTGCAGCAGCCTAACAAGACTCCATTTTTCAGCAGGCAAGTTGTTAGAGATGACCTTGAAGTCAGAGTCATTAAAACATTAAATTTCTTTTTCTTTTTAAAGCGCCACCACATCCCACACAAACTGGAAGAATTTAAATGTAAATGCCAGTTGTCAGGTGTTTATGTCCTAAAACAGTTTATGATTCCTCCTACTCATGTTTTTGCTGTTCTGCATCCGATTTCTGTATCAGATGGCAAAAAAAGCAAATTCATAGGGAAGCAATTTTAAAGTTTTCTCCATAAGGCAGCATTATTACCATACTTATGGATTGCTGCATTTTCTCTGCCTCGTTTGCCCTCAGCATGTACGTCTGTGGTTACTGAAGGGGAGGGAAATGGGGAAGGGAAATCATAATTCTGAATGTGTTTTATAGATCCTTGCATGGGAAAGCTAAAAAATGTTTTTGCTGACTGTAATTTGGTGTGCTTTGGTACATTTATAATCCCAGCACACCAGTCTGAATGCTATTATGAACTGAAAAACTGATTATTTTCTGCTTAGCTGAATGAACCACGAGGAGGAGAACAGCTTTACAACCTTGAAGGCAAGTGGGCTAAAGAAAGCAAATAGCAGGGAGGGATCATGAAAGACAGGGAAGCTGATCCACTATCCTGCTTTCGAGGAAGCAGGCTTCAATTAAATATCTATTCATTGGTAATGAATGTCAAATAACAGTAAACGAGCATTTACTAGAATATTAATCACATACTTAAGTGCTAATTGCAGCATATTACCAATTAATGGGCCTTTAAGAAACTAAATATACTTTGGTACATAATAAGTATTAATTGAGTGCCACTTCAAGAACTTGGTTTTGCATTTCTTAATTGGATGGTGTCACAACATATAGACATTAAACCCTTACGTTTCTGTCATTCTGTACTCTACAGTTACTATTCATTTTATATAAACTTCCGAAGCTACTGTTGGTCCATCTGGCCCAGTATTATAATCAAGAATTCCTTTAGGAAAATCTTTTCCAATCTTGTTGACAGTAGTGGCCAGTGAGGCAATGGCACTCCCCCTACCACTCAACACCCATGTGGCTGCTGCTTATCAGGAACTTCTGCTGGAGTTTTTGCACTGCACTGACCTCACTATTGCCTCACCTCTCATCCTCTTAACCCCCAGGAGGCAGCAGCAACAACACGTGCACTGGGAGATCCAGTGAACAATGGCACCCCATCCTGCTGATTGTTAATTTTTCTTAAGGAAGTTTCTTCTAAACTGGAATGCTGGGCCTTGGACTTTATGTACAAAGTGTGAGCCTTTTGCAAATTTAGCACTCATAATATAGGTTTTCCCTTTATATCTTCAGATACAATGACAATTCAAGTGTCACTGGCACAACACACCATTCCCTAAATTAACCAAACAGGACCCAAGAAGGTAACAGGGTAATACTTTTATGAGGAAAATACTCCCTCTCCTGTAATTATGCTGGGGGTCTATACTCGTAATTTTACTTCAGTCATGTGACTATAGCATTCACACAATGCCTGTGCAATGTGTGCATGTCTAACATGATAGCTCAGTTGTTCAAAGCTGACATCACATGATGATTCCTTTAAACTTCAGTAGTAAGAAGGAGGCCGGCTCATATATCAGGGATAAGGGTTGTTGTTGATAACAAGCCTTCTGAAACAGGTGCATCAACTCCTAGGGGCCCGTCACTTCTTGTGGTATCATGCACGCAACATCAGGGAGTTGTGCAGCATTGTGCACATGATGGCATGATGTCACGCAGCATTGTGCATGGGCCCCCTCAATTCTCTCAAGAAGATGGTGCCTTCTTCCCAATTGAAATGCATTTATAGAGTCTTCCCAATTTATGGAGAACTTTATGAATTTATGAAATTTATGAAATGCATTTATGGAGAACTTCTGTTTACTCCAATTTGTTATCAAGGAATTTATCTAATCTAGTGCTTCTGTTTCACATAATAAAGCTAAGCCCTATAACGACAAGGAGTCTTTAAACAGGAGGAAGAAGAATCAATTTTGCATATCCTGTTATTTTGCTATACAACAGGGCAAAATGAGCAGATAACAGCAAAGGTTGCTAGGTTCATAGCAGGGGCAATCAGAATAAGGGCCACTAACCGACTGCTGATTCAGGACTTTAAATTGTGCTCTTACATCAAATTTCCTTTTCTGTGCATACTGTAATGTTTTACTGTTGCTATGGCCCTTGGCTAATGTGAATAAAGTTCTATCATCTATCTATCTATCTATCTATCTATCATCTATCTATCTATCATCTATCTATCTCTATCATCTATCTATCTATCTATCATCTATCTATCTATCATCTATCTATCATCTATCTATCTATATCTATATATCTATTTATCTGTCTATTCAACAGGGATAGGCAACCTCATGCCCTTCAGATGTTGTCAGACTACAATTCCCATAATCCTTGACCAATGCTGGCCAGAACTGATGGCAGTTCTTGTCTAACAATATCTGGAGAGCACCAGATATGAAAGATCATATATTTGGGCTTTCCAGCTTTGGCTACAAACTCACTAGAATTGCTAAAAGAGAGAAATTGGTGACAAATCCTACACACAATAAATGGAGCAATAAAAACCCTAGAAAAACTTGTGAGCTTAGAAATATTCACCCATGAGAAGATTCATTGGCCTCCTAATTATTAAATTACAAGGGTGTAGTGCTTACTGTACCCTTGAGTTATTTAATAGCAACTGGATATTGTACCAAACGTATTCTGGTGGCTGGTTGCAATCAGCAGATAATCACGAGAGAGAATGTGTATAATAAATCAGGTGTTTTCCCAAAGAATATATTTTATATTCTACAGTTTACCTAGAGGTTTGTACTTCTCTGATATCCCAGGTTTTGTTTTGTTTCTTTCTTGTCATTGGGGAGTCTATGCATTTTAAGTTTAGGGTATTTCAGATCAATATGTAATTCATTCATTTAAGCTCTTTGGTCCCAGATGGCTGGGCGAAAATGTGGCCCTGTTTCTTGAAACAGCATTAACCGGCAGCACATCTGCAGTATCAGCATGTGCAGAAGTGAAGAAATTATTCTAGTGGTCTGACCTGTATATTTCTCATGAGCTTCCTTTCCTGCTTAGCCTGTGTCCGCTGAAGGCATTTGAGATGTAGTACTTATTTTAAAATAATGCAATTCCATTTCGTAAACTACCGCTCCTTGATCAAATAGCAGGAAAGTGCATCAAATCACTGATAGGAAGCTCAGGCAGTGAGATGTGACAGCTACATAGCCAAAACAAGGTTCCTGAGAAACAGAAAGGATGCATCATCACGCTTGGGATCATTTGGGGAAAAGTGGGGGAGATAAATTTGATAAACAAATAAAATCTCAAGGTTTGCAAAAGCAGGAAATAGGGGAAGACCTGGTGATTTGCCCAAGCTTTCAGTGAATTTCATTGGATTGCCGGAATTAATGTTGTTTTAGCTGGTTAATTGTAATATATCTACCTTGAGTTTTGGGTTTGTGTAATTATATTACAGAACTGGCTAACCCGCAGTCTGAAGGCCAAATATGCAACCCCAAGAGGTGGGGTTTTTCGGTTGCCTCTAAGACCCCTGGCTCAATCAAATTTGTTATTTTAAAATGACTGCTCCTATGGGTCACCTAATGTGAAACAATGATGTTAAACAATTGTGTGGCCTCCAATACTTCTTTTTAAAATCATTTTTGAAAACCCCAATTATTCTCATACCTAATGAGAATGTAATGAGATGTTGTGATGTTCAGAGGTTCCCCCAATCTGTCCGTTGTTTGGTTTTTTAAAAAAAAATGTGGGGTACAGAAATGCAAAAATACTCAAGTAAAGAAAGCAAAGTGCTTCTACTACACCTGCCCAACAGTGCAAGAAGTATGCTATGCAGGAGACCACAGAAAATAAAATACTGTAAATCAGCAGTTCTCTACCTGTGGGTCCTCAGATGTTGTTGGACTACAACTCCCATCATCCCTGAGCTCTGGCCTTGCTAGCTAGGGGTGATGGGAATTGTAGTTCAACAACATCCGGGGACCCACAGGTTGAAAAAGGCTGCTGTAAATGCTTGTGTACAGACCAGAAGACTGGCCTATTAAGAGGAACAGTCTTTAGGCCAAGTGGGTGGAGCATAGATAGGCAGGTGAAGATAGAAACTTACAAGGTCTCAGTTCATCTTTAGCCTTTATTGGAGCCAAGTTTATAACTTGGAGCTGTACCTGGTGCTGCAACCACGGCCCTGTCTTGTTGAAATTTGCTCACTTGGAGCTATCCATAGTGCTGTCACACAGACCTACTTTGCTTCTGTGAGTACTTAGTATAGATAGGTCACAACAGTTCCTTGTTAGCAGTAACATAGGGGTGCTCAGAATGTAACACCAGCTCTGTACAAGGGATTCCTGAGCTTTTCCAGTTACTTTTAACACAGGCATAGGCAAACTCGGCCCTCCAGATGTTTTGGGACTACAACTTCCACCATCCCTAGCTAACAGGACCAGTGGTCAGGGATGATGGGAGCTGTAGTCCCAAAACATCTGGAGGGCTGAGTTTGCCTATGCCTCCTCTAAAATTCATAAGTGGTAGTCATTAAGACAGCTCAAAAAGCAATGGAATTGCTCAGGGTCCTATTGCAACATTTCAGAGAATTCAACAGATGGCATCAAGAGATTTAAAAATCTGCTAGTAAGGGAATTATACTGTTATTTCTTGACAATATACAGTGGGAAATACAATATCTTCCACTGCAGCAACTGGGAAGGAGGTTGTTGGACCTTCCACCTACAGATCCAATTAGCATACAGGAAAAGTAGACTTGGAGAAGTCAGAAAAGAATTCCAGAAAGACAGCACACCTCCTGAGCGTGGCTGACCACACATTTTGACCATGAGCTGCAGTCCAGAACAGATCTTTGCTATGCTAAAGGTCTGAGGAATAGGAGAGAAATGTGAACTGTTGTCCTTCCCACAAAATATAAAAAACAACCCATTTCACCCTGCTTGGCATATTTATGAAAGCCAGGTTCTTCACATTACATGTATTTAATGTAAAGTGCCCTGAACTTATTTCCTTCCTTCCTTCCTTCCTTCCTTCCTTCCTTCCTTCCTTCCTTCACAGTGTGAGAAAAGGAGATACCAGCTAACAATGTCTAACAAATGACTGGACAAGTCATTATCAGAGTGGGTAAAGTAGAATGTTTTTCATACTTACAAAATACTTTGACTGCAGAATGTACTCCCCCTCCCCCAGATAACAGTGCTGATCTATTATACCTTGGGACCATAATACAGCAGAGCTGAGCATAATATAACTCATGGCCAATAGAATGGCTAGTGTTAAAGGCCACTAGTTGCTCCCAACATTTAAACAATCTTATTTTTTAAAAGAGAGAGGGGTTCAAAATGAATAAACAAGCAAACAGGTACTTCATACTGTATAGGGCAGAATATCCAGAGCAGGAACACAGATGAATCCTCAGAGCAGAATCCTTCAGAGCTGGAAGTAGCATTTAAAACAAACCCAAGTATATGCACTATTTATTGAACTGCATATAAACTAAAGTGCAGACACAGATATTTTAACTTAATAGAAAAGAAGTGAACATTTGGGAGTTCCTAACTCATTTCAATGGGCTGCCAAATTGTTTCTCAGGAAGTTGTGGGACCTTGTTTTGCTTGCAACTTGATTGTGTTGGATGTGATATTGACTGGGCTTGCTGAAGCAAAAAGTTCATATTACAAAATTCACTGACAAAGGGAGATGGTTATAATCTAATAGATATGCTGTTGCTTGAATTTTGCCTATCTTTCACAAAAAGTATGCATTAAATCAACAAAACTCATGGCCCGCCAAAGTTCAGTAAACAGTAAACAGGGATAAAAATCAGGCCATTAAGTATCGGGTGAAAGTAACAGGCTCACTTGTAAAAGGCTCCTTATGTGGAATGGAGAGTCCCATAGTGCAAATGTCTGGGCTGGCTTGGTTAAACAACCAAAGTTTTAGCAGGCACCAAGGACTGTACAGTGAAGGTACTTGCCCCAAATCAATAGGCAGGGAGTTTCAAAGTGTAGATGCTGCCACAATGAAGGATCGATTCCTTGTGAGTTTGCAAAGAATATTATATGGCCCTTATAAAAATGCCAGTTCTGCAGATCAGGACATGGAAGCCTATACATATGATTTTGCATCTAAGAACCATCTTGTCTGATCACAGAGGTAAAATATTTTTGAATATTTTGTTCTTACTTTAAATGCTATTTACTGGAAACTATTTTTTCTCAATTATCACTCCTGAATTATTTCAATGCCTCCGAATGACTGCTTTAGCAGCTGCCAACACTTCTGTTCAAATAAAATGTAGTCTAACTACACTTTTTGTTCACTTGATGTACAGAATAATTTAGAAAAAAAGTCAATTTCTCTTTTTGCATATAATTGTAATATATGGTCATGCTCTTCCTACCTTGTGGCATGTGAAAGATGATGTGTGCACCAGTATACCTGAAGGAGCATCTCCACCCCCATCATTTGAGGTCCACCTATGAGAGCCTTCTGGCAGTTCCCTCACTGCAAGAAATGAAGTTACAGGGAACCAGTTAGAGGATCTACTTGGCAGTGGTGCCTTCCATGTGGAACGCCTTCCCATCAGATGCCAAGAAGATAAAGAACTACACAACTTTTAGAAGACATCTGAAAGCAGCTCTGTATCGAGAAGTTTTTTATGCTTGACATCTTATGTGTTCTGGAAGCCACACAGAGAGATGGATGGGACATTATTATTATTATTATTATTATTATTATTATTATTACATAAATTATCATTAATGAAAAGTAGAGATGGGGAAATCTGTCAACTTCACTTTCTAATTTTCATTTTTTTCCAATTTTAAGTTCAGCTTAACACATTTTCTACTTTGCTGGAGTCTGATTATGGGTCATTGTAATTGTTTTATTGTAATGTGTTGCTTCTGATTATATGAGCAGCTAATGCATCACTACATACTACGAATTCAAAGCACAAGTCCTTCTGGGAGTGATGGGACGACATTTCATAGCTTTCAGAAAGAGTTGCATGAGGGAAAGCATGGCTGTCCCTAGTTTTTACATGCTACCAAATCAATAGATCAGCAGTGCCCATAAACCCCCTTTGGTCCAGCTCCACAAGTGACATCTTAAATGACATCAGGTGTAGGGCAAATCACCATGACTTAGCTAAAAGATCCTAATGAGGCCCTCAGGCCAGAAGTTTAATGGTTAGGGATAGCTTCTTGGATGAAAGTAAAATGAAAAGTAGAAGAATATAAACAAAGGCTTTGTGGGCCTTCCTTGAGTTTTATATATACCTAGTCTACTAGATACCACTTCCAAAGTACTTAAGAGTCAATCCCCTTTATTGAATATCATCATCATCATCATCAAACCTTTATTGGCATCATGTACAAACATTCAGAATAAATAGGCCAGTGTGATCTCATCGCCATTTCAACAATACAGTCATTTGCCAAAGGGAAGAAGAGGCGAGCAATCTATTTCATCTCTGTGGGTCTCCAGCAAGGGCAGAATCCTCCAGAAAGGGCAAAAAATCAAATAGAGGAACTTAGCTACTGTCTTGGTGAGCTCCTGGTTTATCCCCTGTAATAAGAAGCGTATAACCTCTGTCTCTGGTTTCCATGTTGGAATACATAGTTGATCTAAAGATTGTTGGTGGAGATCATCATACATTTTACATTTAAGGGCCATGTGAGCTAGAGTTTCCACCAGGTGGGCATCACATAGGCAGATCCTATCTCCTTCTGCCATACCCGCAAACCTACCCCCAAGGAGGTTAGAAGGATTAGAATTGAACCTAGCCAGTGAAAAAGCCCTTCTTTATTGCGGGTTAAACAAAAATTGTAAATAAATTCAATATGTGTATCAATGGGTGGAGGATGAGAGAGTTAAAAGGGTGTATTTTTATTTGAACTCTGCCTTTCGTAAATCTACATGACTAGCGGACAGCCATAAGGCAGCAAGCAAAAGCTATTTGAAACAACCTGTAAATTAGGTGACTGAATAATGTTTCACTTTCTTGCAAGTGATTTATTGTATGATTAGGAAATGATGCAGCAACTATAGATACAATGTTCTGTTACCACGGATGAGCTCATTCAGTAAAGTGAGATGTAGTCTACACACTCAGTAACACACATGGTTTTTTAATAGCTAATAGCCTAAGATTCGTATTTACCATAGTATTGTCATGACCAAGGGTCTAGCCCAATGCTCACTTAAAATGCAGCAAATGGGTAGCACTCAGTTGAGCACTGTGGGATGATCCATAATCAGTGAACTGTTATAACCTTTCGTTTTTCATCGGGACCAACATATATCACTAAGTACTCAAAGTGCTTTATATGGGAAATCAATAAATGCGGTGCTTAGATGATAAATGTTTACAATTTACTCCTTGGTTGCTACCATGCTATAATGAAAAACAGCACCTTAAAATGAATAGCAGGGTTACACTTAAGGAACTGAGATCTTATGCCCATTCTTAAGGGCAGGAGAAGCACCACAATAAATATATCTCCTCCTTTTAAAAGCTTAGGACACCCTCCAGTTTGAAAGGAATCCACTCCTCTGAAAATAAATCAGAGCTTTCAAGTAAATTTGAGCCACTTTTCTCACTACTGGAAAGATGCTAATATGTGCATAAGGGTGGGGGGTTGGGAGATGTGCTATTGCTCTCAGAGATGTCTGATTTATGGATTCAACTGAGTCAAGTAGTAACTGTGAATGAATGCAGTTGGGTTGCTATCAGTTCTCCTGTCGCAAATCTCACACATCCCACCCCAGCTTTTCGCCTGATGAAATATTTCAAAAACTAAATTACCTGGTGCCACCAATATTTTATGTGAAATGGCAATGGAGACTTTCACATCTCTTTTGAAAGGTAGGACAACACCATGCGCATTTACAATGTGACAAGGAATTCTCCTGCCTTATCAGTCTGACATATTTTAACCTCCCCAGTCATGTTGTGCAGACTGCCAAAAGTATGGGGACAAGTTACATTAAAATGAATGATGGGATGTAATAGAAAGTTACTTTAGGATCTGCCTGATACAATCACAGCAGCTTCAGATGGCATTCCTTCTTTCACACCATCATCAAATGCACTATTTAACTACTATCTTTTAAAAATGTAAATAAAACAATTTTTGCAAATCGAAGGGACCCGGTAAGGAACGACTGGTACATTATTAAGGGAGACGGTGTTCTGGAGCAATGACATTTACTAGCGACCTTCAGACAGATGAGTCACTACTGCCTACTGGGAGGGAGAGGGGTGAAGTTATGGGGAGGTTGACACCTGCAATCCAGTTGGTGTGTTTTCATAGCGCTTACCTCCCTGCTGCCTTGCTTCTCTCAACAACTCCACTGTCAGGACGTCAGGTGAATGTGTCTGTCCCACCATGCCATCTGCTACTGATGATTTCAATGGATAAGAAAGATTGCAGTCTGACCAAGCACAGATAATAGAACTAATTCACACTATTGCTGTAGCTAATAGTGTTGTAAGCCTTTACTCTGGTGTAAAAGGCTGTCAGTGTGAATGTGTCTGCTAAGAAGTAAGTGCCGCTTGGTTCAATGGGGCTTACACCCAGTATAGGATTGCAACTTGTCCAATTGTCCTGTGTATTTTTATACCACTACCACTGCTGATTAATTATTGGGTTTGAAGTGCCAGCAGTAAAGCAGCGCTTGAGCTGAATAGCTTGAGTATATGATAACAGAGAGCCAGGCAGCATATTGCTTTAAAAAATAGCATAGAAGCATCTCACAATTCATAATCTACTCAACAATAATATATTTGCTGGAATAGGAGAATTTCAATTGTCCTGTGAAAAAGCAGCCAGTGATAGTTAGGCAGATAGCAGGAAGCTGTTCCATAGATGAGGGGACATTACTGAAGAGGCCCCGTCTCTCAGAGTTGTATGCCAAACATCTGGTGATGGTGGGACAGATCCCTAGGTATCATGTGTTGAACTCCGAAGTCAGGCAGGTTAATATGGAAGGAGACAGGTCTTGCTTGTGGTGGATGAGGGTGGAAGCAAAATAGAGACTAAATGGCAGGGTCAATGAATGTGACTCTTGCCTTTGTACAGTTGTCTGCCAGACAAAAGTCAAAGGTTTCTACATGCACACACCTCGTCATCCTTGCAAGCAAGGGTCCTTATCACACTTAAAGACACATTCCAGCCAAGCAAAAGAACTCTGCTTGGAAGGGTGTGGAAGGGCTACAACCTGGGAAGAGATCCATGTGCCAACCAAAGAAGCGGGGGGGGGCACATGCAGCTTCTGGGCCTGAGATTCCCTGTCTCTGCATTAAGGTTAACATGGATCATCAGCTTCAGTTCCTCACTTCATATTGGTATCCACATGACACACTCTTGAATTCTGAGACTGATTCATCATGGTAAACTCGGCCAGTTCTGAATAAAGAATCTATTGTTATTATTCAGGTTATCCGCTATTTTGTATACATCAGAAGATAGGTAAGTTACACTGTATTACGAAAACTCATTCATGGAATAGGTAGCACATTTTTGTAGTTTATGAATTAAGTCAATCTGCTGCCTAATTCACAAGATCACACCAACTGAAGTTTGTACTAATTGATAGTCTCAATGGTGCTTTTCATGAAGTAAGTGTCATCTCTGCCTGTTTTGTGAAATTGCACACAAGGCGTTTAGCAAATACTCCAGAGAATAAACTTGTTTACTATTATTATTTAGTATTTATATAGGCCCATCAGTATGCGTGATGCTTCACAAGTTACAAAAAGACAGGTCACTGCCCTCAAGGAGCCTGCAATTTAAAATGTGATACAGGGAAAACACCAGAGAAGGGGAGATACCTGTGCCTCCCTCCAGAAGTTTTTGGACTATAACTCCCACCATTCCTGACCATTGGTCATGCTGACTGGGCCTGATGGAGTCCAACACAGGTTCTTTATCCTTGCAAGAGAGGAAGGGGCGGGAAGTTGAAAATGGGCTGAACACTTCCCAGGAGTTCTCTGGGAAGAGGGATTGACTGTTAAACCACTTTGGGAACTGTAGTTCTGTGCAGGGAATGGGGGTCTCCTAACAACTGTCAGCACCCTTAACACACTACAATTCCCAGGATTCTTTGGGGGAAGGTATGATTGTTAAAATGGTTTAATAGTGCTTTAAATGTATGCTGTGGATATGGTCCTAGTTAAGCAGTGTTTTAACACCACATTATGTATGTTTCTACAGATTTTTTAAAAATCCACTTGTTCAGTTTCATCCTTGGAGTATGACCATCTTATCACAAAGTGGACACTTAACTGCAACTTAAACTGTGTCCATTGCATTGAGCTCTTTCTTTGAAAAGACATAGGGAGTATACCAGGAGATAAGTGTGTCCAAAAAGCGCAAAGCAATTTGGGAGGGTGTGATGGCAGAGGTCAGGTAATGAGAAGTCAATGGATGCAAAAAGGAAAACTATGTATGTCTAGATGGGTGGCTTCCTTTGGATTTTCTAAACATGTTATGACTATGCTAATTGCATCCTTTTGTATATCTTTAGTGAAATTAGCAATTCATATAGGATTGTTCTGCCCCCAGAAAATTGTGCTGGCTCATTTCCTTCCTATTATATTAAATCACCCCCTGAACACATTTCTCCCCCTGTATGATTAACAATATGTAAAATACTCGAAAATTGCTTCAGTCTAGACTTGTGAAATCCTGGGCTTATCTTTGGATAAATGCTTTCACAACAGAAAATACTGTCAAATGTCAGTTAAGCTTCAAATTGCTTGGTTTAAATTTTGCCAGAGGGAAGAAGGGGGGAAAACAGGGTTTCCTTTATCGCCTTTTTAATCATTGGTAAATCCTCCTAAGTATCAGAGCTTTGCAGACAATCCCTGCTCTGAATGGAAGAAAATGTTTGTTTTGGGGGTAAAAATATGTACAGGGGACAGGAAATTTAACCTTGGTAATTTTGTTCAGTCCACCTTCTTCTTCAGCTGCTTTCATCTACAAGAGTAAGTCCGGCCCTACTATTAGACAGAGTGAACCATCTGTCTGAGTCAATGGTCCTGGGAGATGGGGACACTGACAGCAACACTCAGCTATTCCTCCTAATCCTCAGCCTCCCCCTCACCTTCCCCCTGGCCCCACCCAGACCAAACTCTGCATTCCCTAAGTTCACCTGCTACCCTCAGGTGTGGTGGTGGAGGGTGCTGTCCAACTGTGAGGCTACTTGGAAGTTTAGAGTACGTTGCTGACACTCCTTTACATCTGCAGGTGAGACAGTGGATGCGCTGGACCAGGCATCCCCAACCTCAGCCCTCCAGATGTTTTGGGACTACAATTCCCATAATCCCTGAGCACTGGTCCTGTTAGCTAGGGATGATGGGAGTTGTAGTCCCAAAACATCTGGAGGGCCAAGGTTGGGGGTGCCTGTGCTGGACCATTGCCTTGCCTTGGCAATGGACTGGATGAGAGTCAACAAACTGCAGCTCAATCCAGATAAGACTAGATTGAGCTGCAGTTCCCTAGATCAGATGGATGGGAGGTTGCCTGCTCTTGATGGGCTTACACTCCCTTTGAAGGCAGGCATACAGCTTGCGGGTAGTTCTGGATCATTTGCTGTCTTTTGGGGCTCAGGTGGCCTCAGTGGCATGGAGTGCCTTCCATCAGCTTTGATTGGTGGCCCTGCTGCACCCATATCGAGACAACTACTGTTGTCTATGTTTTGGTGACCTCTAGGTTAGATTACTACATGTTATACATAGGTCTGCTTCTGAAAACAGTACAGAAACTTCAGCTGGGGCAGAAATTTGTGGCCGGGGTGCTCACCAGGGCAAGACAGACTAACCATATGACAGTACTCCTAGAACTGCCTCCCCTTCTGCTACATTGAGTAGGGGAGCTACCTCTTCCCTGTCTGACTTGGCTGGTTTCAAACAGTCCCTTCCACCTCTGCCTGACTCCTGAGTTTGCCTGGGACCAGTACCCTTACATCCTTTAAGAAGAAAATAATGATCCTTTTAGAGAGGATTCATGTGGAAACCCCTGTATATTCATTGGCACTGTCTGGTCTTGCTGTCTCTGCAAGCCTTTTCAGTGTGAGGAGAGGCACTGACGTTTGCATGACAAATGCCAGAGATTTATGCTGAGTTCCAGTGGCACATGGTCAGGGCAGATATCAGGTCACATCATACACCCGTCTGCCATATTCAAATGCAGGATGAAAATTCCCAGTTTTGTAAAAGATGCATTTATACAATTCAGTACATACACTACCAAACTCAGGAGCATCTGAAAGGACAAGCTGACATCATACATCAAGTGGGATGCTGCCAGGGAACTAGCAATAAAATATTTTTTGACAAGCCCCTAGACTTTGCTAAAGTTTAAATTCAGTTGAATTTTTAGGCTGGATAGTAATCAGTTACTGCTTGCCACTTCAGATACTTTTACATCTGAAATATGATCCATTCATACAGTACTGCAAACAGGGAAGGAAATACATATTCCTGCTAGAACAGCTTCACTGATTGCTAGGATATCAAAGAGAAATGGAATTTAAGGTATTATTCATACTTAAACCTTTAAATGAATGTAATCTGGGACTGCAATCCAGCACATTTTTGAAGAATATAATGTGATTTTTAATCTCAGAGAAAAACAAACCTGAGATTAAAATCATATGACATTCTTCACAAATGTACCTGGTTGTGGTTTTAAATTAACCTTTCCCACTCATAGGAACATAAGAAGAGTTTGCTGGATCAGGCCATTGGCCCATCTAGTCCAGTATCCAGTTCTCACCATGGCATGGCCAATTAGAGGCGTATGGGAAGCCCTCAAACAGGACCAGAGCACTCAGGGAGAAATATTCAACTGTGCTTACCTAAAACAAATAGAGGAAAAGCTTCTGATCAACAGCCTAAAATGAACACTTTAGGGCCATCTGTACCCCAAATCTTATTAAACAAATGTTCTCATTGCTTCGAAAACACTTCTTGAATTGATGCATAATAAATGTATGGAATTCACTGCCACGTATTGGTGGTGGCCTTTAGAAGATTCGGGGGGGGGGAATGTCATGGAGGATAAGTCTAGAAACACCTATTAGCCTTGGTGGATATATGGAATCCCCATAGTCCTAGGATTTATGATCCTGAATACCAATTGCTAGTCAGCTTGTGGACTTCTGTTTTACCATTATGGGAAACAGCATGAACTGCATGGACAAGATGGACTAGTGGGCTCACTCAAGGCTGGCTCCAGGACTGAGCAGAGTCCAGGCAAAGCGCCATCTCCTATATCAGCAAGTCCTCTCTGCTGGACTTACCTTCCAATGGTGAGTGTCTGAAAAGATGTCATGAAGAGGAGGCCACATAGAGGAGGCATAACAACTCTTTCATTATAGAATGGTTTATGAAGGTGTATTGGAATATCACAGATGACCTTGGTTCTCTTGAAGAGGTGTTAGGTGGCGTATAAAAATTCTCCTTACATGCCAAGAAATCTTGTGGGGCCTGGACCTTTTAAAGGGTTAATGTTGCCTATTCTACAAAAATATTGCTTTTCACAGCTAGCTATATGCCAAGATGGTACTGCGTGGGAATTTAAATCTTTAAGATAGGCTTCCCCAGGGATTCACAATGACACGTGCTGAAGGAAGGATCTGCTAGTCTTAGAGCTATCTATGTTGGCTGCTTGCCATATTTTCATTAGTCCTTCATTCTGGCAAGGAAATATTGTTAAGGTCATTGCCATATCAAGACCACTGATCCAAATACAAGGTAACATTTATGTAACTCCAATACTATGTAATTCCCAAGAATAGCTCTGTTATTCAGAACCTTGATGCAGGTGAGCTCCAGAATGTACTGTATACCAACCACAGTTGCATCTCCATCTTCAGGAACCATGTCCTTTGCTGATGGGGTTCCCAGCAATGAAAGGAAGGGAAGCAAGATCATTACAGGGATATGTAGCTTTCTTTTAGCTATTGTTGTTGTTGTTGTTGTTGTTTTAGCTTTCATTCTGTGTGTGTGTTCCCTGTGATCTGAATC
Organism: Podarcis raffonei; assembly: GCF_027172205.1. Lineage (NCBI taxonomy): Eukaryota > Metazoa > Chordata > Lepidosauria > Squamata > Lacertidae > Podarcis > Podarcis raffonei. The sequence goes on along the minus strand of NC_070608.1, from coordinate 51,071,050 downwards.
CAAAAAGGACCTCTGCCCCTTGGCAGAACAGGAGGGAACAAAGCTTGCAGCAAGAAGAAATCATGTAGAAATAATTAGATTGTGCTATTTCAGACAGTTAATGTAAGCAATTGTGATATGATGGATATAAGACTTGTTTTCTGGACTCTTGATCATCTTGGTCACCCTTGTCTGCACACACATTCCATATTATACAAATCTATGATGGGATTGCACTTGGAATACTGTATTCAGGTCTGGTCACTGAACTTCAAAAAAGGGACATGGTATAGCTGGAGAATGTTCAGAAAAAGGTAAGTAAAATGTTTGTGGGACTGGAACAACTCCTACATGAAGAAAAGTTACAACATTTGGGGCTTTTTAGAATAGAGAAAAGGCAAGTGATAGGGGATATGACAGAGTTTAATAATAATAATAATAATAATAATAATAATAATAATAATAGTAACAACAACAACAACAACAACAACAATAATTATACCCAGCCCATCTGCTGGGTTCCCTCAGCCACTGGGCAACTCCCAACTAATAATAATAATAATAATAATAATAATAATAATAATAATAGTGATAAAACATCAAACATTAAAACTTTCCTATACAGGGTTGCCTTCAGATGTCTTCTGAAAGTCAGGTAATTGTTTATTTCCTTGACATCTGATGGGAGGGCGTTCCACAAGGCGGGTGCCACTATCGAGAAGGCCCTCTGCCTGGTTCCCTGTAACTTTGCCAGAAGACCCTGGGAGCTGGACCTCAGTGTCCGGGCTGAACAGTGGAGGTGGAGATGCTCCTTCAGGTATACTGGGCCAAGACAGTTTAGGGCTTTAAAGGTCAGCATCAATATATAAGTATGTATCAAACTGAGAAAGTGCAAAGAGGTTTTTCTTCCTCTCTCATAATCCTAAAATCTAGAACCATCTAGTAAAGCTGAATGATAGAAGATTTGGAGCAGACAAAAGGAAATGCTTTTTCTCATAGCATAAGGTGAAACTACCTTATTATCACAAAGTGTGATGTTGGTTATCCACCTGAATGGGTCTAAAAGGGGAATAAACAAATTTAGAAGGATAAAGTCATCAAGGGCTACCAGTCACAGTGGCTATGTTCCACCTCCACTGCTTGAATACAAGTGGCTGGGAATTACACATGGGGAGATTGTGGCTGCACCCAAATCCTTCTTGTGGTCCTCCCACAACATCTGGTTGGCCACTGTGGGAACAGGATAATAATAATAATAATAATAATAATAATAATAATAATAATAATAATAAATTTATTTATATCCCGCCCTCTCCAGCCGAAGCCGGGCTCAGGGCGGCTAACAACAATAAAACAGTACAAAAGTACAACACAAACAACACTCTAAAATCATTCATTATAAAATTAATTAAATTCAAGCCACTGGCCACCATTGGGCCAGAGCTCTGCGAAGATTGCCGAGGGAGGGAGTCAGGCTGTGCCCTGGCCAAAGGCCTGGCGGAACAGCTCTGTCTTGCAGGCCCTGCGGAAAGATGTCAAGTCCCGCAGGGCCCTAGTCTCTTGTGACAGAGTGTTCCACCAGGTCGGAGCCACAGCCGAAAAAGCCCTGGCTCTAGTTGAGGCCAGCCTAACTTCTCTGTGGCCTGGGACCTTCAAGATGTTTTTATTTGAAGACCGTAAGTTTCTCTGTGGGGCATACCAGGAGAGGCGGTCCCGTAGGTACGAGGGTCCTAGTCCGTATAGGGCTTTAAAGGTTAAAACCAGCACCTTAAACCTGATCCTGTACTCCAACGGGAGCCAGTGTAGCTGATATAGCACCAGGTGAATGTGATCTTGCAGCGAAGACCCCGTAAGGAGTCTCGCTGCAGCATTCTGCACCCGCTGGAGTTTCTGGGTCAGTCTTAAGGGCAGCCCCACGTAGAGCGAGTTACAATAATCCAGTCTGGAGGTGACCGTCGCGTGGATCACAGTGGCTAGGTCAGGGCGAGAGAGGTAAGGAGCCAACTGCTTAGCTTGGCGGAGATGGAAATACTGCTGTAGATGGATTTATGGTCTGATGCAACAAGGGTCTTTCATCTGCTAGTGGGCCTGTGAGTTTGTACATGCTCAGTCTGCTGTCCAGGTGCTGAACATTGATGGGGAAATTGAAGGTCCCTGCTCTACCTTCTCATCATTCTTTAACTTGGACTTGGACTGGATAGCCCTCCTAATAGAGGGTTCTGCGAAACAGGACACATGGCTACTCTAGTTTCTCCCCACCTCACCATTCTTCAGTCAACATATGCCATATGCAGGCTTAGAGGATGAGAGAAACTTACCACGCAGCTTCAAATTTAGCTGTCTTAGAAGCTGCTCAGTCTAGCTCAAGGTGTTCTCTTTGTGCCATTTAGCCCTGCCTACACTCCAGGCTGCTACTAAAGATAAGTTCTTTGATGCATGTAATAAACCGATGGCTGTCACAGACAGATATAACTTTTCTGCTTGCAGTGTAACAGCTAACCTCTTTACTGTCGAGTAAGCAGAAGCAGAAGAAATAGTTGCCCAGCCTTTTTAGGAAATCCCATTAGTTTCTTTTCTTTCTTGCATGCAGAGTAAAGAGGTCAGCCTTTGTATTCTGAACAGGGAATATTTGTCAAAGAACAACTTTTCAAGGATAAAAGCTGCTGTACTTTTCTAGGTTATATGATCAATACAGCCTACGTAAAGAATATCTCTGATCATTTGTACAGTCCAAGTAATGGTCAAATAGTTCTATCTTATCTAACCTGGCATATCAGGTGCTGCTTGACTGTTTTGTGTCTGTAATGAGAAGTAAGTTAGTTTAGTGGGGGAGGGGGAACCACATATGTTTTTGTGTTACTGGACCACTGTCACTGGACCTCATGTAGGCCAACTCTTTCCTCCCCTATGTTTCAATATATTCCTATTTTATCTGTAAACCATCTTGAATTCCTTTCTAGGAAAAAAGTGGACTATAACGGCAGCAGCAGCGACAACAATGTTAAACAAAGAATAAAAGATATAGTTTTGCAAACATTACATGTGTCATTCTGTTTGTTTGTTTGTTTGCTTGCTTGCTTGCTTGCTTGCTTGTTTGTTTTATTGCCTTTATATCCCACCTTTTCCCTAATAAGTTCAAAGAGGGATACATAGTTCACCCCACCCTCTTTTATCATCACAACAACCCTGTAAGGTATGCTTGGCTGAAAGACAGTGATTGGCCCAAGGTCACCCATTGAGCTTCAAAGTTGAGTGGGGAGTAGTGTAAGAAAAAACACTGAAGCCTAATTTGAATAGTAGAGTGCTTGATATCTGGTGGGCGGGGCTTGCGTGTTTTGCTCCGGAATCAGTCCCTCCCTTCAGTGTGTGTTCCGTTAAGAATGTCTATTAAGAGGGACCAACTGCCTCTTCTTGTTTCTTGCCTCAGACTTACCTTATGATGTTGTTTCAGTTTCTCTCAGACATCATGTTATTTTGCTACAGTTTTCTCTGTTTATTATTAAATCTTGCTTACATTTACATGAGCTACTTATTTTTCTCAAAGAAAAAGAAATCCTGCTGAAGAATGGTGGAATATCCTAAACTTGGGTGAGTGAGGGGATATTCACAGTTTGCCAGGAGAATTGATTTTGTTAATCATCCCCCCAACTCCACAACAAGTAAAGCATTGGTTTCTCAGGTCTTAGTCCAACTTTCTAACCACTACACTGCAATGGCTTTCTAAATATGAATATTAGAACATAGTACATGGAAATATCCCCCATGTGTGTGTGTGTGTGTGTGTATACAGCAAGATGTATTCTCAAGATGGAGAATGTTGTGACATCTTTATGTTCTGTCAATCATATACTCATGCCATGATCTACAGAGATAAACTATATCATAAATTCAGATTTACACACATCTGTTCACATCAATAATGGTGGGATCTGCACTATGGGGTTAAACCTTTTTTACCACTTAAGCCCTTTCCTCAAAGAGCCCTGGGAATTGTAGTTCTGTGGGAGGGCAGAGGAGCAAACTACAATTTCCAGATCACAATAGCGGAAAGCCATAGACATGGCCTGGACAGAAAACATTTCTTTATAAAATGCTAAAGTAAAGTGTCCATTGACATCCTTAAGGCAGGAGATAAATTTATGAGATGAATTTAGAATTTAAAATATTCTCTTATTAAATCATCTCTTTTTTTGCTATTTATCTGCACATTTTTAGAACTTCATGTGGTTTTAGAACTCAAGCCACTGAAAAATATAAATAACCCCTCCCCCATCTCCTTCTTTTTTTTTTCTTCATGAGAAGTCACTATCCACATCTCATCCCTGCCTTCTCTCTTGAGTTCTGCATTTTCAATTTTCTTCTCTCAAGGATAAACAGGGGACTTCTTAAAGGTCTACATTAGCAATTAAATACATTCTCCAGATAGACAACTGGAATTCTTAGCTTTTCCAATTTTGATAAAATGGTTGCTATGGTGATGAGTTCACTGCATTTTGAAAAGGGGTGATTGAACCTGATGGATAGGATGACAAGTAAATTTGGGTGCTATCACATTGACCTTTGAGGAGAAAATGCTACCATCCCGTGAGTGCTCAAATTTAATTTTACAATCAAGGCCCTGAATATATTGGCTGCACAGATCTCCTGTTGCTACACTCCACCATTGCCATAAAACAAAAGATAATGTATTCTGTCAAGAGAATAAAATAATGCCGCTAGGTAATAGACTTTGAAATGTTTACAAACCTATAAATGAAAACTGCTCCATTAATATGAATGAATATAATCAAATTCCTACATGATAATTGCTACATGCATAATATTGCACAACATATCTGTTTTTAGTACATCTTGCAGTGAGTTTTATGAGCTACAAAAAAGCAGCCATTGTTTGTAGGCATTAATTGCTGGGGTGCAGAAATTTGTTCTTTCACATCCTTTCATTAAAAGTTCCACACCCCATTTTGCAACCACTTATTGGTGGCTGAGTCTCTCTCTCTCTTTTTAAACAAGCTGTTGATGTCTTCAGAAAATGAACAATGTTCAAAGTATATTTGGTTTCAGACTTGTCAATTCAAGGGAAGATTGCTGTCCATTGACACATACTTAAAATGTGGCAAGTTTGGGCAAGTATCCGCAGGGCAGTTTGTTTGCAAAAGCCCCATTGACATGAATGGGGATAACAGCAACACAGTATGGGGTAAGTAGTTTTGCTACAGAAAATTGCATGTGCATATGGCTATATAGACAAAGTCCCAGTTGCTTGACCATAGTAGTCAAACCATGCAAATAGTATCACCATAAAACTGAAAGATACATCATTGAGGCTTTAATATGACACCCACAAACCTGGGAATGCTTATGAGTTTTAGGGTTGTATATGAGGACAACCTGTACAAATCATAGTGTTGTGTCATTGTATTGTTGCTAATTTAAGTTCGTGACATAATGAACCCACACAAACTATTACAGACAGTTGTTGACATTCATCTGTCTTGGGAGACAATGGAGTGCAGTGCACCTTCTGTGGCTGCAGATTGGTAACTCATAACTGCTGCTCCCCCCCCCTGTTTTTGCTGTGTTATCAGCACTAAAGTGACTTATTCGGGGCACAAGCCTGGGCAATGAGTATTAAAGTTCTGGGCAGCCCAGATGACAAATAAACCCTCTCAGCCTCACTGACGTGGTCCAAAGGAAAGCAGAGCAGTACATTTGGGACCAGCTTGGCTACAGGAGTTGCTGGAAGGAGGTGTACAAGATGCCATCCAACCGGACTCAACTCTGGATTTGTGTAAAGATCTTATTTGGAGACAGTGAAGTGAAGTGACTGGCAGGAAGGAAAGAAAAAGGCCTTCTCAATTGGAGCACCTAAGTTATGAAAAAGGGATCTCCTCATTCACTCAGTGCATTCCCACCCAGACATCTTTTAGCCACTAGTTCAAAATGTTGCTAATCAAGTCTAGAATCTTGTATGTATTTTCTTACAGAACAATTCATGCCCAGATTATACCAGGCTGAGGTAGCGGTGTTTGGATTGAGCAGAGATGCCTCTCCACCCACCTCTGCCAGCTTCCTGTGGCCTCCACCTGTGGAGTGATGCCAGCATCATTATGCTAGTGAGGAGCTCCCTCATCATTCTGCAGAACATGCATGCAGGTAGAAAAGTGGAAAGCCCAGGAAGAGGCACTCTGGGGGCAGGGAGGGTCTGAGCATGCCCAGACTTTATTAGATCCTGAAGCCATCCAGTAACAGTAGTAGACCTGATCCAGGCCTGGCCACTGTGCTAGCTGCCACCACCACTGCATTCTCCCTGGTTGGCATGCTTCAAAGGCAGTGGATGTGGTGGTGTCCCACAGCTCCATTAAACCTTACTGGCGGTAGTGGGCAGGGTTAGGACTGCCCCATTAATGTGTGTGGATGTGCTTAAGGCTTTTGCTTATGCTGCTGTTGTTCTTGTTTTTGTGTTGCTTCTGCTGTACTTGCCATTTTTATCTTTTTGTTCTGTTTTTATTATTTCTCGGCTCTTCTTGGTCCTGTTAACTTTCATTGTAAGCCACATCATTGGTTGACATCTTCTCACATTGTGAATATTTTAGAAATTAATTTGAAAGGTTAGGTGCTTTTTTGCCATTGTGTGGTCCATTGTTGCAGCCATAATTTATTCATTTTATTACATTTTTAACTCACCTTTATTACATCACGGAACCCAAAGAGGTGTATCTGTGGTTTCCAAACAGTCACCCATCCAGGCATTGACCTGACCCAGCGCTACTTAATTTCAGCAAGGTGCTAGCCATATGTGTCTTCATCCCATATCCTTGGATAATGTGATAGGGTTACCACAAGACTAGTTTGCAAAGAGGGTGAGGCATGCCAGTGTAAAACTACTGAAGATGAATGGCAACAATTTGTTGTTGTTGTTGTTGTTGTTGTTGTTATGTATATACTGCCCATCATGTGAAGATTAGATTTCAGGGCAGTTACCATTAGTATGATAACCACAGATTGCCCAGCGGGACCCTCTCAGACATCCTTGAAAAAGTATTTAGAGAGATATCTCTGCTGTATCTGCAAACTGATTGTCTAAATTCACCTTCAGGATCCCAAGATGACCATTAGAATTTGAAGCAGACCATAGCTGGATGGCAGGGCCTGCTTGAAGCATTATTGATGGGCACAATCATTGTTCAAGTTTAATTTCTTTTACAACTTTAAGTTTCTTTTATAAAGGGAATGTCTGTAAATGATCAAATAAAAATGTTTATCTTCAATTCCCTAAACCCAGACTTCTGGAACTAATTTGCTAAAAAATATGTTATTTTCAGTCTAAAATGTTATAAGAGGCAAACAGATTTCCACCCCGCATTTTAATCAATTTGGATGAGTTGAAAGCATATTACAAAACTGAACCTACATCTATTTTTGGGAAGTGCCAGATTGTCCATACATGATGCACTTTTGGAACTTTTGGAAGTTCTGTATAATGTATTCAATGAATGTTCCTTAGGAGGGCAAAATAGAAATTCAGATGTGTAATATAGTAACTTGCTCCCCAAATCATGTAGAAGGTATTGTGTATTATAATTTTGTATTGAATGCCCTTTCAGGGGCTCTGATGGGGGAAGGCTTAGCAGGCAAAAGGTCCCAGGTTCAGTCTCTGGCATCTCCAAAACGAAGGGCATAATGGAGTGGCAAGACTGTCAAGTGATGGTGATGAGGTTGGTTTGAGATTCAACTGATACCAAGCCAGCTTAATCCCTGGTTTAGCGCAATGGGGCTTCCTGTTTCCCTCCCCTGCATGCCCCATCAGCTCTGGGAGGTCAGCAGAACACCCAGAACAGCATACAGGAGGAGAGTGGGGATTGTGCCATTGGCACAAGCATTTTGTCTTGCCAGATGGAACAATCACAGTGCAATCCAATTCCACCCATATTTATTGCTTTGTCCGGTCAGATTCTATAATCTCCAGAGTTTGAGGGTTTGCTTGAGGGTCTGTTGGCAGGCCATTAAAGATAATCTATCTGTATGTAGTGGGAACCATTTGGAAGAAATGGGATTAGCATAGCCTTTAAGAACAAAGCAAGGATTTTGATCTGTCCTAAGGCTGCATATAAATGTGCATAAATTCAGCAGTAAGCCCACTAATATGTGACACATGTTACGATTGCCTTCTTTCCAGAATCAGAGTTTAGATGCAAGGCTCCATGGTTTGAGTAGAAGCCAAATTTGCACAGTTCTGCTTGGCTGTACCTTCTATAAATCACTTCTCAGAGCAAGACTGTGCCCAGCACTGATTGTGTCAGTCGGAAAGCCATGTCTCCCACCTGTCCAGACTTTAGAACTTCTGCTATGCTGACTTAAAGCAAGACTGCCACTTGCCTTCTGCATCTAGGGACCCAACAAGACATGATATTTGTCACATAGTTCGGCCTTACATAGCTGGGATGGGGGATGAGAGGGACAAACCAGAACACACTAGTCAGTGCAGGGAGAGGGATAAGCCAGAATACACTAACTACTGAATAGTGAAAACTCAACAAGGGGGGTGGAGTTCAAGACAAACATTTGGCCAAAAGCCAATCAGCCTCAAAAAGAGGATGTAAATGCAAACCTCAGCTCAGAGTTTTGGAGAAGATACAGTAGCTATTCCTTTTGTATTGCTTTGTGTTGGAAACATTATATGGAGATACACTATAGGAACATAAGGAACTGTTTATATAATTACACATCCAATGTTGCTAGTAGAAATGCAGATTTTTCAGTAGGCTACTTAGATTTATTTATTTATTTTCACATGCAGACAAAATCTAAGCACCCTACTAAAATGTCTGCTTTATGTAGCAGTAAGCATCCATACACACAAACACTGCACTGATGGTCACAAAGCATGCACAGCTGTATGTGTTTATGTGAGGATCAAAATTTCACTTACTGGCTCTGACCTTTTTTGTGCCTGTGGTCTTCATGCATTGAAGGTTTTATCCACACATCAAAGCCCAATGTTTAGACTCACCATGGACAAAGTGTGTCCTTGAAAATGGAAGTATTGATTCTGTCTTCAGATCTTAAGGGCACTGAGATGTGTACACATATGTTCTTGCATGCACAGAACCTCCAATTGCATGGAGTTTGAATGCAGCAAGGGATTGGGTCAGAGTTCATCTCTCTCTCACACACACAGACACACACACAAAGAGAGAGAGAGAGTACTGTATTTCTATTATAGAAAGTGTTGTTCATTATTTTTTTTAAAGGTTAGTTATTCCCATTTCACTGTATTTGCTCACACAATAGTATCACCTTGCAGAGAAGCAATCAGTTGTGTTTCACGGCTATGATTTCCCTTCTACACAGAAATAACTTTCTCTCTAAAGCAAATATTAATTTCCATTTCAACAGATGCAAGCGAAGTCAAAATTCCCCATCTTCTTGGTGGCAAATGGCTGAAAAGCATGGTGGAAAGCTTTCTTTCTTAACAAACTTAAATCCTGGCCTAGACCAATTACTGTGATCAGAGTGTCACTGTGTACTCTCTGCACAGATACAAGCCAATCCTCATTCTTCTTCATGGAACTTTGTCAACCTGTGTCAATTGCGGTGGGGGGGAGGTGTTGTAGATGCTGTCCCCAAGTACTGCACTTTACCTTTCCCTCACATAATTGAACTCCTAAGAGAGAAAATAAAGGGATGTCTGTGGGAAACCACTGAAGAAGGCTGAAGGTGCCCTGATGAATAAGGAAAGTAGGAGAGGCAAGTTAACAGGTGGAATCTTTCCTACAATTTAATGATTGCAGCTCATATACTTTGCCCTTTGGAAGGGTTACAGCCAATAGAGCATTGTTTGCATGCTGAAAGTCCTTTGTTCAATCCCTTGGATCTCCAAGTAGGGCCAATGTCCCCTCTCTGAAACCTTGGAGAGCCATTGTCAGACACTTTAAATACTAATCTAAATGGACTAACAACCTGATTCGGGATAAAGCAACTATCTAGCTTCCCATGCAATGGAATGGGATCCACTGGAAACTGAAAGTTCTCCAACCAAGCCATAAGTTCTGGTACCACTGGGCTGTTGCTCAGTGATAGAATATTAGTTTTTGTATGCAGAAGGTCCCAGATTCAGTCCCCAATATCTCCAGGTAGGTCTGGAAAGACTCCCTGTCTGAAACATTGGACAGTTGCTACCACTGTGTGGACAATACTGAGCCCGATCGTCCAATGACTCAATATAAGGCAGGTTCCTATGTTCCTATGTACATTGATGTGTCCCTAGTCTTTATAAACTTGCATTGGATTACATTCAGTGATTCAACAGAAATATTCTCATACCTCTACATATAATCAAATCAAGTTTTAAGACTTGCCTCACCCCCATCCACAAATCTCTGCAAATTCAGGGTCACCCAGTGCAACACTAACTTGGATGCCATGGGAAACATTTCTAGATGGGCAGCATCTAGTGACTCTGTTAATTTTGGTTTCCCCCAGTTCCACATTTCAAGGTTTTGTTTAAGGGTGGGGGAGTAGTGACATTGTCCAATAGCATTTGTTGTTGGGCCACACCTCACCGACTGGTGTGAATGAAATTTAGCTTGGCATGCTGGTATATTGGTCATAAAGCTACACATATATAATACAACGAAGGGATGAAGTGACACTATGGGTTAAACCACAGAGCCTAGGGCTTGCTGATCAGAAGGTCGGCGGTTCGAATCCCCACAACGTGGTGAGCTCCCATTGCTCAGTCCCAGCTCCTGCCAACCTAGCAGTTCAAAAGCACATCAAAGTGCAAGTAGATAAATAGGTACCACTCCGGCGGGAAGGTAAACGGTGCTTCAATGAGCTGCTCTGGTTTGCCAGAAAGCGGCTTAGTCATGCTGGCCACATGACCCAGAAGCTGTACGCTGGCTCCCTCAGCCAATAAAGCAATGAGTGCCACAATGCCAGAGTTGTCCACGACTGGACCTAACGGTCAGGAGTCCCTTTACCTTTTATATAATACAACAGGTATTGCAGCACAAAAGGTCCATTATAAAATGGGGAAGAAGTTACAGCATTGTAATCAGAAAAATTAGCACAGTACTCCCCATGTCTGAATGCACCCTTACTCATCAGCCTCAATTTCTAATGGTTCCCATTTCTCACCCAACACCCTCCAGTAGCATCATAGTCGGCATCCCTTCTTTTGCCCATTCTGCTCAGTTCAGTATCTTCTTATCCTGGTAAACGTGGAGCAAAATCAGTTCTATAGATGGAAGCCTTGTCCTCTCACTTACTTAGCCCAAGGCAACGACCTCAAATAAGGAGTTTTAGGATAAGGAACATGTTACTTTCCCCTTCTCAAAGCTGGTGCCTTCTGAAGTATTTATGTTTGTTAGACAAAGACACCAGAAATGAATCACCACGGCCTTCAATCTTAAATCCTAGATCCATTTTCTTTCTCTTCCCCAAAGACATATTGTGCATTTGGTGGTGTCAATCTGTTTCCGATGCTTCATTCCCTCAACCCTAGAGTTACACCATTTCCCAGTGCCAACTGGTTTGAAGCATTCTGTCTCTCATACTCACGCCTGAGCATGACCACAAGACGCATGTTATCGACTGACAAATTACAGGGAGAAATGTTACTCATGGAGGACTGAGACCTAAGGCAAGGTACCTACTAAACTGAAATATAAGAGAATTCTCAACTTATAACTTATGATCTTCATCATAGTTCTACACCAGCTCTTCCAAAGTCCACTGATCTTCTAGCACATGCACATCTTCCCTCCTTCCACCTTGCACTGAACCGGCATTGTTAGCTTCAAAGTCACCTGAGACCTGATTCTGGGTTATTCAGTTTCAACAACTTATGATTCTTCTGGCATGGTTCCTGCACAGTGAGCCCCCAGCCATTTCCTTAGCTGACCCAGTCTCACATGACTCCTCAGGAGTCTCCATAGCATGATGTGACATCTGGAGAAGACTGGGCTTCTCAGAGAAAGGGGAGCCCTTACTGAGAAATCAGGTCTCTTGTGATTTTTGTACCACTCCTTGGGATGAGGTACCACTGAACAAGGTGATTTTTTCACTGTTTCACATACTGATATCCTTGGTTATCTCACACGTTTTGCATATGTTGCAAATGCTTTTGAAACTTTTCTCTTTTTAAATATTTTTTTAAATATTGACTTCCTATCCATCTCCAAGTTTAATAGGAACACCCTGTTTATGTGGGGGTAAACTGCCTTCACACAATATGCATGATGATAAGTGCCTGTGATCTTTCAAACAGTGTTTTAGAACAATGCAACAATATAAAACTTGTTCTATAGGAAGGGTAATTGGATAGAATAGTTGCATATTATATCTGAAGCTTTGAAATTTACCTGTCAAGCATGTCAGTAACACATTAGTTAATCTTAAATGGATTAGAATTATAGTCAACAAAACTTATGTGCTGTGATTAAAAGAGTCATATTTTGCATGTCAAAAAGTGCCCCTTAAAAAAAGATATAAAATCAATATATTCTCCAACTCCCCATTTCCTTTATATTGATATGGGTGTCATTTTCTTTTTGTCCTAAAATGCTGAGACAATAATAACATGATTATTGATAGGCCAAATGTTCCCAGCAATTACAAAGAGGTTTGAGTTGGCAATTTGACAATGTGCAGGTTATTTGTCATGAGGTAAGTAAAATAGACACTAAAACCATACTGGACATAGCCAGCTATTATGGAGAATAGTGTGGGCTGAATGTGGCTTTGTTTAGCTTATAATTCCAGATATGGCTATGGTTTAGTGGTATGGTTCTTCTAGGTGAAAGAAGTCAAGGTTTTAAAATAGCTCTTGGTATTCTAAACATGTCATCCATTAATCCATTAGTGCAGCATTATTATTAGTTATTGTTATTATTATTGTTATTGTTGTTGTTGTTAAGTTTTCTATACCACCCTGTAGCATAAAAATACAGGATAAAAACACAAAATACATAATAAAACAAGAACAGAAACAAAACAAACCAATAACCCCCTCTTCTCACCCCCTCCCACAAACACATTTAAAAGAGTATAGGATATTAATCAGCCCAAGGCCTGGCTGAAGAGGAACGTTTTCACCTGGTGCCTAAAGGTGTATAATGAAGGTGCCAGCCAAACCTCCCTAATTATTCTAGGAAGAGCATAGAAGAGATTTTTAGATTTATGAAAGGCAGGTGGACTGATGGGGGTCAGAAGGAGTATGGCATTTAGAAAATAGAAATACAACTTCAACAGGAAAGGATATTAGAAGTCTTGGGAAAGTAGGAAATGCTAAGAAAAAGACATGTTTGGGCAGCAGGTCCTTTTTCTTCTTGGCAAGAATATGATATTCCTGTAATAGTCTAAATGCACTCATGACATTAAAAAATTCCCAATGGACAATGACTAGAGAGGTCTACGCAACTCAACACCACTACATCTTGAAATATTGAAGACACAAAGGCATGCAATTCCAACAAGAAAGAAAAGTGGAAGGCATTCAAATAAACCACAATGGCTGCATAATGAGCTGAGACATAAGAAGGGAATGTATAAGAAATGGAGGAATGGAGAAACCACAAAGAAAGAGTATATATGAGTAGCCAACAGTTGCAGGGAGAAGGTCAGGTGAGCCAAGGCTCATAATGAATTCAGGTTTGCAAGAGAGGTTAAAAATAATAAAAGGTTTCTTTGACTATGTTCAAAGCAAGAGCAAGTAAGTAAGTAGTAGATACCTTTCATAGAAAAGATGGAGAAATGTTATTGGGTGACAGTAAGGCAGAACTGCTCACCACCTACTCTGCCTCTGTCTTTATCCAAAAGGAAAGCAGTGCCCAACCTGGTGATAACAGAATCAACAATGCAAGGAGAGAGCTGCAGCCCAAGATAGGAAAAGAGGTGGTAAAGGAACATCTAGCTACTATAAATGAATTCAAACCACCAGGTCCTGATGAGCTGCACACAAGGGTACTAAAGGAGCTTGCAGATGTAATATCAGAGCCTTTGTCTATAATCTTTGAGAATTATTGTAGAACAGGTAAGGTCCCTGCAGACTAGAGGTGGGCAAATGTTGTCCCCATCTTCAAAAAAGGGAAAGAAAGAAGACCCACCAGTCAGCTTGACATCGATACCAGGAAAGGTTCTATAAGAGATAAGTAAAGAATGGGTCTGTGAGCACTTAGAAAAAGATGCTGTGATTACTAAGACCCCCTCATGGGTTTTTCCAGAGGAGAACAACCAAGATGATCAAAGGTCTGGAAACCAAGCCTTCGGAGGAACGGTTAAGGGAATGGTTTAGCCTGGTAAAGAGAGGTCTGAGAGGAGATATGATATCTAAATATCTAATATCTAAAGGGCTGTCAAATGGAAGAGAGAACAAGCTTGTTTTCTCCTGCTCCAAAGGCTAGGACCTGAACCAAAGGAAAGGAGATTCTGGTTAAACATCAGGAAGTACTTTCTGACAGTAAGAGCTGTTTGGCAGTGGAACAGACTCCCATGAGGTTTCTAAGCAGAGATTGGATGGCCATCTGTATGATCTAGTTGAGATTCCTGCATTGTAGGGGGTTGGACTAGATGACCCTAGGAGTTCCTTACCACTCTACAATTCTATGATTCTAGTATAATTCTGTGCAATGTTGAGATTTTTCAGTTCTCTAAAACAACGGAGGGCTCGGAAGAGAAACATCTTGAAAAGGCGTTTGAGCGTTTCTACATTGTTCTGCCACATTAACAGATTTTTTTACAGTGAAAGCACTTCATTTTCCGAAAGAAAAGTGTGAAGGCAAATGTTTGGATGAAAAGCATATTGCATCTTCTTCCCACCTCACTGTCTCAAAAGAGAGGCCTGGCATGGCTGGATTCCTGCCTTCTCTGCTCCAGATTTTCACACTGCCTTAAGAACAGCATGATGAATCTCTTGCTTCAGATTTGCAGCAATCAACTGGCCGTTTTTTTCTCCGATGTTCAGGTGCGACAGTTGAGCAGCCATCAATATATTTGATAGTCCTAACCATCTTGTTTCATGTCTTGCTTGCCTGACGTTAGTCCCAGGTGCTGGCAACTATCCTGGATCAACTGTTAATGCCCCAGATGGTTCACTAGCTTGGCTCCCCAAAAGTGAGTGCTGTGCATGGGAAGTCAGCTGACTTTTATTGAATCTGGCTGTATTTTTCCACTATCAGTATTCCATCCATCTTCTCTTCTTGCTGGGCTGACACCACCTGTTAATCCATCTGTGCTGTTTCTGTGCTGGAGCCTCAATCTCACACTTAACTTGCTTTCGCATCCGCAGACTCATTCCCTGTAAATGAAGCTGGCTGTCCCCATAAGCAAGTATCTGGATTGAAATGTTGAAATCCATGTAATTTTCCAATCTTGATAGATTGACTGTAAACCTTGAGATGTAATATGCTAATACAGCCTGACCCACCTCCAACTACTAACAAAAGGCTCAAGCTCCTTAATAGAATAATAAACGGGCCAGTCATAAAACAGGAGTGACATCCTTTGACTATAAGTGCCATGTTTTACAAGTGGCGCTTGTTAAAAAGTCCATGATTTTCAAGGTCTGCAATTATGCTCTCATCACTATTCCTCCTGAGACAATGCAAATAATTCCCTAAGAAGCATAACTAGTGTAACCCCACCTGCAAGGTGCATCACATATAAAGGTGTACTCTGTAGTCTCAAAGAATTATTTCTTTGTAACCCTTCTGTGTGTGATATACAAATATTGTAGCAATTTAATTAAAAGATCATTTGGGATCTAATGATTGCCAACTTTATTCTCTTGGCAAGTGGTTCATAAAAAAACAATTTCTTATCTGTTCCGCACTGAGACTATTGAGCAACCGATTAACAATGAACACTTTAATTTAGTTATTTCTTTTCCCTTTTCAGTTTCCAGACAGTGAAAGTTAAGTATCCTTTTTTGTCTTCTTTTCCAAAACACACACGCAGTATCTATTTCTAATGCCACCTTTCTTGCTGCAATGCAGAAAAGAGGGGAAATTTCGTCTTTTTTTATTTTGTAAGTATCATAGCTCTGGTTCACATTATCAAGATCTTCTGCAAAACGTGTCACAACTGTCCCAGGAGTGCATTTGTAGAGGGGACTGAAATGACCCTTATAGATACTAGGACTGTGCATTGGATATGTCTAAGGCCTGAATCCTGAGCCCAATTGGGTAGATGGATGGATGGGGTACACACCGCCATGGATCTCTGTGATCTGCAGCTCTCAGGTGGCAGCACGTCAGGCAGGAAGGGGAAGAAGGCAGGGCAGGAAAACTATGGGGAAAGGGCTGAGACTTACCTGACCAGTGGCTGTGCCTTGCTGGAAGACAGTAGCAAAACACCGCAGCTCACCTTCCTGCCTGATCAATGCCTGGCTAGCATTGCAAAGGATCAGATCCCATAACAGCTACTATGCAAAAGGATGCAGCATACCATGCACCCACCTAACCTTTAAAAACCCATTTCTATTAAAATAGGGTTTTACAAACCCTTTAAAAACCCTTAGCTCCCACCCCCAAAATTGTGGGCTGGGTGACCTCAGGATGGCACAGGGTAAATTGGCCAGATTGAAAGCAGGACATAGATCAGGGCAACGAGATGGACCCAGGGATCTAGGCACACCCTTAAATACAGTGACATCTAACAAGAAATGAATCCTATGATCATGGTGGCAAACTGTGGCCAAATTTACTGAAATTTATGCTGGAAAGCTTAGTTGTCTGTAGAGCAGTGGTGGGGAACCTCTGGGCCCAGAGGCAAGTGTGACCCTCTCTAGGCTACACACCACACACAGCCTTCTTCACAACCCAGGTGTGGTTGCCTGGCTGCAATGTGCATTTCGTTGGCATCGATCTGTCTCAGGAGACAATGGAGTGCACCACCAGAGGTGAAGTCAAACCATTGCTTTAGCAGCACTGAAGTGCTGGGGCGCAAACCTTGGGAGTGTGTCTAGAAGTCCTGGGCTGCCCAGATGACAAGACCCCTCTTGGACTCTTTGATGTGGTCCAAAGGAAAGAAGAGCAATACGTTCGGCACCAGCTTGGCTGCAGGAGTTGCTGGAAAGAGGCATACTAGGTGTCATCCAACCATCTTAGGGACTCCACTCCAAATTTGTGTAGGGTTTTACTCCTTAGCCTTTTCTTCTCCTGAAGATATCCTGCAAGGAAGCAGAGATTTAGGATCAGAGTGTTCCTTCTCCTACATGGGCTACTTTCCCAGGTTGAGAAGCCCCATTTGCCCCTTACTTCCCTCTACAGCCTTCTTGGCCATTGGACCCTCTATTGGTCTCATATGCTCAAGCTGCTGGAGCCTGTCTTGATATGATAGATAAGTCAATGTGCACTGGTACTCTGATAATGGCTTCTGCTTATCTGGATGGAGGATGCAAAGGGTGGGTGGGTGTTGTGTAGATGCTAGCCAACTGCACAAAGGTCACATTTACATTCATTGTTCTATGCACTCTTGTCTCTAGCCCCACTCGCCACTACCATGTGCCCCTTGGGAGATTGCACAGAAAGGAATGTGGACCTCTGACTGAAAAAAGGTTCCCTGCCTATGCTGGAGAGGACACAGAGTGTGTGTTATTTTTCAGCATGCCACAAGGAACAGCTAGTATGAGATGGAGCTCTGTATCTGCAGCTTCCATGCGCAACAAATTAACTCATACCACATGGATTTAAGTGAGTTACATACCACCTTAAATCTGAGTACTTTAGCATGTGTATCAGGCAGGCTGCTGTAAAGTTCGAAATCTCCTTGTAGCTTTTGTAGCTTTCAGCTGATCAAGCGCAAAATATGAAATTAGTCAGAATTTAAAAGTGGGGACCTTGAAAATTGCTAGAAGAACTCATAAGATATATTTCAGGATATTTCCAGTGTATGACATCTCAGCAGATAATACAGTTTAGTACTTTGGTTTTGCACTAGTAATCATTTATCCACAACTAACATGCCAAAGCAGTGTTATAGATCTGCTCTTAGTCTTGAAACTGTGAAAAACAACAATTAATTGTAATTAGAGAAACAGAAACACGTCTGCGTGAGAGAGAGTGCATTCAACTACATTTATTATTACTAAGAGTTACCAAACAAACTGATTGTGTCATCATCGCTACACTCACATCCTCCTCCTTTTAAAAGATACTGAGCTAACTAATGCCTAGGAGAGTGACTCACAATAGTTTGATGAGTGTGACTTTCTAGTACTTTTTGAGGTAGCCCACCAGTGAAACTTTGCCATGGTATGAACATGAATGTAAATGGCAACTCCTAACTGGTGAGTGAAACACCTTTAATTAGAGCTCTATGCAAATAGGAAGATGGGAAACATTCTTATACTGAGTCAAATCATTGATCCATCTAGCTAAGTGTAGTCAACCCTGACTAGAAATGGCTCTCCAGGATTTCAAGCAGAGAAAATTTCCCAGACCTACTTGATTGAACTTCGGTTTTTCTACATGCAAAGCACATGCTCTTCTGCAGAACTATGGACTTTTGAAATTCTCCACCCTGTTTATGGGCCGAGAAATCATGGGGACCATTTCAGTCCATTTCTCCAAGTGAGGAAGAAATTATCCAAGTATCCCAGATTCCTTTTAGACCTTCTGCCTAATTAGAGATCCGAAAACTCCCCTCAAGTTTCTTTTTTTGAGGCAAAGTTTGGTGGTACATCTGCTTGGCATATGCCAAATAATGTTACATTGCCAAATAGATATAGATGGGTAACATCATAGGAGGGGTGTTTCTAGCACTGTGAAACTGTAAAGCTCCATTGTTATTTAGGCAATCACGTTAAATTTAGAATTCTAAAATGTTTTTCTTTTTTGTATTTTATTATAATTGTTCTTGTATTATCTTGCTATGTTATTAGTAAATTATTTTTGCATGGTCTGGTTTTGAAATGCATTGTTTTCTTTATTGTTAAGCCAGCTTTAGCATGATTATTATTATTTGTATGGAAAAGCATCATACAAATAAAATGAATGGTATGATGATCCTTTCCTAAACTCACTGAAATTTGCCAGTTTTCCAAGGGACACATTCTGCTTTAAGATCTATTTAGCAAGTGCACAATTCTTTTGAAAAGTAGTTCGCTACCAAGATTGAAGGAAGCGATTGATTAGAAAAGGAACAAACACTTGTAATGAATTATAATCACTCCACACTTGAGATTTTCTCCAAATGTTACATCAGCCAATGCAAATAGTGTGAAATGAAGACAGGCACTATACCACATCGGAGACTCAGTTAAATAAATGAAGAACTCAGTGGGCCTGGATTAAGTGTGTTAGCATACCACTTAGTGTTTTGCAAATCAAAATGAAGAGCGACAGTCATCTCTGAAGCAAGCCGATTAGTTAGCTAACCTTGTAAATCACAATTACTTTTGTTTCTTAGGAGCAAACATTCTTAAAATTAACAGGATTAGAGGTAGATCTGCTATGGATTGTACACTGTGTATACAAGCTCAGGGACATTGTGTGATGAGCCAAAGGTGGTTCTTATATTTGGAAGCTTCCATTTGTTGAGTTTTGCAGGTATTCAGTTTTGCAGGGCAAGAACTTTAACAACAGGGTTTTTTTGTGAAAACTATTGCTTCCATTTTTTATATTACAGATTAATTTTTTTTATTAGCATTTATATACCACCTTTCAGTGCAAGATTAAACACCAAAAAGGTCAAAAAGGTATAAGTATTATGGATACCCTGATAACAACATCAACACAGAGCAGTGCTTAGGAGCCCAGCTGATTGGAGACGTTTTCTAGAACCCTAAAATCTTTCCAGCTTCTGGGCACCAATCCACACAAATTGAGCCTTTGGGTTCTGAGGCAGCAGCATTTTTATCTGTCTTCTGAAGTAATAGTATCCCACCCTCCAACGAAAGTGCAAATTATACACTCCTCAAATTATATACTGTTCTTGTTCAGTTTCCTCAGTAAAGTGTTATCAGGATTTCTGTTCTGTGTGGACTCCATATGCATTATCTAAGAGACTCTGCTAAGACCCACACAATGCCAGTCTGCCCCTCCCTCCCGTAAGTGCAACATTGCTGCAGCCAGGTACATGGAGACACTCCTCTCTGCCAACTGCTTTTAGTTGCTAGCATTTTGATGTCAGCATCATGTGGATGCTGCAATCACCTGAATGCATGAGAAGAACTGATTCCACAGTAAACACCCTCCTGGAAGCACCTTTAGTTATTTTTGCTACCCCTCTGGGGGTGGAGAGACTTAGTTTTGTTGCTAAACTGTTTTTATATATTCTGGTGTATTTACACTGGTGTTATAAATCTACTTTATTTTTATTATATGATCTGTTAAGCTGCCTTTCATCTATGTCTGTAAGCAAGTGAGGTTATAAATACATGAAGAAACAGGTAAAGGAATGGGTGGCAGAGGCTTATATGTACAGAGCCACTAAATTAGGGTGATGATACGGTGAATGAATCAAACCATCTCCTCCTTCTCCAATATTTTGTTTTATTAGCCAATTAACTACCTGTAGAAGTAAAGAAACTAAATGTGATTTTTCTCCCTAAAGAGACCAATTTCAAGGTAAAAATTGACTCATTGCTTGACTGTGATGGAAGCATCACCATGCAGACTGCACATATACTGAAAACAGTAATATAGTGTGACAACAGTCCTGTTAAGTCAGCATAAAATATGATTCCTCCAGCATGGGCAATGAGATGCGAAACTAACAAAGTGTTCAGGAATACATGTATTTGATTTCAGTTACTTAACAAATGCATCTGTTTGTATCTGGGATGTAACACTCTTTTGGTAATATCTTTATTCATGTACATTTCAGAGAAAGAGATTTGCTTATTTTTGATCACTAGCTCATGTTCTGTTACATTGCAATGTGATCCAAGTTGAATTTACATTTGCCAATGCTGCAGAGGGAATAAATATTCCCCTTTATGACACATTATCATTTCCCAGCTAAAGCTCTCTCTCTCTCCCCCTTCATTTTTGTTAGACGCTAACAAAAAAAGCTCCCTCCATCAAACAGCTAATCCAAATAATAGTAATCTCTTTATAACCTTGACAAAAGTGTGCCTATATCAGCATGTTTAAAGGGTGGGTGAGCTCCACAATTCAAAAGGAGAGAAAATAATGATCAAATTTAACAAGGAAAAACATTTCTATTGTGGCTAGTGTAATTATATCTGAAGGACATTTTATTCAATTCATTTTCAAGCTTTCCTTTATAGAGCAAGTTATAAACACACCACCACCCATTACATGCATACAAATACCTCTTTAGTGGCTCCTTCGGCACTTAATATTTCCTTTAACACCTGTCTGCTGCTTTGGAAAAGCAACCAAAATCAAGCTTCGTTTTAACCAGATAGAAAACTCTTAATACAAATTCAAGATGCACAACAAATATTCAGACCCTAAAGAGAGGGTGCAAGTATGGAATGTGAATGTACACACACACACACAGAGAGAGAGAGAGAGAGAGAGAGAGAGAGAGAGAGAGAGAGAGAGAGAGAGATTCATAAAGCCCTGTAAAATGAAGGAGCTAGCAGTGCTTTGTATTGGCCAGAGACCAGCCTGGAAGCGTTTCTTGGGTCAGACTTTAGCAGGGGGCCTACTATGATATCTAGGATATTTTTTACCTGCTCAGACTGGTTACCCTGAAGTTCTCTCCAATGGGCAAAGTTTGGTGGTAGAACACAGGCTTGATTTCATTCCATGCAATTTCTGGGATACGGGGCTATGAGTTTGTTTTGTTTTTTGTTTTTATTATGTGCTTTTATTTTGTGTTTTTATGCTGTGAACTGTCCTGAGATCTTCAGATGAAGGGCAATGTTGAAAATATAATAATAATAAATAGTAGTAAGAAAATAATAATAATAGCATCTCTGGTGTTCCCAAGTAGGCTTGAATTCTGACACAGTGCCAGTAAAATGATAAAGATATATTAATCTTTTTCACCATACATTTGTCGCTTCCACACCAATACCTGGTGGTCATCTTACTGTATATTTACTAAACAGGGATGACATGAAACTGACTACAAACAAATTGCATAAAAGATCCCAGCTGGATCAGACCCTATCCAGTCCAGCCTCTAGCAGTGGTTGGTGGGGCAGCAGTGCTTACCTAACTTCCTGTTGCTGTGGTGTGCCAGTAGGGAAAGAGTGAGGGGGTGAGGCAGTGGTGAGGTTGACATGGTGCACATGCCCCAGTGGAGTCAATATGGTGCACCCGCTGGTGTCTCACTCTTGCCCCTCTTAGTAAGAGACAAGCAATGAGTTCAGGTAAGCATTGTTGTCCACTGCTACCAACCTTCTGTTTCTTGCAGTGGCCGACCAGATTTCTACAGGAAACTGTACTGACAGGATATGAGTGCAATAGCTGCCTTCCTAGTGTTGTTCCTGACTGATATTCGGAGGCATGTTGCTTCCAATCCTGGATGTAGTACAATCATAATGACCTGTAGCCACTGAAAGCATTGTAGCATAATGCACTACAGCATTGCTGTTGACTGCACCCAAATACAGTGGTACCTCGGGTTACATACGCTTCAGGTTACATACACAGGTTACCTCGGGTTAAGAACTTTGCTTCAGGATGAGAACAGAAATTGTGCTCCGGCAGTGTGGCGGCAGCAGGAGGCCCCATTAGCTAAAGTGGTGCTTCAGGTTAAGAACAGTTTCAGGTTAAGAACGGACCTCCAGAACGAATTAAGTACTTAACCCGAGGTACCACTGTAGTAAAATCTGCAATTTCTTCTTTTCCTTTCTTTTTTCAAATCAGGCCAATCTGTTTTCAAAAAGCAAAACTGTACATGATCTGACCAGATCAAGAACAGTAGCTTCTCTTCCTCCAAACACACCCATTTATTTTGTATCTAATACCAGTAAGATGAGATCCTAGATGGCACTTCCAAGGTGTCAGGCAGTAGAAGAAAAAGAAGTTCTCTTTAAAATGATTTTTAAAAAGTCAACTCTGTTTTCTAATTCTTCTTTAATAAGCTATAGACTATCTCTAGCACTGGATAGGCACTATCTAGTTCTTTAGCTGTGCACATTTCATTTTGTTATCAAAGCTAATGAAATCACCGTACAGCACAACATGAAACAACCAGCCATATTACAATGTCAACTTTGTGAGGCTGTAGAAGGCAGCATCCCCACTGTGACGCAGAAGATTCATTCACTAAATCATGAAACCTGTGTTGGCAGACAGCTTCCGAAGTCAACATCTAATAGAGTGAACTATTTCAACCTTGACACGGCAGGCTATTTGCTGTAATTATGGTGTGCACCGCATCAAGCCTGAAATGGTGGCGCATGTACCCTACCCCTTCCAGTTACCAGTCTTGTCCTTTGATTCATTCATGCGTCTCCCATTGAAATCAACAGAAGTTGTGTGATCATGAGCAAGAGCAGAATTGGGCTCTCGGGATTCTTCTGGCAGCTCAGCAATTACAGCACAATAATATACCGTGCAGAGAAATTTTGTGATGCTGTCTGACAATATCAGGGACATCAATGTCCTTGTATTTCCCTATCTTTTTTCACGAAAAGGGTCTGATAATTCTGCAATTAGCTCTTTCTTTTTATGGATTTCGCAATATTTTAGTAAAGCATTTTCTTGAGGAACGACTGGAAATAACATGAATATGGTGAGCAGAAACCAACTAATCTAAGTTGCTTTTTTCTGAGGAGGGTATCCCAATGTCTTCATTGCTCTTCTTTTCTACAACAAATTGAAGAAACAAACCGACATCCCTGGGGTATAATAATATTTTATAGTCTGGTCCATATTATTAATTTTAGATTTCTTTCCTTCTACCAGTATCCTTCCTCCCTTTAAAATCAATGGAAATGCATTATGTGGCATAAAAAGTTTACATCCCTTTAATTTGGCTAGGCTTTCTGATGTGTGACAGCCCCTCTGAGCTCTGCCTAGGGGTGTGAGAAGGCACCCATTTCCATATCACTCCATATTCATAGCATGCTTCCTGTCCTGCTGCAGTTTGGCTTCTGACAAAAACTATGTTATTCATCTCACTGCCCATTTTACATAATTAATTGTGATATCATCCCATTATTCCACACTATTCATTCCAATGCAAAGGAAACACAATGCAAATTGGAGGAAGAGGAGTCATCAATTATGAATTGCTTAAGGGACGCGGGTGGTGCTGTGGTCTAAACCACAAAGCCTAGGGCTTGCCGATCAGAAGGTCGGCAGTTTGAATCCCCGTGACGGGGTCAGCTCCCGTTGTTCGGTCGCAGCTCCTGCCCACCTAGCAGTTCAAAAGTACGTCAAATGCAAGTAGATAAATAGGTACCGCTCTGGAGGGAAGATAAACGGCGTTTCTGTGTGCTGCTCTGGTTCGCCAGAAGTGGCTTAGTCATGCTGGCCACTGTCTGCAGACAAACGCCGGCTCCCTCGGCCTATAGAGCGAGATGAGTGCCGCACGCCCAGAGTTGTCCATGACTGGACCTAATGGTCAGGGGTACCTTTACCTTTAAAGTAAAGGTAAAGGGACCCCTGACCATTAGGTCCAGTCATGACCAACTCTGGGGTTGCGGTGCTCATCTCGCACCGCAGGGAGCCGGCGTACAGCTTCCGGGTCATGTGGCCAGCATGACGAAGCCGCTTCTGGTGAACCAGAGCAGCGCACGGAAACGCCGTTTACCTTCCCACCGGAACGGTACTTATTTATCTACTTGCACTTTGACGTGCTTTCGAACTGCTAGCTTGGCAGGAGCAGGGACCGAGCAATGGGAGCTCACCCCGTCGCGGGGCTTCGGACCACCGACCTTCTGATCGGCAAGCCCTAGGCTCAGTGGTTTAACCCACAGTGCCACCCCGTCCCTTTCCTTTACCTTTACCTTTTATGAATTGCTTGCAGACTGAAAACAACAATGGCAAATACAAATCTTATTCACTGAGTTGATTTCAATTCCAGACATGGTGCAGATAAGTGAACATTGGCAATTTCTGCTTCCAGTTCCATTTTTACCCCATCCTGAATTCTGGCCCTACCATGTTAAGTTCACCTGTATCATCCTATTTGCTGCTCTGACTCAGATCCTCTTAAGTCAAGTGCTAGTGTATAAGATCAGGATCTAAGCTCATGTTAAACCACTCACTAGTCTATGTTTTGAGCAGAATCTCAAGCCCTCTTGAAGTATATTTGCCAAGAGCACATGGTCATAAAAAAACCATCACATGCATGAATCACTGTGTGAACCCCACTATGATCAATGGGACTTGTGTTTAGCATTGCAACACCAGTGTATACTTCTGAGTAAAAATGTAAAGGATTGTGCTTCAGATGATACCTCCTTCTGCCAGCATTTTTGCTTGGGAAAAGGCATTGAGTAAAGACAATTAGCTCACTGTATTTCCTTAACTGGCTGGTATGCAACTGGTAGAGGCAGAGGCGGGCTTTAATCATTTTCCTATTCTAAAACTCCATCACCTAGCCATTCATTGATCATCCAATCAAACTTCATTCCTGAATAATCAAGAAGGATGTTTTATGAAGGCTGTTTTGTCTACAGAGGCTCAAAACCTAGATTTCAGAGGACTCGGATAGCTAACATATATATTTGCCAGCCAATTACCATCCTGCATAGTGGGCTCTGACTGCACTGCTACTTTAACAGCTCATTGCAGAGCTAATGAGGCTGATTTGAGAGAGCAGCTTCATGCAGTTGGCAAGAGGGTGACCTCTTCATCAATGAATGCCTAAATATTTCTTCATACCAAGCACCTCTATTAAACTTCAGAAGTGAAAACCCCCTTTTAAAATCCCTGTTGGGCTTTTACCACCTTTTATCAACCACTTATCATCCACATGAGCCAACTGCTTTTGAGGTAGGAGAGTCAACATAATTGCAAACAACATCTCCTGACAACGCCAAAAATATGTCATTGACATTTCTGATTTCTTTTTTTCTCCTGTACAGGCCAGGGATGCCTCAGCCATTTCAGACGCTCAGAGTGCTTAGAAAAGTATGAGAAACTGAATACCAGCATCATTATAATGTTGGTTCCCTAGGCATTACGAAAGGCTATTAAAGAATTCAAGCCACACTTCGGAAGCTATTCTGCAGCCTAATAGATCTCCCTGTTAGGACATATTTCCTCATTTTCTTTGTTCTGACATTCTAAATCAATATTCCAATTAAATCAATGGAACACCAGGGAGAAGCAAATACTAATGCCAAGACTGGGAATGTTCCTAAGCAGCAGTATAATCATAACCAAAGCAGTTAAGCTAAAACCATTTGCTAGAAAGAAAGAAAGAAAGAAAGAAAGAAAGAAAGAAAGAAAGAAAGAAAGAAATTCCTACAGCACAATCTTTAATAACTTAATACATCAGCACATTACAACCACTTACATTTTCTAATGATTGATAGAAAAGTATAGCGCACTGAGAAGGGGGAGGAAAATCTAATGACATTTTTAAGCTTGGGAAGATGATTTTATAGCTGAAGCTCAAAAGTCAGTAAATCCTATTTCCACTTCAAGCCATATGGTGGAATCAGTTCTCAACTGGAGAACCTTGTACATTGTGGTAGTTCTCTAGTTCTGAAGTGCCCTCCAATTTTGGATTCCAATTCCCACCAGTCTTAACCAGCATAGTCACTGGTCAGTGATGATGGGAGGTACAGTCCAAAACATCTGGAAGGTAAAATGTTGCTTATTCCTAGGGTAAAGCAACAGATAAAAGTAGTGGGAGCTAGTTGTTAAACATTAATTAACTAACTAATTAATTAATTAATTAAATTTGTATACCGCCCTTCATCCAAACATCACAGGGCGGTTCACAACATAAAGTTACAAAATTAGAACACAAAATACATACACTAGAGAGACCTGTCAGGAATAAGCATGGACCAATGGTACCAAATAGTATGGGAAACAGCCTTACTAGAAAAATTATCCAATAAACTGAAACTGACATGGGGACAAATAGAAGAAGACACCTTCACCCCGGTATGGCTCCCCTTTATCACATACAGAGCCCAACAAGACAATGACAAAAATCCACCAACAGCATACAAATCAATATGACTAATCCAATCCAAAACACACACACACCCCACTCACACATGAAAGACCACCGCGGCCAACCACAAAGGAACAGCCACACCCTAGGCCAACCCCAACCTCTCTCACCACCAAAAGAACACAAGTGAACAGCAGAGAACCCACACAAGCAACACTGACACAAAATCCCACATATATTAAGTAAAATAGAAACATCACCACCCGACCCCACCCCCACTCATCTTTTCCCCCTCCACCTCTTTCCCCCTATTCTTCCTAATGTCTCAACAAATGAAACGGATTTGTAAAAAAAAAAAAAGTCTTACGTGGAAAAAAAATACGAGAGAGAGGCATTGCACATACCTCTGTAAATCAAGAAAATCTTTAATAAAAATACATTTTAAAAAAAACACAAAATACATAACGAACAAATGAAACAAACAAATGAAAACAAACCAATAACCTCCCCTCCCACAAATGGACATAATAGTGACTTCTTGCCAAAGCTCATATGCTTCAAATGTATGCCACAATCTTTTTATTAAGCAGCAGGAGGTAAATAAGAAATGGACTTCATACTAATGCAAAATAAGCCCACTGTGTTCTGCAGCAGTTGTTCTTCTTCAGGTTGTTTGTTCAAAACTAAAATATAAATGAAGCTATTATATTACGCTGTGGTTCGCTTTTCGTACAGAGGCACCTGCTTCAGTTTTTCCATATTAAAAAAGCAATAGCAACCCAGTTCTGAAATACTGTTATCCATTTTGCTGTCACCCACCTCCCCCAAAAAACCTGGTTCACAACTTCTAACAGGGTCCCAGTCAATTTTAACATACACTAGTTATCTGATTTAATTAACAACTGTGTGTGTGTGTGTGTGTGTGTGTGTGTGTGTTTGGTTCTATATATAATTTGCTTTGCAATCCAAAACCAAATACATTTGGAATTAATAGTTCTTATTTTGCTACTGGGTGCAATGCACTTAATTCTTTTTATTCTACATATTTACAGGATGGGCTTTTTATTTTTATTCATTTCTGTTATCCATCACAATGGTGGAGAGCCTATATTAAAAGGTTCTGATTATAATTGTACTGTCTAAATGGAATTGGCTGGGCCTCCAATCTTCTGGCGCAGTCAGACTAGCCAAAGGCCTTTCCAAAACTATATTAGTGCTCACTAATGCAAAATCCAAATGCCCACTGCTACAGCAGAGTCCATCATTGGCGGCGGCTGTGATATTTTAGCTCAGTCCACCTAGTTATTTTCCCAGGTCTGAAAGAAAGCTACATGTACATTCTTAGATCTGGCAAAATGACCAGCTAGCCGAGATGTTGGTGTGCCTAACAACAACTGAGAAAAAGATCAAAGGAATTTGAGCAAATAAATACACAAGCAATTGTTTCTATTATTTCCAATCCTTGCTTCCCTGCCCCCATTTTTTAAATTGCGTGACTTGATTAAAATAAATAAAGAAGACAAACAAGATCCCCAATTATCTATGCTGCTAGATTGCAGAATGTTAGAACCAGAATAGATAAAAGCATTGAAATCAGCAAGGTAGGACTGAGTCAAGACATCATCCCTCAGTTCACAACCCTTCTGCCTGTGCTTGGGGGTGAGGGTGGGGCAGAAATATTTATGAAGCTCACCCGTTGTACTGGAGCGAGGGAGAGGATGGACATTGCCTCAGCAACCAAGACACATTCCCTATCTTCCCATTGGTTTGAAGTCCATCAAGATGTTTCAATGGGACTGACTGCCAAGATGCAGCCTTACTGTGAGTGATGATGAAACCATCAGTGTTATGATAGAGTTTTACTGAGTATTTGAATGTTTTGTTTCTTCTCAGAACTATTTCTTTAAAATATGGATTCCCTCCCCCCATTTCTGCATTATCATGTTGAGGTCAATATACTGTTTCCAAGCCAAGATAATCCTTTGTTTACAATAATGTAGATTGTTGTATTTTAAGTATTACCAACTGGCAAAAACTCCTGTCTATTAGGTACCATATGGTATGGCAGCTTGCAGTCCCATCACTAATACTGGATATATTTTCCACTATTGTTTGAATAAAGCAAAGGCATTTATTTTTAAATTTCATAAGTGTACCAAACTGAGCTGTTTTCTGTGCTGTGTTACACCCAAGTACTACAGTAAATAGGGTTTGGATAAGCAAATGTTGGATTGGATTCATATTGCTATGGGCAGAAAAGCCCCTCCTGTCCATGGAAGGCTTTTCTCCTCTTCTGGTCCTGCTTTGGAGCAGATGGGACATAGCGGTGGGGACTTCAGGAGGGGGGAATCAGCAAAAGTCATCTCCTCACTCCACCAGCAGAAGTGTCTTCTGTGAGCCAACCAGTTGTGTAGACTGCAATTTTCCCCATTTTCCTCCCCATGATTTCAACGTTTCTGAAAACTATTGAGTTGTGTGACATGCTCCCAAAACAAAACTTAAACTATTGATCTAGGGAGCACATCTGCTCTGCATTCGGCTATGGTACTTTCAGTATGCTGTGTGCCTGTAATGTTTGTTCTCCTTTCACCTTTTGGTTCTGATGTTTCTGGTAAAAGGGTAGCGGTTAGCAGGCTACCTCATTTTTACATTTATAGGAAATTCAAGTCTCTTCCCTGCCTTGGGTCTGTAGGCACTCACTGCTGTTGTTGTTGTTGAGATATAGCACTCGTTATACAGGAACTGTTGTGAACTCTTTCTTGCAGCATGTGTGGGAATAAACAAGGAATGGTTTAAGAGATACGGTCCTGTTATTGTTAAATCATCACATACTGATGCTTAATGTGAATGTGTCATCAAGTGCAGTGTCATGACTGGCGCGTGCTGATGGTCTTGCAAACAACTGGGAGCTGTAATCATTGTTGCTATTGGAAAGGGTTGAGTATGGGCAGTGCTTTTTCTGGGGGGACGCAGGGGGACACATACCCCTAAACTTTTTGTGAATCTTTGTACTTTTGTCCATTTACTGTATTTTTTTCCCTTTTCGATAAAATGGTGATTTTCTTGAGTCAAAATGAGAGTCCCCTAAACAATTTTTTTAAAGAAAAAAAAGCACTGAGTATGGGAAAGCATGTAACATCAGCTAGAGTCAACAGTATAGACTGACTCCTAAGTTTGCCTTGTTTAATGATCAAAAGAGTAGAATGGAAGACAATTTCCATTGCCATCAATGCACAGCGGTGACTGGGGGTGGGTGGAGGGAGGGAGGGAGCAGAGCCTACATTTCAGAAGAGAGCATTCCTGAGAAGCTACAGCAATACACTGAGTGTAATTTGGAGAACATGCAAAAAATGGTGCAGCCAGCACATGGAAACAGCAGATTCTCCAGGACTGCTTTGTCATGGACTCACACAGCTTGGAGTAATTGCAGGGTGGCTTTGCACCCCTGAGAGTGCCACAGGCTGAGTGGTCATGAAAATCGATCCTGACACTTCACACTAAACTGGATCTATTCCAGGAAACAGACAGCTAAAATACAGGTTCCACAGTTATGATATACTATAATAATTAGCCCCATGATTTGTGACAGGTTTCCTTTGCCTCCAAAAAAAGAAAGGCACAGTGATGGTGCTGGAATAGCCTCTCCCTCTATCTTTGACTTAAAATTACACTGACTTTCAGACTTCCCCTAGGATTAAAGGTGTATAAATCACCAAGAGTTCAGCTATTCCCATTTTTGAATGCAAAATCTTATTTTACTTTCCTGGGGGTGGAACTTGTAAACATTTCCTTCATCGGCTTCTAGGTTTTTCCGCTCACTTTTCTGTAGATCTGTTAGATGTGATGAAACGTTTTAAAATATTATGGTCAAAATACAGTCGTATATTTTGGATGCCACTGAGGAGTATCGACATCAAGACCAGGATAGAAACCAGATATCTGTTGATTAAAACACACACACAAACACACATTTCAGAAACATAGATTCAGTGCTTTTTTTCCCCTGGAGGCACTCAAGGGGATTAAGTACAGGCACCTCCCCACCCCCAATGTTAAAAGTGTGGCACTTACAACCTCATGGTGAGTACTAACAAATAATAATAATAAAAACATGGCATAGACTTATATAAATCCTTAAAACCACAAACAGAAGTTTTCTCCTTTTCTTTTATTTTTTATGTTTAAAAAATGCTGGAGGTTTGATGTTTATTTCTGTATACTGTTCGTTCTTCAATAAAAATCCAAACAAAAAACACCCCAGTCCCTTTTGAGAAGTAGGCTTTTTTATTTAAAAAAATAAATAAATCTGAAGAAGATAAAAGACCTACATAGCATAGATTCAACCTCCAAAATTCCCTGTAAGGTGAATTTCTCTTCCTATCCCCACATGTCCACATCAGCATATCCATACATGATCCCTGTATGTATGCTCTGTTTGTATGTGTGATAACAATCTCACAAGGAAGAATCGGAGCATGCTGCAAAACCATGCCTACTCTGGCACACCTCCTTTATCGTCCCCCCAACTTCTGTCATTATTTGACAGGAACCTTCATACAGTACATATAAACAGGTCTTTCAAAGCCAGGGGGCTGCCTTTGTTTGTGATCTGGACTAGCACAATCACATCGTTGTTCATTTGGGGTTTTGCTTTTTAAAATGCTGCTTCCTAATACCATGGAAATAGCTGTATGAAAGGGAGGCACAGACAGCAGACCAGTTGATATATAGGCATTACATCATTAGGATAATTTTAATAATAATAATAATAATAATAATAATAATAATAATAATAGAAGTGGGACCATGACAGTCAAGGCATGCAGAAAGTGTTTTGCAGTCAATAAACCACAGGGCAATTTCACAGCTATGTTCTTAGCAGAATGAGTCATTCTGCCAACTTCCTTGCATTTTTTTTTAATGACCTGTACTTCATAAAATAGCACTTCTGTTTTAGTGGACAATATCCTTTTATATTTCAGTTTTTAATAGCCAGCTTGCTCTAAGGTTTAACTTAATGAAAATGTCATATATTATTCTGAGGCAATTTTCTCAAAATAATGGGATGGATTTATGTACAGTAATGGTGGACTTCAATAATACTCCAGCTGGAATTTTAGACATTTTCTGTGGCTTGCTAGGCACTTTGCAAGTTGATCTAAAGGAAGAATAATGTCATCATCCATCTCATAGAGTCGCAAAGAGGATCAGGGAATCAAGGGTGTGCATTTCTACTTAATAAGATTAGCCACATTAACAGAATTTTGTTAAAGTTATTCTAATTTGGCTGGGTGAACTTCCTCTAATCAGGCTCAGATATAGGCTTTAAAAACACACACAAAAATTATTTCCTCCAAAGTCAGAAAATAGCTTAGTTATTTCAGATCCATTTCTAAGCCTATTTCAGATCTTGTCGTGACCCCCATGATATCCCTGGGAGCAGAGCAGGATCTTCTTGCCTTCCTACCAAGCTGCATTTATCCTCTGCACTTAGCTTTGCTATTAGACTGGAAGCAACTGTGAAAGGAGTAAGTTTCTCTCTCCTGCCCCTTTTTAATGTCCATTCCTCGCCAATATCCTCCTGCAATGCATCACAGCCACAGGGGAGTGTTGTGCACCATTTAGGTAGCACTCTAGCAGGCCTAACTGGATCACTGCCTCAACTGAAAGTACAAAATAAGATGCTCTCCCAAAATCATCTCAAATGTACAAAGAAAATGGGTACGGAAATTAGTGTGTAGTCCTGTCCTTAATGGTAGAGAGTTTACAACTGATGGGTCAAATCCCACAATATCTGCTTGCCAGCAGAATGGACTTTTATTCATGGTACAAGGCATACACCCCAAAATTTGCCCTGGGGGGGGGCTGAGGGACCATCTGGAGCAGATTGGGAGCAGCAGGAGATGTGTGAAGGAGGAGAGGAGGGAGAAATTCCACTCAAATGACCTTG
The DNA here is from genome assembly GCF_027172205.1 of Podarcis raffonei. Classification (NCBI taxonomy): domain Eukaryota; kingdom Metazoa; phylum Chordata; class Lepidosauria; order Squamata; family Lacertidae; genus Podarcis; species Podarcis raffonei. The sequence continues at coordinate 51,038,109 of NC_070608.1, read as the reverse complement.
GATATCACCCTGCTGGTTTAAATGAACTGACAAGACAAATCACACAATCAGCAACATTGACATGGTGAGGATTGGGTTGAGGGTCATGGTCAAGGATCCCATCCCTGTCCCAGTGGACAAAAAGAAAAGGGCTTCTGAACCAACCCAGGGCACATTCAGAGCTGAAAAAATAACTCTAACTCCATTCTCTGATGACTCCTCCCCAATCCTACCAGCAGGCTCTCCACTATGATACTATGTGCAGGAAATACCGGCATAGCATTCCATAGCCTGCATAACAAACTTTGGCCCCTGTGACCTTGTTACAAGCTCTGTCCATGAACCTAGGGCTTCATATACTGTATGTCTGTCGCTTTAGAGCAGCATTTCCCAAACTTGGGTCTCCAACTCTTGTTGGACTACAACTCCCATAATCCTTAGCTAGCAGGACCAGTGGTCAAGGATGATGGGAATTGTAGTCCAACAACAGCTGGAGACCCAAGTTTGGGAAACCCTGCTCTAAGGCTAGCTCAGCTGGTTCCAAGCCAGTACCGGAGCTACACTATAGGCTCTTTTATCGTTACAAAATCTTCAATAAATCTGCATCCTGAATTCAGTCTCATAGTGAGCTGTCCGTGGTCCTGACCAATTGCTGCCTGTGCAGTGCAATGCCTGGCCCCAAGGTTCCTGTGATAGCAAGTCTGACATGGGAAATAGAAATCAATATGGACGCCATTGCACTAATGTTAAAGTGGCTGCTTCACCATGAACACATTTTGTTACCCATAGCACTAAACAATGCACTACTGCCAAATCTACTTTTCACATTTTGTAGTGCTAGGGTTATCTGAGTTTGGATCACTGCCTATTCCACCCCCACTCCCCACAAAAGCCCCAGAAAAAATCTATAAAGATGTAACTCACTGTAATGAAGCTAGTTTTCTGTGTTGTATGTTAGTATTTGTTCTAGGCAAATAAGAATACTCACATCATAATCCCCAACAGGAAATCCTAACATTATCCTCACAGGTAGTCTTGGCTTGTGTTAGTTGAGTGCAGGTAATGCTAATGGAAGAGGCACCACAGCAGGTTTATGTCAAACACATTGCTATATCCTTTTTACACACACACATATGGGGCTGGATGTCATAGTAGGCTGAGCTCAGATATATATTCTTACAGAGGCACATTTATTTATTATTTCATCCCATTTTAGCCTGTATTCAATTTTCAGCAGAGCAACATCACTGCAATACAGCTGTACAGGGGGAAAAACCCAGCCAGCAAAAATGGAAGAATAAAATGAAAATCACACTTCACTGAGGTCGCGGTACAAGCCTCTGCACAAATTAACTGCTATTTCCCCTTGCTTTCTGCTTCCTTTCCTTTGCATTTCAAGATTTATTTTCTTAGCATTTTTATTTCCAACCCATGTATTATTTTATTCTTGTTTCAGTGCAGAGGTTAGGTACTTTTTTTTTGTTTTATTTCAGATGCATAGATAATTGCTGCCTGTTTGGGAGGAAGTTCAGGAGTTGAGGTCTCATGAGCCACTGTTCAATTGTGACACTGCATTGAATATTGAAATGAGAGGGATCCCTTCTCTGTTAAGCTTTTTAGGAAACAAAGTTTCATGTCCATAGTTTTACAGCACTGAATAGCAACAGTGGGAGCCTTTCCATAAAGATCTTATACAAAATGGCTTCCTTCCACCGACTTATGGTTGGGTTAAGAGTGTTACTTTTTGTATATGGTTTTTTAAAACTTTGTATGCATTGCCACAAGCACATTGATTTATAAATAGTGTGAGTCAATAACAGATTTTTTATTTATTTTTAAAACCAATAGTGTGTAATAGGAATGGATATAGAGAACAACTGTTTATGTTGAATGCTGTTGTCACACGTGACATTCAAGTTGTTGTCTTGTGATCTTCCTTTATTTGTTTTGTGATTTGAATCCAGTCTAAAAGTTCTTTCAGAGTGAATAACAAAAAATGCAATTGCAGTAAATTAGGATGAAAGTTGAATGGTTATTTTGCATAACATCTAGCCATTGTGCACATTCACCAAGCTTCATGGAGAATGGGAACATAATCTATTCATCAAGAAGGAATTGTGCCCATTTCCTAATTAATATATCAATGTTCCAACAAGCCTTGGGAAATGTGCATATCTCAATGCAATTTGTACTTTCTCCAGGCATTTTGCATAATCTTGAAATGATCTTGGGGCATGTCCATATCCTACTAAGATTTGGTACATTCTCAAGGCATTATTCATGCTACTCAACAGGCCTTAGATAATATGCATATTTTCACAGGTTTCTATATATTCTCTGGGCATCGATGTATCACACATATCAAATGAAGATCAGTATATGTTTAAGTAAAGATTGTAGCAACCCAGTTTCTACCCCCACCTATCTCACTCTCCCTTCTTTCCCAGCGGTCAGATTATCTGTAACTATAAGCTGCTTATCAGTAAGGGTACGCTGTTGGCATTGGACTGGGAAGAAGTAGGTTCAGATTCCACTCAATTATGAAGAAATCACTGGCAAACCCAAATCTGTCAATATGCCAGATCATAGCTCTACATCACAGGATTGTTTTGAGAATAAAATGGAGAGGATAAAATATTCTTAAATATAATAGGAATCAGGATCCATCAGTGATTGACAGCTGTGAAACAGGTGATAGCCACCTGGTAAACAATTTTGGTAAGCAATTTACCTGGGCATTTTATGGCTTAAAGATACTGCTCCTGGCAACTGCTCTGGCTTGCCAGAGTGGTGCATGCCCTGGTTATCTCCTGCTTGGACTACTGCAATGCGCTCTTTATGGGGCTACCTTTGAAGGTGACTCAGAAACTACAACTAATCAAGAATGTGGCAACTAGACGGGTGACTGGGAGTGGCTGCTGGGACCATATAACACTGGTCCTAAATGATCTTCACTGGCTCCCAGTATGTATCCGAGCACAATTCAAAGTGTTGGTGCTGACCTTTAAAGCCTAAGTGACCTCGGCTCATTATACCTGAAGGAGCTTCTCCACCCCCATCACTCAGCCCAGACACTGAGGTCCTCCTCCAAGGGTCTTCTGCTGGTTCCCTCTCTGTGAAAACCGAAGTTACAGGGAACCAGGCAGAAGGCCTTCTCGGTAGTGGCACCCTCCCTGTGGAATGCCCTCCCTTCAGATGTCAAGAAGAAAAAGAATTACACAACTTTTAGAAAACAGCTGAAGGCACGCTGTATCGGGAGGTTTTTATTGCTTGATGTTTTTATTATGTTTTTAGATATGCTATAAGCCGCCCAGAGTGGGTGGGGAAACCCAGCCGAGTGGGCAGGGTATAAATGTTGTTGTTGTTGTTATGTGTGTGATTGTTTTGCATGTTTTCAGATATATATATTTTTTTAAAAAAACCAATTGTATTGTTGTGTTACTTTTGTGTTTGCCACCCTGGGCTTCTTTAGGACAAGGGGTGGGATATTAATTTTAGGATGAATTAAATAATTAAATAACTTACAGTCTGCCAATTGCTTATGTTTAGCACTAGAATGCAGGCTTAATTTACTGACTGACTTTTCCAGAAAAGCAAGGTTTAATCTACTTTTGAGAAACCCAGTGTTTTACAGAGCACACTCCATTAACTCTCCCAGTATTTAGGAATCTGTCAGGTAATTGACTTAACAGTAGCTGTCAATTCAGCTTTCACCTGGAGAGATGTGCGTTTCGGCTTGCTAAATTCTCACAAACACATAAGCAGCTTGAACCTGCCTGGGCAAGAGCTTCAGAGATTACGGCTTGAAGCAGTCATATCCAGACTCCAGAATGGTCTTGTCTGAAGTTGCATGCACATAACATTAGAAAATGTCCTGGCAGTCTGGTCCAAAGCAATCACAGATTGTTTTTTTCTGTGCGGAAAATGTATTTGGTTGTATTCAGTGATGGTTTTACACTCGTGTAAGGCACTTCTACTTGTGGAGGAATAAGCACCTAATTTTCACCAATCTCCTCTGTTTTTGGCACACCTCCATTCCACATCTAATGCTGTTCTGCAGGCTCTCCTATCCATCAGGAACAGCTTTTCACAGAGCATACAGGGCTGCAGTGGGACCTTACGGTGAAGGGCAGGTAAAATATTAAAAGAAACAATAAAATAATAAAGGGAAATGGCAAAAATCGTGGTGTCGTGCCTTGTGTAAGTCCATCCAATTTCTCCTAATGTAATGTATAACAACTCGCTGTATGTATAACCCATAGCTGTTGCTAATCTAAGCCCAGCCCCGTAATGTGTATGGGAAGCTTATACAGGCTTCAGACTGGACTTATTTTTCAAAGAGTGATTTAGGTTCTGTGTCTTCTTTAAAATGACCCCAAAGAGTATCACTAAAAACCCTGTGATAGGCTTGCCTGACATACATTCTTACTGATTTATCAAGTTCAGCCAGACGGTGTCTATCTTAAGACCACTAATCTGGCAAAAGTCAGAGTCACTTCTGGGAGACACAAAATGGCTGATCATAAATTTACACTGTCACCAAGAATGCTGACTTGTACCAGCTCTGGAGAAACACATTTCATTCATGATGTGTCCATTACTTCAAAAATGCAGGGCAAAACAGGAATATATAGGCATTGCTTTTGAAAAGCTGTTCCTCCACATTTATGCTTCAAATTATTCATAATTATTATTGCCATTATCATTATTATCATTACCACTAATACTACTTAGCAGCAGTCTGGTCTTGCTGTTTTATTACAGAGTTGGATAGGATGACATGTAACCATAAGTAAAATTGCATACAGGGTTTGAATTTGTTGCAGTTGCCTTATGAGATGGAAGGAAAACTGTTAATGTGAAATATATTGTCTGGAATTATAAAGGACACATTGCTACCATGGTAATATTTTTAAAATTAAACATGCACAGTAGGTGTTTATTACCTCCATATTTTAGTTAATATACACAATTCCTTCCTGCACAGATACAACTCTTAACAATGTGGTTATAGTATATGGCTCCAGTGTGCTTTATGAGTATCCAGCACATCTAGCCCAACAGAAGCAGTTTACATGTTAATAATGCTTGGGAACAGAGTAAAAGCCACAGAAGCAACAGCAATGTATTCAAAAAAGGAATTTGACACCAGGTACAAAACTGCCAAAAATCAACAGAGCAGGATTCTTCCTCAGCCACACATTTGAGATGCCACAAATACACCTGCCTTATTTCCTGATATTGCCGATAAGAGCCTAGTTACGCATTATGTGCAAAGACAGGGGTCAGCAAACTTTTTCAGCAGGGGGCTGGTCCACTGTCCCTCAGACCTTGTGGGGGGCCAGACTATTTGGGGGGGGGGATGAACGAATTCCTATGCTCCACAAATAACCCAGAGATGCATTTTAAATTAAAGCACACATTCTACTAATGTAAAAACACACTGATTCGCAGATCACCCACAGGCTGGATTTAGAAAGTGATTGGGCCAGATCCGGCCCCTGGTTTGCCTACCCATGTGCAAAGATATGTAACTCATCCTGACAGCCTTTAAAAACAAACAAAAAACAACTTTTAAAAAAAGCAATGTTAAGAGGAGGCAATGTGAAACGGAAAAGCAACTTGGGGCAGACAGTTCTCAACCCTTTCCCTACCTCTCAGTAGCCAGAGGCAGATTTAGGGCAGTGTGACTGGTTCCACTGCCTTGGGTGCTGAGCCTAGGGGCATCACAACTATGACATAGCAGATTGAGCAGAACAGAAGGCGTGAAGCAGTAAAGGTAAAGGGACCCCTGACCATTAGGTCCAGTCGTGACCGACTCTGGGGTTGCGGCGCTCATCTCGCTTTACTGGCCGAGGGAGCCGGCGTACAGCTCCCGGGCCATGTGGCCAGCATGACTAAGCTCATTCTGGCGAACCAGAGCAGCGCACAGAAACGCCATTTACCTTCCTGCTGGAGCGGTACCTATTTATCTACTTGCACTTTGATGTGCTTTCGAACTGCTAGGTTGGCAGGAAGGCGTGAAGCAAGGGGGGCACCAAATTTTGGCTTTGCACAGGGCGCTGCTTAAATTTAAAAGAATAAAGTCTCCCCCTGCAGTAGCCCCATGCAGGTGTTAACATTTGGACAATGTAAACATGTGGCGGGGTAGCAAGGATGAACATGCTAGCTCTTCCATCCTTCCGCTGCCATTTCTGTCACCATGCATTTCTAAAGTGGGGAGACTTTGGTGCCCTTGGAGGATCCCCATGGGTTTTGGAACAATGACTAGCCCCTGTCTACATTGCTCTAATTGTGATGCTTGCATAGGGCTACTATGTGAGCAAAACTGACCCTTTCCCAGGCTGTTTTCCCCAAGCAAGTTTCCAAATATAAGTCCTGAAGATACTGTCTAATGTTTCATTTCTTTGTATAGAAGGAAGTAATGTATAAAGTCTAGAAAGCACTTGAAACAAGTGTGTGTGTGTGTGTGTGTGTGTGTGTGTGTGTGTGTGTGTGTAGTAAAGACAGTATAAGAGGAATATATGATTATAGCAAATGGAGAACTGTGTTGGTTGCAAGTAGTGGGTGGGTGTGTCAATTTAGATCAGATAATGAAGTTTGGGAAAAGGTTAAAACACCCATACTTCTCCTTTCCATACAAGTTAATGTGCTCCATTGCTGCAATGGAACAATGATTCAAAGCGTACCACTAACAGGAGGCCACTACCACAAAACCTTCCACACCCAGTTACAACCCTGTTACTAGACAGGATTAAGGCTTTCTATAAATGCAGAAAAATAAGAAGCAGAATTAACAGAAGTAGATTTTTTTTCAATGTTATAAAGTATTAGAACTGTAAAGAAAATCTGTGGAATTTGCCTGGCATACCATCTGTAGAGAAACGATAAAAACAGAAATAACAATTCCATACCATTTGGTCCTTGAGCCTGCCAGAAAACATTTCCTGAAAATACAGTTTAATCTGTCAAGCTAGATCTGTTTCACTTAAGGTGGAATCACAATACGATGAGGTGAGTTTTGTTTGTTTGATTGATGCATTGCAACATCATTAATTTGTATTGTAAAATTACTGCATTGCGGCTCAATTATTAGGAATGAGAAGTTAGTGCTGCCCAAAGCCACACTTCCCTTTCCCCAGCAAGTTAAGGAAATGAATATACCATATTTTTCCATGTATAGGATGCCCCCATGTATAAGACGCCCCCTACTTTGGGGGACTCCAAATTTAGAGAATGGGCACATGCACTATCCATTTATAAGATGCCCCCAGATTTTTAACCTTATTTTAAAGTAAAAAAAAACACGAAACAGCCTTATACACGGAAAAGTATGGTACTTTAGCACATACACTCCCTCCAAAAATCTGAGAAATTATCCCAAAATTCATGGCCAGTGAAAGAAGCCATCATTATGGTGTGTGCAGGGTCATTTCTGCACTGTTCATATATACAATATATGTATAATATATGTATATATACAATATATGTATATACAAACAGGGCATAATTAAGCACTCTGGGTGCCTTCCCCCCCCCCCCATATGTAGATCACACAGGTTATGACCATAGCTCTGTGAACCTACACTTTCCTTAGCAGATGAAGGCCCTATTAACACTACACATTTAAAGCAGTGTCATACCAAGTTAAAAAGGTGTGGCTTCCCCCCAAAGACTCCTGGAAGCTAGCTTTTTTAAAGGTGCTGAGAGCTGTTAGGAGACCCCTATTACCCTCACAGGGCTACAGTTCCCGTAATGATGTTCTTGGTCACTTAACAGCTTTCAGCACCCGTAACAAACTTTAGTTCCCAGGATTCTTTGAGGAAAGACATGACTGGGGTCCAGGTTTCCTTTGTGGCAGGTCTTGAGGAGAACTACGTTGCGCCAAAGCTCTGATTAACAAGTATCACAGCGCAGAGGAACAAGCTTCCCCCCCCCCAAGAATACCTTATATAAACCTCTAGATTGCTCTAAACTACCTCCGCTGTCCCAGGAAGCCCTTTCATCTGAGCTGCGGTAGAAACCAGCTTTCGTCAGTAATACAAAATCGGTCTTGCAAGCCTTGAGCAATGAAGCAGATAGATTGTTTCATTTTCATTTATTTTTGGGAGAAAAGCAACAACCCAATGAATGCATAAGCATAGAGGCCTATTATTTTTGTATGTAGTATTGACAGCTCAGCCAAAAAGAAAAAGAAAGCACAACCCTTTCCCAGCTATTTGCAAATAAAATGAGACTGTCTTACAAAAGTTTGTAAGCTTGTAACATTCCATTCTGCTGGGTTTTTAAAAATTTATTCTCCATAAAAAGCAGTTGGAAACCAAGGCAATGGTCATCAGCCAACACAGAGTCATGCAGGGACTAGCCCAATTCAGTAAGTGCACACGATTATTTATCTTTACAGTTTGTCTGTTTCCCCAGTTTCCAAAATTAGATCTAATGCTCCATAAGCTGTTGTTTCTATAGCCTGCACTTTTACCAAATCAAATGCCTTTGGCCATTCTGCAAGGAGCAAGGCATGGAACTGTTTAACTTGTGCAGAGATCTAGTGATCTCTAAAAGGATGCAGTCTAGAAGGATGCAGTCTGTTATTCTATGGATCTATGGTTTTAATAAGACATGCTCATTGCCATTTTGGAAAAACAGAGTCATAAAATATGTGCCGCCAGGGGTAATGCAGACTCCTCCATCTTTGCTTCTGCTTGGGGGCCATTTGTGATTTATATGACCACACAATCTAAAAGTTGGCACATTCCCACTAAATGAGTTTATTTGGCAACATGAATATTTGGTATTTACATATGAACCTTTCATTCTACTACAAAATATATTTTATGCCAATAAAATTGTAATTTTATTAATCCTTTTTTCTGTTTTAAGTACAGATAAGGTGATCCTATAGAATCAGCAGCTGGCTACAATCGACCCTTGGGAATTTTATTCTCTGTTAGGGCCACTGACTTTTAAGGAAAGGGCTGCTGAGTCTGCAATGTTTTTATTGTAACATTCTGTATGTGATCATTTATATGTCTGTATTTTCCTTCCATTAAAGGTTAAAGTTTTAAAGTTTAAAGTTTAAAAAGCCAATCTGTAAACATATTATTTCAGTTTGATTTGCAAAAATCAAACTTTAAGTAATCAATAAACTATTTTAAAAAAAACAACTCGTGCACAGATGACCTACATCATGGCTGCTGCAGATAAGGGCTGATCTCCCTGGCCTTCTTTTCTACCCTTGGCCGCCATTTTGAATCTATCACCTCATTGTGATTTTATAAAATGCATCAAAAATAGAGTGAAATAACTTACTTTTCATAATTTTCCTGTGGGGCGAAAGCAGAGTTATGTGTGAGAGCTGGGCTAGAAGCAGGTTACAGGTGGAAGCCTGATGGAGAAAGCCATGCTTGCTCTCTGCTTGAATCCAAGGTTGTAGCTATGGGAGAAGCAAGACCTTCTTGGGGTGTTAAATGCTGTGATTTCCTCCATTGTAGTCTCAGGTTGTACAGTATATATGTGTAAATGAACCATATACCGTAAACAGAGACACCACAGTCTCCATTGTCCCTCATTCCAAGGAAACCGAGCCCTGAAATCTCACACTGTGTGGTATGCAACAGTATGTATTTTTATATTGTAAATTGGCCTGTGAGCCTCAGATGTGATACTGCCCCCTCCTCAAGTGTGCATAATTATGACAGCCATTCTACTGGGCTACAGAACATGAAAGGGGAAGCAGGGCTATTCGCTCCGCACTGCTGAGAGACCACCAACCATTGTCCTCCCTCAGCTGTTATTGTCTCTTCATCCTGTGCTCTGGATGTTCCTGGTCATCTGTGGTGCCAGCTACCTCACAAATGCACCTTATTTGTATGGTTTTTCATATTTGAATGCTACTGTTACCAGTTGTATAAAAAGTGAAGAAGCTAACACTCTCATGAGCAGGCTCCCTTCCTATCTAGATTCCCACCCGCCTCCAAATAACCTCTTAATTGCTTTTCCTTAAAATCAGCAGAATCTGATTCCACATATAGGCAATACTTCAGGAGGCTTTCTTCTTGCATTACCTGTCAATAAGCTATTTGTCTGGGAGAGGAAAGGGGGTGGCTAGATCTAGCTCACATTTCCCATCTCAAAGAACTGATCTAAATGAGAACTGGGTTTTTGACTGGACCTAAACTTGGCCACATAGCCCTGTCAGCTTGGGGCAGAGACCATGTACGTGGCTCCTATTTGTTGCATGCAATTTTCTTTTCCAGATAAGTTGACCACCATAACTTATTTGCAGTATCTAGGGATGAGGAAGGAATTAAATTCAATTTATGTTTAAAGGCAAACTTACCTAATTCTAACCTTTTGAAACAGTGTAGGTTTCATAAGATCCTGATTCGTAGCTTCACATGGTCATACCACAACTGAATATTGTATTTATGACAGTAAAACGAAACAAAAAGAATCAGGATCCAATTGTAGTGTAAAAATGTATATTCAGTGCTTTTTTTCTGGGGGGACGCAAGGGTATGCATACCTCTAAACATTTTGTGAATCTAAGTTTGGCCTCGTTGAGGGGCAGTATTTCAATATGAGTAGGAAAATGAGAGTACCTCTAAACATTTGTTTAGAAAAAAGCACTTTGTATATCTGTGTGTGTGTGTGTGTGTGTATGCATATGCATGTGTGTGTGTGTTAGTATATTCTTCAGAAGGATTATTGGTTCCTGAGCTGAAAACAAAATGGTTTTCCCAAATCATACATAGTACTCAAATTGCTGAAGCCATGACAAATCCTCAGGCTTCTGTTGATTTTTAAATTGCCATGTGGAAGGTTTTCAGTTGGCCTGCCTTCTTCTCTCCCCATCTCCTTTTGCCATCTGGATAGTCTTAAGGTCAATGACAATGAATGGAATAATTCTTAATTTCAAAGGCATGTCAGGGAATTAATATATGCCACAAACACAACACAGCCTTTTTCCTTTGTTTCATAGTAACAGAAAGTTTAATTAAGCTATCTTGCTGACTTTTTATTTTTCTGTATCTTAGGCCAGATTTGGATTTGCCCTACCTTCTGAAACTGTATTTAATAATAATAATTTTATTATCTGTACCCTGCCCATCTGACTGTGTTGTCCCAGCCACTCTGGGCAGCTTCCAGCATATACAGAAACACAGATTTCTTCTTTTATAGTTAGTGATCTCCTTGACATCTGATATGATTTACAAGTGTCTTGGTGCTTGGCTCTATAATCACAAGCACATAACCAAAACATAACTTCCAATAACAGAAGTGAGTCAGACAGTTGTTACTATAGGTTATGTAGCCAGGTAGGAACATAGGAAACCAAGTTAGTCCATGGTTCATCTAGCTTTGTTTGGTCTACATCAACTTGTTTCTATAGGGTTTGAGACTCCCAATGCTACTTTGAGATGTTGCAGGTTCAATCTGTGCCCTTCTATATGCAAAGTAGATGCTGTACCACTGGATTGTGGCCATTTCCCAGGCCTATTTGATAGATTGGTAACTTACTAATAGGGAGGGATAAAAAAAATATTTTGCATTTTGGGAATTGCCCCAATTCACATTCCCAAGCTAATGCATAAATAGGAATGTAAAAACGTATCAGATTCAAAACATATAACAATATTGCTATATAAAGCATAGAAGGGGGCTTTTATGACAAAATACATTTAATTTTTAATTATGTGAAATTCCATGCAGATTTTTTTTTAAAAAAAATGACACAGAACAAACTTAGAAATATGGAATAGACAGGGACTGGGAACAGACTGATCCATCCACAGCTACTAAGGCCTTTTAGCTGGTGAATGTGGTGTCATCATGGTTTAGGTGAGACAATAATTTCTAATTACACCTGGCAGGGTTTTCATCCTCGGAGACAGATTCTCACCCCAAGCCACAATCCTGGTAACATGAACTAATTCAGTTTGGTTCTATTCATTTCAATGGAACTAAACTGACAAGGTTCACAATGTAATTTTAACTGAGCTGTAAATTAGGATGTTATCCTGTAAGTAAATACCGTATTTTTCGCTCTATAACACGCACCTGACCACAACACGCACATAGTTTTTAGAGGAGGAAAACAAGAAAAAAAATGTTCTAAACGAAACAGTGAATGTGTGATTTTTGTGGTTCATGCTGTGGCCACAGACATGTGATCTGACGGTGAGTTTGGGGTAGCCCAATGCAAAAATCCTGAGGATCCATGTGGATCCATGCTTTGTAACCACGTTTTTGCACCCCAGGCAACAGTGGGTGCATGATTTTTTTGGTGCAAGCTGTAGCCATGGACATGCTATATGATCTGATGGTGAATTTGGGGTGACCCAGTGCAAAAATCCTGAGGATCTCCCATGTCTATAGCTAATGAAATTATAGTTATGCAGCTTGCATTATTTTAGAAAAGTGTTCCCTGCTCTTGCAAGTCACTTGGGAGCATGCATAAAGCAGATGAGGAGAAAAACATATGAAAAGCATGGGAAAGGTTTTTACATATCAGTGCTGGTAAATAATTGAAATGTAGAATCAAGAAGTTGAACTGAAACAAGACTATATGTGTGTATGTAGTACGGAGTGGGATTGTTTGATTCCCAGTGCATCAACTTTGCACAACTCAAGGTGACACACAAAACCAATGCTAATACATTATTCTGTTTTAGGACACACTTCCAACAATGTGTTTTTCCTCCTTTATTATAAATATGTCTTCCCAGTACAATTTAAATCTATTCATGTTTAGCTGCTCTCTCACTCTTTTTCTATCTTAAGGATTGATTGATCTTAATAAGTCAAAGTAAAACTCACCCTCTGCAGATGAATCCCAGAAAATAAACAATTAAAAGTCCTTGATCTTCACTGGTTTCTGATTAATCATAACATGTAATCTCTGATTCTCTGTTGCTTTTTTTTATACTAGAATGTCTGAACTGCTTGAGGAAAAGGGTGTAATCAGTCAAACATCATAGTTATAATATTTTTACTATCGTTTCTGTAATTTCCTGATAGCCAGTCAAACAAAGCAAATTGCATTATCTTCCTTGATTTGGAATGATGAATCATTTCTACTGAGCATGATACTCAGTTTAATGCAAAAATCTCCATAAAAGCCCAGCACATTGCAGGCACATTCTGTGCATTGCCATTCCACAAATGATTGCTTCTTTGATCACACCCCAGCTATGCCAGCCTGTTTAAAGCTCTTGTCAATAGGAATAAACAAGCTCAAAGTGTGTGTCTTAGTGACAGCACAAAGCAGGCTGCAATCAAGCCCATGTGTTTCCAAAGACAATGCGTAAACAATAAAAGGTTAACGTCTAACCTTTGGTAATATGATAAAGTGTTGTTTGGGCAAAAGAAAATGCAAATATATTCACTTTTTGACTTTTCATTATACAAAAAGCTTATTCAGCCTACAATTTACCACCTCCCCAAAGTGTAAGACATTCAAAGGCATTCAGGGTATGTTAGAAAATGGCTATTTTCTTTTGATTTCTCTCATGTCATACAGAAAGCTGAAGCTGGACACACTTCATTTTAAAATGGCAGCAAATACAGCACATTTTCAGAGCAGGAGAGGACACGTTCAGACCTCCAGAAGGTATACAAGCCGGAAACATGGCCCTCTAGTCAACTGTCGGCCAGCAACCTATCAAAAGTTGTTTCTCTCAACAGTTTTGATACTCCTCCAAATTTTTCCAACAGCGTTCATCTGACTCAACCTGTCCACAAATGCTTCACAAAAAATCTGCACTATCTTCCTGAAGGGCACCCTATCAATAGACTGGTTCAGAAACGGTAATGTTTGGCAGGAATAAGTTCCTTCAGGTTTATCTGGCTGATTGCTCACAAAAGTACAGGTCCCATAATTCTTTGAGCGAATTTTTTGTAACTCTTAATATTCAAGGCCTGGCTTGCCAACTAAGCAAGACATGGCTGCACTTCCAACAATCCACTTTACAGGTTTACAAACCAGAGAATCAAAGAGTAAAGCAAGGTGCCTTTAAACACAAGCACCATATTGAAGGTATATTGTAACGATGGTTACATATTCAGTCACTGAATCCAAAGGTTTCAAAGTGCAGGAATAAATTGTCCAAGATAGAATTAAAAGAGCATAGGAGCCTAATGCCTAATGCCCTCTAGATGTTTCGGATTTCAACTTCCATCAGTCTCAGTCAACACAGCTGCATTGGGGTTAATTGGAGTTGTAATCTCAAATATCTGGAGGGTACCAGGTTGGGGAAAGGTGAATTTTAGGGAAATATGCATTTGTTCCTTTGGTTTTTTCATGAGTTGGATTTTATTGGGCAGTTGATGGCCATTAGCTGCTTTTTCATGTTGAATGTTTGTTTTATTATGATCACTGACTTTTTCTGTTGCTGCTGTTGTCATGCTTTATTTTATTCTGTGAGCAGTCTTAAGAGGGCTCTACCCTTAATGGCAGCTTTGAAATCTTGTTAAATATATAAATAAGATTAACTGTGAATATTCATTTTGAATATTAATGTCTGTCATTGATATTTTGTGGTCTGAAAGGGAGAAAAGCTACATATAAACTGTCTTGGAAACACCTAAGTGCATTTAATGAGTTTTGAAGTACAGAACTCAAGCTGTTGGTCTTCCCCTCTGGCTCACTGCTGGAGCGAATACCTTTCCCTTTTTACTACATTAATGAATTCTATTAATTGAGACACTTTCTCTTCTTTTAATTTTCAGGTCTCGGTAGATTTTAAACCAAAATGACTACATTTCTTTTAGAAATGTTGATCCTTATTAGGCTTGTCAAACAGCTACACAAACTACATTTGCTAGTGTCTTCCCAGATAAAACTGCAGATTTGCTTTTGCCATGATTTTCAGTGTCATCTGTGCTCATTTCTGAGAATAAACAAGAGGACAAAGATCTAAGTGAAAACATATAAGAGTTAGTATTGCATGGGGAGGGGCAGATATAAAGGCTTTAAAGGAACATCCTACACATGTCTGCTCAGAGGTCAGTCCCATCAAGTTCAGTGTGGCTTTAAAAGGTAAAGGACCCCTGACAGTTAAGTCCAGTTGTGAACGACTCTGAGGTTGCAGCACTCATCTCGCTTTACTGGCTGGGGGAGCCGACATTTGTCCGCAGACAGTTTTTCTGGGTCATGTGGCCAGATTAACTAAGCCGCTTCTGGTGAAACCAGAGCAGTACATAGAAACACCATTTACCTTCCCGCTGGAGTGGTACCTATTTATCTACTTGCACTTGAACGTGCTTTCAAGCTGCTAGGTTGGCAGGAGCTGGGACCGAGCAACAGGAGCTCACCCCGTCGTGGGATTCGAACCACCGATCAGCAAGCCCTAGGCTCAGTGCCTTAGACCACAGCGCCACCTGAGGACCACCTCAATGCGGCTTACTCCTATGTAAACGGGCATAAAATTGCCACCTCAAAGAAGTGGGAGTGATTTGGAGGTGTTGTCTTCACTGCATTCAAGCCAAACATGACTTAAATGCACACAAAATCCACAGCTTGACAAGTTTACAGGAGCAGGTTGTAAGCAGATCATGGTTATAGCCCTGGTACCACTTTAAAAAGTGCTTGCTTTCCCCAAAGAATTCTGGGATCTGTAGTTTATGAAAAGTGCCAAGAGAAGATCCCAATTCCCCTCACAGAGCTACATTTTTCAGAATTCCTTGTGCAGAGGAATTGATTGTTAAACCACTCTGGGAACTATATAATAGCACATCAGTGTATTCAAAATATCTTACTGTACAGACTGGATGATGTCAAATGTGGACTGTCTCATAGCAATGAAATACAAATATATTGGTGCTCAGAACCTTGATATCCTGGAGATAGAGATGGTTTTCAACAGATATGTTTCAGAAAATGTGCCCAATGTGTTTTGACACAGAAAGTCTTCTTCAGTAGCATATAATTGGAAAGGGCATCTCCTTGTGAATGGGATCAGAGGACAAACTCGTGTTCGTGCTGCTGCAAATTTTTGTGGCTTAAGGAGACAACTCTGACATTTCTGTAGTGCAGCAATGCCCACATCCCCATTGACTCTCAGTACTCACTTCTGTGATGAAAGCACACTCTATACACCTTATGCATATATGATGTCAGATGCATAACAGGTAAAGATTTGGCACCCTCCTTAAAGTGGGTTTTCGCTGCAAAGCCATGTCCCTTTTCGACTGCCACTGTGGTTGCTGGCACTTGCAAAGGCACAGGGCTTTGAAAGCCCTGCCAATCACCTCATCATTAGTAAAGGAAAAGAACCAGGAAGGAGAAAAGGTTATATGCAAAGCAGCAGTACTCTTGTTTCACAGAGCCAGCAACCAGGAATTTACAAGAGATAGAGAAAATTAGAAGAGCTATAGCATAAATATTGTCTGTTCTGAAATAAGAGAAAGATGTGGTGGGAACTGGCTGGGTTTCTTCATTGCCATAGCTTGAATTCCAAAAGCAGGAAAGGAGCATCTTGCTTTGCAGCCTAAGCTGAAAATTTCAGTCACCTGATGTCATATTATGGTCCTGTGCATCCATCAAAATGGCCTGTAGAGAGTCTACCACTTCTGAATCAGGCCATCCAGCTGGATCCAATTCCCTACTGCAGAACTAAAGCCTTAGAGAAGGAAAGAAGCCCACCCCTACAGTCCAGCACTAAGGTGACACGTCTTAGAAAACAGTGGCATGAGATAGCCTCTTAGAAAGCTGAAAAGACTGAAGGAGAGTGGTCTGGAGTAGCATTCTTTGCAGATGCTTTTACAAGGTGTAGGTGCCTTGTGTTTGAAGGAAAATATGATTGCCTTGACCTTAATGTGAAATGAGTCTTTTTACACATGGTCCAGGCTAGTACCCAAGTAGTAGTAGTAGTAGTAGTAGTAGTAGTAGTAATTATCATCATTATTTTGCATTGATGGGTTTATTTAAATATTTGTAAACCACACTTTCATATAAAATATCACAATGTAGTATACAGACTAAACAGACATAATTTCATAACAAACAGCATGGGTGGATCGTTCCTGAGGCATTAGTTAATTTACTCAACGCAGGTTTAAAGCCCAACTATAGGGGCATTTCTACACATACCATCTATTTTCCCAAGGCTTTCTTGCCTTGGGAACTAAAGGAGAAATGATCAGACATTCTTAAGAAATACATAATATACTCTCCCCCTGATGAAAAGGAACAGGCTTAGATTAATCAGGAAAGGTGAAAGTATTATTAGATTTAATTAGGCTTGGGTATGCATTTTGGCTGATAATAAGTTATTCCCACTGAGGAATTATTTTCTGAATTAAAGTTGTTGCTTGCATTAGATGTGATTCTGTATCCTGAAATTAATTGGGGCAGGGGGTTCACCTCCTATATGTGACTGCCATGGGGTAGTATTATCACTGACACTCTCTCTCTCTCTCTCTCTCTCTCTCTCTCTCTCTCTCACACACACACACACACACACACAAACTTGGATTTTCCCTGTCCTCCACAAGGATATTCTCTTGTAGCTCAGAATACCAAGCCAAATTATATCCATAGTTTGGAACCAGGTGCAGAGCAGTTTTCAAACACTGCAGGAGTTATTACAGTCATACCTCAGAAATCAAACAGAATTCATTCCAGAAGTCCGTTCGACTTCTGAAATGTTCAACTTCCAAAACATGGCTTCTGATTGGCTGCAGGAAGCTCCTGCAGTCAATAGGAAGCTGTGGAAGCCCAGTCGGACGTTTGGCTTCAAAAGAATGTTTGAAAACTGGAACACTCACTTCCGGTTTTCGATCATTTGGGAGCCGGAACGTTCAACTCCCAAGGCGTTTGGGAGCCAAGGTATGACTGTATTGGGTTTATCCTTATTCTGGAGGTCCTTTGGTGAGAACAAAAAAAAAATTTAAAATCAAAGGGGAAATAAAAAGTAATCTAATATCTAATTATTAAAGGTAAAGGTATCCCTGACCGTTAGGTCCAGTCATGGACGACTCTGGGGTTGTGTGCTCATCTCACTCTATAGGCCAAGGGAGCCGGCGTTTGTCCGCAGACAGATTCTGGGTCATGTGGCCAGCATGACTAAGCCATTTCTGGTGAACCAAAGCAGCGCATGGAAACACCGTTTACCTTCCTGCCAGAGCGGTACCTATTATATCTACTTGCACTTTGACGTGCTTTCGAACTGCTAGGTGGGCAGGAGCTGGGTCTGAACAACGGGAGCTCACCCCGTCATGGGGATTCGAACCACCGACCTTCCGATCGGCAAGCCCTAGGCTCAGCACCACCCGCGTCCCTTATCTAATTATTACTCTGCCTTAAATTCTTTAAATAAGGACTAAAGCTGGGCATTGAGAGATTGTCTATTCACCAGTGCTAACAGTTGGCATAAAATGAAGAGGTTTTTTTTTTTTTCTTTTAAGGAGAGGTTTTGCAATATAAATGTAAGTTCTTACATGTGATATTGGTTCAGAAACCCATAGAATCCTGGAGGGGTTGTGTCTAGTTTGTGTGTGTATTTATACTTCACTACTTTGAAATGCTTTCAGATCTGAACTTGCTTTCAGTGTCATCAACTTTCTATCATTCTCTGTCAACTGAACAGCATCTAAGCTCTTGACCTCAGTGGAAAAAAGAACCAAAAATAGCAACAATAATCTACTTCTCAAAAAGAAGGAAAGGTGGAACTGAAGACTGCCATTTGTTTCGTACCTGCCAAGATAAAGTTCCTAATTGCACTTTTCAGCGTGACAAAAGGCCACTTAAAAAGAGGCACTGCACTTTAATTCTTCCATGAATACGGATTTTATAGTGGTGCCCTACAATTAAGGGTCCCTCACTGTTTCCATTATTGAACCATTCGTGCAGAAGTGAAAGTAGTATCTTGGATGTTTTAAGCTAACAATCAGAAAGTCATTTATTATTATTATTATTATTATTATTATTATTATTATTATTATTATTTAAAAGGGGTTTAGCATGCAGTTTTTCCTCTGAGGTTTTACTTCTTCTTGGCTTTGAAGAAAAGCAAAACAAACACTTTTTAAAATTAGAAATACTAATGATGGGGCAGGATTTTGGAGTAGTTTACAGAACTGCACAGCTCCATTTAACAACAATAGAAGTACCAGTAACAGTCTCAAGGACCATATTAGATGTTGTGCTGAGAATTTGTAAGAACTGATAGCTGGTTTGAGAAGCCTGATTCCAATCATTACTGCAGCAGTGGACCTGGGCCAACCTTTGCCCTCCATACTGTTTTACCAATTAAAATCCTCCCTTCTTCTCTTCCCCTTCCTGTGTCTCCTCCCATTCATGCAGCTCTTGGTGAAAACTTGTGAGCATTTAATTCACACATTCATTAATCTTGCAAAATCTAGCATGTCCTGTACACATTTTGAGCCATGTGCTTCTTCCTAGATACTTCAGTTCCAATAATTCTCTCTCTCTCTCTCTCTCTCTCTCACACACACACACACACCCTTCCCACAAACTGCTATTTGCCTCATGGGGGGAAACATGCAGGTTTGCCATCTGAATGGGTGTTTGCTGTAAGTATTGGTTTCATAAAGCAAAAGAGCTTGAAACTGAATCCAGACAAGATGGGATTTTATTGATTTGAGATACAGTTTTTCTTGGATGGGATTGCTGCATCACCAGGGTTGTGAAACACCATCCTATGTGGTCTATGCTTGAGGCTGGACTTTGTGCAGAACATTGTGGTTAGGTTGCTTCTGGGGCAAACTACAGCCACCATATAACACTTTACTTGGACTTGTTGTGGCTGCCAGTCTGCTATCAGGTAAAATTTAAAGTGTTGGTAATAACCTGCAATAGCTCAGGCCAGGTTACTTGAGAGACCACCTTATCCCTTTTATACCCAGTAGGTGATGCAGTCTGTGGGAATTTTCAATAAGATCAGGTGCTCGCTCTACAATAACTTTGAGCAGGGCTTTTAATATGGTTGCCCCTATTCTATGCAACAGCTTACAGTAGAGATATGAAAGGCACTCCTTAGCTGCAATTTCTGGAAATAATGGAAGACATTCTTGTTCCAACAGGCTTCCCAGCTGGATGAACAGGTCTCTGCCATGAGTATCTCTTTTTGTTGTATTTCAATTCATTTGCTATTATCTGCTGGACGGTTTTAAACTGTTTTTATTATATTGTTTACATAATCTCAATACATATTTGTGGGGGGAGGAGGAGGAGGAGAAGGATAATTCTGAAGAAGATCCAGCCAGCTTCATATCTATTTACATTTTTGTTGGCGGTGAAAAATAGTTTATTCCAGCAGCTTTTTGAAAATCCTTCTATTTGATTAGCTATTGTGCCTCATAATGACTTAGTGCCGTATTTTAAAAGCCTTTTGTTCATTTTTTGCTCTTTGATGTTGTAGGAATTTTGTCAGCTTCTTTGAATTACTCATCAATAGAAATGTAGGCTAAAGGTGCATTGAAATCAACAAATCAGTTATTAGAACAAAGCAGAAGAAATTATTGAGCTCCTTTCATTCAAATCAGGTTGAGATGATGCAGCAGTGAGGACATGATCACTACGACAAGTCATAGGAACATAGGGAACAGAATTATATTGAATCAGACCATTGGTTTCTCCAGCTCTCCATGGTTTTATATACACCTACCTGGAGATGCTAGAGATGGAAACTTGACCTTCGTCATGAAAACCAGATACCTTACGCTGGAGCTATGGTCCTGCAAAGTTGCAAGGATTCTCTGTATTCAACCCTCTCAGGTACTGAATAGAATAGGGTCACTTGCCTCAGGGTCTTATCCTGTCCTGGTACTTAACATGCATGCATCCTTTCAAGTGGCCAATGCCCCCTTAATAGAATTCAAAGCTTGAAAACAACTTACAGAGAACAAACATCTTTTCTCATTCTTACTTAGTCTAGACATCATGTTTCAGTCCTGCAAACCATTTCCCCCCTTGACCATTGTAGCCATTTCCCTTATTCCTCAATATTTATCTTAAAGACACTTTGTAGATGTTAGCATATGGGTAATAATTAGGGACTGCTGTGGCAGGAAGGTAAAGGTGTTTCCGTGCGCTCTGATTTCCATCACGGAGCTCTGTTGCGCCAGAAGCGCTTTAGTCATGTTGGCCACATGACCCGGAAAGCTGTCTGCAGAAAAATGCTGGCTCCCTCAGCCTGAAAGCGAGATGAGTGCTGCAAGTCCATGGTGACCTTTGACTGGACTTAACCGTCAAGGGGTCCTTTACCTTTTTACCTTTAATCAAACATAATACCTTCCATTTAGATTTTTATATAAACCAATAACCCAGTTCACATTGATTCCTAATATTTACTAAGTGTACTACATATGCTGGACTAATATTTTTAGCATTTGGGCAAGCCTATGATATGTGATATATTTTTAAGGACTGAGCCAAAATTTCTCAGAAAAAAATCTCCTTCCCTAGAGAATAGTGATCTTCCCCCCAGCCCATTTTGCTATCCATTAATTTTGGGTAAAACTGTGGATCCTGCTTTAATATTGTTGAATCTTGTCTTAATATTGTTGAAAGAATTAACATTTAATAAATAAATAAAGTGAGAGATAAAGATAGCTGAACGAAACAATGGGTTTGGCCACACTGCTTCCAGTCCTCTTCCCTTAGCTGACTGATCCACCAGGATAGAATCTCCAACTGAACTGGCAGGTTCCTAGCACAACAGAGCTGTGCTGACTTAACACCTTCATCCTCAGCTCAGCTGGAGTTGCACCTGCATATCTATCAGCCAGGACCAAGCTAGTTGAACTTAAGGTACTGTAAACCCTGAAACGGGACCATTCTGAGGGCACAGTGGGTTAGACGCTAAGCCTGTTCAGTTTGGGCACATGACCCAGCGAAATTTCAGCCAGCAAAAAAGGTGGTGTAATTCAAACACTACTTCAAATGCGTGTCCCCCCCCCCTTCTGCCATGCTTAGGCCAGCTCGGCTAACAGTAGCCCCATTGCTGAGGTAATTTTATGCTGGCTTCATTTACAACAGTTTGTTTCACAAGTTCCATGTGTATAGGATTGCTCCCAAAGTCCTTGCAGCTGTGTGGTTTGTGTGCGTTTGTGTGCATCCACATCTACACAGAGTAACTCGTGTGTCCCTCTGACCCCACTGATGAGAGCCCAGCATGGCCTAGGATTAGGAAGTTCACCAGCCTTCAGTTTCTTGTCTCATCCTAGGACTGTGGCCTTAGAGTATTATTTAACATGCTTGCAATGTTTCACATGGAAACCTGCAGTTTATCCGGTCATTGTTTTTATGCTTGGAAACATCCAGTAATGACAGGCTCTCTCCACTTGCTAAGGAATGAGATGATGTGATAGTAAAGACCAGTTCATGATAGTGTATCTATGATAATGACTTCAGACAAACAAGCAACCCTGACTTATTTCCTATCATCACAGTGAATCTGACTTAGCTCTAACTAATCAGACATTTTGCTTTAAATACCATTACCTTTAAAGCTATGTTGGAATAATAGAATCACAAGTAGAACCAGCCATTCCATTTCATTCCTTCTCCCTGTCACCTCACCATGCCTAGGTGATATTTCTGGCCCTCAAAAGACAAGGCTACGTAAGTGCCGCCACCATGCCACATAGTCCATCAGTCACTAACACCCACAGATGCCAGTGTGTCCTCCACTACCTCTTATGGTACCCATGGCTGGGCTCAGTAAATAACCCCTCAAAATTCCACAGGGCACAAAAGACTGTTGACTCTCCTCCTTAGTTCCTGATTATGCTGCTTAGTGTCTCCTACATTTAGGCCTCAACAGAAAGTCAGGCACTTAGGTTCAGTGATCCCATGCTATGGAAAGCTCTTTCAGCAGAAATTTAGGAAGCATCCTCAGTTTTGACTTTCAAGCATCTCTTATTTATGCCGACAGACCTATGGAATTGTTTAAACTGTCCCTTAAGTAGCTAGTAATTTTAGCAATTGTTTTGTATTGCTGAAACTATTTTTATGATGTTCTACACCACCCTGATATTTTGCAATATATAAATTCATTTGTTAATACATATTACATATACTTAACATGACCTTCAACACGTCCACCTTTCTTTGGATGCCAGGACACCTCTGTTCCCTTTCATCTTGAACCAGGGACAAGTATCAAGAGCTTCTCTCTATAGGCAACTTTGGTAGCGTCTGATGTAGGGGCCTTTCTACCCAATGATGTGGTGACTGATGGAAGCTGGAATGCCCTGTGTCCTTGTGGTTCTGTCTCCTTTTCTGCTCTTTTGGAAGTGGCAGCCGTTTTGTAATATGTCACATTCCTCACAGCAGCGGTATATACAATGCCATGCATGCCCCCATGTGAGCCATTTTGGATTGTGTCGCAGTCTCACAGCAGCCATTTTGCAGCTGGCATCCACATACTGTAGCTTTCTCAAAATTTCAAATGTGTGCACTAGCCCAAAAAGCTTGGTGAATGAGGACATCTGATTTTTTATTATTATTACTATTTGTCATAAGGAGAAACCATCATTTTGTATACCACTGCCACAGACTCTGCCAGGGTCCAGGGTCCCCTGGCAGAGTCTGTGGTAGTGGTATACAAAATGATGGTTTCTCCTTATGACAAATAGTAATAATAATTAAAAAATCAGATGTCCTCATTCACCACAGCATAGTCTCAGCAGATAAAACATGAAATATCTGAAAATGAATAAGTAGTATAGCATCCTAGGTAGACTGTAATGGTTTAAATCTAGACTTTCTGTTCAACTGGATTGTGGGTTTTCTTGCAAGTCAGTTTAAATCAAAATGCCTTCACCAAATTGAAAAGGGGGTTGGGCTGGCAGAAAATGAAATGTTTCCCCATTTCCCCATAGCCTACTGGATTTTCTGAATCCTTCTTTTCAAAGTCTATGCTCCCTCCACACCACTTTTTCAAATATTTAATCGTTAGCTGCAATATCTACTGCAGCAAGTTAAAATCTATCATGAGACATGGCTAACAAGAAAACACTGTGTTAAATCAAAAGCCCATGACAGGTATTTTTTTTTAAATGGACATTTATCAGGAAATATAATACTGTTTTGTTCGAGAAAACAAGATTTGTTAGCATTGCTAAGTAATTGGTTGCTTTCCCCCTTCTCCTCACGCTTGCCACGCTGTGTAAAATGCAGTGCAACCTTTTGGGGTAATAGCATCTAAAACTCTTAAGGCTTCCAAAGCTTATGGGGTGAAGTTTTACAATATCCAAAGTTGTGGTGTTTGTCTACTTATCCCCTTCTGGTGTAGGGTCACTATGTGATGTCACTAAATGAAAGACACTATATTTTCTTCAATAGCCACACTCCAATTGTAGTTGTGCTGAAGTGAGCTAGGAAATAACTTTAAAACAATCCTTCTTTTACCAATCACAAAGCTGACATCATAACGTCGCTTTCACACCATTGCAGTCAAGGTTATGTCAGTACTCCCATAATAAAGCCCTATTTTCAGAAGTTTATAGCTCAACCATAAAAATATGCTTGGCAATGAAATGTGGCACATGGTACTTTGGCTCTGGAGTTATATTTTTGCAAAACACAAAAGTTGTGGTCCAGTATTTTTCCCCTGTGGGATGCTTATTTTTTAAAAAATATCAGCTTTTGTCACTAGTAAGTTGATAAGAGATGGCACCTAAATTTCTTGTCCTTATCTTTTTTTTCCCCCTTCCTCCAAAGCACTGTGGAGAAAATAGTCTTTTTCTTCAGTGAACAGGTTTTCTCCAGACTCCACGACCCATTGATGGAAAGGGTCCTTCTGTACATGGAAGGGTTTTGATCCAGTAAAAGAATCCCACTGGTAGTGGTGAGGAAATAAATCCATACAGGTCCATATAGGAGGTGGGGCTGCAGATGGGAATGGACAAAAACGTCTTCCCCTCCACACACATACATACACTACACCAGCAAGCATGTCTCATGAGTGGAACGCTGCTCATTGGATACACTCGCCCACAGGAACAAAATCTGGATCCAACCTATGGTATGGAACTAGCCCATTGTATGGAAACACTATACAATGTTGACTGATTACACCCTTCCTTGCTGCAGAGGATAAGAGTGTCTGGCTTCCTTTGAGTACGTAGGAACTGTGTGTTATTTCACATCTTCGCAAACAGTTTCATATTCAGAATTTTAAAAACCCTTCCCCTCCCATGTCATTCCATCTTACTGAAGTGCAATGCAAAAGAGTCTGCTGTATTAAGCCAGCTACAGGTGTAAGCAACAAGTCACAGGATGATTCCTCTAGCAATATAGTACAGTAAGAAATAGACCCAAAGATCCTTGTACTTTAATTACTGTTATTTGTAAGGGGGGGAAAGATAAATTGATGTACGGAGGGTTTTTTCTATTTGGTGATATTTTAATAGATGTTATATTATTGCCCAATTGTTAAGAATGATCTATAAGGAGAGGAATAAATTTGTGCCTGCCCTATTGCAGTCAGTCACTGCATGCTGAACACCTAGACACAAGCACTATCTGTTGCAGTCATTGCCCATTTTGATTTACTATCCCTGTATCTCTCTTCACACTCTATAGTCAATTAGGCAGCCCTACAACAAGTATAGTTGGGGAAATGTTCTCTATTCCCAAATCAAACAGATTGCATGCTCTGGGAAGCAAATATCTGCTATGAGAATTGCTGTACTTGCAGAGCCACCCCACGCAAGTTAGAACACTAATGGGGTGTGGCCCCATGTCTTTGATCTCCCCTCATGTGACTAAATGTGTAGGTGAAACTGAATGCCAAAATAAGCCTTCAGCAACCACAAGAATGGCAGGATGATATGATTCCACTTCTCAGATTACTTATGTGTATAACAGAGGAACAAAACTGAAGTGGCTATATTAACAGGTTTAAAAGTCAGAGGCAAAGATGGTTAGCGATAGGATTTATTTATTTTTATCCTATAAATGAAGCACAGGGAAGAAATGATCTAGGTAACAAAATAAATATTAAGAGAGATGGGGAAAGAGAAAGACTAAACCTGAAACAAAAAAAATTACAGATAATGGGTAGAGAAGAATTATAATAATACCTAGCTTTTATAGAGCTCGTTTCATCTTCAAAGTGTTCTGCAAATATTTAATCCTCATAGGATCCTTGTGAGGCAGGTAAGAGTTTAATATTCATTGGGGGTGGTGTGGCGGGGAAAAGGGGGAAGTCATAAGACAGAGTTAAAAGGAATAGCATACTTTGGCAAGATTGAAAAGCTTTTCTTCTCTAAGTCAGCACTTGTGGTCACTATATATACATTACACAGGCAACCCCAAACATCTGAAATTTAAAAACATTTCATACTCCTTTGTGGATAAGTGAAAAAAGCATGCACAGGGTAGGTTGAGGAGCAGCAGTTTAGAGACAATGGGTTGCAAACCACTGACTTGGCTAGCAGGTCAGACAGTTTTGTTAACTATTCATTCAGAAATATCTCTACAAAACAACTCAGTAGATTCCACAACCCAGCAGATCCTGTAGACTCCACCTCTGAGATGACAGATTTTTCCATCCCTCTGTGTGCTGGGCCCAGGGGAATCATTGTCAGGTGTGCGTGCAGGAGCCAGACCCTGTGACGAATAAGACTTTGCAGGACTGGAGCCTTCCTAAGTTTGTTCTGAAGAGGCAAGGCGTGGCCTCACAGGTGAGGCCAATTGGTAACTCACAGCACCTGGTGGCAAGAGCCAGGAAGGGATATAAGGTCAGCATTTCCCTTTGGCTCTTTGCTACAGCAACACGTTCCTTGCCTTGCTTCTTGATCCTCGGACCCATTACTTTGTGACTCTTAGCTTCTTGATTCTTAGACCTTTGACATTGTGACTCCTTGCTTCCTGACCCTCAGACCCTTGGCTTCTTGACTCACAGCTCTCTGACCCTTGGACTCCTGACTCCTGGCTTCTGGACCCCTGTTCCTGCTCCCACCCTGCCATCTTGCCCCCTGTCCTGATGTTCCCTGCCTGTCACCGGACCGTGACAATCATAATTTGAGAAATCAGATCTATTGTGCAGCACCTTTCTTAGCAATCCTTTCATAATGAGCTTTTTAGGGACTGAAGGCCACATTGACCCATAGTCAACCCCCTGGGGCCTAAGTGTGCAAAAGTGGGATGGCGAAAATGTAAAAGTGGGAGTGGTGAGAATGACACTCTTCATGGCTCTCCTCTGGAAGTTCTTCTCATCACCTCTTCTACACTTTTTAAACCTTTTTTTGCAAAAGTGGGCAAAGCAGCTCATGTAAATGTTGCCTTTATAGTAATCTCATTTCTACACACATGCCCTTCTATCCTGCCATCCAGGCAACCATGAGGCATTATCAGAGGTCAAGAACACATTTCCTGACAGGCACAAACCGCAAGGAAGCATGAAGTAGGGCTGGTGGCCTAGAGACAGAACACCAGGCCCTGCTCTTGCAGACAAACTCTGCTAAGGAACTATAATGGCAACCCAGCCAGATTATTATTACACATGAGGTATAATTCACAGAAGAACGAATGGACAGGAAGGAGAAGGCACTTATTTTACAATGGCTCCATTCCTTGCTGTCGTTCCACACAGGTGTTCAACAGCAGGTGAAGACTTTCTTGTTCCAACAGGCCTTTGGGAATTGACTGCTTTTACTGAAAAAAGTTGTTTGCTTTTATTGGTGTTTGTATTGTAACTATTGGTATTTTTTAAACAGATTTTATATATGTATATAGTTTAAATACTATAATCATTTAAATACTATAATCATTTAATTGTAGTTTTTCACGTTTCAGTGGTTCTTGTTTTTATATGCAAACAGCCTTGAGTCCCATTAGGGAAAATGGCAGGGTATAAATAACTAACTAACTAATAGTAAATGACTGTAGGGCTTCAATGAGTTGTGCTGGTTAGAAATGAGATGTGTGTTGCATCACCCAACCCTGCCCCCTCAAAATGTTGTAATGAAAAACCTGTTGCTGACCAGGAACTCATAGCTTTGTATTTCTAAAATCTGCTGCACTTGGGCTTCAAACTACCTGGAAATTGCACCCTCTTTCCTGGAAGACTGGCCCCTGAACTCCAGATGCATGGCAGCTGAGAGGTGTTCTTTAGTGTCATGAAATGCACCATGTAAACAGTATTTTACAATATTTGTAATGAAAACCAGGCAAACATCATCCATGTCTTACAGTGCAAAATAAAGAATGCATTGCTGTGCTGTTGAAGCACAGGCATTTACAGAGCTATTAGGGCAAGCCCTACATTATATGGAACCCTAGATATCTCTCCCACCCACTACTTGTTCAACTTACTTTTTTATTAGGTTTGTAGCACAACCTCAGTGCATGATTTGCAGGGATGCCTTATCCTGTCATATAAGGTGATATATTCGCATAGATAGATCTGATCACAGTCTCTAATGTTCACATTGCTGGCTGAACAGGCACTGGCGTTGTAAATTTCTGTGTGAATTTTAAAAAAAGACTCTGAGATTAGCAGAACGCTCTGTTCTATCAATAGTGTACAAGTGAAGATAAGCTGTTTATCATATGCACACTGTTGAGTCGATAGTAGATAGCTGACAACAGACATGTACATGCACTCACCGTGTCTCTGACAGTCGTCTCAGTTGTATGCCCCTAAATCTGACCCTGAGCACAGGAGCTTGCACTGCAGTGGAAATTTTAGATCGTAATCTAGAGAGCTACTTTAAGAATACCCAAAGCGTCTTGTGCCAACCCAGTGTAACATTGTATGTGTATATATTTTTCTTTCAAGGGATTGGCCTGGAGTCTGGGGCAAAGTGAGGGGTAGTGGAAACCTCACAAGCCATTCTTGTGGAGCCCCCTTTGCTGTGTCTCCTGAGGTTCCTGGGTCTTCCAGAGTCTCAGTGGTGGCAAAAGCTTGTTTGTTGCCAGCGTTGATGCTCCAAAGCTAGACTGCAGCCCTGAAATTTGATGTATGATCCTGTCTCATCAATGCTGGGATAGGCAAATATGTCAATTTCAGTTTCTCTCACTTTTCCAGTCATAAGTTCAGTTTTACATCAGTTTGTGAATGTGTGTTTTTTTAAAATCCTCATGAAAATCCATCAGCATTTTGTGCAAATTTTGCCTAATTTACATGCTTGCATGCAATGCAATATACACTTTTTTTGCAGAGCAGCTTCCCCTAAAAATACATTTTTGTGTGTGATTTTTATGAACATTAGCAATCTTACAGATACTTTATACATTTTTGTACACGTGAAGAATGTCATTGCAAGATTCAGAGAAGTACAGCTTTCAAGCAGTGGAAGTACTTCAGTTCTTGCCTCACTTCAGAACAGGCAGATTACATAGGTTCATCTTTAAATGCAAACACAATTGAATTTCTCCTACATGGCCTACCCATCTCTAATGCCAACATAAGATTCAACAGTCGGATCAGTCCATTTCTGTATATGGAATGGGGTGGGTGACACCTTGTCTTTCTCAGGAAGCAAAATGTATTGGGACGGTGATGGCATAACCCAAGTCACATCACAAACCACTTTTGAAACTGCTGCTCTATGAGCACAAGCCCAGAGTCCCATTCCAGATTTTGGACTTGTACATTTATACAACACATTTCCAACATATGGCTAGAAACACCCAATCAAAGATTTCTTATTTTGGACGAATAATTTTACCCTCACATTTGGTAATCATTTGTGAAGAAATGGCAGTACTTATCTAGAGTGAGTAGCATCAATTTTGCATGAAGACAATTACCTCAGTTGATACAACTGAAGTGACAATTTCGACAATAGGATATGCTGGCCAATCTACTTGTTGTGTTCAGGGAATCATAGCTGACCTTTTCAAAATACATTCTAATCTTCTCCTCGAATCACAGTATTTTGTGTTTCATTGTGTATGGAGCTGAGACAGAGACAAATTGGGAGATAACTGAAGTGTTCTGCAAGTTAACCCCTCTTTCACAGAAAAAACACCTGCAATTACATCCGTTACTTAGGTAACATTTTCTGATCTCAAAATATTTGGAACTGTATTTTGTTCATGAATAGTGTCCCATATTTCCCCTCCACCATAACACTCAATTACTATAAGGTTGTAATTGTTGAGGAGTGCAGAGACTTACAATTATTGTTCTAGGCTATGGTATGTTCATCTTGTTCTACTTTTTTAATACACAGCACACCAGCCTGCCCGTAGGGATGAATGAGAATTCTGTTTGCTCTTCTTTTTTTAAGCAAACCAATCTAATTTGCACCTTCTGGACTAATACTACATGGATTTGATTGTAATTATTCTTTGGATTTTGCACTTCTCCAAATTTGTGCTAATAGTTCTCAGCTTAAAAAAAAAAAGTACCAAAAGGCTATTTTAGGATACAATGTGTTTAGAAGTGTGTACAGTGAGATGGAACACATATTTAAATACACATTTTGTGATAACGGTATAATTAAAAATGGCTCTTTGGACATTTTACTTTACAAAAGAAACTTTTCTGTGGCAGAACCCTGCCCATGGGGAAGCCTGTCCTTTGCCTAGGGGCCCAGCTGGCATCAGTATTTTTGGTGGTATTCAAATAGTTATGCTAGGGCAAGGATTCCCCATTCATTCCCCTTCAACATCCCCCAATCTGCTCACAAAAATACGTAGCACAGTAACAAACAAAACCAACCCCTCCTCCCACAGTTCCAAAGGCCACAACCCTAGATAATAGGGTTCCACTGCGTACCGATTGGTGCAAAGAGGGCTTTTCAAAGTGCCCTGCAAAAAGATCTGCTTTTCCGTAAACGACTTTAGTTTGAGTGCTGAAAACATGGCTTGTCAAGTTACATCCAGTTAACCAATGTTGCTCCAGTGAGCTGGAAACAATGTTCTGTGGTGTTTATACTTGACTTTTTCTTCATGATTGCATCAGTGAACAATGGTTTTAGCAATGTGGATTTTATAGCATGAAAAGACCTCCAGTCACAGGGAGCATAAACCAAATACTGTACAAGGCAGTGAATGCACTGAGGCCGGAATGCAGCCGTGTGTCATCATTTGGTGCTACGGGGATCACGGCCCTTATCCCTCCAAGAAAGGGACCATGTAACCTAACTTCTGCAATTATGCTTTTAGTCTACTAAATGCCACAGAAAGCTCATAGCCAAGCAAATTGAACTGTAAATAACCCGAAGCACAAAGAGATTCCCTAATAGCATCCAGTTGAGAAGGTCAAAAATTTCAACATTTCTAAAGAGACAATTTCAGTGTCTGTGTGCACTGGATCACCCGTCTGTAACCCTTGAAATGGCACGAATTCTTCTGCAACAACTGTTGTGACTTTGCTGGTACGTAATCCCTAGTTATCCAATGTTACTCTGAAAGGCTCTCTCACTCCATAACATGAACATCACAGAAGCTGCAGAGTCTTTAAATTCATCCTGACATCCGAGCTGTGAATGATAGTTAATCAGTACTTCTTGGATGGCTTTGCCCTTTTGTGCTGGTTATGCAATTGTAAGAGAGATGCTAATCTCATTCCATGAAAAGGCCATGGCACATTGTCGCAATTGCCACACTATAAACACCATATTTTTGGAAAGCCTGTGAACTGCTTCTCAGTGGTAAAATACTCCAGGTGGTCGTGTACACAGGTGTGTATACCATGTGGAGAAAGGTTAGTGAGAACTGAGTTGTACCTGCTAAGAGCTGGCAGCCATTTCCTGGATCGCAGCTGAATTTTTCTGAGCATCTGTGATCATGAAAATGACTCATGGCCCCCTGTGTAGCACAAGTTTTCAGCGACCTTCCATCATGTGTTGTGTTTAGGTACAGTGAATTAACTGTGCCTTAAAGATAGGGTAATATTTTAGCTTGGTAGTTTCCCCAGATTCAATCCTTGTCATGTCCAAGTTGCCCTTTCACCAAAAGGCTGCATCCGTTACTGTAGACCCAGTTGAAGAAACTCTTTTCAATCTGAGGGCTTGATTTCCTCTTAGGAAACCTTCAAGGGGACACATAGCACTGCTGAGTGTGGCCAGAGGAAATGGGTGTGCCTCTTACTCTGCCTTTTACTTTTCAACAGTAGGCTAGATTTCAGCCACATGGAAGTCAGAGGGTTCTACATCCACTCCGAAGACAATATCTCTTCATCTAGGCTAGCAAGGAGCACTTGCAATGTCCAAAAGCACATTTCGGACAGGCAAAACTACCTGAGGACAGTGCAGAGCAGGATCTGTGCAGTGTGGGGCTTGGGGTGAAGGCCAGTGTGGTGTAGTGGTTAAGAGCGGTAGTGTCGTAATCTGGTGAACCGGGTTCGCATCTCCGCTCCTCCACATGCAGCTGCTGGGTGACCTTGGGCTAGTCATACTTCTCTGAAGTCTCTCAGCCCCACTCACCTCACAGAGTGTTTGTTGTGGGGGAGGAAGGTAAAGGAGATTGTTAGCCACTTTAAGACTCCTTCGGGTAGTGATAAAGCAGGATATCAAATCCAAAACTCCTCCTCCAGTATGGCAAAGTTATGGCTGGGAGGCATGGTCTGCGGAGTCGCAATAGAGCTGGAAATAGAGGCCTGGATGATCACATTTGGCCCCTGGGAATGTTGGAACCTCCATCCCCCCTGCAACCAGCTTTTACAAAGCCCTGGCTGACCTCAGAGCTTCAACATTGGATGGACCAATAATGGGGCATGCTGGGAAGTGGCTTGGATCTGAAAGTTCCAAAGACCTACTGGTCTTTCTATATGCCCCAAAACCAGGTGGAAATTTAGACACAGTTTTTAAATCATCCCCCCTTTCCCACCCATTGTTTCCAATGTGAGGGATCACACTCCCCCCCCCCTTTAAGCAAGCTAATGGATGGATAAAAATTAAGGTCTTCCTTCCCCTTGGATAAAATTATTATTAATAATTTATTTATATGCCACCCATCTGACAGCGTTGCCCCAGCCAGTCTGGACAGTTTCCAACAAATTAAAGCACAGTAAGACATCAAACATTAAAAACTTCACCATACATTAAAAACTTCCTCCAGGCCTGACAGGATATATGATAAGGCAGTAAAAACATCTTTGAATTTCACCCCCACCTTAGGATTGCAGTCTTAGTAACTTTAGGACTTTAATTTTTTTATCGTTAATTGACATAAGCAGGTTACTTTTCAAGAAGGTGCTAGTTTTCACAACTCTGAAATGAAGAAAGCTATTTAAGACTCATCAGCACAACCCTTTGTAAGGTAGGAAAAAATAACTTTGAGGTGACCTTGCCCCTCTGTTTCTGCATGTATAGTGAGTCTTGGAAAAATGTTCCATATTCAAGTCCCACATCCTGAAAATCAGTTTTTCAGCATGTAAAGGCATGAAAGCAACAAAAGCTTTCATTAAAAAGCAACAAAAAGCAACAAAAAAGGCTTTTATGGGTATGTTCGTAGCAAAAGGAAGAACAAAGAAACAGTGGGGTCACTCAGAGGAGAAGATGGTGAAATGCAAACAGGGGACACAGAAAGGGCTAAACTCCTCAATGCCTTCTTTGCCTCAGTCTTCTCCGATAAAGAAAACAATGCCCGACCTGAAGAATTTGGAGCAAATGATTCAGCAGAGGAAACACAGCCCAGAATAACTAAGGAGATAGTACAAGAATACTTGGCTAGTCTAGATGTATTCAAGTCTCCAGGGCCAGATGAACTGCATCCAAGAGTATTAAAAGAACTGGCAGATGTGATTTCAGAACCACTGGCAGTCATCTTTGAGAATTCCTGGAGAAGAGGCGAAGTCCCAGCAGACTGGAGGAGGGCAAATGTTGTCCCTATTTTCAAAAAGGGGAAAAGAGAGGACCCAAATAATTACCGCCCAGTCAGTCTGACATCAATACCAGGGAAGATTCTGGAGCAGATCATTAAGCAAACAGTCTGTGAGCACCTAGAAAGGAATGCTGTGATCACCAATAGTCAGCATGGATTTCTGAAAAATAAGTCATGTCAGACTAACCTGATCTCATTTTTTGACAGAATTACAAGCCTGGTAGATGAAGGGAACGCAGTGGATGTAGCCTACCTTGATTTCAGCAAGGCATTTGACAAGGTGCCCCATGATATTCTTGTAAAGAAGCTGGTAAAATGCGGTCTTGACTATGCTACCACTCAGTGGATTTGTAACTGGCTGACTGACCGAACCCAAAGGGTGCTCATCAATGGTTCCTCTTCATCCTGGAGAAGAGTGACTAGTGGGGTGCCACAGGGTTCTGTCTTGGGCCCGGTCTTATTCAACATCTTTATCAACAACTTGGATGATGGACTCAAGGGCATCCTGATCAAATTTGCAGATGACACCAAACTGGGAGGGGTGGCTAACACCCCAGAGGAAGGATCACACTTCAAAACGCCCTTGACAGATTAGAGAACTGGGCCAAAACAAACAAGATGAATTTTAACAGGGAGAAATGTAAAGTGTTGCACTTGGGCAAAAAAAATGAGAGGCACAAATACAAGATGGGTGACACCTGGCTTGAGAGCAGTACATGTGGAAAGGATCTAGGAGTCTTGGTTGACCACAAACTTGACATGAGCCAACAGTGTGACACGGCAGCTAAAAAAGCCAATATGGAGCCCAATGGGGTCCGGCACACTTCTCTGCGCGACTCTGATCTTCCCCCAAAGACCTTTGACTCCAGCAGCAAGTAAACACAGTGGAACAGAAGCAGGAACGTCCTTTGTGTGAGGGCAATAACTCAGGCTGAAACGCAGCAGTCTCCTTATCTTTAAAGTCTTTATTCCTTAGCAAAACACAACAGCTATAAATCTCCTGCCTGGCGACAAAGCGCTCATGGCTGCTGCTCTCTCGACGGAGCAAACACACACACTCTGAGAGACGCAGTAAAACACTCCCTTCAGTGTTCTAAAGCCCCGCCTCAAAATGTGAGACGTCACTCAGAACTCTTAACCCTGTGCGTTCTGAGCCTCTCTCCACACCCCCTCTCGAATCATATTTTGAGAGGACTTCTGAGTGTTCAACACCTTTCCCATTGCCTTCCGCCCCTTCCTGGCATCGTTGTTAGGCACCTGTTGAACTTCCTCACAAATCTCAGGTTCGCACTGTGCGAAACCAACCCACGCATTTGTGACCTGAAACCTCTCAGGTGGAATTCCCTTTGTAGCCCGCGATGACCGCCTGGGCACAAACTGGGGTGCTCCTTCCGACCCACTGGGGCCAGCATGTGCGTCTTCCTCATCAGAAGACTCCCCCTCTGACTTGACACGTCTGTGAGCTTTCTCCATTATGCGCACAGGAGATGAGGGCTCACTCTTGGACACTCTCTTAACAACCTGTGGAGACGCCCTACTCTGTTCAGGGACCTGGTCTCCACCAGCAGGTTCAGGCTCTGGCTCTTCCTCCTCCTCAGAGTCAGATAGACAATCTGAGTGAACGTCAGAGCGCACTTTGCGCCTTGCGCAACCATCCTGCTCAAAGAACTCAGCCTGTTTACTGACCAGAAGCTTGGTCTGATCACCTTCTGGGTATGCGAATCTCCACCCTTTTGTCGCAGGCTCATATCCACAGAAGATCATTTCCTGGTACCTTGGGCCACCCTCCTGCTGCAGAAACTTTGGTACAGGCACCATGGCTCTGCTACCAAAAGTGCGAAAGAAATGCACAAGCGGCTTCTGTCGATGAAGCAGGAAATACGGGGTGTCACCTACCACTGCATTGTAGCACCTGTTCATCGTGAAATTGGCTGTCTTTACCGCCTCCCCCCAAAAACTTTGAGGCAAACCAGAGTCATCCAGTAGAATCTCTGATGCTTGAACCAGAGCTTTACTCCTAAGCTCTGCCACGCCACCCTCCTGAGGAGAAGTCACCTTGTGACGTATCCCCCTCTGGCGAAAGAAACCCTTTAGAGCAGACCCAGTGACCTCTGAACCTCGGTCACACTTGAACCCCTGCACCTTGGTGGAGAACCTTAGTTCCACCTCTGCAACCCAATCTTTGATAAGTTGTGTTGCCTCCTCCTTAGTTTTCAGCGTGAATGCCCATGCGTTCCGCGTATAATCATCTGTCAGCACCATCAGACACTTGGCCTTGCCCAGACTTGGCTGTGGCATACCAAAAAGGTCTGCATGCACAAGCTCAAAAGGCTTTGTGGTTACTCTCTCCACCCTGGGATGATTAAATCCCTTGTTCCTTGCTTTTCTGCAAGCTCTGCAATTCAAAGGTTGACCACATTCTTTTACCCGGCACCCTTTGGTGCACTCAGATAACATCTGAATGTCCTCACAGGACCCATGTGACATTCTCTTGTGCCACACGCAAGCACACGACACATGAGTGTGATCAGTGGCTTTCCCAGTATTCCCCTCACCCTCCAGAGGTGTTTCCAGAACAAAGAGGTTGTTCTGATCTTTCTCAACACTTATTAGCTGTTTCCCCCCTCTGGAAATTGTACAAACATTTTTCTCAAAACTCACTGAATATCCCTTCTGTAAAAGGCAAGGTACAGATAACAGACAATGTTTTATCTCAGGGATAACATAGACCTTCAGCTCAGCCTGCAAGAAAGAGACAAACAGGTTAGCAATATGAGTCACATGTCCCTGTGAGCCAGTAGCAAATTTAACTGTTTTCCCAGTTGAAACAGCCTTGCAGTTCCACATTTGTCCATCAGGTGGCGCTGTTACCAGATGGCCATTAGCAGCCGAGTCCACAACCCAACGTAGGACCCTCCCCCCTCCGGAGTTGTCCTTCTTTGTTGCCTTAGCAACTGACTTCCTGCTGCCCCCGACCTTGGGGCCTTCGCTGCAGGTGTTGTTGTCCAAAACTGCCATAGACGCAGACAGCTGATAAGCGTTTCCTCCCTTCTCTGGAGCGCGTACAATCTGCGGTTTCCCACGCCTGCCTCCTCTGTTGCCATGGAAACCCGGCTGGTTCCCATGGGAAGCAACCTTGGAAACATCCTGCCCTGTCTCCCTTGCTCTCTGTGGGCAGCTGCGACGCAGGTGTTCAGAAGAAGCACAAACAAAACATCGCCGAGTGGAAAACTTTGCAAACTTGCCTTTGGTCTTCTCTGCCCCCCCAACCTTTCCAGCAGCACTCCTTGAGGCTTTTCTGCTGTTGGGGAAATGGCCTTTGGTTTCTGCTGTGGTTTCTCTGCAAACCCCCTCCAGCTCCTGCCAAACAGCCTGGGCACTCTCAAGACCCTTGGAATGGCCTGCACCCCCAATCTCAGGTGCAAAGTTCTTCTCTTCTCTCAGCTGCTTTCCAGCATGCAGCTCATGTGTCGGGGCATTCCGGCAGCCTCCCAACACAGTCCCAGCCCCCTCTGGGCCTTCTGGGCGTCCCTCAGCCCCTCCTGGGCCTGGTGCCTCCTCAGAGCAATTCTCAGCCCCCTCTGGCCTGGCTCCCACTGCTTTCTTCAGTGCCTGCCTTCTCTCGACCCAGGGCTTGCTCCCGTCCACCTTATCAAAAGGGATTGACGATTTCTGGCTGTCTGCCATCTCTCCCCGGGGCCCAGCCTACTTACAGGTAGCGGTAGTGCCTCCCGGTCTGGCAGATCTCAGCTCCTCCCAGCGAACTCCTGGCTGGCACCAGCTTCTCCTTAGCTGGCCTTTGGCTGCTCCTCAGCCGACTCTGACTGCAGCCTTTCTTCCCAGTGTCTCATCGGCTGGCCTTTGGCTGCAGGCCTCTCCTCAGCCGGCTCCCCCCACACGCACGAACGTTGCTTATCTTAATTGCTGATGGGCCATAACCTATGGAGCCCAATGGGGTCCGGCACACTTCTCTGCGCGACTCTGATCTTCCCCCAAAGACCTTTGACTCCAGCAGCAAGTAAACACAGCGGAACAGAAGCAGGAACGTCCTTCGTGTGAGGGCAATAACTCAGGCTGAAACGCAGCAGTCTCCTTATCTTTAAAGTCTTTATTCCTTAGCAAAACACAACAGCTATAAATCTCCTGCCTGGCGACAAAGCGCTCATGGCTGCTGCTCTCTCGACGGAGCAAACAAACACACTCTGAGAGACGCAGTAAAACACTCCCTTCAGTGTTCTAAAGCCCCGCCTCAAAATGTGAGACGTCACTCAGAACTCTTAACCCTGTGCGTTCTGAGCCTCTCTCCACAATAGTGCCACTGTATTCTGCTCTGGTCAGACCTCACGTGGAGTACTGTGTCCAGTTCTGGGCACCACCGTTCAAGAAGGACACTGACAAACTGGAACGTGTCCAGAGGAGGGCAACCAAAATGGTCAAAGGCCTGGAAACGATGCCTTATGAGGAACGGCTAAGGGAGCTGGGCATGTTTAGCCTGGAGAAGAGGAGGTTAAGGGGTGATATGATAGCCATGTTCAAATATATAAAAGGATGTCACATAGAGGAGGGAGAAAGGTTGTTTTCTACTGCTCCAGAGAAGCGGACACGGAGCAATGGTTCCAAACTACAAGAAAGAAGATTCCACCTAAACATTAGGAAGAACTTCCTGACAGTAAGAGCTGTTCGACAGTGGAATTTGCTGCCAAGGAGTGTGGTGGAGTCTCCTTCTTTGGAGGTCTTTAAGCAGAGGCTTGACAACCATATGTCAGGAGTGCTCTGATGGTGTTTCCTGCTTGGCAGGGGGTTGGACTCGATGGCCCTTGTGGTCTCTTCCAACTCTATAATTCTATGATTCTATGAATTGTATTTTGCCATTTAAGGGCCCTTTCTTTAAGACTATTATGACATGGACATCTTGAACACCTCAAAAAAAATTGATCCTAAAAATTTAACTGACATAAATTCAATATTAAGACCACACAACGTATCCTTTGAAAAGTAAAATCCTGCAGAAATCTTTAGAGTCAGATGCTCAAAATTTCAATTCTTATTCACATTAACTGTTGTTTCTCTGTATGACCATCTGTTTCCCAAGGGTTCGTTAAGCTCACCAACTTGCATGTCATATGTTTGCCAAAAAAATGGCAACTTCTTCAAATATGTCCATTATTCATTTCCTTAAAGTATTCTACTATGTCGGATAATGATATTTAAGGCTTGGATGCCATAATTAGTTTAGAAATAAATGGACACACACAAATGTAATGGAGTGTATGATTGTAGCCCAAATTTTTAAAATATCTTCATTGGATGGGAAATTATAGATGGGAATAATATGCAAAATAGTGGGGAGAAATTAATTCAGAGCTCCTTAGAGTTTTGCTTGTATGTTCTTGTTTTCAGATATAGCACTTGGCAGGCTGATCAGGCTGTCACAGAAGGTAATGCTGCTTTTGTAACTAACTTTAAAATCATTACAGTATTCTGGCATCCTAAAGACCAACAAAGACACCATTTTCTTTATACTTTCTATTCCAGCACATTTTCTTTCTAGAACTTTCAGTGCATTAGCAGTGCTACTTAGGGAGCAACCCTATGCACAATCCAGTGCAAATCAAGCTGGTATAGAGCTGCACCAGATCCAAACGCCATTCAGCAACAGAGCTGCTGCTGCTGCACTGCCTATGCCTGTCAGAGAGAAAACAAGCCTTTAAAATAGTGTTCTGTGCTGGTTTGCCAGATCATGTGACTGAGCTGAACAGGATACGTTTACTGCCTAAGTCAGGGGTAGGCAACCTAAGGCCCATGGTCCGGATGCGGCCCAATCGCCTTCTCAATCCGGCCCGTCAACGGTCCGGGAATCAGTGTGTTTTTACATGAGTAGAATGTGTCCTTTTATTTAAAATGCATCTCTGTGTTATTTGTGGGGCCTGCCTGGTGTTTTTACATGAGTAGAATGTGTGCTTTTATTTAAAACGCATCTCTGGGTTATTTGTGGGGCATAGGAATTCGTTCATTCCCCACCCACCCCAATTAAAGTCCAGCCCACCACATGGTCTGAGGGATGGTGGACCGGCCCACGGCTGGAAAAGGTTGCTGACTCCTGGCCTAAGTCCTACCATGTCCCTAGAACACCCATTTTGGGGAGACTTACACCAGTTTCTGTTGAGCCCCAGCTGAACTGTGATGAGCAAGTTATGCTGGCTGGTCTTTGGTTGGGGTTGGGGACAATGTTAGCTGAGCTAGATATCTGCTTTATTCTAAGCTGCTCGCCCTGACGGATCTTGCCACAAGATTCCCCCTTAATTTGTCCTGAATTTTATCTGCAGTTTTAATAACTGCGTTATTTTGTAAGTTGCTTTGGGTTACTTTTGGTAAAGAAAAGAAAAGAAAATGACCCCTTATAAAATGTAAAGAATAACAATCATAATAAATTTTGTGTGAACCACAGCTATAGTTCTGCTTCCAGGCAGCTGATTTTAAATCAGCTGTGAGTCAACCGAGTGCTAAAAGGCCAAAGTGCTGAAGAAACCCTTGAGGTATGCTACGTTTTTTCATGTAGTGTAAATTACTTTTCCCTTTGGTTGAGTCCCTTTTGTGATGAGTTAGAGAAAGCTTGCACTGAACAGGAAAAGTTGATTTTCATCTGTGTGAACCAGCTGTGTGCCATGCACAGCACAGAGAAACAGTTGGAAAGGGGAAAGGTTTTGCACGTTGCAACTTTGTGAGTTTACTGTAGTTGGGCAATGTTCTTACCAGCCTTCCATTGGGCAGGCCCGAGGTTCTGCAGGCCCCAATCCTAGCAGCAGGGTACTTCTTCCTATCCCCTTCAGAATCACCATTAGATGAATAACCCAGTGTGGTTAGAAAGAAGGCCCTGAATGGCAAAGCTCATCCATTAAGAAAAGGGGGGCTGGGAATCATTGTGAAGTTACTTGCAACCATTTTTCCTGTATTCTCCCCTATTTATCTTACATACACTTGCTATGCTGGGTGATATTTATATTGTTCTCATTTCCATAGCTGCTTAGCATAGCTGAAAAGCTTAAACAAAGTTTACTGTAACATTTGGAGGGAATTTTATGAAGTCAACTGAGGTTTTTTTAAAAATGCTGTCAGGCATGCCAAACATTACCACCATAAACAGTTACATTTTATATAATTCATCCTAATTACAAAACCCTAGCCTGCCTTTAAATTTAATTACAATGCACCTTCTATAGGAGTGCTGTCGGAAGCCAAGTAATTTGCATGCTTAGCGATGATGCATTGTCTTGTAGACAAGCCTAGAGAGCTTCATTGCCAAAAAAAATTATCCTTGGAGTCTTTGCTTGTTAGTGACACTTTTGGTGGCAATGCAAGTTGCTGATTGATGTGCCTTGCAGTTTAGGAGCATTGATTATGTAGGTTTAAAGCTGAGAAGACAGATTTTCCCACTGATCTATTTCTGCATAAGATGGATGCAGGTGTGGAATATTTTAATGAAACACTCAACATCACACATAGCTACACTTTTAGGTCCCGTCAAGATGATGGCTCCAGAGGATGGTAGACATAAACTGAGTACCATGATTTCTTCCCTTATACCCATTTTTGATGGTAAGAATAGACAAGCTTTTAGGCTAGATCTCTTCTTTAGGATGAATGCCAAAGAGCATACAGAAGTAACATATTGTAGCCTTCCTGTAATGTATCACTTCAGTATTTAGATAGATGTAATCTATGTGTTCAGCTATGGCTCCCCAAATATCTCTAGAATACTGACAAGCAATGCTGGTCTTTGAGAAAGAGTATTGCATGAGCTCTTTGGTTCCATCTGTACTATATATTTAAAGCAGTATTATACCACTTTAACCAATCGTAGCTTCCTTCAAAGAATCCTGGGAACTACAGTTTGTTAAGGGTTCTGAAAGCTGTTTCAAGACCCCTTTTCTCCTCACAAAGCAACAATTCCCTGGGTGATTTAATAATCCCTCTTCCAAGGTAACTCTGGAATTGCTCTGGAATTGTAGCTCTCTTGGCTGCTACTGAATCTTAGTACAATGGTACCTCGGGTTAAGTACTTAATTCATTCCGGAGGTCTGTTCTTAACCTGAAACTCTATTTCTGCGTTAGAAGAGTCTGTAACCTGAAGCGTATGTAACCTGAAGCGTATGTAACCCGAGGTACCACTGTATCTGATTCTTGGGACTACTCTCAGTCAGCATGCCTAATTGTAAAGGAATGATGGGTTTTGTAGTCCAACAACATATGGAGGACCACAGGTTGGGGAAAGCTGATCTATGTTTTCATCTTGCTGAGGACATAACTCTTGGTCCCCTGCTTTGTAATAAAGGAATGACCACTATGCATTGCAATGAATATTCGAGGACCTGTGGTGGGGACAGCAAATGAGCATGCTTACAGTATATTGTCAAAATCCTAGGTTGTTACAGCATAACATGCAAGCTTCCTCTGTGGCTGCAATACCTACTGTGCCTCTATTTCCCCCGATCCACCTTGTGGACTAGCTATAAATAGTGCAGAGATCAGCAGAACCATGTGGGTGTCTTGTGGGAATCAGAAATACCAGCTTGGAACATCAGAAGCCAAACCAAAACCTAGTGCACAGGAACAAACAGGAGACATTACATTTCCTCCCTTACCAGCTATTATCAGTAGACTATGCAAGGGTACAAGAATTTCTCCAAAATGGCCCTCAGCAATATATTTGCTTTTACTGGAGTTTTACTGCAATGCAAGAACATGCTTATATACAGTTTCCTAAATCATCTTTTTGAAGCTAAATACACTGTTGTAACCCTGCAATGTAGTGCTCTCTTCAAAAACAGCTTTCTTTGAAAGCCTCTGAAACAAATAAGAGTGCAATGAAAATTAGACTTGATTGGTGCATTCTGTGATGGTTTGTAATAAGGTTAAACATGTCTGGAGACATAAAGATTCACCATGCTGACAAAAAACAATCTGGCAGGCTAGTGGCCCTCTATCTGTTGCTGCAGGCAGAGATGACAGCTTTGAGTTCCAACAGAAAATAATGGCAAGATAGGATCTCTGACCCCCCTGGAGACATATGGGGAAAGATGTTGACTTGTAATTGGAATTCTGGGACTTGCAGCTGGCAATCTTCTTAAAGCTCTTTTCCCACAAATATAATGGAATATCACCATTTGTGAACATTTCTCTTTCTCCATCCTGCAATCGATGCAGAGGAGTCCTCTCTCTCTCTCTCTCTCTCTCTCTCTCTCACACACACACAGAGAGAGAGAGAGAGAGAGAGAGAGAGCGCGCATCTGCCTCACATGCCGGAGGTCCCAGTTTCATTCCCTGGCTCTGTAGGTAGAACTGGGAGAATGCAGCTCTCACTCTTAAGTGGAGGCAACTTTGCCACACCCCAACTCCCCTGGGATGAAGACTCAAAATGGTTTTGCCCTGGGAAGGAGACTGGAGTCAGATGGACCATCAGACCCAACAGAATGGTGAAGAAGTCAGGCTTTATAAGCTGCCCCCCCCCCAAATAAAACCCACTCCACTCTTCTCTTTGCAGTGCCCTCCTTCCCTATGGAGAATGGGCTTTGCTAGTTGCCCATTTGGGAGCTGACTTGGAATTTTGCAGCGAGCCCCTGGCTGGCCTTGAAACTCTTATTTTTTGCCTACTCCATGATGCTGGAAGTCCTTCCTTGGAGTGATGTCTTTGATTGGTTTAATGTGCTTTCAGTCAAGGCAGGAAAGACATGTTAAGATCTAGTGGAGTAAATCCCTGAAGCATTATTGGGTTATGGGCAATCTTTGTCACCCTATGCTGCCTTGGCAGTGAGTGCTTTGGGGTGCCCTTTAGGCTTGGCAGGTGTCCTGGGGTGAATGCCAATCCTGTGGGGCCATGATACACTTATCAGGTTCAGAAGCCCAAGGTTCTCATAGCAAGGATGAAGAATTTCTTCTGATCCTTTGCTGTAGGGCCGCAGGTAGAGCCTGTAAAGGAGTGGGAAGGGACCCAAGCCTCCCACCTTATGGAATTTCCCTGCCCAGACTATATTTTGATTAGTTAATATGTTTATTTGTTTGCAGATCCTCTGTGTTGTTCTATTTGAAGAAATAGAACACTTTCTGCCAATTATGGTTTCTTGAGTCTTCTTTAAAGGTGTGCTGGCAAACTCCACTCTGAAATCCTGACAAACTACTACTTGCCTGTGTAGACAAGTCTGAGCTAGTTGAGCCAATAAGGCAGCTTCTTATGTTACATCAAATTAGGACTGCAAGCACCCAGCTTCCCGACGTGTGGCAAGCTGCCCCAATAGGAAATGTTTAGCTCTCTTTAGGGTTGCAGTGAGTTCTGCTTGTTTCAGTTTCTCATTATTCTTACATTCACTTCTCCACATTTTTCAAGCAATGTAATTTAAACAACAACAACAACAAATCCTCCTGGAAGTTCATCAACATTTTAGTGTGAATTTCTCCTAATAAACAACACTTCTGAATGCAGTTTTGACTAACGTATACATTTCTGCATGCAATGTAGCCTAATAAAATGCATTTTTGTGTGTCATTTTCACAAATAGATTTACAGTGGTACCTCGGGTTAAGTGCTTAATTTGTTCTGGAGGTCCATTCTTAACCTGAAACTGTTCTTAACCTGAAGCACCACTTTAGCTAATGGGGCCTCCTGCTGCTGCCACGCCACCGGAACACAATTTCTGTTCTTATCCTGAAGCAAAGTTCATAACCTGAAGCACTATTTCTGGATTAGCGGAGTGTGTAACCTGAATCGTATGTAACCTGAAGCATGTGTAACCTGAAGCGTATGTAACCTGAAGTGTATGTAACCCGAGGTACCACTGTACTGCACTTAATGTGTGCATTTTTGCAAATATTGGTTAGTTGGTTGGAGAACTGCATTGCAAAATTAGAACAAGTGTGAATTTTGAAGGATTGCTGTGTTTCAGTTTTCATACTGTTTCAGAAAATGCAGATTTTACAGGTTTACCTTAAACTGAATTTAATTTCTCCCCCATCCCTAACTCTAGATGTGATGGGTATACAGGAAGAGAAGGGATACTTCCTGTTGGGCCTCTTCTCAGTCACATTTCACCCTGACTGAAATTTCCCACTGACTAAAATTATTCTGACCAAGAATAAATGTTT
This sequence comes from Podarcis raffonei, assembly GCF_027172205.1. Taxonomy (NCBI): domain Eukaryota; kingdom Metazoa; phylum Chordata; class Lepidosauria; order Squamata; family Lacertidae; genus Podarcis; species Podarcis raffonei. The sequence goes on along the minus strand of NC_070608.1, from coordinate 50,993,240 downwards.
AAAGGACAACTTACAGCAACCCAGTTATTGCCAGCCAGAAATACCTGGATTTAAAGCAATTTAGCCTTATTGATTTCATGAGTACTGAATTGTTAAAACCCAAATAGACTTTGGGGGATAGGCTATTAGCCATTTTGGAATATTTTTGCACTGCCTTATAAATGGTTATACCAAGAAGAGTTAATTTCTGGGAAAGTTTGTGAAGTCTCCAAAGAAAAGATTTGTAAAGCCAACTGCAGAGGGCTAAGAAAACAACTTTGAAGTGCCAGAACAAAAGGCTTTGAAATATTTGCATGAAATACAATAAATTACAGTAAGTTTAAAGCTCATTAAAATCTTATTCTACCTGTCGTAATCAGGCAAAAAAGTGGGGGAAAGAAAAGAAAAGCTCAAGTGTTCCCCAAAGTAGACAATTTCCCTGTGATATTTAAATGAAATGGGCGGTGCATTTTGGCCACAAGGAACATCAAAGTGTTCTATTCATGTCGTGGGATTAATTCTGCACAGCTAATCACCTTTGCAAATTACGCAATTGCATGAAAAAAATTGTGCTAGATTTGTGTGTGTGTGTCCCCGCCCCAATCTTACAGGTAGGAAATTCCCTGGTGTTGACATTCATGTTTGAAGTAAAAATGAAATATCTCCAAGAACATGAATAAATATTATTAACATTATGTCTCCTGGGAAAATGTGTGCATATAACTCATAGTGTTTTTCCTGTACCTCTTGGTAGATGCTTGAAGGATGGTGGGGGGGGGTGACACACATCAAGTTCCTTTTGGTAGCTTTTTGGAACAGCAAACTTCCTATTATGTGCTGCTTGAATGAGAACAGAACATCTATAGTTAATTGTAAACACCACAGAAGCTTTATTTCCCCCATGATATTTGAATAATTCATAGAATCTATTCCACAGCATCCCAGATGAAAAAAATAAATGACCAGATATCAACAACAAGAAGCCTTTGTCACTGTCTCATCTTAAGGAAAAGAGCAGAGAAGCTGCATGAAGCTAAGAAATAACACCAGTTTCCATTAGGAGCTGATTTTGACATCTGATGAAAGAAAAATACTCCCCACCTCCTCCACCGCCCCACAATACTTAGTCCATAAATTAAACACCCTGTTGCTATGGAATTAAAAGGGAGGCATATTGAATTATATGAATCTTACATTTGAGCACCACGTACCATTGATGTTAACACAGTTCCTGATTATCTTACAGCAGAACCCCTGTATGAAAGTCTCATCAAGCCAAACGTCCATTTATCTGAATAAAACTCCATCATAATGACTTGTCCTAATTAATTGGTGATGCCAGTTAAGCACACCCAGAGTAGACCCAGTCAAGACTTTGGACCAACTTACGATATTTGATTTCAGTGGGTCTACTCTGAGTATGGCTTAGGCAGATTCCACCCATGATGTGCTGTCATTTAATCAAGCATTTTGAAATACTGCATGCCATTTGAACAGGAGCTGGGAATGGGAATGTTAATAATCTACAGAAAAGGCTGCCAAACGTAAGCCTCAAATAAACATTTTGGATGATTGCGGGCAAAGATTTTTTGAATGCTTCAGAAGAGCAACAGAACCAGACAAGCACAGAAAAAATGCATTTATGCCAAAAGCACTAAGAAAAGGACTTACACTGATAACAGAAGAGAAGCTGTAGTGATAGCTACATCTATTATGATTTCTGAGATGTCACGCTACTGATCTGGAGCATTCATCTGCATCATTAAAGCAAATGTGAGCTGTATCAACATTTGCCTTACTTTGATGGATTTGTTCCTGCTTACAGCAAAGGAGGACTCCTCTGACTTGCAGTTATTTGATTTAGCTACAAAATGCAAACCTTGGCAAAACATTTCTTTTATTACAGTATCTGCAATTTGCATTTTAGGGCACATTTTGGAAAGTGTGATTGGTCTAACAACAGAAAGATCAAGAGAAAGCCTATGCAACTGTAGACATTTAAAAAAAAACCACACCACATTCTTCTCCTCTGGCTCCACATCCATCTACCCTGATGATCTGTGAGATTGTGGATGATATGTATTTGGTCACCTCTGTTAACGCCAGTTGGATGAATTAGCTCAGAGGGTTACATTGCTTTTCATGCGATTTTGGTTTACCAGCCAATCTTTCTTCCCAAGTATTCAGTTTCATCATGGAAGTCATTTTGCCACTAGAGAGGTAAAAGAATAACTAGCCTTCTCTCTTGTTTGTGTTTCCCTCCAAACAAATAGCCACTGAGCAGGATTCATATATTGTATCCATAATTTGCCCTCCCTGTTTTCTTAGTGCAAGTTCTTAAAGAAGCATCAGGCTGTCTAAATGCTCTGTTGTCTTGTTTTTTTGTCAATTGGCTATGCAGTTGTAACCTTCCTGAGATGAATGAGCTCCCATTTAGCATTTTATGGCTGTTTATTATCCATATACACTATAATCCACTATCTTCAGTGTGCAAGCACAGCATCAAAGAATACTATGTGCAAACGGGGGGGGACGACACATATATGCAGTGGAGATTTTGGTAAAAAGGAAGTGCTGGTAACACAAAATGGCTGCCATGGGCAGCAAAAGAAAGGGATGGTACTCTGTACTGGCAAATACCATCACAAAAAGCACTGTTCATATGCTGCACTTTTTGACATGAAAATGAATGATCAGTCACTGAACACATTGGTGGTAAACAAGGTGAAAAGAGCTAGGGTCCCCCAAAAGCAGGGATATTCAATCTGGTGCCCTCTAGATGTTGTTGGACTCCAACTGCCATCATCCCTGGACATTCAAAATGCTGTCTGGGGGCTGATGAGATTCCAACAGCATCTGGAGTTGGCTAATCCTGCCATAGATCATGTTTGGTCCAGATCTGACATGCTTTTAAGTTTACCATTTTCTATTTGAGAAGCAACCTCAGAGGTAATTGTATACACACAGGTATACAGGAATTAGGGGACACGGGTGGTGCTGTGGTCTAAACCACTGAGCCTCTCGGGCTTGCCGATCAGGAGTTTGGCGGTTCGAATCCCCACGACGGGGTGAGCTCCCGTTGCTTGATCCCAGCTCCTGCCAACCTAGCAGTTCAAAAGCATGCCAGTGCAAGTAGATAAATAGGTACCGCTCCAGCGGTAAGGTAAACAGCATTTCCGTGCACTGCTCTGGTTCTGCCAGAAGCAGATTAGTCATGCTGGCCACATGACCCGGAAAAACTATCTGCGGAGCGGACAAACATCAGCTCCCTCACCCTGTAAAGTGAGATGAGTGCCACAACCCCAGAGTGGTTCGTGACTGGACTTAACTATCAGGGGTCCTTTACCTTTTTATATACAGGAATTAGAGATATGCACGAGCTCTGTGTGAACCCTGAATTCCAAGGTGAGTCCTGGCGATTCAGGGAAGGTTCTTACATTGCCAAGGCAGATCATGACGTAAAAAATCTGTCTCAAGTTGGCTCAGGGACTTCCGAACGTTCTAAGTTGCTATGTGACCTTGGCGCTGCAGGTTTTAAATATGGCTTGCAGAAAACGCTCTGGATGCATCCACATGCAATTTGGCAGACTTAATCCGCTCTGGAGAGATGCCTGTAAATTTCATCCATGTCTGTGAAAAGGAGAGAAAAAAGTTATAGCCATTTTTAGATTTCCATTTTATTGGGGGGAGGCGACAGGGACACAGCGTTGTTTTTAAGCGATCTTATTTAGTCCCAAATAACAAGCTGAATTGGAAAGGCACAGATCAGGCTGCTTCCCTAAGCTACAGATAGAGATACAAGTTGAATGTTGTGGTCAATAAACACCTCATAGAAATATATAGGTTTCAACTTCCTGCTTTCCCTTTCTTCTCTCATGCTGCTCCCTAGGGCAGGAATAAGCTCTTTCTCTCATTTGTTAGGTCATTTTGATCACCTCATTTGTCACACTGTGAATACTTCCTTCCCCATGCCCTGCTTGCCCCGGTGCAGGAGTGCCAACTTGAATAAAATATTGGTTGGCCCTGCCCCGCAAAATTGATCAAATAACACGGTGCACACACACCATTTGAATGGAAATGTCCATCAACCTGGGTAGGGGGGCAGCCCCTCAAATATTTTATTGGGAGGCCAAAGACCCCTCAGCCCCTAGGAGTCATCTCATGTGCCTTGTGTGTCCCAGCTACACCCCTCACCCGGATCCTACTCTTTTTCCCATTCATCTTGCCAGTTCATGACACCCAGACTTCCCACAATCTGGAGATGAGATGGAAGACTCCAAAGAGGAAGCAGGTTATGGAGAATTCCACCCAGCGCAAACTCAATAAGACACGCCAATCAGAAACTCCTGTGTCAGGGTCAGTTCATGTCCTTGTGGTTCACCTTCCACTCCCTGCTTCCTGAGCATGGTTAAAGCCCTTTCTCTTTTTACATGACCTACTGTATTTATGTATTTAGTGTTTATTTGATTTCTATACCACCATTCATCCAAGGATCACAGGGCAGTTTACAATATAAAAACATAGAAATACACAACATAGTAACAAACAAACCAATAAAACACACACATACACCTTTTCAAAGGCCTTCAATTAGCCAAAGGCATAGGAGAAGAATGTTTTGCCTGGTGCCTGAAGATATGTTATGAAGGTGCGAGGTGAGCCTCCCTGGGGAGAGGATTTCACAAATGGGGTCCACCACAGAAAAGGCCTGTTCTCATGTTGCTGCCCTCTCATGGAAGAGGCACACAATGAAGGGCTTTTGATGATGATTGCAGGGTCTGGGGAAGTTTGTATGGGCATTCCTTGAGGTAACAATTTGACCACCTGACCTTTTAAATTTTACTTTAAAGCACCCAGGGAGGAGTTACTCCAACTTTTATCAGAACAGTAGTATTGAATGGAGATATGTAACTTATATTTGACAGGATCAATTAGATTAGGAGGTAACTATGCATATCACATAGGGACATGGGTGGCGCTGTGGTCTAAACCACAGAGCCTAGGGCTTGCTGATCAGAAGGCTGGCAATTCAAATCCGCACGACCGGGTGAGCTCCCGTTGCTTGGTCCCAGCTCCTGCCCACCTAGCAGTTCGAAAGCATGTCAAGTGCAAGTAGATAAATAGGTACTGCTCTGGCAGGAAGGTAAACAGAGTTTCCGTGTGCTGTTCTGGTTTGCCTGAAGTGGCTTAGTCATGCTGGCCACATGACCTGGAAGCTGTCTGCAGACAAACGCCAGTTCCCTTGGCCAGTAAAGCGAGATGAGCGCCGCAACCCCAGAGTCGTCTGCGACTGGACCTAACGGTCAGGGGTACCTTTACCTATGCATATCACTATACACACACACACACACACAAATGAGTTGTAGTTTCCATTAAATCATGTCATCAGAACAAGCGGCAAGTAGATTATTCTAAAAGTATCAGGTAAAATTAGTGCAGTAATATGGTTTCTTAAAAAAGGGGGGGAAAGATGATCATTGTGATCATTATGCTTCCAGTCTTGAACCCACTTTTACACACTGAAATCTCATTAGATACATGATTACAGTCCACAACGAACAGGGATAATTAAAAATGATAATGATGATGATATACTGCTACATTATTAACTGGTCAGTGACTAATACAAAGGTTAGGGGCAAATTAAAATATATTGTAGATATGAGAATCTTTTTTCCAGAATAAATCATTGATAAACTTGATATTCTCTTTCAACAACAGCAAATAAGGTTGCAAGAGGCTTAGTACATTTAGGTAGCAGGGCTTGCTGATTAAAATACCTCCTGTGTAAAGGGTAGCTCCGAGGTGACTCATGGCATGATTTATTAAGTACATTGCCTCCTGCATGAAACACCCAGGGACTCCTTGTTCTCCATAGCATTCCTTTTTCTTTTCAACATCCCCTCCGATCTGCCTTCTTTGTGATACTGTTTCAGCGCATCCCTTTTCATCTTTTGGCTCATGATGTAAAGCACCATCATTGGGTATGAACTGACAGAGTATGTCAGAATTTGAAAGTGTGTGTGTCCTTTAGATGCAGTACATTCCATCAATTTGGGATAGTGGGAACCACTAAATGCATCGCAAAAACTGGGATCCCTGACAAAGAATTCCTCATTTTTTATGCCAAGCCTATCTCACTTGTGGAGAATGTGGTGAATAATGAGAATGTAAATTGGCCTTTGGTGGTTGCTTTTATATTTCACATGCAAGCATCAGCACCACTCTAATCCTGCCTAATTAGTAGCAATTTGCCATGCACAGGATAAAAAATATTGTAAACATTTATTTACCAGTTATTCAATTTCCTGGCCAGCTCCTGAACAGATAAGCTTCACTTATAAAATCAAGAGCTATATGCATGTATTATAAACCTTATCTAGCCATATTATGGAAAACAGGTAGACAAAAGCAGATTTTGAAAGGTTCTATTGAAACTAATCTCTTATTCATACACTCATATCCATAATGCATTGTTTCAGACTCTTGTTACAATTTGATATGGTAAAGATTTGGAATCTCACCATTTAAAGTATGAATAGAAAATGATGCATTAAAACAATGATCAGTTAATGACAGTTGCTGTTATTTAAAATAAGACTATTAACTTACTTAATGTTCCTCCTCCATAGTTAGACCACTGTTCCATTGAGTGGCAGTGACGCGTCTCATATTCACTCTCTCATAGAAAACCTCTCATTGTTAAAGGAGATTTAATGTCACTATTGCTCACAGTGCAAATATCCCATTCTTTTTTCTATCCCAGGTGGAAGAGCTGCCACTCAGCCACAGAGCACATGCTTTTCATGAAACATGTCCTCAGCATTGTTAGGGTTGTGAAGGACTTTTGTCTGAAAGCCTAAAAGGCCACTTCCTGGCAGTATAGACCTGCCTCCCACTACCTGGTACACTCCTGATGTTTTGGGCTAAAATAACCGCCAGCCCCAGGCAGTATATCCAATAGTCAGGCATGACTGTGTTAGCAAAGTCATTTAAATAATGCAGATGGAGCCCAGAAATAAAATAAACCCTGATAACACTTTATTAGGCAACTGTATAATTTGAGGAGACATCACCAGAGAGCTTTTGTCTTTCTTACTTCAGGCCTCGGACACAGCAAGAAGACATTCAACTAAACCTACAGAATGCCACCCCCTCAGAACTACTCAGCCAATCAGGACACTTGCTGCCTCAGGAGGGTGAGGAGGTACTTATTCACAAAGAACAGGCTGCCAGTTGACAATAGTGTGGTAGATGGACCAACGACCTGGCAGCTTCTGGTGTTCCTACCAGCAATCTAAAGGTATACAGTTGAAAACCAAATTGTAGGGAATGTGAAAATGCCACTAAAATCTAGTGATATAAACTAACAACTATGACATTAAGTAATAGCACTGGAGTTCACTAGGACCAACATAGAATGTTCTGACTTTGATATGTTGGTCAACACCAATGACAAAGTTAGGAAAGCCATGAAGCAGACTATATCCACATCCTGCTTGTTTTTAAAGCCATGCTGACTGCTAAATCTGGAATGCAGAAGAAGCAGAATAAATTATGCAAAATGGGCATTAGATGTAAATAGGCTTGATTTGCATAATTGTTGCAGGTTGTCTGTGTTTTATAAGCACCAGCCTGTCAAAACATTCAAAAAAGGTTACTCAAGAGGATAAGCCTAACTTTAATCCTACCCATTGCATTTGTGTTATGAATCTGATGAGGTCTATCCTTCCCTAAAATTAACATATACAGTTTTCTAACCATGAGTGCATAATAGAGACCATTATTATAATCCTCAAAGCTTGTTCCTACCTTGAAGATTAATGGGGGAAAGTTATTGGAGAGGCCAGCAACAAACTGAGATAGTGACAGCCAGAAAATTTAAGAACGTGTGCCTTTAGGCACCTTTCATCACAGAAAGATTGTCATCTGAACAATTTAGTCATCCTTCTCAACATAAATGATTTTCAACACTTGGCTTGAAGTCTGTGGGGTCCCAGAGATACTTGCAGCACAGTATTGCTAATGAGGTACTCATTGCCTTTGCTTTTTTTCCTTGCCACTTTGTACTGTGGGTGATCTGTTTCCACTGCTTTTCCTTGCAGAATAACAAAAGAAATGCTAATGGGGACCAATTAAGGGGTTTGAATAACATTTAAATGCCTTTATCTTCCAGGTCAGCTCATGACAGCTTAAAGTGAGAGAATCCTTCAAGCCATTCTTTTTTAAAGCATATAAGCCTCCATCTGGAAGCACACATGCAATATTGAAAGCCAGAGAGCCACCTAGAGGGGGCAAGTAATGATGGGATTAGGGTTGCCATATTTCTAAAAGGACACCTGAAAGGACACCCCCAAAATTGTGGAACTTTTTTTAAGGAAATCCCAGTAACATCCACGAAAATCCAGACATATGGCAGCCCTAGATGAGATGTAATGGTATCCCTGGACCAACTTGTCCCATTTAAGTCAGGCAAAAAACACTGTCTTGCTTCTTCCCATCCCAACTCTGAACCCATCTAATCCTCTTGACAATCTCAGGAGCAGCAATTAAAGCTCAGGCCCAAGGCCTCCCATCCATTAAGACTATCAAAGAGAATGAGGCAAGTATAGAGCTCCCACAGCTATCACAGGATCCCCCTGCACCCTCTATGACACAGGAGCAATAGTAATAGTAATAGTAATTTATTATTTGTACCCCGCCCATCTGGCTGGGTTTCCCCAGCCACTCTGGGCGGCTTCCAACAAAGATTAAAAATACATTAAAATGTCATACTTTAAAAACTTCCCTGAACAGTGCTGCCTTCAGATGTCTTCTAAAAGTTGGATAATTGTTTACTTCCTTGACATCTGATGGGAGGGTGTTCCACTACCAAGAATGCTCTCTGCCTGGTTCCCTGTAGCTTAGCTTCTCGCAGTGAGGGAACCACCAGAAGGCTTTCGGCGCTGGACTTCAGTGTCCGGGCAGAACGATGGGGGTGGAGACGCTCCATCAGGTATACTGGGCCAAAGCCGTTTAGGGCTTCAAGGTCAACACCAACACTTTGAATTGTGCTTGGAAACGTATTGGGAGCCAATGTAGGTCTTTCAGGATCGGTGTTATATGGTCTCGGAGGAGGTCTCATTGGAGCAGAGAACAACCTCCTAGGGTGCTTCCAGGTTCTTTGGCTAAAGCAGCTAAATAATGAACAAGGAAAGTGAAATGGCATTGTGGCCCAAAGGACAGCTAGCGTCTGGAACAGGGATCAGCAAACTTTTTCAGCAGTGGGACAGTCCACTGTCCCTCAAACCTTGTGGGGAGCCAGACTATTTTGGGGGGGTGAACGAATTCCTATGCCCCACAAATAACCCAGAGATGCATTTTAAATAAAAGCACACATTCTACTCATGTATAAACACACTGATTCCCAGACCGTCCGTGGGCCGGATTGAGAAGGCGATTGGGCCAGATTTGGCCCCCAGGCCTTAGGTTGACTACCCATGGTCTGGAAGCTAAGGAAAGGAATATGTCATTTTATCAATGAACCACATACACCCCTCTATTGCCAATCATATGATTTGTGGTTTACAAAAGTTTGAAATTGTTTTGATAGTTGGTCCAAGGTTGTTGTTTTTTCTTCCTTCCCATTCCTACCCCCAGAAACATTTGCCCTACAAAGTTTGTTAAACTGGATACGATCCTATTTCTATCAATGTCATCTGTTTTAAAAATAACTAATTCAATGCATTTCACACTTACAAAAAGCCAAGCTAGAAAAGGAAAGGTTCAGCGATATATAACCATATTTTAATAGGGTTATTCATCTGAATGGTAGTGTGAAGCTGCATAAAATTAGGGATACATTTCTGCCATTTCCTCATTCAAGAGTTCATAAATCCAGCTGTTGCAATACAGTATAGAAAATGAATGGCAAAGACATTCTGATCTCATGAAGTTGTACATAACCATTTTCCTTTTGTTTTAATATGACTATTTCTATCTGAATATATATTCACAGATCTATATAGAGGAATTATGATATTTGCTGTTTTATTATCAGCCACTGCCCTAATAATTTCTAATATTGACTATAACTTTCACTGCTGAGGCCCCTGGAGCTGATGATTTCAGTGATCAGCAGACTGTGGCTCACACTTATTTCTTTCTCCTAAAGAACAAGACGTGCCAACTACTGCCATAATGATTTTAAGTAAATCAGAAGCTGAGGTATTAACATTTTGGATCATTTCACATAATTTAAAACTGCAAGTGCATTTTACAGTTTGCTAGATTCTTGCTGGCTGATATTTCCATATAATATCTTTGAGCCAAGGTGCTCATGAGGGGACACACAAAATGGAGGCAGAATATTGATCTCTGTAAACAGTACGGAGATAGATGAACCAAACTTGGCATAAGACAGCTTCCAATAAATCCACAGAAATCTCCAGAAAGCCTACACATTTTAGGAATAGAGATTCAGGGACAATAATCTGTCCATAAATTCCTCTACCAGGTTTTGGTTCTCTCCACATGATATCAGAATTCAGAACTTGAAAAGTTTCCAGCAAGCATTACTCTAGTGCAGATAAACAAGTGATCTTTTGGATATATTTGAGCTGAACCTTCAACCATTTATGTCTAGCCCACACCTGTTGACAACATTCTGCCTTACAGGCCATTTTTGTCTATTCCGTGAGAATTGACACTTCTAAACTTAACTCTGAATGAGAGAAGAAAGTATTTCCCATTGAACACTTATTTTCCCTTTGAAGCTAGCTTCAGCTCAAAACACATCTGTCTCAAAAATACATCAAAGATGCACCAGCTTGAGTTCAAGAGGAATGCACGTATGCCATCTATCTAGTCCAAGATTTAAGGCCCTTAGCTTTTTAAGATCTTCTGTGTTTCAAATAGCTTTAAATGTATTTCTCCTTTGGGCTTATTTTTCCTCTGACTTATTTTTCAAGTTGTATTGCTAGATGATGTACAGTGCTAGGTACTATGGAATTATTTTTAAAGTATTGGGGAAATGAGGAGATTTTACAATGGATGCATGAGCTAAGATGCCAGCTGTCTTGATTTTGTCAGAAGAATTGAGAAAATTATAAATGTGTGCTAAATCAAGAATTACTCTAGGCAACTAGAGAAGTGTGTGAGTGTGTGTGTTCCCAAATGTGGCTGCAGTCTCACAAAATGCAAGATAAAATCTGCTTCTGCTTCTTATTGGATTATATATATATATATATATATATATATATATATTAACATATGTTTTTAATGTACAAAAAAGTTACATGGCACTATTTCAGAATTTGTATTTTCCAGTAGGATATGTTTTCAAAACCAAATTCCTTTCCTACAGAAGACTTATATAAATGTTCACTGCACTCACATTATCTTTATTCTGTGTACAATCCTTTCCCAGTCTGAGGGTGAGCCTCCTCTGTTCATGTTCTTAGCATGATTTAAAAGTCTCATTGTACAGGACTCTAAATCACACTAGGAGGTTCTGCACTGAAGATCTTTCTTCTCAAACTCATGGAATAATGACATGATGGAAGAGATGGGGCTTGGCATTTGTATATGCAAGTGTTGTGAATGCCTGAAAAGTAGTATGGTGTAACCAGAATAGACTCTATACATTCAGTTAAAAAGAGAAGCAGAGCAAGTAGTTATTCTGTTGCATCTGAAACTGTTCCATGGGTACAAACTAAATGTTTATAGCACTTCGCAGCAATAGGGTGAGAGAGAAAATGAAGGGGAGAGAGATAGATTCTTATATGCTTCATTTTCCCCAAGCACCAAATTCATTTTCTAGATTCCAACATGAGTCAAACTAAATACAAAATAGTGTTTTCTGTGTGTCAATGTTTAGCTACGGGATGGGGTTAGTAACAAACTACACACATCATGCCACTAGCGGTGACAGTTCATAAAATATTTTAATAATTCATGTTGAGTTAATATTATTCCATTTCGTTTTGCTTTGCTTTCTATTCCCCTGGTTTCCCTGGTTTCCCCTGAAGCTCTGGTTTGCTTCCTATTCCTCACAGTAACTTCCTGGGTTTAATTGAATAGGATCCACCTTCTGTTTCCTGAGCTAAAACTTTAACACTGTGTCCTTTTTCTACTGGAATTAAAATGCAAAAGAAGAAAAAATGCAAGGCTGTAGAAGGAGGAAGCAATCTGTTTCTAGTTTGTTTCACTGTCCTGTTCTGATACTACAGAGGAGCCCACAAAGCAAGGCAGGCCATTTGTTACAGAACCATGGAGAGCTCCCAGTGAGCAATTAGCTCCAGGAAGGCTTAAAATTGACCCCACCACTTCAGGAGAACTATAGTCTGTTATTAGGGCAACCCTCTGTCCTGAAGATGTGCACTTCTCCTGTATTCCACCACCTCCAGCCTAGTGTGGTCCTTGCACTGCTGAATTGATGAGGTAGTACAGGAAGCATTTGGTTTTGCAATTCTTGAGAAAGCTTCCCATGAGAGTCCTGGTTCCTGGGCTCTGGCACTGGATCCTGCTAACCTTGGATCCACTGGTCTGCTGATCCCTTGGAACAGGATAAATGCCAGAAACCTGTTCTAGCTCTTTACTCAGTAAAGCTGTAATCCTTGACTTGTTCTCCTGATCTCAGCTGGATCCATAATAATGGCTTGTAAATGTATTTCCACATTTATCCATTAAGGTGTTTTTTTAAAAAAAAAAGATGTTTCCACAAAAATCAGCATTTAAATACAAATATAAACATGTATTTTTAGATTTATTTTTTCTCAAAAATACATACCTCTAAACTTATTTTCTCTCAAATATACATCTTACATCCATTGCATTTTTCCCCACAATTGAGGATAGCCCCAAAACACAAATTGGCCATATGTTTAAATGCATGTTTATACAGGATTTCTAATATATTGGACTCCACATTCTATTAGATATTGGCTTCTGCTAGGGACAACATCAACTGCTGAAAGCAATAATGCCACCACACAAAGCTTTGTACTGATATGATAATATTTCACCTGAACCACATTGCAAGCTGCTATGCACAGCTATATGGACATGTTGTGGGTGCATCCATACAACTGTATTTGGGCACCATGCTGTTATTGCCATGTGAACTTGTCCTAAAACCCCAATAATTACATCCTTCCTCATCCTGGGTTAATTCCACCATTCATGAACCCCACACTTGAAACTGTCTGCTACATATATAAAGTGTTTCTGCAGCAATTTAAAGCTTTGTTATTGCATTTGAAGCTGTATAGAATCATAGAATCATAAAAATTGTAGAGTTGAAAGGGATTCTGGGAGTCATTTAGTCCAACCCCCTACAATGCAGGGATCTCAATGCTCAGGGGTCAGATAAATAAAGAAATGCAAATAAATGAATCCACAGCTCCATGTATGTGCAATATACAGATTTGGAGGTTCCATCATGCTTTCTCCATGTCAGCAGCAGCAACATTTTGTAAGGCTATGGAGAAATCTTTGAGGCAATCATCAGTTACATGTTGGCAGCCCATGAATAGTCAACAACATTATGGGCCTTTAAGAGCATGATGGTTCTGAATTACAATATGAACTGCCTGATCTCACTTCCTCCAGAGCAAATGTGTGGCTTGGAACAGAGATCCACAGGCTTCTACACTTCTTGAATTATTCAACGTGTATTTTGAAAGGAAATGTTGGTTAAATGCATGTTAAATGCCTATTTATATACATTTTTTTTAAAAAAATGCAGATTGATGCAGAAACAGGATGCGACAGACCTATGGGTGAACACATGAAAAAGTGATGTGGGCTAGAAACAGACCTATTAGTCCATCCCTAGACTACATAGAACAGCTGTAACACATATTCAGCCTAAAGGAAGACACCTACTATTTCTGTGAAACAGGCATTTGATTAACACACACAACTCTTTGATTCCCATACCATGTTCAGTTCAGCAAAGGGAATGCAAAGGCCCACTTATACACTGTAGAGTGAATGAAAACCTTATAGGCTTGCCCGACAATGTGATAATGCAGGCCCATAGCATGGTAGAGTTTATCACTTGAACTAATCTGAATGTATTTCACAGCGCTGAATGATTTACACTTTCCTTTAAGCACTCTATTGATTGCTTTTCCTCCCATGCAAGCCATTTAATGCTCTGATTCTTGCAGCTGTGAATGATCTCACTCTGTTGTATTAGCAGGATGCTTGCAATTGTTAGTATTATCTGGTTTTTGCATATTTACTCTAAAAGTATAATGGCCTTTTGGTCAAAGGTGGCTCACAAGTCAGGTTTTTTGAAGTCAAAAGTGAGAACATTTATTATTATTATTATTATTATTATTATTATTATTATTATTGATACCCCACCCATCTGACTGGGTTTCCCCAGCCACTCTGGGTGGCTTCCAACAGAATAGTAAAATACAATAATCTATTAAACATTAAAAGCTTCCCTAAACAGGGCTGCCTTCAGATGTCTTCTAATGATTGATATAAGCAATCATTAAAACCAAGAAATCAATTCAAGGTAGAAGCTGTAGAAATCTGGAGTGATTTGATCCATTGCAAGACAGGTTGCTTTCCATAACAATGCTTAGGCCCTGGCCTGAATACATCAAACCATACATTTGTATGAAGCATGGAAACCCTGCCCCCAATGTCCCTGGGCACGGAAGTCTGCTCTTCAGACCTTCACATGTTTTGTAGAAACTCTGAAGAGGATTTGACTGAAGAGGATTTTGAGAATATTTGGCGGAACATATATTTTTTTCTTCCATGAAATTGCAAGAATACAAAACTATTCAACTTATATCCTAAAGAAATTAGGAAAAGCAAGCAAGGTGTACGTTGTATGTGAGTGTATGTGTTGGGAGTGCAAATCTGAAAGGGCCTCACATTTATTCATTTTTTATTTGTTTTGCAAGATTTATATACTATTGGATTGTATTAAAACCCTAAAGTGGCTTAGCAAAACAATAATTCACGTTTATATATTGGTGTGACAGCTGTTACATTTTAAAGGAGAGATCAGACCTGAAAAGGGAGATTGTCACACTCTTCTTTGACTTCTTGTGGTCTCTTGGATTATCATCTGCCAAAGGTCATCTTTAAACCAGAAGGCTTTTATCTGTGAAATTCCACCCACACTCTTCAGCAGATCACGCAAGCTAGAGAACGAAATGGGCCTGCCTCACTTTTCAACGGTGGCAGCATTCCAGTAGGCATGGCATGGGAACAGTCTGGTGGGATGTAACTCAAAATATTGACGAGAAAACTAAAGCTGCTGAGAGATGAAGCCAGCTTTTAAAGCTCTTCGTCAGGAGAGGAATGCCTTGGGGCTTCCCAGCTAGTCTTTGGCCTTCTGTCTATCTGTGGTCCTCAATCTTGATTTCCAGGGATTTAAGCTCTAACACTCCTTAACGTCGGATTGTGGAGAAGAGTAGCACAGCAGCTTTAGAGTACTTTCCCCTCAAACACCTAACGATTTCAGAATCACAAATCTGATTGGTTTCTGATGAAATGCACTTTGAAATCCTTTTGATTTTTTTATACTTTGCTGGTCTGTTTATTTGTAAAGATGGCCGTTTTGTAAGAACTAGGAAGAGTGCAGTAGTACACAGTTAAAGTAAGTTTAGGCTCAATAAATTTCAGTGTGACCTGCTGCTTGATATCAGCCTTATTTGTGTGAACATAAAACAATTAGGAATCTCAGGAAGTATGGGTCTTGACATAATAGCTGGGACTTCTATATTGTGCAAAACTGCTGATTACAGCAAAGGCCCTATTATTTGAACTTCAGTTATGCAGAAATGCCAGTTATGTTCACTAATGGCACAGCTCCCATATAGCGCTATGCAGACCATAGCCCCCAATACTGAAAATATGTGAATTTGTTCTCAAGACTGCATAACATGGCACTTAGTGAGCAAAACACACATTCAAACACATTTACAGGAGGGATGGGGATACTGTGGCCTGCCAAATGTGGTTGGATTCCTACTCCCATCAAACCTTAGCCAGCATTGCTTGAAGGCATGTTTGCTTGGACACACTTAAAAGAGGCTCATGAGGGCATTCAGGCCAATGCACTTACAAGTCCCTTTGACCTCACTGTGCTTCTCAAAGCAGTGAGTGGGCAGTAGAAGGAACAGTACACAGAACACTGCACCTCCCTACACTCTTATAGTTGTATAATGGCTGAAAGGGACTACAGTTTCCACAGAATCAAAAGTACCTCCCTGTACTTCAACAATGACAGTCTTTACTTGGCAGTGTTTTAATTATGCTAATAATTTTAAAAATGATAGAAAAATGGAAATAAACTCTTGATATTCTTACCCCTTTCAAATGAGGCACTTCATGACCAAACATCCTCTGCTTTTAGACTATGCTTACCAGGTGACAAAGTAATGAGATATCCAGTGGCAATAACCATCTATGTGGTGGTTGCTTAGACACCATTCATCTCATTGTGGTTTCCCAGAAATGGCCAGAAAGCACAAGGCACTCTTTGGACACTACGGAAAACAGGTCAGAACCAGCTATGTATTTTTAAACTTGTATGGCAAGATATAACACAACCACTCTTTGGGCTGTATAACTAAAGTTAGAATGCTAGTGGTTGCATAAGAATAAAGAGAAATGTAGCTTTTAATGTTTGCCCTAAGCTGTAAAAGAGTGGAGAAACACAGACAATCTATTGGTAATAGATATATGAAGCTTTGCATTAGCAAAGGGTTTTCATGCCCAGGTTGGCAGCTCTGTGTGGGGCCTAGTGAGGGTAGAAATAAGACACAGATGCTGGTACTGGCTTGAAATAGGCCTCAATTTTATTGATTACAGGTGTAAGTAGGCTTTGGAGAAGGCATTGGGTGTGTATTTGGTATCAAGCAGCTCACCTGTTGGTTGATCAATAGGTTGGGTTGACTCTGGGTTGAGTGTCATCCCTTGACATCAAGTGGGGTGCTATGGCTAATCAGCCACTGTGTGGTCCCCCGGACAGAGACACCCTTCCTGGACCCCTTTAGCAGTGTCCCCAATTGGCTACAGATCCAACCCAATGCCTTATCTGCCATCCAGGTTGGCTTCCTCCTCGGTCAACACACTGCCAAAACACTCACATCTGCAACCAATCCTTCAGGCCTCTGGCTAAATCCCAGAGCCAGAGTTCCTTCACTGCTTCTGGCAGGTGCACCCCATCAGGTCTGAAGAATGTCATGTCAGAGAAAATGATGCTGAGGTGCTGAATCACCCTGACCCCAAGCTGTCCAGGTGTCCAACTGTCCTGTTCATTTTATTCCTCACATGTTCAAGTCATGTGTTCTCCAGCACACCACACATCAGCTCAGACCAATTAAGGGACATGCAGGGGTGTGCCATGTGCAAACTCTTGAGATCTGCCATCTCCACCAGCATGAGATCAATGCCCTTCCTGGAACCAAAGTTGTTCTTCCCCAACTGTATGACTAGAGCATACGGCAGGCCATTGGCAGCAATCCTGGCGCGCCACCACAGTCCTTTTCAACCTAACCAGGTGATGCAGGCTGCATGATGATCTGTGGTGTAGGGGCTCAGGTGTGGCCCAACTTTAAAGAAATTATGCAGACCTGGTTGAAGGCCAAGCCTGCGGTTGAAGCCAAGGCTGCAGCCACAACCACCACCACCCTGGTTGGCCTGTTTGAATTGACTTTGGCACCAGAACTGTGCAGCCACAAAGGAAGGCTCAGACATCCCCCAATAGCCACATGGGAAGAAAATGGTTCCCAAGGCTGGGCTGCAGCCATGCCAAACCACAAACTGCTGCTTCCCTGCAGCCCCAGGTAGGCAGCTATTCAGTGGTAGAAAATGCTGCACACTCCACTCAAATGAATGGAAAAGTCCCACATTGTGTGGTGCTTATTGTGTATGGCAGACTCCCGTAGAGCTTTTAACCATGGCTACCATGATTTAAAAGGGCTCCTTTGGTAGGAAGGGTGGGATATAATTTTAATAGCTTTAGTAATGTGGTCGAAAACACTGGGGTAACACCATACCTTATTGACTAAAATAGTGTGTATAGTTCTCTAATGAGAAAAGTTCCTGTGACTGATTCTCCCTTGGTTCAAAGACTGGAAAATTGCATCAGTTCTTCTTAACACTCCTGATCCTAAGCACGTGTATTTATAAAACCATAGGATTGTAGAGCTATAGAAGGGACCCCGAGGGATATCTAGTCCAACCCCTTCAATGCAGGAATCTCAACTAAAGCATCCATGACAGATGGCAGTCCAAAAGCTGCTTCATAACCTCCAATGAAGGAGAGACAGAAGTAAGTCCCACTGATTTTAGTAGGACTTACTTTTAAATAAGTATGCTTTGAGCTGCATGTTAAAACTAATTCTATCTTTTCAAGAGGCACTGCAACATGTACATATTTGTACAAGTTTGTACATGCCAATGTGTACATATTTGTTCAAATTTAACTGCGTACACTTGTAACATAGCCAGAGGCCATATGGTTACAAGAAAGCAAAGAAAACGGAGTTTGCCTGGTTGATTGCTTGGTTTTGTCTTTTGTTGTACTCATTTTCTTGTGCTAACTATTGTGTTTGTTCAACTTTCAGTCAACCTGCATGAACAAATTTGCTTGTGTAAGTAGCACCAAATTGCATTCTTGTGCCATTGTTATTAAGAATAGTAGCAATTAATCTTGGTCCAACAAAAATCACCTTTCTGTGCCCCACAACCAAGATTCCAATATTTGCCTACTGAACAAATTAGTCACAAAGGAAGAACAAAACTGTTCCAAAGTATAATTGTTGACTTTTTAGGTAGCATGTCTTCCTCAAACTTTAATTTTAGAAAAATATATGAATAAGTATTGTATGCACTTCTGACAATCTGACAACATTTGTGGGAAATCATTTTAGAGAATAAGAATTCTAACCTGAAAAAGTGCTTCAAAAATTTTTTTATCTCAACAAACTGAAATAATAGTCTTTTGTAAGTCAAAATTTGAGTATGTAGCAAAGGGAGTAGATATTAATTTTTGAAACTCAAAAGTATCATTCCAGTTGGTTTAAATAAAATATTTGCATTCCATCCCTCCTCAAAGCACATTAGAAAATGAACAAAGCAGTGATTGTGAAACACAAAAAGCCTATCCTTAGGGCATAGCCAACCCAAGGCTCCCGCTGGTGCATCCCATTCTGAGTTCTTCAGCAAGGAATTTCCTACACTTGTGGAGTCCTCCTGTGCCTTTTAGAACCACTGCATAAACATGGCTTCTAAAATGGATTGGAAGGCTCCATGAATATGGGAGTCTTTCTCTCTCAGAATTTTGTCCCTCAACACATGGAAGTTGTTTATTTGTTTTTATTTATTTATCAAATTCATATACTGCCCTTTATCTGAAGATCTCAGGGTGGTTCAGAAGATAAAAGTCCAGAAAAAAAGAAAAAAGCTACCTGCCAAAGGAGATGGATCTTGGCATAGTGCTCCTTCACTCCTTTGTATGATAAAGTCCACACATACACACAAACAGAATGCCTGCATGGGGCTATTGTAATGCTGAAATCTCTTTTATCTCCATTAAATTCAGAAATCAGATTTTCCTTTTTTTAGACATTAAAATGGAGCTGCAAAGAAAAGATTGGCTTTTGGATCCATTTGCTATTACCATCATCATTAGAATTTATTGCCTTTCATGAAACACTCTTAATGGTATAATGTGCTATGTTGGGCTCCTGCCTTAAGAGTATAACCACAAACCACAAAGTGATGTCTTTGAAGAAAAATCTGACAAATGTGACCCATAGTGACACCAGCTTAATAGAAATTGGATTGTTATTGTATGTAGAAAAAGCATTAATTCTTCAAGAAGACTAATATTGATCTAAAAACTATAGCTCTTATCAGAGATTACACCAACTTCAGCCCTCTCCCTTACAGAAAGCCTATCAGCATTCCAAGAAAACTAACATTTAGAGGCCAAACCAATTGACATCCTGGATAATCCTAAAAAACAAAGAATGTTTATTGCTCCACTGGGACACAACTAACCTGTGTATGTTCATTAACAGAAAAATAAATATTGCCTGGCTATCCAGATAGTATAAGGAATGTAAAACCTTACATTTTCATCATAAAAAGTAACCAAGTACTTTTCCTAAAACTGGGTTAAGTAGTCCTTTGCGTGAACCTGGTTGCCAGTGAAACATCTGTCATTTGAGCTAGTTTTGATAGCTTGCTGAGATAATTTGTTTGATCCAGGCTAAATTAGTTGCTTTAAATTCCCATCAGAGGAACATAAGTCAAGTCATGATTAATTTTTCGAATTGATTTTGGTGGGACCCAAGTTGAACTAACTTAGGCATAAATCAAACACAGAGTTAGGCATGCTTAAACTCATTGATTTCAGTTGGCTTAAGCATACTTGATCCTCTGTTGGTTTTAGGGTTCAAGAAAGTATTAAGAACCATCTCACAGCTGAACAAACAGCTTTCCAAGGCTTGGTTTGTTTGATGAGCATCTGGGGTGGTATGCCCAAACAAGCTATGGTTGAGTAGCTGGCACTGAGTTCAGACATAATGCAAAACCATAGTTAAAACAAGCCATGTTTCATAAACCAACAACAAATCATGACTTCATATTGTGGTTTGCTGGCAGAAAACAAACCATGCTGAGTTCATTGGGCTGAGTTTGCACATTCAGACAAACCACACTTAGGATAAACAAACCATGGCTTGGTTTTATGTGTGAATCAGGCCAGTACATTTTTAGTATTTCACACATTTTTATTTTTTATCTATTCTTAATTTTAGAATGCTTATCTCACATGAATAAAGTAGCACTGAAACTGCATATAGTCATATGCAAACACCTGAGAGAAAGTTCCACTGCATAGTCTTGAGCTTTAAGCATATAGTAATACATTGAAATCTGGCTTTCTCAGATATATGCTGTTTTCCTTAGTTTCCATTTGTATTTTTTTTTTAAATTGCCATAGCAATTAAATCCAGCAGAACTGCAAGCAATATAATAGTGTTGATTTCTTTCATGCAACTCACAACTTGATTAACAGCATTGTAATAAAGCATATCTTGATGCTTAGCTAAATGCCTTTTAACATAAGAGTGGCAGAGGAACAATGGGTAATAGATGAATGAGAGTTATATTTTTCATCCATTGGTCTTGATTTCCACATGTGTGGGTTTCAAAATAGTCAAGTGCCAGAAGAAAAATGTAAAGGTGATATTAAATGCAAATGTCTACATAAATGATTAATAACGGAAATGAGATTTTGACATAAGTCAATGAAATGCTTCTATTGAAATCATTATTTAGCATTTGTCACATACTGAACCTTTATAAAACCCAAATTACAAACTTCACAGAAAAGTTTGTCATGATCATGAAGGTATGGAATGTACTGACTCCCGCCCGTCACCCTCCCCACTGTAATCCTAAACTGTTGAAACTAGTTTTTGCTGAAGATGTCATACAGATTTAGAGGGGGCAATTTAAAATCTCTTGACCTCCCTATGACTTTTCCAAGTAAAGCTGCTGGAAAGCTAGAGTGACAAGGAAAAGTGATCCTTCTAACACAATATTTCAGTGCTTCTTTCTCTTTGAAATTCTTCCATAGATAACTTTCTGAGGACAAAAATTATAATTACTCTCTTTCAGGGCACTCATACAGTGGGAAAAACAGGACAATAACAAATGCTTATCGCATTATATAATATTATATTAATTATATTAATTATATTATGTATACCTTATCAAGTATGAATGCTGTGCCTGATAAACTGCTGCATTATTTGGAGAGTCCTGTTTTATTAACAAAGTGAATAGTATCTAGGTAGGTCATGTATTGTCTTGGAATATGTTCCCTCTCCAGCATATGAGTTCCAGCAGTGAAATCCCAAGAAGGGTAAGGACAGAAACAATAAGTCTGCTTTTTACGATTCCAGGGCATTGTGTCAGAAAATGTTAGGTTTAAAATAGGGATGCTATGAAGCATTGTTATGGCTGCTGGCAGATCACCCCTTTACATGATAGTGATCTAGAACGGCTCTTGGATGCCTCCTTAATGGGAGCTGTGTTGCAAAGTAGTGCTTGTTTCGCCACACTGAAGACAGATGCAGCTGTATGAACAGGTCTGTGGCCCAGGAGTCTCTGGGGTGTCTTCAGCATAAATCGAACAGCCTAGAATAACACTGAGGACTTGAGCTGCCTGAAAGAACTGAAGATCAGAATCATAACTCCCAGAAAGGTCTGTTGACTGCAACTAAGCTAAACTAGAATCCCTGAAGTTGGGTTATTTTGTTTGTTTTTTTACCTCTCGAAAGGGAATGAAAGGCACGGCCAGCAACTCTAAATTCACATTTTCAGTGAGAATGATCAATGATGAAAGTATAAAGTTGAAATGCTACTTTCCAAGGATGTCTTATGGGAGGCAATCAGTACAGACAGTGAAAAAGCAGGGGGCCCCCCCATCTAAAAGTGGGATAGAAAGGCAAAGGCAACAAGAAGTATACAAAGTAAAAGTTGCCATTTACAGTAGTACACTGTCGTGTCTGCCTTCAGTGTGGTTAGACAAGATCAAGGCACCCAGGTCTGGGAAGCATCCTTAAGAAGCCCTGGGGAAGTTTGAGCACATAGGCTAGGCCACAACAGGGACTGATGACCAGCCTGACAGCAAATTTCTGTCCCAGGCTTGGAATGCTACTGCCTTTAGTCAGCAGTATTGAGAGTATCTCTGTCCACGGACATGGAACCTGTAAGACAGGGAGCTGTGGCCTTTCAGTTGTTATTAGACTCCAGGCCCTATCAGCCTGAACCAGCATGGCCAATTGTCTTGTATGTTGGTGGGAATTGTAGTCTATCAGTATCTGAGGGGCTACAAAGTCTCCATTCATGCTGTAAGCAATAATGTTGTGGCCCACTTCAACCCATTCCTACAGTATGTGTGATTCTCCTCTCTCTTCCTCTCTCTTCACTTTGTGCTGCCCATCATAGGCATAAATGTCTGTACAGTGGCACCTCAGGTTACGAACACCTCAGGTTACAAACACTTTGGGTTACAGACTCCGCTAACCCAGAAGTAGTACCTCAGGTTAAGAACTTTACCTCAGGATGAGAACAGAAATTGCGTGGTGGCGGCATGGCGGCAGTGGGAGGCCCCATTAGCTAAAGTTGTACCTCAGGTTAAGAACAGCTTCAGGTTAAGAACGGACCTCCAGAACGAATTAAGTTCATAACCAGAGGTACCACTGTAATGTTATATAACATGTTTTTTTAAAATGTTATAACTTTTTTTTTAGGGGAAGAGTGTCATATATGTACTCAAAACATTCATTTGAATGTTATACATAGCTTTTGTCAATAGAACTGTTTGCAACTTGCTTTAATTGCAGACTTCATTGTAAGCGAGGTTTACCACTTCTGCACCATCACACAAACTATGATGTTAGAGAGACAATGCAAGAACCTTTCCTCCCACTGGTATTCCAGGGCAGGTTTTGTGGGACTGGACAGGAAACAAAATGTGAAATGATTTATATTTGTCAAAACAGAATGGCGCAGCCTTCCAGCCGCGCTCTTCTCAGGAACAAAAATGCAAGGCAGATTTCTGAATCCTTAATTTTGAAACACAATTTCTCACTTCTTCTGTACCATTTTGGAAATCTCCAATAACACAGCTTTTGTGGGGGCGGTTTTGCATGCCGAGGTGCAACCAAAATTCCGGCAGACCATGTTTTGATTTACTTAAAAGGAAATGCGGCCAAGAATCTATCAATAATCAAAGTGCATTCTTTAGCTTCAAAGCATCTTGAGCTCCAATATTTGCATTAAGTTGTCTAATAAAAATCTTCTTTTCTCTAACACTGGCTTTTTGTGGGGCTTGATGGGGCCATATTTTTCAAGCCAGCAAAATGCTTTATTACCAACACTTTGCTCAATACTTCAACCGAAGAATGAAGACATGTTAGTGCATCTCTTGTCCTTCATAGCCATGTCCTTTAGTACATTAATATAAAGCCACCGCTGTTATTTGACAAACAAAACAAGTTTCAGCCATGTGTCCTTGAAAACTAGATGTGTCCTTTCGTTCTCAGGCCTATGTCATTGCTGCCTCGCCATATATATATATATATAATCTTATTTTGGAAGCCCTTGTCTTTACTACTCTATGTCTAAGTTCTGTCTCTGAAACAGATGACTTTTTTAAAAAAAACCCAAAAATGATAGTTCACCTTGGGGGGAGAGGAAAACTTTTTAAATCCATAATTGACAAGCAATTGTAATAAGTTTATGGTGATATATGTGTTAAGCTGGAGCATCTTACTTTATTATGGCCTTGGTTTATAGCAAAGCTGTGTTAAATGGTTGTTGATAATATTCAGCAGTCTATATGGAATTTTGCATGGCTGAAGGACTTACTTTCCTATTTTATTTATTCAAAGATTCCCCCCCCCTTTCAGGGCACACTTGTCATCACAAGCAATGGATAAGATTCCTCAACAACAACAAAATCATAATATATAAAACCATCAAATTAAAACCACATTACTCATTTACTATGAATAGTACCAACTGATTCCAAGCACAGCAGTTATTAAATTTGGACTAAAATTAAAGTTTCTTAAGGTTACCCCCCATAGTTGCCAAAGATTGAGCCAAATGTATTTCCTGGGGTAGAGAGTAGTTTTGTAAATTCAGGATCAAAGCCCTCACCTTAAAACCCATCAGTTAGTGGGTTGGAAAACAATGTCTCAGAAGCTGTTCTTAAATCCTAGCCAGGTGGACGTCAGTACAGGCAGTCCTTCCAATAAACTTGTCACAAGACATGCAAGTCCCATTCTAGGGACATGATCCAGAAGAACACACTATGTTAAATGTTACAGAATGCCTTTGAAAGGGAAGGAGAACCAACAGGATTATATTCCATCCATTCAATCTCTGTCATAAATCATTTACCAGGGCCATCCTGAACCTAGGCCAAAAACCACAAGTGAAAGGATCTAAATGACCAGTGTCCTCCAAGACTGCCTGAGACTCCCAAGACACCACTTGCTATGAAAATGAGAAACCAAAATTGACAGATTCACCCATCCCTTTTATGGAGTCTTTAAAACATAAGACATTGGCCCCACCTCCATTCTCTGCTTGGGAGGTGGGGTAAAAGAAAGGGAGAGGATGTTCTATTGTGCAAGACAGAGGTCCTTACACTAATGGGACGAGTTTTTTTTGCTATAACCCATGATAAAGAAACACCCAGAGGCCTTGACAAAACCATAGACTGCTGCTACTTTTTAATAGTTTCTATAATACACATTTGTACATGTTTCCCCCCTCGCTGAATAATGCAAATATTTCAGGCAGGTTTTCTAACCTGGCATTTTTGTTTACTATGTGGCTGAATGATTAACACTTTTTCTTTTTTTACTTCAATGGCATATTTTATTATCCCTTAACTATACTATTTTCTTCCTCACTACATATTTGTTTATTACATTGGCCTACAGCCATGTTTCTGCTTCCTTATTTCAATTTAGGTTGTTGGAGGGTTTTTGTGTTTTTTTAGAAAAAAAGGTTGGATTTTGTTTGGATTCTGTTTCCTCAATGATTATCAAAGGTTATGGAACATAAACTTTATTTCAGAAACTTTGAGAGGCTTGTATTCAAATGTGAAACTTTGTAATATGTGCTGACCTTGAAACACTTTCCTTCTATGGTTTGATGAATTTCAGCCAAGCAATTTTCAGCTGCTGAAAATGAGCTCTGACCAGAAGACACAATTAACATAAAGGTAAAATATTTGTTTTACCAACAAGAATATGTTCATTCCTTAGTCAGTATATTCACTTAATTTTATTCCTTCAAACTGCATCTGAATATTGGTATATGCGGTTCCTCAAATTATTGTGACACACGGAAATGTAACTCTTGTTCATGGTTGCTTAAGTAAATATATTTAATTGATTTCCTGTTGTGTTGTGAGTATATAGGGCACTAGGGACTTTGTATGTGATTACATACAAATCAAATCGAAGTTATTTTCAGACAAAATGCCCAGCAGATAATTTTCAGAAGAGTATTTCCAAACCAAGAGCAACTGTGTGTTTAAGGAAATGATTTGGTTCTTGCTATATGCATTTCCAAAAGGCTATACCTTCTTTAAATGATTTCCACCTAATTTGCACTATTAAGTCCTGAAGATAGTTCATGCAGTTTATACAAAATGCTACTGATTTGTGCTACATATCTTGGTTTTCAGCACTAAAATCCATTAGTTCCTTAAACAAGTACAGTGGTACCTCAGGTTAAGTACTTAATTCGTTCCAGAGGTCTGTTCTTAACCCGAAACTGTTCTTAACCTGAAGCACCACTTTAGCTAATGGGGCCTCCTGCTGCTGCCGCGCCGCTGGAGCACGATTTCTGTTCTCATCCTGAAGCAAAGTTCTTAACCTGAAGCACTATTTCTGGGTTAGCGGAGTCTGTAACCTGAAGCGTATGTAACCTGAAGCGTATGTAACCTGAGGTACCACTGTACTAACCTTACAATCATTTTCCGTATTGCTAGCAATGGTTATTGGCGGGCGGGTGTATGTGTGGATGTTTAATCTTTCCATCGATTCTTATCAGTCTCCCAACCCATTCCCGTAAACAGTATTGGGACTTTCATCTCCTCCTCCTCCTCGTCCCTTGACCCATCCAACCTTATTCTACATGCATCCATCTATTCAACAAATTGAAATCTTCTTTGTTTCAACTGTGTATTGAATTTTGTTTGTTTGTTTACACATCTGGGTTATTTGGCAATCCTTTAGTAAAGCTTCCTCTCCTATTTTCTTTCTCTGCCCCCACTCCACCATTTGAGCAATGTTAGCAGTGCCTAAGAAGAGAGTGCAGTCTGCTCTGTGTAAACCTGGCATCACAAAAGCACAAAATTGCCTTAGAAAGATACAGAAGGGACCAGGAATCACAAGAGGAAATGTATTTGTTCATAAGCACATCCTAATATACAGCACTCAGAAAGCATACCAACAAAAATGAGGCAGTAAAAATTGTTAAACAGAGGAGCCCTGATCCACGCAGAGCCAAAAAAAACCAATTTCCCCACTCTATTTACAGTAAAAAAACAGTTTATTTCAAGCTTCTAATGTTGATAATTTCATGCTTCTGATGAAATTTAGAACATTTATATTACAATGCACCTGGCTGTAAAATGTGCACTCCTGTGAAATTTGCAAACATTTCAGAATGCTTGGATTTCTGCATGTTACAGGAGGAGTAATGTCATGACGAGCAGCTGGACAATAATAGAAGATCTGTTGTGGCAATTGTTCAGATACTATGAAAAGAGCACACCCCTAACTATATATCTGGGACAGAATTGACTTTTTAGTACTGTCTAGTGATTAGATGTAATGGCTTGCATATCAAAATGACAGCACTGAGCACTTCAGACAAACCGCTAAGGAAAAGTGAGTGGATTGATGATCTTATTCAGACAGAAATGGCAACAACAGATATTATGGGTTTCCCACTGCCATATAGCCACATTACCAGAGTAAGAAATATCCATCATGTTGTTGTTTCACATTCATAAATATATTATACTTTCGCAAGTC
Source organism: Podarcis raffonei (assembly GCF_027172205.1). NCBI lineage: Eukaryota > Metazoa > Chordata > Lepidosauria > Squamata > Lacertidae > Podarcis > Podarcis raffonei. The sequence continues at coordinate 50,965,656 of NC_070608.1, read as the reverse complement.
CTAGACAAAAATTACAGATGAAGAAGAATTTTGGCATTTCAAGACAGTACAGCTACTCCCATATAGATCTAGATCTCGCAAACTCATTTAGAGTTCTTTATTGATCTAGGTCACCCTACCATCTCTGTTTATCAAACCAGAACCTACATCAGGAGTGGCTAACCTGTGGCTTCTAGCTCCCATCAACTTCAGCTACTTATGGACAATGATCAGGGATAATAAGAGTTGTATTAAAGCAAAAGAGGCAGGAGTGGGTTCAGGTTAGTCTACACAGAGCCATTTTTCCATTCCAGATTCTCCTGGGTCATATACTTCCAATATACTTTCATAGCATAGCTGCACACTCATAGGGACATATGTGCTATCTGTCTCCCCCCCGGCAGAAACTAGCACCAACTCATCTTTCGTGTTCAGTCACAGTCATACAGGCATCTCTATGAAGTCACTCACCCTCATCTCTAGCTTCTATCACATATCTTTCAATCTTGTGTTGAAAGAAAGCATAAGGTGAGGCAGGTTTCATTGTGGCTCAACCCTGAATGTGTGAGGTATGGAATGAGAGATATGCCTTCAGTCTGCCACAGAACATGTTTCTATTCCCAGTGTAGCTGGTTAGAAGGCTGTTATTTTGTTTTGTTTTGTCTCCAGCATCTGATATTCAGAGAGAAAGTGTATATCTGAGCTTAGAGATTCCAATTAGCTATTGAGAGTCCATGAATCTGTTAAAGCCATCATTGCATCATTGGGTCAGCAAATTATGTATGTTTATTATGTGTTGTGTGAAAAAATATTATCTTTATCTCTCTAGAATCTGCTGCCAATCAGCTTCATTGGGTGACCCTAAGTTCTAACAGCATGGAAGAGGGTGGGGAACATGTGTCTTTGTTCACTTTCTCCACAGTAGAAAATTTATAAATTTATTTTCTGTTTCTCCACCTTCAATCGTCTGTTTTGAAACCAAAGGGTCCCAAATACTTTAGCTTTTATGATAGGCAAGTTCCTTCAACTCATTGATAACTGTCATCTTGTGAACCTTTTACAGCTCTTAGATGTCCTTTTTAAGATAGGCAAATCAAAACCATATGCCGTATTCCAAATGCAGTCACACCACAGATAACAGCACTGCAATTTCTGGCAGTTTCGTTTGTACTCTCATTCCTCAGAATTGCAAACATGGATTTTGCCTTTACCATTGTCATTGAGTACTGAATTGACATTAGAGTGGCCCATGGATCACCAAAAACAGAAGACAAATGAGCAGAGATTTGCCTAAAATCCACAAATGCTGATTTATATGTATAGATGCAAAGTTAGACATTTAAGTGGCTTTACATTTCACCACAGTGGTGAAGACTGTATCTGGACTTTTCCAGACTGCTTGTTACAGCTATTAACTGTTGATGAGCAACTTCAAGGCCTCTTTTATCCTTTCTTTATGGTTCTTCATATTTCATCTGGACCTGGGCTAGGCAGCTTTTCAAACTGAGGACCCCTTTAAGGAAAGAACCGTCACCTGACAAACCTACCCTGAAAAGTAGGACACATGGCCAGCTTAGTTGACATTTTTAGGGACCTATTCCCCATGACAAAAATAAAAACCACCTATGACATAACCACTTACAAATTCATCCTTAGACTACCTGAACTCACCTCTAAATGTTGTACAGGTTTCCAACTTCTGGAGAAATACATATATGCACAGGAAACATTCTTTCAGTCCAGTTAACCATGTTTGGAAGCATTCACAGACCTTACTTGGCACTTCAGCCAGAAGAAGCTTTCTCTATTATCTGTGAAGGAATTCCAGGACAAATAGCAGAGTGAATCAGAATATCTCCTGGGTAGTATAACTCCTCCTTCTCTGTAGCTGGCCTTGATGAAACCCAATAATTCCATCTAATTATTGTGGAAGCAATAGTTCCTTGCTGTGTAATCTTTGTAAGAGCAAGTACTGCTTCGAAAAACCTGAAGTTTTATCCTACCGCTATAATTTAATGTATTAAGAGGACAATCACAGCAATAAAAGAGTTGTAATGATGAGTTCTACTTTTACCCTTGTGTCTCTTTGGAGATAATGGGGTTTTAAGAACTCTAGTTTTTCTTTTACAGTTTCTTGGAAATTTGTCCAACAAGCTGTTTTTTTTCCAAGGCTGCACTCAACTGGATAATGTGTGTGTGTGTGTGTGTGTGTACATACACAGAAACAGAAGCAATTTGATTTCACACAAAAATGCATTATGTTTCACAGGAAATACTAAAAATGAAACCACTTAGACCATAATTTTCAGGGCATGTGCACAAGTGTTTATTTTAAAATCCAATAAAGACCTGATTGACTTCCAATGCCCTTTTAGATGGGTTCTGGGAGAAGGTTTACTGGTTTGTTTTTGTTCTTATTTTTGTTATGTATTTTGTGTTTTTTATATTGTGATTTTATGTTGTTGAACCGCCCTGAGATCTATGGCTATACAAATTTGATTAATAAATAATAAATTTCACAGGTTTATTTGAGGAATGAATAAATGGTGGGTGTCCTTTGCATGTTTACATATTTCAAAGGATTTAGACTTTAATCTAAGCTGCAATCATGTCTGGGTATCTTCAGAAAATTTAAGAAAAGGAAAGTTTCCTGAGTCATGGGGCAAATTGTCCCACTTCAGGTGGATGCAATCAGAGAAAACATGGATTCTGGGGTAGAACAAAACACTTTCTAGCATGGAGCTGAAAATTTCTCCCATTTTCTGACCATTTATTATTGAGAAAAGAAATTTGAAAATTATCAAAGAACCAAGGGGTATGTATGACTGTGCTTTCTTACATTTTCCAATAGTCTTCACACTGCAGCCCTCCTCAGTGATGGCATTTTATTGAAATCCCATGGCATCCTAAGATGGGCTGTCCTGTAAGCATAGAAATGTGGTTCACCTGAAATTTGGTCTTTTTTCTTCCTTCATAATGCTTTATTCTGGATTGTTTTATTTAATGTTTTAAGATCGGTTGTATACCCCTTTGAGATTTGTTTCTTAAAAATATAAAGTGTTATAGAACTGAAAATAAACAACAACAACTCAATCCAAACCTTTGCAAATGGGTAGAACAGGCTCCCTCAACCTTGGCCCTCCAAATGTTCTGAGACTACAGTTCCCATTATCCCTGACCACTGGCCCTGCTAGCTAGGGATCATGGGAGTTGTAGGCCAAAAACATCTGGAGGGCTGAGTTTGAGGAAGCCTGGGGTAAAAGATACCTCTTCTTCTTTGACCTCACTAACCACACACTGTAGCCAAAACCTTGTTCTTGTGCAAGCCAGACCATTATATCCATTTCTTGTTTGAAGTATTAAGTATTATTTATTAAAATAAATACAAAATACATCCTAAGTCCCATGAATGCTTATCGTTTGGTTCCTTCTGCCCCGTTTCCATGCTTTTAACTTGCCCTAAAGGGAGCCGAGTTGAAAATTTGTAAATGAGAGACTTTTCAATGTATTACCTCAGTGTTTTAGCATACAATATGATCATTTAAGGGTTTGTTTGTTTTTCCTTTTGTTCAGCTGCTTTAGTAGTGTTTAGTGGTTTTGATCCAGCTCTCATTTTGATTACCCTGCGGGAATGAACTCTGGGATCTGTTAGCTTAATATTGTGAATAAAATTAGCTTGTTCTTTCGCTATGTTTTGTAGCAGAACAATGGGAGCAGGGACATTTATGGCAAAATGAATAGAATTTAATAATATTTTAGAAAGGGCAATACCAAAGCCATGATTTTTAAAGCCAGGGCCTTTTCTTCTCAAACACCCACTGTCATTCATCAAAATGTGTGAGCGCAACAGAAATTTTCTCCATTCATCATCACCTTTGTTGGGAGGGAGGGGGTAAGAGAAAGAGGCAGAACAATGAATAAGGAAGTGGAAGCTGTGGTACAAAAGAGAGACAAATACAGTGGTGCCCCGCAAGACAAATGCCTCGCAAGACGGAAAACTCACTATGGGCTTGCTTCGCAAGACGAAAATGTCTTGCGAGTTCCTGCGGGGGTTTTTTCCTTTCCCCCCCCTTTTTCTAAGCCGCTTATCCGCTTATCCGCTAAGCCGATAAGCCGCTAAAAGCCGCTAATAGCGCTAATCCGCTAATCCGTCAATGGGCTTGCTTCGCAAGACGAAAAAACCGCTAGACGAAGAGACTCGCAGAACGGATTCTTTTCATCTTGCGAGGCACCACTGTAGCATATAAAATCCCTTAATAGTACAAGACACAAGGTGATCCTCAAATGACAGATCAGAGCTGCCTTAACTGAAAGGAGATTTTTCTCAGGAAAGGAAAAGCACAACACTGGACTTCATCCCACCTTGGTCCTTCCACTCTCCCTCCTTGACTGCTTCCAGAAAAAGACCTAGAAGGAAGGGATGAAGTGTTAGTTTCCCATGTGTATTACAGGTCTTTCCGTCCTGCTTTTGGTGTTTTTATAAATCTATCAAAATTCATATTTACGTTGCACATCAGGAGTACTCTGAAGGTGCATTTAGACAAAAATGAAAGAAAGCCTTGGACCTACGATAGTCTTACCTGAGTTTGGCTTCAAGGTAATTTTAGATATCACTTCCTTCGTCCGCCTTATATGGGTTTTCCCAGAGCCTCTTCTACCAATTTACATCAGGGTGGCTAATATTTGAACCTACAGAAATGGTGGTTGTACAACTTACATTAGCCTCAACTATCTTGGTCAGGGATTAGGGGGGTTGCAGTCCAACAATATCTAGACGATGACAGATTAGCTGTTTGACATGATGGCCAAGACAAATGCAGTGATTCTCTCCCTGCCCTGTGCAGCCTTGGATCTGGGTCTGACTAGCACACCTTCAGAGAAGCTGGGTCTTTTCAAAGAAAATCTTTTCTCTGTCATAAGCATCATACCGAATTGTGACTTGGTGTAATATAATGATTGAAATGGAAATGGCCTAGGCTGACAGTTTAAGGCTGTTTTGTAAGATCCATTTCCCCCCTCATCTGCAATGACACATCATCCCTGAATGGCAGGGCATTAAGATGGTACAAAAGAAGGCGAATTTGGGTGTCTGGGATTTGATGCTTGAATATGTATATGTGGAAAACAAAGAGCCAATCATATATACAACAAGCGTTCCTTTTTATTTCTGAAGGAAATCAGTCATTTTGGATTTTACATGATTACTTCCTGAGCAGTAAGTCTATGCAAATACAAATAAAAAGCACGGCTTAAAAATGTTATTTGGCACTTCAAAAGACAATATATTAAAGAGCTAGTTGGTACAGCTTTTACAACTTTCTCATTGATTTTGCCGTCATTGATTTTCCTTCAGCTGAGACCCCTCTTTTCATCATGCTACTGCCTTTATGATTTCAGCACTTCAGATAGACTATGCACAAAACATGCATATGTAGGTGAATATCATAATTTTCTGAAGGTTTTGTTGCTGTTTCTTTGCCTTCTTAGCTCAGCTTGTTTTCAGCAATGTTCTTCTTTATAAAGATATTATTGGTTTTAATATCTGGTAATAAGAACCTTTTCTTTTTTTAAATTATTATTATTATTATTATTATTATTATTATTATTATTATTAAAATGGAAACAGTGGGTGGTGTGAGTCTTACTCAGAATAGACTCTTGAATTCAATGAATTAACTTGTCCATTGATTTCAGTGGGTCCAACCAAGTATGGCTTGGTTGGATCGCATTCAGTACCCTGGTTTCTCCATCCTTGAAATGATTTAAAGAGAAAAGTAAACTTCCCAATGAACTAATCAACTGATTAGTTGTTCCTAAAAGGTATGGGTGATATTCAACTAAATGTTACTCAGAGGAGACCTATGGAAAATTATGTACATGACTAAGTTAGGTCCATTAAATTCAGTGCATCTACTCTGAGGAAAACTTAGTTGAATACCACCCTATATATTCAGTCCATTAACACATAATTCAGGGTTTGGATCCTTTATCCTTTAATATTTGTATTATTATTATTATTATTATTATTATTATTATTATTATTATTAGCCAATATACACCCAAGCTGCAGGACCCATACCTTCAAAAAGATCCTTTCCCCATCCACTGTGCACTGCTTGCAGGCAAGCCATGTTATATGAACTGCATACACCCGAATTTGCTGTTATGACAACTGTTTCAGGTTCTGTGTGAGTTCACATGTGTGTTGGAACTGCTTATGATACCATTTCGAATTCTTTTGGCTTACCGCTGCAGCAATACAACTTGCAACCCTGATTTCAGAAGAAAATAATTTTAGTGAGAGTATTTATCTTCACCTTGTAGAGTAATAGCTTTTTTAAGAGTAGGGGGGAGGCAAACCATTTGTCAGTGCTCACTCTGCCTAATAGTAGCACTTGCCCTGATTGAACTGTTTTGCAGGTACTGTATCTCAGATTTTTAAAGTTAAGTTTCCAAAAGATATCTCTGTTTTGGAACTACAGCAAGGAGCCAAGCATCTGATGCAATTATAGTACCACAGCATCTAAGGAAAGAAATACTAAATATGACAGAAAACAGAAATCTGGAAATTGAGCAAAGTAAAAGAATAGCTTTAGAAACATATGTGTAGTTTATATACCAGATTCAAGTCTTCAAAAATAATTTTTAAAAAACCAAAATGCTATGTTGCCTTAAGAAAGTATTGAAGCAGTTTTCCAGTGTTAATACTGAAATTCAGAAGCAACACACACAAAATTGCTATTTAATCAAGATAATAATGTGTTGTTGTTTTTGAAGACAGGGTGTAATAATAACAGAACTAAGGTGTTCTGTGAATGGAAGAAAGCGTTTTTTGGGAACACCAGGATGTTTTGAAATCTTGGGTAACAGCCGTTCTTTAAATTCAGATATAGTAACACTGCATAGAGTGTTAAGTACACTTTGTTCCAAACATACTTCAGTTCAAAAAGTCTGCAGCAACAAATATTACAGAAAACATAGCATTTGGTTGATCTAGACAATGGAGGTGGTGACTGATACAGTGCAGTGACCATTGACTTTAAAAAAAAACTATTCAAAACAAGTTGATATATCATAGATTTATGATGAGATCATGGCTTGGCACCTAGTTTGTTTGCTCATGAGTGAGAATGCTCTTAGAAATGTGCAGCAGAAAAGTGCTGTACATTTGGCAAAAAAATGTAAGAAAGCTTTACCTGGGATGTCCTTATTCAGGCTACATAAGAAGCAATATCATGGCACCAATCTACAGTTGTAGTGATTTGGTTTCCTTCCATTCCCCCCTCCCTTTTTTTCTTTTAGAGAACACTCGGAAATATTTTCAAATTAGAAATACAAAACAAAGCAGGCAACAATGTTTTTGGTTGCTATTAATTCCACTGGAAAGAATCCCATCTGCTCCTCATTATAGTCTTCTGCATGCTGTATCTTGGGTAATGAGAGCATTTCAAAATGTAGTTGTCATTTAACAACACACCTGAAAAACAACACATATGGAAAACTTCCCTAGGAACCAGGTTATAAACTCATGCAGCACCATTAGAAAGCATTCATTGTTTCTCTCTGCAGTTAATAGTGTTCACTAAATCTGACCACACATTTAACGCAACCATCAGGTGTTTCTGTCTGTATGCTTGTCTCCATGTAAGTAATTTCATAAATTGGGTAGTCTAAGAAGCATGAGAACATGCTACCCTTTGCAGCATACCTATCTCATTTGAATGGTTTTGTGGCTTTCTGAATTTCCAGAGAAGAAAAATCATGGTCCATTTTTAGACTAGAGCATTATAATCAGACATTTAGCCAGTCAGAAGTTAAGTGACTTATTACACAGTTGCAATTTATCCCACAGTAATTGGATCTTACTAAATAAAATGTAGTTAAATGTGTGAAATATTTCCTGCCATCATAATTAAGTGATCCTGAAACCAAACTTTACCTCAATTAGTTCAAACTATAGCAGGACAGCATAATAATTACATATCAAGTAGATCATGGATATACTAAAAATATCCTGCATAACAATTCCACAGACATGGCGTATAAGAGAAAGAGAAGTTTCCCAAAACCAAAGCAGATCCTTCCCTCTCTTTCTAAGGTGACTACAGTATGTACACATCGCTCAAAAAGGGAATTCACCACATATATTTTTTTAAAAGGGCACCAATTTGATTAAAATTTGCACATGCTAATATATATGCATTGATGGATTTTTTTAAAAACTGCTATAATTTACATAGAAATACAATACATCATAGTAGAGAAGACGGAGACCAGGTGTCCTGTGTTCCTGCCTAATGTACTGTCCAGGTGCTAACTGTTCATGGGCAGCCTCAAGGAACCCATTATCCATTCTCATGGTCCAGATACCCCTTCAGATAGTGGACTCCTTCAAATAAAGGACCGTCCTCTGCAAAATAAGACACCCTACTTCTCTCCTGCCTGGATTATCAACTAGACTATCAACAACAGGAATGAGCTCCTTTATCCATGCAAGCAACACTGCATGGAGGAGGATGCTGTTTTGATGCTAGTTTGAATTCAGACGAGTGATTGGCAGTTTGAAGATTCTGATGCTTTTCATTTCTTTTTGCTTACTTTGTAGTTAAAAGTTAAGCTAACACTTACCTAAGTGAAGCTACCTGAATGGCTGCATTGAATTAACTAGGAGGCCAGCAAACATCCTGATTGTTCTAAACAGCTAACTTGAGAAGTTAGGGAATTTGGGTTCAAAGACCTGGTAATCAATGCACATGAAAGCAATTACTTACCGTATTTTTCGCCCTATTGGACCTGTGCGCTACTCCAAGACCTTCTCCCTGCTTTTGCGGGAGGTGGCGGAATTCCCCCACCTCCCGCAAAAGCCCACAGGAGCCGTGCCCGACTCCTACGGGCTTTTCGACCAGGAGGGAGAAGGGACTGAAACGGCCAGTCAGTCCCTTGTCCCTCCTCGGGGAAAAGCTCCCAAGAGCGGCGCGCTCTTCAAAGGGTGCGCGGCTCCTGCGGGCTTTTCTACAAGGTGGGGAAATTCCCCCACCTCCTAGAAAAGCCAGCAGAAGCCGCGGAGCCCCTTTAAAGAGCATGCGGCTTTTGCGCGAGGTGGGGGAATTCCCCCATCTCCCACAAAAGCCCACAGGAGGGAGAAGGGACGGACTCGGCCAGTCAGTCCCTTCTCCCTCCTCGGGGAAAAGCCCCCAAGAGCGGCGCACCCCTTTAAAGAGCGCACAGCTTTTGCCTGCTTTTGTGGGAGGTGGGGGAATTCCCCCATCTCCCGCAAAAGCCCACAGGAGGGTTGGAGAGTAGCGGGAAGGCGTCACACGCCTTCCCGCTGCCCCCCAATCTCTGGGGCTGGCGATGGGGGAAGCGCTGCTTTCCCCACCGCCAGCCTCCAACCCGGGTTGGAGAGTAGCCAGAAGGGTTAGGAGTGCAGGCTTCGGAGGCTTCGCGTTGCTATCGCTGAAGCCAAGGAGCCTGCATTCGCCCCATAAGACGCACACACATTTTCCCTTCATTTTTGGAGGGGGAAAAGTGCGTCTTATAGGGCGCACGGTATTTAGGATATACAACAGACCTGGATTTCTATACCCCTAATAAAACCATGTTTCCTTCCCATAATACTGATTTCTTATCAATGGACAACCAAACCTAAGGTGTATATGGAACTTTATATGTTACAATAAATTGACATTACATCAGTTACCGGTATATTTTATAAAGTAGCTCCCCTCATTTCCTTTACCAAAGCTGCACATTAAAAAAAGAAGGCTCAGTAACACCTATTAGTTAGAATACTATTCCTGTGACAAAATATGCATGTCTTGACAGCAGGATCAAAAGGTGCTAAAATTTAATTGGACAAAATAAGCTCATGAAGATTCAGCCTCTGTAGACGAAGGTAATATATGTGTGTGCAGAAAATCAACTAAAAGTGGAAGTTAAAGTCATGTGGGAACATTTGCCGTAGGGTTTCCTTCAGCCAGGTACATATGAAGAGCTTTGCTGGATCAGGCCAAAGGCTCATCATACCACTTAAGAGATTTTTAAAATATTATGCAGTTTATAAATTTATTTTAAAAATTAAAAAAATAAATTTTAGTCCAGCACTCTGTTCTGATAGTGGCCGACCATATGCCCATGGAAACTCGGCAAACAGAAGCTAAGCTCAACAGTACTCTCCCCATCTGTGATACCCAGTGAGTGGTATTCAGAGACATGCTGTCTCTAGCAGTGGAGGCAAAATATAACCATCATGGATAGGAACCATGGCTAGCCCTAACCTCCATGAACTCTGTGTAACCTATCCTGGGACTCAGCTATACATCTGCAAAGAAAACGTTTTAATTGTGTTGTAAAGTGCAATATACAAATGTGACACTAGATGGTGAAAGTGAGCTATGCCAAATTCAATGTTTTTTTCAAAACATTTTTTTTAAAAAAAAGGATTTTCACAGCGTTTCTTATATGTGTGTAGATTCTGCCCTACATAACTTTAGCAAAGAAAAACACTACAGAGGGAATGCATACAAGGCATGATCTACAGAACAAAACATTAAACATTAAAATAAATCTTCCCTATGCAGGGCTGCCTTCAGATAGCTTGAGGGTTGGATAACTCCATACCTTCCAACATTTCTCCAGTGAAAACAGGAACATCCTAAGGAAAAGCAGGACATTCAGGGATCAGTTCTGAAACTGGGACAGCTTCTGTAAATCCAGGACTGTACCTGGAAATTAGGGAGGGTCTGTGACTGTAGTGTACTGCCTGACTGTAAGCCTAAGAAAATGAGAGCACCTGCTGGCCGAATAAAACAAGAGCTCCAGGTGCTTAAAATACTTTATTTATATGAGCCATTTTGCAATTCCATAAAATGAAAATGGTGAGTGCGGGGAGGGGAACAGTTTACATGAAGCAATTGCTATGGCAAATTCAGCACAGTTCCACAGGAATCTGCTCAGCTACATATATTTACCACAGCACAACATCTCATGGTTTGCTTTTGATATAGCCTAAGGGATTTTCTTTCCAAGCTCTATTATATATTGATCTTCTTTGAAGTATGTATTTTTATGTTGTAACTGAAACAATGTAGAGAAGACCAAAACAATACAAACTAACCCTAATAAATGCCACAAACAAACAGGGATTCACTCAGTTAATATTGCTCTTGCCAATTTGAAGACATTTGGCTTACAATCAGAAAGCACTAACTTCTACACACTGTGCTTTAATTTCCTGCAAACAGCAATCTAGCCCAATGCAGGCCTACTCTGGTGAAGGAATTCCTCCTGTGTTTAAGCTGCTGGGGAGATTTGTCAATAACACTTTAGTGTTAGGATATTTCCGTTCCACCTTAAAAGGGAGCAGGATGTTTGTATAACAGCCTGCGTAAGTTCCTGTCTCACAGGATGTTTATGTTGTAAGTTCGTTTCGTTTTTGCCTGTTTTGCCTGAGCAGTCGGAGGAGACGGTCATGATTTCTTTGTTCTGACCAACGCCTAATAAACTGTAAATATGCATGTTCTGCTCTCATGCTGTGCAACTTCTGTTGTGTGAATTCTGCTGATAGAGTGTGCACAAGTCCAAGAATGTGGCTATCTTTTCTTGAGGCTTCGTGTCGCTATAAATAGCTGATACTGCGTGACTACGGGAGGTCGATGGATCGTCCAGCACCAAGCTTGGGGCCTCAGATGGACTCTATCTCCCTGGCAGTATCCCAACAACAGGTTTCGGGCCCAGATTCACGGCACTTGCAGGAGAGTAAGACTGCGACAGACTGCTGAGGTATGTGTTGGGAAAAGCGAAAGCAGAGGCTTTTCGTTGCCGTGGCAAGAGCCTTTGATGTCCGGCTGGCCTAATTGGCCTGGGAACCGAGCCAAGCAGGCTTCGTGATTTATGGGTGCCAAGATAAGGAGTCTCTGAAGTGAAGAAGACTCACGGCTGGCGTTAAGAGGTGGAATGGAGTTTTTCCAAGCCTCTGAAGCTGCTGAGTGCCCAAAATTAAATCGGGACAATTATCAGAGCTGGGCAAAATGGTGTGAGAGTTTGCTGCGTCAGTTTGGAGTCTGGCATACTGTCTGTGAAGCCCCTCCAGTTCCTCTGACAGGGAGATGGCAGGCTCAGAATTCGAGAGCCATAGACGTAATAGTCTTGTCCGTCTCTCTGGAGGAAATAAAGACGCTTGCTGGAAATCTCACGGCACGTGACATGTGGGATGCTTTGAAAAAGGCCCACCAGCCAATAATCCCAGCCCAGTGTTTGAATGCATCGGAGGTCCTGGCTGTTTCCCAGAATGCTAGTGAATGCAGAGATGCCGAGGGCACCGGTTGCAAGCTGCAGGGGGAGCTGACTGTGATGTCATCCCAGGCAGCATTCCAGCCTCCAGAGGGAGCCAAGGAGTCGGCAGCTGAGAGCTCTGTTTCTCGTGAGAACCAAGGTCAGAGCCTTTGCAGAGGCCGGAAGACCAGACGTAAACAGAGCAAGATGCTTGCAGGTGGCCAGGAGCGGGGGGGCACGTTGCAACAGCCCACGCCAGTGGAAAACAAGGCTATGTTTGCTGGCACAGCTCCACCAAAGGCTAAAGGCACGTCTGATGGCCAGGAGCAGGGGGGCAAGTTGCAAAAGCCCTCGCCAGTGGAAAACACGGCTATGTTTGCTGGCACAGCTTCACCAAAGGCTAAAGGCAAGCTGCAAAAGCCCACGCTGGTGGAAAACAAGGTTTTGTTTGCCAGCAAATCTGCTTCGAAGGGGAAGGCCAGGTTTATTGTTGACTCTGCGGCCACGCGCCATCTCACCAAAGACCGCCATCTGTTCATCTCCTTCACACCTCAAGATGGAGAGGTCCAGCTGGCTGATGGAAGGACTTTGCAAGCTACAGGAGTTGGAACTGTGAAACTTGCAAGTCTGAATACGACCATTAGTAATGTACTTTTTGTTCCAGGAGCTGTGGACAATTTGATTAGTGTACCACAGCTGACTGGGCGTGGTTTTGAAGTTTCCTTCAAGAGGACTATCTGTGTCATCAGAAAAGGCAAAGAGGACATGTGGCATGCAAAGTTGATGGATGGTTTGTTCTGTCTAACTTATGATGACAATGCTGCTATGTCTAATGCTGATACTTGTTGTGTTGCACAAACTAACAAGGTTCTTCATGCAGGATGCATTCACGATGCACATCGCAGATTTTGTCACCTCTCTTGGCAAGCGCTAGCCAAGATGCCTGGGTTGGTTGAAGGTTTGGACATCAAACCTTGCAAATTTCACATGAAATGTGTATCTTGTGCAGAGAACAAGGTGAAGGTTGCTCCAAAAGGCAAGGAGTCTAGCAGGCAGGCTTCCAAACCCTACCAGCTAGTTCACGCAGACCTGGTAGGCCCTCTAGCGCCCTCTTTGGGAGGAGCAAGGTACTTCATGGTTCTAATTGATTCTTTTTCCAGGTACATTCATGTGTTTATGCTCGAGCAGAAATCGCAAGCATTTCCTAAGTTCAAGGCATTCTGTGCTTGGTTGGAGAATGCTCACGGTAAACGTATTGGCTGTCTGTTTACTGATCGGGGCGGGGAGTTCACTTCTCAGCAGTTTGAAGCTTTCCTGACTGAGAAGGGAATCCAGCATGACTTGTCAACGCCTAGATCGCCATGGATGAATGGGCTTGCGGAGAGAGCAAATCAAACGTTGCTGCAAGGAATAAAAACCTTGTTGCATGATGCCAACCTCCCTGAGAAGTTTTGGGGGGAGGCTCTGGCGAATTTTGTTTACACTTTTAATCGCAGACTGTCATCACCTATAGGCTGCACTCCCTATGAGAAGATGTTTGGTAAGAAACCTAACACCAAGCACTTGAAAATCTTTGGTTCTGACATGTGGGTACACACCCCACAAAGCAACAAGCTTGGGAAGCGTGGGGCACATGGTCTGTTCATGGGGTACGAAAAAGGTGCATACAGGGTATGGATGACTAACTCTAAATCCATAAAGTTCACAAGGAGTGTTGAGTACAATCCTAAGTGGGGGGAAAGTGTGGGAATTTTCCAGAGTTACCCAGAGGAGGATGAAGGTGATGTGAAGAAAGCAGATCATGCTGAGAAAGCTGAGGAAACTGAGGATGATGATGATGATGATGATGATGATGATGATCAGAGTTCGGATTCCAGTTCAGTGGGCGGCGCTGCTGCTGCTGTCAGTGACAGTGATGACACAGCAGACTACAAGAGCGCAAAGGCCTCAGTCAGACCATCTGATGAGTCTGACAATGAACTGGAAGAACCACTGTTCACCATTGGTCACTATTCTCCTAAGAAGGAGGAGATGAGTCCAGAAGACTTGCGTCTGGTTCGCAGGTCTGAAAGGGCGACCAAAGGCAAACCTCCAAAGAGATTTGCTGATGAGTTTGCTAAGATGGCAACTGCTGTTCTTAGTAGCTCGGAGAAGGTGTGGGAACCTTCAAGCTTCAAAGAGGTCCAGGAGTTAACCTCTAAAGATGCTGAGCCTTGGCTTAATGCCATGAAGGCTGAAGTTGATTCCTTGAATAGGAACCGAACTTGGGAACTGGTACCGGTAGTCCCAGGAATGAGACTGGTTGGCAGCAAATGGGTCTTCAAGGCCAAGACAGACCAGAATGGCAAGGTTGTCAGACACAAAGCCAGATTGGTTGCCAGAGGTTTTTCACAGGTACCAGGGCAGGATTACCACGAGACCTACTCACCCACGGTCAAATATGAGAGCATTCGGCTGATGCTCAAGATCGCTGCGGAGGAGAAACTGCATGTTTCCCATCATGACATTAATACAGCTTTTTTGTACGGGATTTTGGGGGAGGAGCTGTACATGCTTCCACCTGACGGGATGCAGATACAGAAGGGAATGGTCTGTAAACTGCGGAAATCCTTGTATGGTCTCAAGCAGAGTGCCAGGTGTTGGAACACAAAACTCACTGAAACGTTGCTTTCTCTAGGTTTTCACCAGGGCAAAGCTGATCCATGTGTGTTTGTCAAGGAGGAGGGGCAAAACAAACTGTATTGTTTATGTTTTGTTGATGATCTTCTGATGTTTTGGAAGAATCAGGCTTTCTACCAAAGCACCCTAGCTCAGCTGAAGGAGCACTTTGACATGAAGGATCTTGGTGAGGTATCCAACTATCTTTCTCTGCAGGTGGAGAGAGACCAAGCAGGTAATTTTCTGGTACACCAAACACAGAAAATTGCTGATGTATTAACCAGGTTGAATTTGGTTGATGCAAACCCAGCAGACACACCGATGGTGACAGGTTACCAGGTAGACAGTACTGCTGAAGCGTTTTCTGACACAACGCTGTACAGATGCATTCTAGGCAAGTTGAATTTCATTGCTAGATGTTCAAGACCTGACATTGCTGTAAGCACTAACCTGCTTAGCAGACATGCTAACAATCCTACTGTTCAGGATTGGAAAGCTCTGAAGCGCATAGCCCGGTATTTGAAAGGGACTATGCACTACAGGCTGAGGTTCACCAGTCAGAAGACTGGAGGTCTTGAAATCTTTGCAGATGCAAGTTTTGGAAGTGACACCACGGATGGTACAAGCACTTCTGGAGTATGCTACATGTACAACCACTGCCTGTTTGACTGGTTGTGCAAAAAGCAGACGACAGTTAGCCTAAGTTCCTGTGAAGCAGAACTCAATGCTCTGACATTTTCACTCATGGATTGTGAATGGTTGATGCAACTGTTTAAGGACATTGGGGTTTCTGTGAAATGTCCTATACAAGTGTATCAAGACAATAGATCTTGTTTGGCTTTGCTGAACTCGGAGAGTTGCAAGCAAAGGACCAAGTACTTGCAGATTAAGCTACATCGTGCAAGAGAGTGTATTCAGAAAGGACTCATTCAGGTGTCCTACATGCCAGGAAATGAAATTCCTGCTGATCTGTTGTCTAAGGTTGTTAACAGAGAACAACTGAAGGTTTACGCACAAAGGTTGCAATTGGGTTGAACCACAGGTACTACAGGTTACACGGAAAGGGGGAGGATGTTAGGATATTTCCGTTCCACCTTAAAAGGGAGCAGGATGTTTGTATAACAGCCTGCGTAAGTTCCTGTCTCACAGGATGTTTATGTTGTAAGTTCGTTTCGTTTTTGCCTGTTTTGCCTGAGCAGTCGGAGGAGACGGTCATGATTTCTTTGTTCTGACCAACGCCTAATAAACTGTAAATATGCATGTTCTGCTCTCATGCTGTGCAACTTCTGTTGTGTGAATTCTGCTGATAGAGTGTGCACAAGTCCAAGAATGTGGCTATCTTTTCTTGAGGCTTCGTGTCGCTATAAATAGCTGATACTGCGTGACTACGGGAGGTCGATGGATCGTCCAGCACCAAGCTTGGGGCCTCAGATGGACTCTATCTCCCTGGCAGTATCCCAACATTTAGCACACATACAAATGGTTTGCTGAGAAGCTGGACACCGATAAAACAGAAAGCTTGAGAGAGCCCTTAAGATCCTCTGTGTGGCAAAACAGCAAGTGGTAGCTATCCTGAAAAGAGGGAGAGTCTGCAAAGTGCCTCCTATCCAACACAAATTGCTTTCCTTTTTTATATGAAAAAGGCAACAATTTATTGGCAAAATGGCTTTTCTTTGCTCAAAGTAAAATAGCTTGCACTTCTGTATTTTTCAGTTTATTTTGCTTGGAGGAGTCATATGAGCAACACCACATAGCTCTAATGCATCAGCCTTACACATTTGCACTTCCATTTCTTATGTGTACAGTAATATTACAAAATCATTCATGACTGTGGTGCACAAGCTCAGTTGTTCAGAGAATTGTCCTTCTTTGTATACACACACACACACACACACACACACACTATCAGACCCAAATTAAGAGTAAACAGAAGCTTTGAGGATATGGGATCCCAGAAGATTCCATCTTTGGACCTGTGCTGTTAAGCATCTACTTAAAACCACACAGGGAAGTTATTGGGAAATTTTGAGATACTGCCATCAGTAACCTGATGATACCCAAGTCTATCTCACCATCTTTCAGATTTCAGGGAGAACGTTGAACCAATGGCAGTGATGTAGCCTATAAATTCTGGGAAGGACAGAAGTACTGTTGGTTAGCAAAGCCAATCCAGGTATATGTTTGCAAATTGTTTGGGATGGAGTGGCACTCTAAGAATCAGGTTTGAAGCTTGGGAGTAATTCAGGATCAAGTTTTCCAAAGGCAGGTGTTAAGTGGCTGGAATACGAGACAGTGTCTATCTAGCTGTAGCACCCAGGTTGAAAAACTTTCTATCTAGGATGGCCAGCTGGCCAGCTCCTTATTTGTACAGTTAGACCTACAACTTACATGGGGATTATGTTCTGGGGAATGCGCCTAAAGCCAGCATTGTGTATAGTCAAAATACATTGGGTTCAGTGAAAGGTGGAATGGGTCAATAGGACTTAAGCATACTGTTATGAGGGGGTTTTTTGGGGGGTAGACTGTATGCTGAGACCCTTCTAATCCTTGGATCTAGTAAGTGTTAAAATCTTACCAAGGATTTACATTCCTAGTGAGGTGATAGCCTAGGTAACAGGCCATTATAGGAACGAAGATGGTGGATCTGTGCCAGAAGAAAAATGGGGTGGACCTCCTCCTTCAACTAGCTAGTAGTTAGAAAGACAAAGGCCAGAGTTGAGTGATGTGAGCTGGAAACTGGAAGCTGAAAGAACAACAGGCTGGGAAGCCAGGGAGAAGGGGAGGGTAGATTTCTGTTAGAATCCAAAGCTGCGCCTATGAGGGAAGCAAGACTTTCTTGGAGTGTTAATGCTGCGAACCCCTCCATTGTAGGCTAAGGTTGTATATATGTGTAAATAAACCATATGTCATAAAAACACCACAGTCTCTGCTGTTCCTCATTCCAAAGGAAACACAAACCCTGAACACTCTGGAATCTCACACCGCTTGGAGATTTGGGTGGCATGAAACAATATTTTAATTGCATCCTGGACTTCATGCTATTCCCCCAAGAATAATTTTGTTTTTCTTGTTGAATCCACTGGTAAGGTTTCGACATCGCTAGAGAATACTGCATTCTAATTCTGCCGGCAGCTTCTTCAGCCATTCTTTGCACTAGTGCTATTCATCATGTAGGGCTCACGTTTCTGCATCCATTTTAAACAAGCTTTAATTATCCAAGGTGACAAGAGCAAGAACCTTTGATCAAGCATTCAGCATTTGAAATTGAAGCTGCAGGAATGACATTAAGATGCCACCACCTTCAAAGCCACTAACTTCAGTAATAAGCATCAGTAGCTGGCAACTAAAAGAAATAGCAAATAATTACTGGAATAGGTTGAGGAATATACACACACTATACACAACTGAGCCATTTGCACTCTTCCCACCACCACCTATTGCCCCTTCCATCCCTTTTCTAAAGCTTTTTGATTTTTTAAATAACCATTTATAAGGCAGCTGCACCCGGCAAAGTGTGATGTTGGTTAAACCTTGCAGTGCATCCAGCTGCCATGCAAGGAAAGTTTCAAAAGGGAAAGTGGGGGAATCTTTCCTATACATTACTGGAAAGCCAAAGGGATTGAGTGGGGAGAGGAGGAGAGGAATGATCACAGATGAAGAGAACAGCTCTGCAGTGGTGGTAATGGGGATGGTGATGAAGTTTACTGAGTGACCCTCACACCCCTTTCATCACAAACCTCTCCCTATTGGCCAGTGGCCATCACATGGTCCTCTTCTCAAGCCGGAAGCAAACTCCTGAGTCATTTTTGTAGAGGAGAAAGAGAAACATATCCCTGCTGTATGAGTAGGAATGATATAATGGAGCAGAAAGCATTGCAGCTTAGATCTCACCTGGTATTCAAGCAGGGGAGCCAACTTGGGCCCCGGTTATGGGTGCCCAGTGTGTGTGATGTAATGATGTCACGTTGTAGCGTGACATCATGACTTCACGCATGCCTCCTGACCTCTGAACCTGACTTCTGGTGGCGCTGGAAGTCAGGTTCCAAGGCCTTGTGAAACCTTGGAAGTTGTGTTGAGACCCTGCGGTGTGGGTACTGAGCACCCACAACAAAAATTTTGTGGGTGCTCAGGCACCCAAAGCACCCTATAGTTGGTGCCCCTATAGTCAAGCAAAGGCATCTATGTTGGTATATAGTCCAGTTATGTACACTTTCACAGCCATGTATATCAGTATATAAAATATGTATTGGGATGCAGGCTTTAATAGCATTAGTTAGGGTTGACAGGATGTAACATTGTCCAGAGTGCATTCTCTTTACTTCCCACATTCCCAGGCTGGTATTTAAAAGGTTCTAAGACTGAGGTCCAAGGAGACCATAGAAATAATTATCTGGTTTTGTGGGTTATCTTTCCCCCCTTATTTCAGTGGGAGTCTAATAACCCTGCTTTGCTTTGATTTAATCTAAGTCAATCAGACCTTTGGGGGATAGATAGCATGGAAGTGAAATAATCAGAGCAAAGTCAGAGCCAACTTGTCCATCCTTATTTATCATTTTAAGTGGATGCTATTAAGGGGATGCTTGACCTAATCATAAGAATGCTACGTCCTTAGCATAGAAAGATGTAATAGCCTCTCAATTGACCACCACTTTGGAGAGAAAGGGGAAAAGAAACATAAGAGCAATTATACATATGAACTTTCAGTCACAGCAATTAAAGGATAGGTGGTAATGTGCTGAAAAACACCTGTTTTTTCCCCCTAGTAATAACATGGCCTTGTCTATCTAGCATATGAAAACAAAATCCCATTTCCATATTGACTATGCTTTGTCACATTTACAGGGGAGGAAAATTATTTGGCATTACTGTCAATCTACAATTAGACAACAGTCAAGTTTATTGATGTCGGAAATAATTCACCAATAATGTTCAGAGGCCTATTTGCATATAAATGTTTCTTGTGACTACTCTAAAAGCTTCATGAAGGCAACAAAATGCATATTGGGATAGGGAAGTAGATCTCAAGTATAAGATTATTCTTTATAACCAAATGTCATTCCACTATCAAATAAAAAGAATTATAACCCTATATTACAAAGTAAAAATAAAATATTCATGTATAAACATAGAACCATTTAGGCATTATGATAGAAAAAAGCATTTACCATCTAGAATGAAGTGTAATACAATCAGATGATTGCCAATATAAGGGGGGACTAATTGAATAAAATTCTGTTAAATGATGTAACACAACAACAACAAATAAAGATTTTGCCTGCATTTTCTTAATACGGAAATTGGAAACCTTAACTAAATTTGGAAATGGATTAATTGGCAATCGAAATCTAGTTTGTGAGTCATCATATAATGGAAAGTAGAATCAATAAGTACAAGATCAGTTATCCACCAAAAGCAACACTTTCTTTCATTTTTATTTTAAATTGCCACCCAACACAAAATTCCATCGGATACGAGTTGGAAAACATGATATGGGCATATAATTTAGTCTCAGATGCACATATGCAATAGCCCCATTCAAAAAACATGTGGGGGGATAAATTGTGGAGCAGAGCATGTGCACCAGCCTCATCCCAATATTATCGGTCTCACCAGATCCGCCCCCAAAATTTATACTCAGAGCAGGAAAATCTGGATGGGTTATTCAACTGTACAACACAATAGACTTAGAATCCTCCCCACAATCAAGAACCCTGGTTCCCGAGTAGGAAATACAATGTGGATTCTTAGTGCAATAACATGAAGGACTGCTCCCTGCTTCCTAGGGATTGATAAATCTATCAATTTTGGTTCCTCTCCGTTTCTCATTTTTTCTGTCTTAAGTTCAGTTCTACACATTTCCACGTCAGTATGTGATTTTTTTTTTGTTGTTGTTGTTAAAAAAAGTCCTCATTAAAATATCAGAACATTAGTGAGAATTCCTCTGAATATACACATTTGTATGTAATCTTCCTTAATATAACGCATTTTTGCATGCTGTTTCCACACACATATATATACATTGTTATGCACACTTTGTACACATTACTTGGCTGGAGAACTGCATTGCAAAATTCAGAGGTGCGAATTTTGAAGGATGGTTGTGTTTCTGTTCGTATATTGTTTCAGAGAGTGCAGATCTAGAAGGGTGACCTTTAAATACCAACTGAATTGAATTCCTTCCCCATTCCTTCCCCTTTCAGACCTTTTCATTCAATGCAGGACGGCTGGGGTAGATTCAGCATAAATGGGGATACAGAGTGCAGAACTGGTGCACATAACCCTATGAATACTGGTGCACATAACCCTTCTGAACTTTATTCTCCTTCAACGTAAATGTCTGAATTGAGTTGTGTAGATGGGATGAAAGGGAAAGGGTGGCTTTGGAAAAAAATGTACCAATAAATGAAGCTTGAGAAAGATGCAAAAGAACTGATCCTGAACAACATCTAAATAGTTCAGCCCAACTACACTCCAGATTGGGCAACATACAACGTTTGAACTAACCCCCCCCCCCTTTTAGGGATATTCTGTTAGTTTTACAATAAAAGGACATTGGTCAGCTTCAATAAAACTTGTGGAGTGCTACATGAATACATCAGTCACATATGAAAAAGAATATTGAGTGGGGACACTGTAAAAAAACAAAATTACTTAATGCACCACCAAGGCTTCAACTATCCATTGACATCGCTTCTCCATAAGTAAGTATGAGCGTCTAGAGGTCTGACAGTGACATCACTTTACTGAGCTGATATATGGGAACTATAGCTTATCTAAATGATCATGTTTGGTGTGATCTCTTAACAACCCTGCTATATTGCATTAGATGCTCAGAAAGAGCCAGATGCCAAACCTTCCCCTGCCATCCCAAAAGAGATGGACCTTTGGGGTCTTTCCAATGGAAGACAATATCTATGCAGGCAGCAGCCAATAGCATGGCAATTAGGTTTGTATGTTTAAAAGTCTAGCTCAGTGTCTAGTGACAAAAGGGCCAGACCAATAATATTAGAAACAACATCAAAAATGCTTTGTTAAAACCCAATAAGCTTATTGCACTCCCACCATAAATGGATGATGGTTCCTCTCTTGTGACTGCCCAGCAGCATTGGGATGAACTCACAGAACTAATCGTTTCACAGAAGTCTTAATTCTCCCTTGAAGATTCACTACGCCACAATGACTGTGTTCTGCCTCTACTGTCTGAATACCAATTGTTGGGAAGGCAGAGAGCAATTGCACTCATGCCCAGTTTGCAGACTTCCCACAGACATCTGGTTGGCCACTGTGAGAACAGGATTCTGGACTAGATGGTCCTTTGGCCTGATCCACCAAGGTCATCTTAAATTCTTATTGTGTGTTAACTGAGGGTTGGGTTAGTTAACCTGAGCACACAAAGCTGCACTACACTGTGTCAAATACAGCTCAGTACTGTCTACTCTGACTAGCAGTGACTCTCTGAGACTTTAGAAATTACTCTTTCCCAACCTTCCAGATGCCAGGGAATAAGCCTGGGACCTTCTGCATGCAGGGCACATGCTGTACTACTAAACTATTGAGATCCCTTCTCCTCTAAAATTATATGCGTCTATGATCTCAATTCTTGATGGAACACTTAATAATTTATGGATTGTATCTAATTAAGTAATATCAAGAGTACTTAATAAAATCAAGAGACTTGATTTCATCTGTTTAAGTAGGTCTGCTCTAAGAATGCCTTAGTTGCAGAGAACTCTGTATCTTTAACCTGCTCACCCAAATTCTTGTACTTTAAGCATCTACCAAATAGGTATTTTATAAACTCATGTAAAACTGTGTACTTCTTTTGTGGTTATTTTGTTTAGAAAATATGCTTTTTGAAAAATATTAACCAGTAAAACCATACAGACCCACAATGCAGAGTGTAAATGTCAGCCCAGGTTCACAAAGGCACTTAACATTCCAGTGGGTTGAACAATTCATGGCAGTACTATACATACAATTCTCATTGGGTGAACAAGGTAAATGGATAAGGAGTTCTGCAAGAAAACAAGCATTTTTTTTAACTTAAGAAGGTAGATCATACCTAATAAGTTACAAAAGCAATCCCATTATGTATCCTTTGCTCTCAGTCAGTGGCTGCTCATTGCCTTTGCTCATCTAATCCAAATCAACATTCCCCAGGGTTCCAACCACTTGCCAGCAGTAATATTGCTTATTTCATTACTGTCATTTTCACATTGCAAAATGAAACACTAACCTAAACAGAATATCAGGTCAATAATTTGCATGGAAAACCACTACATTTTTCTGGGAACACAGCAGACATTCCCTTGACTCTACAACAGGCGAAACAGGCTTTCTACATTAGTCTTTAATAAGACCAATTAATCTGGAAAGCTAAGAAGGGTGTTGGACCATCCAGAGCAATGTCTATAGTGTATGACAGACTGTCTGACTAATTGTCATGTAGTGTGGTCATCTGCTCAGGGCAGTAAACTGCTGGCTCATAGAAATGATACTTGAGACCAAGGTGGAAAACTTGGGAAAGTTGGCAGAGCTATGTAGAGGATGGTGGAACGTTACTGCTCCACTACTGATGTCCTGCTCCTGGCTTGTGTCACATCCACATTCATTTAAAGCATGTTATACCAGTTTAACACTGGTATATGCTTCACCTTGCCCCAGGATGTGCACCAATACTGAAAGAGGTTGGATGAGTTTTAGACTCTAGAAAAGAACAGCATGGGGTGGGAGCTACATCCCACTAGAACTCCGATTGGAAGCAGTGGACATTGGGCATTTGTTGAAGATAATCAGTATCACCTCCTTTGCTTACCTGTGTTCATGTGTAAATAATGCAATATATTGCAAAAGATCCACAGGTCTCCAGTGAATGTATGCCAAGGAAATAGAATCTGGCTTCATGTTGCTGCACCACCACCACCCTGGTGTTCCCACTGCTTGGAGAATTGGGGCACGTGTAATGCTGCATATAATACCTTGCATCCTACATATTGCTTAGCAGTTATGCCCCTATCTGGCATCTGCCTCTGAAGCTGTGTGTCCTGTGAGATTCCTGTTCGGATGACTGCATGAGTCAACAATGGAAGTTCTATAACCGAGATGAATACTGTATGCTGGGGAACTTTACAACCAATCTAACTAGCTGATTGTGTTGTCTGATGAGTACGCAAGTCCTGCCCCTGCTCTATATGCCATTCGGTGTATTTCTCCGTTCCCCACAGCCGCCCCAAGCCAGCAAAAAGTGAGTGATACACAGAGAGCTTTATCTCCAAGAGTCTGTGCCATCCTTTGAGGCTAGGAACCTTTGTGTAGCATATGGACTGGATACCAAGTTCTTTTATCTAAATTCGCTTGGAGTTAGCCTGCATACAAGCTGACAGAAGACTGGAGGTTGTGCAAAAGCAGTGGCAGCGGCAAATTAAGTTTGGATTTGTACTGCAGCATCTATAGAATAGGAAAAGGTTGGAAACTGGCAGTGGGTAGGGGAGAAACCCAGGCAATCTGAAAAGAGGTGAAATAGGTTTGCTGAAGGGAAAGAAAAATATGCTGCTGCAACAGGAATGAAGCTTATTAAATTACAATATGACATCAAAAAGCGAGGTGGGGTGTTTTTCACCTAAAAAATAAAATACGAAAGAAAATTATATAAAAGCTGGCAAATATATGAATCTTTTCAATCTGTCACCATATGATCCTGCGTCCCCTAGACAAGCAAGTGCACATCTGCATATGTGAGATGCCGATAAGGCACTATGCTCATTCTGTTTTTGAGGTTATCCCTGACTTCCTCATGGTGTAGGTGATTAGCTTTGAATGAAGGCAGCTTGGAAGGGATGTAGCTCACCTTTGCGAAATAAGAAATAGAGTTCAAAGATCAGGGAATGTAATGGCAAGTCCTTCAAAGGATGCATATACCACACTGTATATAGTGGTAGCTTACTCAAAAACTCCACTTCCCCTCCTTTCACAGCTTCCCTTTGATCTCCAGCTGAAACATCAGAGCCGAGCTTTTAAAAAGACTTGATGTGCCTTTTATTTCGTCTCCCCACACTTCCACTGCCTGAGGAGCAACAATCTTCACGTCTTACATGAAAGAATTTATTTCCCCCCCTCCAAAATAAGGAGGAAAAAAAGTGCTGGTTTCTAATACCCCCTATAAAGAGGTTGAAATCATTTATCCCCAGTTCTGTGAAGACAAAAGCAGGTAATTGCATGGGCAAGCCATTACCTACAGTGGGGGGAGAAAAGGCAGAGAAACTGTCGTTACTGAGGGAACTGAGGCTGTAATGGAGCATTTCTTGCCTGTCACTTCTCAGGAAAAAAAGTGTGCTGCTCACACTGCTCACTGAGGGCCCACTCCAGAAGTGGCTTGTTAATCCCAGCCTCACTAGCCTACTCTTTGCTGTTACACGAGCCAAGTGATCCTTGCTCGGTGATTTCATCTCATTCTTCCTTTCTCCAATAGCAAGGAGAGTTAAGCGTTTTTTGCTTAGCTGAACAATTAATTTCCTCCTCATCTAATAATCCCACTTTTGTCAAGGTCAGGCGCACACAGCAGGGAAGCAGCTTCCGCTTTCAGTATGGTTCAGTTCACAAACATTTCATGCTCACAGAGGTCAGGGCCTCTTCACTGACAGGGGATGCAAAATTCCAGCATCTCCAGTGGTGGAAAAGCCTGGGGAGAACCTTCACCACTGGGCCAGTTAAAGACTCTGTGAACTGTGGCTTCCTTAGAGATACTTTAATTGCAAGTAGAGAAGTTGCCCGCCCACCCAGAAAGAACCCCATCAATTGCCACAAACGAGAGGGGGCTAAAAGTATCATCATAAACTAATCCTGGCATGCTGGGAGTGGGAGAATGTGGTGATGGAGAGACCAAGAGCAGCAACCATGACAGGTTTTTATTTTAAACACTAGATGGGATAGGGAGGAGAATGATGAAGGAAAGCAGCCCTCATGGGCAATGGGAAAAAAGCCATTGCTAAACAGTTCCTTCATGGGACGCAGGTGGCATAGTGGGTTAAACCACAGAGTCTACGACTTGCTGATCAGAAGGTCAGCAGTTTGAATCCCTGCGACGGGGTAAGCTCCCGTTGCTCGGTCCCTGCTCCTGCCAACCTAGCAGTTCGAAAGCACATCAAAGTGCAAGTAGATAAATAGATACCGCTCCGGCGGGAAGATAAACAGCATTTCTGTGTGCTGCTCTGGTTCGCCAGAAGTGGCTTAGTCATGCTGGCCACATGACCTGGAAGCTGTACGCCGGCTCCCTCGGTCAATAAAGCGAGATGAGCGCCGCAACCCCAGAGTCGACCACGACTGAACCTAATGGTCAGGGGTCCCTTTACCTTTTATAAACAGTTCCTCCCCTAGAACTGCTGAATTGATTAATTGTCCCCTCCTCCAAATCACCACCTGCAAATTGGGAAGCAAAACTACAGGGTGGGGGGTAATTCAATGCACATCTAGTTCAAACACCAACTGCTTAGAGCTCTCCTCGTGAGATCTGATCAAGAGGGAGAGCTCTCACTGTGCTGTTTCACACACAGTCCCAGTTCATCTGGAAACAGGTAGAAATTAGACTTTACTACTTTGAGGGAGTCAGGAGTGAGATGGCTGAGCGTATGCAGAGCTTTTGCCTTTGCTTTGGCTCCAAAACTATTATTATTGCTGCGTAACTGTGCAATTAATATAATCCAGAGAAACAGGGGAGGGGGTGCATGCGTACACGTGCATATGTGTGAACAGCCTTCTAATTATTGTAAAATACTTGTAAACTTGTAATTTCATTTCCAGGTTATTAAAAAAAAACCTAGCAAGGAAATTAATAAACAGGTATAATTCAGTGTGCTACAGTTACAAATTTATAGAACTTTCATTTGCGCAACTACCTTTAATAAGAGTCTAGGTTTTTTTGTATTTCACGACTTTTTTTGTCACTGACTTCTAAAAATAATACTGAGAAAGATGCTCAAATAACACAAAGATTTTTTTAAAGCACATTTATTACTATTGTTCTGGAATATTTATTTCCCTAATTTGCTTTTTTACTGCACAGCCATTAACAAAACAGTTGTTAATACTGACGCACAAGGCTTCTTTGTAAAAGTGGAATTAATCCGACAGTGTACTCCAGCCGAGATGATGAAGGATCTTTTTTCATTAGACATACTATGTTTCTGAAAGCTTATAGAGTAATATAAATTTTGGGCATGTTCACAGTGGCAAACCATTTTCCCTCGAGCGGATTGGAGTGAAGCCTGCTCACTCACTGTCCGCTCAGCTGGTCCCGCCTCCACCAAAGCTGCTGATTGGATTATTTGAACCGGGATTTTGGTGGGAACCCCCAACGACTGCGACATCAGGGAGGCGGGCCAGCACAACCAGCTGGCAAGTCTCATGTGGCTCGGGGATGCTGCGTGCGGTCCCGCAAAGGGCGCCCACAGTCGGAGGAGTGAGTATTCATTTCATATATATATATCATATATATATATATCATATATATATCATATATATATATATATATCATATATATATATCAACAAACTAATAAGCATCCTATGCCAAGGCTTTTACTTTAAATCTGTGGTTCTTTTCCACTGTGTCCCAGCCCCCAAGTGCAGAAATTATACAATGTAAACATTAGCGACTTTTAAAAGAATACATTATTCACAGTCAACAAAAATATTCCAAAATGGCCACGGGGCTGTGTATTTGAGTGTGCTAGCTTCACATCATTGTCATTCCTGTGGTCTTCCCTGAGTTGGAGGATGACTATAGCAAGGAAAGACGCCCTCTGAGATTTAGAACCCTAGAGGCTGGGGTATTCTTTGGGGTTTTCTGTTGGGGGGGTTGTTGCTGTTGGCGATATTAATTTTTTGCCTCTTTATTGTACATCTTATTATGATTTATGTCAAAATCGTTCAAGTTCATTATGTACTTTTTGATCACGTACTTTTGTTGTTTTATTTATTGTATATGACTACTTTTGTTAAGTTTGCAATTATATATTTAAGCTGCATTGAGCATGGTTTTAACTATAAAAAGGTGGCATACAAGTAAAAAAAGTATGTAATTTTTTCAATTTGTGGAAGGCGAGATGGAAGAAGTTCAGAAAAGGGCACAACCCAGAGTTTTGCTGCTCCTCTCAACCCCAGCATTGTCTCGTTGACCGAAGCATCCGCAGCATAGAGTATTCTCTATGCAACTAATTAGAGGAGTGATCCATTCTGCAGATGTGACACTCATCACAATGACATGGCAGCTGTGATAGAGGGAGCAGCAGTGCTATTTTTCTAGAAGAGGCACCAGAACACATCATGAACGCCCCCCTGGTTCTCTTAGAATGGCAATGGCGCCCGCCTGAGAGGTGCCGCAACTGAGTTCCATTAAATTCCTGCTGAAAAAAAGCCCTGAGGAGCAGCATGGCTTTGGGAAAGGGCATGAATATGCAGCTTGTGTACATTTAGCCTGTACACATGACTATCATAAGAAGAGGGCTTGTATCTGTGCTGATTTTTATTGTTTTCCTTCAACCCTATTCACTCAGAAGAGGTTAGGAAACGGCCTCTGCAATTGCATCTAAATAAATGAACTGCTCATGCTCTCAGTTATTCCTTATTACTTTGCCTATTTCCACCATATCCTTCTGTCTTGCCTTCCACACACATACACACACTCCTTGAGGTAGGCACTTACATTTTGCTTAAGCCATGTGGCAAAGCACCAGCAATACCAATGCTACAGTTTTATAACATGTATATAACGTGTGTGTGCACTTGTGTACCCCACATTTCCTGAGAAGGTGTGATGTGGTAGGTGCAATATATATTCTGTACACAGTTATCTTGTTCAGCTGGCAATGAGAACGGTGGGTGCACATTTCTTAGGTACACTGCACAGTACACAGATTATATCAGAGAAAATCCTCTGAGGAAAGAAGAGTGATTAGCAAGATTGGAGAAGCAACAGAGAAACATATGGAGTACATAGCTCTCCTTTAAACAGCAAAAGAAACAACAACACCTTACTGGTAATAGGCCGAGCTATTTTGCTGTAAAAGTCTTTCTTACTGTGGATTAATAGAATTATTTTAGAAGGCTTGATGCTCCAGCTTAGATACAATTTACCTTGGCTTAAAAATGCAAGATTTGCTACATCCAAATGAGGCTACTGACATCCCTAGAATTGAAGAATCATTGAATTGTAGAGGGTCATATTGCCCAACTCCCTGTAATGCACAGCTAAAGAATCTCTGGCACGGCCATGCAACCTTCAATGAAATAAAGCCCATCACTTTCTGAGGTACTTCATCCCTCTGTTGAACACCTCTTACCATCAGAAAGTTATTCCAAATGTTTAGTCAGACTTCTTTGGTTCAGGTCCTACCCTTTGGAGCAGCAGAAAACAAGCTTGCTCCATCATCCATGTGACAGCCCTTCAGATATTTGAAGATGGCTGTCATATCACCTCTGAGTCTTCTCTTCTCCAGGCTAAAATTATCCAGCTCCAGGCTAAAATTATCCAGCTCAACCATTCTTCATAAGACTTCATTTCCAGACCGTCTATTGTTTTGATGAAAATGAGTATGCTGTGGAAACATTCTAGCATGACCAGCACTGAGTCCACAATAAAGCACCATGTCGAAGCAACCAGAGGGGGAGAGAAAGAGAAAGAATATGAAGAGCAAAAAATAGAGGGTCACAGTATAATATAAACATTATTTTCTGGTTTCAGATATGATGATCAGTGCTTGCAATTTAAAGTGATGTGTCTTTACTATGAAATTCCTTTCTCACAATGAATTCTCTTCTACGTTCACAGAAAAACCCAGACTTTCTTGCCATGTTTCCAATGTTCAGATCAGTGTTAATATTTTCATGTACAGACCTCATCTGCCAAGTCACCCCTTATTTTATTAGCAGCTGAAGAGAGAAGGTAAAATAAATTATTAGTATTTCCAAAAAGTATTCTCTGCTGGTATCCCGGTAGACCACACAGCTAACCAAAGTGCTGCACTTCCAGAAACAGGGACTGCAGGTGATCCACAGTGAATGTGTGTTTACAGAAATGGATCCAAGAGGTAAGCCTTATATGGCCACACTGTAAAAAGGTTCATCCACAATATAGCATACAGTAAACTTTGCTGACATTTACTGGCTTCATAATGTACACAAGATTCTTTACATTTACAATGTAAAAGACACTGCTGCTCCTGTTGACATCGTAATGTCAATAGCTTCTTTTCTCAACACAGTATAAATCCCAGAGACTTCCAGTGGCACCTCATCATAATTCCTCTGGCTTTCTGCTGATGTTGTAAAATATATGGCCTGTGTCACACATCATAATTTGCAGGATTCACTTGGCCTGTGCAATGACCAGTGTCAGGATAACCAGAGCAATAATTTCTACCAGACTTTCTCTTTAAAGTGGCATGATGGTTACATTTCAAATCCATTGATTAAAGTGGCATTCTTCTCCTTTCCCATGACATATTTCACCACAAATACTCCCACTGTAGATATCTTTTCAGAGGATCACAGAAGTGGAATGGATCCAATGGATCGTCTTTCTGATCTGCAGAATATTCCACACGCTGTACTTTGGCACATTTCCCCCAGTTAAACTGCTCTGGTCTCTAGGTTATTTGTAGTATTTAAATTAAAAATACCCCCCAGTAGTTCAGAAGCACCTATTCTTATCTTCCCTTTGGGTGAACTATTTATTTATTTATTTATTAGATTTATATCCTGCCCTTAATCACTCTCTTAATCCCAGGCAGATAACAACAATTTAAAAACTGTAACAAAAGCTAAAATAAAACAATTAACAATAAAACTCTATGTAAAACAGAAGGCGATAGCAGTTATCAAGACCCTCTCCAGACAAATTACAGCAGCAAATACCAAAACCTTTCCCAGTAGCATTACAGCAACAGAGACATACAATCATATAGTTGGAAGGGAGGACCCCAACCCCCTGCAATGCAGGAATATCAATTAAAGCATCCATGACAGATGGCAATCCAACCTCTGCTTAAAAACTGCCAATGAAGAAGAGTCCACAGCCTCCAGAAGGAGTCCATTCCATGGTTGAACAGCTCTTACTGTCAGAAAGTTTAGTCAGAATCTTCTTTCTTGTAACTTGAAGCCATTGGTTTAAGTCCTACCCTCCAGAGCAGGGAGAAACAAGCTTGCTTTATCTTCTGTGATGCAGTCCTTAAAGTATTTGAAGATGGCTAACATATCTCCTCTCGGTTTCCTCTTTTCCATGCTGAACATAAAACAGGACCTCTACAATCAGTTCCTGTTAAAAGCCTGGGAGAACATATATTTAAAATGTCTAAGAAAGGCATCCTGAAGATCTTAATACCCAGATGAGATACTATTGGAAGAGGTACACCAACAAGTATCTAGGACTTAAATTGTTCAGGATTTAAAATATTAAGGTCAACAGTTAATTGAGCCCAGTAACATATAGGCAGCTGGTGCAATGCCTTCAAAGTTGATGGAATAGTACTCTATTCTGAAAGTGGCATTTTACACAGTGCCAGATCACCCAATAAACAGACTGAGCATGTGGCACCAAATGTTTTGGGCCAGCAGAATGTTGTTGTGCATGGGAATGCTGGTACTCTGGGTTGCTGCTATTCTGTGGTGCAACAATTTCTTCTAGCACAACTGTTGCATTTCTCCATTGTGCAACATTCAAACTCGCCTGTTAGTTAACAAGAGCTGTTGCACTATTCGGCAGACAACATTGGATGCAGCCCTATACACTGAAGGCTAAGTAAGAAATCTTTGCATCCTTGACTGGGCTTACTTACATCTGGGATTCTAATTACAAATGGCATGCCAATGTCTTGGGGTGGTGGGGCATTGGCAGGACACTAGACCTTTAAGGTCCCTTTCAACTCTACGTTTCTATATTCATAGTCACTGAGCATCACCCAAACTTGGCTTTGTTGTTGCAATAAGATTGGGCCATTGCTTTCTTGAGAACAGAAAGGATTGGACAGAAATTCAATACTGAACATACAGCTCAATTCCAAAAACAAATTTTGGAGAAATGTGGCGAGTCCATAGCGGGGAAATCTAGGAACAGATGTTACTAGCCTCTGCCCGCATAAGAATTATATTTACTGCCACTTATTCGGTTTTGTAATCCTGACCAGAAGCTGCCTCTAGATGCAACAATAACCTTAACATCAACCCTATACTTCACCGTTTGAATTCCCCAATATTTTACTGGCTGAATATGACCAAGGGGAGAACAAAGCATTCACTGTATCAGCTTCAAGAAAGAGGGCAGGAGAACACAGTCAGCTATATATCCTTGGTGGAGAATTACAATGCATCTTATAAATATTTCTCCAGTGTGTAATTCCCTGCTTGGTCAGATTTTCACTTTGAATGAATCTGCAGTTCATGTGAACAACTTATTGCCAAATAAACTTTTTTTATAAAAAAAAGAAGGGGGAACCCTTTAGAAATTATGACACTTCATAAAATAAAGGGTGAAAAGGCTATTGACTCCTTTAAAATGAATGCAGCCACCACTTGCATTATATTCTTTCCTCCTACCCAGAGATCATTGTAGGATGACAGCTCTGCTAACAGGCCATTTCTTGGTAAAGCCATGATGTACTCTACAAAGAGCCATTACAAAAACAGATTATTCTCTTTGTCCCCTTTCCAGAGAAATAAGGGTTTTATGCAGCTGTATTATGCTATAACCACCACTGGTTCCTCCTCTGAAGCAAATCTCAATTTCCTTCAAAGACAAGCCATACAGAAAAGTCCAATTTTAGAAACAATAATGGGGCAGTCAGAGCTGAGACATGCTAGCCACTTTTGTCATAAGAGAAACAACCAATAATAAGAGAATAACTTTTCTTTCATTATTGTAGTTACACAGATTGGGGTGGACTTTGGATGGGTTTTCAATGCACTTCTGCTAGAAAGAGCATTACAATTATAAGGCTAGATTTGGCTTAATTCCAGAATATTGGGGGGACATGAGGTGAGTGAGGAGGCCTCTGTAGGCAACTGGTCATATTTCCCTCAGCAGACCAACTTCACACTAAATAGACCCAATTTTGCAACCACAGATATTTTAAAACAAATACCTTGATGCATGAAAAATAGATGAACTAACAAATGCGTATATATGCTGAACACCAATATATGAAAATTGATCATATATAAGCATTTGCCTATTTTATTGTTTATTGTTTATGAAGACCAGTCGCTAAACTACCAAAGTGTGTAGTTTTATAAATGGATCCCGAAACTACCAAAGTGTGCAGTTTTATAAATGGATCCCGAAATCCGGCGGTTTTCCAAAATCTTATGAAAGCTTACCATACAGAATGCACATTTGCTATATCTGGAACTGGGTTTTTTCTTTCCTTAGAACTAATATAAAATGCTGCTGGGCTCAAATATATATATTTTCAAGGACATAGAGTTAAAATGCACCAAAGCCACTGTCAGTACAAAGGGTCTAGTTACAACTATTCATCTGTTAATTGAAAATGCCTATACAGGAAATAAATAATCCCCTTGGTATGTGATGAGTGACATTTCATACCATTAGCTTGCACATACATCTCATTAAGGCAACCAGAACTGCTGTTTCTTGGTTCTGACTAAGCACCTGAGTACAGGAAGAAGCTGAGTGACAATTTCACCAGAAGGAATTCTTTGTATGTTTGTTTATACAGACGCAGGAGTTCTGAGAAGAGGCTCTTGGGAGATGCAGGTGGGAGAGACAGAGATGTTCAAACACAGCTGCTTTTACGTAAGCTGTGAAATGGGAGCTCTTCCCCTGAATATTTTTCTGTTCAAGAACGTGTGACTAAAAATAAGCTACAGATCTTTCTCGACCTCCTCCTCCATCCATGCCAGTGTGTGCTGTTTTCTTTCTCAAAGAGGGGGTAATTCATGCTCAGTGATGAAACTTTGGCTAAATGATGGAATGGATGAAATTTCCCACCCTATTTTTGGGCAGAGAAGTTAGAGGTACCTTTCACCAAATTTCTTCAAGGGGATTAGCAGTTCAACAGTTTCTTACCGGGGCGGGGGGTGGTTGTGATATGCAGTGATGATAGAATCATAGAATTATAGAGATGGAAAGGACCTCAAGGGTCATCTAGCCCAACCCTCTGCAATGCAATGTTGGCAGCCTGGCCAGCATTTTGAATCCTCAAACCGTGGCCAAGGCAACATAAGCAGATGGTGTTTTCAAAAGAACCTATTCAATATGTACAGTACTGTATTTTAAATGCTTACCATATTTGCAAAGTCAAATGGTTTCATATAGGCAGACAAATTAATTGTTAATGATGCACATTTACAATTATCACAGTAACTTTAAAAACTTTCAAAAGTGGCTTTAAAATTTAGAAAAGCTAACAAAACACAGATAGCACTGAATTTGTCCTTCAGCAAGTTTCAGTAGTATTTTCTCTTCTTTTTCGCCCCATAACTGAAATGACAGCATATAGATGCCATTTCAGATAGTAAGATAAACTGACAGTTCCTTGTACCTGTTTTCAGCTGAAGTTAAAAGTGAAACACTTTTATTGCTTTCTTTTCTGTAATTCTTAGTTAAAAGATTGATAACAAGATTAAAGCATGTTTAAAAAATAGAACAAGCTTTGCTGAGTCACTTTCAGGAAGCATTTGTGCTTTGAAAAAATTGTGGCAGCCTTTAAATCAACGTGATTTCAGTATCAGAGAACAAAACATACTTAATTTTCTCCCATTAGAATCAGCAGAAGCTTAACAATGGCTTGAATGTGTCCATTGTGGGGGTTTTTCATTTTAATTTGTAACAGAAAATATTTATTACTGGAATTGTTAATAAGGACTATTTCCAGCACGCGTCACTTTTGGCTGGTTTTACTGATAATCATGAGGGTTTTTTTGTCTGCATTAATCTGCATTTTTTTTATAAAAAAAAAAGAAATCTCAAAATACATTTAAAAGTTGAACACAGCCCTGTTTCATGCCACTCTTTATAGGGAAGGCATCTGAATGTATCGAAATGCATGTTAATATGTGAGACATCGTTCAGAAAAGTGCAAAATGCCGGGATAGGTACATTCTGATCAATATCAAGGTGTAGATCAGATAACTTCGTATCTAAATCTGCTAATGTTGAATTCTGAAGCTTCCCTGTTCATCAGTAAGTGCTTCACAGTTTATAACGCTTGAGTTGAACTCAACTATTTAGGCTGACCCAGGACATTTTTTTCAGCAGAACTCCAGCACCTCTCAGGTGGGCACCATTGTTATTATAAGAGAACAAGGAAGGCATTCCTGGTCAGTTCTGGCACCTCTTTTTCTAGAAAAACAGCACTGGGCTGACCATGTGTGCTTTTTTACAGCACATCTTCTGTTTGAAGGGTTAGCACCTGACAGTCCTCTGTTTGAGAGTATCCTCCTTTTAAGAGGATGTCTGGTCCAAGTCCAGTTGAAATCAAAAGAACCACAAGAAGAGGCAGCAGCAGCCTTGAGGTTGTTCATCAACAGTTAGCACTTTGACAGAAGACCGAGCAGGCATACAGTCACAGCCTCCTCACTATGCATTGTATGTATATTTAAATTATATGAATAATTTCTAATGTATGCCTGCACATATAAATGTTATGCAAATCAGTGTCCTCTCCCCCGCCCCTCTTTTTGGGGTGATGCCTTTATGGCCACCTCAGCATTAAACAAGATTTCAACAACAGCACACACACCCTTGTCCGTCCGTCCCATGCTCTGTACCCCAATTTCTTCCATGTTCTGGGGCAAAATAGAGTCCCACTGGGCTGCATCAGACAGCAGAAAGACAGGACCCATGGAGAAGCAGTGTAAGGCAGCAGCTACCACTGTGTTTTGTGGCATTTCATACCATTTAGAGGTATAACCCAGCATCCCTGACGAGGATCCAGCAAACAGTATGGAAGTAAAGAATGGTACAAAGTTCAATTCATTTGTTTGTCAGTGTTTTCACCACCTTGTGTGGCGGTTAAGGCATTGGGTGGAATCCTAGTCTTCAAGCGTGGGGTGAAGTGGTGCGTCACCCTGTCCTGAACCAGCGGCATATCCATGGTAGCCCATTAGAGGGGTCTTGGTAGATGTCCCTGTCCACAAACCAATGTGGGGCAGATGGGCTTCCCATGGCAGGCTTAGGATGGCCAGCTCAGCAGATCAATGTCTTGGGAAGGCCATAATCTTGGCATGACCCTGCAGTGGTTCCAGCCCTTCGGCAGGCTGGGATATGCAATATTGCATGCAACAGGCATATAATTGTGGGTCTCTAGAGTTCCCCAGGGAATCTTTGGAGCACTAAAGATCTCCAATGCATTAAGTAACTGGCAAAATGTCACCCTCTCATTGCATTAGGAACCTTTGAGTGTGTGCAGATAGGCTCAGCTATGCCAAACAAGCCTGCATATGCCTGGAGCAAATTGCAGAAGACTCTCTAGCATTTTGGCAAAGTGGCATTATTTCATCAAATGGCTTCTCCTAAAGCCCCAGCCAAGTTTGGTAATGGCTCCCCTTACTATTTCAGCCAAGCTTTTGGTTTATCTCACTAAGGAGAACAGAGTTTAGCATGAATTAAAAGCTGTGTTTCTTTATACCCTCATTTGCCTGAGTTAAAATTGCCATTACACTTGAGAATAATAGATGGGGATAATATCATGAATAAAATAATGAAGAGACTCAAACATCCATGTCACAAAATGTAAACAAGTCTCTAATTCATATGCTGTTATTCTAATATTTTCTGACTATAAACTCTTGGCTATGTTACATTAAAAGAAACTGTAGCTGCTGATAAGCCTGTTTCTAATTGTGAATGTAAGTACTGTGCTTTCATAGCTTTTAATTTAAGTGAGAAATATGAAGACTTATGGTCCTGCTTAATTAAAGTTAAATTATCATAAAGAATTGGGGTTTGTTTTTTTAAAGGTATCAATTGCCAAGGGAGTCAATTTTCAGAATTGTGTTCAGTTGTGCCTTTATTTTTAATACATGCCTCCCTCCTCTGAGCATATGTGAGAATAGAAATAAGCACACTTGTATATTTGACACCCCTCATTTCTGAAATGTTTTTAACACTTTTTCTTTAACTTTAAGTTACAAAAACAATTTCATCGCTTATTTCACTCTAAGCTTCTACAGCAAGGGAGCTAAACGTGATATGGTACAAAAATGTCTCTTAGGCAGGGACATGATTTGAGATGTCATTCTTGAGGAGGCAATCTTTGTAGCAAAGTTTGAAGACCTCTTCTTCAGGATTTAATTACACACACACACACACACACCAAAAGTGTGTTTTTGGAGAATTTGACTTGGATCTGGAGATGCCTTATGTGGGTGGGAAACTACTTCTGCTTATGTAAAGGCAGCCTTGCTTGATTCACCTGACTTCCCTAAGCTAATGCATGCCCCACACCTTTCCAGAGGAACCGTGACCCCAAGGAGTAGCTTTTGAGGGCTGCAGGGAAATGTAGTACAGAAGAAAAGTTCCACTTGAACTTCTCTGAATCCAACTCCTAGCAATTATACCAATTTAATCAGCACAGCTCAAACAGTGTCTCTGATTTTAAGGTAAACAGATCTATGTCTTTGGCAATGTATCCCTTTGTTATTCATAACACGAGTTACTCCATAAGACAGAGAGCTGGCCAGAAATATGCACGCTCTAAAGCACAATCACATATATTTTGTAACATGGGCACAGTTGATAGTGCCTAAATAGTGTCCATGTTGCACAGATTTGTGTCACCTCTGTTTATATTCTCTCAAGTTTTTTGTTTTTTCTGAACCCACATGATGTTTATGAGAGAGTGATAGGTGGTGAATAAATAGCACATATCCCAGCTATTGCATATAAACAAGGAGAGCATTTTTTTACTGATACCATTAAACTACCATTGCATAACATGTTTAAAGCATCGGTGACAATATGTTTTAAAGCACTGAGGACAAGATCAAACCCTGCAGTATTCCCCAGTCAACTCCCAGAAGTCACTCAATAGTACCTCCTGAGCTAAGTCAGATAGGTAGGAGCATAGCCACCAAACAATGGCACATTAGTCATTACCAACCACTTCGAACCATCTCAACTCTCCTAGAAGGATTTTATAATCAATTGTATCCAAATGTCCAGAGAAATCAATGTAGGCACGCTCCTTCTGTACAAGTCAAGTAATGGATCACTGACAAGAATCACCAAAGCTGCCCTGTCCCAAAGCCTGGTATGAACAACAGTTACTAATATGAGACATATCTAAGACATATCATATCTTTGATGTAGCGCGCTCAACCATTTTGCCCCCAAACTTAGGTTCAGGACTGCAGTATAATTAGTCACTTAGTTCATCATCATCATCATCATCATCATCATTTATTATTTATACCCCGCCCATCTGGCTGGGCTTTCCCAGCCACTCTGGGCGGCTTCCAAATGAATATTAAAATACTGTGATACATCAAACATTAAAAGCTTCCCTAAACAGTCCAGTTATGGTTTTCTGAGGATAAGGCAAATAAGTATGTGCTTTGAGGCAAATGTTATCATGCCCTCTGTAAAAGAAGTTAATGAATTACACACATACCAGGCCCTGTCTGTTCACACATCATGATAAAACAAGAGTTTCCAAACAATTTATTTGGCTCCTAAGGAGAAACTAAATGAAATAGACAAGATAAGGGGACAGCCATAGCTCAGTGAAAGAGCATCTGGTTTGCATGTTTATGGTCACAAGTTTCATACCTGGACTCTTCTGGTAGGGCTGGGAGAATTTATTTTATTTATCATTTATTAATGTTGTTTGTATGCTGCCCATAATATAAAGTTATCCATACCTGTAGTAAGTGGACTTGTTTTCATTTTTATTTTTAACATCAGAATGATGACTCTGTGAGATCTAGGGGAGAAAATACTAAATGCTACAGCTTTCTGTACTGGCCAGGTACGTGTGCTGAAATTGAATGTTTGGAATAGTCATGTGCCAGGTGTCAGACCTTCAGAAATATAATCCCCCTGCCCCCAGAAACAACTGTCATTTGTCAAAATGGTGTGTGGAAACCTTCAAAGGTGACTGTGGAATATACAACTGCAAGATCATATGTGGTTCACACTGATAATACAGCTGTCTACAAGGAGGGGCAGGATTGATCTGCAGAAGTCTTGAACCAATGAGAGATGGGAGGAAAACGAGAATGCAGATATACCACTATCAGATACAGACAAGCTAGAGTCTCAGGATGGAACAAATTGAACTATTGCAGCACAAAGTGACAGTAAAACTTCAGAGTAGGTTTTGGACACTCTGGTGTCACTACATCAAGAAACAGAGTGATAAGAAAACCCATTAGATACAGAAAGTATGTTTCCTATAGAAGGCAGGGTGTAGTGATAATCAAAACCAAAGCAGAATTAGTAATGGGGAACACTGGCAGATATTTTGTTTGTTCCACAGTCTCCTTTAATATTATTTTTCAACACTGGTTTGCAGCATCACATATCGCAGACACAGCCTGTATTCTAATAATCTCTGTTGCCTGTATTCTAATA
This sequence comes from Podarcis raffonei, assembly GCF_027172205.1. Classification (NCBI taxonomy): domain Eukaryota; kingdom Metazoa; phylum Chordata; class Lepidosauria; order Squamata; family Lacertidae; genus Podarcis; species Podarcis raffonei. The sequence continues at coordinate 50,926,161 of NC_070608.1, read as the reverse complement.
ATCTCTGCTGTATTTTCATTGCCCACAACCTCTCCATAAAGCTTATCTCAGTAAAGAGGGCACCTAGGATTGATCACGTCAATATCTTGGTCAGCTGACTATTCCAAAGATCAAGTGTGGTTAACTCTTTCAACCCATTTCCTACTGGACAGCCTTTTGGTCCCCACATGCCAGTGGCAAATATGATCAGAGGCAAAAGTGGGCAAAGCAATGCATGTAAAATTTCACCTTTGTGTAATAGGCTATTTTCTGCACCCATCCTTGCACCCCTCTTTAACCTCCATCAACCAAGAATCATTATTAGAGTTTAACGACACATTCCAGTTGGAGGAGCAAAAGACACTCAAGGGAGGGGATGAAGTAAAGCTGGTGAGAGGTATCAGCCTGGGATGAGAGGGTGTGGCTGGGGAAGCAGTGGCATCCTGGGAAGAATCTCAAAGGCCAGACAGAGAAGACTGGAGAGCTACATTTCTACTCCAGGCCAGAGGTTCCCCAGATCAACCATGCCAGAAACAGAAAGCCTTGTAAATCAAGGCTTTCCACCCCCCACTAAAGAAATTCTGGAGTCCCAATTTTTTTCCTGCAGCATGCCATACTGATAATAGTCTTCCACCCCAACAAAGTTGCTGTGCTTCTGCAGACTGCACATTAATCACATAATGTTCTGTCCATGGCAAAGGCAACATTGAAACTGCCTCTAAATAGAGACAGGCAATTCAATGGCTTATGAGAGACATTGGGTCAAGCTTGTTTGCAGTTGTTGAGGAACTGGAAAAAAGCCCATGGCTGTCAGCAAGGTCAGGAACTCCCAAACAACACCCACCAGTCCTTTAGCCTTTTGAAGCACCAGGACAAAAAGCCCTTAGAACCTCAACATCAAGCCAGAGAACACTTCTAGGGATCTAGTAAAAGACTGCACTATGGAGCAGGGTATTTGGGACACTAATAGCATCCCAAAAAAACAACCAGGTCCAATCCCCAGCATCTCAGATAGGTCTGGAAAAGCATCTCTAGTTAGCCAGGTAAAAAGTCCTCCTTGAAATCCCCGAGAGTCACTGCCAGATAGTGTAGGCAATGCCAAGCTAGAAGGGACAATGGCCTGGTTCCTTATAAGACTGCTTTCAATACTCTGCCTCCCAGATTTCCTCCATAGGCTGGTTCAAAGCTAAAAGCTAAACACCTGACTGGAGCCAGCTGGGTGGATGCAGGATTCTCAGCTTCATCCAGCCAGCTCTCAGAAATAAAAGCCAGGTTGGCAGCCACAGATTCTTTCAGGATTAAATGGCAGATTGATGATGTTCCAGTAACCTGACATTCATAAGCAGCAGCTGAATGAAGAGGGACAGCTGGTCAAATAGCCCGCCTTTCCTTGATTGCATGATGGCTAGACTGGGGTATAGCATTGACTCTAAGCCTCTGTTTCCACAACTGAACTGCCCCAGCCCTGTGGCCTATCTATTTTGTCCTGGCATCACTAGAATTGCTAAACCTGCCCTGCCCTACCCCACCCAGCTCACCTCTGTTCCTTGCCAAAAAATATCCCCCATGTCATCAAAATATAAAGAGACCTAAATGGGTACCGTGTGCCTGCCACAGACTCAAAGGGCCTAACTCTTACTGGGGAAGTTTTTCATCAACTACTACTCCATCTCACTCACTCTCACTGAGAAGCAAAGCGAATGGCACTCAGGTAGGACTGTCAATTCAACAGATAGGACTTTTGCTTACCAGCTATAATAATGAAAAATGAAGAGTGGGAAAACGAGCTCAATATGGCCTGATCCTAGTGTGTGATAGCCATCATCAGCCCCACCTAGTCATAAGGACTATGGAAAGGAGTAGCCCGGAGATGCTCATCAAATGAGGGCAGATGGCATGACAGCAACTGCTGTGGGCAGATGAAAAAGACTCAGAGCCAATCCCCTGAAAGTGGAGGTTTTTAAAGCAGAGGTTGGATGGCCATCTGTCATGTATGATCCAGTTGAAATTCCTGCATTGCAGAGGGTTGGACTAGATAACCCTCGGGGTACCTTTAAACTCTACAATTCTATGATTCTGCTTTAAGTTGAGGAGGAGTGGGATATGTTCTTAGCAGCACAACCTTTCTGATTCCTCAGCCCTCTGCTGCTGCTGCTGTTATCTTGTTGGACAGAGGCCATCGTTCTAGTCTGTGCTGCATCAGGTAGGGAATCAGAATTTTCAGGAAGTGGAGCATAAGATAAATAGTGCACAAAAGGGTCAAACATATAATCTAATATACAGAAACCAATGAATATGTCTCTTGCTTTAAAGGGATTTTGACCTTGTAATGCACTACAGATTTATGACAGCCTTTATTATTTGTCTGGATGTCTTCAGGTAACAGACAAGAGACCAAAAGTCAAGCAGGAGACATTCATACTGGACAGCATATCCTTTAATATGACAGAGGAACTTAACATTGTCAGATGGATTGCAATATACTTGCATTAATCAGAACTCATTTGTTCTTTGGCTGTATTCACACAGCAGTTTATTCCATTTTCATGACATTTCCACATTATATTTGAGCTTTCACACAATGTAAATGCCACTTCTGGAACTATAGTGAAATACAGTGGAGCTATAGTGGAATATAGTGCAAGCATTCATTTCCATATTATTTGCAATCAGATTTTTCTGTGGAAATGAATAACATGATAATGAGCACTAAACTTGCACTATATTCCACTATAATGAATATAATATGGAACTTAACAGTTAAGGGGAAATCATGAAAATGGAATAAACTGTCACATGAATGCAGCCTTCATCACACTTGGAGCCACAGAAGGCAGTGAGTGGCTTTCCTCAACCGCTTACCATACATATTGTGACTGTACAGTCTTTTGACCTCTGTTACCTTTCCTATGTATTTTTAAAGAGGGGGTTTCACTTTGCCTGAGATTTTTAGTGTCATTTCATGGTGTTCTTGTGAATCTTGGCTGAAACTCAGCTTTGGAAATCTGAGCTTGTTTTTATTTGACAGCAGATTTGGAGATCAAAACTCTCCAAGGGAATCAGTTTTCATATCCATGCACACAAATGGTTGGTCTTGCAACCAACTGTGTGATGACGCTGATAACTTGCAGATGAAATGGTAAAAGGGAAGAGCATTCTAGTAATACAGTGTCTATTGTTTACCAGTCTGTAGAACTGTAGACTGGGGGGGGGTGAGAGATGCTCTTACAGCACATTGGGTTTAAGGAGCACCTCAGACCAGTCACCTTATATCAGAACTGATAGAACTATCAGTGAAACCATTCAGAGAAGCACTGATAGTTGTCCTCCATGTTTCAGAAGCCCAGCCATCTTCAGCTAGAAGCCAAGTATTTGTGTGTCACTAGTTCTATGCTGTAAATTCTTCCAGCAGAGATTTGGAAAACATCTTTGCTGATATTTGACACCTCTTAAAGACTTTTTTTAATCAGAAGTGGCTGGTGCCTGTAGCGTGGAAGAAATAGTGGAAGTGGAACCAAACCCGATGAGATTCAGTCCCAACTAATTCTAACTTTGCAGGCATCCTTTTCCCTACTGGGTTCTACATTGCCCACTAAGGAGGGGAAAGCTGATAGGCAGGGCCACTCCCTAGATTGGTGGTAAGTAGGCAGGCCAGCAGGTGAGGGCTGGCAGAGAGGAGACTGAGGGTGAAGCTGTGCCCCAGTTGTCCTAATGGGTCAGCCATAACTGCTTTTTATAGTGACAGGCCTATTCAGTTGGTTAAAAAAAAAGATGAGCCAGTAATTTTAATTATTATTTGCTATTGTTTTATAGTATTTTATGTTTTATTGTACTTGTATATTATGTTGTACTCTACCCTGATATTTTATATGAGGGGCATCTTCTATATCTGTAGCTAGTTCCAAACTTGGGCAAAATGAAAGCTGAGAAAACTCAGAGAGATCAAACTTTGAGGTAAGGTTGATTAACAGCCATGATGTGACTCCTCTCCCTCAGAAATAACCATGTGAATTAGCCTGAACTGCCTGCCCCGCAAGCATATTTGAGTTTGTCAGTCAGGGCAGAAGGGTATAGAGAGAAGATTATAGCACTCAGTTTGCTGGTTTGTGACAGAACATTTTGGACAGCTTCTTCTTGTGCCCTGGGAGAGAGAGAGAAAATTATTTCCTCTGTACAGGGACACCCTCCGAAATTGTGAGGTCTAATACAAGCAAAGGGCAGAAAGAAAATAGCTTGTTATCCTGACTCCAGTCGACACTCACCCCACCTCACTTACTGCTAATGGATCAGTGAGGACCAGGCATATGTAGAAAGTCCAGTTCCAGCAAGGGGGGAGGGAATCACAGACAGCGGGGGGGGGGGAATGAAAAACTTAAACTTATAAACTCACCACCACCACCATGGGGGGGGGGAATGAAGAACTTAAAACAAGAACAAAGTGTCTGGACCATAACTTGTTGGATTATGCTTTCTTGGACAGTCTTTTTATTAGCAAGCTGGCTGATTTTTTTTTTTAGAAACTGAAAAGCTAAACCAGCATAGTATGAACATTTAGAAACATTGCCATGGCAGCAAAATAAGGCACTGATATACAGCACAATTAACCCTGGTAGCAGTTCCTTGCACTCTGGCAAATTTTACTCACCGTGATGAGGTAAATAAAATTCTAACTTTTATGAAGGGCTAAAAATAAAGGAACCCAAGGGGCAAGCACCACTGATTAAAACTCTCTGTTGAATGCAAACTGTGAACATACTGTAATTTGAGAGAGAGAGAAATCTGCAAGCAGAATTTAAAATTTTATCACTCTGTGAACTAACACCTTTTTTTTTCAATGAAGTAGTTGATAAATCAGTTAAAAGGGGGGGGTGTAAAATGAGCTTTCCATCTGGTCGTCTTGATTCAGGCTAAATAACATGTCTGCTTTGAGAAAATCTTTCTACCAAGCACAATGATCTATTATGCATTCGCTTCATGGGGCAATTGTTTATAAAAAGACTTCACACATTAAGAATCCATAGAGAATAATTGCAAGTTAGCATAGGCTAACTTACAATCAAAATAAGTAAAAGTTAAGGAGATTTAGGTCATGTTTGCAACCTATACAATGCATTACAAGTTCAGTATACATTGCAATGGACTGTACGATGCAAGTGGTCATCTAACTGCTCCATCATAAAGCCAAATGAAGTTTTAGGAAAGCAGTGAAATAAACACAGAACTGGATTGGGACATGGCCCAGCATAAGCAATGCAAAACCTAAGCCACTATGATGCAGCTTTTAGCGTGTTGGACTCAGACTAAGAAAATCCATGTTCAGCCATGGAGCTCACTGGATACAAAGAGAAAATGGAACTCCGAGGTAACATGTTATGCATCAAGGTCCATGTTATGAGCCAAAGAATTACAGGTCCCAGTGACATTTTTGTTTCTAATTGCTGTAGTTGGTTTTGGTAAGATTACCTGTAGGATTATCAAAAAATAATTTTCTCCCCCCTCCCTGCTTACTCCCAAGTATATGGATATAGCATTCAATCTGTAGCCATGTAATCTGAAATCTGCAGTTATGTAAAACAACTAAATTCACTTCATGAACATCTCCTAGTCTAGGATGTCAAACTGTTGAGCCACCACATGGAATAAAGTGGTGTGATAGATATATTGGGTAAACATAGTGTCACATTTCTGTTCATTTGCAGATAGCCTTTTACTGAATATTCATCCTGATTTGTCTGCAAGGAGAGTAGATGACTTCAGCTTTTTATTCAGCAATCATTTGGATTTATTTGTGTGGAGGCTAGGTGATATTGCATGAAGCAAATGTTATCCCACACTTCCCAGCACAAGAGCTCCAAATCAACTATAATTTCACAACCTGAATTTTTCCAGTGAGTGATTGAAGCCTAAACTGCCTCACAGGGTTGTTGAAAAGATAAAATGGGAGCAGAAGAACTCCGGTTCCTTAGAAAAAAGGGAAAATATAAGTATCACAAATAAAGCTGAAATTCTTTGCACACATACCTGGGAGTACTCAGTGGGACCTACTTACAAGTAGAGATGCATAAGTTTGCCTTGTTAAGAGGTACTGCTTGGACAGAGTTCCCAGGGCTAAATGAAGGATCCTAGAAGGCTTCGTTGAGCTAATGGGCTGGAGGTTTCCCACCTCTAGTCCACAGTGTGCAATCATTTGTCTCAAGGTTTCCCATATACTTTGGTATAAGTAATGGTGGTGGTGGTGGTCACAGCAAATTGGTCTGGCTTCTTGGCAGAAATGTTTGCAGAGAATGTGCTTTCCTATTGTGGAGACTAGACAGATTGCAATACAAGATTTTATTACAGGTTTTTTTAATATATTTTAGGAGAGTGTTTTTATGGTTTTCTAACATACGTCCCCCAGAACACCTTGACAGAGGAGACAGTACTAAATTGGATAGGTTACAAGGTTCTAATTACAGGTTTTACACAACCAGACCACATGATAGGTCTTAATAATGATCATTATTGGTTGTTGTTCTTATTATTATTATTGATTCCCGTTTAGCAGGTTGATTTATGAGTATGTTATAGCCGGCTAAGTGATAAACCAAACGAGCAGGATAGCACAATGTGGGTTTTTGTGGGTTTTTTGTTGTTGTTTTTACAATCTACACTTGTTACATATATGCTTTCAGTTAAACAACTTCACTAGGAGACAGGTGCTAAGTGACTGGAGTTTCTCTGTATGTTGTAACTTCTACATTACCTTTGCTATACATTTTGAAGTGTCATTCCTACTAGAGAAGTCACTGAAGTTTTCTTCAAGCACATTTTGATGGACAACTCAATCCATTTTGTCGTCTGACTCCTGGTATCAAAGTGACAGAAGATTCAGTAGTTTAACACCTAGGGAAACTTTCATTACATGTATGAGTTTTAGATAACAACATGTCCTCTAATAATAGCATCAGTGTTAAAACACACGCTTCCAAAATGATGAGCTATTTCTTTTCCTTTTTGAACTTCTTTTTTTACAGCCAATGAATAGGCAAGCATAAAAATGTTCTATCTTTTGCGTTCATTCCTTTGAAATATGCAATCAACTCTCAGAACGCTATATAAACAAGACAGTTGTTAATGATGCAGCAATAACAATTATTTTCAGCAATGCCTATTAAACTTAACACATTGCCTCCCCCCCCCCCTGCTCCTTTGATTAAGTGGTTTTACATCTAAACTAGAATATCTATAATGGTAAAATGATAGTTTAGTGGTGGAATAAGAATATTGCTGCTTTTAATGCAGTGCTGGGTTTCATTAGAAGAGAGTCATAAGTCATGTTTGTGTGCTCTTGATGCACATTAATTAAATACATGAAGAGGGATCACATGGGTGAGCAAGATAGCTCCACCCACCCATCATATGATACCCTCCAGTTTAGACAGCAACTGCCTGGGGGCTCTTCCTATTGTGGAATAGGAGCTGCTCAAGTTCTCACTGTCCACTTGACATTGACATCATTTAAAATGTTTTTGAAATAATTAATCCAGATTCCATTTTACCATTTTATGACTGCTGTGGAAGTTTGTAACCACATTGCCATGTGTATAGTGATGTTTTGGTGTATGATCTCTATCAACACACTTCTCCTTCCATTTTATCCTCACCTGAGCACAGCCTAGCTTCCCTGGCAGGTGGCCTAGATCTCACCACCTCTTAAGGCAGCTCTTATGAGATGTTGTGGCCCCATTGCATAATATTCATACACAGTGATGTAGTGATTATACTTTTACACTTTTATCTGGGATCACACCCGTACTGACTTAGCATAAGAACATCATGAGCTCTCAGACCATTTCTGTTTCTGGCTGAAGTTGAACAATTTCCCCCATATTTCATGAATAAGTGATTTAAAATTGCTTTTCTTACTTCTTGATACATTCATAAGCTATCATAACCAGGTAGTAAACCACTTTCTAGGGTTGTGCCCTTCTTGCCACTATTACGATAAATAGTAGAGTTACTTGCTGCACAGAAAACAACAGCAACACAGATTCTATCCAAAGAAATTGCCATCTAGCCTTGCCTTCTTTGTATGATACAACTGTGTCATGCACACAATGCAGGCAGAAGTTAAATCTCTTATGATTTCAGGTGAAATTTGCAGCAACACCTCAAACTTCAATCTCTAGTTATAATTTGGCACAGTTGGTTTTCACCCAACCTATGCCTAGAAAAAGAATAAATTTTAAAAACCTTTGATCGGGAATATGTACCAATTGTTGCTGTCTCTTTTCCATTTATAATGTTCTTTGGACACATTAGTCAAGAACCCAGGTTCAATGTGGCTTCTGATTCTATTATCTTATCAGTGATCCTCGCGCTGCATTATGGTTCCTTTACTGGTGAATTTCTAGGTATCTCAGATATTTACAATGATCCATATTCTGACTCTCTCAACAGTACATTTGGTTCCTATTCCCCTTAATATTTGTGATGTGCCAGCACAGTGTGTTGGTTGGTACACTGTTCTTTGTGACTCATTCACAACCTGGATTGTAAGAGTCATATTGTGAACAAATCCAATATGTGCTGGCAATAAGCTGAGCAGGAATTTCTTAGAAGATTCCACCCCCTGAGAGTTCTCTTTCTGTAGATTTTGTTTTTCAATCACACATAACACAGTGACTCATTCTCACTGTGTGCCTGTGGTTTGTTGCCATTCACTGTTTACATGCCTCTGACATTGCTGCATCTCATAATGACCTTGTGCTACCATCTGTTGCTGCTGAATTGGGTGCTGAAACATCCTTACTTTACTCAAAAGTAGTGTTTAGAATTTCCTCTTCTGGTTTCAGTTCAGTAATTTGCATTTAATAAAGTAAGCTGCTCTCAACTATGAAATAATCTTCATATAGAATAAGTATTGTCCAGGGAGTGGGTATTTTTTAAAAAAGCAAAAACATCATTGGATAAAACGTCGATGTGTGTAGGGCATTCAAGCATCAGACAGAAAATATTTCTCTCTTACTCTCAATTTTCTTACTCAAAACTCTTTTTACTTCTTAAAAACAACAAAAGCAAACTCCCTCTCAATTCTTAATCAGCCCTTGTCAGCACTGACAATGGTCAGAGATAATGAGAACTGTCCATGATCACGACCATGTATATTAAGAAACACAGCAGGAAGAGGAAAGAAACAGAAATCTCAAGAGAGAGAAAATCTTCTAGGAAATTCTTCTAAGAAATATGGCTCTTACAATCCAGTTTGAACAGGCAGATGATTGCACTTTCATGTTTGAAGCCAATAATGATTTCTATTTGCATATTCATTTATTTAAACTGCCAAATTTCATGACATGGATATATGATCATGTCAATGGTAGGGCTGGATCTGCCAAAAATGAATGGAAACTGCAGAACCGCATGGCAAATATCATGAACAACTCCCATTCATTTGAACTGGGTTTGAACTGGTTAAGCGCCCAGTGTATTTGCCTTGAAGCAACCCTCAAAAAGGCTTTTCTGAAATGGTGGGGATTGTTCATGTTGCTGCCACCCACAATGTGCTTGCATATATCAGTGAATAATTTGCAGCCCCTCTGTAATTACTAGAATTGGTTAATACTGATCTCTATTTCTGTCCTTTTAATAGAATTCTTCCCAAACACCTATTTGCAATGGTGTTAGGTTACCATTTAGGAGTGGAAAATCATGAGCTTAAAATACTCTTCAGCTCTAAGGACAAATTGCATAGACACTCCCCTGAGTCTTCAGGTTTCATTTCAGTATTTTGTATTTAATAAAGTAAGCTGCTCTCAACTATGAAATCCTCTTCATGTAGAATAAGTATTGTCCAGGGAGTGAGGTTTTTTTTTTAATATCATCAATGGATAAAACTTCAATATGCGTAGGGCATTCAAGTATCAGACTGCAAATGCTCCTTTCTCTTCCCCATTTTTCTCACTCAAAACTTTTTTTCACTTCTTTAAAAAAAGAAAAAGCAAATCCCCTCTCTATTTTTAGTCAGCCCTAGTCAGCTTTGGCAAATGGTCAGAGCTGATGGGAACTGCAATCCAAATCCAGGTTAGCCATCCCTTGGGCCTTTTTTCAGCTGGAACTCATCAGAACTCAGTTCTGGCACCCTTCCAGTGGACACCATTGCCATTATAAGAAAACAAGGGAGGCGTTCATTGTGAGTTCTGGCACCTCTTTTCCTAGAAAAACAGCACTGGATATGTGAATCATGTCTCCATTGTGTTTGGGTTATGCCCTGCTTCTAGCCCCAAACTTAGTGATAACAGGTGAGGGACCAGCCACAAGGGCTCCTGCCAGCAGACATGTGCCCCAGCAGCAGACTGAGTATGCCAGGAACTGATGCAGGGCCAGATGTGAAGATAACTTATACTGAATTAAACCATTGATCCATCCAGATCAATATTACATGAGGAAGGGCCTTAGCACCATGGCAGAGCATATTATTTGCATGCAGAAGGTCCCATTCAATCCCATCAACTCCAGGTAGGAGTGGACTCCTGAAGAGCCACTGTCAATGGTCTGGTCCAGTTGAAAGCAGCTTCCTATGTTCCTATACTGCCAACACTGACTGACAGAAACTCTGCAGGGGGTTCAATCTTTCTGAGACCTGTCTGAAGTCTGAAGCTGGGGCCTTTAGCCACCAAAGTATGTGCTCTACCATTCACCTCTGGTTCCTCCCTTGCGCTTCATGGCTTTCTTAGCAATTATCATTTTTGTTAGCATTTATAATCCTTTCATTACCAGAGCTATTAATAGACTGATTTTCGAACACTGAATCAATTAACACATTCACATTCTAGGCTGCAGTTTGAAAGCTCATACAACTGGACGAGTTAATCAACTTGTATATTTCCTATAAATAAGTTATAGCACAACCATTACTTGAAGTACCTGGTTCAAATTTGTCGAGCCTTATGCTTCTGATGAAGGGTAGAGAGGCGCAACATAAGGATGGGGCCACCCCCTCCAAACATTTGAACCGGTGCCCAGTGAAGCCATGACAATTAGCTGTCAGTATGAAATGCAAAATAAAATCGCTTTGAGATTTCTGTAGCTGTATCCTCAGATGCTGCAATTCTGATATATATATATAACATGGCTGTATATGTATTATATTGAAGCTGAGTTGCATACACATAATTGCAGAAATCCCTATGTATGTTTGTAGCAGTTTTTAAAGGTTCTGCCAGGGGGACTGTTCCAATGGTTCATGTAATGCATAGGTGTATACCATGGTCACAGCTACTTGGCCCAAATGGCCATGAGAATGTGTGAGTTGCAAACTAGGATTTGGAGAAAAAATACAGACTTTATTACTGTGTTTTTTGTGTTTTTTAAAGTAGTTTTAACGAAGAAAAATAGCAGAGATTGGTGCAACAGAGAAGCTAACACAACAGAGCCTTACCTAACTCCCTTCTCACTGTATTCAAACCTTGTTTTTAACTCCAACTTTCCTTCCTCAAGTGTCACCCCTGCTCACTCTACTAAAAGCACCATTCCCCCCCTCTCAGTTTTCCTTCATCCCTGCTTTACTCAAACCTCTGCTGTTGCTTAAAACATGTATTTGACTCTGTATTCTTCCACTCTTACTTTGATCAAACCTTTGCCATTGTTTAGAACTGCCATTTTCCTCTGTGCCCCACCATCTTGTGCCTTCTCTTTTGCTGCCATCTCTCACCCTGACTTCACGTCTTATATTTATTTTTATGTACAGTGGTACCTCAGGTTACATACACTTCAGGTTACATACGCTTCAAGTTACAGACTCCGCTAACCCAGAAATAGTACCTCAGGTTAAGAACTTTGCTTCAGGATGAGAACAGAAATCATGTGGTGGCGGTGCGGCAGCAGCAGGAGGCCCCATTAGCTAAAGTGGTCTTCAGGTTAAGAACAGACCTCCGGAGTACCACTGTATATGGGAAGATAGACTTACCACTCATACAAATTTTTCAGCACAGTCAGCTTCTGGTTGTGTGGTATTTTTTTGGTAAAACAGTAATTTTGCATAAAGCACTCCATAACATTTACACAACACATCATTTGTTTACTTCATCTACTTGCTAAAAAACATTAGTTTTACAGAAGCCTCTTAGTAACAGATGCTTCTAAAAAAGTATGTACACATTATTAAAATAATATACCTTTTAGCTCAAAAAGGTCATCAAAACGTATAATTATAATAACGTGCATGAGTAGACTGAGCTCATTTGTATCTTTTATTTTTAAAAGATGTGTTATAGAAGTTGTTTATTTCATTTCAAGCATTTCCTAACATTTTCTTGCTTTGATAGCGCATACCAAAGATCTAAAGCAGAGGATATCTGAGTGAGCATATATCCACTAATGTAATAGGACTTTTCATTCATCTCATCCCCTCTGCAGCCCCACAATCTGCTTGAAAAGGTTTCCCACCCCTCTGGAGCATGTTTGTGGGATCCACTCGCTGATAGACCCATGTGGATGCTACACATAATCTGGAAAGAATATAGGCTGAACTGAAGCAGGAAATGGCAACATCAGAGATTAAGAGAACTTTGATATGCTATTAGAGAACTGGTTGATCAGAAGTAAATATAACGAGACTTAGTAGATATTTATGGACCAGTAAGAGAGTATCTGAGGGACGTGGGTGGCTCTGTAGTCTAAACCACTGAGCCTCTTGGGCTTGCCGATCAAAAGGTCAGCAGTTTGAATCCCCGCAACAGGGTGAGCTCCCGTTGCTCGGTCCCAGCTCCTGCCAACCTAGCAGTTCGAAAGTACGCCAAAAAGTGCAAGTAGATAAATAGGTACTGCTCCGGTGGGAAGGTAAACGGCGTTTCCATGTGCTGCTCTGGTTTCTCCAGAAGCAGCTTAGTCATGCTGGCCAAATGACCCGGAAAAACTGTTTGCGGACAAACGCCAGCTCCCTCGACCTGTAAAGCGAGATGAGCGCCGCAACCCCAGAGTCATCTGTGACTGGACTTAACTGTCAGTGGTCCTTTACCTTTTAAGGGAATATCCGTTTTAACCTATGTGTATCCTTGGCCTGAAATAAGCTACTTGATGTCATGAATTTAACTCAGGAAAGTAAATTCATGCCACCACCCCTAAATTATGGTTGAAAACCCACTTTTTTTCCAACCTTAAGTGCTGCCAAGAAGATGGGAATGCGTGTGCATGCATGTACACGGTTGCAGGGCATGCATGATTGCAGCTCATGGATGGTGCCAGTTTCTCCAGTTTGCAAATATCCCCACAAGCCCAAAAAAGTTGGTGACTCCTGGCTTACCTAAATGAAAGAAATGCACTTAATGGATAACACACTGATCTGCCCCTAGAAACCGCTATGTGCTAAGTCACCGGCAAAATAATCTTAAAAGATAATTGACAAACACATGTGTACTCTTCATTAAAAGCACAAAAAGTAGAGGTCACAACATCCCAAATACTAATGACCTCTTTGTTCTATCGTAAAGAGCAGAGGTGTAAAACACCCATGTGCCACACAGATACCATAGTAACATTATGATAATTAAATTACATTTGTTTCTGACTGTGATTCCCCTCTCCAGTAGTTAACCTATTCAAAGATACACAAGAAACAATGATGCATCCCCTAATGTGAATTGTAGCATGAAGGCAGCTTTGTAATGTATTATGAGCCCTTGACGGAGACCAAGAAAGAATAGCTAACTAACTCACCACCCAAGGGCACAACTGAGCCAAACTTAAACAGTTTTAAGTCCATGGAGTTTGAAGCTCATGCTTTACTCTCCAGCCGATAACTGGAACTTAAGTTCTTAACTTTGACCGGATTATGCTATTATTAGCTAATTAACTAAAGCGAGTAATGCTATTAAAAGCATATATCTCACAGTATTAATGCCTAATATATTCACAGCCTCAATCTTCTCTTTGCTTGTCTGAAAAAACACTCATTCCCAATATGAAACTGCCCAGCCATGCCTTTCTTGTATCAACCCATTGTCTAGCAAGTATGACTCTGTAATTGGAAATGCTTGATCTTTAATGATTTTCATAATGTATCTGAATGCCTCGTGCAGCTTTTCGGAGCTCAACAGCAGTAGGGAAAACATTAAATACAAATCATCTGGCTGTTTTAAAGTATGGCTTTGCAAGAGCGGGTTTGTAGAGTGCAAGCACTTTTTCTTTTTGCAAAAGGGATGGCCTTAATGTAACAGTCTCCTATTAATTTAAATTTGACAATAACTTCGCATATCAAGGATTACAAAGTAAAGCTGGTAGGAAATTGATCATGGAATTGATTTTATTTAAAGTAGGTAATAAAAAATTTCAGAACTTTCCATAGCAGTGAAGCTCTAAGTAGAGCATTGTTGTACATCCTAGGGGAAGTTAGGCAATACATACCAACTCCAGAAATTCCATCTAGAATTCCATAATTACAGTGTTAAATCAGGCCTGTGTTATTTAACATGATCTGCTATTTAAAATTAAAGTATAATTTACCTCAGAAAAAAACTTTCATTTGCATGAAAGCAGCTGTGGTGAACTGGTGGCCCTCCAGATGTTATTGGATTCCAACTTTAGAATCCCAGCCAGCATGGATAATGGGTAATAATGGGAGTTGTAGTCCAGGAGTAACTGGACAGCCACAATTTTGCCACCTCTGTACTTAAGACCAGGACAGTGGGAAAGCTAAAGGACCACAGAGTCATTTAGAGAAGTAGGCTGAGTCAATGAGAGAATGAAGTTGGACTTCCGGGTTGGCGCCAGGACTTCCGGGTTGGCGCCATTGTTTAATGGCGGATTCCCTCCGAGCTCCGGAGGGAATCGGCTCCGTAGCGTCTGGGTCTGGCCGCTGCGGCGAAGCGGAGACCCTTAAAATCACAGGCGCGGATGCCTGTGAACACAGAGACTCGGCGGGCACCATTTGCGCCCCCCCAATCCGCGACGGAGCCCTTTTAAAGGCTTCGGAACGGAGGCAGGGTGAGGCGTGGTGCTGAGAGTACTCCCTCGCCTACGGAGTGAAGCCGCAAGCCATTGACAGAGAGCGCCAACTTCTTCCAAGACCGACTGGACTCTAAAACATAAACCCGTGAGTAATACGGAGATTGGGACTTTAAAAAAATTTAATTCTGGATTTGGAACGAGCGGGAAGGGGCTAAAAAGGAAGTCACCCCCCCCCTCTTTGTAAACAATTTAAAGCAAAGGACCGGGCAGCTAAGGTCGAAAGAATCTGCTTCTTGTTTTTTAATGAAAAGATCTTGACTTCACGGTTTTGACACTATAAGAAGACTTACTGGAGGATAAAAAGAATTTGGGGACTGAAATTTCACCCCCCCCGAGACCCGGGAACGTCCTATGAGAAAGCCTGTTGTATGGAAGATTTTGACAGCTGTCAAGTGAGCTGTTAGCTAGTTGTCAGCTGGAAAAAGAAAACATTGTTTCTGCTGTTTCTGCTGGTTTATTTGGTACAACTTTGTTGAAAACAAGGAGGGCTGATACAAAATAACTGGACTTTTGGTTTTGAGCTGAAAGGAACATTAAGGAACTAAAATCCCCCTAGAGGGGTAATAGGGACACTACACTACAAAAATGAATGGAGTATGTAAATTCCAAGCAGAATTGGACAGAGCATTCGTTCTCTTGGGAAACTTGAAAGATGAATACAATGCTTTGTCTACAAAGGTATCACTACTACACTGGACAGTAAACAACAGTTTTGAGCCTGATAAGGACTTGAAACAGGAAGCCTATTCAACTGAACAAATAAATGAAACTGAAAGCGTAGAAACGATGGAGCAATGTGTTGTTTTTGAAGAAAATGAAGGAGGAGCAGGAGATTTGCAGGAGTTAAAGGAGAGTTACAACATGAGGCCTGACATGATGATAAAAAAGGACAATAAAAATTGGATGTGGAAAGCCTGGTCTGAATGGGAGTCTGGAAAACGGAGAGATCTCCTCGGGAGGAGATCTGAAGACCTGAGGATTACAAATTGGTTGAAGGTGAAAGCTGGAGCTTTGGGGACATTTGGATCTGTAAGAAATTTGAAACAAGAGTTGGAGCACCCCATAGGCTTTGCTTTTAAGTATGGAGGACTGGCTGGAAGTAACATGGATTCTGTTGGGCCGGAGCCCCTCCGAGACTTGGGGCTTAACATCAAGGACCATCAAAGAGACCGGCGGAAAGGAACTGAGAGAGATATAAGGGCCTCAGACGTGAGATCTCCAGGCTAAATAAATAACATAAAGACTGATGGACATTGGTTGGGGACTGGAACCGGGAAAAGGGTGGGTGGAGGTTGGGAATCCAAAGGGTACATAAGGATAATTTGCTTTTTATATTTAGTTAATGGTAAGGAAATTGGGTAAATCGTGGAAGGGAAATGTCGGTCGACTTTAGGAAAAAGGTTTAAGAATAATTAATGGGGTATAAGTATTGATGTGTGTCTTTAATAAGGTAAAATTGGTTTTTTCTTTTTAAATTAATTGAAAATAAGATTGTTAAAAATAAATTGAGGAAATGGAAAAAAAGAAGGAAAGTAAAACAATAGTATGTTAGAACAAATGTATAAGTTAAGGTAAAGAAATAAGTTAAGGACTTGCTGAACTGACAATTTAAATTGGAATACAAGAAGGGGAGGTGTGAGGAGGTCTGAGAAATAAGGTTAAGAACAATAAGTATCAGAAACTTTTATGTGTTTTTTTTTAATTTTTTATTGTTGTTTAGTTTTGAATATTATGTATTTTTGTGTTTTGTTTTGTTTTTGTTTTGTCTATTTCTTGTTCTTGTTTGTTGTGTGTTTTTTGAAAATCCCAATAAATATTTAATTAAAAAAATAAAATGAAGTTGTAGGGTGCGAGTCCAAACGTCAGCCTACAGTAGACATAGACTGAAGTTTTTTCCAGGCCTGGGACAAATTAACAGAGTGTTCTTTCAAAGAACATGACTCAGAATATTATTGAATGGAATGATTATGTTACATGGTGGTTGCTAAGATTACTCAGATAATGTTCTCAACAATTGCATTTTAATCAATGGAACTTAAAAGTGCTTAATTTTGGCAGCATTGTGCCCCGAGCATTAAAGGATTAGCCACTGGCTTCATTTAGATGTAACAGTAAAGCACAGATTAGAATTACATACACAGGCCTGCTCCTCACTCTTCTCTTCTCCTCCTGTATGGCTTCAAGGAAAAGCGCAGAAGCAGCCAATTCTTTCAAATTAACCACAGTATGTCATTTTCTCCCCCAATGGGAACTATGGTGTAGTGGAGAACTTATGCCCATGAGCCAGCAATTAGGTCTGTCAGGCATCTCCATTTGGCCTGTGAGGTCATTTTGGGCAAGCCACACTCACCTGTCCTTCAGCTGACATTGAATGACATAAGGTGATGGAGAGGCAGAGCCACAACCATCAACAGCACTAAACTTAAAGCAAATCATCAAGAGAATACTTTAAACATTCAGCCAAAACATAGCCACAATTTGTTCTGGTTTCGTCTAAATCATAATCTGTGGTAAATTGAAAAAGGAAGCAATTTCCTCGTGACTGTGGCAGAGGAGCAAAGGTGAAGGGTAGCACTTTATAACGTCATCACATTTGTCCTTAACATATCAGTGAGGCTCTGAATAGTGAGTGACCATGTGCATCTTTAAACATCTAATATAGAAAAGATTATATTTCACAAGTGGGGTCATCTTAAAAGATGGTCCTGGTTGCGGGCAGGCCCTCAACCCAGTTCCCCCCACCCTGGTGTGGGTGGAGGAATACCCTCACGCCAGCATGTCACCACAATCACCTCAGGCCTATTGGCCAATCATTTTGAGTGAGGTGATCATGGGGGATATAAAAGTGGCAGCACAATGTGTGCCAAGCACCAGCTTCGTGCTGTCGAACACCCGCCCACCCTCCCTTTAATTGAGGTGTCCTCTGGCCTTGCTTTGGACTTTGATTGGTCACCCATCTTGGGATGGGGACCAGGTAGGAATTTTTCCATTTGGCAGACTGGCACTAGCCTTTTGGTTTTCACCTACCTCTTAGAAATCGTCACAACTTTGTAAGGTTTGGCGGTTAGGCATAGGCTTATTGATGAGTGGGGGAGGGGAGGTTGGCCATTGCCTGCCCCTCCATTGTCCAAGGGTATCCTGTTAAAGGAATCTGGGGCCTGGATCCTGTCCGGTTGAGGAGCTCGGGCCATGCCAGGCCTCTGGGAACACCGGGGGAGATGCAGGTGGGGTCCCCCGAAGCAGCTCCCTCTTTTGGTGGTTTACCTTACTGACTTCCTGCAAAGGGAGCAGGAGTCCGATATAGTCTTTTGCCAATGCCTAATCCAAAACTGCTCACATTTCCTATAATAAATAAAGTTGTGACCTAAATTTTGCCCATTAACCTTAAACCAAAATTCTGTGTCAGTGTGAATTTCTTTATTCTAACAGGGGCTGGCTTGATGGTCTTGACACGCAACTACAAATTGGCATGTAGGAAAGTTGCACCATGGTGCAGTGACAATCATTTGATATGGATGGATGTGGATGATATAATGACAACTTCCTGTGAAATAGTTGAGGGGGGGAGTTTGTGGGGAGGAATGGGACCTGCCACTAATACATATAATGTGGCATAACATTTTGCAAGCAACAGTTCATCAATCAAAATGATCAAGATGTCACAGTATTTGAAAATCAGTTTTTGCTTTTGGTCAACTGAGCAAATTTTATCCCTCTAATATAGTGATATTGACCAATGATGATCACTGTGTGCAATTGCTTTACTAACTGTACTCAGATATTTATACCTATATGACTACTAGGAACATCATTATTGTCAACTTTAAACCTCTTTGAAGCAATTCAAGGTGGGAAATTAAGTGTATTTAAGCCCAGAGAAATCAATAGGATATAGTGCATTTCTACACAGTCAGTACCATTCATGGATTCAATTGATTCCACAATAGAATTTATCATGCATAACTTTCTCTGGGTTGCTCCCCATATAGATACAGTCTACAACAATGTTTGTATATATTTGTATGTCCTATGGGCATGTTCACGCTCCATTTTTAACTTCTCCTTTTTCCAAGAATTTTCTAAGATTTATCACTGAAGAAATGTGTTCAATGAAATTCAATGAGTTTCTTTCCACCCTCAAAACATTAGGAATTGTATTTCTGTTTAGGATATTGACAATCTCCATCCATCATTTATGAAATAATCTTTTTGCTTGCTAGCAGGGGAGCAGATTCATATCAATCAATGAGTTTCTTTCCACCCTCAAAACATTAGGAATTGTATTTCTGTTTAGGATATTGACAATCTCCATCCATCATTTATGAAATAATCTTTTTGCTTGCTAGCAGGGGAGCAGATTCATATCAATCAGATACAAATGTGCTGGCTGACACCAATAATATTTATTAGGACACATATTTTATCAAGTAACTGAAGTTCAAATTGCCCAACTTTGTACTGATTTTTCTTTTAATACTTGTATTCTACCAATGCTGGCCAACAGTTAAGGAAATCACATATCTCACAGAAATGCAATCAGTGTTGCAACAATTTAGCATTGGGTGCTTAATGTGGTGAGTGCCATGACTGAGGAATATATATTTAGCTCTCTACTCAGAGCAGAACCACTGAAATCAATGGACTACTGTAACTTAAACCAACTGGAAGGAATTCAGCATTGTGCTATAGTGCGTGTCCCATTTGCACAAGCATTGCAAGCTTGCTCCCTTTCCTTCTCCCCATGTGCCCGTCCTGGGACATCTCCTGACATGCCAAAGTCAATTTGGGCAGGTGCTGGGAGGCACCAGGGGAGCAGAGTAGGAAAACCCCATTCTGCAAGAAGCTTTCACACAGGACTCATTAGGTGAATCTGACCCATTGATTTCACTCTATGTATGGAACAAAGAGTAGGTATTATTGCATGGGCATCAGTGGGGAACAGCTCTACACTGAAATATGGTTGCTTAGGGGGGAGGAAAAATAATTTATAAACAGTTACAGAATCCCATGAACTGGAAGGCATCTTCAGTCCATGACTAAAGACAAAGAGAGCACCTTCTCAGCAGTTTACTACAGCTAATATATTTTAAGGTAATATAAATAATGTAAAAGTAATTCATGGTTATTTCTCCCCCATTTGTGTAAATAATCATCAGCCCATATGAAGAGTGCTCTCTTTGATAATGCATTGTTATGTACAATACATGTCACTTTTGTTTGCAACAGATAAATTATTCAAAGAGCTTCATCTTACACTTGAGGTGCTGTTTAATGTGTCAACCAAGACATACCTTCATTTCCATGATGTACACACAACAAAGTAAGAGGAACATGAAATGTTAATTTTCTGAAGACTGAAAGTGATAAAGAATACAAAAGGAGGGTGCATGCATATAACAGGAAATGTGCATTTATAAAATGGATATACAAAACAATTATGTGACAAGGGAAAGTCTTTCGGTATGACTAGTGCAAGCAAATGAGCTTTGTGTTGTCTCCACAGAAATCATACAATTGTAGCTTGCTATAATAATCGTACACAAAAATAATTGCCACTGGCATAGAATCATTTTGTGTATCCGTTTCAGGAATACACACTTATTTCTGAAAGTCCAAACATTCTCTTGCTATTGTAACAAACCAGACATAGTGTTCAGCCTCTATTTACGTCATAATACATGATAGTTGTGGAGCAATCATGTTTGGTAGATGGCATCCATGAAAAAAAAAACCTTCAACAAGTGTCAATTTTTCCTACACTTCTCCTCTGCTGATATAATTTTCTGTTATGTTGGTGTTTGAAATGCAGAATCTGAAAAATGCTTTTTAATACTTTTGAGAGAAATTCTCTTTATTCCTATTTCCAGATGCACAAGACAGTTGCTTAAAAAGCTGTTTATGGTAGGCATATGGCGCATTAGGTTTCATCCAACTGACTCATACTCTGAATAGGCCTATTGAAAACATCACTAGACTTTATTAGTCCTGTCCACTTATTTCAATAAGTCTACTCTTGAGTATGACTCACTTGGCTACAACCCATTATTTTAATGGTCTCAAGATTTGTGTTACTATTTCCTATTAGGAAAGAGTAAAAATAGAAATGGACTTAAGAGGTTTTTTTGTAATCACCATTCTCATTTCATTAGCTTTATGTGTGTGTTTCTTAGTTCAGAACCCATATTCTACAATTTCAATTAAAAATAGTAAAGGTTTCAAAGTTGGGGTGTATTACAGCATCTAGCAGGAGGGTCTACCACTGCCTCTTGTCTTTTCTGTATGCCAAATGCAGCAATTAAAGTTTGATGCTAAATTACTTTGAGCCACTATCATTTATAATCTTTGCTGAGTCACAGGAACAAAAGAGGCAGATGTTACACTATGATTTGGGAATGATGAATTGAAACTAGAGCCCCATCTGCACTATACATTTAAAACAGTATTATTCTACTTCCAACAGTCGTGGCTTCCCACAAAGAATAATGAGAATTGTAGATTGTTAAGGATGCTAAGAATTGTTAGGAGACCCCTCAGAGAGCTACAATTCTGATCATTTATTGTTATTATTTATTAAATTTATACACTACCCTTCATCTGTAGATCCCACTCTAGGAACTGCAGCTTTTTGTGGGACAATCTGTTTGAAAACTGGGATCTGAGGGAAATGAGTAATAAACCTGTCAACGTTCTGCCAACAGGTCCAAGAACTGCCATTTTACACAGTTTTACCTTAGATAGAAAAAACAGAAAAGTCACAAGTAGGTTGCTGTTGTTTTCTGTTCCCCCTCCCCTTTCTGGAAATAGCCTCCAGAGAGAGAGCAATGATTTTTAATCGTTTATTAGGAAAAAGAATGATTGGGGGAAAGAATTAGTATACTGCTAAAACTGCTCTCACAGCAAGTGCTTTTCTAAAAAAGAAAAATGGTGCCGGTACTCACCATGAAGTTGTTACAGTATGTGCCACACTTTTAACAGTTTTGGGGGGCGGGATGTACCCTTTAGTACTCCCAGAAAAAAGCACTGCTCACAGCCAAAGATCATGTTTACACCTGTATCCCTTCCCAAAATCACAGTGATTGAAATGCACTGGAAGAAAATAACTGTCATTAAAAGATAGGTCTGTCTGTCAAAACGAAAGACTCCTTCCACCTTTCCACCCCTACCCTCTATACTCCTCTCTTCTTGAGCTCTGGGTGTTTCTCCAATTGGTTTTGTTTTGTTTCCAACCAAGAAAGGTTGGAATGGCCATATGTGTAACTTCATGGGAAAACTGAGGCGGCAGAGCTCCTTTTAAAGTTGGGCACTCCCTCATTTACCTCAACACACCATTGTAGCAGTGCAATCCTACTCAAAAACATGAATGATTATCTCAAATCACCCCAATTTACCTTGCTATTCGGAGTACACTTAGAGCCAATGCACACCCCTCATAGAAACCATCTGTCATCACTCATCCATGTCATGGCCAGCCATATACGACTATTTATATGGAAGAAAGAAGCAGGGATTCAGACCTGTTCACAGAGCCTCCTCAATTGTGATTGGTACCTTGCACCTAAGCCTTCTTTCAGAGAAATTGGGACTGATGTAGTTCTGACCTATGACCTTAGGCTAAAACAACAGATCTATGAAACTTCAATTATTTTCCTACAAAATTGTCTCTTCAGTTCAGTTACCTTTAGACTTTACAACCTGAAGCTTCTTTGTTTGCTCTGAATGATGCTAGCACAAAGTCAATTACAAGTTTCAGAGGAAGCACAGCCTAGTTATTGTTTATATTTCTCTCTGAGTTCTCAAGGGTTGCAAGAAGTCTAGACTCAGGAAGCATATCTTGTTTTCTTTTATATGTGATTGTGCATTAAAATAGTTCACATGGTGTGGTCCTAGCCAGAAATCTTTTATTAGCTTCTCTACACAATATCATGGAAACATGAAAACTGTGGTTTGGTGATAGATTTTTTGAACTTGTCAACCTTAAAAAAAATAATTTCAGAGTGTTTGAGGGGAAAAACAGCATGATCTGCAATGAATGGTTTTCAGAGTCCATGAAATTCTTTAAATAGCTCAGAGACCTCCTACTGTTCATATTTTATTTGTGAACAGTGAGACAGGCTTTGTTCATTTCAACTCACTTGTTGTTGTTATTTGAGCCGGCTAAAATGTATAATGTACAAAAACTAATCGCAATCCTGTATAGAGTACATGGAGATATTACTTTAATGTGTCAGCAGGCAGCCTGATAGCCATTAATGGATTTTAACTATCTAAGCATACATAATAACAGCAGATTCATAAGCCCATAAAGTATCTGTTAAGTATATTTTCCAGATTTAAAGTTTTCATAGCTGTTAACCAAATGGTGACAGATCTTATTGCCTGACACAGCATTTCCCCACCTTTTGCATTGTGATATCATGCTTGTATCACTTGCTTTGAATATGACCCTCCCCCACTTGCAATACAGATGAATTTAGATTTTTTTGCATGTCTTCTCTATCAATCAGAACCTGACCCAGTCATTCATTGGGCAATAATTGTTGACCATTTGCAGCCATGCTGAAGAACATTGACAGTGGTTAAGATTAGTTGCTGACCCTACAATCACACTGCAGCAAGATTCCAAGGGCTGTTTAATGCATTATACAACAACATGTTTAGGTTTGTCCTTGATAGTAAACTGAATTAGGGGCTGCAGACAACCCCATATTTCTTAATTTCATTCCAAAATATCATTTGGTAGTTATTGAAATGATGCTACCTACATTAGTGGAAATAAGTCAGTTTACATCAGATGGACATATCTTTCCAACTGTTAAGTGTTTATTAGACCACAGAATCAGAATCACAAAACTGAAAGCAGCCATATGCCATCTAGTACAAACCCCTGACTAAAGATAGACAAACCTGTCAGTTATGGCTTCTTTCAGTTTCTCATTTTCCCAATCTCATATTTGGTTTACCTCATTTCTATATACATTTGTGATTATTATTATTTTTAAAAATACTCTGCATGAACATGTGTGTACAATTTTGTACACATTTCTAAAATATGTCATTTTGTACACAGTTTTGTTGAATAAATGCATTTTTGCAAGCAACTTTCCCCAATACAGTATACATTTTAGTGAAAACAAGCTATGCGTTTTTGTGCACACTTTTTACTAACAATGTTTTGGAAACATTCTTTGGTTGGAGAACTGCAGAATTCAGAAAAGTGCAAATTTCAAAGGAGAGCTGTGTTTCAATTTGCTTATTAATAGAATTATTTATTAATTATTAAACAATGGATTTGGTAGATTCATGAACCAAATTAATTTCTCCCCCATCCCTACCCCTGACACAGGGCAATATTCAAATGTCCTGTCCAGATTATGGAAACACTATGTCAGAGCTGCCACTCCATATTATCAGCAGATAGTTTAAACTTAATAATATAATATAATATAATATAATATAATATAATATAATATTATAATATAATATAATATAATATAATATAATATAATAATGATCAGCAGATAGCATTAAACTCCTTCCCTAAACACATTATGAGATGAGTGTCTGATCTTCCTCAATGTTACAAAGATGTGGAGACAACAACCAGGGCCGGCCCATTCATGAGACTTGGAGAAGCAACTGCCTCAGACAGCAGGGTCTGGTGGGGCAGCAGATCCTGATGTCAATCTTTCTTTCCTCCTTTGTTCCTGATGCACATCTTTCCTGAACCCTTCTTCCTGGGCAGAGAGGGAGGGTGTTATTTGGGGTCTCCTTCAGGTGGCAAAATTTCTTGGGCCAGCCCTTATCATTGTGGTGTCATCAGTATTTAATATAATAGGACAGACATGCTTGATCATTTGAATGTGATATTTTAGTTAGGTAATAGTTTTACATACAAAATGATTTCCATCAACTCCCCCTTTCACCTGCCCCTACTCCATTTCCATGGTTGCTGCTCAGTCCATAGGGGCAAATCTGGAGATGCATGAGGCTGCAGACCAAAGGGGAAGGCTAGGAAGCCCATTAACATGAACATGAATTCTATCCCATTCATGGAAGGTACATTAGAATCCAAGCCAATAACTGCAAGTGGTTATAGCCGCCTTCTTTTTTCCTTTGACACTTGCAATTTTTCTCCACATTTTAAGCAGCCTGCTTTAAAATATTCTGATCATTTCTGTTTTGCATTCCTTCGGTGCCTACCATTTTTAAGACCAATCATTTTTGTGCCCCCAGTTTTATGAATATTCTTTGGGGTGCTTAAAAGCTGAAATTGTTATTCCATGATCACAAGAATCAAATATTCGCCAACTTTTATCTCATTTATCATTTATAGTTTATTTTCTTGGGAATAGGTCCAAAACCATCTCTGGCCTTTCTGATTGCTCAGCAAATTTGGAGGGAAATAACTCTATTTTACCTCCCCAAATAACCTTTGCTATTCATTTCATAAGTCAGTGCCAGGGTAATTGAAGTCTTCATGATTAATGATCTGTCTTTTCACAAATATCTCCTATGCATATAAACATTCCCCTGACCTGTTGCTGTCATACCATTCTGCATGTTTATGCATATTTCTTTACAAAAATGTTTGTGTCTTTGCTGTCATTCATTTCCGCCCAGCTCTGTCTGAAACTGTGCACTGCTGTGCCAGAGTTGATATGTTTCTTTCTCATTTAGAAATACAGTGACTTTTTCTAATGTAACCTAGGACTCAGCCCTAGGCTCTTTTAAGGATGTAACAAACTGAAAATTGTTCCTCACTCTGGTATTAAATGCTTGGGTCACAGAGCAGAGTGTTTATGACCTCCACTTGTAGTCCTTAATACTTTATGCAGACTTTGCACCTTCTATGTTCTCTTGAGTTTGGCTGAATTGGGGATAGGTTAACAGATGAAGTTTCAATTAGCCACATGCTTGTTTCTTAATTTTGCACATTCTCTCTGCTCTGCCATCCCAACTTCTTACAGATTTCCCTAACCCAGATAGAGAAACAAATGTGCACTGCCAGCTGGGTTATGGCTTAGGGCCAAGCTACACATGGCGTTAGCCACATCACTCCACTTTAAGTTCAGGCTTTCTTTTTCCTTTTCTGTTTTCTCGAGTAGCCAGGACAAGGTCCCTGATTTGACTCAGGACCCTATCAGTGGGGGGCTCAATCCAGATCAAACTACACCCAACCACAAGTACCACACCTGCCGTTTACATTGCCCAAAATGTTGCATGGAAACAAATTGGACATTTCAAGCTATGCAAATTGCAGGTGCAGAGCCTCCAATTTGGATCAGGTCTACAATGGTGGACAAAGGGTTGAAGACTCTGTATCCTCTCCTCATAGTAGTGTCCTAATAGAGATTGAGGGCCTGAGCTCATTTGTTTTTGTTGTTGTTGTTGTTTTAAAAAAATGTGTTTTTTTAAAAAAAATCCATTTTTCACATTCACTTTTGAAGTGGTGAATTTTCATAACTCATAACAACACATGGCCACAGTAGCCATTGTGTTCCATTATGCCTTGGGACGAGTGAATCAGTCTATTTTCAGTCCATGTCACTTTTGCATGACGTGTTTGCTATGTATACAGGCATTGTAGACCAAAGCCAGGCTCTATGCATGAAATGCAGACCTACATAGGCCTCCTGGAGCTCAGGAGCCTCATCTGCATAACAAAAGATAGAGAGGATTCTAAAACCCTCCAATGACATTGTTAGTAGCTGGCAGCCAGCCAATACCAGCTGAGATAAGGTCAGTGTTGTGATTCGCTAAATGGCGCATTAAGGTGACCTATCACAGGTAGTGTGTGTGTTTTGCCTGGGCCGGCTTAAGGTTTATATATTGGGCCAAGTGCCCCTGTTTGTCATTCTTGCTCTTCTTGTTCCTGATGTTCCAGTAAATCCTTTTTGAGCCGAATCTCAGCCTTGGTCATGCCTGAACCCACCTACACTTCAGTGTTCATCTATAAGCCCATTCCATCCCGTTTCTGAATAAATCTGTGAATTTTGTTTTAAATTAAAAGCATGAAAATTCACACCTAAGTATATATATTTGCAGGCATGGTTTCTCTCAAAATACACATTTCTAAACATATTTTTTTAATGTGTTCAGTTTAAAAAGGTTTTTGATATATTTTCTGAGCTGAGAATTGTGTTAGCATATGCAGGAATTGCAAAAGTCAGTGGGCAACTATGTTCTGATCCTCACATCAGTCTGGGAGGTGCAGGTCATGTCAGTTCATGTCAGAATTTGCAAATATCTGCTTTCAAAAGCTTCCCTAGCTATATCGGTGCTCTGATTTACAGACGGTGGACTCAGCTATACAACTGCAAATAAAACATTTAAGTGTGTTTTAAGTGGAAGATGCAATGTGATACTAGATGACAATGGTGAGCCTTATGGAAAATTCAATGTATTTTTTAAAAAACCCTTAAAAAACAAACATTTTTCAGAACGGTTTTTATATGTGTGTAGATTCCACCCTGGACTGGTAGTTGTTAGAGGCCCACCTTGCATCACAGACACTCTTCCCAATTATGTGTTGGTCAGGGTAAATAATAGTTTTGGACATGGGATTACAGGTGTAAAAATATTTAGAATCTGTAAATCTTGATTACCCTGTGTACTGCT
The DNA here is from genome assembly GCF_027172205.1 of Podarcis raffonei. Taxonomy (NCBI): domain Eukaryota; kingdom Metazoa; phylum Chordata; class Lepidosauria; order Squamata; family Lacertidae; genus Podarcis; species Podarcis raffonei. Next base: position 50,898,579 of record NC_070608.1, on the reverse strand, counting down.
ATAATCCAAGACAGGGCATGAATAAAATGTAAATCAGAGCCTCTTTGAATTTCACTCGCTAATTTCACTGACTAATCTTTACTTATTCATCTTCCTGTTTCTTCAGAGTGTTCCACCTTTGACTTGCAATTAACCTGAAAGCATCACTTCACATCTTCTTTGCTTCAACGCCTGTAGAGCATAGGAAAAACCATATTTAAAAGCTTTAGTCCCTTGCCTGTGTCATTAATTCCAAACTCAACCCCTTCCCTTGCATTTAAACGAAATCCACATACCCTTTGCTTGATGCTTTTAACCTCAACTCAAATAAATAAATAAACCATTGTCCTGTTTGCTAACATCCATTGGACACAACTTTCCAACTATTAAGATGAACCACTCACATATTGCTGAATTAGCTTTATATGTTAGCTGTTTATTTGTAATTGACCCTGTACAAAAGACTGCTCATGGAAAAACATTACCTCAAATGCTTGCCAGAGATCTTGCCATCTAGTTGACTCATATTATTAGGGAGGGTAATGAAACATAACCACATAATGAATGTAAATAACAAAATGTCAGCTCTGCCAAAAGGTAAAGAGGATGTCAGATGCACCTTCTGTACGTAAAGAGGCTTCCACAATACTGCCTCAACTGAAGCAGTTCCATAAATAAGCTTCATAAGTGTTATGTCCAGCAGTTGACCTGCTGACATCTCTTGAAATGTAGTATCCAAGGATGGTGGTCACTTGATGCCATTTCAAGGCAGGCAACACTGTTGGTCTCAGATGGGGGATGATGTCAAGGGGGGGTAACAGTTGGGAAAGGCTATGTCATGTCATTTAGTGGAATGGGGCAAGTGCAAGTATGGTGGAAGGTGAATGGAAGTAGACAATGCTGAAATAAGCTTTGGTGAAAAATGTGAAAAGAAGAGAGGTATTAACAGAGTCACTTTAAATAACACAAATGTAGTCCAGAAAGAATAGAAACTGGGTGAACTGAACCAAAACAGTGCATAACATGAGGTTATTTCCCTCCCCCCCCCATTGTGTAGGTCTTTTTGTCCTCTGCTTTAGTCTTGACAATAAATACTCAGAATTTTGTTCTTAATCTCCTGTCACACCTTTGAATCTAAAGCTCATTACACTGAAAGGTAAATCCTACACCCTAATGCAAGCACACAACTCCGGTTGATATTCAAGGGCAGGATTCAGTGGCAAGAGATTTATCACCTGTTCTTGTCTCAACTTGGCACTTACGGTTTTCTGTATGTTTTTCAAGCATTTGACATGGTGTGTGTGTGTGTGTCATTAACAGCACAGGAAGGGATCCATCACATAACTGGTATTAAACAGCCTTCAAATTCAGAATGCATTGAAATAAATGAGCTAAGGAGGGGGGAAATGCAAACTACTTAAGAGAATACCACATATTTTCAAAACAAATGTATTATATAAGCCATTTAGAAATAATACAATATAAATTGTAGTCTAAACATAGAGTAAAAAAAGGGAAGATAAACCAGCATGGTTGTTAGAGGATTTTCTGAAAAACTAAATATAGGCTTCCTTTAGCCTTGACATTTACTTTTCCAGTAGTTCTCACTGATCAGTCTCCTATTTGGCATTTGAAATAAACCGAATGATGGAAGTAAACTTTCTTCACGGAACCACTTGGTTTTAATGAATCTTCTCAGTCCTTAAATGTTTGCATTTTGTGAACTACTGAAAGACAGTTTTATCTCATGAAGAATTATAGTTTTTAAAGAGCAAACTTGCCTACTGGGCTGGCGCTCTCTCTCTCTCTCTCTCTCTATATATATATATATATAGTAGGAATGAACATCAGCTCTGATGTAACCCAAATAACAAGGCATATCAGGGTGGTTCTCAACTCTCCTTCTCAAGTCAGATTAAGCCATCAACAAGGGGTGTCAAGGCAGGTGTCCAAAATTCTGAGTAGTTCTGTCACCTCCAAAACTTCAAACAGTTAAACATGGTACATTTTCATTTTATTTCCTTTCTTTTCTGAGAAATGAAACCATGCTGGCTAGAGGAACATCTTGAGCTTTCATGGGTGTTGGGAGGGGGGAAGCAGAAAAGAGGGGTGAAGATGGGTGGGACCATTTTTTTGAAGAACAGGTGTAGCTTGTAATCACAGTTAGTTTCCCATTATACTACAATCACAATCATTTGCATGGGTTGTCAGTCTCCTCTGAGTTTTGGCTATGAGAAGAGCATAAGTGGCTAGGATAGACTATTGGGGTAATCTGCTTCTTTCCAAACCATTGTTGATGATGATAATAATACAATTTAGTCACATAATAATAATAATAAATCATCTCTGGGTGATTTACAAAAATAATAAATGAGTTAAAAATAGAGCAATTCACAATACAATAACAAAACAACACGAACCACATCAAACACAACTCACAGTGCAAGCCTAACCATGTCAACTCAGAAGTAAATCCTGTTGGGTTGAAAAGTATGTAAGTGGGATTAGGATTATAGCTTTAATGGTAGTTCATAGTGGTGGATAAAGGAAGCAACAGGAAAAGAGAAGATGTCTGGAAGGGAGTATTGGCCAAGCCCATTGTTTTCTTAAACAATATTAAAGCAAAACAATATTAAATCTGGATCCACATTTGTGTCCAAAATTTATAGATGGCAAAATGGGACGGCGGGGCAGGCACTGAACCAAATAATCTCCAGAGGGTGATAGAACGATTCCAACAGTTCAGGAACAGCTTGAAAAGATTTTTTTAAACAACAAAATCTAGTGTAGGCTTTTGGTGTTCGTTTAATTATCTATTTGCAAATGTACCGATCAAATAGCTATTATAGGAATGAAGCAAGAAGCACACAGGCAAAGCCAATTCCCAGAAATATCAGAGCAAATCAACCTCCATACCAACTAGTTTTAAATCAAAACTGGTTCTCCCTCCCAAAAAAATCTCAGCAAATCCTGAGACGCATATTTTTTGCTCGTATATTTGAGTACAATTCTGATTTGTTTTGGGCAAAGGTATCTATCTTGCCAGCATCGAGTTGCCCCTTAATTGGTTTCTATTGCCCTCATAGTCTAGGAGGTAACACTATGTTCAAGATAAAGGAACATGATACCTGTTTTCTGAATTTGGAGAATATCAATGCATACTCCCAGATATATACAGTGTGGCAGCCTTTTGTTTGGGGGTGATTCGGAAAACATGTTATTTGAAGTAAGTGCATTGAAATAGTAGACAGCCCTTGAAATGAGTGTCATCATAGATCAATTTAAACTGTCGTAAGAGGAAGTTCAATTGTTGCAAGATAATTTCTGCTTACTCCATGCAGGGACCCTGTATGTATGGGGAAAGAAGAAAGACACTATTCCAGTAGACAACATATCCATCAGTATCCTTAATACCACCTTATCAAAGCTTTAAAAGCACATGATGGACAGCTCTGCTTTTTTCTTATGATAGTTCCTGTTTTTGTTGCTTACTAAAAAGTAACTTTATAGACAATAAACAGAAATGGGGACATGGCAAATAGGAGAGGTTTTGAGTTTCCCAAATCCTTTCCCTTCTTTTCACTCGATTTCAGCCTTCTGGCTACTTTTTATTATAGAAAAAACTAGGAGGAAGGGGAATCACAGAACTGCACAACATATGAAGCATAGCCCTCAATGGTGGAGAATCAAGGACTTTGAACAGGTATATCTGAGGCACAGAAAGTGCAAAAATGCTATTTTTATAGCCCTTAAGACTATGAAGTTATGTTATGAATGTGATACTCAGCAAAATCTCTGGTGTGAATGGGCAGCCAAGCAGCATCTTCAAGGAGTGAAGCTTAAATGCCTCGAAACTCTTTCCATTTCCCCATGACTGGTAGGTACAGAAGAAATTATGCAGATCAATGAAATATTTGCAGTTTTGTTTCATTTTCACAATTTATATTGATTGAAGAATTCAGTTTTTCTTGGCACAGAACTTAGATTGTATGTAGGTGTTTGCACAAAGTTTACACAGTCTCATTCTTGAGTTCTCACATGTCCAGAAGTCTATCTTCTTGCATATAGACAGTAAAAAGAAACACTTCTTCTGGAGAAATATCCAGTATTCCTTGTGGGGCGAATCCAGAGTTTCTTGAACCTGACATCTCTGCTTGTCATCCATCAAATACTATTTGCAAACCCCAGAAATATGGCTTAGCTTTTTAAAAAGTCTTCCCCCTCCCCCTTCTTTTCAACGTAGCAATATTTGGTTATTGACTGAAATCTTGCACATTTGTGGTAAATGAGGCTTCAAAAACACTTTGTCAAAGACACAGTTTGGAAATACACTGTGCCGACAAATGCAATCTAAAATGAAGGCTGATTACCTTGCCACTTTGGAACAGACTGTCACAGAGCTGTGTTCTGAAACATAATCAATACCATCGACTTCAAGTTGATTCTCAGACCTATAAAGGCCAGTTAAATAAAAGTTGAAGAAGAGAAACCTTTTGCTGTTTTTTTTAATAAAAAAAATATAGAAACTCCTGCTGTATGGGTAACTGCTTCCTGCCCACATAGTCTAGTAGCTATTCCTAAGGAACAGCTCAACTCAGTGTAACAGACCTTAATAGGATACCTTAAGGACTGCTTCCTCCCCTTCTAGCCAGGCTGCAGCTAAGATCCATTCAAGAAAGCAGTCTCTTTGTCCTAACAATGATGAAGCCTTGGTCAATGAAGATGAGAGAAAGAGTCTTTTTTGTGGCTGCAGCTGCATAAGAACATAAGAGCCCTGTTAGCTCAGGCCAATGGTCCTTCTGATTCAGCCTCCTGTTCCCACAGTAGCCAACCAGAGAGAGAGGAAGAGAGAATGTTTAAAACCTAGATAGAAATGCAGAACTTCCATATTTTCTCAAACACAGAGACACGCACATGGTTATGGTATCAACAGTTGCAACAGAGAGAAATGACACATCAACCACCCAGTCCTTCTCCCCATTCACAAAAATAATGTGAATCAGCTACAAATAATGTGTTTTGAGCAGTTTGGAAGTGTGACCTTCAAGGAATCAGCTATAGCAAACTCAGGGGCTGCTCTTCATGCAATGCTGTCTAGGATTGAATTGCCCTCCTAACAACAGCAGGGTGGGGCGGAAGAACCTTCACAACAAGGGCTAAAAAGCTGACAGGACAACTACTTAAATTTCACATGTGGGTTTTTTTTCTGCCCAGAGACACATGGGAGGGACCTCTTTGCCATAGCTATACTTTTAGATTCGGATTGGTTGAGTGGTGCAGATTGATTGGCCAGAGAACAGTAGATTGACAGAAGTGTCTGCTGAGGTTCTTCCCTTGAGTTCAAATGAAGCACAAATGTGGGGGGAACAGGAAAGAGTTTGTGGCTTTGAGATTTTTTTGAGGGAGGGTTTTTTTAAAAAAAAAATGCTTCACATTCTCCTTGGTAGGACTATAACCCTGTGGTTCTGGTAGAACAGCCTCCACTGGCTACTGTCTCCAGGACTCTCTCAGCCAAATCCAGCAGCATTACCCCAGGAGCTTTTTGTAACTTGGCAGCATGCAACAGTGTGTATTTTGTTTCATCGTCCTCAACTATTTAAAGTTATTGGTATTCCAACCAGATTCCTTTTCCATTAGAATTCATCCGCTCATAGTTTCATGTTCCTGAACTGAAGTTTTAATCCTCTGTGTGAAATTTTACAATTAGCCGCTCCAGAAATGATTATGTTGTCACAAAGAGAAGATTAGGGCTCTATGTGTGAGAGATCATCAGGGAGAGATGAACCCTGGATATATAATGATATGAATCTCATGCAAATGAAAAGTAAATGCCAAGGTAGAAAAAACGTAAAAGTGGGGGGGAGGAATAATTTTTTATGGAGAGAGAAAAAATGCCTTCAAATGTATTCATTTTCAAGGTTTATAAGAAGACATCAATGTGAAAGTTGTGGTTTCATAAACTGATTAAACTCAGTTGAAATGCACAGTACAGGTCCAAAGGAAATTAATGGCCTGTGAACATCACACAACCCCCCTAATGCAAGCCCCATTCATTTTCCTGTGCCAAGTCAACAGCGTGAAGGGTGGTCCACAGTATAAGAAAAATAAACTTTGAGAATGTTAACCAACTTTAAATAACCAACTTTAGATTATACTAATAGGTAAGGTAAAAATACCAATATACTGACCGGGAATAATGCTGCAATTCTTCAGCTTTTGAAGAGACACCTAGATATAAGTGGAACCAAAATTTCCATTAGTGACTCAAAACCTTTTTAAAAAATTCATTATTTACAAAAATGCACAAGGCAGCCATGCTAGTTCACATGCTTTGAAGACGACATATATCTGAACATAGGCAAACCATCTATTGTTGCACACTACTCTTAAACCATTGAATTAATGAAGACAAAATATGTGTCTGGGATCTTATGAGCTCATTCATGTGTAGAGGAGATCCAAAATCAGAAAAGGGGAACAAGGCACATGTCTGATCCAATTCCTGATGTTATGTGGCTTTCCATGGTCCACTCCCACCAATGTCCATATCTAGGTAGAGTTCCAAATCCCAGAGAAGCCTAGGTATGTAACTTTTCCCCCTGCTGAAGTGTACAACTAACACTTGGGTAACTGGGCTGGGGCTGGAGGAAGTAGGCAGTTCAGAGCCTTGCTGTTCCTTCACATGAGTAATGTGGGAAGGTGGCTATGGAGTCTATTATACCATTCACTGGAAAATGATCCTTTTTAAATGTATTGGTTCTTCTTCAATGTATGAATTTAATATCTTGTTCCAGCTTGCTGTTAATTGAGCAAGGCTTTTATACTGTTTCTGGATATTGTATTTTGTTTACATTCCTCTGCTTCTAATTCTCTTGGTTACCTTTTGCATCTTCAGCCCTTTTATCCATTTTTTAAAGTAACACCTTCAAGATTTAATTGCTTTTGTCTTTTTAAAGAACTCTGTCCTGAGGAATGAGACTGCTGGAACTTCATCCCCCATTTGGTAGAATAATCTCTCTGGTGCACATTTCTGCATAACGGTTTGCAAGCAATATTCATCTCAAAGGGTATATATATATATATATTAAAGTTCTTGTTTGCTCTCATTTGAATAAAACTATAACACTGTCAGGCATTCAAAGATAAATAGGCAATGCTTCCCTGAATGTTCAACAGCAGCTATATCTGATGCCATAAAATGACATTTGAAATCATCTGAAGACATAGGCCATCAGGGAATCGGTGAAATAGAAAATGAATGTAATTATTGGCTGTTCACATTTGAAAATCTTTTTCTTTCTTTTGCACGATGCAGTATAGTATATTTATACTGATAATGCTGAAAATGTTAAAATAGCATTACCTTTCTTAATGACCATGCAATGGGCTTTCTTTTTTAAAAAAGTTATCCCTTGTCGTTTCTACACATTTGCCAGTAGTTTTGAAAAGTTGGCAGTAGTAACATCACAGTCCTAGTCATGTCTACACAGAAGTAAGTTCTATTCCATGTAAGCAGGGTTAGAAGTGCAGCCTAGTACTGTAGCTAAAACCATAGGAAATATGAAGAAGAAAATAACATGCATCTGGGGCTCACTTGTGGCTATTTGTTTTAACTCTTCTTCCTCGTTTTCCTTTCATCTCTGGAGATCACATTAGATACTTGATATAGTCATAGGATTGCATCCAATGTTGGTTATACTCAGAGTAGGCCCACTGAAAAGAATGGGCATGACTAACTTGTGTCCATTCATTTAAATGGGTTTACTCTGAGTATGTCTAATATTGAATACAACCCCTTCGTATTGTTTTTGAAACATACTCCTTGGTAGGTTTCTCTGCCTGTCTAAGCCCTCTACTAATACATTTTTCTTCTTATAAAATAAAACTAATGCTATTAGACCTTCAGTTATCAAGTTCAGTTAATCATGATGTGTTTGGTTAAATATAAGATAGATTTTCGGGATCAGATCAAAAGTTCATGTAGTCCAGTACTTTGCCTCTAGAAGAGAGAAGCCAAATCTTTTGGCCCAAATGTCTTTACAGAAGCAAGGCCTGCTGGAGAAACCATTTCCCACTGTTTGTGCAGGATAATATTTACTAAGGGCATATGGCCTTTGAGCAGAGAAGATCCATTTTTGGCTTTCAAAAATATGCATCATGATTTGTTCTGATTTTTATTTTATTATTTAAAAAATCTTGACTATTGACCATCCTATCCCATGACAATTAATTCCATAAGTGTTTTTTGCATTGTATAATGCTTGGGGGGGGGGGCATGGAATCTCCAACTTTTGCCATTATTCATAATTTCATAACATCTATCATATTTCCTCCTAAACTCAAATGATACAGTTCTTAAGCCTTCTTTTATGGAGAAAATGCTCCCTGTCCCTGCCAAAAATACATGAGAAGTTGCCTTTTTCTGTTGGTTCTCTTGCTCAGCTATGCCTTTTTTGAAATGGGGATTCTGGAAGATAAGCATATGTGGGTGCACAATGGGTTTATGTCTTTCTATTATGATATTCGGGGGGGTCAAGTTCGTCCAGGGGGTCCGGCACACTTCCTCCGCGCAGCTCTGCTCTTCCCCCCTGGAACCTTTGACTCCAGCAGAGTAAACACAGCAGAAGAAGAAGCTTGAACGTTCTGTCGTGTGGTGGCAATAACTCAGGCTGACACGCAGCTCTCCTTATCTTAAAGTCTTTATTGCTGTACAGATCAACACATCGTAAATCTTCCCGGTGAGACGCAACTCATGTTGCTCCTTTCTCCTTGAAGCAAACACGCAGACTGAAAAACACACGGAGAAATCCACGCCCCTTCCGTGTTCTCTGCCCGCCCTCAGAATGTGAGGCGTCATCACTCAGAACTCTTAACCCTGTCAGTTCTGAGCCCCCTCAACACCCCCTCTCGAATCACGTTCTGAGAGGACTTCTGAGTGTTCAACACCTTCCCCATTGCCTTCCGCCCCTTCCTGGCATCGTTGTTAGGCACCTGTTGAACCTCACAAACCTCAGGTTCGCACTGTGCGAAACCAACCCACGCATTTGTGACCTGAAACCTCTCAGGTGGAATTCCCTTTGTTGCCCTTGAAGACCGCCTGGGCACAAACTGGGGTTTTTCTCCTGACCCACTGGGGCCAGCATGTGCGTCTTCCTCATCAGAAGACTCCCCCTCTGACTTGACACGTCTGTGAGCTTTCTCCATTATGCGCACAGGAGATGAGGGCTCACTCTTGGACACTCCCTTCACAACCTGTGGAGACGCCCTACTCTGTTCAGGGACCTGGTCTCCACCAGCAGGTTCAGGCTCTGGCTCTCTTTCCTCCTCAGAGTCGGACAGACAATCTGAGTGAACGTCAGAGCGCACTTTGCGCCTAGCCCAGCCATCCTGCTCAAAGAACTCAGCCTGTTTACTGACCAGAAGCTTGGTCTGATCACCTTCTGGGTATGCGAATCTCCACCCCTTGGTCGCGGGTTCATACCCACAGAAGATCATTTCCTGGTACCTTGGACCACCTTCTTGCTGCAACCACTTTGGTACAGGCACCATGGCTCTGCAACCAAAAGTGCGAAAGAAATGCACAAGCGGCTTCTGCTGATGAAGCAGGAAATACGGGGTATCACCTACCACTGCATTGTAGCACCTGTTCATCGTGAAATTGGCCGTTTTTACCGCCTCCCCCCAAAAACTGTGAGGCAAACCAGAGTCATCCAGTAGAATTTCGGATGCTCGAACCAGGGCTCTACTCCTCAGCTCTGCCACGCCACTCTCCTGAGGAGAAGTCACCTTGTGACGTATCCCCCTCTGGCGAAAGAAACCCTTTAGAGCAGGCCCAGTGACCTCAGAACCGCGGTCAAACTGGAAACCTTGCACCTTGGTGGAGAACCTCTGTTCCACCTCTGCAACCCAATCTTTGATCAGTTGCGCTGCTTCCTCCTTCGTTCTCAGCGTGAACGCCCATGCGTTCCTTGTAAAATCATCTGTCAGCACCATCAGCCACTTGGCCTTGCCCAGACTTGGCTGTGGCATACCTAAAAGGTCTGCATGCACAAACTCAAAAGGCTTTGTGGTGACCCTCTCCACCCTGGGATGGCTAAATCCCTTGTTTCTGGCTTTCCTGCAAGCCTTGCACTTCAAAGGTTTACCACATTCTTTTACCTTGCAACCTTTGGTGCACTCTGATAACATCTGAACGTCCTCACAGGACCCATGTGACATCCTCTTGTGCCACACGCAAGCACACGACACATGAGTGTGGTCAGTGGCTTTCCCCTCACCCTCGAGAGGTGATTCCAGAACAAAGAGGTTGTTCTGATTTCTTTCAACACTTACGAGCTGCCTCCCATCTCTGGAGATGGTGCAAATATTTTTTTCAAAACTCACAGAATATCCCTCCTGTAAAAGAGAAGGTACAGACAGCAAGCAATGCTTTATCTCAGGGAGAACATAAACCTTCAATTCAGCCTGTAAAAAAGAGACAAACAAGTTAGAAATATGGGTTACACGGCCCTGTGCACCTGTAGCAAATCTAACAGTTTTCTCAGTTGAAACAGCTTTGCAGTTCCACATTTGTCCATCAGGTGGCGCTGTTATCAAATGGGCATTCGCAGCTGAGTCAACAACCCAACGTAGGACCCTCCCCCCACCGGAGTTGTCCTTCTTTGTTGCCTTGGCAACTGACTTCCTGCTCCTCCCGACCGTGGAGCTCTCGCTGCAGGTGGTGTTGTCCAAAACCGCCATCGCCGCAGACAGTTGAAAAACGCTGTCACGTCTACTCCCTCTGTTGCCATGGAAACCCGGCTGGTTCCCATGGGAAGTGACCTTGGGCGCATCCTGCCTTGGCTCCGTTGCTCTCTGTGGGCAGTTGCGTCGCAGGTGTTCAGCTGAGGCACAAACAAAACATCGCCTAGTGGAAAACTTTGCAAACTTGCCTTTGGACGTCAGCGCCCCCCCAACCTTTCCAGCAGCTCTCCTTGAGGCTTTTCTGCCGTTGGGAAAATGGCTTTTGGCTTCCAGCTCTGTGGTTTCTCTGCAAACCCCTCTCAGCTCCTGCCAAACAGCCTGGGCACTCTCAAGACCCTTGGACTGGCCTTCCTGGCCTGCACCCCCAAACTTGGATGCACAGCCTCCAGAGGAACAGCTTGCCTCTGCTTTCCTCTTCCCAGCTTCCAGCAGCTTTCCAGCACACGGCTGCCTGTCTCTCTGGCGTTCCCCAGCTTCTGTGCAGCATCTGGCCCGCTCTGGGCCTCCAGCCCCCTCTGGGCTTCTTGAGCATGGTGCTTCCTCAGAGCAATTCTCAGCCCCCTCCAGCCTGGCTCCCACTGCTTTCAGTGCCTGCCAACCGACCCAGGGCTTGCTCCCGTCCACCTTATCAAAAGGGATTGACGACTCCTGGCTGTCTGCCATCTCTCCCCGGGGGCCCAGCCTACTCACGACACAGTAGCACCTCCCGGTCCGGCAGATCCTTCCCAGCGAGCTCCCTTCGCTCCAGCTGGCTCCGGCTACTCCTTAGCTGGCCTTTGGCTGCTGGCCTCTTTGCCTGCAGTCTCCTCACACGCACGAACGTTGCTTATCTTTATTGCTGGTCTCCATAACCTATTCGGGGGGGTCAAGTTCGTCCAGGGGGTCCGGCACACTTCCTCCGCGCAGCTCTGCTCTTCCCCCCTGGAACCTTTGACTCCAGCAGAGTAAACACAGCAGAAGAAGAAGCTTGAACGTTCTGTCGTGTGGTGGCAATAACTCAGGCTGACACGCAGCTCTCCTTATCTTAAAGTCTTTATTGCTGTACAGATCAACACATCGTAAATCTTCCCGGTGAGACGCAACTCATGTTGCTCCTTTCTCCTTGAAGCAAACACGCAGACTGAAAAACACACGGAGAAATCCACGCCCCTTCCGTGTTCTCTGCCCGCCCTCAGAATGTGAGGCGTCATCACTCAGAACTCTTAACCCTGTCAGTTCTGAGCCCCCTCAACATATGATACTTACTTTTTTAATTTCACTCTTCTTTCCTAATAAATCCTAATACTGAATATTCCTGTTAAGGCTACAGCATATTGGGCTGACATTTTCAGTACTTGCTTGTTTGCTAGGATCTGAAATCTATTTCCTGGGTAGTTACCACCAATTTAAAGTCCATCAGCATATATATGAAATTTTCATCTTTTAAATAAATAAAAATGTGCCAGTCGCCATCACTTTGAAGTTGCTTGTGTTGCACACTTTACAGAGACCTTTTGGAGTTCTTTGAAATCTTTCGAAGATTTCATTACTCTAAATAATTTGGTATCATTGGAAAACTTGTCTAGGGTCTTGTCCAGAAAGTAGTGGGGGAAAATGAGTGTTTGGACCCCTGGGCACTCACTTGTGGGGTGCCTCGGAATTCTATTCTCTCCCCCATGCTTTTTAAAACCTAAATGAAACTGCTGGGAGAGAGCATATGGGGTATTGGGCTGGGCGTTCACCAATATGTGGGTGATACCCAGCTCTACCTCTCATTTAAATCAGAACAAGTGAAGGCAGCAAATGTCCTGTGTGAGTGCCTGGAGGCAGTTGGAGGATGGATCGCAGCTAACAAATTAGGGTTGAATCCTGACAAGACAGAAGTGCTGTTTCCGGGGGACAGGAGGCGGACAGGTGTGAGGGATCCTCTGGTCCTGAATGAGGTAACTGTGCCCCTAAAGGACTAGGTGTGCAGCCTGGGAGTCATTGTGAACTCACAGCTGTCGATGAAGGCACAGGTCAATTCTATGCCCAGGGCAGCTGTCTACCAGCTCCATCTGGTATGCCTGCACATTGTCTCACCAGGATGGTATATGGTCTGGATATCTCCCACTTGGGCTACTTCAATGAGCTCTATGTGAAGCAACCTTTGAAGGTAAATCAGAAACTACAGCTAATCCAGAATGCGGCTGCGAGACTGGTGACTGGGAGCAGCTGCCATACCATATAACACCAATTCTAAAAGATCTACATTGGCTCCCAGTACGTTTCAGAGCAAAATTCAAAGTGTTGGTGATGACCTTTAAAGCCCCAAGCAGCTTCAACCCTTTATACCTGAAGAAGCATCTCCACCCCCATTGTTCAGCCCAGACACTGAGGTCCAGTTCCGAGGGCCTTCTGGCAATTCCATCATTGCAAAAAGTGAGGTTACAGGGAACCAGGCTGAGGGCCTTCTCAATAGTGGTGCCTGTCTTGTTGAATGCCCTCCCGTCAGATGTCAAGGAAATAAACAACTACCTGACTTTAAAAGACATCTGAAGGCAACCCTGTATAGGGAAGTTTTAAATTTGTGATGCTTTAGTTCGAAAGCACGTCAAAGTGCAAGTAGATAAATAGGTACCGCTCTGGCGGGAAGGTTAACGGCGTTTCCGTGTGCTGCTCTGGTTGGCCAGAAGCGGCTTAGTCATGCTGGCCACATGACCTGGAAGCTGTATGCCGGCTCCCTTGGCTAATAAAGCGAGATGAGCGCCGCAACCCCAGAGTAGACCACGACTGGACCTAATGGTCAGGGGTCCTTTACCTTTACCTTACTGTAGTTTTATAATTTCCGGAAGCTGCCCAGAGTGGCTGAGGCAACACAGTCAGATGGGTGCCATATAAATTTTAGTAGTAGTAAGGTAAAGGGACCCCTGACCATTAGGTCCCGTAGTGACCGACTCTGGGGTTGCGGCGCTCATCTCACTTTATTGGCCAAGGGAGCCGGAGTACAGCTTCCGGGTCATGTGGCCAGCATGAGTAAGCGACTTCTGGCAAACCAGAGCAGTGCATAGAAACGCCGTTTACCTTCCCGCCGGAGTGGTACCTATTTACTTGTACTTTGACGTGCTTTCAAACTGCTAGGTTGGCAGGAGCAGGGACCGAACAACGGGAGCTCACCCCGTCGTGGGGATTCAAATCACCGACCTTCTGATCGGCAAGTCCTAGGCTCTGTGGTTTAACCCACAGCGCTACCCACGTACAGTAGTAGTAGTATTTAAATCTTGTACATATTAATAGGAAAGCTGAAATCCATGAGTCTTGGATAATAACATATAAACCACAGGTGTACCCTTCTTGACTTTAAATAGCATTCTCAATGTGTTACACTCCTAATGTTGGTCTTACATCATTGTACATAACTCAAATAAACTGTTGGCAATCTGTGTGGTCTTTCTTCCACAAGAACTGAGGTTTTCCTAGTAAGCAGTAGAAAGGCCTGTTCACTGAAGTTTAAATCTCATCCTCTGCTACTAGATTTCCACGTGTCCTGTTCTTTAGGATATTGCAAGCTCTCACCTGCAACAATTTAAAGCAACTCAGTCTATAACCTCTTTATTCCTTGGATTCTTTTCTGATGTATCCTCTTGCTTTCTCCCCTTGCCTCTATTCTTCTTGAATTAAAGTCTTTTAACATGTTGAAGTGGTCTGTTTGATCTTTTTTTGTAGTACTTTTGTCTTGATACAATACATTATCTTGTGTGTCCTACAAGATAATGCCTGGGGAGGCATGTTCACTGAAGTTTAAATCTCATCCTCTGCTACTAGATTTCCACGTGTCCTGTTCTTTAGGATATTGCAAGCTCTCACCTGCAACAATTTAAAGCAACTCAGTCTATAACCTCTTTATTCCTTGGATTCTTTTCTGATGTATCCTCTTGCTTTCTCCCCTTGCCTCTATTCTTCTTGAATTAAAGTCTTTTAACATGTTGAAGTGGTCTGTTTGATCTTTTTTTGTAGTACTTTTGTCTTGATACAATACATTATCTTGTGTGTCCTACAAGATAATGCCTGGGGAGGCAAATTGGTAGGGAGCAGAATAAAATAATAATAATATGTGAAAATGATTTCATTTTGCTGCACCACTTTTAAGCAAATGAAAGGAGCTTTCTGACAGCATAAGGAAACTTTTAAAAACATGCTGCTGCTTAGAAACCATTCTTCTAAAGTTATATCATATTTGTTGGGGATTGCTCTTCCCTTGTTCTTTACTGGGAGATACATCTGAATGATAACCAAACTGACTTTCTTCATCAATTCTTCAGTTCCAGTTGTTTAACCTGCAGTTGAGATTAAGCTGGTTTAACAAGGGATTAGGACCACTTGGGTAGTTCTGATAGTTCCTTATGTATTTCTTTACCTTACTGAATAATGTTAAAAGTTTACCATAAAGATAGTTCTCTTCAGCACCACTGGAGATTTGGTAGCCATTTCTTCAAAATTAAAAGGCATTCGGGTAAAGTTCTAGTCATCTGTGCAGTCTTTGTTGTATATGAATTCTTTATTATTCCTGTTGTAACATGAGTAGGGGAATGGGGCGCCCACACCATCTGCATTCCCAACAGCACCATCCTTGTGTACTCCACCCCTGAGCTTTCCACATTGAGCGAGAAGATCTGAACATGGCTTCTAAATACATTCAACTAAAGAAACTTAGACACCTCCCCATGACCGGGAACCCTGCATTAGCAAGGTTCCAGATCACAAGGAAGGTTCTCAGCATGTTCATAACCACATGCTTAGAAGCCAACTTCAGACCTCTCCAGTCAACTAGGATATACAGGAGGCTGGTCCATTTGCTGGGCAGATGGAGCAATTGCCCTAGGAGTTCCCTTTGAAGAGAACAGACAGTTTCAAGATATAGGCATCAGTTGAGAAAATAAGAGATGGGATGGCTGGGTTAGAGATGGTAGAAAAGGAGGAAAACAGTGTCACCCAAGTGTACACAGAGGGGAGGAGGTTAAATGTAAGGAGTTCAAGAGCTAATAGAAATAGCCGTGTGCCATCTGCATTGGAGCACTAAAATAGAATTCCTTTTTTCCCAGGGTACTGTTGCAAACTGCTTCTGTTTACAAGAACTTCATTTCTGTTCTGCAAGTAACTGCATTTAAACATAAGAATTATTGAACCATTGGTCAAATCTTTCTGAGTATTGTGACTTCTGTCACTTGATAAGCATATTCATGAGCCATTAACACCTGCTTAGTGTTAAGTGACTGTAAACTTCTTAACTTCAGTGATTATTTAAGACCCTATTAAAGAAACAAAGGAAATAGAAGAAAATAGCAAGTAGGACTCAGCATTGGCTACCATAAAGGAGACATTAATGTTGTTTTTTAAAAATACTTCTGTGCAACTTTTCCAGTTGTCTGCACCATTTTAAAAAAGAAGTTTTGGCTGGTATGTCAGCTGAAACCATTCTTGAACAGAGATAGCTTGGCTATAGTGGTCCAAATAATGTGAAGTGAGCTCCAACATTGTCATGTTTTCTGTTTTCTTTTTTAAAAAGTTTTATTGAGTTTTACATTTTTATTACAATAATAACATGTCAGATAACAAGAAAAAAGAAAGACTCATTCCCCAGGTCCACACCTCCCCTCCTCAGCGGGACTTCCCTCAACTTCCTCTTCTGGTCTTTAACATATTAACTTCCCCTGCTTGCTGTATTATATCTTCATATTAAGTTCTTTATGTCAAATATTATTATTCTCTTATCGTTTTAACATCATCTTTGTTATTTCTATGCTTATTTTATTAATTGTAAGTGTTTACTCAAACCCTGCTAGTGAGTCCGTTTCTTTGCATTGTTTCTGTAGGTACATCATAAATGGTTCCCAGTCTTTTTTAAAGTCTCTATTGTCTTTATCTCTAAGTTTTCCAGTTAGCTTTGCCATTTCAGTGTATTCCATCAATTTTTCTTGCCATTGTTCTTTAGTTGGTATTTCATCGCTTTTCCATCTTTGGGCAACAATATCCTGGCCAGAGTTGTAGCATACAGTGGTACCTCGGGTTAAGTACTTAATTCGTTCTGGAGGTCCGTTCTTAACCTGAAACTGTTCTTAACCTGAAGCACCACTTTAGCTAATGGGGCCTCCTGCTGCTGCGCCTCCAGAGCACGATTTCTGTTCTCATCCTGAAGCAAAATTCTTAACCCGAGGTACTATTTCTGGGTTAGCGGAGACTGTAACCTGAAGCGTATGTAACCTGAAGCGTATGTAACCCGAGGTACCACTGTACATAAAAAGTTTCCTCATCTTTTTTGGCATATTGTCACGTTTTCAATTTGTTTGAAAACCCAAGCCTTCTCATATTGATCCATTTTATTCCTGCATTTTAAATTTTTGTTGGTTTGTATGCCTTAATGCTGTTTTATGATCTGTATTATGTTTTATATTTTGTTTCTGTGCGCCACTCAAGTATTCTCTGAATGTAGACCAATTCATAATTTATGGAATACAAATAAATAAATAAGAGCATAATAATGCTCAGTTGGGTTCCTATTCAGTTCAACGGAACAGAAGAACATTCACTTGCATTAGCTTGCTATCCTGAGCTAGGTACCGATTTTTCCAAAACCCTTTTGTGTAAAAATTGTGTTAGAGGCATAGGGACATAGGAAGCTGTCTTATACTGAAGCAGACCCAACGGTCCAGCTAGATCAGCATTATCTACACTGATTGGTAGCAGCATGCCAGGGTTTCATGTAGGGAATCTTTCCTAGCCCTACCTGCAGAGGCCAGGGATTTTACCTGGGACCTGCTTCAAGAAAAGTAGATTCTGTACCACTGAGCTATGACCCTTCCCGAAATGTTAGGCCTGGAATTGTAAATATCTAATTATTTTACTTCCATTTTTTAAAAAAATGCCAATAACAAAATTCTTTGTGACTATAGTGAAGAACAAGCACTAAATCCAGAACTTGAGCTCTCTTGTTTGATTTACCTTTCACTTGAGAAGCTCACAACCAAGCACAGCATTTATTAGGTTCCCCTTTGACAAGAACAACTATAACATAAACTGAAGAGTTTCAGGTTTTATTTTATGATATCCTTACAGTTTAGGGCCTGTGCCATATAAGAAGCTTCTATTTTCCACTTACTTGATAAAGGAAATGCATTTGCTTTAAGATATATCCCGGTATTTTACATTCACTGGCTCGTAAGCTACCTGGAACTCCTAAAGATGAAAACATAAATTGAAGTATTGCACAAGGTCACACTGCTAGCAGACTTACCAAATCCAAAGCACAGGGACAGGTTATATTACCATGAAAATAACAAGCATTTTAAAATATCACAAGGCAATGTTTTGTTAGCTGTTTTCTTAGTTGTCTTTCATTTTAGCTTCCCCCCCCCTTGATGTAGAAAGAAAGAAAGAAAGAAAGAAAGAAAGAAAGAAAGAAAGAAAGAAAGACTTTATCAGCAACAGGAACCACGAAGTTGCAACCCAAGTGAAAGACTTTACATATCTCTCACAAATGGACATATTTGATTGGGTTTAGGCTTTAATCCTAGAACCAATTAACCAAATGTAAACGCCATTGAAATCAGTGGAACTTATTTCTGAATAGACGCACATATGGGTGGAGTGCACTGCCAGCTGTTTAGTAGCTTAGGTCAAATTCAAGCATAGTCTTTTGCTTTCCTGGTGTGCCATAGAGTTTGAAACTTGCTTCAAAAAATAAAATAAAATCATAGCTTGCAAATGATTGTTGAATTCTGAAGGGAGGTAAGGGTAACCACTGACACCTTGACAAAGAAATGGCAATGCATCATCCAGAAAAGAGGACCCAGATGGCATAAACTTGCCACACGCTAATTTAAATTTAGAAATTTAGAAATTTAGAAATTTAGAAATTTAGAAATTTAGAAATTTAGAAATTTAGAAAGAATTACTTTAATTCAGAGAGAAATGCAACGCATCTCACCCAACTGTGACCAGGTGAAGTGGTCTATGTACCTGCTCTGTCTGTTGTCTAAGTGCTGTTAATTGACAGCTTCAAGGCTCCTGCTTTTACAGTTCTCTCTGTCTCCAAACTTGACTTAAACTGGACTTAAAACGGGCAGCACTCCCTGTCATAGAATTATGGGCAGATAGAGTTGGAATGGACTCTGAGCACCATCTAGTCCAACCCCTTGCAATGCATGATCCCCCCACTGCAAAGGAACAAAAGGTACAGATTTGAAGGCAATGTATTTGGAAGGGGGAAAGCTGCAGTGGATTCTAACAGAATAAAGACAGAGAAAGGGAAATGCCTGGAGCAAATACCAGAGAGAATCAGTCCCCAAGCTTACTTCACAGTGGTGCAGCTATTCTATTGTGTTTTTCAAAGAGTGGATTTTCTGAATCTAAAAGCAAATGGTAGCAGAACATGGAAAACATGGAAGGCATAAGTTTTGGTGGTGATGCCTTGCAGATGCACTCTGAAAAGGCAAACAAAGTGTGGCTATTCCAGAATAAATGGCAGGTGCCCAATGTGGAAGCAGCCCGACACCAGATTATCTACACTTCCTTCTTTTTCTGCATTTGAACAGCTAAAGAATGGGCACCAAGCTGATCTTGGGACAGTGAGATTTATATTATTTCTCTTCAATTGCATAGGAATATATAAAACTGCCTTATCAACCATTAATCCATCTAGCTCATTATTATCTACACCGACTGACAGGAGCTCTCTAGCCCAACCTGGAGATTTTGGGGATTGAAATGGCCACTGAACTAGGGCCTTCTACATCTACATATACTTCTATCTCTATCTCTATCTCTATCTCTATCTATCTCATCTATCCTATTTTTACCAATATTGAAAGATATTACCCTATATAAGCAGAATGGTGCTGGTAAACAGGATGTTACTGCCTAGTACAGCATACAGTAGTCTAGAAATAAAACACTACTACCCCAGTTATGTCAACTATTTTCACAGTTCTCCTGCTGTGTTGAATTAAAAAAAATAAAAATAGCACCACCATTGCACTAAAGTTAAATTGGCCATGAAAAAAATTTGACTCCCAGTTACTGTTTATAGCCTAAACTTGTATGCCAGCTACAAGGAAGGGAAACTGACCTTTGCTATATTCATACCCCTCCACCTCCAAGTCCCTTATTTTTTAATGACCAGCTTCATTCTGAAAACCAACATTTTCTATCTTCATATAGTTTAACTATTGAAGGGAAATTGCATTCGTATCTATCAGTTCACAGCTTAAATTTTTCCTCTTCTTCGAAGAAGCAAAGCATAACACAAATAGGAAATGGTTACAAGGAGTTGTATCCCAAAATCATTTTGCTGTTGTTTTTGTATTACTCCTCACATCTGTGACAGCTATATTGTTTTCTATTAATGTCAGTTTCAGATTTCAAAACTAAAGTGCACTGTAATGAAGTTGTAGTATAATGAAGCCTGATGCACAACCGTCCTGTTGAGCCAAATATGTGTCCACTCTATCATCTTAAGCCAAAGAAATCCTGGCTTGATGGTCATGGGCCACTTCCAATAGAATGCTGCCAATGGAGTTCACTAGATCAGGAAATATTTTTTCTCAGGTTTTCCATCCTAGGAATGCATAAGGAATTCAAAATGTATAACAGGTGAGGTCCCTGCAGACTTCCATTTTCTGGAAACAGCTTCTTCATAAGCAAGCTGTTTCCAGAGGAAGAACTCTGAGGGGTGAGAGATTAATGTGGAAATGCTATTGGTGCAGAGCTGCAGGTAAGCATTTGTGAATGTTCCCACAATATTCCCATAGTGTTCAGGAAGGTATGAAGGAGAATTGTAATTGCATTTGGCCAAATGTGTTTACAGTCCTACTACTTGAAGAGAATTGGATCATATGCAATCCCTACCTAATCCAAGTTTCAGACTGAGTGCCAGTCAGGGCTTGTCATTGCCCAGGCAGGCACATTATGTGACAACGAGAGCAGCAAAATAACCAGACTCTACAGCGATGATGGAATAAAATCAGGCCAAATTTTTATTGACAGCAGGAGGCAGGGCCAGGGTTAGCATGGCATTGGGTCCCAGGATCAGTTCATCATTCCACTAGCCCTATATTGATTGGATGGATCTGCTTGGCTTGGATCGCTCCAAACCTGCACAACAGGAATCGGCCATTGTTGAACCTTGCCATGGTGGAAGCCAAGCAAGCAAGGTCTCACAGGGGGACCAGGGGGCAGATTCCAACCAGGCAGTTACAGAACCAAAGCTTGGGTTTGCTGTGGTCAATTCTCCCTTCAGGCCCCTTATGGATTCTCCCTTCAGGCCTCCCTATGCTATGTTGATCCTGCCTAATATCATTTCCGCCCTCATACAAACAATGTTATTCCGCCTAACAAAGAAAGGCCATAATTTCACTGAGGAAAAGGTTAAAACAAAAATCCCCAACCAAGTGCCAATCAGGTTGAAAGGGGGGGGGAATCCTTTCTGATCCTGTCACCCAGTGACCCAAATTTGCTCAGTGAAGGCTCTAACCCGATGGTGGGCAGGCAGGAAGTCTCAAAGCAAAACAGCTGTTTTCCCACAGCTTTTTCCCATGGGCCGACCTCACAGAGAGGATGCTGGGCAAAACTTTGGGCCACAGCATCACTGGCTTATTGGACACAGAATGGTGCTAAAAGTGACAGTAAGAAGGTCTTGGGGATCCAGTTCTTTTGTTGCTATAAAGAACTCAGGTGTTTTCAATATCAGAGAAACAAGTCTGCCAAGATCATTTCTTAGCTCTAGAAACATTTCTACGTGGAGTCTCTGTATAGTGCCCAACTGTCGTATGTCAAGCAATGACTAGTGGCAACCACTAAACTTTATTGCAGCTCCCTAATTCATCTTGCTTATAAGGGAAGGTTATGAGCAGAATGCACTTTACTCAGTGGGAATTGCCAGTGTTCCATCTGAGAGTGACATTAAGTGTCCCTCTGAAAACACTTTTCCAGGCAGAGCAGTATATTCAGGAAACCAAAATCTCCCAAGGTCAAAATTTTCTATTAAAACTCCAGGAACTTCATTTTGTCACATATGACTTCCTTGCCTTCTTTGGGTCTCTTGACAATGGGACTTTGGCTTGGGATTCATTGTTGCCTTGACAGCCTTAGTGGAAGTCATTTTTTTCCTGTATCACACACACTCTGTGTCGATCTCATCTATATTCTGAATTATAAAAATGTAAGTAGATTGAAACTAGGTACCTGAAAGCTAGAAGAATTGGCTGGTTGGCTGAAATCAATATGTAAAATTCAGTACAGTGGTACCTCGGATTAAGTACTTAATTCGTTCCGGAGGTCCGTACTTAACCTGAAACTGTTCTTAACCTGAAGCACCACTTTAGCTAATGGGGCCTCCTGCTCCTGCCGCACCGCCGGAGCACAATTTCTGTTCTCATCCTGAAGCAAAGTTCTTAACCTGAAGCACTATTTCTGGGTTAGCGGAATCTGTAACCTGAAGTGTATGTAACCTGAAGCGTATTTAACCCAAGGTACCACTGTACTCAACAACCCCACCATTTCTTGCCCTGTACAGCAGCTACCTCCTTAAGATTGCCAAATCACAATGTTACAGAAATGGTGGAAGGATCAGCTAGCAAGATTCTCCTATCTCAGCAGCTCATATAGTACAGGGATGAGAAACCTGTGGCCCTCCAGATGCCGTTGGACTACAGCTTCCACCATCCCTTGTCAATGGCCACATAGGCTGGGGCTGATAGGAATGTGAGTCTCAAAACATCTAGAGAACCACAGCTACCATGCCCATCATAGCACAAAACTATGATTACTTAGATGTAATTGCAGCTGTGTTCAGTGGAGGGTGATTCATGATAAACATGTTTAGGATTGCAGCCTTCAAGACCCAACAGCCAAATGTCCCCTCTACTTCCTAGTCCACAGTTCCAAATGCATTCCCACACTCCTCTCTCTCCTACCTGACTTTCTCAAGGTGCGCGTAGATTGGGATCACTTAGCTGTTTGCCCTGTCTGATTCTCTCAGCTGCCTTGCCTCTGGGATCTTTGCCCTGTACATTCCACATGCAAGCAAGAATCATTGAGTTCACTGGGGTTAGTGGGAAGAGGAGGAAGACAGGTTTTTTTCTGTCTATGATTGACATGGGCAAGGAAATATTTAATGACCTTAAATAGCCAGTGACCAAGACATGAATGAGAAAAACAACTCCTGAGCTCCTTGACTATCTTTGCAACACTTACAACAACAACAAAAATGTTCTAATTATGAGAGGCAGTGCCCATGTTGCCATTGTCAAAGCACTGGCCTGAGGCCTCAGTGGAGGGAAATTATTCTGTTTTCTGGCACAGTTATGCCTTACCTTTATGGGCATACACAAAAGAGGCATGGGAAATAAATAGCACATAATTTTGCATTTTTATAATAAGTTTGAGACTAAACACTAGGAAACCTTGTCAGCCCCAGCTAAGCTGATTCCAATTAAAGCTCCTGGCAGAGTTCCAGCTGTTTTACTACCTCAAATAGCACTGAACATAACAAGGTTTATGAAGCATTCAAAAGTCAAATACCCTATTAACATAAACATGGAGTGAAATCAACTCGGCGACCAATTTTCAGCTTTCCTTCTTTCTTTCATTTACGTTGAGCTAATCTAAGATGATGTCTGTTTCCTTGCTTCAGTTTCCTTTTTTATGCTTGCTAGAATGCAAAACAAGATTTAGTATTTGAACAGTTGCATGATTTGCCCTGCACACCTACCCCCGGGGCAACTTCATTACAATGCTTCTTATCACATTCTTCTTTTTTAAAATCATTGTACTAGGAGGATTGTAAAATAGGAAATGGTATGTGCTTCTTTGCTTCTATTCTGAATGTCTTAGAAAGCAGTTTGCAAACTGAAGTTTCAGATTTCTGTAACTTTTGAAATGTGCTTCAAAAAGACTTTGTGGCCAATTCCATTGAAAATGAAACAAAGGGAAAGTATCTATGGAGACCCAGGATGCAATGAAACAACTGCTGTGTTTCTTATTTTGGACTATACAACTAGGGATGTCAGAGAATTCCATCAAAACTGAAAATTAAGGTAGTGGAGATTGTGTCAGTTTGCCTGTCCATCTGCAAAGAGAAATGGGCATCAAGTAGGCAAATCTGACTGGCATTCACTGTTCCCATATTCTTTTCAGTCTGCATTTTGCTCTCATTATTTTTTCCAGTATGTTATCAATGATATCCCCCACCCACCCACTGAAATGAAAGATGTGGAATCATGTAACAATAATGTAGTTAATTTGTTTATTAAATTTGGCCACAGTGGACAGTGGGCCAAAGAGCATTGTATTGGCAGAACCTAAACTGCAGTGGAATGGAAACAGCACTGCATGCAACAGATACAGGGCAGAATAGAAAACGATGCCTTTTTACATCCCTGTATACAAGACATTTTGCTGTCTGATGGCTCCTCAAAACAACGTATCAGTAATCAACCTGATTTCCTTGCACAAAGCTTACATTTGGGGATACATAGGAAAATAAGAAACATGGGAATCTGTCTTATAACATGGCAGACAATCAAGTTAATCTATCTAACTCTTATCTATCAGCATGGTACAAATGGGACTGCATTGCTCTCAAACACTGTGGTTTGTTGCTACTTAACAAGAAAGGGAAGGGGTGACGGGCTGGGAACTCTGTGCAGTGCAGTGCCAGAAGTGTTGGACTGCCTCTGCAGCACTGCACCACAACAATATCCCCTCACCTTGCCCCTCTCGCTCTTGGTAAGTGGCAGTGACCTATAGCGTCAGGGGAGCAATGGTTTTCCTACATGGAAATGGCAGGACTGCACCTAGGACATTTTTTACAAAAAGAATGGAAGACCTCTTCAAACTGCATACTTATCCAATTAGCTTTTCACTCTGTGTATGCCAGTTAAAGTTAACACACCATCTCCCAATGTTATCTCTTTGTTGGCTGTAGCAGGGAAAGGTCAACCCATGCACAAATTCTTTTCTTTCCTAGCAATAAAAGACTACAAGTAAATCGCACTGCCTACACAGGACATCTGTCCTTGATCACAGGCCACAAATCTTTATTACATTTATTTCATTTATTTTGAAACTTCCACAATTTTCTGCAGCTATTGCACAGACTGATAAACCTGCACTTGAGAATTCCTTTCACAGCAAGTTGTGGAAGAAGAGAGCGCTGTGGATTCAGATAAAAGAACAGAAATCTGGGCCATAATCCAATAAAATCAATATACATTTCCCCCCCACATTCATTGGTTTTTTAATCACATGCATAATGAATTTAATCCAAATGGTTCTGGCAATGACAGAGCGAAAGAAGCATAAGAAGAAAAAACTTTAAAGGACACTACAAATATATACATATTTTCCTTGGATAAGTGTTTTCTATATCAAGCCACATTGTTTTCTATTTTTACAACTGTGTTTTAAGAATTTACTACAGAAAGTTCCAAACAGGCTTTTTTTTTTTTAATTAGAGATCCTGCACAACTGATGGGATTCTGTTATGAGATCCTGAAAGCAGATCTTCTTGGTAATGGCACACACCCTCTGAAACACCCTTAGACATTATGTTTGTGGGGCACAACCAGTGGAATGATTTAAATACCTTCTCGTCCTGGTGCATCTCTTTAACCCTCACCTGAGCACCTTTCAGGAAGGTGCTCTGGCAGTCTCTGCAAGCTGCCCATGGGAGTGGGGTGCACCATGGGGCCTCCAGAGTCTGCCTGCCTCCTCCCACTCAGCTGCCCTACAGCTCAGGGGAAGGCAGTGGGTGGACTGTTTGGGCAGCATAGAGCCTGCGTGGGCCCAAGCCACCACATCTCTCCCAGGAGAGACACGTGGCTCAGGTGTGCTGCAGACCCTGCGGTGAGTGCCGCCTGGCATTTTGACACCCCCCTCAGTGGTGGTAGCCGGGGTGGTCTGCACCCATCACATCCCCTTCCTCCGTCCCAATGCTATCACGAAGCATCTTCACCCTGGCATGTCCTCTGCCAGGTATGTGGCAGGGTGAAGCGTCTTTGCTCCAGTGCATCCCTTCACAAAGGTAAGTCGGCTCGCAGGGGGGCAGGCTAAGTCGGCAGGGTGGCACGCATGTGACATCCTGCATGTGCGACTCCCCTCTCCCCCCCCCCAATGTTGGGGTCTGACATGAAATAAAATCTGAATTAGAAAATGAACGAAATCAGGGCCTTTGTTGCTTCCTTTTGTTGCAACTGGGTGGGCACACATCTGCCTGTTCACAGAGTTGCAAAAAATCCTGGATCCCTCCATTGTTTTGTATGGTTAGTTTTCACTTCTGCCTTAGGGGGAGAAAAAAGTAACGACATCAAAAAGTAACCAGAGAATTCAATCTCCAGACAATTTGGCTGTCATTCTACAATACAAAGTGATTTCTCCTGATTCCATTTCTTCCTCTTTCCAGTTTAATCCTTGCTAGTCCTGCCAACAGGAACTTGGCTGGGGGAAATGAAGCAGATGCTGCAGCCACATCTTAATTTAAATTAAGGAAACAAATTCCCTTACTTCCAACTCCTGTTACTGAATAATAGCCTTGGTGGTGATGGCATTGCTCACCTCCCAGACTAGAGGTGCAGAAAGTAGGGAGGGGGTCACCCTTCTAGCCAGTGTTTAGCACCAAACTGCATGGCTATGATTACCCATTTGGGGAGAAATAATGTGTGGAAATAGTCCCATGGCTGTTTATGTTGTCAACCATTCATGAAACAGGGTGCTCCAAATAGCAGAGCATATTTTCCTCAGACTCTTTTCCTCCTTTACAAACTGCTATCCAACAGCTCTCTGTTTTATTTGCACTCTCTTGCAGACCAGATTGCTGGGTCTTTATTAATTGGGTCTGGAGTTGGCTAGTGCATCAGGGTAGATGTTCTCCATGCCTCCTGCACACTGAATTTATTATGGGCTTTTAGTCACATCTGCTCAATTGTTCAGTCTGCTAAGCCTAACGTTCACCACAGACACAGAGAGAGAGAGGAGGACAGAAGGAGAGAGAGAGAACAATTACAAAATGTCAAGTTATAAGGGGAAATTTGGATTGCTACACTTTCAAATTAAATAAGTGTGCTGTCCTTGCACACAGGACAGAATGAAATCAAGCAAAAGATGGGAATACAAAACAGCAACCCAAAGCAATTGTTCTTTGGGAAGAATCCTTGCAATAGGAGATACTTTTATTAAAGCTTCTGGTCAGGTTGGGGTGCTTATTTTGCTTTAATGCAACCAAGTATTAAAGATTAATAGGCTAAAAACACAAAGAGATGCAACATTCAGAGCATGAAGCATCACTAACTAGCAAACAGGATGTTCCTGCATTTCGAATGCCTATTTGAGAAGTGAACACAGTGACTCACACCCAGGCAGATGCTGTTCTTCCACATCTTGTAATGCTGGCAGTTGTCTACCAGGAGTATTGAGTGATTACTGAGGAAGCAGTTGAAAACCACTAGTAGGAAGAGGTACCAAATGGAAATTGTTGGTGGTGACACAGCTTCTTTGCAATAAACTGTTGATACTCTGCACCATATAGTCCACTGGTAGGCAGCAAAATAAATTACATAAGGATTAAAAAAAATGAGTAGAGTTGAAACAAAAATGTTAATATATTTTGGGCAGTATTCAACTAACCAGTTGCACTAGCACAATGACTTTTAGCTGTGCAAAATAAGTTCCTCTCCCTCTCTTCTTCTATGTGTCTGCCCGCTTCCCTGTACTCCCTTATTTTTGCTCCAGACCGTTTGGGGAGCTGTTCTAAGCTAGTCTTCTGCCCTCTGTGCAATAGAGGTCTCTGTCCTGCTGATTGTGTTGAAGGGGTAGTAGTATTTCAATTTATGGTTCACTTGGCATGTAAGGACTCTCAAAGTGTGCAGAAACTTTGAAAACATACAGCATGGCATTAAAATCCAAAAAAAAGAGAAATGCACTGCAATTAAAGTCACACAACAACCTATAAGACAGACAGCAGCAAAAACTTCAGCAGCAAAACACATTATCAACAGACAGTAAAATCTTCATAACCCATCAAATGCCTAGGAGAAGAGATCATTTTTTCACCTGGATATTAATGATGGTTCTGGCCAAACCTCACTGGGGAGAGCATTGCACAAACAGGGAGCTACAATTGAAAAAGCTTCTCCTTTGTCAAAATCACCCAAACTTTCCTCAGAAAGGGAATTTAGAGAAGGGTCTCAGATGAAGATTCAAGGGACTTGGGCGAGTTTGACTGCCACTCTGATCGGTTTCTGAATGTGAGCTATGGATGCTGCCATCATATCTTGGCTTCAAGCGGCAACTGTCTTGGGACAGCCCTGGATGGAGAGAAGAGTTCTTGCACATATACAAACATAACTGATTCACTTCTGTGAAATACCACCAGCAGGAGACCAATGGCAGAGGACCAGATGTGCAGATATGACTGGTTATAAGTGCTGCTCTTCATTCCAACAGGTCATAGCATTCAGCCATTACAAAGGCCAAATTATGCATTCATAATATCATATTTATTTCAGGGGCTCACTTTTTTAGAACCTTTTTAATTAATTAATTTTTGTGTAATGGGAATATCTTGTTAATGCTACTGCCTTAAATGCTTCCAATTTAGATGCCTTTCAAATACAAGGCAGAACTGAAAGACCCCAGAAGGACTAATTTATTAAAGGTAGAATAGTTGAGATAAGTGCTTTCATGCAGCTCCAAACCCACAACTATCATACAAAATACATGCTTCAGAAAGTCTGAAGGCCAGGTGTGTCATTACTTGAAAGGCTTATAGGTCTCAAGCAGCTCATGTAGAGGTCAATTAGTACAAGGAGAAGGATTAATACTGAAGAAGCAAAGCATAAGAAACTTCGCAATGGAGCTAGTAAAATATATGCTAATTGCCTTGCCTCAATCCCAGCTCTGAAATAATCTAATTCATAATGCAGAACAGGTTGACTGGTGTCAGGCTAATGTCTCAGTAAAGCATCTTAGCTTTCTGAGAGAAAACATACCATGTTTCCCCTGTGTGTGACTTCATTTATAGGTTGCTTGATTTAAAAATAAAAAATAAAAAGCAGATGTTTGATTTGGGGAACTGACGGCAGTTCAGGAGAGATTTTTAATACATTAAAATTCAAAGAGCAAGATAACAGGACTCAAAAGAGTTTTTGGAACAAGACTTGGTCTGGTAGCTCCAATGTTTTCCCTCCCCCATTCTAATTAGATAATTAGCAGGTAAGGCAAGAAGTTCTGGTATTGATTAGCTCTTGGAAAACATTCCTCCCAAAACAAGAAAGAAAAGTGTAATTTTCAGGCCGTTTGGTAATGCGATCAGCCAGGTCACCTTTGAAAAATTGGCAGCTGCATCACATAAATAAGCTGCATTGCCTTTGCGTTTCTCGTGGTCTCTAGGAGACCTAGCAAATATGAAATAGCATCATTAATCAGAGGGAAAATTGAGACACAATTCACAGGGATTATGCAGCTCAAGTAGAAAGAGTCACGCTTCATGGTATATGCCTTTTTAAAAAAATATTTCAGCGTAATCCGCAAGGAATTTTTCCTGTGCATGCCACATTGAAATGAATTGGAAGTTCACAAGATAATCACAAAATCATAGAGTGGAAGGGGTTTCAAAGGCAACCGAGCCCAGCCCCCTGGTGATGCAGGAAGGACACTACTTCAACATCCCTGATAGATGGCCATCCAGGCTTTGCTTGAAAACCAATAAACGTGATCCTGTTTCATGATCAAACTGTCAGGAGCTCAGCCTACACTCGAGCAGGACCCTGACTGGCATGTTCTCTCCCTCCTGGTTGATCGTTCGGGAGCTTCAAAAGCTTTCTTCAGCCCAAACATGACAGCGACCAATGCCAACAGACATCAGCACACTTAGGGATCCACAGAGTCTTCGCAGTTTGCGTAACAGACCTCAGCAACTGAGCATTTTGGCTAATCTACTTTATTTACATATAAACACACATGGAGCACTGCAACATGGCTCCCTCTCTCTCTAGTATCAGATAGCAAAAAGAAAAAGAACAAAGGACAATAGTCCCATTTCACAGAACACAGTACAGTGGTACTGAAGTGAACACAACCCGCTTCTGTGAGTGCGCGGGTCGCAATTCACAGCGTCTGCGTATGCGTGTGACATCATTTTGAGCATCTGCGCATGCGCGAGTTCCGTTACTTCCGGGTCTCCACGGAGCGTAACCTGAAAACACTCAACCTGAAGCATATTTAACCCAAGGTATGACTGCAACACAAACATCCTGTTTCCATCACTTCCCACTCTGTGAAGTCAAAACATATACCGTCATGTGATAGACAACAATTCCATGACTGCAATCATGGAGCAGGAATTCTAACACAAACACCATATATTCCATTCATAAGTTATTCCTCTTCTTTAAGTTCACTCCAAGTCACATCACCAATTCACAGCTCTTTCCCTTCCCCAAAATCTGAAGGGAATTTCATTGCAAAGACTAAGCCCACCAAGGAACATTCAGCATTTTTCTTAAGTCCCTGATCACCCCTCAAGCTTGTCAGGCAAAGCCATAGTAATAAACCCATTCATGCTCATAAAGACAGCTAGGTTCACAAAACCAATTTTGTAAAATAAAGAATATAGCATTTAAAAACCAACAACACACACACCTTTTTAGGATCAGCATGAAACAAAACACCCTGGCTATAAAAAGCCAAAGCTTTGAGCTTAACAGTTAAAAAAATTAAAAGTAAGGTTGCATTTTTACAAGCTGAATTAATTTGATTACAAATATTTTGTTTAGGAAAAGTCATTCTAATTAACCGGGCAGAAGTGTTTTTAATTAATGGTTTTTAATGTAAGTAGGAGTGTGCAAGAAAAAGAAATGTTTATTCATTTGTGCATGTCACATTCATGTTGTTACTCACTCGTCTTCCCTATCTTCTGTTTTTGCTTTCTTTAATTAACCAGTATTTGACCTACAGGTCATCTTTTGACTGCTCGGACACAGGGGTCAGCAAACTTTTTCTGCAGGGGGCCGGTCCACTGTCCCTCAGACCTTGTGGGGGGCTGGACTATATTTTGGGGTGGGGGAGAAATGAACAAATTCCTATGCCTCACAAATAACCCAGAGATGCATTTTAAATAAAAGGGCACATTCTACTCATGTAAAAACACGCTGATTCCCAGACTGTCCATGGGCTGGATTTAGAAGGTGATTGGGCCAGATCCGGCTCCCGGGCCCCCGGACCTTAGTTTGCCTACCCGTGCTCTGACAACTCTCTCCACATATAGAATGAATGCATGGAATGAGTCAAGAGGCTTGCCCCACAACCACCATGGCCACAGTCCCCTGACACCCATTTGTTCAACATACATCAGAAGAAATTCTACATACATACCAATGTGCATGTATTGAGCTCTTTCACAAGAAGGGAAGCCTTGGCCTAGGAAGGCAAGGCTCTCCTTGCTTGAAGAAGCTCTGCGTGCATATGTGCTTATATGCAGGGAATTTCAGATGTGCATCAAATGTATGGATGCTTGAGGAGCATGAGTGCTCACATGATGATAGTGCAGGGTAGAGCCAGGCCATATGGCCCCACAGCACCCTCTATACATTCCTTCTATGCATAGGGGTGGGTGGGTGGGGGTGTTGAGTGACACACACCCTCTCCCTGATGTCTCCCTCTGGTCCTTGGTCCTTCTTTTCCTGATCTGGTGCATGCCCCTAAAAGTCTATGGGAATGTTTTAACTCGATATTGTTTTAAGACTGACGATGATTTATGGTTTCATTTTGCTTTGTTGTATATTTGACAGCTTGATTTGTGAACTGCTCCGCATTTTCTAAATGAAGAGTGGTATTACACATGGACTAATTAAGTAAATAATGCTATCTCTTATCTGAGGCATGATGCAGGGACAAATGCCAACAGCAGCCGAAACTGCTGCCCTGAATGCTGTTACCATTGATACGTGTGGCTTGGATTCAGTGTTCTGCTTTAGCTGTTAAGCAGCTTGTTTTACCTGACTGGAAATCTTACTCTCCACCTGATACTAAGGACTGGGTAGAGGAACTCATAAAACAGGCAAGATCAAATGACGTATCTTACTATATACAGTGGTACCTCAGGTTATATACGCTTCAGGTTACAGACTCCGCTAACCCAGAAATATTACCTTGGGTTAAGAACTTTGCTTCAGGATAAGAACAGAAATCGGGCTCCGTCGGCGCGGCAGCAGCAGGAGGCCCCATTAGCTGAAGTGTTGCTTCAGGTTAAGAACAGTTTCAGGTTAAGAACAGACCTCCAGAATGAATGAAGTTCTTAACCCGAGGTACCACTGTAAAACTTTTGTAGCCCACACACAAAAAGTTATCACGCTGCATGAGGATGTTTACCAAAGGCTGTTTGAAAGTCCTGTGGTTCACGATTGAGCTTCCTACCTGTCGCGTTTGGCATATCAGGAGTGGGGGAAATAAAGATCAGCCCCTCCAGTCATAAAAGATTCCTCATCCCTGCTTTAAGGGATGAGGATGGTGCATTTGGGGCAAGCTGTAAGGAGAGGGAGGGAGGGGAGTGGCAAGGTCAAATGGGGTTAGTCATTGGTGATCCATGTGAGCAGTCCCTAGTATATAGAAATACCTTGCCTCACCTTGCAAATATTGCCTAGGCAAAGGCTGGAACCCAATTTCAATCCATACAAGTTTAAAGGGCAGATGTGAAGTGGAATTTGTCTAATTTTGATATGCACCACCCATATTGTTCAAGTATCCCCACGGTCGATAATTGTCTAATACTTCAACTACTTAAATCTGCCATTTTTACTTTTTTTTAATTTGGAAATTTATTTTGAAAAATTAAAAACTGGCTAAAATATCTTCCACAAATACATAAATATATAGACATCAAATAGCCATGCATTTCAATGCAATGAAAGAATAAGCATGCTTTCCAGGAAGAAAGACTTGGAGAGCCGAGGCATTTCCGGAGCTGATTATGGATGCAACTTATTAGAGCAGTTTAGTCTGTCTCATTCAGTCAGTCTTTTTTACACTTAACTATCAGAAGTACTTGAGACACCTGTGGCATTTGCAGCACATCTGTGTGGACTGGATTTCGTCCCCTTCTTCACAAGGGTCTGTAGAAAGATCTGCACTCTTACATAATAATGACTATTTATCCTTCTCTACACAGTATCCAAAGACTGTCAGTGTTAACAAGCCTTCCTCTTTCATATATATATCAATAATTTATTTTAATAGAAAATTGGTTGCATCCCATGTTACCTCTCCTCAGAGTAAACCCATTGAAACTGATGAGCATTACTAGCTTACATCCTTTACTTTTAATGGGTCTACACTGAGGAAAGCTTATTTGGATGCATCCTCACCCTGCCTAACGGCTGGGCCGGCCCTGTCTGATCTCATCCAACAACTGAATACTACCATATAGACATACTGAACCCAATAAGCCGAATTACAGGATACTGTATCAACTAGAAGCCTGAAATCATCTTACTATGTTATCTGTGCCTATAACCTTATAGTATTAGATTATACCATGCCAATCTGTTGGTTCTTACCTGTGGTTTTTGTTTGCTTTAAGCACCATATTATTTTGATTGATGGATTGTTTTATTAATCATTGGGTAAACTACCTTGTGGCCATCTATGGTGAAAAAGCGGTTTATAAATATTGGAAATAAATAAATAAGGAGCTAGGCCTGTTTTAGCAAATTGTCACTTTCCATTATGTCAGGTTTCTCCCCACTCTCACCCCCGATAAACTTTTCCTATAATGCCCCCTTTTGCTGCAAAGTTATGGGGATGACTCAGAAGTGCTGGAGCAGCACAAATCATCTCTTTGCACTGGCTGAGAGGATGTGTTTCAGCATTCTACTTAAATGCAGCTCTAAAGATCATTTTAGAATTAATTAAGATTTTATTCCAGGTTGTTCTGGGCATGGAGGGCATCCTGGAGTTCATTAGCATCATGCTAGAGTCAGTCACTCAATCCAAAAGAGATAAATGCAATTAAGATCCTCTGCATATAAAGGCAGTGTCTAGACTGCGCTGATCAATTATTTCATTTAATTATATCTTTGTTTTCATAACTGAGCTTTAATTTACTTTGAACTGGGTAGTCTATGATTGCAGTATTGATTTATCCTGGCACAATAAATCGTATGTAATTTATTAGCTTGTATATCATCGGACGTATTTTGCTTTACCTTTAAATTATGCACCCTTACACTGTCATCTTTAGCTCAGTTCAGGCACTTGGCCACACGCCGCAGCTGACACATAATTGACATTAGTCTGAAGGTGGCACAAGCATGCATGGAGGGACCTCTGTACATGTGTTCTCCTCACCCCCTTTGGGCTGATGCTGATCATCTACTGGCCTGGGGAGCCTTGCTAGCTCACAAGAACCCCTTTGCACATTTGTACTGAAAGCCTGAACAAGCCAATGCTGTTTCAGCCATCATCTCTAAGTTTCATACCATAAATGAACATCTGAAGTGCTCATCAAATTCACACATTCACAAATAACAGCAGCCAGAGAATAGTTATTAGTACGCTGAAAAATTTGCTTGTATAGTTTCACTTCCAAGTGAAGGACATAATCCTATGCTTTTCTTAACATGTTTTCCCTTCAGATCAGAATGACAGATCTTGACTGACTGTGATCATTTCAAACTTTGGATACACAGAGTTCCGTGCATCTACAAAATGAAATGCAGCCTATCAGAGATTATATCTACTCTGAGGCTCCATGAATAAGGTTTTTCCATAAATTAGCTTTATCCAAAAAAAAAAAAGCCTCCAAATCATGATATAAAATCAGAACCATTTAAAATGAGTAGCAATGCCATATTTGGATTAGAACTTACTACAATTTGTCACAAGCATGATATTTGATCTTATGGGACAAAAAGTAGAAAACATGATTTGACAAGAACCAGGTTTTTTATCAGCAGATTTGGGAAATGGAAATCTATTCTAAGGAAGAAATATTTTTTATTTCAAAATATATACCTTATATTTTAAATAAGTTCATATATTTTATAGCATACACTATGCAACAGAATCCCCAGAACTACTGACTGATGGGAAGAATCCTGAGGGCAGAAGTAGAGAACCTCAGGCCTCGAGGCTGAATATAGTCCCCCAGTGTCTCTATCCTGCCATCAAAACTCTCCCAGGCCAGACTCATTCCATGCCATGACCCCTCTCACCTGACCACACCACTCACAAGGCCTGTTTTTAGCTGGCTGGGATGTGATTATTGCCTCTCACTTGAACTGTGACATTGCCTCTTCTTGTCCAGATAATGGATGGGAATCTGCGTACGTATAGAAACCTCTGGCTTTTGCCTTGCTGGAATGTAGCCTACTTGTTGTTGTTGTTTTTTAGTTGTTTAGTCGTGTCCGACTCTTCGTGACCCCATGGACCAGAGCACGCCAGGCACTCCTGTCTTCCACTGCCTCCCGCAGTTTGGTCAGACTCATGTTTGTGGCTTCGAGAACACTGACCAACCATCTCGTCCTCTGTCATCCCCTTCTCCTTGTGCCCTCCATCTTTCCCAACATCAGGGTCTTTTCCAGGGAGTCTTCTCTTCTCATGAGGTGGCCAAAGTATTGGAGCCTCAGCTTCATGATCTGTCCTTCCAGTGAGCACTCAGGGCTGATTTCCTTAAGAATGGATGTGTTTGATCTTCTTGCAGTCCATGGGACTCTCAAGAGTCTCCTCCAGCACCATAATTCAAAAGCATCAATTATTCGGCAATCAGCCTTCTTTATGGTCCAGTTCTCACTTCCATACATCACTACTGGGAAAACCATGGATTTAACTATACGGACCTTTGTTGGCAAGGTGATGTCTCTGCTTTTTAAGATGCTGTCTAGGTTTGCCATCGCCTTTCTCCCAAGGAGCAGGCGTCTTTTAATTTCGTGGCTGCTGTCACCATCTGCAGTGATCATGGAGTCCAAGAAAGTAAAATCTCTCAGACCATATTTTGCGCTCTCCTCTTTCACCCTCAATAAAAGGTTCTTTAATTCCTCTTCACTTTCTGCCATCAAGGTTGTATCATCTGCATATCTGAGGTTGTTGATATTTCTTCTGGCGATCTTAATTCCGGCTTGGGATTCATCCAGCCCAGCCTTTCGCATGATGAATTCTGCATATAAGTTAAATAAGCAGGGAGACAATATACAGCCTTGCCGTACTCCTTTCCCAATTTTGAACCAATCAGTTGTTCCATATCCAGTTCTAATTGTAGCTTCTTGTCCCACATAGAGATTTCTCAGGAGACAGATCAGGTGATCAGGCACTCCCATTTCTTTAAGAGCTTGCCACAGTTTGCTGTGGTCAACACAGTCAAAGGCTTTTGCATAGTCAATGAAGCAGAAGTAGATGTCTTTCTGGAACTCTCTAGCTTTCTCCATAATCCAGCGCATGTTTGCAATTTGGTCTCTGGTTCCTCTGCCCCTTCGAAATTCAGCTTGCACTTCTGGGAGTTCTCAGTCCACATACTGCTTAAGCCTGTCTTGTAGAATTTTAAGCATATCCTTGCTAGCGTGTGAAATGAGTGCAATTGTGCGGTAGTTGGAGCATTCTTTGGCACTGCCCTTCTTGGGGATTGGGATGTAGACTGATCTTCTCCAATCCTCTGGCCACTGCTGAGTTTTCCAAATTTGCTGGCATATTGAGTGTAGCACCTTAACAGCATCATCTTTTAAAATTTTAAATAGCCAACTGGGCTACTATACAATGGTAAAAGTTGCATGCATTGTTCTACCTATATTTGCTTCTGGTCCCACTCACTTTTGTTCAGGCCATACTGGAACACATCCCCCAGAATATTGCCCATGAAGGAATATGACCCTTGGGCTCAATTCCTTCCCACACACTCTGCTTTAGGGAAACGCAGTATCCCTACCTCAGGTCCTTAGAACATCATTGCCTGTGGATGCAAGTCCATGTAATTTGGGAAATGAATCTCCTGATATTACCCCCCCCCCCTTTGCTAAAAGCAGCTGATTTGAATTAGATATGTGGTATTAAAAAGGAGGTCCAATCATTTCTCACCTTTCTACAGCCCTAATCCTGATTACCCATATTGGGCAAAAGAAAAAACACTTCAGGAAATGCCTTGACACTTGTTATGTTGATGTATTTACCCTTTGTGGCTAACAACAACTTCAGGAGGGCAAGTTGGTTTAGGTCTGGGACACAGAGGGAAAGGATAAGCTCTTCCCACAATCACCATAGGAGATAAAAGTGTGGCCTTCAGATATGAGGCTGCACTGTCTTTTCCTTCATTATGATATCTTCCCTTTCCCAAGTGGATGAAATCAGAGAATAGCATGAAAATGGAACATTATTCCCACCTACAGTGTACAATAAGATATTGGGGGGGGGGAGAGCAGTGGAATCATATCTGCCTAAGGCAGCAAAATATTTTGAGCTAATGCTGATGGTGTGTTTTCAAGCCTTTCTTCCAAAATGGCTGCTGTCTCATCAGACTTACCCTTGTAAAGCTCCATTGCTTAGAGTAATGGTCACCCTTTCTAAAAGGAGGAAAGGGAGATAGCCATCATTATTCATATCATTATTCAAAGGTTTGTTAGGAAAAAAACTTGAGTGTAGACATAAAACAGTGTACGGCTTTAACTGAGATCAAATGTGTTCATCACAAATAACCGAAGGAATTTCACTTTTTATTTTATTTTTTCAACACTGCTGAGTTCTCATAGGCCTCAGCACAAAATGTTGCTTCCATTAATTCATTTTCCAATATAACAAACAGTCACTTCCCTGAGTAATGTGGTCATTTGAACAGAGTTGTGTGAAAAATTGTCCTGTTAGATGTTTGGCAAACATTCAAACTTTTCATATAATTAATTCAAAGTACCGAATTTCCATCTTCTCATGAATTTTTCACTGTGATTAAATGCTTGTTTACCAATGCATGAAAAATGTGTACATTTGCACATTAAGCTGGTACATTTACAACAGAAGCCTATGCATGTTTGCTCAAAACTGTGCCCCACTGAGTTCAATAAGATTTACTCAAAAGGAAGTACTTTCAAGACCTGCTCCTGTTGCTTTGTATTTATTTGTTGTCATACAAAAGGTCTGTTTGGATGTCACAATTTGGAAGAGCAAAAAGTTTCAATCCAGGCTACATTTTACAGTGCACTTCTCAGGTACTCCTCAATTTTTGAATATCTGGGGGATATTCAAGTTTGTTTCGAGCCAACCATAGTTAAGATGCACAATGGTGCATTGTCTTCAGACAGAACAACAAACTGCAGATCATCAGAATGGAAGTGAAAAATTCCAATCTTCCAGTGGCTGGATCAGAAGACATAGGAAGGGGAGTATGCCCATGATAACCACTAGGTTATCATGACATTCAAGTCATCTCGCATCATCTTGGCCTAGCTATGTCTCTTTGATTTTATTTTGATTTGATTTTTTTTAGAAACCAAAGTAATAGACACCCTTTGGGCTATGTGCCTTTCTCTATCACAGAAGTATATACTTGAAGCAGTATCTTTAAGATATCATCAAGGCAGCACCCACATGGAGTCAACATAGAGCTAGTTGTCCATATGAAAATATTCTTAAAGCATCATGCAAAGAGAATATACAATTTTGCTATTTTTTCAGTGTCTAAGGATCTAGCTTTTATATTAGAATTCTGTGACTTTTCACTTCTGCATTAGTTGTCAAAATCGACAGAGGAATGGTCTTCAGCTAATTGCCTAAAATGATAAAAATATCAAGCAAGCCGTTATCCAGTCTTCAAAAGAATTCATCCTAAGAAATATACTGTCAAATGCTGACATTTGCTCACATAAATGAGGCAAAGTTACATGACATATAGGGCCATCTGCAACATGAGGAAACAGGACTATGACTCTGATTTAAATTGTATTGTGTATATAATACCATTTAATCTAGAATGTGTTTCATCCTGGAAGACCACCTAGGTATTTTACGGTTTGAAAGGAGAAATACATCACCTCCTTTAAAGGCCGCGTTAAAAATAAAACATTTAGCAAGGCAGTGAAATGGGTGTCTTGCATTGGAAGATCTGAAAGTCTATCACGTATTTATAGTGGGAAGGGAACACATAACTCTCAGTTGGACTAGGAAGAACAGGGCAATATCTACATCACAATATTTGACCATCTCTGCTGGAGTGTTCTCTGCTAGTATCTCTCCCCCCAAAGAAAGCCAAGCCCCTGGGGGAAATTAATTGACTCCCTGAACTAGAGTAATAGAAATTGAATTGAATTCATTAGGACAAAATTAAGGTCATGCATTTTGTGACTAATGCCAAATGTTAATCAGCTAGGAAATGAGAGACCTGTGGATCTTGACTAATTACAACTTTGCTATCAGTCTCCCAATAACAGGTGGCTGCCAAAATGGTGAAGGAAATTAATCTATGAATAAAGTGGAGCATACTTAGTAGCAAGTGAAATATAATCTTGTATAGTAGAGTAATATCCAGTAACAAAGTGAGTCATAACAGGAAGGCTCTATCCAGTTTTCAGATTATTGTGTTAGTCAGTTGTAGCAACACACACACACACACACAGAGAGAGAGAGAGAGAGAGAGAGAGAGAGAGAGAGAGAGAGAATATGTCATTTTTAGGCTGCAATCCTAATTGTATATTCCTACTGAATAAAATAGGGTTTACTCCCAGTGAAGTGGAGTCAGGATTGCAGCCTTCACTCTCAGTTCATTAGAGTTTCAGCTGTATTGAATTGGGAGCTAAAATGTATTTGTTCAAAAATTCCCATTTGTGGATTCTGATGTCGAATATTCGTAAAGCATTTCCTTAATGTTCAAATATTTTTTCTTAATGGTATGTATTTTATTATTCATATGGAAGTATTGTACTTGGAGTGGCATTCAGTATTTGACCATATTGATAGGTGATATGCAATATATATATCAATGGTTATCATCTGCTATTTTCCATCCAAAAGAAAATCAACTCTGAGTTTGAACTTTTACAGGATGTATTTAACATAACTGCAAGAGACATGAAGGGGAAGTCCTATTGACTGAGCAGAAATCTGTTGTGCAAATAAATTGGTACAGTTAGGTATAATCCTAAAATACAGCACATTTTTAAAAATTATATAATATTCCCATCCATCTCTCTTTTATTATCTCTTTCTCAGAGAAGGCAAATAGCAGCAGCAGCAGCATTAACATACTGTTCAACCCTTTTGGGGAGTTTGGGGATTTGGGGTTATATAGGTATAAGCCATAACATATAGTCATACAAAAACTTACTCAAATTTGAATCAAGATGCCTTCCTATCCCACAAGCCGCAAATGGAAAAGAACAATAGGCAGACTAAGTTTCATTTCCTATATATTCCCCCATATCTTTATTCCAATTTGTATCCTTTCAGAAAACTATGACATAATATTCATCCATTTTTATGGCTGACACAATGTTTGCCAGTTAACATATTCTTGTTTTTCAAAGCATTTCTCCCAGTGTGTACCAGGACGACTAAGAGTATCCAATTTAAGTTTGGTTTCAATCCAGTTGTGGTTCGAGGACCCGACCCCCGCAATGTGAAATGAATATGCAAGGACACGTGATATAAGGTTAATGGGCAAGAAAAGGCCACAACTTTATTGATTACAGCAGTGAAAAGGTATTGGCTTAGGCATTGGATGTCTAAAACAAGGGGGTTTATTCACCAGTAGGTGGAGCCTGTTGATGCTAATCCAACTATAGGCTCTCCCCTGATGTCACCGAGGGTCGTGCCATGGCCTCCCGCCAAGCAGGCATCGGACAGAGTACACGACCACCAGATTCCTTTAACGGAATACCCAAAAATTGAAGGCATAGGCGATGGCCACACCTAGCCCCTCGACACACCACAACACATTATTCCAATGCCTAACCTACCCACCAATACCACAAAAGTTGTGACGATTGCTACGAGGTAGGCGGAAAAAACCAAAAAGCCTAATGCCAAATGGAAAAATTCCTACCAGGCCCGCTGGACAACCAGGGCGACCAACCTAAGGTCCATAGC
Source organism: Podarcis raffonei (assembly GCF_027172205.1). Taxonomy (NCBI): domain Eukaryota; kingdom Metazoa; phylum Chordata; class Lepidosauria; order Squamata; family Lacertidae; genus Podarcis; species Podarcis raffonei. The sequence goes on along the minus strand of NC_070608.1, from coordinate 50,857,794 downwards.
AAGGCCAATGAACTAAGACCCTGAGCTCAAAGGGAGTGGAGGGTGGGTGACTCACGACGAGACGACGGAGAGAAGAATGAGGCCGAGGAGGAGCTGGCGCCTCAGCAAAAGGCTGCTGTAAACGCCCCCTCGGAGGCACCTGGTTGGGTGCCTGCCGAGGGGCGTGGGCGCCAGCCAGGTGAGAGGAGGAGGCAGGGGGCTAACGCCCCCTGCTAGGGGCGGAGCTCGGGCTCCCGCTCACAACCACTCCCCTCTCTTCCAGGGAGGAGAGTCTTTACTGAAATGACTAATTAAGGTCAGGCCTTTTATCCCAAAAGAGATAAGATGTTAATCAGGCAATACTGTCAGCCATGTTGGCTTAAGATGACCCCAGCTGGGGTTGTAGACTTAGTTCATGTGAGACTCACAATTGCCTATTTGGACCAGTTCCTTTAAAACTGTGTATTACCAAGGACATTTGTTAATTGTATGTTGTCTTGTGGTTTTTGTTCTTCATCAATTGCATCTTGAAGTAACTTTATCCACGCTACATCAAAGAAGAACAAATTCAAAGTGGGGAAAATACAAATGAAGGTCAAATAGACTTTCAGGCCTTCTCTATGGAGCAGAAAAATTAAGACATTTTGGTCCACATAGTTTGGGGTGGAAAAATGGGAGAAGCTTATAATGGGCATCCCTTATCCTTGTGGCAAAGTGTGTGAGACAAAGTGTGTTCTCAGCTGAGATGTTGTAAGGCAAGGATGGCTCATTCATAAGGCCCCTTCCTGTTCTCAGAAGCTTCAGTCTGGGAAGGCATGCAACGCAACTTATCTTCCTGCTGGAATTTTAGGCCATTATGGGTTTTTGCTGCTTGCCTTTTTGGGGTCCTTAAAAGCTAGTTTTGCCTGCATATGGCAAAATATCTGCTATGTTGATTATGCATTTATCACACATTTGCATGTGAGTCAGTGTAGAGGAGTAGGCTTCAACAGGGACCTCAACAGTCATATTGACCTGGAAGAACTTCCTTATAACTTAGTGGCTCCTGTTTCCATCTACGGTCCGGGATAGTGGAGATACCATCTCCAGCAGCCACTCAGCTCTGTTGTATCTGCTTTTTACCTCCCCAGGTGGTAAGGAAGATGGCTTCATGAGAGTCAGGGGACTTGAGCTTGAACTAGGGATGCCAAACTGACTATACAAATATGAGGATATATGAATTGTACAATAAATAAATATATATATATTCCCTTCACAGTGATCTAACTGTAGTCAGTGGGCACATTTGAAATTTTGAGAATGTTCTGTGGACAAAATGCAACACATTTGATGGATAACTTAAAATCTGATCCATAGGGTTGGGAGTGTAAGTGGTTGGAGCGCAGATCAGAGGAAGGAGAAATCCCATTCCATGAGTGGAAGTCCATGATACACTGGATTTCACCCATTTCTTTTTAACCCATTTTATAATCACATTAATAAAGTTGTGGCCTGTGCAATGTGAGAGGCTACAGGTGAACACTGGCTGAATGATTAGCAGTTTGATCCTAAGAATGGTTACTCAAAAGTATATCCCCTTGCTTCAAAGGGGCTTATGGTACAATCCTAACCATTAGGAATAGGGATACCAGTGGGTCTGACTTCCCTGTAAGTGGGTACAGGAGTGCAACCGTGCACCTCTAAAATATACATAGGATTATACTATAAAAGAGTTTGAAGGTGTCTGTACAGTCCTTTCACTTAACATCCATCCATATGTTACAGTTATTTTTGTCACCAGTGTCCAGTAGTTGACATTTCCCTTTGGTTAGGAGGAAAAAACATACCCTAATTGAATTATATGAGATGCTGAACATATGTATCAACACTCGACTTTCAAAAGATGTCATGGAAGCATCTGCTATCTTATATTTTTATATAATAATTGATACTACATATATATGTGTGTGTGCGTGCGCGCGCGCACACACACACGCACACACAAACACACACACACATATATATATATTCTACTTCACTTGTCAGCCTCTCAGTTTTCAGGCCTGTCTCCCCCGCCTGCCTCTGAAATTTCCATAAATCTAGGGTCAAACAAAACTGACACTTCTGAGATTTTTTTTTTTCAAATATAAACATTTGTCTAGAAAATTGTGGTAACAACTATAAAGTTCTATGCCACAAAAGTTGAGAACTAAACTTAATTCCTGGCTGCTGTTCAAAATCCATTTTCATTATGGGTTTCCTAGCTGTCGGTGTGACTAAAAGTGAAATAGATTTGTGTCTGAAAACTTAAACTAAGCTTCCTCTTTTCATTTTGTATTTTTGAAAAACTAAATAAAGAACTAAATAAAGACCAAGTACACTTTCTTTTTCTCTCTCTCATTTTGGTGCCTTAGGAAGCTGGTGGGAGAGGGATCTCAACCTAATTAGAATATGTGGAAGATAACTTGAGTCAGCAAGGCAGCTACAGTAGTTGGTAACTGTCACTTGATTACTCTTGAAAGTTGATAAAAATCAAAAGTAGTGATTGCCCTCCACAGGTATTAGATATCCTTGCTGCTTTAGAAACACAATCACTGCCTCACAGGAGGCCTAATCAGCAGCTACCTGTAATCTCACTGTAAGCTGGAAAAGCCCATTAATGAAACATTCATGCAGCTTAATGGCAGAGCCATAACAACAATGCAAGCCACTCCTTTCACATTAACAAATGCTCTGAGGGCATTTAGGTTTCCTCAAAATTAACATCCTATCTATATTTCTGGAGCTCTTGCCAGTGAAAGAGAGGTTCACAGGTGAAAGGACTGAGGGCCCATCATGCCCTCCATGACAGCAAACCTAGCCACTGAGGATGCACTTCAAAGGGGACTGCAGTAAATCATTGCCCTCTGAAGACTGACCCTGTATGATGCCCATGTTTCCACGTAGCCTCAGTCACATGTAGGGATGTCAGAGAATTCAGACGAAAATGAAAATGAGAACAGAAATTGCCAGTGTTTACCTATATGTACTGTGTCCAGAATGAAAATCACATCTGTGAATATGATCAGTATTCAGTGTTGTTGCTTTCCATCTGCAAACAAGGCATTATTGATTGTTTTTTCCCCATTTGCATTGTTTTCTCTGCACTTATTATGTTTTTATGTATGTTGGAAGCTGCCCAGAGTGGCTGGGGCAATCCAGTCAGATGGGCAGGGTATGATGATGATGTCGATGATGAATGGGATGGGAAAATCTAATGACAACATCATTTATGTGTTGCAGTGTAATTTAATCACAGCAAACAGTGAGATGAATTATAGTTCTAGGTGGGAAAAGAACTGCAGTGGAATAGAAACATTGCTTCATGTGATAAATGCAGGACAGAAGAGAAAATGATGCCTTCTTACATCCCTAGACCCATGTTAAAGTTTTTGGTCTAAACTTCACATATGAACTGAATCTAGTTTGTAAAGGAAATGTCTTCACTATGAATGCTGACATTGCCCTCCATGGTCCTAGCTTACAGACAATTGCACCCTGGTGGATTTGTCATGGGAGAAGCCGCAAATCATTAAATGAGTATACAGACTCCCAGCACCATCATTAGGAACCAGTTTGTCCTCTTATGTCCTCTTGTTGCATCAGTCAAAAGTCGATTGTGGAGTGCATATTCTAGGTTGAAGAAAAGTGTGTGTCTGTGGATGTGGATGCAAAGCTGACTCCCTGTCAGTTGCCCTGCAAGTAGTTTATCAAAGGGAAGGTAAATTAAGTGGTTGGATCCCTCTGATCTACCGTTTGCAGAGCTGCAGCAAAAGCCAATGCAAAGGATCAGGAGGGTGCTTATTCCCATAAGTGGGAATCCCACAATCCAAAAGCAAACGCACAAATCCAAATGCAATTTAAATGCAACCACTTTGCCTTCCTGTAGGTATTAAGCAAAATGGGCCATGGTAGATGGAAGAGGACAAAGGAGGAAGAACAAATAGGAGTCTAGAAGGTTGTCAACCAGGGATGGAGGGTGGATGTGTTTCCCTTGTGACTCTAGATAACAGAGAAGGGAAAGCAGATCACTTCACCTTCCCTCCTGCAGACCACCGGCCCTAATCGGGGTGGAAGGGGAAGACTTTGACTGGCCAAAGGGAGGTTGTGAACAGGAGAAAGTTGGTGGAGGACCTAGGGGCTGGACACAGTCTCATTAGAGGCATGGCAGACCCATAAGGCAAAAGGGTATTGTGAATAAGCTTATCCCACCTCATCTTTAAAAGTTTGGCTGGTGGGGTATGTCAACTGTTGGGACATTTTCATAGCTTCCCTTAAGATATGACTTGCTCATGTACCTTGAACTCTTGACTTCTGTACCTTGTGCTTGTGGCTGAGCCTGAGCTGTTAGCCTCAACAAAGGTCTCTTCTTCACTCTCAAGTAAAAGTTGTTGTTATTGTGTTTTGGGATGGGAGTCTAATAGTGCTTATTGTTCACAATCAGATACCCAAGGCAGCTTATAGCAAATAATAAACTACAATTATATTATGGCTGTTTCTACCACATCTGACAAATAGCATTCCCTCTCCTCAGCTTGCACGAGGTCACCGTGGCTATTCCCTTGCTTCTCCTCAGCTGGTGGCAGCTGGGTAGTCTGATGACTGGCTGTGTGTGCCTTCCTCATTTCCCCCATAGACTACACATATTTTTATTGTCCAAATTGAAGTCTCCCCCACCCCATCTTAGATTTGTCTCCAAACAGCCTTCAAAGAAAAGCTCAGTAAAACCAAGTCTGGGGACTTTGTTAAGTCTGAAGCTTTAGAACTCATGGGCATGTTTGAAATGATGGCAAACAAGGTATTTATTCCATATATTTAAAGACTTGCCTGATTTTTAATGCATGTTGTGTTTAAAATTCCTGAATTATATTTCCTTATTCAGTGCTTTTAAATATTGAACTCTTGAACCTAGGCTTCTGTTAGTACATTAAGCTCTTTAGCTGTAAGGCTTGAAATTATCAGATCCTTGGCGATAAGAGCTTAGTGCGCAGCTTCTTGTTGAATTCCTTTTGACAATTCAATACCATTAAACTTCCAGTGGATTAAACAAGGCCATATGGGAAATGATAATAAACTGAATGAAACTAGTGGATGAAATTGCTAGTGCTAGTATCAAGTGTCAATCTAGCTACACTTCTTGACTTACAATTAACCTACCAGGAGTTTTGCTGTTCTGCCCTTACCCTCCCTCTCCACTTGAGTAGCAGACAATTGGATATGTGTTGGCAAAGGGTGTACATCAACTATACAGTTCATTCAGAAAAAAATAGAATTAACTACATATAGTTTATATTACAGTGATTTGAACAGTGGGTTGATATTTACCATGGGACAGGTTGTGCCAGATGAAGGGGGAAAGTAGAATTGAGCCTTAGGATGTGGACAGGATGAATGTAGCAGTGAGGATGACTATGTGCCTTCTTGTTTCCTGCCCATCAAGTCTGGTAAAATCTAATAGGAGGGGAAATAATGGATGGGTTCCATGGAGTGTTCAATGCCTCACTATGGGGGGGGGGTTATACCCACCACCTTGAAAGAAGCACTGGTGTCTCTCTTAGAGATGGCCTCCCTGGATAGAGAGGATTTAGAAAACTGCCACCAACTCTCTAATATTCCCATTTGGGGCAAAGTGATCAAGTGGGTGGTAGCCAACGAGATGCAGATATGCCTGGAGGAAGCCAGTTATCTGGACCCATTTCAGTCTAGTTTCAGGCCCAATTTTGGCACCAAACAGCCTAGGTCTCCCTGATTTTTCGCCTGATTAGATGAGTGAAAGTGTGAATGTGATCCTGTTGGTTCTCCTAGACCTCTCACTGGCTTTCGACACCATTAACTATGGTGTCTTTCTGGAACAACTCAATGAGGTAACTGTATTTCCACTCCAACCTGCAGAGTCTTTACCAGAAAAGTAGTACTGCCTCTGCTCTGTGGCTTTTGAGCATTCTGTCTCCTGTGCTATTCAATATTTATATGAAACTGTTGGGAATCCAAGGATTTGGACCACAGCATCATCAATTCAATACTATGGTTACATGGAGTTTTATCTTTCTCCATTCCATCTGCCTCAGGAAAAGCTGTCTAGGTGCTGGACTGGTGTCTGGAAGCTGGATAGGGGGTCAATAAACTCAGGCAAACTCTTGATAAGTCAAAGGTGCTATGAGTGGGCAGGGGCAACACAATTAGGTGGTCAACCTATTCTGAGAGGATTTGCAGGCCCCCTGAATAATGGAGCAACCTTGTTTTCTTTTGCTCCAGAGAGTAGGACCCAAACCAATGGATTCCAGTTACAAGAAAGGAGATTCTGACTAAACATCAGAATGAACTTTCTGACAGTTAAGAGCTGTTCAACAATGGAATGGACTCTTCTCAGATGGTGGTAGACACTGTTTCATTAAAAAAAATTTAAAGCAGAGATTGGATGGCCATCTGTCAGGACACTTTAGTTGAGATTCCTCCATTGCAGGGTGTTGGACTAGATGACCCTCAGGGGTCCCTCACAACTCTACATTTCTGTGATTTGATGATTGCTGCCTCTGACTACTATGAAAAGACTTTACAGTGGTACCTCTAGTTATGAACTTAATTCATTCCGGTGGTCCGTTCTTAACCTGAAACTGTTCTTAACTAGACGTGTGCTTTTGCTAATAGGGCCTCTTGCTGCTGCTGTGCTGCCAGCACATGATTTCCATTCTCATCCTGGGGCAAAGTTCTCAACTCGAGGTAACTCTTCCAGGTTAGTGGAGTTTGTAACCTGAAGCGTTTGTAACCTGAGGCGTTTATATCTTGAGGTACCACTGTATTGAATTTAATGAGCTTGAATGAGGTGGGCTCAATAACTGAGTGAGCTTGATTAGTTAGAGTCAGGCATGATGCTTCCAATGAATTCTTTCACATTGTTCCTTTTAGAGACAGCAAATCAACAACTTGAAATAATGTTACCACAATGTACAGCCTAAGGACAAGCTAAAGCAAAGGACCAGTCCATCAGCAGAGCCTGATTCTAGGGACATCAGAACAAAGCAGAGTTGGGATAGAAGTCACTGCCCAATGGGCTCCTGGAGATCTATTTACACTGTTCCTATTTCAATCCAATCCTAAATCCAATCTCTCCACCTTTCCCCAATGCTCAAGCAAAGTACACACAGAGACACAAATTTTGAAGTACAGTCTTGCCGTAACAGAAAAAGTAATTTACAAATTTACAGCAAGAGGCAGTTTAACTCTTCTCTGACAACAAGTCCACTTTCTGTTCTATGCTGGCATTGCAAGAGGGCGTGCAGGGGGAAGGAAACAAAATTCCACATAATTAGAAAGAGTCAAAAGGGTTTATGTATCCCAGAGCAGCTGTACAGGTTACTATCTTAACTGTGAAGTGTTTTGCAGCTGTTGGGTTTGTTAAAATATATACATGTGTGGGTAGAATGGCAGGAAGAGTTAAGAGAGCCATGGTAACGAAAGTTGGAAATCCTACATTTTTAAAGAGTCGGGCAAACATTGGTTAAACATCTCTCCAGAATATTCCTTACAGGAAAATAGTCATTTTAAAAACAAATAAACACATGTATAGCTTGACTTTCAAACATCAACAATGATGTAGGGGTGATATCCAGTGCCCCTTCTTCTATTAATGCAAGGATTTATCATTATGCAACAGAACTTTCACCTGTCTCACCCCAATAAAATCTGCTCTGCATAGTTGGGAAACCCTGCTGCGGAGATATAGTTGGTGCACAATTGGATGAGAGGGCAGGGAAGTTCCATTCTGCAAGGAAAAGTTTTGTATGAATGGAACGAGAGACAGCACTACTTTGGATGCAGCCCAGATAATCTAAATTGCCCTATTTGAGCATCAGCTTCCAGCAATTTAAACCAGGTAAGCATGAGCAGGGGCACAGTGCTAAGCCCCACCCACTTGGCCAATATTCAGACTATGCTTTTTGACCTGAAATATGATTAGAAAAATCAGACAAAACATTTACATCTTAGAAGAATCGATGGGTAGTGCCTATGAACATGCCAGTACTGAAGAGTCCAATGTGAGTTCTTAACATGTCTTGATACAATCATTGCAGTGTTTGGAACAGAAATATCGGAAGTATCTATCCATGCACATTCCATGTCTGCTGTGTTGTCTCCTTTTTCAAAAACAGAGAAACCTGTTTCCATATCAATTTGCAGGATTCTGTTGCGAGGAAACGTCCTTATTCTGGCGCCATGCCAGTGGAATCAGTGGAACGAAATGCAAGTGGTGGGAGGATTTTGATATTAGGTCTTAGATTGAACTCAATGCAATTCATATCCCATACTAATAGGCTGAATCCAAACACACGGAAGTACAAAATACCATAAACTGGCATTTAATAAGATGTTCATTAGAGTTTACATCATAGGTGCATCATGAAAAATGCATTCAGGGAGCATTATCAACTTTTATTGCAATGAATATTTGAATATTCAGTTAATATTTAATTAGCATATTGTACCTTATGTCTAATTATGATTCAACAATGCCTTTGTAATACTGTCTCAGTAAATCTTCACTAAATGGAAAGTCTACCTAGCATTATAAAAATCAGAAAGCAGCTTATATGATTTATTTTGAGAGAGGGAAAATATGCCCTTTCACACCAACCATCAAGTCAACATTCTAATAAAAGCAAAAGAGATATAATGCAAAAGACAGCTGAAAAGTGATATTTGAACACAGAAAGCCAAGTGAACAGGTTTGTTGGAGCGCTGCCACAGCAGTCTAGGTGCCTGGTACTACCAGTTGTGGCTCAGTGCATCAACCTATGAAGCTTTACTATTGGGGTATTTTAATTTCTGGAGATACCCTAGGCTTGAATCAACACTAATGTGCAATCGTACCTGGGCATATGGGATGGAAACAACATACAAAACTATTAAGCTATATGCCAAATTTGCTGATCCGATGCTATGGGTGGGGAAAACTATGGATTTCGGTTTCCCTCCGTTTCTCATTTTTCCAACTTTAAGTTCAATTCTTCATATCTGCTTATTACTTTAAAATCTCTAATGAAAATTTCCCAGCATTTTAGTGCAGATTTCTGCCAAGAGAGGATATATATATATATATATATATATATATATATATATATATATACACACACACACACACACACACACATTTAAAATAATTTTGCCCAATTGCCTGCAGGATAGCTCAGTTGATAGAACATGAGACTCCCAGGTTTGTGGGTTTGAGTCCCATGCCAGACAAAAAGATTCCTGCATTGCAGAGGGCTGGACTTAGATGGTCCTTGTGAGCTCTTCCAACTCTACAATTCTATGATTCTAATATACACATTTTTGCAAAATCAATTCCTCCTAATGAAATGTGTTTTTATAGTTGTCAGCATAAGCATGCTATACACATTTTACCTTAGTAAAAGAATTTTCATGCACATTCCTTGGCTAGAGAACTGCATTGCAAAATTTAGAGAAGTGTGAATTTGAAAAGATAGCTGTGTTTTGGTTTATATACTGTTTCAGGAAGTGCAAATTAAGTAAGTTCACCTTGAAATTCAAACGGAACCAAATTTCGTCCCCATCCCTATCCCACACTGACTATAAATTATACTGGGGGTAGTAAAACAAGACAGTCATTTTTAAAAGAGAAGGCCTTTCTGCCCTCAACATCTTAAAGGAAACTTGGGGCAATTTGCAGGTCTCTTTAGCCTTGGCACATCCCGTCTTGTCAAATTTTACTTCCCAATGAAAAGGACTCTAAAGTGGAGTATGGGCCCTTTTCCTATTCACTCAACTCGTCTTATGAAGTTGATAGAGTTTCATTGAAAAAGAGCCATATAAAGCTTTAAACTCATTCCAAAGCTTTTATTCTTGTATTGAAATACAAGTGATATGTATTCTCACCACAGCCCAGGAAATTAATATAAAAAGGCTCATTCATAGCACAAGGAATATACCCGAGGCTCAAATCACTGAATACTATCTTGTTTCATCTTCATAACATTCATTTCATTGTGTATAAGTCATCCATAATAAATGCACAGATATACTTCTGTGTCCTTTCTAAAGGAACTCCAGTCATGCACTACAGGTGTGCTTCTTGCTTTTGCTACACTTTAGCAGTTCACAGTTAAATGGAAAAGCCATCCTGCATCTAATGCAACCTGGCTTGAGGCTGTTGCATTGCACAACTAAATAAAACAACAGGACTGTCATCTAACTAAGCTCATATTAGGTTAATTAATCATATAGGTTCTTAATTGACTAATTGATTCCTCTATTAACTCTGCATACGGCTGCATTCAAATAAAATAACAGTGCAGAAAGGGGGAGAAAGTTAATTTTAGTAACATATGCAGATATCTCAGCAGGCATTAACCTTTGAAGAAGAATTCCCTGCTAGAGAAGGGAGGGGAAGCGAAACAAGGAAAAATGCCTCTTCTAGAATAGAAAACACCCTAAAAAATAGTCTGCTTAATTAGGAGCACTTTTTAAATCAGCCTAATTCAAACTGGCAAAAGATTACAAGCTCTTTGTCCCCCACTTCGGGGGGGGGGGGACTTCAAAACCTGCAAAAGCCATTCATGCAAGTGCAAGTTGCTGAATGGTATTGCATCAAATTTGGTCCCCAGGCAGCTCTCTTTAGAGAATCAAGTGAGTTTCCTTCCACTCCCCAAAAGGAATCAGCTCAAGAAGGCCTTCAAATCTGATACCATGGTGCTTCTCTCCTAAACATTTGCAACTGGAGTGCTGTTCACCTACCAGGGATGGCCCATCTCATTTTGCCACCTGAGGCAAAACAGGATGCTGCCCCTCATGCTGCCATTCCCACTGCTGTCTGAGATCTCACCAGAAGCTGCTGCAGCCACTTCTCCTACATTGGCTCCCAGTACGTTTCCAAGCACAATTCTAAGTGTTGGTGCTGACCTTTAAAGCCCTAAACAGCCTCAGCCCAGTATACCTGAAGGAGCGTCTCCACCCCCACCATTCAGCCCAGCTCTGAGGGCCTTCTGGTGGTTCCCTCACTGCAAGAAGTGAGGTTACAGGGAACCAGGCAGAGGGCATTCTTGGTAGTGGCGCCCGCCCTGTGAAACACCCTCCCATCAGATGTCGAGGAAATAAACAACCATCTGATTTTTAGAAGACATCTGAAGGCAGCCCTGTTTAGGGAAGTTTTTAATGTTTGAAATTTTATTCTGTTTAATATTATGTTGGGAGCCGCCGAGAGTGGCTGGGGAAACTCAGCCAGATAGGTGGGGTATAAATTTTATTATTATTATTATTATTATTATTATTATTATTATTATTATTCTCCAGAGGCATCAGGGGTGGGCTGCCCACGATGGTCCCAATCAAGGAAGCTGTCTCAGTCTGCTTCATGGGCAGGCCAGCCCTGACACCTGCACCCATGGCATTCATAAATATATCAAACTGGGGGCAGAGAAAGGGAAAGAAATTCCCATTCCAGCAGAAATACAAATCAGCACAAAGCCCTAGTGGATGCAGATTGCCAACTGCTAAAACAGCTTTCCTCTACAAATCAACAGCGCCTTCCTAGTAGCAAGTGAAATTAAACAGGCTGTTATTGTTCTGTGAAAGAAACTTAGACCCCTTTCCCGAAGGGCAATCATTTAATCTATGTAATCAAGTCATTTGAAAGAGACCAAAAAGGTTTTCTCTAAAAGGGGTACATAACACATAAATATGCACAGGGAACATGCTAATCTGGATTTTGCCAATCTTGAGCCTTCCACAGCTGCTTCTTATTCTTATTCTTATTATTTTATACCCTGCCTATCTGACTGCCACTCTGGGTGGCTTCAAACACAGATAAAAACATAATAAAACATCAAACATTAAAAACTTCCCAATACAGGGCTGCCCTCAGATGTCTTCGAAATGTTGTGTAGTTCTTTATCTCCTTGACATTTGCTGGGAGGGTGTTCCACAGGGAGTGCACCACTGCCAAGAAGGCTCTCTGCCTGGTTCCCTGTAGCTTCACTTCTCACAGTGAGGGAACTGCCAGAAGGCCCTTGGAGCTGGACCTCAGTGTCCATGCTGAATGATGGGAGTGGAGATGTTCCTTCAGGTATCCTGGACCAAGGCCATTTAGGGCTTTAAAAGTCAGCACCAACACTTTGAATTGTGCTCGGAAAATTACTGGGAGCCAGTGCACACTAGAACTGATGGAAGCTGTAGCCAAAAATATCTAGAGGGCACAAAGTTGTTGAAGGTTGCACTAAGTATTAGATAAAGATTTTTCAGGGAATCCAGTGTTTCCATAGGATATTGTGAATACATTATGCACACCAGTCTATCCTTTTGGAAGCTGACAGGGGATAACTGCTCTCCAGACAGTGGTGCAGTCACTGTGCCCTTAGCAGCAGTCTGCATAAAATGCTAGTAAGCAACAAAGAGGTGGAAGTAAAGGGCAGGTTTTATGGAAGGTGTGAAAGTACAGGCTGTAGAGGAAGGCTTAAATAACAGGGTGATTTCCATTGGCCTTAAAGAATTCTCTCTGACCAGACTCCAAAGCAGACTTGGAGAAACGGAAAACATATTAAAAGGCATTTCTATGGCTGTCAAATAAATTGATAGGGAAATAGAGTAACTGAAGTGAGACAGATATATGTAGCAGATGGCAATTAGAGATTTTCAGAAGAGAGTCACTGCTACCATAAAACTCAAAAGGAAAAAAAAATGTGGGTGGAGGAAGAGTCAGGAAACTGAAGAGAAGGGTTTTTGTAAGGGTTCCCAGAGCAGCTATATTGCTAGTAGTAAATAAGCGCACTCAAAAGGACAGCAAAGACACACACAACTGGGGAAAGACCCACCGGTTTCTTTAAAGTGGCAGGCAAACATTGCAGCAAAACCTAAGCCTCACACAAAGCAACTTGGAAGCTTAGTTCTACCCATGCTCAGTAATCATATTTATTAGCAAGTGTGTGACCTCTATCTAAAATAATCAAACAAAACAGAAAACAATAGTTGCTTTTTCAGATCTGAAGCAACATTCAGAGTTCTAGGAACCAGCACCAAGTATTCAATAGCCAGCAATAATTTTGATTTCCATTAGTAGTAATGGTGGTAGCTCTGCTCAGGGATGGACAAATGTTTCAAATTTTTAGGTGTGACATGTTGAACTCACACCAGATATTCAAGACATACAACTGAGCCTTTTATAAGATGGACTAGCTTCTAGTTCATTTATGGGCACAGTTCTAAGTGCTGGTTATATTAACTTTAAAGTCCTAAATGGTTCGAGTTCAGGATAGCTAAAGGACTGTTTCCCCTGAAAAGTGTTTACTGATCTCCTGCTTTTATGCTTTTCTATCTGCTCTTAGATTACTTTTATCTGTGCTTCTTCATGTTCCCAGCCAGTCCACCATGACCAGGCTGGAAGAAGGTGTTCCTAGCCACTGAGGCCATTTGTGCCTCCAGTGACAGCGATGCATCAAGGAGCTCCCCTAAACTATGAACCTGCTCTTTCAAGGGAAGTGCAGCCCCGTCCAGAAGAGGAATTGGCTTGTGTATTCAGTTCCCTTCTCTACTGGGTGCATCAAATGAATATAATTCTAACTGTCTCTGGCTCTTGTGTGTTGATATTTTTTCCACACCTCTAAATAATTGGACTGTTCATAAACATTCTATATTTCAACATATGAGCCAATGGCTAGTAAGATATAAGTTCATTTGTCTGAAGCCAAAGTTCTGGCAGGCAACAGCTACAGAGATTTCATAGACTACAGCCTGCATTTATCTCTGTTTTCTTTCACCAAGCTTATCAGATGTGTGATTAAAAAAAAAAAAAGCACTGTTTTCTGAACATCTAAATTTCTCCTTTTAAATTTGATAACTCATTCATTTTTATACTGCCATAGTAAGAGCCCTGAAGATTATGCAAAGCTAGCCTTGATTTCTTAATCAGAGATATATCAATAATAAATAGCTGTCACAAATAGTGATATAGAACATTTTTGACAGATGAGTTACAAATGTAGAACAGCTTAGCTGAAGAGGAGAGGATGGTGTCCTTGAATCCCAGCACTTTTCTGTTTGTTCATGTGTTTCTGCACAATATATTTTGGGAAGGTGTCTCCATCAAATTAAACACAGCAGGACGTCTAAATCCCTTCATAGATATCTTCAAAAAAAATATTTTCTGGTGGCTGTCAGATTTGAACTGGGTTGATGGGTAGCCAAAATAGGATTGTACAGTGATAGCAAACTGGAACATGATAAGCATCAAGAAAGATTTGCTAGCTACTTACTCAGAAAGCACACCAGGGGGTAAAAATAAACACAGATGCGGGGGAGGGGGTGAGACAGGTTGCCAGAGAAAAGTGTACACACAAATCCTGAATAAAATTAAATAAGCTTTGCATTTGTACATGCCAAGAAACTAATTGGAAATGAAATTGCAAACCAATGATGGAAGTGGTATGAACTTAGAATAAGAATGACTTGATAGAGCAGATTATTGTCAGGTTTTTCTGATTAAATTATAATAGAAACACTGGTATTGGTTGAATCCCAACTTGTGGTAATTGGAAGTTGCACTTTGGGATGTGTTTTCCTTCAGGAAAAGGAGCATAGGATTTAATAATGAGGAAGGCTGTAAAGTTTTACAGATTCTATGCAAGTCCAGAAATCAGAGCAAACATATTTTAGAAAATTATAGACAGAGTGGAGAAACAGTGATTTAAAAAGATGAAATTAATTAAAAGCAGGATGATAAGTCACTTCTGTAGACTGGCCCAATTAGCAAGTGTAGAAATGTGCAGAAATGTAAAATCTCCTTAAGGCTGCAAGCTTTCAGTGGGTGCCAATGGAATAGTATCATTGGAATTGCCAGATATCCTGAACTAGAAGTAATGCCAGTTGCTTTAAAAGAAGAGCAGGGGAACCTTTTTCAGGCCAAGGGTTAAAGGTCTCTTCTGGGCAAATTTCTGAGGCAATGTGCCAGAAGTGGGTGGGGCCAGGGGCAAAAGTGGGTGGAGAAGCAAATGTAAATTTAACCTTTCTGCATTAGGCTAGTTTCTACACACACACGCACACTCTACACTTGCCGTCCTCCAAGCAAGAGGCAATGATCACACTCACACCATACATTTAAAGCACAATGGCACCAAAGAGTCATGGCACACATACCCCACCCAAAGAATTATAAGAGCTGTGGTTTATTAAGGGCATTGAGACTTGTTAGGAAACCCCACTTCCCCTCACAGAGCTACAGTTTGCAGGGTTCCCTGTGAAGATGGATTGGTCGTTAAACCACTCTGGGAACTGGAGCAAAGTTTGAAGATGGAGTCTCCAAACTAAGAATACTGTTATAATAAACTATGAGCCAAAAAAAAAGTAGGGGAAGGATGTGCTGGACTTTATTAAATCTGTCGTCAGTGCTGGTCCAGCCATTAGGCAGGGTGAGGCCACTGCCTCAGGCTGCAGAAGCCCCCAGGACAGCACCCCACCTACCCCGCCACCTCCGCTAGAGGTGGAGAAGTGCTGCCCCCATCAACTCTGATTTCGAGCAAGATCGCACCCATTTGGGGTGAGATCTTGCCCGAGATTGTGTGAGATGTTGTGGAACATGGAAGATCTCATGTGATTTGGTGCAAGAACTCGCTCAAAATTGTCATGACCTTGCCTGAAATTGGTGCCACCCGGCAGGGTGCCCAGTGGCAGCAGAGCAGGCAGTGTTGGCTGCAGCAGCAATGGCAGGGCAGGGCAGAGTGACATGTGCTGCCCCTGCCTGTGGTATAATAGTACAGTGGTACCTCAGGTTAAGTACTTAATTTGTTCTGGAGGTCTGTGCTTAACCTGAAACTGTTCTTAACCTGAAGCACCACTTTAGCTAATGGGGCCTCCTGCTGCTGCCGCACTGTTGGAGCACGATTTCTGTTCTTATCCTGAAGCAAAGTTCTTAACCTGAAGCACTATTTTTGGGTTAGCGGAGACTGTAACCTGAAGCGTATGTAACCTGAAGCGTATGTAACCCGAGGTACCACTGTAATCTACTTGAAGACCAACCATCACTAGAATACCAACTATAGTAGATGAAAAATTACCAGATGGTGGCACTTTTCAGGGGGAAATGGCTAAATAAACTTTGCTTAAATCCAAGTACTTCAATTGCAGATAGAGAATTGACAGTCCAAATGTGTTGAAAAACAAGTGGGTATAACTAGTTCTGTCTTGTGAGTGCCATCCTGCAGCACATAGCATATACTGTCAGAAGCTACAGTGAGTTTAAAAGTTTTCTACCATATGATATGGTATGATGCAGCAACACCTAGTATGGTCTTTGCCATTAAGCATCTGTCAATGTTTTTCAGAGTTCTTGGTTTGGCATTAAACACTGTTTACTTGAAGCTCAAACTTTTCTCTTTGAATCAGAAGACCTAAAGACGTACACACAACACAAACACAGAAAATGCTATTGTAAATCAATGGCATATACGTGTGATATAGCATATAGCACTTTTAACAAATGTGCTAGAAATCATTATTATTACTAATGTAACAGCAGTAATAGTACTACGAGTAGTAATACTATTATTATCACCACCGCTGCTGCTATAGCACCATCAGGGTGTGTTTGTGTGTATGTGTATATAGGTATTTATATACCATATAACCAATAGCATTTTTAGGCAGCGTGCATAAGAATGAAGCATCCAGAGAATAAAACAAAGAAAAGTCATCAAAAATGGAACACTCCCTTAAAATGCCTGAAGGATTAAAAATGTTTGAAAAATAGCTGAAGTATAACAAGGAGGGTGGCTGTCTAATCTCTGTTGTTTCACAGGTTTGGGGGCCACAAAATGGAATGCACAACTTCTAATAGTTAAGAACTGTGCATCTGAGACATGGGAGATCGACAACAGAGACTTTCCCCAAAATCTCAGTTATCATGCAGGGATGTAGGTGATCACAGTCCTTAAAATTGTCAGGAGCTCGTCCTACACTCAAGTAGGACCCTGGCAGAGACACATGCCCGACTGGCATTTTCTCTCCCTCCTGGTCGATCGTTCAAGAGCTTCAAAAGCTTTCTTCAGCCTGAACATCACAGCAACCGATGTCAACGGACATTGGCACACAGGGATCCACAGAGTCTTCGCAGCTTGCATAACAGACCTCAGCAACCCAGCATTTTGGCAAATCTAGTCCGTTCTTAAACCAAAACCATTCTTAAACTGAGGCGTGCTTTTCCAGAGCCCTTCCACTATTTGGATTCCGTTCTTAGACCAAGGTAAAGTCCTCATACTGGTACACTATTTCCAGTTTTGCAGAGTTTGTAAACCGAATCATTCTTAAACCAGACTGATCTTAAACTGAGGTACCACTGTAACACTGAACCTGGCCTGGTAACATACATCAGCCAATGCAAGATTTTAAGCACTTTGCCCAGACACTGAGATCCAGCGCCAAGGACCTTCTGCCGGTTCCCTCACTGCAAGAAGCCAAGTTACAGGGAACCAGGCAGAGGGTCTTCTCGGTAGTGGTGCCCGCCCTGTGAAACACCCTCCTATCAGATGTCAAAGAGATAAACAACTATCTGACATTTAGAAGACATCTGAAGGCAGTCCTATTTAGGGAAGTTTTTAATGACTGATGTCTTAATGTATTTTTAATCTTTGTTGGAATCCACCCAGAGTGGCTGGGGAAACCCAGCCAGATGGTCGGGGTACAAATAATAAATTGTTATTATTATTATTGTTGTTATTATTACTATTACTGGCAAAGTTTCATTAGCAAATATATTCTCATTCTCTCTCTCTTTCACTCTCTTGTATATTATTTCTTCACTCCCAATGAGCAAATGAGGAAGAATGTTAGATATAAGTTTAATGTGCATAAAATGCTATTTTTCAATGCATTATATGTAAAATGTTTTGCAGGGAGGTTTGCATTGGGCAGGAGGTTTGTTTCTAGCTAAACACACCAAAGAAAAGGGTGGATATTTCCGTTCAGGTTAATTGATGACTCATCTTGGAAACCCAAACAGAGATCTCTCTCATAGCAGAAGATGAAACCTAAGAACTCAACATCTTAGTGAGTCCTAGAGGTTCTGCAATGATGAACGAGCAAGATGCCTGAATAGGATCTCTCTCTGGGACCAGAGAGTAGAAATTTATTGAACTGTATTAGGGATTTAAAGAAGATGGGATCACATTGCTTGCTATTAAAGAGCGACGTGCTTATTTTGTAATATTTATTTGTAACTATTGCAAGACTGTTCTGCAGTAGAGCTTTGAAACTCATTGTTGCGATGAAGAGCAAATTAATATCTACTCTGCACAAGCTCCAGATCAGATACTCTAACAAAGCAGGGGGTGGGAAGGATGAGGCTAGGTTAGTGAGAGAGAAATGTGACCAGTCATACAGAATATATCTCACCAAGCTTCAAAGCAACTCCACAGGTTTCCAGTCTGCTACTGAGCATAGTTCAAAGGACTAGTTTTGACCTTTAAAGTCCTTTACAGCTATTCTATCATTCTTTGTTGATGTTGTTGGTTGCCAGACAGATTGTCGGTTGCATAGACTCCACATGTCTATTCCAGTGAACAAACAAATCTGCCACTGATAGCCATCCAACTACAAGGTAGTGGTGAACCATATCCACAATGCCAAAATAAATGCATATATTTAGGGCATGGTCTTTAACAGCTGTAACTTTCCAGCATTTTGGAGCTTGCGTGAACATGGAGAGCCCTTAACACATGTTAACTTGAAAGGGTGTTGTTGTTGTTGTTGTTGTTTTGTTGTTGTTAACTGAGCGCTATAGTTTGTACTCATAACGATTCTTTCAGAAATTATGTTGACTGAAAATAGACGGTATATTATCTCAACCCCTTTCTCCACATTCAGTTTGCCCCATTGTAATAGCTGCCCAGTTGCAAAATGAAAGAACAGTGGATTGCTAATGTATTCATACTACTAATATATTTGTAAGTTATAATCCAAAAATCTGGAGAGAGATCGAGACGGAAAGAATTTCATCAGCATCTTTGCTTTACTATTGAGTCAGCCTTGATAATTCATGCTTTCACAGCTGTTACATTAGCATTCCAAAGTAACTTTGCCATCTCCTTGAATTTTCCTTCAACACAATTTGAGCATTACTGAACATTAAGGGATTCGATATTTTATTTTAGCATATTTTAACCAGATTAATTAGTATATGCCCTGGGCTGAAGAATTAGATGAGGGTCAAGGTTAAGATGTTTACAGTCAACTATTTTCATCTGCCCTGGGAGGGAGGGGGGAGGAAATGGGGAAACTGTTGTGCTATGTTAATAGTATGTTAAAAATAAATTTTATAAAATTCTATTTAAATAATGTCTAGACAATCCTTATATAATATGCTTTTCTCAATGACATCCCCATGTCCACTATACAGAGCTGCCTGATCAGGTTATCTGCCTACCCAGGTGAGTATTGTCTACTCCAGACTGGCAGGAGCTCCTCAAGGTCTCATCAAAATCTTTCTCAAACCTGAAAACTAAGATCCTTGAATGGGCCCTTCCAGTCAGTGGGTCCTCTGCATGGGAAGCCACCCATGAAGACAGCTCAATTCTTTCTTATCAGCCACATGGACCTGTGGGAGACTGGTGTGGGGTGAACTGCATGTACAAGTCATGTTGTACAACTCAAATGCACTGAAGCAGCACATTTAATCCCTTAAAGAAAGAGTCTCAACAGTGGGCAGGCTAGGACAGATCTGAAGATAATTGGCTGTTGGTTTATTTATTAAAATAACAACATATCTCTATACATGAAAAGATTTACAACAATTATACATAAAACCATACAACAAAAACCATCAAAAGCTAAAACCAGAAATCAGCTAACGATTGTAGAAATTTGTATTCTTAACAGCCTGAATAAGGCTGATGGAATATAAAACTTTTCAGCAGATGTTTAAAAGTTGAAACAAAGGGCATTATTTTCTCACTATTTTGCACAAAGCTGATATAACCAAGGGACTCACTGAAGCAGATCCCTGTGAGAAGCATACAAGGTGTAAGAACATCAGTTCAAAAGATTTATGAACACAATCAAATCTATTAGCATTGTCTCCGGGTGCCATTTTGGGAAGAAAGATGTCTCATTCTTCAACTATTTTATCTGCAACTACTTTTTACGTTTCTTGCATTTCCTTCCTAATTTGGTTTTTTTCATGTTTAGTAACAGAGTAACCATCAGAACATAATTACAGACGCCGCATATACGACTATTTTTCAGGTTCGGGTTAGGTTTATACTTCTGCAATATGGAAGTGTCTAATTAAGGAAGAGATGTAAGATGATGAAGGAAGGATGATGGCAAAATATTTTCTGCGGATTAATTGAGACATATGATGGTTTTTATTAGCTAGCAGCAATACAGAAACGTAAAACAAATGCTAACCACAATCCAATGCCCTGTTTTTAAATGAATGAATGAATTTTTCAACAGAGATTTCAACAGCATATGGTTAAGCACCAGGTTCTCTCAGATGTTGGTTAGATCTTCAGCTCCTCTGAGGTATTAAAACTGATAGATGGGGTCTCTTGGTTGTTTCACCACTCTTGTAAGTTAGGTGACCTGGGAAAGGGCATTCTCTGTAGCAACCCACAAACTATTAAATTCCCTCCCCCAGAAATGCCTCTGGCACCTTCATTGTAAAGCTTTCATTATATGCTGAAAATGCACCTCTTTTCCCTGGTTTTGGACATCCGAAAAAGAGAGATTTTAGGAACCACCCTGTCCTTCTGAGTGTAAATTGTTTTTGCTGATTTTTGTCTTATATTTTTATATTTCCATAAACCACCCTGGGGCATTATGGTAAAAGGCAGTTAAGAAATCCAAATACTAGTACAAGTAATCAACACATGCAGCAGAATGAAGTAATGAGTTGGTAGATGGCTGCTAGACTACAAGAGCTCACAGTTTTGAATGTTCCTGTGTTTTACTTTGCTATTGCTTTTTTTAAAAGCAAAGGAAACCAGCACATAATATACATAAAAAGACTGAGTTAGAACTTTCTCCAGTGCTATGTCTGTATTTCGCCGAAGAATTGATGCTTTTGAATTATGGTGCTGGAGAAGACTCTTGAGAGTCCCATGGACTGCAAGAAGATCAAACCTATCCATTCTTAAGGAAATCAGCCCTGAGTGCTCACTGGAAGGACAGATCCTGAAGCTGAGTCTCTAATACTTTGGCCACCTCATGAGAAGAGAAGACTCCCTGGAAAAGACCCTGATGTTGGGAAAGATGGAGGGCACAAGGAGAAGGGGATGACAGAGGACAGGTGGTTGGATAGTGTTCTCGAAGCTACCAGCATGAGTTTGACCAAACTGCGGGAGGCAGTGGAAGACAGGAGTGCCTGGTGTGCTTTGGTCCATGGGGTCATGAAGAGTCGGACACGACTAAATGACTAAACAACAAATGTCTGTATTTCAGGGAGCCTTGAGCAAAGAGTTCTACAGTGAGTGCCATTCTCCATCAGTAGGATCTGGCAAGCATACACTGTACAAGCAACACTCTAAGCAGAGCCCAGGTCTAGTAAACAACATGTTACTTTTCCATAAAGTGCCCAATATTTTGCTACTCTAGGGCATTGTGGGAAATTGAAAAGGCTGTTAAACCCAGTCACCCAGTGTCACCTAGAGCAACAGGCTAGGAACCCCCAAGGCTGGCCTCATAAATGGACTCTGGCAAGGTCCTGGCACCTTGACAGCTGCCCAAGGCTGCCAGGTGCTGACACCAGCCCTGTCTTTTCTTCTGATGTTCTTGTTTCCAGCTTTTTAAAAAAGACATATGAAGGAATATTATTTAAAAAATGCAATTAGAAGCTCGAGTCCACTCTACCGCCTTAGGTCTCCATGCCCCATTCCATCGCATATGTAGATCTACAAAGCACTACACAGGAAGCATGGAAAGGACAAAATAGGAGAACCAATCTCAAAGAAGCGTAATGCATTTTTTTTATTAATGACCACATTTTGGCCCAAACAGGCCTTCCTCAGAGGCTTTTATGTTTGCTTGTGAATAGCCAGAAAACACCCAATTAAAAATCACTGTGCGGCAAAATTGCAAGACATAGATCCAGCCAAGTGATGTAGTAGAGGATTACTTGAGTGTAGTGGGCATCTTTTTCAAGAGGGCCCACAGTGGGCAAGCTTATCAAACACTTTTTTGCTGGCAGTTTTCTTAATAATTCATAGCATGATCATTAAAAAAAAACCAACTCTATCACTTCAGTTCATATAAATCACAGCCTTTCCATTCCTAGCTGGAAAATCTAGCATTTAAACCACACAAGCAATGGCATAAGTAAGCAAACTACTGAAAAGACTCAGTTACTGGGTCAGTCATATGCCACTTTCTAAAGATTCATTAGCAGAGCACATGGCATGGATGCTTTTGCAAATTGTTAAGAGAATTATATGTTGAAAAAGCAGCAGAACTCACTGCAGAATGCTTAAGTGACAGTCGATCAATCAGGTTTATTAGTGGTTTGACAATCTGTCTTTTCTCACACAAACAATAAAAACCAATAATAAAATTAACAATAAAACAATGGCAATACATCATAAAACAGCAAGAAGCCAAGAATAAATGAATAATAGCCATGACTGGAGCTTCTGCAGTCACCTGTAACTAACAACTAAGATACAAAGCAAAAGGGGTAAAGAGATCTCTAAGCACTTAAATCCTCTGCAAGGAGAATAAGATTTCAACATTACATTGCAGGCAGAATCAAAGCAAAATACCATAATTCAATATAGCTCTACGAGCATATCACTGTGAAATGTACAGGTTATTAGAACAAAAAAGGAGAGAGAGAGAGAGAGAGAGAGAGAGAGAGAGAGAGATCAAACTTCTGGTGTTCACCTTATTTATGCATTTCTTTGAATATTTGAATAACTGTGCTGGAAAAGAGTATGCCAGCTGGCACCCTCAGATAAGGTGAAATGGCTACTGATTTCAATATTATTAAAGAGAATACTCGTGAGTCTTTTGCTGTCAACAAGGTTTCCAGCTTTTGAAATTCTAAAACAAAACAAAAACAAAATCAATGAGATATATGAGCAAAATCAGTACACATAAGAGTAAGTGTGTATTTGGCAGTGTAAAGTCTGAATTTGTCATATTAAATAGACATCTGAAAACATGGACACTCTGAGGAGAACTAGAATTGGCTCTGAGTCTCGTTGAGTAGCAAATTTGGGTTTGTATATAACCATACCCTGTCAAATCAGTGAGATGTATATATGTAACCTGTATCTTTTTTTGAGAACATTATCAACTTAGAAGGTTGAATGCACAGTTTTCTAACCACTTTAGCTTGAAGCTAAAGTCCTCCAGTATACTAAATCAGAGCGTTGTTTCAAATCGGGAAGACAAAATTCCCTTCCTGGACCACATCCACTGCGCTTTGATAGATGACACTTCTAAAAAAATTTAATGTTTTTTATTGAAAATGTAATAAAAACATAACAAGACAACAAACCAAGCACGTGGAGTAGCATTCATGTACCCAAGACAAACCACAAGAGGTAAGCAAAGACTTTTGCAGAGATGGAGTTGTCATAAATGACATTTAGGCCCAAACTACACTTGATGTTATTCATATTTTTAAAAAGTGCTTCAGGTAGACACTTGTATTGGGCTGGGGGGTTTGTGAACAGTTGCAGGGCCCTGATCCAAGAGATGCTCCCAATTCATATCAGGGCTCCCACCAGTTTTTTGCTATTTGCCACCAAAGGTCCTTTTTGCAATAACCAATGCACTGATGAGCAAGTAGCAGCCATGGGAGTGACAATTTTCAGCAGAAAACCGATATGAGGTCCCATGCCAAACTGAGAACACATTGCAAATCTGAAACGTATGACTTTTTTTTTCTCCAACAGAGAAGTGGCTAAGACAAATATATTAGATATGAAGGGCCTGGTGTTGTGCAGGAGACAAGGTCAAATAAATAGTCCGGATTCATAAATAACAAGGAAATGGTTAAAGTGTGGACTTTCAAGCAGCTATGTACATGCAGGATGAGGAACCTGTGGCACTGAGATATTGTTGGACTGCAACTGCCATAATCCCTGACAATCGGACATGTTGGCTGAGGCTCATTAGAGTTGAAATCCAGCAACGTGGGGATAGCCAAAGGTTCCTCAACCCTGATGTACATCAGTGTACATACAAATTAGGAGAGCAATACAGTAGTGCCTCGCAAGACGAAATTAATTCGTTCTGCAAGTTTTTTCTTCTTGCGAGTTTTTCGTCTTGCGAAGCACGGTTTCCCATAGGAATGCATTGAAAATCAATCAATGCGTTCCTATGGAAACCGCCTTCAGACCAGGTCCGGGGACAGTCTGTCCCCCGACCTCTTCTGAAGGCTGGGGGGGGGGACAAGGGCTTTTCTTCCCACCGCCAGCCTTCAGAAGGCTGTTCTGAAGGCTGGCGGTGGGAAGAAAAGCCCTTCTCCCCACCTCCCACCCCGCAAGCTCCGGGGACAGGAGGGCTTTCCTCCCGACTGCCAGCATTTTAAAAGCCCCCAGGACAACGGAGACTTCTCCGCTGTCCCGGGGGCTTTTAAAATGCTGGCGGGCGGCAGCGAAGTGTCCGCTGCCGCCCACCAGCAGTTTCAGATCGCCTGGGACAGCGGAGAAGTCTCCGCTGTCCCGGGAAGGCAGGCGGGAGGAGCAAAGACTTTTGCCCCCCGCCGGCCTTCAGAAGAGGTCCAGGACCTCTTCTGAAGGCCGGCGGAGATTTCCCTATGGGCTTTCTTCTTGCGAAGCAAGCCCATAGGGAAATTCATTTTGCGAAGCACCTCCAAAACGGAAAACTCTTTCGTCTTGCGAGTTTTTCGTTTTGCGAGGCGTTCGTCTTGCGAGGCACCACTGTATTGTCTTGTTTCTCTAAAGGGGTGAAAATATAGGCACACAATAATGGATTTTAAATCATACAGGAAGGAAACATTTCCGCCAGGGATTTGATAACTTTCTGCTTTGTTTGGTACAGTAGGGAGCCTTTCCAAATTCTTATTTTATAGCACGAGAAATAGTCTCTTGTTTATTTATTGAGCAGGAAACAGCTTTGTTCCTCAAAGAGGTATATCAATTTCACACATACTCAGAGCTGTCCCAGCCATGGCACAGGCTGAAGCACCTACTTCAGGCGGTGGAAGTGCAAGAGGCAGTGCTCTGCCTGTCCACTCCACTGCTTCCACTGCCAAGGGAAAGCAAGTGTGTGGCAGCACTGCCCAGGAGGCCCATTCCCCAGCATCTCCAAGTTGGGCTGTAAAATACCTTCTTTTAAAATTCTGGAGAGAGAACACTAAGTTAGGTGGGTCAGTGATTTAGTATAAGCTTCCTAACTCACAGTACAGTGGTACCTCGGGTTATATATGCTTCAGGTTACATACGCTTCAGGTTACAGACTCCGCTAACCCAGAAATATTACCTCGGGTTACGAACTTTGCTTCAGGATGAAAACAGAAATTATGCTCTGGTAGCGCAGCGGCAGCTAAAGTGGTGCTTCAGGTTAAGAACAGTTTCAGGTTAAGTACGGACCTCCGGAACGAATTAAGTACTTAACCCGAGGTACCACTGTACCTTGATGCTGAGAAAAATGAAATTCTTTCCCTAGGTAGAGAGGCACATGTGACTAATGGAAAATGCCCATCACAACACTTGCAAGAACAAACACACAATATCCTGATTTATGTATCCATAGTAAGATGGAAACATGCATGGTCTTCTCATACAATTGCATGTGTGGGTGTAAATGTGATTTCCCCTACCTTACGTTGTTAAAGGAAACACATTGCGTGCAAAGAAATCCTATACTACTATGCAAAGAACCACCAAAAAATAGAAAATATACTCTTACCTATACCAATGTAAAATGCTCAGCAAACTGTCCTCTGCACTCTTGATCGCTAGCTTGACCTAACGATCAGAAGACTCAACAGAGATCATTCACAGATTGGTTTCAATGTGGTCGCATTGTAATATGTAAGGATGCCTTTGACAGCCTTGGTTACTATGATGTGTTTTATAAATTTGCTCTTTGATAAATGGCTCCCACACTACATCCTTGTGAGGAGATTGGGTGACACTGTGCCCCTTATGCCGTGGCCATTTCCTCTCGGAAAGTACAAAGGCCATATATTCCACTAGCGGACAAAGAAGGGGTCTATTTAAAGAGATCCCACAAGGTCAGGATAATTCTAAAAAGCTTTTTTTAAAAGTCCATAAAAGATCTAGTATGTGGGCAAGACAAGAGATGTATTGTGTATGATTTATGAAAATTATGCCTTTGAAACCAATATAAAGGCTTATAAGATATAAAAACTATTGTCTGTAGTGGCTTAATTAACCAGTTATGAGTTATTAAGTCTGCTTAATTCAGACCTCACATTCATCACAGCTCCATTAGATATCTATGAATGGAATGTGGGGGTCAAATTCCGCCCTTGGTAGCCTATTTCAACTCCCACTGGCTTTTGCATGAACTGTGCACATACATATAGCTGAATTCAGATATTGAATCTTAGCAACCAGCACCAATTCTTTATTCACGCTCAAATTAAACATCTAGAATGTCAGCAATCTGAACTAGCAGCAGCTATAATCATGACTTCTCACAGGTATAGTTGTTCAGAGAGCCAGGTACAAAGGGAACTTAGGTCCTTTAAATGAGCTGCTAAAGAAATAACTCCAAGTTGAATAAATCAAAGCTGTTAATGCAAAACATGGAAAAATATTGACTATTTGAGAGGTTAGTGAAACTGGTTGCCAAGAAAATCAAATAAACAGGAGGGTCTCTGGATAGCATATAGATGGATGACAACATCTCAGATTGGTTTGTCCCTGCCACTCCTGCTGCAATCGCAGTTTAGAGTAGGTATGGGGAATTTTGTTGCCCCCAAGATGTTGCCGAACTACAATCCCTTGCTATTGGCCATGCTTGCTAGGGCAAATGGCAGTTGTAGTTCAGTAACATCTGGAGAGTCAAATATCCCCCAACCGCAGCCTAGAGGATACAATCCATCCCACGAAGGCTGCAGTCACTGAGGATGCCCAGTGAATGATCGCACGAGTAGCATTTTACTTACAGTCACACTGCTTCATGATAACTGTAGTTTATATGGTGCAGCTGCACTGTAAATAAGAAGCATGAGTGGGAAAGATGAAGGCTGCAGTTGCCACAGTTTTGGTCCTTTCTGCTGCCACACAGAGTGACTTCTTTCAGAAAAGGAAGATCTTATTCACACCAGGAATACATCAGCATCCAAAAAGGCCAACATACCTGGTCTCACACACAGCTATACTGCAGTCCCCTGGATGCATGCTTGTTTGGCTGTAAGCCGATTGAGCATTATAAGACTGACTTACAGGCTCAAATTCAAGATTTATTACTGTTTGTAGTCAATGGCTATTACAATATTAACCGTAACATAGTGTGGGTGTGGGTGTTTGTGATATATATGATAAATGTTACTCACAGGAAAACATGCAATGGGGCCTTTTATCTATGTAACAATCCTCTCTGCTTGTGCTGCCGATCTACTGAAGTAGCAACGTCAAAATCGAGCTTCTAGGCAATGGGGATAATTCCACTGAAACCAATTGATTAAATGTGCTCCAAGTAATGTGCAAGGTTTCATTGTGTTGTTTCGCCTTGAATGGGTGCTACTAAAGAAGCCAAGGGTGCCAATTGACAGGTTTTCTTGAGAGTGACAAGGCCGGGAGTGTGCTGCTTGTGCAACATGAGCATCTTCCTATAGACCTGGATAAGTCCCCCTCCTCTGAGGATTAAGCTGTAAGTGTAAGAAGAATATATGTGAGAATCAATGCTAAATCTTAGATACATAGACAATGATTTGATTTGACAACTGCAGTTCAGACAGACTTGAACTTATGCCAAATATAATTCAAATTCCTTGTGGTGGTTTTTGGGGTTTTTTTAAACTATTCCACTATAACAATCACATGGTGATGCCAATTGTCATTTAATTCTCCAGAAGTTGCCAACTATAGATGCCAATTGTCATTTAATTCTCCAGAAGTAGCTCAGACATCAACTAAGGCTCACAGAATAGTGCCATGTATGCTTTATCCTCAGTGAACTGTATTACACCTATGTTGTGCTGAGATTTAATGCCCTTTGCCACCGTCATTTTATTAATTTTATATGGCATTATTCATCTTCCACAAAACATCTTAATGCTGTGTGGGCCTGCAAGTTCACTGAACATAATGGATTTCTTGTCAGCTGGTCTTCACTAACAGTTTTTTTTCTTAGTATAAATCAGTTGCTTATGTCTTTGGATTCTTAATTATTATTATTTTTCCTATCACATTATTATACAACACACATACACCTTTGCATTTAAGTTTGTTTAGAATGAAACCCAGAGTCCATCACACTTTGACTCCACTTTTGAGTGATGATGGTACTGTATTCTGTTGTGGACTCCACATGCATCTTAAATTTATTAGACTTGATCTTCAGAAAGGCTCTAGTTTGCTAACACTGTCTTCAAGTGCCCTCTACTGTAGCAATGAAGTAAAACATCAGACTGCTCCCTATTTTATACACTTGGAAATTTGCTCACTTCCTTGGGATGTGGGAATTCATTCTTACCATGTTAACTACCAACCTGACCTTTCACTCAGACTTCAAAAGAAACCAAAACTGCATTTGAGGAGACGGAGAGGTCAAAGGATGTATATCAATTTTTTCCTTCTATTACATTTCATTTCATGTGTTTCTGCCCTTTCTGGCACTTGCAATTGAAGTGCTGGAAATATGTGATTAACAGTCTGTTCCAGTTCCAATGTGCAGGCCCAAGAGGATTAACTTTGGTTCCAATGAAATGAACTTACTGATGGTCTTCCCATACTGTGTGCTCTCGAGCAGAAGGCTACGGTTCTAGTTTAAGCAAACCTTGGAATCAAATTATAGCTCAAAATCGACACCCTTTATGGACCAACACATTTTGATATGGCACCCAACTTATAAGAAAAAATGATTGCACAACATATACAATCATCTTTCTACCAAGATCTGGAAGGGTGTATTGGAGTGATACATATTCCAAAGCATTTCTCATCTTTGATTAATTCTACAGGAACTTAGAAAGAGCTGCGTTTGTTCTGTATTCAGGTGGTCATGTGTCCAATTTTACAGTGGCTGGTCTTCTCACTAAAAGGCTGTCAAAGGCTAGTCCGCTATTTAATGCAGTAATCGAAGGACTGTTCAGCCCAAGCCCAGTTTAAAGGACCCTAAAAGAGAATAGCAAGGGCTTTGATATTGCACATTAAGAACAAGAGAAGACTGAGCAAGCACACAGATCGCCTGGTTACCCACTATGGTGAGATGCATTGCATTCCTATTTAGCTATAGTAAATATTTCTAAATTTGCATTATATAGATAAATTGATTTTTATGCAAATTTGTGTCTTTCTTTCTTTATTTCTTTATTTCTTCCTTTCTTTCTGTGATGTAGAAGTGGCCAAATATGTACTTTATCTAAAATACAAGTTCTGCCCCTTCTCCCCCCACCCAAAAAAATATGAAAACACTTTGCATTTGCATGTATGTATTGAACTTAACATGATTAACACCAAGCCTACAAATCTGGCAATAGTAATAAACCATGAATTGTTTATTCAATTGTGTTTGTGTTGTGGAGCCTCAGAAAGGGCATTTTACTCTACTGAGCACATCACATTAAGAGCTACACTGCCACGAGCCTTTGCAAATTATAGTATATAGCTGGTAGATGTCCACAAAAATTCATAGCAAGTTTCACTGTAACTCTCTTGGCCTTTACTACAAGAGAGCTCTGTGTCTGCTTTCCACAATGCCAGCCACTAAGAGGTGGCAAAAAGGCCTCTGGAAATACAGCTCTTCTTGTCATGTGCATCTTCCCAGGAACAACAGGACAGAGCTTTTTGCTTTAAAGTGTAATATGCCATGTTTTCCTCCTCCAGTAATGACAGCTCAGCAACATCTCGGAGAAGCCAAACATTCCTGTTTAAGTCCTCTGTTTCCCTCTATAATAATACATATCGTTTATATAGAACTTAAGATTCTTCAAATCACTTGACTTGCATTATCTTAGTAAAGCCATACAAGAATTCTAAAAGGATTGTATTATTAACTCTATATTGCAGTCTGTAGGGCTAAGGCAGATAGGAGTGGCTTGGAAAAGACTCTTGGATGAGTTCATGGGTCAGGAAAGATGAGAGCCATGTATGAGCCTGCTCATTCTCTGAACTAGATTATATTAGCTCTCCCTTTGTACATTCTGTACTTAGATTTTCATGAGGGCTTTAAACAACTTGCAAACTGATGTGGAAGTGTGGAGAATTGAAATTAAGATTGTACAGAATGAAAAACTGATAGAAATTGATGTATTTGCCTGTCACATTTGCCTATCATATAAATTATCACAAACCTTGTGTTTCCAGCATCTTCCAGCCTTAGTGCCTCGGCATGTTCCACTAGCTGTGATGCCTGCTCTGGGTTCATCTTCCCTCCTCCTTCATGGCCCAGGTTTATTAATGGTAGCAGCAGGAAGTTGGGAAACGGTCATTTTGAATTGTTCGCCATTCCCTGGAGTGATGCAATGTTGGCCTCCTACAACCAGAGGCAGTTTTAGGGTAGCGCAACTGGTTTGGCCGCACTGGGTGCTGTGCTGCCCAGGAGGGGTGCCACAACAATGCTGTAGAACAGTGTGTGAGAGGCAGGTGGTGACAGATTTTAGCATTGCACAGGGTGCCATTGAAATTTGAGAGGCCAAAGTCCACCATTGCCACAGCCACCCATCACAGCTCACATTGCGTCCAACCACTGCCAGCAGTGGACTCACTAATGTCAGCGAGGTCACACCAAAGAGTTCTTTTCTAGGGGAGTTCTCCCACTGGGAGCTTGGCTTGCTTATATCCTCAACCTTCTTGAAAACACTCCAGTTAAAGCTGGATGTGATACTTATATGAATACATTGGTTTTTGTAACTCTACACTTGTTTCTCTGTTTAATCAGTGGCAGGAAGCACGTCATATCAACACTGATTTCTTTGAGTATAATTTAGAATGACTAAATAACTGATCCTTCTCCTTTCTTCTCCCCATTCCCCCACTGCCTACCCTTTTCTGGCAGTCAATGCTGCAGTCACAAATGCGTACAAATGGTTTGGTCCATTTAGAATTCATGTGACATTTTACACGGAGGGAAAGAGTGTGAAATGTTGTTTTCTCTACTGCTGCCATATAAATTATTCATCTTTCTGATTTGCCGGGTGGCTTTTCCATGTAGATAAGAAGTCACCTCTCGTTTACTGTACGACATCACACAGTCTAAGCAATCAAAAATGGTTGGAAACCCGCAGAATGAAAAGGGTGCGCTGAGCATACGCGGCATTGTGTTAGGACTACAAAAACAACACACTGAAGAGCCTCTCTGACTGAACCTTGCATGAAATTATTTATGAACACAAACTACTCACTGTGATGTGAAGCACTATTCTGGCAAGCCGCATGCTTCTCTTTTATTTAAGGGAAGGATGAAATGGCTCTGGATTCTACACTGCCATGTACGGTGGGGATACTTTTTCAACTTGGGTACAGCAGAACATTTCTGGAGACTACTAGAGTTAAGGAAGTAGGGAATTAGTTACCAAACATGGTTGTTGAGATTGCAAGACATCTTATTGGTCAAAAGGGTGTCCCAAAAGTGCACAAAACTTCCCTAAAAATGACACTCAGATGCAGAAAAAGGGCAATGATGTAACCGGGATTTGTGGGCTGTTTCTTATGCTTCAGGTCCACAACCACATAATGTGTAAAGGCCTACATTATAGTTTCTCTCCTTTTCTTTCCTTCTTTGGTGGGAGGAAGCAATTCCACATTCCTGGTTACAGAAACATGCATCAGCAAAAAAAATAAAAAGCGCCTCAATACACAAATGTTGACCTACATGCATGAAACGTGCACTAGTATGAGATGCTTCCTTGGATTCAAACCAGTTCACACCGTTAAGTGTCACCATATGATTGCATATTCACACAAAGTGTCCGAAAAGCCTGAGGAGCGTACACGTGTTTTAATAGAAGCCTGGCATCACAGAAGGCTATGGACACCTGCTTTGGGCTCAGTTTAACCAGGGGGTCTGATCTGATGAGAGTCTGGTAGTTGGGTCTGGAAGCCACCACGGTGCTACAAAGTGTGAAGCAGTTGTCAGTCTTGCTCCTAATGAACCTGCCTAGTTTCAAATTAAGTCTTGGCTATGCTATTTGCAAGTTGGAGAAGTTGTATAAACACCAAGGTCTGGTGGATCTTTAATATCCCTGGAAGAAAATAAATGGGTTTAAGGAAAACTAGGACATAAGGCAACACTAGAGTTTACAGTGGTAGCCCAAATAAAATGAATATAGATTATAATGAGTCACCACCACTCTGGGGTAACACACTGGAGGTTTTGCCTTTAAATTCAATATCTGTGCAAGCCTTGAGTGGCTTCCAACATGCTTCAAATGAGAAAGGAACACGCAGCCATTTGTGGAGTCACCCTGTGCAGAGTAGGCTACACAACAGTAGTAATAAGGTACAGCTCTGTGATTTTAATAAATATTGTAAGGTACAACATCCATCTCAGCTTTTAACCTTTTGATCAGTCATGGAAAATGGAGTGTTTAAGGACCAGTGAAGGGCAGCAGAGCTTGAATGTTGTAATAGGTAAATGCATCACCCAGAGTATGTTTCAGCCTCTGAATGCTGAAGGTTCAGAGTACCACCTTCATGTCTCAGTCCATCTTGGACTTAGAAGCAATGAGTGAAGGTACCTGTTACGTTAGCTTTCTCTTAAAGCTATTCTGGGGAAGGGGAAGGGACACTCAAATGAAATATCAAGATTAGAAAATAATACAGCTGTGTGACAACAGGAAATTAAAAATGGAATTTCATTCAACTGTATGCACAACAGCCTTCTGCTATGTGCATGTATAAGGGAGATCCACATCTACAACTCAAGTGGTTCTTCATCTTACTGTTTTCATTTAAGACAGACTTCCTCAACCTGGCACCCTCCAGATGCTTTGCATGACAACTTTCATTAGCTCCTAGCCAGCATGGCCAAAGGTCAGGGATGATGGAAATTGCGGTCCAGTGTACCTGGGGAGCACGAAGCTGAAAAAGGCTGGTTTGAGAAATTCACACTTTCCCATTGGATTCAGCAACTGTTCCTGCTACATGATTATGTAAGTTTACGTTTCAGCTATGGGGTGTATGGGGTGTTAGGGGACAAATAGTCCCTCTGGTAGGAGACACGTTGTGCTCCTTCTGGGGTAGTTTGTCCACCTTTGGTCCCTACCCTGCACTCAGTTGTCACCTGTGGCTCCTAGAAGCTGTCAGCATGCAACAGCAGCCACACCCCAGGAAACAGCTTCAACTGGCCAGCTAAACCACATGAGGTTAGCTGATGAGTCTCAAACCCTTGGTGAGTTATGG
Organism: Podarcis raffonei; assembly: GCF_027172205.1. Lineage (NCBI taxonomy): Eukaryota > Metazoa > Chordata > Lepidosauria > Squamata > Lacertidae > Podarcis > Podarcis raffonei. The sequence continues at coordinate 50,824,297 of NC_070608.1, read as the reverse complement.
ACTTCCCATGCATGCAAAGATAGGCTCCAGAAGATTGAGTGGATGAGACCAAGAGTGGGTCCAACCAAAAATGGGTCCAACATTCAAGAAGGTGATTCCTGCATGTGCTGTAGAGAGAGGTGAGGAGCAGATGGGGCTCCTTAACCTGTGAAGGTAGCCCATCTAGGAGAAGTAAAACTCTGATCCTAAACCTCCACTACCTTACAGGATTTATTCGAGAGAAGAAAAGGTTACATATATCCAGAGTACAGACCCCAAGAAAGTTGGATGGTGCCTTCTCCACCTCCTTCTGACAACTCCTGCAGCCATGCTGGTGCAAAATGTATTGTTCTGATTTCCTTTGGACCACATCAGTGAGGCCAAGAGGGGGATCTTGTCATCTGGACTGCCTAGGACCTCCATACACATTTCCCAGGCTTGCGCTCCAGGGAGGTCACTTCAGTGCTGCGGCTTGACATCACCGCCCAGAGGCACACTCCATTGTCTCTTGAGACAGACAGATGCCAACAATGTCACAGCTAGGTGCTATCTTAGAGGAAGCAATTTCCTGATGTACGATTCAGCAGTAGGAGCACTTCTTCAAAGAGGGCATCTGTGTGGGGTGTTTTTTTTCTAAGTTAAAAACAAGCATTAATGTTTTAAAATGGGCTGCCCCAATTAATTTGGGGCATCCCTAAGAACATGAGAACAGCCCTGCTGTGTCAAGCCCAGCAGCACCCTGTTCGCACCATGGCCAACCAGGTGCCTTTAAAAAGCCTGCAATCATGGCCTTAGTGCAACAGCTCTCACATTACAGTGGTACCTCGGGTTACATACGCTTCAGGTTACAGACTCCACTAACCCAGAAATATTACCTCAAGTTAAGAACTTTGCTTCAGGATGAGAACAGAAATCACGTGGCGGCAGCAGCGGGAGGCCCCATTAGCTAAAGTGGTGCTTCAGGTTAAGAACAGTTTCAGGTTAAGAACGGACCTCCAGAACGAATTAAGTTCTTAACCCGAGGTACCACTGTACCTGTAATCCCCACCAACCACTATACAAAGGCATGCTGCCTCTGACAGTGGAAGTATCTTTATAATCAAAAGGTTTTTAATGCTTAGTCAAATTAATTGCTCAACTAAACATTATACTCTATTTATATTATTCACACACAGAAAGAGTACACTTGAATTTCTTTAGAAGTCCACTTGGCTTTTAGAGCATTAAATTCATCCCCATCATTTAATGAGAGTTTTGCAACTTACCCTTATCAAATACCACAAACTTCTCTTTTCCTAAAGATGGATTTTTATCCTGCATCTTGAGGTATTTTAAACGATGAAACAAGTGTCAAATGATTTGACATATATCCTGCTGTATTCTGTTTAATCTTCTTCCAATGTGACCTGTTACTTGTAGTATCCAATCCAGGTATTAATATTTTAAGACAGGCTGGATGTTAGAACCAAGTCAGCAGCAAAGTTCATGCAGGTGGAATTCCCCCCTCCCCCCTTCCCTTTTCATGGTCTGCATTTAACAAGCCCATTTGAATAGTGTTCAGCACATTTATATTTAATCAATCTGATATTGCATGCTTGTATGTGAGTTATCTACAAGTGGTTTTGGCTAAGAGCTCAAGATTAGCTTTGTGAATACCTCCTGCTGAATTCAGCCCATTACCTTTAGTTAAAGGACGTTTTAGACAAGCTAATGGCACAGTAGAAGAAATACAGGTTGCTCAACATCAGTAGCTGGTGCTCCTTAGATGTCTGATTTTCACAGACTGTTCTGCAGTTTAAATGGAACCTATATATTCAGAATAATCATGTTATACTTGAGACTGTTAGACATGTACCACTTCAAACTCTCGATAACTGTCTTGTGTAATAAATGTCCCACATTTAGAAAAGCTGCACTCCAGGCAAAACAGTCTGTCCTATCTCTTGGCTATGACCAGCAAGGCCTGCCCTATCATTAGACAGAGTGACGTGACCTCTCTTGATCACTGGTGCTAGGGGAAAACATTGGAAGCCACCTAGTTGTTCCTCCTGAGCCAGATGGAAGAGAGGGGGAGCGGGGAGAGAAAGAGAGAGAGAGAGAGAGAGAGAGAGAGAGAGAGAGGGAGAGGGATGGTCTAGTCTGCATGCCCTGCTGTCTTCAAGTGTGCTAGAGATGTTATTCTTCTTGCATGTATTGAAAGTAAGATTAAACAGCCTCTCCACAGAATTGGGTGAAGATACATCTTGTCCTTCACTTCAGGCAGCAAAATGTCTTGCACTGGTCCCGATTCCTAGAAGAGTGTCCTGGATTCTGGCTAAATATTGTCAGTTAACAAGTATTCATAAAATGCAGCATTCCAAATACTGTACCAATAATTATATTGTTCTAAAGGCACCCTCTGTTGCATCTCCAAGAATATATTGTTTGGATGTTGTATATTTTATGCCAAGACTAGAAGGGGGAGCAGGTAGAAAACAGGGTAAGGAAGAGAGGTAGAGAAACAAAAAGAACTATGCCATATCCTCAAATGGTGTTTCCGTTCAACTCAGAATTATTGAGGGAAACCTGGGCCTTTGTGGCATAAAAAGTTTGAAAAGACCCCTGCCTCCCCTCTGCAAATATCTGTACCAATAGGCTAAATCCTTGTAAGGTCCTAGATCCAGAAAACTAGAAACAGGCAGCATACAAAATAGAGCTAACCCCCTCTCGCACAAGAACCCTAGCTACTAATTGCAATTTGTGTGTCAAGGCCCTCAGGGCCACCCCAATAACTCACACACCACACCAAATTTTTTGTTTAAGGTTTTTGGCATAATTTTGGCCACAACTTTATTAAATTACAATTCTCTCCATGAAGGAGAACACGCTTTATCTGAACCTAGGTCTCATACAGGTTATTGGTCCATGTGATCACATAACATCCACTTGCTACAAGAACCAGGTTAAAAACAGTGAGTCATCAGCACCGAAATATGGTCACCACCAGTGACTTTCAGGTCTCATGTTATGTGGGAAAGACAACCTGCATAATCTTCTTTTGCTTTTGCATTCCTGATTGGCTAGGATCACTCATGTGAGCAGTTCAAGAAGCATCACCCTCACTCTACTACCAGTGACATCAGAAGTAGCCAAATCTGATTGGCTATTACCTTATCATATCATTACAGGATCCCTTATTGTCTGGGATCACACTATGAAGGAGAAGGGAACCCTAACTAAAGAGAGGGAGTTGTTCTATAGCAGGGACAGATTGGGAAAACAATGGTAGTGAAGTGAATGCTTTTAGCACTAAGAGTTTTTCAGGAATAAATCAAGCTTTCCCAAAGTACTTTTTCACCCTGAGACCAAAAGGGGTTGCAGTGCAACCCACTTACTGCTAATGCTTTTTGAGAATTACTTTTATCAATAATATGAAGGGTGCATCTTTTTTCGTATCAGATGACTACCAAGAGACGGATAGAGGAGAAAGAAGATGATTGCTGATGCTTTTACAAAGCTCAGGCTGCCATCCTATATCCACTTACTTGTGAGTAAGTCGGTGTAAGCTCAGTGGAACATCCTTTTGAATAAACATATATAGGATTGCACTGAAAATCATGTGCCATGTTTTCATGCTTGAATAAAGCAGATACTTTATTATGAATTGCTATCTAAATAAAATAGATCCATAATAATTTTAGGTTAAAATAAGAAGCCTCACAAAACAAGAAGTGAAATCTTGTAAAAATTATTTTACAAGCAGTACAGATCGCAAAACAAACTGCTTATTACAAAATGGGAAACTGTTTTTTGCTCTCAGAATTGAAAGTAAACAACAAAAGGTTTGCTTTCCAATAAATAATATTTGGCACTCTTAACCTGTTTATGCCCTCTTCTGCCCAATACCTCTGGGACTAGTAGTCAGCCACAGTTTATCCCACAAAGCTATTATTCCTTCAGAAAAATTGCTTGGAAATGAAACATGGCCTTTTTTCCAATCAAAAACTCTTTGGAAAGGAAAGGGCATCCTTTTGAAAGGGTCTGCATTTCTAAGCCAGCCCATTTTCTGCAGCAAAAAGTATGGGAGCTAGCAGAGTTTGTAAAAAATGTCACATCCTTGAGGTATACACTGCTTTAAAACATAAATTCATGAAAAATGTCCATGTAACAATGATTGAACCATCTCCCTGTATGTAATGAGCAGAGTTGCACTACACTTAATTATTCTGGTTTAAAGCAGATGATATGTTGCCCTAGATAAGAAAGTGGAGATTTTCTTTGATTTTTACTTTGCTAAAAGCTCTACAAGTTCCTGTGCCAAGACTAAGTTTGATTATACTCAACCAGGAAGATTTTTAAGAAGAATGTTTTGGTGACAAAAGAAAAAGACACAAACTGGAAAGACCTTATGGGGGTGTATGGGAAAGAAATCTAATTTTACAACCCAACTCCTTCTAAAAAAAAACACACCCTATTAAAAAAATGATATAGCAAAACAAACACTTCTTAAAGCCTTTAATCAAATTAAACTTCTGCCTCCTTCCCATGTTAATTTGACAAAGTGGGGGAGCTCTCAAGTCTTAAGATGTACAAAGCACAAGATTCAAGGTATCTAAATGCTATAAATAAAATGCCTTCTCCTTATTCTGCATAGAAGATTGGCTCACTCTGAAATGTTAAATCTCTTTGGATGTTTGGACTGCACGCCTGTAACACCATTCTGACATTGTAGGACAAGTTTTAGCACAGCGGGGTTTCAAGAAAGACTCTCCTCCTGGAAGAGAGGGGAGTGGTTGTGGGCGGGAGCCTGAGCTCCACCTCTAGCAGGGGGCGTTAGCCCCCTGCCTTCCACTCACCTGGCTGGCGCCCACGCCCATCGGCAGGCACCCAACCAGGTGCCTCCGAGGGGGCGTGTACAGCAGCCTAAATGCTGCGGCGCCAGCCCCCCCTCGGCCTCACTCTTCGTCGTCCCGTATGGCCATTGAAAAAACCAGGAAACTCTTAAATCGGGCATTAGCCCGTTGGGTGCGCTTTATGAATGGCTGGGTCATTTCTCATGACCGTATCCAGATTGGCGACCAGGCCTTGTATCGGAATGACGGGGTTCATCTCTCAGACCTGGGGAATGACATTTGGCTAGATAGCGTCATCAGCGGCATTAGGGATTGGTTACAGCTGTGAGGGTATTGGCAGCGAGCCAATACCCTCTGGTGGCAGTTTTTGGGCTCGGGTGGCGGTTAGGCATTGGAATAATGTGTTGTGGTGTCGAAGAGCTAGGTGTGGCCATCGCCTATGCCTTCAATTTTTGTGTATTCCGTTAAAGAAATCTGGCGGTCGTGTATTCTGTCCGATGCCTGCTTGGCGGGAGGCCATGGCACGACCCTCGGTGACATCAGGGGAGAGCCTATAGTTGGATCAGCATCAACAGGCTCCACCTACTGGTGAATAAACCCCCCTTGTTTCAGACTCACCCCTCTCTGAGGGGGTGGAGTCAGCTGACGTAATCCAATGCCTAAGCCAATACCTTTTCACTTGCTGTAATCAATAAAGTTGTGGTCTTTTCTTGCCCATTAACCTTATATCACGTGTCCTTGTGTATTCATTCCACTTTGGGGGGATCGGGTCCTCGAACCACAATAGATGGTCTGCTGTCTTGCAAAACATGGGAAGCACTCAGCCTATGACAACATTTGTTCTTTATCTGTGCTAGGAGCCACTGGTGAAAAAAAATAAAACATTAGTTCTGTGTGTTGGCTCCCCATCTGGTGAGCTATCAGAACTGAAACCTGGGGCGGATCTACACACAGGGGAAAAGTGCTATAAATAAGTCAGAAATTAAATCGTTATAACAAAAGAGGAAAAAAACGCTATCGGAAATCACTTTTAAATTTTTATTTTGCTCTCTAGAGCTATCTGTTGTTGAATGTTTATAACACATGCAAAATGCTGTTGTTTTTTTTACTAATGTAGCCAAATCCCAGAGACAACTTCGAGGCAGCAAAGTAGTCTCAAGCACTGGACTAGACTGTGTCCCTGGGTTCTATCCCAGTCCTACCTGGATTGAACTTGGGACCTTCTGTATGCAAAGCAGATGCTCTACCACTAAGCTATAGCTCTTCCCTATAAAAATACGACCTCCATGATCCACCTCTGCTCCATAATTTCTCTTTCTAGATGGGTGGCGCTGGTGGAGCTACTCTGTCTATCATTATCTCTCCAGATAGGCTGAGGCTGCAGAAGATCCTATTGCCTAGACTAATGTAGCAGCAAAGATTGAGTGTTTTTAGTAGGAAACAAATTAGTATCATTATTAGTTGTAAAATCAGCAGCATTATTTGGTATCGCATTGAGTTTAAAGATCACTTCCCCAAAAGGAAATGTTACTTCAAAAAAATATATACTGCAGTGGAATTGAGGTTGCTTCATTTGAAGTCCTGCAGAATAAACCCACTTGAATCAAACTGGAATGTATCTGTCTGAATGCACTAGGAATAAAATTCAATTTGTCACTAGATTGAACATTTGATATGAAAGAACAGTTACCTGAATCACCAGGAGAAGAGAGCCATGAGGCAGGCCAAGCGATGCTTTTGGAACACTTCTGCAAGGAATAGCCTTTAGTTAGTATCAGTGTTTAAGCTGCTATGCTGAATCCTTAACCTCTTTTATTTCATTAAGAAATTTCTACACCAAACTCTGGAGGTTCCCAATGCAAAAGATGCATCTTCACCCTCTGCTGAAAAGTGGGAAATGAACATCAGAGCAGATGATATTCCACAGCTTGGGGTTGCAAGACCCTCCAACTTCACCCTCTTATTCACTCACCGAAAACCTCCTCCAGTATACCAAAAGACAGGAGTTCTGCTAACAGGGAGTTCCCTGAAGCTCTCAACACCCAGGCAGGTCTATATGGAAATAGGTGCTCCTCTGGATATTTTTGACCCAAGCTGCTTATACACTTATATATCAGTGTCAGCACGCTGAACATGGTTTGCAACCTGTGCAAACCTGTTAAGACTGGTGTCTTAACCAGTAGTGTCAGTGAGCACCTTGGTTGTTGCATTTGCACCAGTTGCAGCTTCCCTGTAGAGCACATTGCAATGATCAGCTCTGGATATTACCAGGGCACACATCACTGTGGCCAAGCTTTCTCTGTTCATGAAGTGCTGTAGTTAGCTTTCGGTGGTGCAGAAGAACCCTCAAAATCATGATCATAAAATAAGTTAAAAGTTTTGTCAAAATGCAACTTTGGGCTAAAACATCTAAGCAGTCACCCCACCAAGTCCAATGTCCAACAGGGCACTTAGTCATGGTAGTTCAGCAACTCACACCAACGTGTGCCAAGATACATCTTCAGCTGTCTCTGGCAGAGAAAGGGAAGCAAAGACAGTAAAGATGATGTAGGTGGCATCTCATACATCATCTTACTCCTCTAATGAGCCCCAGGGATCAAGCACCACCATCAGGTATTAGGGAAGATCCTCCATGGGAGAGTTCACCAGGTCTTCTTAGTCATTGCAAGGATAGAGGTGGAGAGTAAACTAAAGATGGTAAAAAAGGCACCTGGAATGTCACTTCAGGCCCCAAGGATCAAGCAGCCACTGCTAGCAAGGCATTCCAGGATTGGGCTTTGAGCAGATGCTGTGGGTTGTCTGGCCTAGTAAGTTACATACTTATTGATAGACTCACTGGCTCTTGGCCACTCCTGGTGAATTAAAAAGGCAGATATGAAATTATGGAAGTTCTACCCATAGTGTTGCTTTATTCTTCCAAGGAATAAAGGGAGTTAGGAAGCACCCCTGAAGCTTTGTACTGTGGACAGTCTGCCATTGGAGACTGAGGGACTCCCCCTGCCCTTCACAAAAAGATTCCTTAAGTTCCATTAACAAAGTTCCCATTAGTTTAAACGTCTGCATCAAGAAAGCTGGGCTGCACTGAACATTAAATGGTGTCTTGCCCCACTACTCGAACCCTATCCAGCCGCTCTGATGCGAAGTCACTTTCACTAGACTAGTTTGCCTTGGTGGCACCAGTTGATGGAAAACAAACAAATGGAAATAGACAATCTCAATGATTTGGGGAAGAAGTTAATTGGTCCATTATCCGTTAGAAATTCTGTCCTTGAAAATTTGCAGCAGAACTTTCAGCTAGCCCTATCCACTAATAATCTATGATCAAGGCCATCCCTTTCAGTGTTCACTTTTATGTGCTCCATTGTTCCTTAACCAATGAAAATCCCCTAAAATTACATTATACAGAGTATCATATCAGACAAAGGCAGTCTGCCAACAAGGAGATATTCAGAGTGATAGTAATCAAGATAAATACCTCCACTTCTTTGGTCAAAGTATTTTAGGTTGATTTAGCTAAGAATCAATAGACTCAAAAGGAGGAGGAGGGAGGAGGAGCAATGAAAGAGTAAATGAAAAGGAAACCTGGACTCCAGTGTAGAAAATGTGGCTATTAATCAAATCTGGACAGAATAATTCAGTCATTATTGTGGATGGCCCATGGATAAATGGCAAACCCTCTATACGTACTTATCTAAGCGGCAAAGTCAAAAGAATCTATTGATTTAAAAACAAAGGGATGCTGAGTTCGTTGCATGGTAAAATTGAAAGCGAGTTCTTGAAAAGTGACTCAGTGCAGCAGAGGTTCCTAGTTATTCTCTCCACAGTAGGCTGTTAACATGTATAAAGATTACTGTGCTTGCTGTACAAGTACTTCTTGTGTATTCACCCAGCTGATAAAAATAAGATGAGAAATATGCAGTTTAATGTTTAGCATATTTACCTCTTCCTAGAGGTTATTAGATAGCCATTGTTTTCAACAAACTCCATCGTAACTGAACTGTACTTTTCCCATCCAGTGTTTAAAAAGCCCTGCTGGCTACCCAATAACATTGTGTTATGTTCTTCACTTCAGTCAATGAACTTTAACAGAAACCAATGCATTTTAACAGAATTTTTGTTTATCCCAAGAAGCACATTTTAATAAAATCAATACCATCTTGCTGAAAGCCACAATGAATCTACTGGAAAGCATACATTGGTACTAAAACTAATATGCAGTTTTATAATGTCTGTATGTTTTAGAAAAAGCATGGCACTACATTTTAACTGAAACCAATACAATTGTGTTGGGCTGATACCAAAGAAGCCACGTATTGGTTCTTAGGGAAGCCAATGCAATCTTTAGGGGGACAGTGGACATGACTTTCACCTCTCAACAGCTTCAAGAAAAATGCAGGGAGAAAACCATCCCCTGTATATGGTGTTTATTGACCTTACTAACGCCTTGGACACTGTAAATTATAATGCCCTGTGGACTGTCCTTCTGAAAATTGGCTGCCCAGATAAATTTGTGAACATCATTCGCCTCCTCCATGATAATATGACAGCAACAATCACAGATGACAATGGCTCTCAGAGTGAACCATTCACAGTAGGATCAGGTGTTAAACAGGGTTGTCTTATTGCCCCAACTCTATTCATTATTTTCATTGCCATGATCCTACACTTGGTTGAAAGGAAACTCCCCACCGGAGTAGAAATCATATATTGAAAATATGGAAAGCTCTTTAACCTGAGTAGGCTGAAAGCAAAGAGTAAGGTTACTGTAACTTTCACAGTAGAGCTTCAGTATGGTGGTGTAGTGTGTGCACACTCAGAGGATGACCTCCAAATCATCCTAAATATCTTCGCAGAAGCTTATGAAAAGCTTGGCCTATCGCTCAACATCCAAAAAACCAAAGTGCTGCACCAATAAGCACAAAACAAACCCTCTGCAGCACCACAAATCCAACTCAATGGTGTAACATTGGAAAGTATTGATCACTTCTACCTGGGCAGCTATCTTTCCACCAGGGTCAACAATGATGCCGAAATCCAGCATCGCCTGAGCTCTGTGAGTGCAGCTTTCTCCCTATTGAAGTTCAGAGTGTTTCAGGACCAAGACATTTTCAGGGAAACCAAAGTGCTTGTTTCCAAAGCTATTGTACTACCAACATTACTATATGTTTGTGAAATATGAACGCCATCTCCAACTCCTCGAAAGATTCCATCAACATAGTCTCCGAAAAAAATTACACATCACTTGGGAAGACAGGCAAACTAATGCCAGTGTACTGGAAGAAGCAAAGATCACCAGCATCAAAGCAATGATTCTTCAACATCAACTTTGTTGGACTGGTCATGTTGTTCGGATGCCTGATTACCGTCTTCCAACGCAACTGCTCTATTCTGAACTTAAAATTGGAAAGCGTAATGCTGGTGAACAAAAGTGGTTCAAAGATTCTTTCAAGGCAAATCTTTAAAAATGTAGTATAAACACCAACCACTGGGAAAGACTGGCCTGAGAGCGCTCCAACTGGAGAACAACTTTAACAAAGGTGTCATGGACTTTGAAGACACTCAAACTTAGGACGAAAGGGAGAAACATGCTAACAGGAACTGTCACCCAGAAACCTATGTCCCCACTGTGGAAGGACATGTGGCTCTAGAATTGGCCTCCACAGTCATTTATGGACTCACTGTTAAGACTGTGTTCATGGAAGACAATCTTGCTCGGCTACGAGTGATCACCAAAGAAGAAGGAAACTGCAAGGATGTTCCGGAGTATGCACTGTCAGACTTCACTAGTGCTGAATTTTGACGAGAAGCAAACATGTATTTTCAACATTATCAGGAATTCAATAGTACAGCAAACTGCATTTTTAGCACACACATCAAAATGTAGCAGATCATAAAAGGTGTGAGCCATCTGTTAGATCATAACATATTATCTGTTGCTACCACATAAAGGCACGTTATCAATCAGCAGTTGCACGAATGCAGGTTTATTTTTACTTCATAGGCAATTATTATTACATATTTTGTGAAACTGTCTTAAAACAAGTCAGACTGATTTACAAGTACAACCCCATAGCAATGACACAGAACCATTTCAGCTCCCATCAAATTCACGTTCATCTCTAGGATCTGAGGGAGGGGGGAGACAATGGACTACCCTCTCTATGTACCTCTTGATATTTCGTGTCTGTAAGGTTGGCCACACTTTGAAACTAATGGAGTCAACTGGCCTTGAGAAATCTCTTTGGTAAAGACTAATATTGACAGCAATTCCATTGATATACCACTGGAACTCAAAATACCAATTTTGCACTAAGCATTAATACAAGTACAGTGGTACCTCGGGTTAAGTACTTAATTCGTTCCGGAGGTCCGTTCTTAACCTGAAACTGTTCTTAACCTGAAGCACCACTTTAGCTAATGGGGCCTCCTGCTGCCGCCACTGCGCCACCACCGCACGATTTCTGTTCTTATCCTGAAGCAAAGTTCTTAACCTGAAGCACTATTTCTGGGTTAGTGGAGCGTGTAACCTGAAGCATATGTAACCTGAAGCATATGTAACCCGAGGTACCACTGTAGTCCCAATTGTCTTCTCCCATTCCCTCATCTGTGCAGGTCTCCAAAGAACATAAGATGAATGGAATGAAAGAGTGGGGATCTAGAGTTATGTTAGTGTTCCAACATGTGGCATGGCGTACTAATTGTGGCCATAATGGCTTCATTTTTTCCTCATGCTTATATTTTGTCTCTTAGCTTCTACCTTGCCTGTTTATTTATGCTTTGCTGGGAAGGAATTACAACTAAGGACAAGGATACAGTACTGACTGGACTTGCTTCTGTACTCTGTTCAAATGGAAGAGTATCTAACCTCAGGGTATAACTTTGGGGCATGCTGAAACCATATGTCTGAACATCCAAATGCATTTTGGGCAATACAGTGCAATTGAAAATACTGTAGAGCCTTGAATTCCTTTGTAACATTCCACCCAAGACCAAACACACCCTTCCAGAGTCAACCCCATTGTAAGAAAATAGTCTTGATATATCCACCCCTTTCTTGCCGCTGGGTTTTGTTTTCTAACTGTAAAGCTACTTTTGGACTCATAAACCAAGCATTTATTCTGAGGGCAGTCCTTCAGGCACACTGCCTGCCCAGTTCAATTTGGAAAGTCCCTGCCACATTTTTCTCATTTTTCTGTATGTTCTGCTTCAGCTCAATAGCAGCATCAGAAAATCTGTCCTCTCTGCTTTTTGGATTCACCTACCTCTAAGGTTCTCTCTTCCTTTCCTGTGCTCCAACTGCTTCAGTAAATTAAGGAGAGCTAAATTGCACCCACCCCCTCTTCTCAATTCTCTCTCCTACTCAGGCACAAGCTTCTCAGCTAACTTGTTTCACTGCTATTCTGCTGCTCCATCTTATCTTCTTCTGGGATGATGTTCATTAATTTGAGAGTGATTGTTTTATCTCTGGGGCCTTTGTGGGTTAAGTCACAAAATCTCCATTCTGTTTTCCTTCCTATGAACCGTATCCAGACAAAAGACGCAAGACACCCATACTGTGCTCTTGTTAAAATGGCAGTTCATACTAGTTTCTGAACCAGTTGTACTAAACTTTCATTCTGCCCAGGGCAACAGATGGAAGAGGTTCCCTAGTGTCAAACTACATTTCCCAGTTGCTGGCTGATCCTGAGGAACTTGCTCCACAAACAGAAATAGGTTCAGATATCTGTAGAGACTTATGTCCTGAGAAAATAGGGTAACAACACATTGCATCACATATATAATTTTTGGATTTCCTATGTTGTGATCTTCTGGCAATATCAGCCTTCACAAGCTGATGTCCCCAAGATGAACTCCCCCCTGTCCCTCGCATCAGCCCCAACCAGCAAGACCAATGATCAGAGATTATGGGAGTTGTCATCCAAAATATATGGAGGGCATCAGGTTGAAGAAGCCTGATCTAGATATATCCTTCTTTTTCTCTACCCTGCCTTTATTATCTGTTGTCTTTTTCCCCTTTTCTGTCTTCAAAAGATCGTCATGTTGCCATTGACACAACTCTCCATAGGTCAAGTTATGACTGATCAGTTAAAGATCACGGGTTCAGCCAAGTGGGTAAACTTTTCATGTGCTACAAATGTCTGGGAAAAAATGCCAACAGAAAACTAGCAAGTGACCTCCCGAAATCTTTGTGTGAGCCTTTTATTCAGTTGTCAGGTGCTGTGTGATTTGATGATTAATATGCAAATGCAATACAGTTTTAAACAGGAAAATAAATAGTACAATTAAAAGTGCTAGGATAGAGAAAGGTTAATTGGATTCCTAATGCCACCACTCCAGGATGGTTTTCTTCATGTGCAATAGGTTGCCTTCACTTTGGAGTAATTGATCTGGTTCCAAAAAGCATAAGCATTGGTTTCTAAAGGATCAAAAAGACAAATTGCAGCAAGACCCACACACTGCAGAGGTATCCGACTTTACCTGCCTTCATTATATAGCCCCCTCTGGCATTTCTTACATAATGAGCTCCTCATATTGTGTTTCTTAACAGGATTTGGGGTTTTTTAAAAACCGCTTTATTTTTCCAAATGGATCTGGCCGCCTTCTGTGACAGACACCAAGAGGTGCTTCTAATTGCTGTCCTCAGCACGACACTGTCTCTTTGAGAAACTGAACAATCAGCCATCATTCTCATGTTTTATTTTAGGAATTATGCTTTTGGCAATCATACCCCAAAAATAAATTATTTCTTGTTCAGCATCATCTCCCCTCTGACTAATAGAAGATTATTTTTTAATTTAAAGGGAAATTGCACTAGGGATTCTGACCATCATCCTTTTCAGTTGATCCAAATAGATCCTCATCTTCCTTAACTTGCACAATGAGGGAAAGTGAATACAGGGGTGTACTTTAAGCCCCACCCCTGCTATTGTGATGCTCATGCTGGCTTCTTGAAAAGTCAGTTGTCACATCTGCATTTGGACCTGCCTGCCCTACTTGTGTAGGCTTTCTGCATGTTTTAGAACCCTGGGAGATGCAGGGAGCTCCATAAATAGAAAAGGCTCCATAGTGGGAAAGTTACACTGAGCTTGGAAGCAGAGGCATGACTAAATGCTCGATTGCATATCCCCTTTGAACTTGCTTTGCCTCTTCATACCCTAAAAGCATTTCAATAGATTAAAAACTGTAAAAATATAGAACAAAATATGGACAGTCCCAGAGCAATCTAGAGCACAAACAGTTCAATTGACTCATAAGCAAATAGCCTCCTTGTGGCCAGTGTTGAATATATATCAGCCCCAACTTATTCTATAAGTATTATGGGAAGTATTATGGTAGTTCAGCTTCAGTATCAACTATCACAAGAGTTGAAGTAAGAATCAGGAGCAGAGGTTCCCATTCATTGCAGTTGTAATTGTTTAGAGTTAAATAAAGTTGTGGTTTATTTTATTCCAAGTTGCAGTGTCTGTCCTCCTGTTCCCCTCCACAATGTTTGTGCTGCCAGCTGACATTTTGTGTAGAAGGAAAACTTTTCCCAGATGTGGCTTTTCTCATCCTTGGCAGGTCTATGTCAAACGACACCTCATGAAACATTCCCTTTCATGCACTATTAGAATAAATTGTATGTACAGGTAGTGTCTGAGGGGAGAGCATTTAAGGACCAGAAAGTCCAGGAGAGATGGAGGACTTCTGGGTTAGCGCCATTGGGGACTTCCGGGTTAGCGCCATCGGCTAATGGCGGATTCCCTCCGAGCTCCAGAGGGAATCGGCTCCGCAGGATCCGGGTCTTGCCGCTGCGGCGACGCGGGGACCCTCAGAAATCACAGGCGCTGAAGCCTGTGAACTTGGTGACTCGGCGGGCACCATTTGCGCCCCCCCGACCTGCGAAGGAGCCTTTTTAAAGGCTTCAGAACGGGGGACGGGGTGAGCTGCGCGGTGCTGAGAGTCGACTGCTTCTCCTGCGGAGTGAAGCCGCATGCCATGGTCGGAGAGTGCTGACTTCTTCTTGTGAACAATTGGACTCTAAAAGCAACAACCCGTGAGTAATACGGAAATTGGATTGGTAAAGAAAAAAAAATTTTTGAATTAGGCACGATCGGGGAAGGCGCAAACAGGAAGTCCGTCTCCCCATCTTATAAATAATCTAAAGCAAGGACTAGCTAACTAAGGTCGAGAGAATTTCTTCTTCTTTATTGGGTAAAAGACATTAATTTCACGATTTGGCAGTATAAGTAATTTCACTGGAGGATAAGAGCTAATTTTGAGAGCTGAAGTGCCACCCCCCCCGGACCCGGGAGTGATCCATGAGAGAGCCTGTTGAGGAGATATAGAAGAGTTTGACAGCTGTCAAATTAGCTGTCAAGAAGGAAAAAGAGAACCTTGTTTCTGCTATCTCTGCTGGATATATTTGCTACAATTTGGTTATATTTTGTTGAAAACAAGGAAGAACTGATACAAACTAACTTGATTTTTGGATTTGAACTGGAAGGAAGATTAAGTAACCAAAATCCCTCTAGAGGGGATTTTGGGACATTACAAGAATGGCTGAAGGAGGAAAAATTCAAGCTAAATTGGACAGAGTGTTTCTTCTCTTGGGAAAGTTACAAGGCCAAATTGATGTTTTGGCTACAAATGTTGCAATTCTGGACTTAACAGTAAACAAATCCATTGAATTTGATAAGGACTTGACTCATGAAGTCCATGCAGCTGGACAAGAAGAGAAACTTGAAAGATTTGAGAGTGTGGAGAAAGAGATATATGTTGTTTCTGAGGAAAAGGAAGGAGGAGATGTAATGTTGCAGATGACAAAGGAGAGCCAGAGGCCTGACATGATGGCTACAAAGGAAAATAAGTACTGGATGATGAAAATCTGTTTTGAATTGAAGATTGAAGAATGGAGAGATCTCCTTATGTGGAGATCTGAAGACCTATGGATTACAAATTTGATTAAGGTGAAAGTTGGAGCTTTTGGGACATTTGGACTTAAAAGGAGTAAGAAACAAGATTCAGGCTCCACTTTTAAGTATGGAGGTCTGACTGGAAGAAATATGGACCCTATCGGGACAGAGCTTCTCCGAGATCTGGTGTTTAATATTAAGGACTACCAAAAAAACCGGCAGAGAGGAATTGAGAGAGAATTAAGAGCCTCGGACGTGAGGTCTCCAGGCTGATAGTAGACTAAGATTGATGGACATTTGTTGGGGATTGAAACCGGGAAAGGGGGGGTGGGGTTTGGGAATCCAAAGGGTGCAGAATAATAATCTGTTTTTTTTATTTTGTTTTGTTATTAGTATGAAAATTGGGGAATTCGTGGAAGGGAATTTGGGTCGACTTTAGAAAAAAGTTTTAAGAATGAGCACTGATGTTTAAATACTGATGTTTATAAGTTAAAATTGGTTTGTTTGTTTTTAAATGAATTAAATATAAAAAGGTCAAAAATTGGGGACAAGAACTTGTTGAATTAACAATTTGAATTGGAATATAAGAAGGGGAGGTGTGGGGAAGTCAGGGAAATATGTTATTGAAAATAAGGATTGTAAACTTTATGTGTTTTTAACTTTTTTGTTTTTTCTTTTTGATTTTTTAATGTATAAAGGTGGAAAAACTCAATAAATATCTTTTTTTAAAAAAAAAAAGAAAGTCCAGAAGAGATGGAAGGATGGGAGCTGAATTTCACAAATACTTTGAACTAGGAAGCGTGGGGAGAAATGTAAATGTTTTTCAATGAAGAAGGGTAGGCATGTGCAGGTGAGGTTTTATATTAACCAGCCATTGAAGAAAAGCAAAACATGGGTTAAAACCTCAAATTGAATTCACAATTTGTATCTCTCCTGACTTCAAAAGAAATAAGAGCGTTTTACATTATTCTTCCTCTTTATATTATCCCCTTCAGTAGCTGCTGTTTCCTTCATGAAACAAGACAGATGTTTGAAGCGCATGATTATGTCTATAGAAAATGTCATCCATGTGCACTGTGGCCTCAGGAACCTGTGTTCTCTGGCAAAGTGTGGTGACAAGCAAATCCTTGGCTTTATTTCACTGGTGGGTGGCCTGACAAAATCCATGGTACTTCAGACGTCACATATATTTTCAAGCAGAATACATTGATCAAGGCTTTGAATGTCGTCCTACCCGTGTGTGTGTGCGCTTTGCCTTCAAAGATGAAAGCTCCACTCATTTCTCTTATCAGTAGAGAACTTGCCAGCAGCTATTTAGTAATCAGAACCCTCCTCTCCCCCACTTCAGCCAACCTCTGTCAGATGTATTTTTTTGTGCCCTTAGATGTGAAGCGGTCAGCACATATTCTTGACGCAGTGACTGTCATGCTTACGACTCCCATTTTGTTTGCTCTCCTAATTTATTCCCAGTCGTCTGGATCACTGCATTGTAAGCACAGGAGGCAGAATGGTGAGGCCATCCTCCACAACCCTGGCTGTGATCCCATAGCAGCCCGTTGTAATCATCCTGAGCGTAAAGACATTTCACGCTAGGGCTGCACATTCTGAGACAGTAATGAGGCTGCAATCTATATGAGATGTATGTGTTTGTAGGGGTGGGGACACCAGCCCAGAAAATTTAAGTGAATCCAGACTTGCCCTGAAGTTTTCGTTACACAAATCCAGTATTGCAGGTGAGGCAAGAGTCACTTTATAAGTAGCAAATTTGAGCATAAGCAGAGCTAGTTCAGCATCCTGTTCTCACAGTGGCTAACCAGATACCTGTGAGAAACCCACAAGCAAGACCCAAATGCAAGAACCCATGGTTTCCAGCAGCCAGCCTTCAGAAGCATTACTGCTTATAACTGTGGAGGTGGAGCGTAGAACATTCATATGACCTTGGGAGAAGAACAGGGTGCCTATTATCACAGACAAAATCACATACAGGCCTCTCAAAGCTGATACTAGCTTTGAAGTGAGTACACATTGTGAAGTGAGTACGCACATCTCTATGAAGGAAAATGACAAAAAAGGAGGATGAAAGACAAGGGGCTCCAATGAGATCTATGGGGATCCCCTTCCATGCGCATAGGAGATTGGATCACACATTCAGTTTTTTATTAAATCTATGTGTTTATTTCAGAAACTGAAATCACTGTGACTGATCTCAGTATCTCTTTCCCCGTCCCACAAATGGGTATTTTTAATCTCCTTGCTTCTCTATTGACCTTGAATGTTTTATTACTAAATAATGATAAATAAGAGGCAACTAATAAGCATGACCTGCTAGCATTCCGCAACCAGAGAAGAAATGGTTACTGCTGCAAAATATTACTCCACCTGGCTCTCCGTGGTGAAGGTCTTAAATGAAGTCTTTCAAGCAATACAAAAGGAGTAAAACAAAAGTTGGCTGCACTGCATGGGGCCTTTTGAAAACAATAAAGTGGCATTTACTCAAAAAGTTAGCTTGCTTAATATCCCAGAATTTTAAAAGAGTCTTCAGCAACTACAGACCAAGGCTGCCATCAAGTGGTTGTTTAGATTATGTTCTACTGACTGCTTATTCTCCAATATGACTAAATAGTGAGCGCGCGCGCACACACACACACACACAGAGAGAGAGAGAGAGAGAGAGAGAGAGAGAGAGAGAGAGAGTGGTGTCACAACTCTCATATGTTTGCAAGACTAGCATTATCAAGTTATGAAGTCTCTTCAGTGGATGAGCAATTGCCTTCCTGCTTTCTCCAAAAGCGCACATAGCTGTAAAAGTCCTGCCATCTTTTCCCCACTAGAACTGAGAAATTGCTAAATGTCAATTCCTGCCAAGAAGGAGTATTCCTCTGTGGTAAATGATGCCTTGACCTTTGAGACATACACCCCCCCCCTGCTTTTTGTAGCACTATAGCTACTCAGGTTTTTTAGATTTCTCTGTTTTCACATGACACCATAAGCATGCCATTGCTATGGAGGCACAGTATTGATATACTGCTCTCTGGAACTGATCCCGGTCCTTTAAGCCAAAAAGTAGCAAAAAATGCAATCTACAATACAGTATATTATTATTACTTACACTTCTGCAACTCGGGGTTGTGGATCTCTTGGTTTGGGTTTGTCTCCATTTCTCATATCTTTGGAATTTAAGTTAGTTTTAAGGTGGGATTCAACTAATGAATCCCACTAGTAGAAGCCTATGGAAGGACTTCCACTTGTGCAATATGGCTTTCCCCACTCTCCTCCCCTCATGCACCCCCGTGGCCCTGGAAATCAGCTCAAGGCAGTCAGGAGAATCCCAAGACAGTGGGCAAGGGAAGTAGAGGGAAGGATTGTTCTGTCTAGGAAGCTGAAAAGCTTGTGATGACAGAGCAATTCACATTGTGCCACATTGAATTTCTGCCTAAGTTCTCAACATTTCCACATCAGTTTGTGATTTCTTTTTTTTAAAAAAGGGGTAATCGTGAAAATTCATCAGTCTTTTAATCCAATTTCTTCCTAATACACACATATTTGTATGCAAATAAACTTCAGAGTGTGCTTGATACAACATATTCTGAGAAATTGCACCAAATTATATGGGGCTAGCCACTGCTGGTAACCCTTTGGGGAAAGGGCTAAAATGCAGTGGTAGAGTATCTGCTTTACGTGTAAAAGGTCTCAAGTTCAGTCCTCAGCATCTCTAGGTGGAAGAGGACCATATATGAAACCTTGGAGAGTCACTGCCAGTCAATACAGACAACGCTAAGCTAGATGGGCCAATGGTATGCTGATAAGGCAGCTTCCTATGTTCCATCATCTGTTTGTATGTTCTCACAAAAAGTTCCTAACTCCACCCAGAAGATTCTTCCACCTGACTTTTGGTGATCCTCCATTTCACCTCAGCTCCCTGTGCTGCAGCCAACCCCGTTCAGCATGGTCCACAACCCTTTTTAGGGGGATAATTGACAGCCAGGGATGAGAAGGGGGCAAGAAACTTAACCTTCCACCAGTATTTCTCTGAATTCAACACCAAAGCAACTGTAGAGCTAAATAATGAAGCAAAGGTCATTTCAAATAATATTTGTCTGATAAGCATAACATGGCAACTGAGTCTGCAAGTGGGCCTGTCACAAAATGACAGAACATGTAAATGTGTAAACATGAAATAAAAACAATCCAGAAAATTCAGAAAACTGAAAATTAACAATGGTGCCTAAAATATAATAATGAGTTGTGTTGCTATATCAGTTGCAAGTCCCACTGTTCCTTCTGTTGACAAGATTTTGAAAATGTTATGCCCATGTTTGCACACTTATTTTCTGAGCATTTTTCCTAATTCTTTTATGGGTTTTGTATGTGCAGTTTTACACCTATACAAGCGTTCTTCAAACAACATGGACGTCCCTCAACATAACACAAAACACAGAAAACCAAAGTAAACCAATTTAAAGCAGTTCAACCTATTTATTTCTGTGGGATTGAACAACCCATTTGCCTTAACTGTGCTGTGAATGAGCAGGAGCAATCCTATTTAGATTTTAGATACCAGGTCTTAGTTTTCCTTACATCCACATGGGGGCATCACTGACCTACAAAATATTAATATATTGAAATCACTGAAATACTTGAGACACACAGTGAGTCACTGCACTTATTACATCTGACACACCTTTAGGTTATGAGGAGCTTTCCCAGTATATTGCCAGATCTTTTGTGATATCCCACAAAGCACTCTCTGAAACATCATGTAAACAATGGTCCAACAAAATCCTTTCTAAAAATATGTCAGAAATAACTCTCAGTGCAATCCCTTCCCAATTTGATTGTTCTTGCTTACCACATATCCTTTCAAAATAAAAAATAAATCTGACCTTTTTGGAATGACTCTCTCATTGTATTCTTCCTCTGCCAAAGGACTTTGGGTGAGGAGGACTTTTATTGCAGATAATTATATTTATTCTTCTTGTAGTTTAGTCCAAGGGCTTTCTTGTATATTAACTAGGGAGACGAGCATTTCTCTCCACAAATATGATTCTCTACATGCTCACATACTTGCTTTTTCATTCTAATGGAGGAAGGCAGGAGCTTCTGATCCCAGTAACAGACAAGCAGGTAGTTAAATATATGAGTCTATTTTTTAATTTATAACCATTTCAGAACTGTTTAACATTTATAAATCCATAAGCCATATACACTATGTACAATATAAAAACAATGTCCATTAATAGAAAATTACAACCTAAAATGGGGATATGTGGTGTTATGGGAAAGGTAGGAGACTCTTGAGAGTCCCATGGACTGCAAGAAGATCAAACCTCTCCATTCTTAAGGAAATCAGCCCTGAGTGCTCACTGGAAGGAAGGACAGATCCTGAAGCTGAGGCTCCAATACTTTGGCCACCTCATGAGAAGAGAAGACTCCCTGGAAAAGACCCTGATGTTGGGAAAGATGGAGGGCACAAGGAGAAGGGGACAACAGAGGTCAAGATGGTTGGACAGTGTTCTCGAAGCTACCAGCATGAGTTTGACCAAACTGCGGGAGGCAGTGGAAGACAGGAGTGCCTGGCCCATGGGGAGTGCTCTGGTCCATGGGGTCACGAATAGTCGGACACGACTAAATGACTAAACAGCAACAACAAGTAGCTCTGGTGAGAGACATGTCATGCTCGTTCTGGGGTAGTTTGTCCACGTTTGTACGCACCCTACACTCAGATTTCACCTGGGTGTCCTAAAAGCTGTCAGTATGTGACAGCAGCCACACCTGAGATTCCCAGGAATGATTTCAATTGTCTGACTAAACCAGGCAAGGGTAACAGATGGGTCTCAAACTCACAGTGAGTTAGGAACTTCCCTAGCAAGCGAAGACAGTCTCCAGTGGATTGAGCAGACCAGATCAATAGTGGGTCCAACAGCCAAGAAGACAATTTCTGTATATGCTATAGAGGGAACTGAGCAACAGATGAGGCTCATCAACATGGGAAGGCAGCCTATCTAGGAGAAGAAAAACTCTGATCCTAAACCAGTATTCACTGCCTGGCAACCTTGTCTGGAGATTTCCAGGATTAAACCTACAACATTCTGCATGTAATGCATGTGATCTGCCACCGTTGTCCTAAAAGAAACCTGACCCAGAAAAAAGGTCCTTTGTATGGTAAAAAGGAGGATAATACTGCATATACATAGAGCAGCTGCAGCTTGTACTATGTAGGTGACCTTGATTTGAAAATTATATAGCTTTCCCACTTTATTATTTTCAAAAAGAGAAAATCAAATAATTATTTTTGTTCCTGAACAAAATAAACATTTTCTTCATAGCTAATGAGAAAGAAGGTTCTGATTTCAATTTCTGAAAGGTTTGAATATTAGCAAGTACAGCATGTAATCCTTTGATACTCTAAGGGCTGATTCACACATGCATGTAAATAACTGTCTCTCATTACCCCAATTAAGCAACACTTAGTGACTTGAAGCCAAATTAATGAAGCGACACCATTAAAACACATTGTATTGGAGGTGCAGCAAGGTCATATTAAAGTTCAGACTTGCATTTTATCTCTGAAGGCTTTTTCTAGAACTGTGTGCAGATGGACTTCTGTTTGTAGACGGAGAAAAGAGAGGGGGGAATTTCACCAAATTTATCCAGGAGGAGAGGAGAAATTATCAAACAGCTGCAACTCATCCCTGTAGAGCAGCCTGGCAACAATATTGCCTCCACGATGCCTAAGTATCAGTCACTAGAGGGGAGGGGAGATGGCAGCCGCCTTGACAGAAGAAATGTTGGAGAAAATTCAGAGAAAAGTCTACAAAGTTGCCTACATTTTTTAATGGGGACAATGTGTGAGGAGAAGGAAAATCCCAGGAATTCTCTCCAAAAAAGCCTTCTGAGAAATTTGATGAGTGTCTTCTGAGAAGCTCAGCTCTGTCATTCATACCTAGAATATTTCAGTTGATAGTAGTCATCAAACAATAAATTTACCTGTGTGGATCAGTCCTAACAAAAAGCCATGTGGACGTGCTCTAAAGTTGTAAGACAAACTTCCTTTATACAGAGGTGGATTTACAGGAGCGCAACTGTTTCAGTCGCACTGAGTGCGGACTCTCAGGGCACCGCGAGGGACGCCACAACTATGATTTACAATGGAGTGAGAGAAGCAGAGGAGTGCTGAATTTTGGCATAGCACAAGGTGCTATTGGAATTTGAGACCCCCAAGATCCATAATGCTTTATATTTTATATACCTTTAGCAGATGAATGCATCATGGAAAGGGTAAATGTTGAGTAACAGCAAAAAGAAGTTAATGCAAGTCTAAGGCAAATATTGCTGGATACCCCTACTACCCCTTCTGAAAAGCCTAATTGTTTCACCAATATCTTACCATGGACTCAGTCACTGTTGTACTTACTGAGAAGTAGAACAGTGTAACGCGTGGTTTGTGAAACATAAATAGGTATAATTACCATTAATAACAATTTTCATTACCATTGCTGCAGCCAACAGAACCAATTAGGGACTGGAAGTTATAATTGAGTCACTGAAAAGGGCAAAGTAATACCCTTTCAAGGATGCTGTCTCTGAATGGATTGCTCTTTGGATAATGAAGCTGGGTGAATAAAGAGGGAAGCAGCTCTGAAATTAGCCTACAAAACATAAATTGAAGACAAGAAGTTGTCATATGATTTATAAATGGCACTGAAATGCACAGACACACCATTAAAAAAAACAGGGAGCTCCTTTTTCACTGCCTAAACTATTATGTGTTCTTAATGTACCATCTCTCCTAGGTTTTTGCAGTGGAAATAATTCTGCTGAACAAAGTGCTCTTATTAGCAACTGACAAGTGTTCTGCATTTATATTTTTCCAGGCAAATTAATTATGTGACCACCTGCCCTGCTTGAAATAACATCCTTAAATCTCACTACAGATCTCTGTACCAGAAGCAAAATCCTACACACCTACTTTGTTCTTATCTATGCCCTCTGCTCCTCTCCATGCCAGCTCAGAGTAAAAGCTGGAGAATTTTTCCATGTATCTAACTCTTTACATTTAACATACACTTTAATAAATGCAAATAATTTAACTCTTTCTTTCCCCTGCTGTGGTTCTGACAACAATCACTCCTTCAACGCTGCTATTTGCCTCAGTAGGAAAAGCTTCCATTGGTGCCAGTGGGTGCTTTCCACCCAATGCAAATATCTGCTTCAGAGGACTAACCTTATATTTTAAAAATGGTGAATGTTAATTGCTTTCATAAATTTAACCCTGTGGCAATACCCTTGTGCACTGCCACATTCACAGCAGGAAGGATACTTCATTATTAGAGCACAGGGTATATTGCCCACTGCTAAGGATTAGCTCTCATTTTCAGCTTGCTCAACTTTTGCTACTATCTACTTTTTAGTATTTTATTCTTTATATCTCAAAACACCTTCATACTGCATTTCTTTCAATATCAGGGAAGATAAGGTTTTATCCATGTGGGTCAGTCTATTGTAAACTCAAGAAGAAAGTCATGAATGTTCCAGGAAGGATGATAAAATTTAATCTACTTGGTTTGTACTTCAAGGACACAGAAAATAGTAGAAGTCTAGACTTCAGGAGCTATGGTGTGATTCTGAGTCCATAAGTACCTCCACGTCATTGTTTCATTAAGCAAACAGACTTAGAATCAGGGCCAGCTCACTCATGAGGCAAGGTAATGCAGCCGCCTCAGGTGGCAGAAGCCTCTGAGGTGGTGCCCCTGTGAGTACCCTGCCTGTCTCACCACCTTCACCACCCATTTTTGGCAAGGTTTTGTGAAATGTCACTGGAATCAGCCATTGCTGTCACTGTCGCTGCTTTCTGCTACTGCCGCGCAACCTAGCTGCCCCTTTGGCAGGGGCAGGTCAGCACAGCGGCAGCAGGGCAGGGCAGTACTTCCTGTTTGGCCTCAAGCAGCAAAACAGGATGAGCTACCCCTGCTTGGAGTGGAAACAGCCACCTCAAACACACAGTTGCTGAAATAATGAAGAGGCCAAGAGGCATAATTTCAAGGAGGAAACGTTGGATGGGGAGTGCTTAACTCTTCCCCATGCCTGTCTCTGGCCCTTCCCTCCAAAAAGAAAATTCTCCGCCTCAAAACTGTTTTTCCCTTACTTAGATTCACCCACACATGGTCTACATCAGCCATCCCCAACCTTCGGCCCTCCAGATGTTTTGGACTACAATTCCCATCATCCCTGACCACTGGTCCAGTTAGCTAGGGATCATGGGAGTTGTAGGCCAAAACATCTGGAGGGCTTCAGGTTGGGGATACCTGGTCTACATCGAGTAAACAGCTTTCTCACATAGAGCAGAATCCCTGGTTCAAAAGGTACACTCCAATATTGTGATAGTGGGGGCAGGATGAAGATTCTACAAAAGCGAGCCAGAAAATTGACATCAGGAAACTTGAAACTAGAACAGCAAACAATCCTATGTTCATCTAGAAGCTAGATTTGCAAAGGGAATCTGTACAGTTTTTCTTTCATTATTGCCATTTATCCTGCCAGTGTGTATGGTATCCTTGGCTACAGAGTGGTTTGAAAATCGTAAGTTGCAACTAACAATCAAGAACATTTTTTTTGTTTTTAAATTATGAGCTAACTTGCATTCTGCCAAATTGAACTACTGCCTAGAATAGCAGCACTGACAATTTAAGAAATGATTTCTGTTTTCTTTTTTTAAAAAAATATTTTTTATTAACAGGCCAATCACATCACATTATTCAAATCACATTGGTTCCGAATTATACAGCCAAATTTTAAATTTTTTGAGGGTACCCATATATCAAGCTCCGCACGAGTCCAAAATTCTGGATAAATCCAGACATCACTTATTTTACTGCATTAATTAATCAGTTCTATCCAGTTCAATTAATTCAGTTCAATTAATCAGTTCTATCCAGTTTATCTCCCTGCTTATCAACAACCTCAGATATGCAGATTACACAACCTTGATGGCAGAAAGTGAGGAGGAATTAAAGAACCTTTTAATGAGGGTGAAAGAGGAGAGCGCAAAATATGGTCTGAAGCTCAACATCAAAAAAACAAAGATCATGGCCACTGGTCCCATCACCTCCTGGCAAATAGAAGGGGAAGAAATGGAGGCAGTGAGAGATTTTACTTTCTTGGGCTCCATGATCACTGCAGATGGTGACAGCAGCCACGAAATTAAAAGACGCCTGCTTCTTGGGAGAAGGGCAATGACAGGCCTAGATAGCATCTTGAGAAGTAGAGACATCACCTTGACAACAAAGGTCCGTATAGTTAAAGCCATGGTTTTCCCAGTAGTGATGTATGGAAGTGAGAGCTGGACCATAAAGAAGGCTGATCGCCAAAGAATTGATGCTTTTGAATTATGGTGCTGGAGAAGACTCTTGAGAGTCCCATGGACTGCAAGAAGATCAAACCTCTCCATTCTTAAGGAAATCAGCCCTGAGTGCTCACTGGAAGGACAGATCGTGAAGCTGAGGCTCCAGTACTTTGGCCACCTCATGAGAAGAGAAGACTCCCTGGAGAAGACACTGATGCTGGGAAAGATGGAGGGCACAAGGAGAAGGGGGCGACAGAGGACGAGATGGTTGGATAGTGTTATCGAGGTTACCAGCATGAGTTTGACCAAACTGCGGGAGGTAGTGGAGGACAGAGGTGCCTGGCGTGCTCTGGTCCATGGGGTCACGAAGAGTCGGACACGACTAAACAACAACAACAACATCCAGTTCAATCCGGATAGTCCTTTATCACTTTCTTTCTCATCTTGTTGTAGTCATATATTCCTTTCTGTGCGATCTCTGATGATTCTCACAAGCAGACTGAAAGCTGGCGTCTCTGTGTGGGTTTTGTACTCTTCAAAAGCTATATCAGTCCAGGACAGCCTCTGTTTAACGCTTCCATAAACAAGGTTAATCTTTGGTCTGTCCTTTATTTTTCCAGGCTAGCCAAATAAATCAAATAGGTCAGAGGGCTCTGTCAGGTCAAACTTTCAATTCCGACACTCCTTCTCTTTCCAACATTCCTGATTCTCCTCCCCCGTTCTTCTTTCTCCGGCAAACCTGTCTTGGCGAGACGCCATTTTTTAACTGCATCATAAAAATTTTCCACTTTCTCACCGTTCAAATCTTCTCTCCTGTTGTAATCCATCCCCACACAGTTCTTAAAATCCTGCTTATGATTCTTAAAAAACGCGATGATCTTGTTCTTTCTGGGGTGGAGGGTTATTTTATCACATCATATAAAAGGGGGGGAAAGGGTTTTTCCTCCACCACCCCCCTTCGTTCCAAACATACAGTCTCTTAGTGGTGACACATCAAAAGATTTACTTATCCATCCGTCGCTCCCGGTCACAGAGATCCATTACTCAGCAGCCTTATCGTCGAGCTTTACTTGATATATGTGCTTCAGCTTCATTTCCAATCATATGTTTCCAAATTATAATTCCGAGCTAAAGCAACCAGCACGTGCTAATTGGAATCGGCGTCAGGAAGAGCTGACTTCACCAAGGGCTCGTGCCAAGTGTTCGGCACCCCCATCTCTCGGATCAGGGGATGCATTATGAACACCGCTGGCAAGACAGGGTCCCCTCACCTCCTGGGGGGAAGGGAAGGCTGCCTACTTCCCATAGCAGCCCCTGAATTACCTCGTATGGGTCAGAGATATGTTATTGTCGGCCATCTTCCAACGCGCCACCTGGTGGCACCTGAAATGATTTCTGTTTTCAACACTGAAATATGATGGCCAATATGAAGTCTCCAACAAGTCAGAAATAAGATGAAATTGACTCTATTGTGCCAGACCATATTTTGTTTGTGTTACAGTATCAGTTCATCAAACAATAAATCAAAATGTACTTTGAAAATGATGTTTTGACATGTCATACACTTGTGTCCAAATGAGACTAGACTGGCGTCCCCTTCCACTCAAAGCATACAAGATGGTGGTCCAGAGCAGTGGTTCCCAAACTTTTTGGTATGGAGACCTAAAAGCCCAAATCTTTAATAAAAATGATTATTATTTTTTTAAAAAAGAAGGAACAAAGGAAGCTGCCTTATATTAACTTGGACCATTGGTCCACCTGGCTTAGTATTGTTGAAACTGACTGGCAGAAGCTCTCCCAGGTCTCAGAGAAGGCTCTAGCCCTGGCCAGGGAAGGCAAGGTTTATCTCCTTGCAGCACTCTCCTTCAGGGTCTCACAAGAATCATCCCACATGGTCTCATGAGAGGGAGAAGGCCCTGGTCAGGAGGGTTCAGGGCCATTTTGCCCCATGAGCCTCATAAGCACCCCCCATCCTCAGTGTTAGAGCTACTTGGGTCACTGGTTGACAGGAAAGGACAGGGGTTTTTTCCTCCCAACCTCAGTTGGTTGGGAGGGTGTGGCATTTGCCCATTCCTTGTGATTTCGTTTGTACAGGGGGATGGAAATGGTTAATGTAGATTGAACAATGAGAAAGCTCAGAGGTGGAGCTTACCTGGTTTTGAGGCTCAGCCCAGGGGTTTTACCATTGGGAGATAGAGGAGTCAGAGTCAGACAGAGCCAGTAAGACGAACATAGCAGTTGTGACAGCTAGAGTGAGAGACAGGGATAGAACTGAGAGAGAAGAGTGTGACAGTGTGAGATAGTGCCACATCTAGTTAAGGGTGCGCATTTGAGAAACTATTCTGAATATATTTAAAACTTGCTTGTTCTTCAATAAACTTTAATCTTCGTTGTTGACTTTACAACCTGACTGAGACTCAGTATTTCACCAGAAGAAACCTGGTTGGTGGTAGCGGAAGAATAAAGCAGTGGTGTACAGGTCAATAGTCCGTGAAATGACCGGGAGCTCTGTACGATTGCCGCAGAGGGTTTTCAGCATTCCCTCAATGAATTGCTTCATTATGTTAGGCACTTGCAAAACAAATGTTGTCATAACTTTGTGTATAAATGGCATTGGGCAGAAACAGCATACTAACGGGGGTGGGCATAAGGGGCATGAGAGAGGGACTGGCTCAAGGTAAGCCTTAGGCTCAGGTAGGGTCCCTGCCTTCTTGGATTATCTCTCCCCAGTTGCACACTGGGATTCCAGATGCTTGGCTTGCACCATGTCAAGGTTCAACACTGGCTGACTCCCATGGTGGGACTTTGGGTGCTTCCCAACCCCAATGGAGTGTCATTCCATCAGCAAGGGCTGAATGGAATGAGGAATTGATCCTCTCCCTACTGCTATGTTTAATCTGTAAAGGTGTGGTCTAGGGTGTTCCTATTTTCAGCAGAGAAATGTTGGAGGGGACAGATTCACCCAACACTAGCGTCCTACCTGAGTTATTTGTGCCACACTCACAAGCCACGAATACTAATAGGCACCTGCCTGAGCAAAAACATATTCCTATAAGCAGGAGAGACCTCCAAGTGCAGTAACTCTCAAGAAACCCACAGCTGCAGAGCATTTTATTCAGAATACTTCTGAGGAAATTATGTGCTCTTCAGAAATGGCTCGAGGGAACTACCACATGGAAATTTATACATATTTGCTTGCTCCACTTCGGTGTTGTTTTGCTTCGAGCCAGAAAAAAATATGGAAGCTTTTCAATAGTATATTTGCTTATGACAAACTGATATTATTTATTTAAAATGCAACAATAAAACTGAGTGATTCATCTTATGGGCAAAGGGGTTGAAGGTCAACAGCAGTTTGCAGAACGTGCCCCCAGTCACCACGTAGCAGTACATTAATGTTAGCAAAATTGTACTGTATGCAGACAATAGATAACCTGTCTGCCTTTCAGTATGAACCCATATATGCCATAGGTCTTAGTCTTCTGTGTTTATAGACTAAGAAGCCCACTTCTGGTTAAATCCAAATAGAATCAGTATATTTATTAGGATATCCTAAAAATAGAAGTCACAAACAGAAAGCTACCTGTATATAGAATAGTTCTTTTATACAAAACAATCACAGATTGCAGTAAGGTGTGCAGTGGTAAAGAAACTACCCCGTGAGAATAAAAAACTAGCAATTCTTGTTTTGTTTTGTTCTTCCATGTGTCAATATGAGAGATTCCATTTTTTATATAACTGGTTGTGTAACTATGCTGTGAAAAAAAATATTATTACAGACATTACTCTTAATTAATGAATTTCAGTGACAGGTTACCATACTCACTGGTCAATTCTGACAAGCGGGCCATGGCAACTTGTCACATACACTGACTGCTGCAGTTTTCTCTCATACAAAATGTGTATTGGAAAAGCTCTGAGGTCTGAGGTCATTGTCATTATTAGCATGTACAATTTTATGGCAGTTACTGTTTTTTTGTAAAATAATTTATAACCTGTTGCCATGGAAATGACCACTCATGGTCATGTCACTAGGTTCTAAGCAGGTTTCTTTGCCTGCAAATTTCTATAATAATTCATTGTAAAAATAAGATGAAAGCAGTGGAACAGATTTGGCATTATAAGTCAAGCAGTGTGAGGGTTTATTTCTATTTTTAAAAAGAACCCTTGTGGTTTTTTAAAGAAAGAATGGATAAAAATTGCAGCAATGTTTTATTTTTTTTCTTCTAACAGTATAATGAGAACAAATATAACAGATTAATGAAAATATTCATTAAAGACCAGGTGCAGTCTCTTTATTTCAATTCTCAATAGCAGTTAAACCCTTTAATTATCATTGTAATGGAAACTCAGGTTGTGACTCCAGATATTTTTCATGTAGATTGTGGAAATGTTGTGGACCTATTTTATCTTTCTTTCAGCAAAGCATGTGACAAAGTCTCCCTTGATTCTATGAGTGTCTGTCCCTGGCATTGTCAATTTTCAGGAGGAATTTAAAAGCACACTGGTAGTAATGGACTGGCTGGTTGGAGAGAAGTGGTGGGAGGCACTAACTCCCAAAGAAAGAAGTTTGGAGGCATGGGATTGGTGGTGAGATGATGATGAGCGGTCAGAGGGAGAAGAGGAGTAGACTGGGAGGAGAAGGTGGTGTCAGAAGCTGAAGAGGTAACAGGGTCTAGGGAGCAGGAAGAGGCTGTGGCAGAGAGCAGTCCAGGATTAGAGGCAGAAGCAGAGGCTGGAGAGGAAGGGAGCCAGGAGGCAGAGATGAGGCAGACTGCTGAAAAAGCCAGAGAGTCTCCCCCTCTTGCTGTGACCAGCTCCCCTCCCCCTGGTCTCCCAGAACCCACAGAGGTATGAAGAGGGTAGAGCAAAAACAGGCAAGGTGGAGAAGTCTCAGGTTGCTTGGGAAAGAACCGGAGAAGGAGTTAGGGGGCTGTGGAAAGTACCTTCAGTACTTGCAACTGCCTCATTGGGGCAAGATTCCCCCCCCCCCATCATCGTGTTCGACTACCCAAGGAGGTTAAGGCAGATCTGTGGGTTTGGATCCAGTTCCTGGATTATTTTAATGGTGTCTCTCTTTGGCAGGAAACTCTGAACCTGCATGCTGACCTTCAGGTCCACTCTGATGTGGCGGGATCTTTAGGCTTTGGCATTTATTTCAGAGGCCAATGGTGCACTCAGCCTTGGCCAAAGGAATGGTCAGGCGGGCCCATTATCCGAGATTTGACATTTTTAGAATTTTTTCCCCATTGTAGCAACCATCCATATTTAGGTTGAGGAGTTTGCCAATCGCCGGGTTTGCTTTTGATCAGATAACATAGCTGTGGTTAATATTTTGTGCAGGTTGCCCTCACATTCTCACAGGGTTTCTTGTATTCTCTGCTCCTTTGTTCTGTGGTGCTTGAAATTCAATATTGTATTTTTGGCTAAATTTATTTCGGGGGTGTCTAATAATATTTCTGATGCGCTGTCTCACTTTCAGATGGACCGCTTCAGATATCTCGCTAAACAGGCACAGCTTCTCCCAGAGCCTTTTCCGGAGTACATGTGGAGCCTTGGAAGCATTTAATTTTACAGGGAGTAATCTATTCCTTTGCCCCATCCACCCTTAGATCATATTAAAAAGCATGGCATGGTTTTTTAGCGTTCAGGGTCCGCACCTTGGCTATCACCTCGGACCAGCCCCCTTCTACTGATCAGGTCATGCAATATCTTGCTCATCTTTTCCAATTAGGACGAGCAGCAAAAACTTTACAAATTCAGTCGGCTGCGATCTCATTTTTTAGTAAATCCTTTTTCTCATTTGATCCATGCACAGATTTTCTGTTATGTAAGGCCTTGGAGGGCTGGCATAGACTTAAGCCACCCTGCTGAGTGGGTAGGAGACCTGTTACCTTTGATATCCTCTGTAAGATTCATAGGAAGTTAAAATCAGTCTGCTGGTCCCAGTATGAAGCGAGGTTGTTTTTGGCAGCATATTCAATCTCATTTTTTTGGCACACTCCGTGTAGGAGAGGTCATATTTGAAACAGTCCCAGGGGAGCCTCCTCGGGGTCTGCTCCTTGAGGACGTGGCTCTGGGCATCGAAGAATTGATGGTACTTATCCAACGTTCTAAAACTGACCAAAGGGATTTGAGGGCCCACCTTAGATTGCCAGCAACATCGCAGAGGGGTCCCTGCCCTGTAAAAGACTCAAGGAGATATATTCAGGTTAGACACCCCCCCCCCGGCACGGGTCCGTTTCTCATTTACAAAGACAGTTCCCTGTTATCCAGACAGCAAATCACGAGGGTTATGAGGAAGGCCATCCAAGCATACAGATTGCCAGTATTGGAGTATGCGGCTCATTCTTTTAGGATCAGTGTGGCTATGACTGCCATCCATTGGGGGCTGTCAGTCGACAGAATCAAGAATTTAGGTTGTCGTAGGTCAAATGCATATAAGGGTTACATCAGACAGGGCTGTTAGGCCATCATTCCCCTCACTTACCTCTTGTTGTTTATTTTCAGTGCTGCCTGAACTGCAACTATGGATTGTTGGACATAGCATCGTCCACTGGGCCAGCGTGAGGGCAGTTGAATCGGGCTTGGGCCAGCAGGCCGGCAGGCCTATTCACATAAAAGTTTCATGGCTGGCCAGACGCGGGATGCGTTGGAATGAACTGTTACCTTTATTGTGGGCTCGTGCAGCCAGTAGGGGTCCGCCTTCGGCTTTGCTCCTGCAGCTGGGCGAAAATGATCTTCCTTTCATGAAGGGTTTGGAATTGCAGGAATGTATTTTAAATGATTTACAGGAGTTGGCCATTTTATTTCCACAGGCAACGATATTTTGGTCGCGTCTTCTGGCGCTGCACATATGGCGCAACTGTATAAGCCCAGCTGCCACTAATAATGCAGAAAAGATAATAGATCATAAGGTGGTAGAAAGGGTGTTGTCTATGGGCGGCAGGTTGATTCCCCATCCAGGTATTACCTTTGGGAAAGTGGCCCTGTTTAGGGCAGATTGCGTTCATCTTTCACCAGAGGGAAATGATGTGTGGTTGGCCGATGTAATTTGAATACTGAAGATATGGCTGCAGGGTGAGGGTATTGGTGGCGAGTGCTAGGCTCTTGTGGCAGTTAGGCATTGACTTTTGGGGGATGTGGGAGGGGAGGTGTGGCCATCACCTGCCCCTCCATGAAAAAGGGTATTCCGTTAAAGGAATCTGGGGGTCTTGGGTCTCGTCCGAAGTCCACTTGAGGGGCTAGAGCCATGCCAGGACCACGGGAACATCGGAGTGAGCTTCCATCGATCTGCATTGATGTAGCTCCCTTGTTGGGTTACCCTTCTAGACTCCCTGTGAGGCGGGCAGGAGTCAGTTATAGTTCGTCAATGACTAAGCCAAGACCACTCACTTTGTATAATTCAATAAAGTTGTGGCCTAAATTTTGCCCATCAACCTTAAACTTAAATATATGTCTATGTGAATTCATTTATGGGGGGCGGTTCTGGGGCCCTCGAGACACAACTGAAGAATTTCCAGTCATATTTCTTTTTAAAAATACATTGATAAAATGCCTCTTATGTATATTAGAAGAAGTATATAGAGGCTAGATTCTGAGCCAAAGCAGAAACATGTCGTGGAGAATAATCCTTTGAGATGTATTCTACAAAGATATTATTTATCCACACCCACACTAGGAGGCAAAATGGTGGTTTTTTAAAAAGTATTCTATGAAAATTAATGAATAGGCTGCTGTTGAATTAAGTAAAAGACTGTGTGAGTTTTGCTTAATTTGATTATAAAATATTAATTCACTTTCATAAAAGATTCTTTTTAAAAAATCTACCTTTTATTCAGGAAATGGCTAACTATCTAAGAAGAAAGCAGTTCTCGGAGGGGGCAAGAAATGGGTAGAATAAACAGTATGATAACTAGATTTGGAAGATTGACTTCTAATCCTACAGGGGAAATGTAAGCATATCTATGCTTTTCTTAGCTTTTCCCATTTAGTTTAACTTCCTATTTTAAATGAATTAATATGCAAGTAATGACTGAGGGACTATAAATATGAACAACCTTGAATAAGAAGATGCTGAGGGAGGTTAGACAGTGAAAAACATTAGAAAAGAGTAGTACTGGTTTAATTATACACTTGTCTCTCAAAAGTTATGTCCATATTTTCAAGCAGGGTGGGCCAGCCCTACCATGAGGCAAAGTGAGGTGACTGCCTCAGACAGCAGTTGCTGGGGGGAGGGGGAGGCAGAAGTGGCAGCCACCTGGCTGTTTGTCCCAAGCCCCCTGGCTGTACTCTGCTGTTGGAAGACAGACCTGTGTGTGCCATATGGCCTGTCCAAAACCCTTATAACTCAGGCAGCAAAATGTCTTGGGCTGACCCTGCTCCCACAGGGAGTGTACCCAGGATTGCAATAACCTTCTAGAGAATAGAGCAACAGCAGGGACCAGGAAGCTCACTGGGTGACTTCAGAGCCATGGGCTCATCTCTCAGCTTAATTTACCTCATAGGGCTGTGAGGATGAGCAAAAGGAAGAAATTTGCAAACTACTCCAAACTTCTTCGAAGAAAGGCAGGATAAGAATGGAATCAAAAATAAATCACAGCTCAAGGCTCTGGGAAGGTCTCTAGGGCCTGACATGCACATTCCATTTCTACCATTGCTAATGCAAGGAAGAGCTTTAACAAGAGCCCTGTTTGAAAACAATATGCCTAGGCAGCCCTTCACTTTAATTAGCAGGTTATCACAAGGGGATTATGAAGAGAGCAAAGAGACAGAGCTACTGTTTAAGGAACTAATACCAGAACATCTACAGTCTGTTTGTAAATGCCCCTTCTAAGAGAGTAAAACCCAAAGCCCTCTCTCCATTAAAAATGTCCTTGTCTGCCATAGACCCTTTCTTCCATCCAGCAAAGAGAGGAAGGTGCCTTTCACCCATATTCTCCAAAGCAATACAGTGGTACCTCAGGTTACATACGCTTCAGGTTAAAGACTCCGCTAACCCAGAAATAGTGCTTCAGGTTAAGAACTTTGCTTCAGGATGAGAACAGAAATTGGGCTCCGGCAGCATGGCAGCAGCAGGAGGCCCCATTAGCTAAAGTGGTGCTTCAGGTTAAGAACAGTTTCAGGTTAAGTACGGACCTCCTGAACGAATTAAGTACTTAACCTGAGGTACCACTGTAATCCTTTTACATCAGGGATCGCCACCATGCTGCCCTTGTGTGCTATGGTGTCCTTGAGGTTTCCCCCAGCACCTCTAAACCCTTGGAGCCCTCCCAGCCACTGCCCTTTGGTCATGATATGGTGTGGGTGGTTACCTTTTTCTCCCTTGAAAAGTACATAGCCCTGAAGGAGGAAGAGATACCGTTTCCCCCCACTTCCTCTTTCAGTTTGTTATACTTTTCAATGCTCAAATTAATACTACTGATTCCAACTTTTACCCACATCCCTTGGAAAAGTGGAGTGCACATGTTCATACTTTTGCTCCTTCTCTTGTGGGTGGAAGTCTATCTTGGGGAGGGAAAGAGAAGTTTCCATGGAGGTGGTACTTATGGCACTCACTCAGAGATCCAAAGGTTGGCAACCCCTGATGTACATAGTTTGCCTGAAGCCATGTAAAAGGAAGAGAGAAATAACTCCTCATTTTCTTCCATCAGCTAAGGGATGTGTCAGTGGTTGCCATCTTGCATACGTATAGGGCTTAGTTGGTATCGGATGGGATTGGATACAGTGGTACCTCAGGTTAAGTACTTAATTCGTTCCGGAGGTCTGTACTTAACCTGAAACTGTTCTTAACCTGAAGCACCACTTTAGCTAATGGGGCCTCCTGCTGCCGCCGCGCCACCAGAGCACGATTTCTGTTCTTATCCTGAAGCAAAGTTCTTAACCTGAAGCACTATTTCTGGGTTAGCGGAGTCTGTAACCTGAAGCGTATGTAACCTGAGGTACCACTGTACTGGCATTCCTCAACCCAACCTCCTTGCCCTCTTCCTGAAACCTAACAAAAAATGTATAGTTTTGAATAGGCTTTTGTCTCCGTTTACCTGCTGCTGGAGCTTTTCTCAGAAATGGGTTCCTCCCTTATCAATAGAGGCAATGCTATGTAAGTTTTGCAGCTAGGTTAGCCTTAAGCTACACAAACCACTCCACTTGCTTGCTCATAACTCTTTTGAATAAAATGTTTTAAAGAAGAAGCCAAAGGTTGACTGATTTAGCTCATAGCTCAAATCAAGCATGTCTTACTCCAGTACAGCCTGTGCACCAGGATGTCTTGATGATACATATTTTTTTAAATGATATGCATGCCCACATATCCAACTAATTTTCGAATTCCATACACATGCACACAATGAGCTTTTACTACACTTCATTTCAGACCTTGTTCACAGTATTCAAAAGCATAATAAGTAATTCAGAAAAAATTGCAGGAGCATTTCCTCATTATTCTCAAGAGAGAACGAAAGCTTCAAGAGCAGCTAGAGCAGAGAAAAAGCAGAGCTTTGATGCTCCTTTGCTAATGGCTGAGTGATGGAGTATGCTTCATCCACTGTGGAAAGAAATATCTTTAGTACTCAGCAAGCTGTTAAGAGGGATTTTTAAAAGAAATGTTTCCTGACTGGTGAGGAAAGGGTCTAGTTTACATCAGGTCACCTCATGTAAATGCCTTGACAATGATTTAATCTGGAGTGTTATTTCTCCATAGGATAGCCTGAATATAAGAAAGCTTAGGATTATATATGGAAAGAAGGAAATGGTTTTTCTCTAAATATGAATATAGGAGAAAAAAACCTTTAAAAGTGATGGCTATGTGGTATGAAATCTCAGTAATGCTATGTAAAATGAATAAATTGCACAGCTCACATTAATGGAAATGTCAAAAGGCTTCTGGAACATGTCTGTCACATGTGGTGGCTCTGCCTTCTTGTAAAAATGAAAAATAAAATAAGGATATTCTTGGAGTGAATCTTGAGCTGCTGCTGTTAATTAAATTTTTATCCAGAGATCACAGGGTGGTTCACAACATAAAAGCACAAAATAAATAATAAAACAAAAACAAGCCAATAACCATCTCCTCCCACAAACACCTTTAAAAGGCCATATATTGTTTAATTAGCCAGAGGTCAAGGAGAAAGGGAATGACTTTGCCTGGTGCCTAAATAGATGTAATGAAAGTGCCAGGCAAACCTACAGAAAAGTCCTGATCTCATGTTGCTGGCCTCCAGGCCTCTCATGTAGAGGGTACATGAAGAAAGGCCTCAGATGATGATTGCAGAGTCTGGGTTTGTTCATATGGGGAGAGGCAGTCCTTGAGGTATTGTGGTCCTGAGCTCTTTAAGGCTTTATAGGTCAAATTACAGTATAATTTGAGACTATTGTTTTTCAGAGGTGATGAAGAATGAACATTCAGAGTTGGCGTGCTATATGACTCAGAGAAAATTTAGATCTGAAAACCGTATATTAAAATCTGGAACCAGAAACATATATATTCAAGTTTGCAAAATTGTTTTAGATTATTGTAAGAATTTGATGTTTTCATTTGCTCTTTTTATTTTTATTTTTGCAAATATATTTATTTAAGATAGAATCTGTAAACTAGATAATTTATTTTTACAGTTCCTGGCAGATGAACTCTATCCAAATTCTGCACAAAATACACTTTTGTTATGTTGTAGTTACAGATTTTTCCATGTTGTAAACTGCCCTGAGCAAGTTCTGAACTGTGGAAAGGTGGCTTACAAATAAAATTATGTCTGTATATATGTATGTACTGTATGTGTGTAAGAAAGGTGGGATCTAAATGTAAGAAAACATTTATTTTTAATTAATTCTGTGACTACGCAATGGTCCCAATCAGAATTTCACCCCCAGCATTCACACTATTTATAATGGGAGG
The DNA here is from genome assembly GCF_027172205.1 of Podarcis raffonei. Taxonomy (NCBI): domain Eukaryota; kingdom Metazoa; phylum Chordata; class Lepidosauria; order Squamata; family Lacertidae; genus Podarcis; species Podarcis raffonei. The sequence continues at coordinate 50,786,359 of NC_070608.1, read as the reverse complement.
ATATAGGAAGCATAGTAGGGACAGAGGTTACAGCTCTCTCCTGCAGCATGCTATAACCCGGATCCAGCTTAGGGCGCTGTCAGCCATTTAAAAAAAACCCAGAACATCTGGTCCATGAGAACAGAGATGTGAATTCGCCCAAGCACAAGACTCACTCCTTCAAAGACTCAAAGCACAATCATTAAGAAGCAGTAACTTTATTTTATTGATTCCTAGTCTATATTCAGGCGTGACTTCAGACAAAATCCTTATGACTGACCTCTTCACACGAATAAGGGCATGACAAACTTAGAATATTATTGATTTAGAACAAAATGTTATGAAGGGTTCACCACAAGCTTGGCTCTTTAGCTACTCAGAAAATCTATTGATGGCTCATTATCATCTTGCTACGCAAGAGCTGTATTCACAGTACAGGCATACTTTGGAGATATTGCAGGTTTAGTTTCAGACCACTGGATAAATCAGGTCCTCCCTTAAAGAGGGCACGTATTGTGGTGAGACCTGGAAAACCGACACCCTGTGTTGTGGGTGGGTATGATTGGTCAGCCACAACACCCAACTGGTAGGTCCCTCAAAGCTGGGTACAATCTAGCCAATGGGACATAGTCCAAATGGTTTGAGGGACCTACCAATTGGGTGCCCATGTACGTGACCCAGAGCTTCCTCTTCCAGCGCGTGCATTCAGAATACCCGCCCACCTCTCCCTACTTTTAGAGCTTTTCGCTTGACCTTGCTGTGCCGTCATGTGTTGTCTGTCCTTGGGAAAGGGGCATGGCAGGAATTTTCCCCACTTGGCTGATTGGCTGTTGCCATTTGGATTTCGCCTGCCGCGTTGCAAATCGTCACAACTTGTAAGGTTGCGGATAGGCTCTGGTTCAGGTGATAGGGATGGGAAAACGCTCTCGCCATCCCTATGTGAAGGGTATTCCGTTAAAGAAATCCAGGGACTCAATGGTTTGGTGGACCCCTGAGAGGGGGTTGTGCCCGTGCCTGAGTCCAAGGGAACATTTGGGTGGCGGAGTTAGCCTGTTCCCGGCTTTCTGCTTATCCAGGTGTTCACCCTTGGCTGACCTATGCTGGAACCCTGGGTCAGCGCTACCTGCATGGCAGGGAGCTAGTCGAACCAGAGCCTATGCAATCAGTCACTTTCTGTAATCAATAAAGTTGTGGCCTGAATTCTGCTAAAAACCAAACCAAAATTTCAAGTCAAGTGTGAATTTATTTCAGGGGGAGGTTTCTGGGTCTGAACACGCAAAGTGAAGATCGCAATAAAAGGAGTCACTCGTTTTTTGTGTTTCCCAGTGCATATAAAAGCTATGTTTACATTATATTGTAGTCTATTAAACCAGACCCCTGCCCCCCAGCTGCAGGGGCAGGAGTGGGGAAAACTGGCACCAGCTGTAACCAGCTCCACTCCCATGCAAAGAAGAGGGGCCGTGGCAGGAAGGGAAGCTGCCTGCAGCCACACCCTTATCCTCCTAAGGAGCAATATATGTGAAGCACAATAAAGTGATAAAATGAGGTGTGCCTTACAGTATTTTTCAAAAAAAAGATTAGTAAATAAAAATAAGCATTGATTGGGTAGGACTACATTTAATTACTTTAAAAAAAAAGTCTCTGCTATGCTAAGAAATAAATCCCTGCAAAAATCTCTGCAAAGAAAATATCCTTTAGGAGCCAAGTAAACTAAATGAGGCTCTGATGACGCAAATGGAAAAAAACCACACAAATATGCTTGGCGCTTTCTAGTGCATGGCATATATTTTTCTAAATGCCAGTCTATAAAAACTGGAGATCTAGATTCACGTCTCCTGAGTGATTAGTAAAAATACTCTAAAAATGATTCAGAAGGGAGAAAACCTGCACACGCAAACCCTGTGGTTCAGAAAAATGACAATAAAGGTCCCTAGAAGGCAAAGTATAAACAGTAACAAGACCCAGAATATAAGAAAAAAAATCAATTTCAACAGCTCAGCCTTTGTAAGTTCTTCTTCTTCTTTTTTTTCAACTGTCCTTGGAAGGAGTGATAACATCCAAACTCCTTCCAAGGGCAACTGGAAAAAAAATTGACGGAACTGAAAAAGATTGAGCTGTCCAGACAGATTTTTTTCTTCCAACTGGTATTCTGTCTTCTGGCTTGTATTTTCTCACAAACATTATTTGGCTTTGTTTTCACTGTATATTTATTGATGTAGCTTATGCCTTATACACTAAGTACAATACATTTCAGGTCTTGTTACTGTTCGTGCTTTGGCTTCTAGGAACACTTGTTGTTGTTCTTTATCCTAAGGATTTGGTTCTGTGGAAACATATGTTTACTTATAATGACAATGATAAGGAGAAAAAATTACAGGGAAGGTTTTTATCTGATGCTGTTGGAAAGTGTGTGAATGACATTAATTGGGAAAATTGGGAAAAGTTAAAGAAAAAAACAGATTCATGTGGATTTACATACTTCTATTCTTTCTTAATACTCTAAATCAGATAGAATCCCTATCTATCTAAGGGTTTTTTTTTAAAGTCCAGGTTTATCTACCCAGGAAATGGAATTTAAAAACAAATGAATAAATCTTCTATGAATTTAATGTTACTAATTGAATGTTCTAATATAGAAATAGAAAATTTAGATTAAACTATACAGAACTGCAAAGCTAGTTTAGAATTTAACAGTATACAACAGTCTAATCAATGCACCACAACACCAGTGCCAGCAGATTATGTAGACATAGAGTTCACTGGGTAGTAGTATTTAATGTTCTAGCCTTTATCTGATAAGCATAGAAACAGGTCAAATAATTTCAAAAATGCCTTAGATTTAATATTTTTGCAAGCCTCAGAATCTTCTGTGGTAACTTCCACTTAATCTATTTTCTGCAGTCTCAAACAAACAGGTTTTATTTCCCGAAGAGTTAAGTATATAAACAAGAGCAGTCATGGTCTCACTAAATAGTCATCAGTGGGTTGAAGTTATTCTTCTTCAGGTCTGACCACTAGCAATATAGGTCAGCTGCATTACACATGCTTAAATGCTTCCATGAATCACATACTATAATATCTACCCATTTGTCAAGAGGAACTGCTGTGCTTTGAGTAAATGTCAGAGAAATGGCATTTTCTCAACCAATAAAACCAATAAATTAAATAATTATGCTGCTGGCTTTCCACATAATATTCTCCTCTCTCTCTCTCTCTCTCAGAACTCACTGATAGATTTCTGTAGTTGGAGCTGAATCTAAAAGTATCTTGCCAAGTACAACTACATTCTTCTGAATTATTTTACTGGACATGATCCCACTTACTGAGACTTGGACTGATATGGCATTATCTAAGTAAATCCGCTACCACTTAGAATCATAGAATTGTAAAGTTGGAAGGGAACCCAAGTGTGACCTATTATTCCAACCCCCTACAATGCAGGAATCACAACTAGATCATACATGACAAGTGGCAATCCAATCTCTGCTTAAAAACCTCTAATGAAGCAGAGTCATGGAGTCTGTTCCACTGTCAAACAGCTCATACTGTCAGAAAGTTCTCCCTGATATTTAGTTGGAACTTCCTTTCTTGTAACTAGACGCATCAGAGTAAGACCATATGGAGGTTAGAAAGTGCAGCAGGGTGTGCTCTGGCATACCTAGGGCTCACTGCAGTTGCTGAAATGTAGTGCTGCTGTCAATGAGCAGCAAGTAAGAGGATAGGAAGAAGAGGAACTGATGGCAGCCACACTGAACAGCCAGTCTCCCTGACCCACTTCCTTGCCACCAAGTGACAACAACCATTAATGTCAATGGAACATAGGAGGCAGTCTATGTTCTACCTCAGTAGGATCCACACTGTCAGGGACATGCCCAGCAGAGAGGAATCGCCAGAGGAAGAGGAATTGGCTGCATCTGAGTCTCCACCGCCAGAGGAGAAGGAATTGGCTGCACCTGAGTTGCCAAGAAGTAGGAGGCGGAGCAAGCAATTAGAGCAGAGGCGGGCCAGCAGGAGGCGGGGAAGGACGTGGCGTATATCTGGCCTTGGGAGGGGTCAGAAGCCAGTCAAGTCAACTGACTCCAATGGTGAAGGATGAGTTGTGGAAGCTTGGACCGCTGTAAGCATGTTATTGAGAAATAAACTTCAGCTACTTAAACTGCCAGCGTTCCGTGTCTTGTGTGGGAGAAGCACTAAGCCTGACACACACTGACTGGCGGCAGCTCTCCAGTTTCAGAAAGGGGTATTCCTCACCCAAACCAGGATCTTCTGCATAAGAGACAGATGCTCTACCACGGAACTACAGGCCTTCCCACAAGCAATACCTTCTGTTCATCCAGAGACCCAAGATTCAATGGTGAAGTGGCCATTTTCCTAAAATCCTAGCTGGAATCTCAGAAGAAATTTTACTACAGTGGTACTTTGGTTCTCAAACTTAATCCGTTTCGGAGGTCTGTTCCAAAACCAAGGCACGCTTTCCCATAGAAAGTAATGCAAAATGGATTAATCTGTTCCAGACTTTTAAAAACAACCCCTAAAACAGCAATTTAACATGAATTTTACTATCTTATGAGACCATTGATCCAAAAAATGAAAGCAATAAACAATGTACTGTACTAGAAAATAAATAAAACAGTATTGTAGATGATAAAAATTAAAATATTTTTTTCTTACCTGCACTGATGACAGTCATTGTTTGGATGGGGGGCTTTTATTCATTTCCGCAGTCACACAATCAATCAATCAGTAGCTGAACTGGGATCCATACAGTCACAAAAGTAAATTAAATGGAAACGCCTCAAAACAAAAAATGCAAAATAAATAGCAAAAACAAAAGCACCAAATATAAGCTCCAAATATCACCTCAGAACACTGCAATCAGAAATGGAAGACTTGAATTACAATGGGGGGTACACAAATTAGCAGTGCAACAGGAAACACAGGGGGACTCAAAACAGAGCAGGTTCAGCTTCCAAAAAAAAGTTCAAAAAGCGGAAAACCTACTTCCAGTTTTGTAGCGTTCAGGTTCCAAGTTGTTCATGAACTAAACTGTTCGAAAACTGAGGTACCACTGTATAAGGAACAGGGTCTTATGCTTACATAACAACATAGAGCCCTGCTGGATCATGCCAAAGATTCATCTAGTTCAGCAATTTTCACAGTGGCCAATCAGAGACATGGGGAAGCCGATGGGCACAGAAGTGATTACCGTATTTTTCCATGTATTAGATGACTAATTTGTTTGACTAAAAAATTGTGTCAAAAAACTGAGGTCGTCCAATACATGGGTAGTGGCATGGGGGGAGAAGCGGCGTGCCCGCCAGCCGGCCAGTTGGAGAGAATGCAACTTCCCCCGATGCTGCAGCGAGCAGGAAACGATCTAGGGTGTGTTTCTTGCCCAAAGCTTCCTGGGGGGAGAAGCTCAACAGCTTTGGGCCATCTCCCCTCATTTTCTTAAAACTGAGTCCCCAAAAATAGGGGGGTCTGATACATGGGGGCGTCTTATAGACGGAAAAGTACGGTATACTCCTGTGGCAAATATGCCATTTCAGCCTGAGGAGGCTATGAAAAGGAACTGACACCAAATAGCCTTTCAGCCTTCTGTTATGCCCACTGTGAGCAGCCTCCGAGTGGCAGCTTCATCTGTACCACAAGCCCATACTCAGTACTTAGTCAATGTGTCATGACGCTTACTCACTTCCCCAAAGTGCTTTGAGAGCCATGAATGAAAAGGTCAATATAAAGTGCTACATGCTATTAATTACTGTTATTATATCTGGCAGTACACCTCTTTATTTTTGACAGTCTGTCATTGAAAAGTTTTGTATGAATGCTCCAGATTAGATTAGAATGGCATATTGTATTGTTTTCCTTAATGTCAAAATACTTTTAACAGCCTACACATTCCTTTGCTTTCTGCTAAAATGCCCAGAAAAATTGGCATGAATATGACAGCATTCATATTCATTTTAGTATTAGCAATAATAACATTAATAATTTGATTGTTCCAGTTTTGTTTTGTATTCTATTATTTATTTATTGTATGCTGTAAAGCCACTCTGGGAATCATAGTTGAAGTGTGGAGCGTAAAGAATTTGTTTTCAATCAGGACAGTATCAAAAGAACTGGAACAGTTTTGCTGCTCTGCATTTAAGCTATTATAACACAGACTTGTGTACACTGCAAATACTTCATGGTAGTAATCAACACATTTAAACAGAGCATTAAATAGAGCATTAATACATTTTACAGGATCTCAGCATGAGTCATCCACAGAAGGCTAAAAGTCCCCTGCTAAATACTATTTTCATTATTGGAATGATTTAAAGTAATCTACAAGGTTACCATGGATCAATGTGGCCAGACTATTCTCATCCAAGGCACTCCAAACCATAAACGTCACCTGTGATTCCAGCGACAATGATGGATCAAAAAGCAGCTCCAAGCTACAAACCTGTTCTTTGAAGGAGCATGCAGATATTCTTCTGGTACACAGGGTGGACCTAAGCCCCATTTTAAGATAGTAAGAAAAAGATTGTCATGCTGTCACTCAATGATGCCATCAGGGCAGACTTTAGGGCAGGATTCCAGGGCCCCACTCAGCAGAAGGAGAAGGTTTCTTCTGGTGGGTTATATCCACCTTATTAATCATTTTTGGCCATAATAAAGGGCCAAAAAATAAAGGGCCTCAACAGCCCACTTGATCTGAATGGTATGCATCAGTATGCAGATGACACCCAGCTCTACCTCTCCTTTAAATCAGAACCAACGAAGGTGGTGAAGGTCCTGTGTGAGTGCCTGGAGGCAGTTGGAGGATGGATGGCAGCTAACAGATTGAGGTTGAACCCTGACAAGACAGAAGTACTGTTTTTGGGGGACAGGGGGCGGGCAGGTGTGGGGGACTCCCTGGTCCTGAATGGGGTAACTGTGCCCCTGAAGGACCAGGTGCGCAGCCTGGGAGTCATTTTGGACTCACAGCTGTCTATGGAGGCGCAGGTTAATTCTGTGTCCAGGGCGGCTGTCTACCAGCTCCACCTGGTACGCAGGCTAAGACCCTACCTGTCTGCAGACTGTCTCACCAGAGTGGTGCATGCTCTAGTTATCTCCCACTTGAACTACTGCAATGCGCTCTACATGGGGCTACCTTTGAAGGTGACCCAGAAACTGCAATTAATCCAGAATGCGGCAGCTAGACTGGTGACTGGGAATGGCCACCGGGACCATATAACACCGGTCCTGAGAGATCTGAATTGGCTCCCAGTTCGTTTCTGAGCACAATTCAAAGTGTTGGTGCTGACCTTTAAAGCCCTAAACGGCCTCAGTCCTGTATACCTGAAGGAGCGTCTCCACCCCCATCGTTCAGCCCGGACACTGAGATCCAGCACCGAGGGCCTTCTGGCAGTTCCCTCACTGCGAGAAGTGAGGTTACAGGGAACCAGACAGAGGGCCTTCTCGGGAGTGGCGCCCACCCTGTGGAACACCCTCCCTTCAGATGTGAAGGAAATAAGCAGCTATCCTATCTTTAAAAGACATCTGAAGGCAGCCCTGTTTAGGGAAGTTTTTAATATTTAATGCTGTACTGTTTTAAACATTTGATTGGGAGCCGCCCAGAGTGGCTGGGGAGATTCAGCCAGATGGGCAGGGTATAAATAATAAATTATTAGTAGTAGTAGTATCTTGTGTCCTCAATTTTACTCTGGGTAATAAGAAAGCAGGAGAATATTAACAGCCAAATAGAATGAGATCTCGGTGGAAAAATCTAAATTGGAAACAGAATTGTTAGAACCCAAAACTAAGACTTTGTCAAAAATGTATAACTTGCTGCTGAAATGGAACACTCAGGATGAGACGGTTAAATCTGTAATGATTAAATGGGCACAAGACGTTGGACATAATATTATGTTTGCTGATTGGGAACAGTTGTGGACCACCGGGATTAAATTTACGGCATGTAATGCCTTAAGAGAGAATATTATGAAAATGATGTATAGGTGGTACATGACCCCAGTCAAGCTTGCAAAAATCTATCATTTGGCCGATAACAAATGTTGGAAATGTAAAGAAAATGAAGGTACATTCTTTCACCTTTGGTGGACGTGCCCTAGGATTAAGACTTTCTGGGAAATGATATACAATGAGTTGAAAAAGGTATTTAAATATACCTTCTTGAAGAAACCAGAGGCCTTTCTCCTGGGCATGGTCGGCCAATTGGTGTCAAAGAAGGATAGAACGTTTTTTATGTATGCCACAACAGCAGCAAGAATACTCATCGCAAAGTATTGGAAGACGCAAGATTTACCCACTCTGGAAGAATGGCAGATGAAACTGATTGACTGTATGGGATTGGCAGAAATGACTGGCAGAATCCGTGACCAGGGAGAAGAGTCGGCAGAAGAAGATTGGAAAAAATTTAAGGACTACTTACAGAAATATTGTAAAATTAAGGAATGCTGAATGATGCTGGATTGAAATTGAGTGGTTTCTAGCTGCAATGGTATAAAGGAATATGAAAAAAATTATTGGATAGAAAACAAGGTGTTATTATAAGCTGTAATGCTTTAAGTTAAGGATTTGCTGAACTAATAATTTGAAATGGAATACAAGAAGGGGAGGTATGAGGAGGTCAGAGAAATATGTTATTGAAAATTATGTATTATGAACTATATGGTTTTTTAATTTTTTTGTTTGTCTTTTGTTTGCATAAAAAATTGAAAACTTTAATAAATGTCTTTTTTTTAAAAAAAATAGAATGAGATCTCTTGTTGGCAATGACTCTGGGTGATAATGACCAGCTCAAGAACCTTAAAAAAGGAGAACGTTTCCCTAGCAGTGACAGAAGCTTCTTTGGCTGACAAATCATAAGCCTTGGAAAGTAATATCTCTCTAATAAAAAGGGGAGTTGGCTACCAATTTAGAATAGAATTGCTATACAACTGATATGGCAGAGTCAAGAAAATGCTTTGAACTTTTCCGTGATAGTCCTCAGTGGGACGAGGGGGAACCAATATTGACTTTTAAACTAAGAATTAATGCTCATTTGATCAAAGGCTCGTTGTTACCATGACAGCAGGCTAGAATCAAAGTTGATTCCTTTGGCTATTTCTGCTAAGAGTCAGAAGATGCCTTTCCAAAAGGGGACCACAGAAAATGTTTCTGATCAAACCAGAGCAAACCTCCACATGACCTGTTTACTCAGGTTTCATCCTGATTTGCTGGTATAAAGCATATTCAGAGGTTAAACTATGTCCATTCTTTATTGAGCATTCATCCTGATTCGTTTGCGGGGAGTTTTCATGACAATATAAGCATATATCCTGATTTCCTTGTGCTGGGGTTATACATCTTCCCATTAGTCAGTTGTGTATTCCCATTAGTCAGTTGTTTATCACTTTCCTATCCGAATCAAGCCTGTGGAGTGTTTAAGTGGCTATGTTGTGCCAGAAAATCAAAGCATATTTATCCACTTTAATTGCACAGCTCTAAATTTCCAGTGTGTAATTGAATCCCTTCCACAAAATGCTGATAGTCTGGAGGTGGGGCTGGTGTTCCAAAAGTGGGAGAAAGGTCTATTTGCTTCCAGGCAAGTTACTATTGGCATTTTATAGCTATCGGGATAATAATGTTCTTTTATTAATTTTATACCTATCAGGATAATAATGTTCTTCTATTATTTTTTCTCATTCGTTTCTGAGTATCTTTCAGAAAACATTTCAGCTGAATGGCTTCTGAAAGTTAGATCTACTAAATCCCATACTTAATTTACTTCTGGTACTAATGGCAAAAGCTATTAAAATACTGTATTCTCATATTATTTTTAATTTATTTATGTAGGGTATTTGTAGGCTGTTTTTTCCATTAAAAAGCACTCTCCCAACCAGAGAACAAGAAATTAAAAAGTATTTACAAACACAGCTAAAAACAATGAAATAAAAATAGAACTGAACAAACAGCAGCACAATAAAACACCCACAGACCAAGACACACAATAAAAACAGCAAAATCATTTCAGACATCAGTCTCATTGAGTTCAATGGAGTTTACTCCCAGATAAATCAAAATCAATAAAACTAATAATCATATTTGGATTAATAAAAAAAAAGAATCTTGACTTGGTGCAGAAAACGCATAGGGGCAATCATAAAGCAATAAATTATGTTCTGTTGTACAAAGAATGTGAAAACATAAAATGCTATATATCCAGAAATAACTTGAGATGCAAGAGAACAAAAATATGTACATGCTTGCATACAAACAGTTGCAAAAATAGCACATCTCCTCCTGTGCTTGAATCTGCTTGCAACCAGTTACTACACAGAGATTAGCACATGCTGTTTCACAAAGCAATTCTGCAAGTATTACCTGTGACAGCCTGCCCAAATGTCTCACACTTCTTACAGCTGATAGATTTGTTTATTTTATTTATTTTAAAATGCCTACCCCTCTTTTTGAGGAACTTCTTCCAGAAAATGGCCTACAATCTTCAGTAAAATTCATCCCATCTAAACAATAAAATATAAAATAATATATTCAGAATCTCGTTTTAAAAAAAACCTTGCAGAATTACAGATGGTGGAAAATATTACCTGGGCCAATTGACATACTAGACAATAGTTGCTTGTGAACCTAAATGTTGCCCTATCTAAGCACATAGGAAACTGTCTCATGCCAGGTCAGACAAGTTATCAATCTAGCCCAGGATGGGTAACATTTTTTTGACTAAGACCTGCAGAAAGTCCTAGGTTCTCTCACTGGCATCTCTAAGTAGGGCTGGGAAAGTCCTGTCTGAAATAATGGAGAGCCAGGTGGTGTACATAATATCAAGCTAGGTGGACCAGTGTTCAGACTTCCTATGTTCCTAAACTGGATTTGGCCTGAACAGCCCTACAAATAGAGTACTATCCTCTGACAGCCTAGCCACTGTGAGTTAGAACACATGACCACTCTAATCCTAGCACTTGCAGCATTCCACAATGGGGATTCATATATTTTTGAAATCAGCTTCTTTCCCTGAAGAGGGCTCTGAGTTTGCCATATTCAACTTGAAATGTACCAACAATCTGCAAAACTAGCATAGCCAAGATATCAAAAAGTGCATCTTATTGTAAGCGTCAATGGTGGGGACCCATTGCGTTAGGCATTTTTTGGACTTGCTTTGAATTAGAGGTCTCCATTGGGGCGTGAGATTCCTTGAAACCTCACCAGTGCTGAGTTCCACTCAACAACAGAAGCAGGAAGATTCTGCTTTTAACCAATCTCCCTGTGTAGTTATTAGCTAGATGTTCTTTAAAGGTAAAGGGACCCCTGAGAGTTAGGTCCAGTTGCGGACGACTCTAGGGTTGTGGCGCTCATCTCGCTTTAGTGGCCAAGGGAGCCGGCATACAGCTTCCGGGTCATGTGGCCAGCATGACTAAGCCACTTCTGGCAAACCAGAGCAGTTCACGGAAACATTGTTTACCTTCCCGCTGGAGTGGTACCTATTTATCTACTTGTACTGCATACTTTTGAACTGCTAAGTTGGCAGGAGCAGGGACCGAGCAATGGGAGTTCACCCCGTTGCGGGGATTCGAACCGCCGACCTTCTGATCGGCAAGCCTTAGGTTCTGTGGTTTAACCCACAGTGCCACCCGCATCCCTAGATGTTCTTTAGGTGATCCTTATTTTACAATTATGTTATGCATTAAATTAAATTTTAAAAAATTATTTTTGCAAGAAGACCTTAATAATGTGCCTGGAAGAAAGCACATAACAATTAAATTAATGAACACAGAGAACACGTTAATTTTTTCACATTTGCATTGCATTGTCTTGCATTTGTAATGACAACAGTTCAACCAGGACTCCACTCAAAAAATACTTAGTTGCTACTAGAATCCAATTCACTGGTATGAAAAGATTTAGCGAGGCTGGGGCAAATGGAAAATAATGTTCTATCTCCCAGTTGTTTGCTACATTCAGCTTCTGGAGATTATTACCCTGTGGTCACAACAGTACAAAGCCCAAAGTTGTTTAAAATGCTTTCAAAATAAAGTATTCTAAAATATAGATGGAAAACCTGTGGCCCTTCAGGAGTTGCTGGACTCCCATCAGACCAAGTGAGCATGGCCATCGTGATGGAAATTTCCAAAATATGTAGCTCCAAATGCAAGTACTTGGCTCTTTTGAAACTCTGGTTTGCTGTTTTCAGTTTGACATTAGTTTAAGCACTGTGAGAGTGAAATACTCACTTGTTATTGACAATGCATACTATTCTCTAGGATATTGTGAAATAAGCAGTAAAGTTGAGATGAATCCAAACTCTAAAAAGCTCATGGTATGCCCTCAAATGCCAATTACAAGCGGCTATGCCGGTCTCTCGCCAATATGAAATGTCCCTCAGGGATGCCAATTAGTGGTGGTTCTGATGTGGACATTTACAAACTCCTTATTAAGGCATGCTGTTTCTCAATAGGTTGACAAGAAATTGAGATTTAGACTCCACTGGGAACACACAAAAACACCCACTGAATGAGAAGTATGTGGTTTCCAAAATTCTACTTCAATATCCACATGTTAGAAGAAGCTCAAGAGTGAACATTGTTTTCAGTACTGAGATCAATATTGTAAATGTACAAAACATATTTACAATTATTTAAATCTTGACACGTTACCATCCATGAGCAGAGCTAAATGTATTGACTGAATCGAAGTGCAGAATTTAAATGATGCAGTGTTCATGACATCAAACAAAGTTTAGAGGCAACTGACATGACCCTGGCAGCCCCAAGCAGTAACAGTTTGGAATGAGTCCATTGTCTTTCAGTATTCAGTTGGAACTTCCATTTTCTGAGTAGCTGAAACTGAGCATTCATTTCACTGTCTTATATGCATTACCACTGAACATGGCCTTAATGCAAAGAAGACTGGTAGTATTAATACTGTGGTATGAACCTAAACATTGTTTTATCCCAGAATCTAGCTGGATTTTACCTCTGGCAATGGGGTAGCACCCTTTACTACATACAAGGACAACAGGGTACCTTGAGTGGCCCAGGGCAGGCCATACGGCCATGGAAAATAGTCACTCTAGTTTCAAAGAGGAAGCATTTCAGAATGCACTTCCTTACTTTTTTCTACAGACCGCACAGTACCATTCACTTCTGAGGAATAAATTAAAGAGGAACATCTAGGCATATCATATGGGTGAAAAGTTAGTACTGTCCTCAGCACTTGACACTGGCTAGCCTGGCCTCTGTTGACACTGATCCCTGTCTGCGTTTGGGCATACAAAATATATTTTTGTCCATGGAGAACACAAAAACATTACACTTTCATCTTCAGAGATCTGCACATTTTTATTTTTTAAAAAAGTTTGCTATGTCCCCAATTCCTTTTTCTGATGCAGTTGGCTCCTCTCCAGCTTCCACCCCCTTCTGTAGATCCTCCTCGTGGTCGTTCAAAAATTTGTCTTTATCATCCACTGTCCTTATTCTTATTTTCCTTCCTTTAAATTTGAAAGATAGGCCTTGGGGGAATTCCCATCTAAAGAGAATTCTATTTCTTTTCAATAGGCCCGCAAGATCTCTGTAGTGGGCCCTAACATCCAGTATAAGTTTAGGTATGTCCTTGAAAATCTCCACAAAAGAATCTTCAATTTCCAGGGTTCTTTGATACTGTAGATTCAAAATTTTGTCTCTTACTTCTTTTGTTCTTAAGGTAATCAGACAGTCCCTTTCTCTGTTCTTTCTTTGTCTTCTGCCAATCCTAAATGCACTCACTATTTTGAATTCTTCCTTCCCCAGGTCTTTTTGCCAGAAGTCTGTAAATTCCTTTGTAAGGTAGTCCTCCAAATTGTCCTTCTCCTTTTCCGGTACTGCCCTGAGTCTTAAATTCCTCTCTTTCCCTTGCAATTCGATCATAGACAATGTCAAATCATGGTCCTCAAGTTTCTTGTATACCGGTGGTATCTTCTCCTGGGCAGCAGTTGCAATCTCCTTCGCTTCCTCAGCTAACTTCCGAGTCGAGGCCGATTCCTCCAATAATTTATCAATAGACTGTGTATTAGAATTCACCTTCTTTCCCAGTTCAATTATACTTGTAGTGTTCAAATCAATTTTTGCTGAGGCCTCAGCTACTTGTTTATTTGTCTCTGCAACCTGTTTAGCTAGATTTTCCAGAGATGCATTAATTTTACTAAGTGCCTGAGCCAATAGATCTTGTGATGACATAGCCTTTGGCTTACTGCTCCGGATGTTGAGGCCCTTCTCTGCTGAGCGATATCTGTTTTGTATTGTCTACCAGACCTGAGAGTCTTTTCCTGCGTCTGTTCTATCTTGCCCTTCTCATCTGCCATAGCACTTCCATAAACAGTCCAAGGTCAGTCTCACGCCTAGTCACTTTGTTTTGGAAAGGAATTTTCCAGGCTCAGTTGTTTAGTAGCTTGGTACTTGCTACAACATAATCTCCTCTAGGGGGACACACTTCCAATTTCAATTGCAACAAATAAAGTCCTAGTAGATCCCCTTTGTTCTCTAGATATACACAGTTTCAATCAAAAGTTACTTTTAAGTCCAAATCCGTTCTGAAAGCAGTTGTATCCTTTCACAGAGTATCAATATTATTTACCCTTAACACTTTGACAGCTGTCAAACGCAGTCCGTTCCCAGATTTTAGAGGCAGCAGATAAAACTTTACTTCTCACCATCCTTGCAGGAAATTAATGCTCAAAACTCTCCCCTCCACCCCTGCTAAGAGGAGGGGGATACTTCTTTTTTGGTGGTGGATTTAAGATCTTTAAAAAAAAACGTCTTTCAAAGTTACTGCTTTGCAATCTCTTTGCTTTGCTCTATCTACAAGCCGGGAGAAGCAGACTTCCTGTTTATACTTCTCCCGTTTCGGTACCAAATTTAAATCATTTTTTTTTAAAATTTTAGCTTCTTGCTCCTACTCACAGGTAGTTGCTTTCAGTCCCAATTGTCCAGAAAGGAATCGGCGCTCTCCGACAATGGCTTGCGGCTTCACCCCGCGAAGAGGGTAGACGACTCTCAGCTCCGCGCTGCTCACCCCCGCTCCGTTCAGAAGCCTTTAAAAAGGCTCCTTTGCAGTCGGGGGGGCGCAAATGGAGCCCGCCGAGTCTCCAAGCTCACAGGCTTCACCGCCTGTGATTTCTTTGGGTCTCCGCTTCGCCGCAGCGGCCAGACCCAAGCTTCGCGGAGCCGGTTCCCTCCGGAGCTCAGAGGGAACCCGCCATTAGTCGCTGGCGCCGACCGGAAGTCCTAGAGATCTGCACATTCTTAAATAGCCTTTTTTTCCTTTTAAAAAATAGACAGTTGAGCATAATAACTCTTGAAACTTTTGTACATTTTACAATGGTAGAGAAAACTTCTTTGAAATGAACAACCCTGACTTTATCCTGCAGAGAGAAGGGAAGTATGACAGTGGTGACATTTTAAAGCCCAGCAGTCTTTTTTTTCCACCAAAAGAAGCCCCCCAAGGATTCTCCCATGTGTTCCATAATGACTGAACTTCTTAGCCAATTTGTTTTATTTTCTTGCTTCATACTGGCTTCCTTTAAGATTGTGTGAGTGCATAAAAAAGATTAGCAGTGCTGGCACTGAATCAGTGTCTTGAACTGATAAAAGCTAATCTACATCCTATGCTCATCAAAGAGGCTCCATCACATTGTGGCTTGGGTAACTGCCCAATGATGATTAGGACCAAATTTTCAGCTTTATGGAATTTATCCAGAACATTGGACTCGTGTTCAAAACTAGTATTTCAAATACTATTTACTCTTATACTTGTTCTGCCAGTATTGTCTACTCTGGCAGGCAGTGGCTTTCTAAAGCCTCAGACAGAGGTCTTTCTCAGCACTGTTTTCAGTGAAGCTTTTTGACTATGCCAGGGATTGAACCTTGGACCTTCTGCATGCAAACTTTGCTGTGCCCTAGCAATAAGCTATGGGCATTACACATTTCTGTGATTACATTACCATCACCATTACTCTGTGGCTCAAACTTCTGCCTCCTCAGTGAAGGCAGGGGGCTGTTCAGGAATCAAGGTGCTCCGGACAGCAGAGGAGCTGTCCAGCAAATGATTCACCAGGATAAATCTGAAGTAGTGCTTCATCAACAGCTAGCCCCAAACTCAGGAACTTTCTAGCCATCTCTGCTGTCTCATCCCTTACTGATAGGGGCCCTGAGGCAGAGTACAAGGGAAATATGGCTTTCTCATCATGGCCAGAGCTTGGGGACATTCAGTCCACTGGTGTCATGGTCTGGCTGGACGCAGAGGAGTGGTGGGAGGCACCAGCAAGGGACGAAGGACTGGTGGTGGGATGACAATGAGTGGTCCAATTTACACTCTCCCATAATAATCTCCACCTGACATTCTATTTTCATGATCTTAGGCTTCTTGATTATCGCTTCAAATGGGCATTAGGAAAAGAAAAAATTGTCTTTATAAGGGAGGTAACTTTTGCATTGGTCAAACACCTCAGACAGGTGATTTCCAGCACGAAGGAAAGAGTGATAATTACTTGGAGATCCACTTTGCGTAATTATTCCAAATGCTTGCTGTGTGTTGTATTATTCTATCAGTTTGTCCTTGTGGCATCAGGTAGGCCTTTTTTTTATCAGCAGCTATGCATCAAAAAGGTAGTTTTGTCACAACCATGTATGCTGCATGAAGTCATTGCCCTCAAACTATGCAAAATCAGTACTGCCATTCCAAATTCTAATTAACAGATCAACACATGCTATACGACATACAACACTTCCTTCGGGACATCTTCATCACATTTAGATATGCAGCAGAAGGCAGTTGTTACTTTCTCAGTTGGAAAACAACCACATACTGACAAATAGGAGGTGCAACTTATTAACAGAAAATGCTTAGCACAATAGCCTTTGCATGGAGCAGAATTAAACTGAAATGAGCTTATCGGTCAAGTGGATAATTATATGTAATTATTGTAAAACGTGTCTGGTGCTGGCTAATTTCCTCTTCTGGATAGATTTCCTCCAGTAGATTTGTAGGAGTATATTGTGCACTGGCCCACAAAATAAAACCTGCCTGCACATGCTTTAGACAACTGAACTTCATATTTATGAACGTATTGTGATGAATGATCACAACAGTAGTTTCTTTATATACACATAAATACTCCTTTACAGACACAAGCTAAAATCTTTTTACTTTAGCCTAAATTCCAAAAACTTCAGTAGAACACATATGCACGTATATGTGCTTTGCAATCCATACTCATCAAATGTAAGGGGGGTTGAAGCATATACTTGAATTTATGCATTTATCTTAGCAATCACAGATTAATTGAAAGTGCTCTGGTTGGGAGAATCCTTGAGATTTATTGTAATCATCACCATTATTATTCATTAATGTATACAAGCATGGCTAGATGGGAAATAATAGTGCTTCCTGCTGGTAAAACTAATACTAAAGAGATGACAAGATACATGTGATGAGCTAAGGCAGAGAAAATGAGGTGAGTGAAAGATGAAAATAATGGTATTCAACAGAGAGGAATGGTTGTTTTGCCATAAGAAACAGCCAGATAAATAACACAGAAGGGTAATATTGTAAAATGTTGGAAAGAAGGGATCAAGAGTTTGTTTTGGTGCAAAAGTACAAAGAAAATAATGAAAGCAACCGACCTACCAGGCAGCTCAAATGTGTCTGCATGGTAGTAAGTCCTATTTAGATCAATGGGATTTACATTTGACTAGACATCACTTCTCACAGTGAGGGAACCGCCAGAAGGCCCTCAGTGCTGGATGCCAGTGTTTGGGCTCAAGCATATGAGGAGACAACCTCCCTACAGTCGCACCATGAAACTACATACGACTGTTCACTCTTCCTCCATTCAAGGCATCCATCCAAAAAAAGATATCTGCCAGCTTACTCCCTTAATTAAAGGAACACTGGTCCTCCTGCATGCACAAGTCCATAAGGATCTAAACTGCACACCTAGAAACAAAGAAAGCAGAACTTAGCTGCAGTTTAAATCCACTATTATAAAACTGCAAAACTTCATAAGCCTCTGAAGCATCAACAGGTAGAGAGAGAATGAACCACTGAATGAATGCAATATTTATAGAACAGGCTGTAATAAAAGCAGCTGTTAAGTGCTGTATATTTACAACTCATGTATGTCACCACACAAGAAACATTTCTATGGGCAAACAGAACAGTTGCTCTGTTGGTAAATGGAACTGTGTGGAACAATTAAAGCTCTGGCTTTTCAAAATGTGTTTTCATATGCATTGCCTTAGAAAGTGTCAAATTATTTTAGTAATCCTGAAATAAAACATGACACAGTTTTGACACTGTTTATTCCATAGTATGTACAGTAACTTCTTTTGCAGACGAGAATTCATTTTATATAACCCTGCTGCTGGAATGAACTGGAAACTGAAAGTCATGAGAGGAATAAATTTGACGTTTTTTAAAAAAGAAATAAGAAATGGGGATGGATCTTGGCACTGAGATAGGAACATTGAATGCTGCCTTATCCTGAGTCAGACCCCCAGTCAATACAATAGCTCAATACTTTATACAATCACCAGCAATTACTTTCCAGAATTGGAGAAAGGTTCTTGCAGCCTACCTGGAAATGCCTGGGATTGAACCTAGAACCTTCTACGTGCAAAGCAGATGCTCTATTACTAAAGCAGATACTCTGGTCCTTCTCTGTATTATGAACACAATAAGCGCCCTTCTGGATGAAGCTAAGGACCTATCTAATCCAGCAACTTGTATTCACAGCGACTACCAGATGCCTATGAGAAACCTGCAAATAGGATCTGAATACAACAGCAGTCTCTCACCTATGATTCCCATCAACTGGTATTCAAAGGTGTTAAATGAGAGACTGGGCTTTCCTGTTCATGGCCTCCAAATTATGGAATCCCCCCCCAAGCCCACTCCAAGGATTATTCCTTTTCTTAGAGCATATGAGAAAATAGCCTCATTTACAGTAGCCATAAACTGACCAGGCCATGTCCTAGGAGCCGAGTAAAAATGCCCAAAGGGTGAATGTATTTCATTCTCCACAGGGCAAAAAGTACCAAATTAGTGTGTTTTTCTAAATAAGTAAGAAGTTTGCATGAAATATAAAAAGGACACAATGCTCCCAAAGTGAGCGTTACTCACAACTTGCTACAGCTACTTTGATCACATCAAAAAATCTGAAAAATAGTCATATTCTTCACTCTAGCATGGCCTTCTTGTCTACCTTAGTTACAACTCCTACAACCTCCTACAACAGTTGGTTACTACTCAGATATTGGAAGCAGGAGAAAAAATACAAAAGCACATTATTCCAATGTGTTTTGGACCCTGCTGGTCCTTCTTTAGGGAAATTCAGGTAAATAATGATTTAACATTTATGTTTGCTGTTGCCTTTTTCTTACTAAGAAAGCTACACAGTGTGGTTGCTTGACTATTCAACTCTGGGCAGTGAAATGTGAAGAATACTCATGGGGAAAGAGATAAGCATCATATGCATGTGCATACACATATTAGGAAAGACTGAGCATGACATAGAGTCAAACCGTATTCAAAAGACAGTCAAACAGCAGTATTTTGCATCTGCCACCAACTTAGCCTAATACAGAGCAACATCTTTCATTATTATCCAAGCCTAAACAGAATTTTCTTAAATCTGAGATTTGGGTGCAATTTGGAAAGCCAGAAAGCTAAAAGGATGGAGCACAATGCCTATTTGATTCACCTACCACCCAGTATTTTACAGAAGAACCATTATTATCCTGATGTGATTCCGTAAATATTGGGACTAATATACTGCTAGGGCAACACAGTACACTTACAAAGAGTGCTGAAGACAGACTCTCACAAAAGCTCAGTAATCAACATGCATTATTTTAGTTCCCTGGTTTATTTTGCCCATTTTATTTTGCTCTCAATGTACTAAATGTGACATTCCAAAGTATCAACTTGACTGGCACATCATCAGGACACTGCAGAAGCATATTTATTTTCTGCAGGATTCACTCTTGTTATTCTTTCGCTTAATACCAACGTTGTTCATGCTGTCATCAAAATGACTGCTTTTACTAAGAATTAAGGCACATAAAGAAGCCAGTCAATAAATGCTGCAGTGGAAATAATGAATGTGGCTATGGACCAATGGAAAAATGTGGAAATGCAAAAAAAAAAAAACAACCCACAAAAACTAGATGGCATTCAATGAAGTTCAAAAGAAATACATTTCTACAAAATGGTGTGCACAATTAACCGCCAATGTTCCAGGATAATGAAAGCATCATTACATTTCGAAGGAAGAATTTATTCACCTTATCCAGAATCCTTTGAAGCTGGACAAATAAATCCTCCTTCACTGCATCACAGCAATATGCCTGACACTTCTAAGCAATAAAAATTAAAGAAAAGCTTAACACAGTTTCTTTTATATAATAAAAACAATAACAACTTGTATCCTGCTTTTGTTAGGACCAAAATGAGCTCAGCAAGGTAAACATAAAGGTTGCAACCCTATACACATCTACCCAGAAGGAAGTCTAATTGAATTTAGCCAAGTTTACTTCCAAATAAGTGGGTGCAGATATTCACTTTAAGACATAATTCTGTTATTTTGGATTTAGACAAAAGTGTTCTTTAAATGCAACCCATATTAAATGCTTATTTTATAACCAATGCAAAATGATATAATAAAAGTCAATAACCCCTTCATGGATCACTGCCTTGCCGTGGCGAAGGGGCTTGAATAACTCAGAGAAGCTATGAGCTATGATGTGCAGGGCCACCCAAGATGGACAGGTCATAGTGGAGAGTTTTGACCAAACGTGATCCACCTGGAGCAGGAACCGGCAAGCCACTCCAGTATCCCTGCCAAGAAAACTCCATGGACAAAGACAACAGGCATATAAAAGTTATGACGCTGGAAGATGAGCCCCTCAGGTCGAAAGGCGTCCAACATGCTACTGAGGAAGAGCGGAGGACAAGTACTTCAGAGCTGATGAAGTGGCTGGGCCAAAGCCGAAAGGACGCTCAGTTGCGGATATGCCTGGAAGCGAAAGGAAAGTCCAATGCTGTAAAGATAAATATTGCATAGGAACCTGGAATGTAAGAACCATGAACCTGGGTAAGTTGGATGTGGTCAAAAGTGAGATGGCAAGAATAAATATTGACATCCTGGGCATCAGTGAACTAAAATGGACAGGAATGGGCGAATTCAGTTCGGTTGACCATCATATCTACTACTGTGGTCAAGAAACCCGTAAAAGAAATGGAGTGGCCCTCATAGTCAACAAAAGAGTGGCGAAAGCTGTACTGGGATGTAATCTCAAAAATGATAGAATGATCTCGATATGAATCCAAGGCAAATCCCTTATGAATACACAGTGGAAGTGAGGAACAGGTTTAAGGATTTAGATTTGGTGGACAGAGTGCCTGAAGAACTATGGATGGAGGCTCGTAACATTATACAAGAGGCAGCAACTAAAACCATCCCAATGAAAAGGAAATGCAAGAAAGCAAAGTGGCTGTCCAACGAGGCCTTACAAGTAGCGGGGGAGAGAAGGCAAGCAAAATGTGAGGGAGATAGTGAAAGATACAGGAAATTGAATGCAGATTTCCAAAAAATAGCAAGGAGAGACAAGAAGGCCTTCTTAAACGAGCAGTGCAAAGAAATAGAGGAAAACAATAGAATGGGAAAAACCAGAGATCTGTTCAAGAAAATTGGAGATATGAAAGGAACATTTCGTACAAAGATTTCCATAATAAAAGACAAAAGTGGAAAGGACCTAACAGAAGCAGAAGACATCAAGAAGAGGTGGCAAGAATACACAGAGGAATTATACCAGAAATATATGGATGTCTCGTATACCCCAGGTAGTGTGGTTGCTGACCTTGAGCCAGACATCCTGGAGAGTGAAGTCAAATGGGCCTTAGAAAGCATTGCTAATAAGAAGGCCAGTGGAAGTGATGATATTCCAGATGAACTATTTAAAATTTTAAAAGATGATGCTGTTAAGATGCTACACTCAATATGCCAGCAGATTTGGAAAACTCAGCAGTGGCCAGAGGATTGGAGAAGATCAGTCTACATCCCAATCCCAAAGAAGGGCAGTGCCAAAGAATGCTCCAACTACCGCACAATTGCACTCATTTCACACGCTAGCAAGGTTATGCTTAAAATTCTACAAGGCAGGCTTAAGCAGTATGTGGACCGAGAACTCCCAGAAGTGCAAGCTGGATTTAGAAGAGGCAGAGGAACCAGAGACCAAATTGCAAACATGTGCTGGATTATGGAGAAAGCTAGAGAGTTCCAGAAAGACATCTACTTCTGCTTCATTGACTATGCAAAAGCCTTTGACTGTGTCGACCACAGTAAACTATGGGACAGGCAACAGTCTAGAAAGCAAGCCGCATTGGGAAGCAAGTTGTGGCTTTCAATCAGCCAGCGCTTTCCCTTCAGCAAGATATAAAGTGCCCCTGCCCTCCTGTAGCTTTGCCAAAACAGCTCATTAATTGGTTTCCAAGAGACTGCCCCCTCCCTATCTCTTCCTGGGGCAGAGACTGAACTGCAGGTGTTACAGGAGGTTGTTTAAAGTCCAAATGCCTCTGAAAAGTGTGAGAAGAGAGAATGTTCTTCTTGATTTTGCTTATTTTCTATAAAACTCTGATGTCCTTTGGAGAAGGGAAGAGGTGGCAGGCAATTAATGCCTTTTGGGTCTGTTTAGAAGAGAGATGTGGAAAGAAACATCTTCTTTGATCTGAGAACAAAAGATGGGAATGGCCATTTCTCTCCACATTTATTCTGCTTGCATATTTCTTTATTTTATTTTAATTTTATTTATTCTTTAAACAAAGAACCTGGAGCAATGCATTTGTCTTCAGACCATTCCCATCCAAAGGAAGGTAAACCGTGGGGCCTCACCCTTACAATTTTTCACGAGAATAATATAACTACCATATTTATGGCACTAACTTTCTGGTGTCAGCTAGTAAGCACTGTAACACAGCAACATCTGGTAAGGAATGAACTCAAATTGTATGATTAGTGAAAAATGTTTCCCAATGAATGTATATTTATTAGTGTATTTATTAACCAACTTTTAATAAATATTTATTTATTAATCATCCTATGAAACTAGGGTGCCCAAGCCATTTTCACTCAATAGCTGCTGCTCATTCAATGAAAGTGCATGGAAATCTGCAGTCCTCTAGCAATGGGCTGTTAGACCAGAGTGTGCCTCACAGCAAATGTAAATGAATATTATGGTACAATTGTCACATAGGAGATAAGGCACTTGGGATAAATTGCATATTTAGAGGTTCAAGAGGTTCTAGGAGAAATTTAAAAAATAACAACAACCCAGAAATGATGTGTTCCCTTTATCCATTGCCGTTACTCATTCAGAAGGAGAAATTGCCAGAGTAAAGAACAAAAAATGCAATGTCCATGTTGGATAAAATTGTTAGCTACTCAGGGACAATTTTCAGTTCCTCCCTCCCAATTAAAGTTAAGTTGTTCTGACCAATTTAAAAATGGCTTCGGGGGGGGGGGGTTTGGTGACAGCAGTCCTCTCTCAAGCAAGGATCTCCCTTCCATTTGGGTCAAGTGTCAGTTCCAATGACTCAACCATTTGTCTGCCTCAAGAAAATCTGTTGCAGCTGTTGAGTAATAATGGAAAGAGAACTTTAAATTGATCCCATATTAAACACAAAGGCATTTGGCTCTGAAAGCAGCAATGGTAACAATTACACATTTAGAAAGTTAACTCAGTTTTTCTTTGAAATATATATTGCAAACATTTAAATGGGGACATTAGTTTCAATATATCTTGGGAAGCATTAGTATGCATGGTTTTTAAAAAAGTGGTATATAGTGAAAGTTATTCAACTTCCGGGTTGGCGCCATTGTTTAATGGCGGATTCCCTCCGAGCTCCGGAGGGAATCGGCTCCGTAGCGTCTGGGTCTGGCCGCTGCGGCGAAGCGGGGACCCTTAAAATCACAGGCGCGGATGCCTGTGAACACAGAGACTCGGCGGGCACCATTTGCGCCCCCCCAATCCGCGACGGAGCCTTTTTAAAGGCTTCGGAACGGAGGCAGGGTGAGGCGTGGTGCTGAGAGTACTCCCTCGCCTACGGAGTGAAGCCGCAAGCCATTGACAGAGAGCGCCAACTTCTTCCAAGACCGATTGGACTCTAAAATATAAACCCGTGAGTAATACGGAGATTGGAACTTTAAAAATTTTTAATTTTGGATTTGGAACGAGCGGGAAGGGGCTAAAAAGGAAGTTCACCCCCCCCTTTGTAAACAACCTAAAGCAAAGGACTGGGCAGCTAAGGTCGAGAGAATCTGTTTTTTGTTTTTTAATGAAAGATCCTGACTTCACGGTTTTGATACTATAAGAAGATTTACTGGAGGATAAAAAGAATTTTGGGAGCTGAAATTTCACACACACACCCCCGAGACCCGGGAACGTCCTATGAGAAAGCCTGTTGCATTGAAGATTTTGACAGCTGTCAAGTGAGCTGCTAGTCAGCTAGTTGCCAGCTGGAAAAAGAGAACATTGTTTCTGCTGTTTTTGCTGGTTTACTTGGTATAACTTGTTGAAAATAAGGAGGGCTGATACAAAATAACTGGACTTTTGGTTTTGAGCTGAAAGGAACAACAAGGAACTAAAATCCCCCTAGAGGGGTAATAGGGACATTACATCACAAAAATGGCTGGAGTATGTAAAATCCAAGCAGAATTGGACAGAGCACTCGTTCTCTTGGGAAACTTGCAAGATGAGTACAATGCTTTGTCTACAAAGGTATCACTACTACACTGGACAGTAAACAACAGTTTTGAGCCTGATAAGGACTTGAAACAGGAAGCCCATTTAACTGAACAAATAAATGAAACTGAAAGTGTAGAAACGATGGAGCAATATGTTGTTTTTGAAGAAAATGAAGGAGGAGCAGGAGATGTGCAGGAGTCAAAGGAGAGTTACAATATGAGGCCTGACATGATGATAAAAAAGGATAATAAAAAGTGGATGTGGAAAGCCTGGTCTGAATGGGAGTCTGGAAAATGGAGAGATCCCTTTTGGAGGAGATCTGAAGACCTGAGGATTACAAATTTGTTGGTGAAAGTTGGAGCTTTGGGGACATCTGGATTTGAAAGAAATTTGAAACAAGAGTTGGAGCACCCCATAGGCTTTGCCTTTAAGTATGGAGGACTGGCTGGAAGCATCATGGATTCTGTTGGGCCGGAGCCCCTCCGAGACTTGGGGTTCAACATTAAGGACTATCAAAGAGACCGGCAGAAAGGAACTGAGAGAGATATAAGGGCCTCGGATGTGAGATCTCCAGGCTAAATAAATAATATAAAGACTGATGGATATTGGTTGGGGACTGGAACCGGGAAAAGGGTGGGTGGAGGTTGGGAATCCAAAGGGTACATAAGGATAATTTGCTTTTTATATTTTTTTGTTAGTGGTAAGGAAATTGGGTAAATCGTGGAAGTGAAATTTTGGTCGACTTTAGGAAAAAGGTTTAAGAATAATTAATGAGGTATAAGTATTGATGTGTAATTTTAATAAGGTAAAATTGGTTTCTTTTCTTTTTAAATTAATTGAAAATAAGGCTGTTAAAAATAAATTGAAGAAATGGAAAAAAGAAGTAAAGTAAAGCAATAGTATGTTAGAACAAATGTTTAAGCTAAGGTAAAGAAATAAGTTAAGGACTTGCTGAACTGACAATTTAAATTGGAATACAAGAAGGGGAGGTGTGAGGAAGTCTGAGAAATAAGGTTAAGAATAATAAGTATTAGAAATTTTAGGTGTTTTTTCTATTTTTTTTTTGTTTGTTTAGTTTTGAATGTTATGTATTTTTGTGTTTTTTGTTTTGTTTATTTTTTGTTTTTGTTTGTTGTGTGTTATTTGAAAATGCTAATAAATATTTAATTAAAAAAAAAATATATAGTGAAAGTTATTCATCAATGACCTAGAACTTTTGTCACCAAGAATCCTTCCCACTTATGCAAAGGTTTATAGAACAATATTTTTTTTTGTCCTTGAAATCCTGTGCCAACTTTGTTTCTGTCACTGTACTTGGTACATAAACATATAAGCAGTAAAAAGAGTTTTCAGCTCATCAAAGGCATCCTTTAAGAACATGCAAAGAAATGGCCTTGGAACCAAGAGTGGAACTATTAGCGCATGTGTTATCAGCATTCTGTTAAGAATTAGGGAGAACAATATACGGCCTTCTTCAGTCATTTTATAATAGCTACAGAATGATTCATTTGTCACTGAAAGGCAGGATTGATATACCTGCCAGTTTTGTCAATCTTTCAAATTCAAGACATCAAAGCATCTGGATGAGCATTGACTCCCTACAGAGATAGAACGATTTACGTTGAAAGAAACACAAGAGCAAAATAGAATGAACATGAATAAAATAAAGAAGTGAAAAGAAGAGAGGCCCAAGGATGCCAAACTTTCCCAACACTCCAAAGAGGAAGGGAAGTCTATCCTAAGACACAATTCAAGATGCTGGCATTGGAATGCACACTGTCCTACATTACATGGGTCTTGTGTACCTAAGAATACCATCTACTAAGAATACCCATTTTGATCTCTGAAATCAAAGGACTGGAAAATACCAGAAGGTCATTCTGGCCTATCATCTGACAAAGAATTGTGACATTTGCACAGGGACGTGTGCAAAAGTAAGTAAATTCACACTCTACACGTTAAATACGGAGACAGATCTGTGTAGCAGCTTGATTTTACACTTCTAAAACATTTGTATTTTCTGCCTCACGATAGACCTTCATACACCTGAACCCTGCAAAGCACCTGACAGAGCCTCGTTTGAACATATCCTACTTCCTCGCACATTCTTTCTTAAGACTGTGGCTAAATGCAGACTCTATCCATGGGTCCAACCGTGGCTAATTGCTCCTCCCAGTTCCCCAGCTGGCTTGACAAAGACTTCTAGAGAACTAAAACGACAGCACACTATGTGGTAAACATTTCGGCTGGCCAAATAAAATGTATTCCCTTAATGCAGATTTTGGAATGTTTTTCAGTGTCTGAATCAAGGCCTTTAAAATGATATTGAATTGTGTAGAACACTGTCCAAGCAACTGCAGCTCCTCTCCAGAAGCAATTCGCATCACAAATCGATTGCAGCTTCCCATCCCTCATATGGCTAATCAAATAGCTGTGAACATAGCTTCTTCCACCAACAAGTGAATCCACTGCATCACAGTTGCAATGAGCAGAGTGCTTTGAATCACTCCACCCAGAAATAGTAGCATGCAGGGCAGTGACTCACCATGCAGATAGGACAATTTTCTCCACAGAGAGCTGCTTCAGTCATAATGAATGCTCTAGCCACCTACAACTGGTCACTTACAAATGTAGAAAAGATAAAGACTAATGACTAAATCTTGTCTCAGTTATGCATCTAACCTACACAAGTCTGCTGCAAGAAGTCAAATGGAGCAGCAGGCAAAAGCTATTTAGATGTTCTTGGATTTACAATTGAATGTGCAAAGATTTACAAAAGTGTACAAAATATACACTAGTAATGGCCATTACCTTTCCCATATTAGTTCCTCTGTGAGCAGATCATGCACAGCCATGAAAATATTATTTCTTCCATAAGAGTGGAAAATCAAACATGGGTATAAAATCAGCATCAAATCTTTTATTGGCATCACATACAAACATCCAAAACAAATCAATACAGGATTACCACTTCCCCAGTGGCACAAAACATTTGCTAAAAGAAAGGAGACAGAGCAGTCTATTGTCACATCTCTAGGTCTCCAGGGAGATCAGACGTCCGCAGTGTATTTCGACGACAAAAAACCAAATAGAGATATAAAATGGGTATAAAATGGAAGTCATGTGGATAAGAAGAAAAGGTAAGGATAATAACTATTCGGAATCAAGCTGATATTTTGTGGGAAGATGATTCTGGCTTTACAGTATCAGCTTCCTCATTTATTTCTTCTCAACTCTCGTGGAGTTTTTAACATCTTAGTGAATAGCATGCTTTCCCAGAGGTTTTTCAGCTCTTTGATATTGAGAAATTAAATATTAGCCTCCACATTCAAAAGGGTTGCCCTTTATTCTGTAACAAGCACAGAAAATCATTTGTGTCATACCAATCTGAATCAAAATAAAGACTTGGAAGAGCCTAAAAAGGCAGGAGTCAGTGCATATGCAAGGCAATAATTAGGTTGTATTCTAGAAGATGGGATTCGTGTTACTGTGTCTTACTTCAATGGAAATACTGGTAGGAAGCCAGCACTAGAATGGCGGCTGATCTTCAGGCCTTCAGCTTGAATTTACAAACGGGCAACTGAGAACACATTGTGGAGCCCTGGCCCCTCAATACTACTGCATGCTTTAGGTACATTCTCCTGTCAATGTGTGAATGGCATTAGTCTGCCTTACTCATGCATGGAAATCCGGACATGAGGATGGGAACTTTCGCTGATACTATACATGAGTAAGACTGCCTCCTTCAGACTACTGCTGATGACCCCTCTGGCTGGCTAATGTGTACTGCGTTGTGTATAAACAACCTCGCATACCTCCAGGCAGCAGAGAGCAGGGTTGTGACTAATAGATAGTCAGGGAAGATATACTTTGAACAATGGGACAGAGAGGCAGCTAGAAGCAATTCAGAAGTATGAATTTTAGAGGCAGATCATGCTCTGAGTTGCTGAAGCATCACTGGGGTACAGTTCATGATGGGGGAGAAATTTGATTCATTTTGCACTTAAATGGAAACCTACAAAATTCACAATTTCCAAAACAATATTTTTTTTAAAAATCTGATGTCGAAATCTGATGTCGAAAATCTTATGTGGATAACTGAACTTAAGATTGGAAAGATGATAAATTAAGAGAAAGTGAAACTGACAGATTCTCCTGTTCCCAGGTGCGGCTGCTAATAAGTGAATCCCTATGTATGTGATGGGTTACAGGTGTTGGCCCAGGCAGGATATAGGGACACGGGTGGTGCTGTGGTCTAAACCACTGAGCCTCTTAGGCTTGCTGATCAGAAGGTTGGCAGTTCGAATTCCCATGATGGGGTGAGCTCCCGTTGCTCTGTCCCAGCTCCTGCCAACCTAGCAGTTCGAAAGCACACCAGTAGATAAATAGGTACCGTTGTGGCAGGTAGTTAAACAGCACTTTCATGCGCTCTGGTTTCTGTCACGGTGTTCCATTGCATCAGAAGCAGTTTAGCCATGCTGGCCACATGACCCGGAAAGCTGTCTGTGGACAAACGTCGACTCCTTTGGACTGAAAGTGAGATGGGCGCCGCCAGCTCCGGCACTGGGAGCGGTGTACATCCAGGGGCATGGCTGGCATGCGTCCCAGAGGCCGTGGCATGCATCAAGGGTGCGCAGCAAGCGGTGAGCTTCCCAGGGCATGCGCAGCGAGCAGCGAGCATCCTGGGGGTGCGTGGCAAGCACTGAGCGTCCTGGGGTGGGGCCAGCCATGATGTCACACAGACACCCAGATGGCACCTGGGGCGGACCTCTCACCCCACGCTCATCTTCGTCCACCAGTGAGCGCCGCAATCCCATAGTCACCTTTGACTGGACTTAACCGTCCAGGTGTCCTTTATCTTTACCTTTTCACCAGGCAGAAATCACACACCTAGTTAGCTGGATATTGTCACTCTTTCTCCAAATTCCACATCCTGGCACACAAGCTGGGGGGTGCACATGGCAGAGAGTTAACTCTTTATTGTCAAAGAGTTGCTTCTACAGCTCTGCATTCCTATGCACACCAGTCTTGTGTCTGGGCAGCTATTCCCAGATCCATGCTCTATGGAGCAGTTGCAGCAACTGGGGACAACCACCACCCCTCCAGCTTATGTACCTTCCTCTGATGGCTGCACACTCATAGCCAAAGACTACGCCTGGGGGGGGACCCAAAGCCATTAAATAATTTTTAATAAACCCCAAAATCTGGACATTCCCTTTAAAATGTAAAATCCCCCTGGATGGGCATATTGGGACCCCAAAAGAGGACATGTCCTGGATTTCCTGGACATATGGCATCCCTACTTATTGGCATAGCTGTGAACTTTTCCCTTTTCTTGCGAGGAATCCTATTCGGAATAAGAGAATTTCCCTTTAAAAAGGGGGAAAGTTGACAGCTATGCTTATTGGCAGTGTCATACATTCTGAAAAGATGGTTGCTAACATATTTGTTGAGCGGTATGGACCTGACCTGCATAGATTTCAAAGGCTGAATATATTTTAAATGCATTTGAAGAGGAAGAAAGAATTTACACTGAATTTGTGGAACACCTGAAGCAGTGGGAAGTTGATAGAGGGAAAGTGGCAAAGCAAATTGGTTAACAGAAGCTTTATCAAATATATGAGCTGTGGTTGCCCTCTCAAAACATGAGGCTTTAGAAATATACAGAGTAGAAGAAAATTGTGAAATACCCAGAAACAATGGAAGCAAACAAGATAAATATATTTCTTTTCCATCCCGCCCTTTCTTCAAGGAGCTACACTGCCAAATCCTGCGTAACTACAAAAAAAATCCTAAATTCAGGTACAGCCTTGGTTACCCAGGATAGCATAGTTTAAGGCTGCATACACACAATACATTTCACTCTCTCACACACAAAGAATCCTAGGAACTGTCAAGTGTTAAGAGTGCTGGGCATTGCAATTCTGTGAGGAGTAAACAACAGTTCCCAGGATTCGAGGGGGGATTGCTTTAAATTATTTTAATGTATGTATGCAGTTTAAAGGTAAAGGTAAAGGGACCCCTGACCATTAGGTCCAGTCGTGACCGACTCTGGGGTTGCGGCGCTCATCTTGCTTTATTGGCCGAGGGAGCTTCCGGGTCATGTGGCCAGCATGACTAAGCTGCTTCTGGCGAACCAGAGCAGCGCACAGAAACGCCGTTTACCTTCCCGCCGGAGCAGTACCTATTTATCTACTTGCACTTTTATGTGCTTTCGAACTGCTAGGTTGGCAGGAGCTGGGACCGAGCAACGGGAGCTCACACCGTCGCAGGGATTCGAACCGCCAACCTTCTGATCCGCAAGTCCTAAGCTCTGTGGTTTAACCCACAGCACCACCCGTGTCCCTAAGCTTAGGCAAATTTAGCTAGAATAGTGAGCCAGCATCTTGGCATATTCTCCTCCTCTGTCTATTTAGGGGACATGCTTAAAGTCCCTTGAATGTATAGCTACAATGCATGTCAGTAATGAGATTCACACTTTGGTGCCTCAGACTGTGGTGTGAGATATGCCCATATGTAACATGTTCCTGCGGGAATGTTGGCATCCTAGCATAACAACTGCCCAGTAAAAGAAAGCAACCACGACCTCGTACTTTGAAGTGAAGACACTTCACAGCATTTCTTCTCTGGTGATCACATGGGAGCGTTTAGGTTAGAATATCAAAGACTTGTGGGTTCTTTTTCATTCCATATACCGTTACCCCAAGTAAAACGCCTCTCATTTCAACGATGCTTACCACCGAGTCAGGATTTATTGAAGAAAGCAACTTGGGGAGAGGTCTGTGCTTGACATCAGCTTTGTATATACGGTTGTATAATCCTTCCCCACGTCAAATATGACTCACAGAAAGAGATTAACTAATCAGTCACAAAGCAAGGCTATAATTTTGCAGAGCTTTAGAAGAGTAATACACAGTAACACCCTGACAATTAATAATGATGAGCTCTAAAATATTACATTGCACTTTAATATCACGTTGCTTATTAAAATTTTCTCTTTCCAAGTAAACTTTCTAAAGTACTTCGGTTTCAGATAGCAGCATTAAATGGAGAGACAGGTCTAGTGCAAAGAGCTGTTTGATCCTTCCAACCACATAAGTCATGGGTGGTCCACGAACAAGGAGGGAAACTGGAATAATTATTGAATATTATCCCTGTTGGGAGTCAGGAGTGCACATTATTACTGCTATTATGCAAAAGAGTTCATGATTTATATAAAACTATTCTTTAATTTCCAACACACAACTCAGCCACATCCTACAACAGCACTTTCTACAAGTACTTCTAACAGAGGGACACAGATTGTTTGGGAAAATGACAGCCTTCAGTCTTTCCATATTTGTATTAGGTCAAAAGGTACTTGCAGTGTGAGTTGATTTAAAACAAGACAATTTAAATCACTGACTTAATCATTAAAGTCACACGGAAAAAGACCAATTTAAATAATTGATTTAAATCATGCTCTTTTTGAAATTCATCTTTTTTATTACCATTTTTTAGAGCAAACATGAATCATAATTGGTTATTATAATTGTGTCTGTTGAGCGATGATTACTGAATTCAGGCTCCGTATATGTGTTGATAAATCAGCTTATTAACAAGGTTCTTTGCAGGTCCCTGCAGGTCACTAACAAAAGCAATTAAAATTGGTTTGCAACTAAATAGAGCCTTTATACAACCCAGGATCATAAATAATCCAAAATCTTTAATTATGCAGCCCACATGCCTTTTGAGCTGCATGAATATTATCTGCTTAGGAGATGTGGCAGTTTTCTGTTTGGTTTTTCTGTAACCAATTTAAGTATACTAAGTGTACCACAGAGGCTAAATGTCCAGAATTTTCCAAGAGGTTGGCAGTTGTGAAACCAAAAAACCCTCTTTCTCTCAAAGATAGGAAGCAAACATCCCTGCTGTTTGATTGGGAAACCCAGGCCAGTGAGTTTACAAAGTCCATTTGTATTTTAACCAATCAGCCTTGTTTAGCTGTTGCAGCTCTGTTTACTAAATTAACTTTAGGCAGTGGTGGGCAACCTCAGACCCTTAAGCCAAATGCAGTCCTCCAGGCCTCTGCCAGTCATTTGGGACTCTCCCCAAGTCATACAGCTTCTTCAGTCACACTTTCTTCCTCCAGGCCACACCCCTCACGTCTTCCTTCAAAAAGTATCCTCAAGTTTTTAAAATGGCCTGTTGAGCAGAGAAAGTGACTTTTTAAATAGGACCTCAGAAATCCCATTGTGCATGCACAGCTGTCCATATAAACCTTTTGATCCCAGCTCCAAAAGTTTTAACAAAATTCCACTTTTAGGTTGCCTGATTAATCAAACATCAATGTTTCCTTCATCCAATGATACCCAAGAACAGACAGTTAAGGCTACAGTTCTGTACACAATGTAGCTGGAAGCGCATTCCATTGAACTCAATGGGGCCTATTTCTTAATAGCCATGTGCAATTGCTCTGCTAATTGCTAGAAGAAATCATACGCCAAAACAGTGACCAGAGAAGAAATGACTGCTGGGAGAAGTGCAGAAAAAAAGAAATGTGTGGAGCATCTGCAGTAGCACAAACAGACGCCTTCATCTGCCCCAGCTGCCACAAAACATGTCTCTCCTGTATTGGTCTGTACAGCCACAACAGGCACTGTAACTCTCCAATGGTTTGATTTCACCCACAAAGGCACACTCTTCCATTGTGTCTTGAGACAGGTGGATACCAACAACAAAGGCCCACACTAAAATCTACAAAGAGGCACTTTTATACTGTTACTGTTCAACTTGTAAGACCTTGTTAGCACTATCTCACTGCTCTTGGATTTTATTATATTATTTGTGGCACCAAATGGTGAACAATAAAACTTGTTATCTGTGTTCAGCACACTCCCCTAAAGACCACTTTCTCATCGCTTCACCAGGACAATAGCAAGTATGCGTTTCTTGCATATTCCTTTCTAAATTGGCTTGACTCCTGTAAACAGGAATAAAAGTGGAACTTCATATCCAAATAAAACCCATTGATGCTGTACATATCTGTGCCTGAGGCATCATTTTTAAAAACAAAAATGATCAAACTTTTTTTTAAAAAAATGGTGATAAATTTCTCTTCACATTTCATGTGTAAATGAGAAAACATTGGTTCAAATCTCTGCTCACTTATGAAGGTCACAGGGTTGTCAGTCCACTATCAGTCTTGGTTTAACATCTCTCTCAAGCTGTTGTTAATGGAGCTAAAATGACACTCTCTGAACTGTGTATTTTCCTAGTGGTAATTCACACTCAACGTGATCTGTAGATATGTCATGGTTGCTCTTATTTTACTAAACAGTGCCAAAAAGAAGGGAGGGGAAGAAAGAGAGGTAGTGATCCCAACTGCTAAAGACTGGTTTCTTTGAAGCACACCCCATTTGGTACATTTCAAGCAATTGCTCTTCATCAGAGGCAATGATCTTTTCTAAGTTTGATCTGAGCAATTCTTTCATCCTCAAAGCAACTACAGTGCTCTAATATAATAATTTTAAAAAAGGTATCTTTGCATCTGATAGAGAGCAGTTACTCAAATCACACCAGGCACTGCAAACATTTACTGGAAAACTTTCCCCCCCAAATAAACCAATCTTCAGCACTTTGATATTTGCCACTGTGGGGGACTTATTCATCTTGGTAAGGTTTCTTTCCCCCTCCCTATTTGCCACCCTTTCTCCTTTCATATGAGTATGTATCTGCTTTGACTTACCCCCTGGTTGCAGTAAATCAGCTAAGATCCCCAAGTGTCATGGCACATCAAACATCATACACAACCTAACTTTGCATGCCTTTCTTTCATCTGAGCATCAAAAAGTCCAAACCCTCAAATATAGTCTTCTCTTCTTCCAAGAGTGCGATCTAAATGTGGTCTGTGTGGTAGGGAATTACTGCTCGATATCTGTGGTCAACTCGTGACCAGGGGGGTCAAGTAAACTCTGCAAATGAAGGCCACAGAATGAGAGAAAGAGATTGGTAGAGGTAGCCCATAGAGAGGACAACAACCAACCTGTGCCCAGCATCCAGGCCTAGCTCTACCATTAGGCAAAGTGAGCTATCTGCCTCTGATGACAACCACTGGTGGGGTGGAGAGCAGCAGCAAGATGCTAGGGGGATAGAGCTGTCTATATTCCACCTGGCCTGCCCTAAGCCAGCCTGCTGACCTTAGGTGTAGTTGAAGTAAGAATCAGTTGCTGGGATGTCCAAACTATATAAGGCACAGCTGACTAAATTAACAAGTAAATAGGAAAACAATAACTGAAAGATTGAGGGATACATAAGAAGATGGTGGTAATGGTGCACATAATTCCTACCTCACCCACCAATATTGAAAAATAAATTATGGACCACTTTTTTAAATGTGGAGGAGATGTTCATGAAAAATATCTTTCGATCAAACTACATTAAATAATTTTTCTTCTTGTGTGTTTATCACAAAGCATGTTCTTTTTTAACCCAGATCAACCATGCTGCAGGGAGGGGGATATTCAACCTTTTCCCAGAAGATGCTGTTTGCTGCAGGTAAAAATAAAAAAAAAGCTATAGTTGGATAGATCTAGGAAAGACATTCATTATGGGAAAAGGTTAAACACCCTCTCAGACTTCCAACACTTCCTTACCATGCCTGGTTTAACATTGTTTTAACTCTTGTGTCAAGAGATGAGTCTGAAGCAGGGATGAAGAAGAAAATTTATTCAATTCTCATTCAAAGCCGAAGCAATCAAATCCACATTTTTCAAAATATGAAAACCAAAATACAGACATCTTTCAAAATTCACACTTCTCTGAATTTTGTGATTCAGTTCTATAATCAAGCAGTGTTTACCATTATGCTGAAATAGGCATAAAAATGACCATACTGGTGAAAATATCATACAAAACTGCACATTATAAGAAAATAATTGCAAAAATGTGCTTTTTTAAAAAAATGATTTTTAAGGCAATTTGCAAACTGTTGCAGAAATGAGGAGAACTGAATTTAAAAAATGAAAAACAGACATTTACATATCCCTCCATTCCTGGTCTGAAGGTACGTATGCTACAGTTCTATTGCCAAAGCCAATTTGGCCCTGTTAGTGGCTGGATAAGAAACTCCTGGAAGTTGAACAGAGGCTCCTTGGGAATGGAGTGAGCTGTGAATAAAATAAATAAGAAGCTGAAAATAATGTTGCTATCAGAGGAGAAAGCTATCTTTGGAAGCTTTTTAACAGAAGCATGATTATTGAAGAGCTGAACAGAAATGAATTAAAATATTTGCTGGGTGAACAAAAACGTGGGAGGCTTTGTGCAAAAGCATTAGAGCAAAGCACTTTAATCTGTAAGATGAAATCACTTTTCAAATGGAGAGATAACAACGGTGGGCCTTTTTAGCCCACCACCACCCCAATCCACTCCAGCAAGCTTCACAACAAGTATGTGAGCCTCCACATAAGGACTGGCTTAGTACATCACATGAACCAGCTAAAAGGATTTTTCTTTGTAGTTGGATTAAACTTTGAGTTGTTACCTTTTCTGCTTGCATGCCCAGGCCCAGGGAGCCTGCCGCCCATGAAGCTGGGGGTGTGGAAGCAAAATAGCTACTGTACAATGTTCTTGGAACCTAACAGGCCGCAATTTTTATTGATTACAGATATAAGTGGGCTTAGGCATTGAGTTTATCCTGGAATGACCAGCTCATCTGCTGGCTGATTAGCATTGGGGTCGATCTTCAGTTAGGATTGCCCTATGACATACATCAAATAGGAACAACCATCAGGATTGCCAGCTTGGGGAGTGCTGTGGCCCTCAGCCCCTGTCTGTGCATCTGGGACTCAGCTACATTCGTCACAATAATACATTTTGAATGTGTTATAAACATCCAGCACCAGATCGTGCCAGAGAGCAAAAATGAGTTTACGGTATATGGATTTTTACATAGGGTTTTTTTCCCTTTTGTTGTAATGATTTAATTTCTGACTTATAGTGTTTTTAACCTGTGTCTAGAATCATAGAATCATAGAGTTGGAAGAGACCACAAGGGCCATCGAGTCCAACCCCCTGCCAAGCAGGAAACACCATCAGAGCACTCCTGACATATGGTTGTCAAGCCTCTGCTTGATCCACTCTCTAGATCCACTCTCAGACAGAAGCACCTCCCCTAGGACCCCTTAAATGGGATATCCCATTTCCTTGGAGGTGGAAAAGCAGTGGCTTACAAAACCACCCCCTCCACCCATGACTAAGTCTCATACCCAATTCCTTGTCTGCCAAAAGTTGTTACAATTGCTATGAAGTAGCAAACAAAAAAACACCCCCCCCCCAAAAAAAAAAACAGACAAGCTCAATTTGTGTGGAGGAAAAATTCCTTCCTGGCCCTGAATACAGCAACTGATACTTCCACACCGCAGACCCACACAATTTCCTCTGGGTGGGTCTAAACATGCAAACGAGGGAGGCTGGGTGATCCGAAACCAACTGCACTGCCAGTTGAGGGGGCAACAGGAGTCTCTAGTCAGCTCCACCCCCCAGGGGCCCCCACAATTGGTCAAATTTGCAGGTGGGCCTGATTCAAATCCCATGGCTGGTGGGAGAGAACATGATGTCTCCCACTGGCCATTGGGATACTGGACAAGAAGAGCCCCAGCAATGGCAGCGAGCCGTGTGGAGCCGCAGCTGCTGTGTCACATTGAAAGGCGCCTGGGACTTGTCTTCCTCATGGGCTTTTAACAACAGGCATACACACTGACACAAAGCAAGTGAAACTCTGCCCCTTCTTTATCTCCATGCCAGGTTGGTGTTAATTAGATTTCTATTTTCTTTGACTCCATAGAGTTGTTTGGCACAAAGCAGATGAATTATTTTTAAATGACGTTTCTTCAAGGCTGCAATAACACAACCATTGCCTTTCTCTCTGATTTAGATGTTCTCATCTATTTCTTACGCAAGGGAACTGTTCACTTTTTACAAACAATTTCCCTCCTAGCAGTTGCCATCATGCTGACCTATGTGTTGCTTCTTTTGCTTGGGAGAAAAAGTACTGAATTGTAGAAGAAGAGTTTGAGAAAAGAACTCTTCACCTCTGTGAACGTTTCACAAATTCCTTTTTCCAGCAAGACTTGTTACAGACATTTCCCCATCCTTTGTGAAATCTGTGCTGCGATCACTGGAAGGTATGTATAAATCTCAATTGAAATATTTATTGCGTTTCTCCCCACGCTTCTCTTTGAAATGATTGTTTCATCTCTCCATTTACTTTCTTGGCCTTTCTGCAATTGGGTCCACATGGAGTGGGCATCTGAATCTTTTTGCAGACCTTCTGGCTAGCCAGCTCACTTCCTCTATGTGAAACTGGTATCACATGAAGTGTACAATTGGCATTGCTCTACATGTAGGAGCTAAGCCTGCCTTCATTTACAAAATGATTCCTAAGAATTCTGGAGAATTATACTACGGAATTATTTCTGCAGTGCAACAGAGACAGTACTGAACCATCGACCCAACTCTACTGAGTTGCTTCCAGATAACCTGTTTACAGAGCATTCATTCTAATCTCCCTGCAGGGAGATTAGACAACAGCTTTAACAGCTATTTGTGGAGTATTCATTCTGTTTGCGATGAGGTTAGCTGATGCTACATCAAACAACATTATCGCACATTTTCCCCATCACTTTCCTTATCACAGAAAGTCCAATTTGGGGAGGACAGGGTAGTGGGATTACGGCACAAGAACTGCAAACCAATTTTCATTGCACAACCTTAACTTTACAGTACGTGATTGAACTCCACCAGAAAATGGCAACATTATTGAAACTCTTTTACATTTATTTCCTTGAGCTGCTCATTGCTGCAACCAATCTCCCTACTCCCTAACCCCACAACTCTGCTCCCCTTGTTCCTTGTGGATCTCCTAAATGCCAATGATTTATGTGTGGGCAGAAGGCAGGCTGGAAACGAGGTGGCATAATACCTTGGAAGCTACAATCCCCTTGGGAATGTGCAGAGAGTTCTTCACATCACCTTCAAGTACTTAAAAGTTGCAGATCAAACAATTTTGAAAGAGAGGGGAGGCAGACTGGAATGTGTGGCCACTATTCTATGAAGTTATATGATTCCCTCATGATCTGAAGTCAGAAACTTTGTTCTCTGGTGAGCAGAGATACTCACTGCTTTGACTTCTTGTTCAGTAGTAGGTTTTGAAGAGAGAGAGAAAAATCTGTATCATAACAGTGAAATCCTCTTTTAGATGAAAATGAGAATGACTTGTACCAGCCTTCTAATAAGGCACCTGATATTACACGGTGAGGTAGAAAACCAACTCCAGTAGCCTCACTACTGAGTATTTTATTTTTCTCTTTTATACTACTTTGTGACTGTGAACTTAGAGGCAGTTAGTTAATGCATTCAATAAATCAAAAGATATAATTTACCCCCTGGATTCTACCATTTAAGGCTGCGGTTTCAGGGTTGAATATTTGATTGCTTCCTCATAAATAGCCTCCACAGAGGTAGCTCAGTTAGCCTGTTGAGTCCAAATGATAAATAGCCTTGTGGCAACTTAACATCTAATAGATTTATTATAGCATACATAAGCTTTTGTGAACCAGAGTCCACTTGGTTTCACAAGATATAAGAAAATTACACATATAAAAATAACGCCTCCCGTAGACTATAGGTTCAGCTTGTAAACATGTGTGACATGGTGCACATTGGAACACAAAAAAAAATTTAATTTCACTAACAAGACTAACAAGACCTTGGGGTCACAACAGATAACTTGAAGAAGATTTTGACCCATTGTGTGACAGCTACCCAAAAAAAAGGCAAATTCCATGTGAGGAATCATTAGGAAAGGAATGGAAAATAAAACTGCTGATATCACAGCAGCATTATACAAATCTATATTGCAACCACATTTGGAATACTGTATGCAGTTCTGGTTGGCTCACCTCAGAAAGAATATTGTAGATTTGGAAAAGGTTTGGGAAAGGCAGCCAAAATGATCAAGGGGATGGAATGACTTCCCTTTGAGGAAAAGTTGCAACAATTAGGACCTTTTAATTTAAAGTCAAGTAAAAGATGACATGATAGAAGTTTATAAAATTATGCACAGCATGGAGAAACAGAGAATAATAGAACATGTGGACATCCAACAAAGCGGAATGTTGGAAGACTCGAGACAGATAAAAGAAAGCACTTATTCATACAGTGCATAGTGAAACTATAGAAGTCGTTCCCACGGGAGACAAGGATGGCCGTCAATCTGGATGGCTTTAAAAGAGGATTGGAGAAATTCATGGAAGATAAAGCTTTTAGTGGCTGCTAGCTATGCTCTGCTCTGTTTTACAAGTCAGAGGATGCAAAATGCTTCTGAATACCAACTGCTGGAAACCACAGGAAAGGAGAATGCCCTTCTACTCATGTCCTGCTTGCAGGTTTCTCGCTGGCATCTGGTTGACCACTGTGAGAACAGGATACTGGACCAGATGGGCCATTAGTCTCAACCAGCTGTCTCGTCTTAGGTTCTTATGTAACTTTCTTCTCCTCTTTCTTTGGACTAGGAGACATTGCTAAAGGCCTGCATTAACAGGCCTTTATCAAGGAGTTGGTCATAACCTAGTTGCAGTTCAGCAATGTACAGCGAGCCAAAGGTCCTCACATCATCTACAGCCTATTTAGTCATTCATTCTCCCTCTCCCTCTCTCTATCACACACATACACAATTGCCATCATGCAAAGCAGAATGTAGGGATGAATTTGTTGGTTGGCAGAATACCTATTGCTCGTTCCTGCCCCCATTCCTGCAGCCCCTCAAGTGTTGGGGGTTGAATGTCTGCAGGGAGGAGTCCGTTTTGCTCAAGCAGGCTCCCCATGTGGCGTAAAACCCCTTAGTGGAGACAGCAACTAAACAGGATGTGTGTTTCCTGGTGCAGAGCTCTGACAGCTGCTCTTCACAATGTCCTCTCTGCTTTCCAGATTTAAGAGATAGCTGCTGTGGGAATTCTAACGTTGCCAGTTGCCAATGTCCTGGTGAACTTTGGGGAGGTGGGAAGAAGGCTGCAGAGGACCAAGATAGTGAAGCAAGACATGTTACTACCCTCCCTCATATATTAATGATTTACATGGTTGTTGTATGCATATTATTACCCGGTTAACTATTTCC
Organism: Podarcis raffonei; assembly: GCF_027172205.1. Taxonomy (NCBI): domain Eukaryota; kingdom Metazoa; phylum Chordata; class Lepidosauria; order Squamata; family Lacertidae; genus Podarcis; species Podarcis raffonei. The sequence goes on along the minus strand of NC_070608.1, from coordinate 50,745,463 downwards.
AGAAATATTAGACGTCCCCACTTCATGCTCATTCCTCTTCTGTGCTACTTATAATACAAACTATTAACAAGTCCTGCTTCTTAAGCTATTTACTGTCAGATTCAAATAAGTGGCAATCATGCTAACTATGAATGCAAGAAAGTAGTATACACTTGTTGTGCTTGCATAATTTATTCTTTACTAAGAATTTGGGTTTCCTCAGCTCTGGAACTGCAATTTTTGATGTTACATTTATATTCTATTTCCACCAGTAAACATCTCTCTCATATATATATATATATATATATATATATATATATCTCACAGCTTGGCATTTTAAAATACTCAACTCTAAGCATTCTTATTGCTCTCTGTAGGAAAAGGTTAAAGATGTGATTCCAATAATTCCACTTGGGCCGGCTATGCTCACACAGACAACATTAAGTGACATTTAAAAAGCCAAAATTCAGTCTTCTTGCAACTTCCAAGGCGGAAATGCTTTCTCACTGATGATATATTTGTGATGGGAAGATTTTGTTAAACACTGCAAAGATGTCTGTGGTTTTTCATGGAGACTTAATAGCTACCATGGCTGCATAACACACTATTTGAAGGCATATTACTTCCTTCAAAAAAAATCCTGGGAACTGTAGCTTGTTAGGGTGCTAAGAATTGTAGCTGTGTGTGAATAGCAATGAAAGTTCTACACTTCTAATTTGCCTTTTTGAAATGCTTAGCAGTCTGGTTTTTAAAAAAGAAAAGATTTGATTACATATTTTAAGGGGAATGGTTGTATGAATGGCTGACTAGCATGTGGCATTTTAGGAAGGCATTCCACGTTATTTTAACAGGGGGTGGCAAGCAGAGTACATTCAAAGCAGCCTTAAGAATAGATAACTTGATTTTTAAAAAAATGATTAAGAATACATTTTCAGCATATTCTTTCCTTGAAAGAGCAGCAAGCTAACTAAACAAAGCATTTGTGATAGCTGTCGAACCACAGCATGAAACTAATCAGCAATAAGAACCCTTCAAATACCTCCCAGCAACTTAGATTCACTGAATGAATTCTCTCTCAAACAGCAAATCTGTGTGGTGTTCAAACAATGAGCTAATTTACTATACTGATTTCCCTGTGATTATTATTTATGTACAGCAGAGAATGTTCCACATGAACTCATGGCTCAACATCAAGGACACACTGTTCTAATTTATTACAACCAGAGGGTTGAAGGATATTCCTAAAATGAAATGATGAAAGTTTAGCAGGCATGTGGATCCTGCTGCCTCCAGTTTCTAGGCACTGTGCTGATCTGAGATAAAGCTCAATGCAGTGAGGGGACATGACAGACACAGATGTTTCTGGAAGTCCTGGCTAAGATGGGAAGTAGTTAACTCCTCCCCTTTCCTGAAACACTATTTGCATTCCTTTCAGGGCTGGCTCCAAAGAGTAGTGACGTTGAGTAGTTGCTGACTTGAGCTTTACAAAGGCCCCACTATCCAAACAGCAGCATCATTTCTCACTTCATATGAATCACCCATATAGATCAAATGCACTTCATAGGACTTTCAGTTTGCACAACCCACCATTTTGTTGCTAATGGTCTGTGCCCCAGGGCCCCCAAAATCCTTTGCTGGCAAATATATGTCCTTGGAATAAACATTGTCAGGTAGTATATCACCATCAAAAATGAGCCTCCCTCCCTTTCATGCAAGGCTAGTGTCCCATACTGTTCACAAACTGTTCTTCATGAGAATCTGTGTGAAACCCACTTGATATTTCCACACATAAGTAACAGGCTTGCCAGCTATTCCTTTTTTCCCCAGCAATCCCTCTTGTTTTCACATCATGCCCCTTATTCATGAATACAGCTGTTTGTGGAACATAATGGATGGCTCTGGAGTGTTTCAATATGCTACTGCTTCAACTTCCATAGCACAATGTAATGCATATACCAGGGGTTCATCTTGACTCCATTTGAAATGATAGTAGCATTGAATTCAATTCATTATTTTGACAAAGGATCTTTCTTGATTACCTGGGGCAAATTACTGCCACTTTGTCACAGTTCCCAGACTTTTTCTGGCTCCTATTAGAATAACTGGGTCCTGCCAGGATAATGTCTCTGCCATTCGAATAATGTGATGCTAGCAAGTTCAGATATGCCAGATACTAGGCCCAAGGCTGAAATGGTAATTAGTGACTCAGATTTGCTTTCTATTATATGTTTCTGAATCAGCTACTAATCCATGGGTAGTGGGATGGACTCATGAGATTAAGTATGCATTAAAGTATAACTCATTTGGGCTAGGGAATGAGATTTTTGAGGAGCGTTGTGTCATCAATGAGCACATCAGTACAAAAGCTACTTTATTATGAACACTGGAAAATTGGTGTGGGGTGTTCAAATAAGGCTTTTAAGATGCATGTCTCAAATTCTACATGGGAAATATTGGGGAAATTAAATTAAAGCAATGCAGGTATCTATTGCTGCTATTAACTCTGCAATCTAGGACAAAGGAAGTTCAGCTGCCATTTTCAAAAGCCTGACTTGTGCTTTAAGCAGCACTGCATGGGAGCAATCAGAAGCAACTTCTGCAAGTCACCTCCAAGCTGAGTTATTATTCCAGCCCTGTTATATTCATAACAGAATAGGAAGTGATCAAAATTCCACTGAAATCTAATGACAAAAGTCCTGAACCTTCTCAGATGCAGGCATCCAGCTGTTTTGGTGATGATTCAAGTGTGAGAAGAAGGTTCATGTCTGAAATTTTCAAGCTGAGCAATTTACTCCAGTGTCAATGGGGACAAGTGTTTCTGGTGATGTTCTGAATGATACAGTACTAATGGAGGAAGAAGCAATTCTTAAATGCAGCATAATTATAACTATATTACTAGATTAAGATGGAATATGATCTTTGTGAAATGTTTCGCAATGTAAATCTATCCCCTTGGCATTGTAGAGTACTTTACTGTAGTTATTTTGCAATACCTAGAAAAGGCAGAGAAAGTAATCAATAGGTAGTCATTTTGCAATATATCATTCACACCTAACTGTGCAGATCATAATTATAGCCGTACATTATCTAGCCTGTGCCTAGAGGCCTAAAGAACAAAAACTGACAACAGGCACCACCAACCATGAGAAGAGACTAAAAGATCAATGAAATGACACATTATCTAGAAGTAAATTGCAAGGACTTAGGAAAATTAAAACATGAAGCTGGTGGGGGGAATAAACTGTTTAAAATGTTCTCAGAGTTTTCCGTAAGTTCTACTTTCTGAATACATTTTTGGGATAGAACTATATGAGCGAAGCATGGCATTAATTATGTGAAAGCAATGAATGTGCTCATTTAAAAAATGTAAATAGGGAGTGAACCAAGCCAGATCAAGGCCATAAGATCCTACCACCGTCCCAGAATCCTACCCCAGTTCCGATGTTTGTGGTGGGTAATGTATCAGTAGTAAGGTGTTATTCACTCAAGTATGTAGATCAGGGATGGGGAAATATCTGGTCCTCCAGGTGTTGTTGGACTATATATCTCCCCCGACATCTCTGACCATTGGCTATGCTGATTCTGACTGACAGAGCCCCAGTAGTGTTGGAGGGGAAGAGAGCAATGCTTTATTAGAATCATAGAATCATAGAAGAGTTGGAAGAGACCACAAGGGCCATCGAGTCCAACCCCCTGCCAAGCAGGAAACACCATCAGAGCACTCCTGACATATGGTTGTCAAGCCTCTGCTTAAAGACCTCCAAAGAAGGAGACTCCACCACACTCCTTGGCAGCAAATTCCACTGTCAAACAGCTCTAACTGTCAGGAAGTTCTTCCTAATGTTTAGGTGGAATCTTCTTTCTTGTAGTTTGGATCCATTGCTCCGTGTCCGCTTCTCTGGAGCAGCAGAAAATAACCTTTCTCCCTCCTCTATGTGACATCCTTTTATATATTTGAACATGGCTATCATATCACCCCTTAACCTCCTTTTCTCCAGGCTAAACATGCCCAGCTCCCTTAGCCGTTCCTCATAAGGCATTGTTTCCAGGCCTTTGACCATTTTGGTTGCCCTCCTCTGGACACGTTCCAGTTTGTCAGTGTCCTTCTTGAACTGTGGTGCCCAGAACTGGACACAGTACTCCAGGTAAGGTCTGACCAGAGCAGAATACAGTGGCACTATTACTTCCCTTGATCTAGATGCTATACTCCTATTGATGCAGCCCAGAATTGCATTGGCTTTTTTAGCTGCCGCATCACACTGTTGGCTCATGTCAAGTTTGTGGTCAACCAAGACTCCTAGATCCTTTTCACATGTACTGCTCTCAAGCCAGGTGTCACCCATCTTGTATTTGTGCCTCTCATTTTTTTTGCCCAAGTGCAATACTTTACATTTCTTCCTGTTAAAATTCATCTTGTTTGTTTTGGCCCAGTTCTCTAATCTGTCAAGGTCGTTTTGAAGTGTGATCCTGTCCTCTGGGGTGTTAGCCACCCCTCCCAGTTTGGTGTCATCTGCAAATTTGATCAGGATGCCCTTGAGTCCATCATCCAAGTCGTTGATAAAGATATTAATTTGTTTGCTTGTGGGTATGCTTTTTTAACCTTGTTGAACAGCAGCTTTAGCTGGTTTCATTCAAATAAACAGCTTTCAGAGTAATGTGATTTAAAGTACATTGCTGCCTTTATAGTCCTAAACCTTTTCTGAGTCACTTGAACTGACATAGCCTCAAGGGACAAGTGCCTTTCCATTTTCACACATAGCCCAGTGTCTTATTTTCAGGATTTTTTGACCTCTTAACTTATTGAACCTCATTTCTAGTCTGTATTAAAACCGAGCGATAGATAGGAAATCTCATGGGATACTTATATTAAGTGTCTCAAAAGTGGCAGCTCTGCCTCTTGTATTTCTTTGCCTGTTAGCTTTTTAAATTCATGAGATCATGGAGCCCAATAAACTAGTACATGAGCAGTACGTGTCTCCATGTGCCCTAAGGCAAAATAGCCTATTAAAGAGGAGTGAGGTGCCATTTTCAGATTATCTTATGAACAATCTTCTGGGGACTGTATTCCAGTAGTGGTTGATGCTGGAGGCAAAATTCAGAGTTGAACAGAGGAAAAGTGGGCAGAGCAACAAATGCGGCTCTTATGTACCTTCATATAAGGGCACATTCCAGACATGCAAGACCCAGGGATTTCTACACAAACACACATCTCTCTGTCTTCCATCCTGGCAAGTAAGAGGCATCGTTTCTAGTGTTGTACAAACCACCACCCCCTTCCCACAATCTGATTTGGGCCTGATTCAGTGATCTGTTTCCCCCTTGTCTGCCTGCCAACATTTGCCTGCTTGTCTGGGGCTGGTTTCTGCAGTAGCAGAGAAAGTGCCCCAAGTTTTTGATATGATACATTTGCCCCACATGACTTACTGGCATACGCAAGACAAACTGCTGGTAAAGAGAGACACAGAAAACAGCACACAGCTGTCTACTCCTCTCTCCACCAGCACATCCTTCAAGCAATGTGATTGCACAGTGCTGGGTGAGATTCTAGCCCTGGAGTGGAAGCTGGAGCTCCCAGCGAACAAAGTTCTGCTCCTCCTTCCTAGCTCCCCACCTTGGCATTCTTCTTATATGGTGGAGAGCAGAGCAGTGGCAGAGGAAGGGGGCCTGCCCTGGGTGTCATCCCGGGGGGGTGACATTCAGCGCACTGCCCACCTGCAACTCCCAAGCCTACTGTCCTCGAGCCATCGGGGAAGGGGGGGGCTGCACCACTTTGCCGGCAGTCTTCCCCCTTCGTTTTGACAGCTCAGGATGGGATTCCCAAGCCTCCCCCGACTCCCAAGTCGGGAGTCAGGGGAGGCTCGGGAGTCATGGGCAAGTGGTGTGCCATTGCCCTGTGCTCCCGGCTGGAGGAGGCAGGTGACAAAATGCCGGGTGGCACTCACCACGGGGCCTGCACCTCGCCCAAGCCACACGTCTCTTCTGGGAGTGACGTGGTGGCTTTGGTGCCCGAAGGCTCCACACTGTCCCAAACGGTCCAGCCACCACCTCCCCCTCAGCTGTAGGGCAGCTGACTGGGAGGAGGCAGGCAGACTCCTCAGAGGCCCTGCGAAGCATCCTGCCCCAGCTGGCTCCACCCCCGGCTGCAGGGCGCATGCACTGCTCTGTGCACCCGAGCAGCTATCCTGCACCTGGGAGGGCACCCTTCCTGAGCAATGCAGGCATATGCTCCGCTGCTGCCAAAGAGGCTTCTTTCATGTGATTTTGCCGCAAGGTGAAGTCCCTTTATTCTTAAAAGGTAAAGGTAAAGGGACCCCTGACCATTAGGTCCAGTCGTGGCCGACTCTGGGGTTGTGGCGCTCATCTCGCTTTATTGGCCGAGGGAGCCGGTGTACAGCTTACGGGTCATGTGGCCAGCATGATTAAGCCGCTTCTGGCGAACCAGAGCAGCGCATGGAAACGCTGTTTACCTTCCTGCTGAAGTGGTACCTATTTATCTACTTGCACTTTGAAGTGCTTTCAAACTGTTAAATTGGCGGGAGCTGGGACCGAGCAATGAGAGCTCACCCCGTTGTGGAGATTCGAACCGCTGACCTTCTAATTGAGAAGTCCTAGGCTCTGTGGTTTAACCTGTGTCCCTTTAAATCTCATCTTTTTTACCCCTGTTTTATTCCTGTGATTATTTGCTGCTGACATGGTTTCTGTTTTCTCTGTTTTATATTGATTTGTTTTCCTACCGCTTTTTAAAATTGCATTTTAAATGTTATGGTTTTCCTGCTGTTTTCGTTACTGTATGCTGTGCATTAGCCAGAGAACAGTAGTTGTTGTGGAACTAAGAAATACTATACGTAAATCAATTATTCTATTACCTAAGGGAGGGACACTTTTCGCAGGTGGAAGCAGCAGGGAGAACGATACATTATCTTTTCCCTGGCTGCTGTTTTCCACCTTAATCCCGTCTCCATTGTCTCCTTGCCCCCTAGGATTCCAGTATTGAACAATTCGAGTTTTGCCCAGACAAATGGTGGCAGGAAATGGGTTCAACACCTTCTCCCCTGCCATTTCTCCATGGAAAGGGGAAAGCACCTTTTCTCTCAAAGTTGCTTTTGAAACAAACAACAAAATCCCTAAAATTGGCCATAGACTTTGTTACACAAGTTTGCATGTAATGTGCAATTTGCTCCTAATGAAGGTTTTGCAAGTGATCAGCCAGATGGCATCGTTAAATCGCAGACATCAATATTTACAGATTTGATATCCAGCAAATGTAAACAAGGAACACTGGAGGTTTGTGTAGCAATAAATATTGTATTAATTTCTGTAGCAGCTCCAATGTTTGTTCATATAATTTGCTTCTAATAATATCATCAGCCATGTAAGAAGTGCCAGGATTATAAAAAGATGCTGAAGCTTGCCAGGAAGGGAAAGGGAAAACATTTTCATCCAACCTTTTTGAGCCTCAGACTGCAGACATATGATCATATAAACTTGCCCTAGAGTTTCATTGTAGGTAGCACCGTCAAGATCATTAAAACTTATTTCTGACTGAACATGAACATAATCAGGCTCTGCATGGGTTTAAAATCTGCTTCCACCTACGTGCAGAATTGGCCATTTCTTCCTGTGCAGTTTACTTATGCCTAATGCAAATATTTTCTTCTTTTCATTAAATTAATATCATAAGTCTCAGGATATGAAGTTTTAACACATTTGCATAAGGATTTTTTTTATCCCTGAAATTAGGTTAGTAAGATCATGTGAGAAATGACATTTGCCTGTCAATCTTCCATGGTGTTTCTTGTAACTGCTCTGTGATGGGGTGAGGTTTATATTAGCAGGCTAATTTCTGGCGTTTTTTCAAATTGCAGCATCTGATCAAGCTGAGAAAGCTTCATTATTAAAGAAAGAAAATAATAAATTTGCTTTATGGTAACTTTCTCCAGTAAACGATCACTATAATAGTGAGGTGATAGATATTCACACATATGCAATTTACTAATAATGTATACATACACATGTGTACATAGAGACTAAGAGAGAGAGAGAGATTCGCACACAATCAACTAACAGCATGAGGGCAGAGTAGGGCCATGGTCCCCGGTCCTGTCCTCCTAACATTGCATCCCTACTAGCCCATTGTCTACATGTTGGGAGAGCCAATGGCCATGCCATGTCCTAGAGGGGAACCTGCTTAGGCTTCTCCTAGGATTTATCAGGTTCAACACAGATAGCAGGTTCTTCTCTATGAATGTTTCTTCACAATGTGTAGACAGTGGAAAGTGAAGATATGATCTCCAGCTTATTGGATCATCTCCAAACAATTCGTCCCCAGGTATGGGAAACCTCTGGCCCACCAAATGTTGCTGGACTTCAACTCTTATCATCCCTAACCATTAGGCATGCTTGCTGATGGGAGTTAGAGTCTCACAACATCTGGAAGAAAACAAGTTCACCATCCCTTACCTAAAGAGACATTGACTGGCTATTCTGAATTATTAACCATCTCCCTAACAAAGGAAGAGTTGGCTGGTTGTAACAATATATTATGTACGTATGTACGGTGCCTTCCAGAAGTTGCTGGACTACAACTCCCACAATCCCTGAACAATGGCCATGGGCTGATGGGAATTGGACTCCAGCAACATTTGGAATGCACACTTTGGCTACGCCTGGTGTAGCCAGATAGTTTGCTCTGAATCCACTGTGCTCCCCCCTGCTAGTTTAGGAAGCAATGAACACATGACGTTAGCCACAATCCACATATATCCTGTATCAATCTTATCATATCTTATTAAATGCTGTGTTTTGATGCAGTTTCCCCCAGACCAGCTTTCATCCGAATTGAGAAAAGGATAACCTTGCTGTGGTTTAAGACAATAATGCATGCACAGCCTTTGTGGCTTTTTCCATCTAACTGACATGGGCTAGAGCACAATGCCTCAATTACTTGGAAAATATTTTTACTCCTCTATATTTATTCCTTTACACAGTTTTGCTCTCACACGTCCCAGATGAATATCTGATCAGGGCACTGTACACCTCACAGCAACAGCTAGCATTTCAGCAGAGTGAGCCAAACCAACCATATTGCTCTGAGCTATGTGGGTTCTGTTGCTTCTTCTCAAGCTTGAGTCATACATGGATTAGGGAGCAGGCAACTCCCAGTAGCAGCCAAGAACAATACTTGCAGAATGCTTACATTTTCTAGTCAATATATGTGAACTCAGTCTAAGTTTTCTGTATATTTCAATTTGGTGTTTCTCATTCCTTATTGGTTAACCATTTTTCCAGGTTTACTTCGAATGATATCGCCATAACAAGATGCTCAGCTGGACACATTGGCTGTTGCAGAAGGTCAAGTCACAGTGAGTACTGAAATCTATGTGGGTTCAACCTCATGCATCTTCCCTCACCAAAGGTTGCAACCATGAAGATCGACCGAGGTTCTGAAACAACAAGGCTTCTGGGACAGACAAATGCTCCTCCATCGGAAAACAACAGTGAGCTCTCAATGAACACCTCCGACTGTGCACAAGTCATTGTGCCAGAAGAAATCTTCTTCACCATTGCCGCTCTAGGAGTACTGGAAAACCTGCTGGTGCTCATAGCAGTGGGGAGGAATAAGAATCTGCATTCACCCATGTATATTTTCATTTGCAGCTTAGCTGTTTCAGACATGCTGGGAAGTTTGTACAAGACTCTGGAGAATATCCTCTTCATCATCTTCTGCAAGATGAGATACCTAACATGCCAGGGAGCCTTGGAAAAAACGATGGATGATATTTTAGATTTCATGTTTATTCTATCTTTACTGGGATCCATTTTCAGTCTGTCGGCCATTGCAGCTGATAGATATATAACCATCTTCTATGCACTGCGGTACCATAACATCATGACAATGAAGCGTACTTTAGTGATCTTGGTGGTCATTTGGGCATTCTGTGCTGGGAGTGGCATCGCAGTGGTCATTTTCTCCCATGAAACAGCTACTGTTGTGTCCTTCTCTGTCTTCCTGTGTTTCATGCTCATTTTTATCCTCAGCCTCTATATTCATATGTTCCTGCTTGCACGCTCTCATGCCAAGAAGATTGCTTTGCAGCCTACCAGCTCGGTTCACCAGAGAGCTAACATGAAAGGAGTCATTACTTTAACTGTCTTACTTGGGGTTTTTCTCTGCTGCTGGGCCCCTTTTGTCCTTCATATGCTTCTGATGGCATTTTGCCCACAAAACCCTTATTGCATTTGCTATGGGTCCATTTTTCACGTGAATGGTATACTGATCATGTGCAATGCTGTGATTGACCCCATGATTTATGCATTTCGAAGTCCAGAGCTGAGAAGTACATTTAAGAGATTGTTCTGCTGCCGGAAGCCAAGCTGGACTTAGCCACTGGAACTTCAAAAACAGCATGCAGAGCAACCAAAGCTGCACTGCCATAGAACCATTTGCTTTGTCTTGTAGTACAGTGGTACCTTGGTATTCAAACAGCTTGACTCCGAAACAAATCTGCTCCTGAACGCCACAAACCCGGAAGTGAGTGCTCCAGTTTGCAAACGTTTTTTGGAAGCCGAACATCCGACGCAGCTTCCACGACTTCTGATTGAAGGCAGGAAGCTCCTGCAGCCAATCAGAAGCCGCAACTTGGTTTTCACACCATTTCGGGAATGAAAAGGATTCCCGGAATGGATTAAGTTTGAGAACCAAGGTATCACTGTATCTCAAAAATAATGTGATGTTGACATCTGAGGGCTACTTTGCCACACAGTGGGATACAGCAGTGAACCTTGGGCTTATGCATTCTCTCTCACATAGACACTGGTTTTTATTAGAGGCTATATGCACAGCATGTGAACCGCAGGTTCTCTTCAGTTCCCTGCCAGGTGGCTGAATTATGCTTCTATACCACATGTGAATCAGCCTTGCTGGAATACACTGCTGCCTACAGAATCTCAGGTCATAATGAATCCATTAGTCTCCAAAGCACCACCATTATCTTTTTGCTGCTAGGCTAACACAGCAACTTTGGGGGGGGGGGAATATCTTCATAGGAGATTCAGTTTAGGAAGAGGGTGAATAAAGTGGTGACAGACATGACTTAGATCATGTTTTCCTAACCTCGTTGCCTCCAGATGTTTTGAACTACAGCTCCCACCATCTCTGACCCTTAGTCGTACTGGATGGGGCTGCATTTCAAGATGTTCAGAGGGCACCATGTTCAGGAGAGGCTAGCTTGGATACAGTTTGTGGGGGATCAGAAATTAGTCATGTGTGAGCACGATTGGATTCTGATTTGCAAACTTGATTTGGAGGGATTGTTCAAACCACAGTATGCCAGTTTATTCATCACGGCAAAGTATGGCTTGACAAACCAGGAAGTGTTAAGTCACGTGTGTGGACTGAGGGAAGGAGAGGAGGAGGGAATGTGTGCATCTATACATGGCTGAGTCCTTAGTCCAGACCATAGATTTCACATATACACACATACACTGCATACTCTAATGTTAGATAGATCTGTATTGTTTCAATTTTAGTGTGTGTGCTACTGAAGTGAGCACATAGATAAAAAGATATTTTAGTTAAGTTTTAAACTAAAATAGGCAACAATGAGAAAATGGTGGAAGTTCATTGATTGAAAAGCTTTAATAGAAAAGATAGAAATGAATTTAGACTTAATCATCCAGGGAACAAATGTTTTTTAGTTGAAGACAGCTGTTAGGCATCAAAAGCTCTGTCTTGTTATAAAACACATTAATGTGATTTCTATTAATTACAATTAGTTACACTACTTCAACAGCAGGATCTAAAAACATGGTTAATTTTAGACATTTCTGAAATCATCTGTAAAGTCAGACATTTGAATATTGAACTCCGTATTCTAAACTTGTATGAAAGTTCTACTTCTAAGAGTGTACGCAGGAACATCCAATGTGAACTTAGCATTTTGTCTAGCAACATTCAACTTAGGGAAATAGGCACAGTACTTGCCACCAACTACTACTGTTGTGAATGGTCGCTGTGCTTTTTTTTTTAACCCCACTGTTTGTATAATTTCCCTCAATATCCGTATAGTTATAGATAGCTACCAACTGAGGACAACATTTCGTACATCAGATAATGTGGGCTCTGCTCCAAGAAAGAGTTTATGCCAATATACATTGACTAGTCTTTAAGGTGCCGCGTGACTCTTGCTGCAACAGACTAACATGGGTACCTATCCTAAGGTGTACTGTATGTGATGTCAAATCTCCTGTGTTGTTCTTCTGGCGTATCACCACATATCTAGAGTGTCACTCCTGAAAGATTACTTCTAATCTGACACGTTTAGCTTAGTCAGGTCCTTGTTGATGTTTTCAGACCTGATGCCCTGGTAACCACATATCCCAGTAGCTGATCCCAGCAAAGGTGCCTGGGAAGAGAAGTCAGTGCCAACCACTGAACTCATATCCCATGTTTGCAGCTGAGGTATTCTCCTGCTATGGATGTGAATAGTGCATACTGTGATTTTCTGTTCCAGAATGTTCTGTGCTTACCTCTTGCAAGGCTTCTCTCACCTCATACACTTTAATGGAGGTGTAGCCTCCAGATGTTGTTGGAGTCCATCAGCCCAGTCAGCATGGTCAAGAGTCAAGGAGGATGAGAGTTAGAGTCCAACAGCATCTGAAAGCAACCATGTTGACTGCCCTTGCTTTAATGTATGCCCAGGTTTATTTGGATCTTTGTAATTATCTTTCTTTTTAATGCCTACTTGGAATACGTGTAATTATTGTTTCAATTAAAAACATAAAACAGCTTTGCTGGATCAATCCATTTCAGAACCCTCTTTCCCAGAGTGGCCAACCACATGCATCTGAGAAGCCCACAAGCAGGAATTCACCTAATAAACCTTTACAATAATCTAAGCCAGTAATTGTTCCTCACATCTTCTGGCAATGAATCCCATACATTTGTTAAGCCTTGTGGAAATAAGTGCTTCTTTTGTCAGCCCTCAATCTGCTACTGCTAATCTGTTTTGTTGACTGACCCCAAATTCTGCTTTTATGAGAATCAGTGAAGAACTTCTCCAGGCACCTTCTTCCACACACAATGCATAATAAAACCTCTGTGCGGCCTGATAGTCATCTCATTTCTAAAAATAAAAGACTTCTAGTGTTGTTTTCAAAGAACTTTTGCTCAGAGCAGACCCATTGAAATTAATGCCCATTGCTTACATCCATTAATTTCTGGGTTAAAATTAGTTAAATGCAACCTTTAGTACCTTTGCCATTCTCAGTATGGAAGGTGCTTCCACACCATTCCCACTGATCATGTTGACTGCTTTGGAACAATTCGTCATAAGTCATTACAGAGGATGATTTACAAAACAAGTAATTAAAAAGCACACCATAGTTCAATGAATCCACAAATGGCTGCAGTAAATACTTTCTGCACAGAGTAGGAGGATTACATGACACTGAAAGGATGAAAGAGACAATGTTTGTTCAAAATAAGCCAGCTCCTATTATCTTTCCATGTCATGCTGCTCCTATTATACAGAAAGAGATGTGAACTAGTTAAGGTTTTGTTAGAAATCAGAAAAGAAGAACGAAAGAAAGAAAAGAGTGTAGAAATCTGAAATGGCTCATGAGGAGAGGTCAATATAATTGACTTGGAAAATTAGAAGTCACTGATGAGTCAGAGCAAAAAGAGAGAGAAAGAATTTGCTGTAGATCGTAAAGTAAAAGCAAGTTCAGGCATTTCGTTCACTTTAGCAATCTGCATACTTTAAGCAAATTTCTCACCTCTGTCTATAACTAACCTTGCGAAATCAGGACCATCACATAGTGACATCAAGCTATGTGAGAGTGAACACTCTCAGATGATTCCTAATAGACAAGACTCTGGGTAGGGGTTGGAATAACTTGCCCATAGATATGCTGGTCCTCATGCCAAATGTAAAAACTCAGGCAGCTATGGGTTCCCCAATTCATTCCTTGCTGTGATGAAGAGAATCTTTTAATATCTAAATGAAAACTTCTGTTGCATTCTAAGGGTGGAAATGAAAAAGGTGAACAAGCTGCTGCTTGATGACTTTGACAGCAACCTTTACTGAAGGTTATGAATGATGGCCTTATTTACCAAATATCAAATCCTCCACTTTATTCTAGTGCACCACAGAAACCACTTCTCAGCTCCTTAAAGGAGGAATTTTGCACCGAATGTTGATAGCAATTAATTATGAAAGCATCCAGGTTGTACCTGAAGGTTCAGGCCGTGTGAGTTTTATGTACCATGACCATAATTTTGTGAGTCTTTCAGTAATTATTGACTGTGCCTCATGGATTGCATAATTAAATTGTCTTTACACTCAGTTCTGGAAATTCATTATGGACGACTCAAAGTAATTAACCTCTGCCTGGCTTCAAGCAGGAGTACACCAATCAAAGTAATTAACTAAGTGACAGACAAAGAATTGCAATTAGATAAAATGAAACTATAGACTTGTGGACCTGTTCACGTAGGCGCTGTGCATCCAAATTGTGCGACCAAGTGTGGCTATCAGCACTCCATTAATTTCTGTGGCTGGTACACTTAGATTCCTCCGACTAGTCTTGCCATCCTCTTGTGTAAAGACATAAGAAAAGCCCTGCTAAATTAGCCAAAGTTCCATCTAGCCTAGCATCCCATTCTCCTAGTGGCCAACCAGATGTCAATGGAAAGCCCACAAGTAGGACATGATGCAATAGTACTCTCCCCACTTGTGTTCCTCAGCAACTGGCATTCAGAGGCCACTGGCAGTGAAGGCTGAACATAGCCATCTTGACTAGTAACCACTGACAGCCTTATCTTCCATGAACTTGTCCTATCCTAAGGTCTTCCAAGTCAGTGGCCATCACTACATCCTGTGGCCATCATGACATCCATAGAGCATCCAGGCGACAGAACTCTGTTGGCTGAGCCTAAAGGAACTTTGTCTATTTAGTCCTTGCTAATAAAGTCTATCACCTTCCATAACTCCATAGAGCCTGCTCTATAAACTGACTGCTTTAAGTTCATCCTTGGATAGGTTACCATCTAAGAATGAAGACTGGAAATAATAGTATAAATAAATCATGCCAGTTCTCTCTTACATCTGAATGGAGGCAGTATGTCCCTAAACACCCAACAGACTTCCAATAATTCCTTATAGCAAAATGTTGTAATTGTTTACATCCAAAGGAAGACTTCTGAGCATCAGGGTCCTCCTAACAGTTCTCAGAACTCTTAAACTACAGCTCCCAGATTTCTTTGAGGGGGGAGGGAGACCATGCCAGATTAAAGTGATATCATAGTGCTTTAAAAGTATAGTGTGAATGTGGTCAGATTTTCCACATTTATTTTTTTACTTTCATACATGGGTTAATATATGCATTTTGTAACATCTGAGCAATGGCATGAAGGCTTAAACTGGTGAGGGACACAGCCCTCCCCTCTGAGTCCACACATACACACACTGGTTCCACTTTGGATCTCTGCACTGAGAGAATGAAGGTCTGAAGTGGTGCCAGGCCATGTACGTAGGGGATGTTGGGGCCTGGGCCTGGGCCTGGGCCTGGACCAGGACCTGCACACACACGCCTCCATCCCCTTCATCTGTTTGTATAACTCCCTGAGCAACACTGAAACATGGGGGGGAAAGCTGTTCAAAAATGATGGCACAAAATTGCTTTCTTTTTCTTTCTTTTCTTTGTTGGTTTTATAAGAAGCGGTGGTTCCTAATGGAGAACTTACGCCTCCACAAATAAGATTGAAGCCCTCACTGCCATTTGAGGCTTTTGTTTGCGATCCTACCTGTAGAATACAAATGCCTGTATTTATCTCCTTAGCTTTAGCATTCACCGTGCTGTAGGATTTTCAGCTATTCTCAACATACGTTCAGCCCTAAACACGCCCTCAGCCACAGACAAAAGCCCTCAGTCCTGCATCCTTGGCAACAGTGGCTTACTTGTGAATTGTTGGGACCGACTGAGCTGTCACTTGAGCTTTGTGTGCTTTTGTAAGCTATTTTCTCGACGCTGAAGCAAAGTTTGCCATTTCTGTTCGATAACAAAAATTGTATGCTACATACAATAAAAGTGGTGGTGGTCAGGCTAGGTGAAAGTTGTGAGGTTGCTGGTATCATCCAGCACCCTTTTTAAAATTCGAACAGCTCAGTGCTACAAATCTAAACAGTCTTCATTCTTAGCTGAGTGGATCTCTAAGGTGACATGTTCCATTCGAAATTGCAGGACTACCATGGTTACTGTGAAGGATTCCATCTCACATCACTCCAGGATACCACATAATGGCACTAACAATGTGGTTAATTATCATGCCAACTTTGCCAGGCTCTCCCACACTAACCCAAAGCAGCTATTAAGCATGCTATTACCTTAAGCTCTTAAACCTGTGCATTTTCAAAGCAAGCCACAACAAGGCACCATCACAGGAAACGCTTCACTCACTGAGCTGACTTCTCTGACCGCATACACACCACAAATTTAAAGCACACAACACCCCCAAAAGATTCCTTGAAGCTGTAGTTTGTTATGGGTGCTGAGAATAGTAGTTCTGTGGGGGATAAACTGCAGTTTCCAGGAATAAAAGTATGGTGTGTATGCAGCCAAAGTAATATGGACTCTTGAACTAGAGTGGCCATGTGTCCTGCTGTACAGAGGACAGCTCTCCATTTGCAAGGCTATCAGAGGGCAGCCCTCCATTTGAAGGAGTCTTTGGTTAATTTAAAGGGTGGTCCAAGTCCAGTTTAGTAAAGAACCATAAGACAGGAGAACAGCATGGACAGCAGACTGAGCAAGAACATTGAGCATTGGGTCACAGTCCTCCCCAGCATGGAAAGTTATAGTTTCATTCCAATTATAGTATTTATTCCTAAATTTCCATGTATAATACATATACATTTTAAAGGTGTCCTGAACCCCTGGCCTACATGGCAGCAAGTCAGTATGTCAAGTCCAAAGTTTGAAGTCCAGGGGTCAATTCATACAGCCAAAGTCCAGGAAACACAGTCCAGGGTTACTCCAAGTAGCCAACACTGAAATACAGCTGTCAGGATACAGTCCAGAGTTAACCTGAAGCACAGTCCCCTAGAGATCCAGGAGCATCCAAGCCAAGGGCCACCAACATGGGCAGCTGAGCAGACACAGCCCCTCAGTTCTGCTTCCCTTTTGTACTTTGCTGGTTTCAGCATCTGGGCTTGAAGAGGCATGAGACTCTCATTTGTTCCAAGCCTACTCCAGCTGAGGAATAATACCCCTCCACCCAGAGCTAGCGAGCCCCACCTGGCAAGCTAGGGAGCTGGGCTGTGGGGCCTTGCCTGTCTCAGTCTCCTAGAGTGTGTCTCCTACTAGTCTCTAAACCTCAGAGCCCACCATGTTCATGGGGACAGGGGCCCTCCAGGCTCTGGTGATGGGTCCTGCTGTTCTGGTTCCTGTGCACTGAACCCCATCCCCTTGCCATCCTCCGTCACCCTGTGAGTACTTCCTTTCCCATCCCATGCTTGCCCCGGTGTGTCCCAGTCCCAGCTAAACCCCTCGCTGGGATCTTCTTTCTCCTTCCCATTGTCCTACCAGTTCATGACAAAAGGTAACAAGCAGCCCTAGAGATGGAAACCAGTGCTGTCGCTTCAAAACAGGGACAACTTTGGGATGAGAGGCAGCTCTTTGTTACATACATTACAGTGGTACCTCAGGTTAAGTACTTAATTCGTTAAACTGTTCTTAACCTGAAGCACCACTTTAGCTAATGGGGCCTCCCGCTGCTGCCGCGCCGCGGGAGCCCGATTTCTGTTCTCATCCTGAAGCAAAGTTCTTAACCTGAAGCACTATTTCTGGGTTAGCGGTGTCTGTAACCTGAAGCATATGTAACCTGAGGTACCACTGTAACAGTGATCCAACTGGGGAAGTTTCCAAGCCATGGATGATGGTAGCAAGATCCAGGTCAGATTTCTGCACTTTCCAGATTTCATCATAACTTTTATCATATACTTAATTATTTCAACACTTTTTACACTGCTTATGTGAAACAAGCTTATGTGTGCAATAAGCTTAGCAAATACAATAAAAATAAAATCAATTAGAAACTAACTTTTAAATCAGATTCTAGCCAAATCAGTTTTCTTCCATTCTCCCCACGTTGTCATTTAGATGAACCAGACTTAATTAACTCTTTTCATCTTTCAGTTTAAGCCAATCCCTCTGCTTCTTCTCCTCTTGTTTGCTTGCAGCTAGCTGTTGTCTCCCGAGATCCATCTGCTAATTAGGTTCTCAGAGGAAAAAAGAAACTAGAATAATTATCCAATCAATAAGCAACCCAACGTGTCTTCAGATGCTCTGTGAAATTATTCATTAGGATACCAAGCTTCTAAAAAAAAAGACCGTTGTACCAACATGTACATAAAGAGATGTGAAGTTCAGTATTTTGCTGTTTTCTAGCAGTATGCTTCATTTATTTATTATGAGGGTATTTACATACCGCTCTTCATTAAAAAAAATCAGAGCAGTTTGCAACAATCATACGTAAAACTAGACAATAAAAAACATCTAACCTTTATTCTAAAAAATAAATTTTGAAAAAAATGAAATCAGAGATCAGCTATTACAGAAAGATGCCAGAAAATGTTTGGAGGCAGAACACCAAACATAAGTACAGCGTTGAAGTATGCCTTTGACTAAGGAGTAGCCAAAATCCTACAGACATTTAAGTCTCTAACATAATTTTCACAAGTTTTCACCTAGTACTAATGAATCACCAGGAACAGTAGAATGGGAGCATTGAGAAGGGCAAGATAGGGGGCTGCTCCAAGTGCTGCCCCATTTATTATCTCTGATGGGCTCCTGAGCCTCATGTGCACATCCATTGTTTCTTTCCTATTGGTATCTGCTTTGTTAGTGTCTATTGGTGTTTTGCTTTTTTTTTTAACTGTGCATGGATAAGCTGTCCAATTATGGCTGCTGAATGACAGTATTAAACTTTACCTCTAGAGTCAAACTAGACATGCCATAGGAGTTCCTGTGTTTGGAGTTCCCGGCATCTTTTCATTTCTCAAAAAGGCAGCAATGGGATCAGGGCTATAGCCTGGGAAGAAAGGGGCCTGATCCTTTACCTCCACCACCCCATCATCTCCTGCAACCTGACAAGAAAAACCTGATCTGGGACACAATATCCCATACTGCAATAATTTGCAGTAGTGTGGTGAATCAGCATTTGAGATTAGCGTTGGTGGTTCTCCAAACCTCTGGACCAAATTTAGAAGGTGAAAGG
The DNA here is from genome assembly GCF_027172205.1 of Podarcis raffonei. Lineage (NCBI taxonomy): Eukaryota > Metazoa > Chordata > Lepidosauria > Squamata > Lacertidae > Podarcis > Podarcis raffonei. Next base: position 50,726,211 of record NC_070608.1, on the reverse strand, counting down.
GGCACTGCAGGGGAAGTTCCACTGTGCAAGTGAAAAACTTACATGAGTGGAACAGCAGCACTGGATTCAACCATCTATAAATAAGCCTTTTTTGTGGGAAAATGGGGGGCTTGTGTGCTTTGCCCCACCATAACCTTGAGATCTGTTTACTTTTTAATCAGTTACCCATGGAAACATCTGCTTCTGAAAATACCTAGGAGGGATAAACAAAGTAAAGCAAGTACAAAGTGTTCCTATTCTGTGCACTGACTTTTACATGCTCTTTCATGATCAAATACAGCACTTTGAAGCCCATATGGTCCATTGTAAGGCCAGGTCTCTTTGCAATTTACCACACCACTGGTATTTTTAGACTAATGTCAGTGCATACATTGAGGGGAGGGGACTAGGTTATTTGATTCCCCCACCCTGCACAGCAATGTGTCTTATTTTATGATTGAAGGTGTAGTCTATATCAGCCCAGCTTCTATGCCTTGCAGTATCAAATTCTCTCTTCAGTTCTGCTTCCTTTCTTACTCCATTGCCTTTCGTTGCTCTCTCTGGTTGCTTCTTGTTGTTGTTGTTATCCTCATTATGCATTCAGCCCTCTTTTCTGACTGACATTTTCAGATAAAGGTCACTGAAGAGGCGTTGCACATCTTTCATCAAAGGTTTGTGGTGCAAAAACTCCGGGGGATGAGAATGGCATGAACCATGTCATAAGGAAATCATTATATAAAACATGGACAAAATATAAGGATCTCCTAGAAGCAAAAACACCATGGTGGGCATCACCTCTAGAAGCAATTACAATAAAAAAGAAAATTATGGAATTAGAATGGGCCACATATAAAGATCTGATTAAGGAAAAAGACAATATATTGGTAGTTAAAAATAATGAGGAAATTAAACACCTTATGGGTTGGATCCAATGCCATCAGTTGCATGAAGTGTTCAGGACAGATAAGAAAAAAGATTTCTCAAACGAACCTTCATTATTAGAAAAGGTGTTATTACAAAACAAATCCAAGGTAATATCAAAAATGCATGATACATTATTGGAGTGGGAGGTCAAAGATGAACAGGTCAAGGAGGTAATGATCAAGTGGGCTTTAGATATTGGGAAAACCATTCACTTAACAGCATGGGAAGAACTATGGCGAAAGAACTGGAAATTTACAGCCTGTGAAGTATTGAGGGAAAACCTAATCAAGATGTTTTATAGATGGTACTTAACACCCACCAAAATAGCTAAAATGTATAAGACAAAAACAAATCTGTGCTGGAGGTGTGGTAAAACAGAGGGGACACTTATACATGTTTGGTGGACCTGTGAAAAAATCAAAAGCTTCTGGAACACAGTATATGACGAGCTTAAAAAAATGTTTAAGTATAACTTTATGAAAAACACAGATGCTTTTCTACTAGGGATAATGGACACAGGTATAGCAAGAGAAGATCAGAAAATATTCCTCTATGCCACAGGAGCGGCAAGGATCCTAATTGCTAAAAACTGGAAAAAAGAAATTGTGCCAACAAAAAAGGAATGGCATGACAAACTGTTAGATTAAACTGAACTGGCTAGATTAACAGAGGCAGTTAGAGATCACACTAGACAAGAGTTTCAAAAAGCATGGGGAAAATGCAGAGAATACTTCACAAAACAGTGCCCTAAAATACATACCTGGACTTGTTTTGATTAATGTCTGCAGGAGACTTTGTGGATATTTAAGTTATAATTAGAAAAATCTTAATAATTATTCATAAAGAAAACAGTTTATGAGAAGTAAATAAGGAGGCCAGATACGGGATAAAGGAAGTCTTTTATTTCATTGTTTGCATTGTTGTATGTTATGCTCACTGTATGTTATGTTCACGTTTAATGAGGGTGGATTGTGTGTTGGGGGGTGGGGGGTTATTTTATGTTGTAAATAAAATTCCAGTAAAAAATATTTTAAAAAGAGAGAGAGAGAGAATGGCACCTGCCATGTGTTTGCTCATTAGCTCACACATGGCACTTTCAACCCTCACTTCAGGTGAGAAGTTATTCCTGGCACCTGTAGCTCAGTCCTTTCATATTCCTCCTCATTAAATAGGAATATAATTTCCAATTATATTTGCACACCATGGAGTTTGAGCATATAATGCACACATGGACACAGATAACGAGTCACACAGTTGTTAGTTTATACCTACTGAATTCAGTGGGCTTGAACCCTGAACTGGATTTTGTGCTCATATAAATAGAATGTGTGTGCATACAATCTAAAACTACAAGTTATATACTACAAATAATGCAGAGGTACGGTTTGTGCATTTTCACTCTTCTGCTTTATGAACATTAATTTTCCATTACAGGAATATCCACATAACTAGTAAATACAGTCTAGACAAATATGTACAGGAATATGCATATGGTTGTTAATTTTTCTTGATTCTTTTGTTTTATCTTTTTGTATACCACTTTGTGGGTTTTCATAATCTCGTGGTGTATAAAGTTTATGAAATAAATATTCTGTGCACTGTCCGTACAGGGACTTGTTCAATCATTTTATTCACAATATGTTTTCTAATGTTAAGTGACTTTGCTTCTCAAATCACAATGAACATGGTCCAAAGTACATTGTCCTGCATCCATACATGGATATCTGTGCATACAATGGCTTCCCTTCTTTATTTTTAGCATTTATTCCACACCATCAATGTACATTTAACCTTCCAGAATGTCATCGGGAAAAGAGACACTGAGGATGAGACTTCTCTGCCTGATTTTGGGCAATTTAGGATACCCTCCCACTTCAGCCCTGTATGAAACAACATATCAGTCAGGGCTGGCTCTGACATAGGTCAGCACTCAAACATAGAGACGAGCAGGAAGTTTAATTCTTTATTCAAGAAAACAGCAGACAACACAAAGAAGTCTCAAGGCAAGACCAGCTTCCATAGCACAGTTTCCAGGACTGATGGTTCCTCCTTCACACTTGCCCCCAAGACCCCTTCTCTTCTGGAGATTGCTCACGTAGCCATAAACACAGTGGGACAGGACTCTTGCTTCATGTTTTGAGTCTGAACAGCTTTCTGCCCTTGGCTCTTCCCTCTCAAGCCTGTTGCTTCTTCAGTGGCCCACCATTCTCCTCCCTCCTTCATCTTCTGACCTGTCCTCAGTGTCCCACTACCATTCCTCATGCTCTGAACCTTCCTCCACTGAGGCTTTCCTAGGGGTTCGCCATCAGGTGCCTTGCACCACTCCTTGTCATCCAGCCAGTCCCTGACAATATCCTGCACTGTTTGGTAGATGCTCCCTGCCTCAGCGAGTGACTTTTTGGGTCTGCGTGGGAGAAGGGCAGAAGGGAAAGCCTTCTGCATGAACTGCCTTCTACTCACACAAATTTGGAGACAATCCTATTTCTTTTGCAATCAAGAATAAAATTGACTTTTAAAATGCAGTTAATACATGCATTTAAACTGAGAAATTAAAATGTGTGATTTTACTCTAGAAGACAAGCCTACTAAAATAGGCCAGTTGCAGTCTTACTGATACGGTCATACCTCATTTTACGTTTGCTTCATGTTACATTTTTTCAGGTTGCGTCCCGTGGCAATCCGGAAGTACCGGAAAGGGTTACTTCTGTGTTTTGCTGCTCACGCATGCGCAGAAGCGCTAAATCACGCTTTGCGCATGCGCGCAAGCACCAAATCACACCGCACACCTGCGCAGATACGATGCTTCAGGTTACGGGCCTTTCACGTTGTAAACGAGCCTCTGGAATGGATCCCGTTCTCAACCAGAGGTACCACTGTACTGTTAAAAATGACAGAGATGTGCTATCATTCACAGGCAAGCACAGGAAAGTTCTATAATTCAATTTCAACCCATTTCAAAACTACATCAGAGACGTGTATTTTTATTTCAAGTAAAATTCCAGAGAAAATGAGATTATGTACATTTCAACAAAATCTTTTAAACTATCCAGCTGAAATTTTCAATTTTCAATATTATCTATATCATGTTTAAATGGAATGCCCACTGAAGACTGTGATTTCCTTATGGAACAAATAGGATGCATCTTGTCCTTTTTACAATATAACAATAAATAATATGAACTCTCCATTCTTAATGCTACAAACAAAATTCACCATGGCACAGCAGTTCAGACTGCTAATACCATCAGTATTGGGCTCTACCACAATGCATTCGTGTAGGTTTTAGGCTACAATCCTATGACCAGGGCTGAAGAAAGAGAGAGGAAGATCTAGTATTAGATTCTGCCCGACCCCATCACCCCTCCACAGCTGTGGCAACTTCTGTGGAACTCCAAAATCACTAAGGTCAAAAAGCAGATGATATAAGAGTTGGGGATATGCTGGGGAAGACTGTGGAAAGATTTGTAGTTAAAGAATCTGCATCCATCCCACTCCCCCAACCTAGAAGAATTTTATACCAGCTCAGGGGATAATGTAAATATCACCCTTTTATTTCCCTTCCATTGGAAACATGGGAGGGAAATGTAGAAAAAAGAAAGATTTGGGAAAGGGACAAAGGAGGACGTGGTTTAACTGACTTTTGACCCCTTAGCCACCCTTATGACTGTATGGTAAGAATTAACTAAGTCCAGTCATTAAAAAAAAATCATGGAAAGTCATTCATCTAAATTCAAATTCACTACACAATTCTAGTGTAGTTGAACCTGAGCATAAGGAAATCCATATAAGTTCAAATTCTACTTCAGTTATTACCTCATTATGCTGTCATGGGTTCAGTAAGTATGTTATTGTCACATTATGCTGTCGCAATCCCCTAGCCTCAGTGTCCCATCAGCAGAATGAGATAACACCCTGATTCATATAGATGTTGCAGGGATGAAAATAAGAAAATGTTATCATTTTCCCAATGTCACAGTGATGGAAGGCATAGTCAGATATTTAGGAAAACATGAAAATATTATTCAACAGAAAGGCAAATCTGCTTATGCACAATTCAATAATGCACGTTTCTTCCACAGTTTCCATCACTTAGTTTTTAACCAAAGTTAAAAGCCCTACCAAAAGAATTATCTCTTTCCAATACATCAAGCACTACACTATACTGCTTCCTGGTTCCAAGACCTACAAGCAGTCTGAAGACTACATTTGGCCCTGAAAAAACTTTGCCCTAAAACAAGTTCACTGCTGAAACTTTGAGATTTATACTTTGTACTGAAAGCTCAAGAGGATTTCAAGTATATGTTAGAAAACTATTAATTGCATGTTATTGCATTTTATGTATGAATGCACACATAAAAAAAATTTTAAAAGGTATCTTGCAGATCCACTATATTTTCTGGAAGACTAATGCCTTGAAAAAAAACCCACCTCTCACCTTCCTAAACACTGCAATTCCCCGAAAGCATAATTTCCAAAAGCAATTGTTCCTTGAGAATGATGGAGCCTACAGGTATGTCTGTTCCTCCGCATTTTTCTAAAATGACTTCCCAAGGTTGACTGCGTAGTTGCTGTGTAGATGAGAATGTGCTTTAATGCTTCTCAGTATTGACCTTGGAACAATCACAAAGGTAATAATCCTCTTGATTCGACATTGAAATACACACTCAGGGTGAAGAAATGGATGTGTTCTATAGATTCTGGAATTCAGTTCCTGCAGTGCTAAAAAAAAAAACCTAGGACATTAATCTAGGCAACATTAAATCCTATTTAATTCAAAAGAGATTTCAGCATATGCTTAACTCTCCCACTGAAATCAGCGGAAATTTAAAGGTGCTTAATTCATGCCCCATTTACTCTGAGCATGGTAGGAGTTTTTAATGACACTGATTGTTGATACTCTCAATAGGAAATAATAGGCTCATGCAAATAGGGTCAAGGTCTCTACATCATAGGACCTTTGTCATCCTCCCAAAAAAGAAAATTGGAGCTCTTTTGCAACCAGAGACTTGCGGTACTGTATATGCCTATGATGAGCCCCATGTTTGCAGGTCTTCTTTCTGATTTGGGCTTTCAAATGGGATAGCTCAGTTGGTAGAGCATGAGACTCTTAATCTAAGGTTGTGGCTTTGAGCCCCATGTTGGATGAAAGATTCCTGCATTGCAAGGGGTTGGGCTAGATGATCCTCACGCTCCCTTCCAACTTTACAATTCCACAATGTTTCTAACCATCCCTGTTTCTAACGCATCTTTAATATGAAAGGCGCATAAAGTCCACCATTTTTCCTCACTGAAAAGTGTCCTTGCGTATCTTCAAGTGCATTTGTAAACATGGGCACAGGTTATCTCATCAAAACAAGTGAGCTATGCACAGGTCAGTGGGCACCTGATGAGCAGCTGATCTGTAAATGGAATTTAGCTGTCATAATACCAAAATACATTCGCATTGCAGAAGCTAGAGCTGTTTCCTATGTTGGAGGCAGAGGTCTTGCTCCACCCACTTTTCTTTTTTAATGATACAGCAACACAAGAGGCACTGCCGCTGCTATTTGCAAGCCAATGATCAGCACTGGGATGCCATTTGCGGAGCTGCTCCTGGACTCTCTTCTATCCCAGTCCATCCTGCTTCCCTGTGCCACACAACAGCAGTGCTGTCTGTGTAAACCAAAATGACTGGGCTGCAGAGTTGGACCATCCATTCCCCTTCACCCACCAGTGGTCTACTCTGACTAGTTATTTCTATTACAGTTCTACAGCAGGCTTTTTAGCCACGTTTCTATCGACAAGTAACAGACACAACAAAATGGACGTCTTCAGAATTTGCATTCCACATAAGAAAATATTTTGGTTACATTCATCTGTTGTGCTGTTCTTGTTTTTAAAATCATGAAGAGCTGTGTGGGTCTGTCTAAATATCTCTTGGCCATCCTCATAGAGGCTGAGGCACATGGAGCCTGGCATTTGCAAATTCTATTTGTCACCTAGTATTAATCAGAGTCTGTGAAGGAAACTCTTCACTCTGTACCTGACAGATCCTATCAGAGCTAAAGGATGCCAACAAATGCATTGTTTGGTTTAAAACTCACCAGGGTTTCATGCAGTGCAAAGGGAATGAAACAAATATATTTACAGTCACTAGTTAGGAAAATGAAAAATATAGATTCTGCTCCTTTGCACACTGGTGTGTATACACACACACATGCCATAGATAGATAGGCAGATGTCAATATTTAACTAAATAATTGTGTGAGTTAAATGACTTCTACTTGCACAACAGGACTATCCCTCCCTCTCCCTTCCACCCCATGTGCCCTGTGCCACCCTCAAATCTGCTCCAGGATGTTGGGGGAACCCTCCAAAAAAAATTAGGGGTAAGGAGAATGGGGTAGAAGTAGTTCCACTTGCACAGTTATTTAGTCAGTGTGTGTGTGTGTGTGTGTGTCAGTATCAGTGCTGGGTTATCTCCTCCACCCTAAGTGCTTTCATATAGTAAACAGACGCCACTCATGTTTATGCGAGCCCATGGAAAACTGTCCAAAATGAGTAATTTCAGTGAGAGAAATTTCAGGTTCCCGCACTGAAATGACCACTATCACAAGCCGGACATAGCATTCCATATGGAACAATAAAATCTGCAGAAGAGGGATGGGGAACATGTGACCATCCAAATGTTGTTGGACGACAGTTTCCATCAGCCCATTAACCATTCAGCTGGGAGGTTCAAATCCAACAACATCTAGAGAGCCTCTTAAGAAGTTTTGTTCTTTTAACCCAAATTCACATTTCCCCTAATACTTGCTGGGCAGTCCGCAGACCATTCTTATGCTGTAGCAGCAGATGATCTCCTTGAAAGTCTTTCGCATTTCCTGGCTTCGGAAGGCGTAGATCAAGGGATCGATAACTGAATTGCACATGATGAGGATGAGGTACATGTTGAAGTGTGACATGAAGCAAATGCAGTAGAGATTCTGAGGGCAGGATATCATCAGGATGAGATGGAGGAAAAATGGAGCCCAGCAGACAATGAAGATGCCCAGCAGCATAGTCAGGGTGATGGCACCTTTCATGCTGGTCCTCTGGTGAACGGAATTATATCCTGGCAAGGCTGCTATCCTCTTGACATGAGTACGAGCCAAAAGGAACATGTGTATGTACAGCGAGACCATGAGGAACAACATAGTGAAGAACATTGTGATGAGACACATGACGACGTACTTCGATTCATAATAAAGGATGAAGATGATCCCACAGCCAGTACAAAAGGTCCAAATGCATGCAATTATGAGCCCTGATCTTTTCACTGTCATTATGTTGTGATAACGGAGGGCATAAAAGATAGTGATATACCTGTCTACTGCAATAGCTAGCAAACTGCACATGGAAGCCACAACAGATATACATATCAGCGAATCAAAAACATTGTCTATGTGACGTACAAAAACATCTTCAATAATTAGATGCCTATTGTTTAATAAATATATGGTTATGGTCTCCCAGGCATTTGACACGCTGACCAGCATGTCAGCAACAGCTAAGCTGCACACAAAGAAATACATAGGAGAGTGCAAGTTCTTGTTCTTAACTATGGCACAGATAACTAGGATGTTTTCAAGAAGGCTTACAATGCCAAGTATGAGAAACACCTCCGTTGCTATGACCACTTGCTCACATGTTGATGCCTTGGTCTTGACGGTGGGCACAGTCAGGTTGCTCCCAAGAGCGCTCAAGTTAAGGTCTGGAATGCTGGGTTGATTAGATGAGTTCATCTTGGCTGAAGAAGGTGCTGTTTTCAGTCTGGGAGACTTATTGTAAAACAGTCCTGCAGATGCATTCTTCGGAAAGGCGGAAGATCCTGCCAAACGATCACAAAGCATGACATAAAGCAGAGCTGATGATGACAAAAGGAATGCAATGCAAAGGGGAAACTAGATATGTAAATGGCAGACCCAAGAGTTGCAATGTGGGTTGCTTCCAAAGTCAAATAAAACAAGGAGCACAGGAGCAATTTAAAACATAGGAACAGGAAGGAGATAGGGTGATGAACTCCCCCACCCCATATCTTATACCCACACAAAATCTCTCTTCCTATACCACCTATTTTTCTCACGATTGACACATTTCTATATATCCCAGAGAAGATAAATACACTGAGCAAACTTCCGCAGAAAATTAGTATGTTCAGTCTGAAAAAGTCTTGAGAACCCCACTGAACAGAACAGCTATAAGACCAGATTTCATTAGCTCAGCCAATCAGATTTACATAAAAGTTTGAATTCCTGCAAGAATTACAAGCTAAGCTTTCAAAGCTTCTCCTTCATCTTTGCACTTCTCAAGTTTGCAAGTACTGTGATACAAACAGCAAATGACTGTAGCATTAGCCAGCCGTCTTGCAGCAAAATCTCACACCCCCAAAGATATACTGATATTCAAGGGTTTGCTATAACAGCAGGTTTGGTGCTGCTATTTTTTTAAGTTGATCACTATTACTTCAAGGTTAAAGTGCAGTATGGTTTTTCTGTTCTGTCTGAATAATGAGATGTTTCTGAATGTTTGCATTATGAAAGATGTTGCAAGCAGTCAAAACCCTTCATGAATACAACACATTTTTCGAAGGATCCTAATAGCTTCCATTTACAATTAAAGAAAAAATGTAGCTATTTACCCAGTGCTGTTCCTTCCTATTTCTCTTCAGGTCCTGCATATGTTCTTCCGGCTGTCAGAAGTTTCTGATCACCTGTCCATTCAGCATCAAGTGTTTGTGCACTTTTGACAGGAACCAGTGCCATAACAGTAGAAAAGCACTATTCACATCCAAAGAAACAAGGCTGTTATAAATTACTTACTGTGGAGCTGTCTTTTTATAGTCTCAGAGTTAATGACTTCAATGTTCGGCTTCCAGCTCCTCCTCTGCGCACCCCCACCCCCGCCTTCTTACCACCCAATTTCTCATAGACTTCAATAAGATGCAAAGACTTGAATTTTTAGCATCACCTAGTGGCTGATATTTGTGATGCACCCCATCTTTATAAACTGCAATTTTTTCCTGCTTTACACATTATTTGTATGATATAATTCCCATGCTATTTTTAATATTTTGCCTCCATTTAATCTCCCAAATATTAAATGGACTGAAATATGACCTGGCATTTTACTGAAAATTCTTTAGAAGCAGCGAGGTTCCTTTTTTTGCAGCAAAAGACTATCACTGATTTCCTCTGAGGGGGAGATATGGACTTACTGTAAAAGGCTTAATTTGAACCAGAGCTCATTAGCCTCTGCACCTGTTCTCAGTGAAATTTTTTAAGGGGAATGCATGTGTAGCATCTTGATAAATTTTTTTATTGTATTATTCCTAAGTGTAAGAAACTAACTCTTTGTGTTCTGTATTAGGAACAGCCATTGCAACGCCCTCCAGATGTTGCTGGACTTCAGCTGCCATCAACCCCAGTCAAAATGGGTTGGGATGGTGTGAGCTGTAATCCACCAACTGCCGGAGGGCACCACATTGACTAACCCTATGTAGATGGTGTTGGTTTCCATTTGGATACTTGCAACAAGAATAGTTGCCATGTGTCTATTCCAGTCAACAGATAAACCTGGGACTTGGGTCCACCCCTCCACCAATGACAGCCAACCAGCTCCAAGATGGTGAGAAGGACTAAGCCCACAACACTCTAATCCGGCAAACTTGAAACTGAAAATAAGAAACTCATGGTGGGAGGGAAAAGGAATAAATATCATGACCACACACCACTTATAGGGGTACATGCAACATCACTTATCCTTGCTAGGTGACTACTTTATAATAAAGAAACAAATAAGCTGTTGAAATGCCAATAGGGGTTCACAAACTATCTTTCAAAAGTCACAGTTTCTTCTCACAAAAGTTTCTTCTCTGTTTCAATTCTTCCTCCACCCACAGAAGGCATAACTGGGGACTGAACCCCAACCCCAAAGCAGGTATGCTAGAGCCTGGCTTAGACATGGTAGAGTCTATCAGGACCTTGGACAGCACACTATAAAAAAGCTGGCTGGGTATTGCCATCTGCTGAAAAGAAGCTATCTTGTTCTGTAACTGTTTACATGTGGGAGTGAGCGGGACGCCACAGAACTAAGGTCACGTCCACACCATACATTTGAAGCACTACTTTATCACTCTCTGTGGTGATTCTCCAGTCATGGAAAATCCTGGCAACTGTAGTTTGTTAAGGGTGCTGGGGATTGTAGCTCTGTGGGTCAGAACTCTTAACAAACTACCACTCTCCCATGTCCATTTAAGATATCAGTCCTCCTCCTCCTCCTCTTCCATCCATCCAAAACCTATGTACATCACTCCCTCTCATTTAGCATTTTCCTCCATCCTAAACCTCCTCTAAAGATTAACCCAAGTTACTGGAGATCTCATTCGAACGCTATTTTATTCTTATTTATTTCATGAATGAATCACTTCCCATGAGGCATCTCAAAGTGTTTTACAATACAATAAAAGCATACAAAGAACAACTGCATACTGTATATAAAAGCAACACACGCATACACACACAAAGAGAGAGAGAGAGAGTTACCAGCTAGAATAAAAGTCTCCACTGAGAAAGCTTGTTGAAAGAGGAACATATTCAACAGGCAAAGGACAATCAATAAACCACCTGTCTGATAGTGCTGTCACACTAAAGACCTGATTCTGGCAATGTGCAGAATGGACCTCCTGACAGGATGGCGTCTGCAGGATGCCCTCTCCCACAGAGCACAGCGATTGGTTGGATATGCAGGGGATGAGATGATCTTTTCCTGTAATCCTCCTGTTTGTTTAATAGACTGTGGACTGTAAGTCTCCTATCTTCAGCTACTGAGTCTGCACTATAGCCCCACCTAGGTTCCCCAGTTACTGTCCTGATGCACTTTGACTTTCACTTAAAGACAGAAATATGTCTTACTTTTGTACACATGCAGAATCATTGATGGAGGTAGAAAAGGCCACATGGTAAAACACCATAGCAAGGTTCATGCAGGCCAGCTGTCTCTCTTAAAGGTGGGGATACTGTGAACACCCTCAATTTCCTAGCAAGTTCTCTTTCTTTAAAATAAGAACTATTAAAGGAGAATATTAATATCAAGACATTAAAGGTTAAGAAATATAAAAATGACTTGCTAATCAGAAGCAATTTAGAGAGGAAAATGGCCCTGCCATTATATTAAAAGTGGTTCCAGAGAGCATGAACTATATAGCCTGAAGTTTAAAGAAAGAGTGGATTTAATTACCAGTTTTAGAAATGTCATGCTCTTTGCCTTCACCAGCCATTGGGATCCTTCCTATGAAAAATGTAACTACTTCCACATACAATGGCCAAAAAAGAAAATCTCTGCTCCTTGGAGTGTCTTTGTAGAATGGCAATAGTTACTCCCACAGCTTTGGGAGCAGAACAAATTCATGTAGTATTTCAGAGATGTAGATTTTATATATGACTCTAGGCAGCAATGTGATTTTATGCAGTACTGGGTTTTGTATTGTATTTATTTATCTTATACGTGAATGGCTTATGGCCCAAGCATTAATAAACTGACTGACTGAGAACAAATTACCTCCACCTTTTGTTTATTTGTTGTTTGTTTGTTTGTTTGTTCTTTTGCCACTTAATGCCAAAATAGGCTTCTAAGAGGTTTACATAATATAAAAAGCAAACATTGAAATAAACACCCACGATTAGAATATACAATAAAACAATCCCATTAAAACAAAACAGTTAAAAGAGGAGACTAGGATTACAGTAGAAGGCCTATGCAAATAGTTGCATCCTCAAAAGCCAGTGAGATGCCAAAACAAATGAGATCATATTTCAGCAAGGAGTGCATTCCATCACACCAGTACCACCAATGAAAAAGCCCCATCCATGTGACCATAAACTGATAATCACCTGGTTTGTGGAAAAACTCACTGCGTTCCATTTGTTGATCAGTCTTTCAGATAACCTGTTCCAAATTTGTTTCAGGCTTTGCATTGTTACACGCTAGCCCAATCTCAGAGTGGTGAGAGACTCCAGGGGTTCCAGGCACTTGCCCAGGGTTCAGTTTCCTATGTGGAGACTGTGGTGTGTTAGGATATATGGTTTATTTACACATATATGCAACCTGAGCCGAAGGTGGAGGGGCTCACGGCATTACTAGCTCAACAGATCTTGCTTCCCCGTTAGGAACCCCAGGGCCCAGCATAGAGCAAACATGTGTCTGGCTCTCTAGCTTCAACTTGTTCTTCCACCTCAGCTCATACACAATGACACTCCTATTGTTCTTCACCTACCAGCCAGATGAGGAGCGGGGAAGACACACTCATTTGCCCACACACCACCCTCACTTAGTTGTAGCTCTTGCAGTCTAGTTCATTCTGATGCTTATCATGGTGCTAGCCACAACCATTAGCTAGACAAAGGGACTGATTCAGCAAGCTTGCTCTCATACCGTCTACCTGCCACAGATACAGGAACTCAAGAATTTCACAGGACTCAGGGCATCATGCAGCCTGACTCCCCAAGCCTACATTAATACATAATTAACAAGACCTTAAAGCTAGCTTAGTAGCTAACAGGCAGGCAGAACATATCCCTCAGCACATATGTCATTCATGCCTAGAGGACATAGCACAATGGGAATCCTTTCTTTATACATCTTTTTAGATGTAACTGGTATTATGAAAAGTGCACTGAAGCAAAATAGCAATCCATCCAGCTGTGCTCCTAGCCCCTCTTGGTTGCAGCCACAATGAAGCACAGTTCTCATGGTCTTATACACCTAGCACAGCTTCACTGCTGCATAACAAGGATTTTTGAAAGCATTATTTGTTTCACTGGGCAGTACTTTCAGTTCACATTCTCTCACCTGCAGAGAACAACGAAGTCCACTACCTGAAGTTTCCTTCGAACTCTTCATGTACAATGCAGGTACTTTTTTTGTTCTGTGTTTCTCCATATTTTCTTATCTGCAGCCTAGAAATAAGCCCCCTACAGGCAACACTGTTTCCCATTATGCACAAAGTCTTTTAGCACAGTAGACAATGTATTCTTTTAAGCACTGATCAGGAGGGTTGGGGTGGTTCTCCAATTGGGTTTTTTTTTACTTTTTCTTGTTTAACTCCCATAATCTTACCCATTTATAAATTCTTCTCCACAATTTGTTTATTCCCTTACAGCTCAGCTTAGCTTAATTAATAACTTCAGTATCCCCTTTGCTGTATCCAGAGACACTGCGGTGCTTTATTTTTGTATAGACCCAGCCATGGTACAATAAAAGCTGAAAACAAGATTTCATTCTGTCCGTATCTTAATAGAGAAAGGCAACGTGAGCAGTAGAAAACAGAGTAAGCCTGACAATAAGGGCATCACAACTAACATTATGTCATTTCTAAACTGGTCAGCTAGAAAACCATCTTAGAGACCCTTCCATGCACACAAGACCCATTTTAAAAAGAGTGATAATGATGAATGAATAAAACAATTATCTGTATTATGTAACCAACAGTGCTATGTCATTAGGCCTCCATGGAAAAACTAGAGCAGCGATAGGGAACTTGTAGCTTTCCTGATGTTGTTGGTTCCAACTCCCATCAACCCCAACCTGTATGACCAATGGCAAGGGATTATGGGAACTGCAGTAAAACAAGATCTGGAGGCTCACACTTTCACCATTTCTGTTTCAGTGAGTAACAGTGCAATCCTATGCATATTTACTCAGACATAAGCACCGCTGGGTTCATCTGGAGGGCCATAGGTTCCCCATTCCCAAACTAGAGAAAACTACAACTCTAACTAATAATGTCTCAGGTGGGGAAAGAAGGAATGATCTGGTGGAAGGTGATCTATAGCTCAGCTGTTACATCTATATATCAAACTGTCCACCAACTAGTCAGCCAGAAACACAGCCATACTTTTCAAGTATCTTAGGACATATGGGAATATTGTTTCATGTACCAACAGCAGCAGAACTCCCAGCAGCTAACTGTTCAATCCTTGTTCCAAGTCTACTACAATGTAGACTTCAGCAAGATATGCTTTTTATCAAGTTCTAGTGAACCCGCAGGTGAATAATAGATTATATTGCCTCCCTTTCTGAAATATTTCAAAAATTGAAGATTTTATATTGGTTGCCCCTAAGGCATTTTAAAGGCCCTTCCACAGTGTAACTGCAGAATGTAAATGAGAAACAGTGGGGTGGTTGTCTCGATGGCCAGGCCTGGATCAGGTCCAGCTACCAGTACTCTTGACCTCTGTTGTTACTTTGATGAACAAACGGCAACACGTGGGCTAATAATATACAGTGGTACCTCTGGTTACGAACTTAATTTGTTCTGGAGGTCCGTTCTTAACCTGAAACTGTTCTTAACCTGAGGAACCATTTTAGCTAATGGGGCCTCCCGCTGCTGCCGCACCACCAGCGCATGATTTCTGTTCTCATCTTGGGGCAAAGTTCTTAACCCAAGGTACTACTTCCAGGTTAGCGAAGTCTGTAACCCAAAGTGTTTGTAACCCAAGGTGTTTGTAACTCAAGGTACCACTGTATTGGCAATATTTATGAAACACTATCAATTGCTTCTTAATTCATAAACAAAAGCCATATAATACGTGCAAGAAGTCACGAACTAATAGACGTCAAATAAATATTCCATCAACAGGAACGCTTAGCATGGTGTGCAACCACAAAGAAACACTGAAGTTGGGCAGAAAGCCTTTCCACAGTTCATATCTATATCAAAGTTTGGTTGAGAATGAACTGGAGCTGGGTGGTGCTGTAAGCAGATGTGTTTCCTGTCCTTTCATGTTACAGATGAAAGAGATCTATGATGCTCATTCTAACTTCAGATTCACCATCCGTAATTTTAGTAATGTCAGACCAAAGATGTGGTGTACTTAATAAGATGCCCTTGTAATTTATGTTACATTGGATCCACCACATGGGCTGTACAGTCATACCTCAGGATAAATGTGCTTCAGTTGAGCGTTTTCAGGTTATGCTCCATGGCAACCCGGAAGTAACGGAGCACATTACTTCCGGGTTTCGCCACTCGTGCATGCACAAACGCTCAAAATGACATCACGCGCATACGCAGAAGTGGTAACACGCACAGTCGCATGTTACGTTCCACTGAGGATGCAAATGGGGCTCCGGAACGGATCCCGTTCGCATCCAGAGGTACCACTGTATAGGGGAGCATCGATCCCATATTAGGAATCGAGTTATGGAGGCTCCTTTGGTTCAGCACTTTGTAAAACATCATCACTCAGACACAGATCTTCTCTACACAGTCCTGTGGGTGAGTCTGGGAACATCTGGGAGGAGGAAAAATTATATCAAATTATTGCACCAACAAGAAACCAGATTAATTTACCTGTTTAAATCACTGCACCCTGAGCATTTGAATACCGAACTAGATTATAACTGTTTTGTTTAAAAATTGTTCAATATTTTTTCTGGTAAGATGGTTGTTGTTTGTATTCTCTGGATATTGTACAATTATATTACCTGTGGATAGCCTTCATTTTGTTTAAGCTTCTTGGGAAGATGGCTGCTGTTTGTACGTTCTGGATTTGTACCTTTAAAATTCCTTGTGGTTTTACCTTATTCATTGCACCTGCTGGTAGCCTTTATGATACTACCAGGTTTCTGTTAACAGTATCAGCCTACTACACTTTTGAGTGAGAATTGATCCACGATCACTTTATGTACCTTTGGGGACTATTAACTTGGTAATGTAATAATTAATGTATCATAATTTGGTAGTGAATATGCAGGCATGTCCTTTCAATTATTGTACTGTATCTAATGTAATGTATTTCATTTTTATTCCTTTATACTACTGCCAGCTGATGAAGAAATATCATTGAAACAGTTCATTATCCTGTTCTGTTTGCTGTTTGTTGCTGCTGTGCAAAAAGGGGGGCACAAACTCTGCTGTTACTTAGCAACAATTGAGGAGTTCACACTAGGCCCTCTAAGCATAGATTATATAGGATTGGGCAGTGAAAAATGTATGAAAGTAAATCAGAGGTGACTCAGCTTGTCTCTGACATCTCCCACTAGCCCTGGCTACTGGCAACCCCAACTGTGACTGATTATAATCTTTGAAGGGCCAGAGCCACTTGCTAAGGCAAATATTTCCATTTATAGTTTGAGGAAGGTGCTGTGATGTTCTGCCTTTCCCTCAGTTTCCCCACCCGCTTTGTATGGGTTCATAGCCTAAAGCATGGGTAATTATCTAATTTTCAAATGCCATGTATTTGGGTGTCTTAGCATATATTTAGACAACTTTACTTTTGACTAAGCTCAGGACACGTCACCACTGCAGAAGCATCATTGGCAAACAACTCCTAGCATGGAATGTGTCATCATTTTGGTAAAAAGTGCTTCCACAGGAGTCATTTCTCCTTTGAAAGCAATATATGAATGTTAAACTGCCACCCCGAACACACACTACATTTCAGGGGTAGAGCTCAGCTAACAGGCAAGGAGTGAACTCTGGCAAGGGCTGACTGTGAATAATAGGATTCCTACAGGGCATTTAAAAGAACCCTTTTTTACAACAAAGAAATCACCTTTACTATCCAAAAACATAGAAGAATAAAGCCCCTGAACCAAAGAACCACACAATTAGTTCCAGTGCTCAAGAGGTAGCATTGGAGCTCTTGTTTTCCAAACATCAGCTCCCCATGACAAACCTGTTTTGAAACTCAGACAAGTTTTACTGCTCGGAGTCATTAGTTTTCTACACCAGCCACAGCCAGATGTGAAGGCTGAAGATTGGCTATTACCATGCAGTCAGCACGACCCCACAAAAACAGACAGATTAAGGGAAATCAGCTTCTGGATCTAGCAACAGGAGGCTATTTTTTCCATTAAAGGCAGACAGGCAACTGAGTAATGCTGAAGGGCCAAATCAGCTTCAGAGAAATAATTTGGAAATGGGCCATTGACTTTCATGGATGGAAATATAGATCCTTGGGTTATGTGTGCATAGTTTTTTTAAAACAAAAAACCAGACTGACTCATTTGATTAACTTTGCTAAATCTTTGGCACCTTTCTTTTTTTAAATAATCCATTCAAATATTGTTCCTACATATTGGAGGTTTTTCAGCAGAGGTTGGATGGCCATCTGTCATGGATGCTTTAGTTGAGATTTCTGCACTGCAGCAGGTTTGGACTAGATGAACATTGTGTCCTTTCCAACTGCACAGTTCTATGATACTATATGAGACACCTTAAAAGGCATTTTGAATTGCCACTTAAGATCTAACGTAAGGGTTCAAGGCCTGCCATGAGGGAACAACCCATCCTGTTGCAGTTTAGACCTGGCAGTGCTCTGACACATGTAGGGATGGAATGGGATCCCTTCACATCTGCCTCTTATATTATCTGACTGACGGATGGATTGTTGATTGACTGATATTGAGTTGCCATATTTCAAAAAGTAAAATTCCTGACACTGCAGGTTGAGCATTTTTGAGGAAGAGCCACCAAATTGTTGAGTAGTGATTTTAAGCTTTTTGAGCTGTTTCCGCTGCTTTTTCCATCGCGCTGCCATACATCCAGGTTTTCCGTGACATTTTGCCAATTCGGCAAAATTCCCCCAATGCCATTTTTACACCCGAAAACTGGGATGTGTCAGGAATTTTCCTGACATATGGCATGCCTATTGACTGATAACATTTCTTTCTCACTCTTCCTAAGAATGACTTATACATGAACCCAGGCAGCCTTCTATCCAGGATGTTTACAAAGTTTGCTTCCAGTTCCATTGTTTATTGCACATTCATTAGAAGAGGTTGTGTCGAAGCAAGTGTTATCCCACATTTTCCTGTATATCTCCCCATCAGTTTCCTTATTGCAAAAAAGACTAACTTTTTGGGAAGTGAAGTTTGTGGCGTAAGACCTCCCAATCAGCTATAATTGCACAACCTGAATTTACTGATATGTGATTGAATCTCAGCCTAAAATGCCAACAGTTTGGTATATAAGCCACTGTATGCAGCTTTGGTTGGCAGTCTGCCAAATGTTGTTGTAAGGGGGCATTATGCAAGATTTCAGTTCAATTTTCTGTATATATGAGGCAGGAAGATTCAAAAAGTCATTATGTAATTGCTCATTTGGTGGACATTCCATTCAACATTATTTGACCATAAATTATAGGTCAATGAGGGTCTAGAAATCTATCACAAACTGAGTGGTTGAGGGTCCTGGTGGGACTCTCATTAGCACCAGCTACCAAGCAGCTGGTGCAATTTTTTTCCATTTTTCTAAATTACAACACACAAGACCTTTCAAAAACCATATAGCAATAAAGGGGGCACCTAGTAGCTTTTTGCCTTGCCCAAATATGTGTACAGCTTATATGTACAGCTTTAAAAATGATCATTGTGGCAGACTCGCATTCTGTGTCCTAGTAGTCTTACACCTCCCATCTCTATGTTGCAGTAGTACATAGCTCTTCCATGAGCCACCAGACCTAAAGCAGAGGTTTTGGATAGTCTGCCTAAGTAGTTTATTATTAGCTTGGAATCAGAAATGCTGGTAAATAGCTCCTGCCAGTATGAATCATTTTTGTCTCAATTTCCACCTTCTCTCTGCAAGTTCACTGAAGCCTGTGGCTTATATTTCTGCCACAGTCCATTCTATGTATAACGCTTAATAAGAGACCAGCTGCAGATCAACGGGGTTTGTTATTAACTACTGCAGGGCTCTGATCCCACAATGCTGAGTGTGCTTCCACCTCTGATGGCAATATAATTTTAAAACTAAAATAACCTAGCCTGACAACATTTCAAATGAACTTTATTGGGGGGGGGATTTAAGAAAGAATAAAATAACCGTGCGCACAGCATCAGGACAACAGAGGGTGAGGAAGAAAAGTTTAGCCCTTTCCATTTGCCATGGTACCAACAAACGGCCATCCTAACCTACCTCTGAAGCTGCTATTTGTACTAGGAAGGAACTAGTGGCGGCTTCCCACATAGTGCAAACTCCCTCCTTGACCAATGCACTCCCAATACTGCTCAGGGTCCCTTTTATACACAATTATTAAAAGTTCATGAGCTCTGTCCTCTTTTGCATTGGACTGCCCTATACTGTTTCAAAACTATTGTTGCTAACCTTTAGCTTCATGCTGCTGTCTGTTTATATATATATATATTGCTGGCACCATTTGTTACAACTGTGTTTTAACATAGTTCTATTTTGGTGTATTTCTAATCAGAGTAGGGAACTTGCTGCTCTCCAGATGTTGTCAGGCTTAAACTCCCATCAGCTCCAGTCAACATAACAAAAGATCAGGGGTGATATAAACTGTAGCCCAACAACAACTGGGGACTCACAGTTTCACCACCTGCTCTGTGTGTGTGTGTGTGTGTGTGTTCAAGAATAATATCTAGGTACAGAATAATAACAGTGCATATATTTGTCATTTTTGAGTCAGTAACAAAGGTTGATGAATGCACATGCACACACAATTTTAATGTGTAACTGCACAATCCTATAAATAGAAGTAAGCCCCATATGGGTTCAATGGGACATACTCACAGATGGGTGTGCATAGGAGACTGCAATATGTCCCTTTTGTGTAGAGGAGCAGAATTTCAGTTGGTGACATGGGAACTACACTTGCTGAAATTCCTTCCTTTATGCAGAGGTGCAATTTTAGAAAAAGAGGTGCCGGAACTCACTGTTAACATCTCCCTCATTCTCGTAGAATGGCAATGGCACCCACCTTGAAAGGTGCCAGAACTGAGTTCCAGCAAGTTCCGGCTGAAAGAAAGCCCTGCCTAGAAGTCTCTACTCAGAAGTCCCAATTAAATGGACATAGGATTGCAGCATAAACCTTGCTTCTTGCAGAGAAGCAGAGTGAAGTTCTTAAAATAAATTAGAGGAGATACTGCAGATTTCACTCCTAGGTCGTAAATATAGAACAGTAATAATAAAAGGTTGACCTGCAGTTTGATTCTGCAGGGTAATCTTCAACAATCAGTTTAAACAAAGGCCCTCGTGTCCTGAACACTTATGAAAACAGCTCATGATAAGCAGAGCAGCAATACCAGTCAAGTCTGCAGTGCTATTTGAACTCTTTAAGCTAAGTACATGAATTACAGCACTTTATAGAGTGCTTTAAAAAAAATAGAATTGAACAGCAGTTTGCTATAAGATTAAATAATTGTCCTTTAGTATGTATTATACCAGCAGAGAACTTGGTCTCAATTCCCATCTCAAAGTGGCAAGTGAAATCATTTTAATGTGTATGCTGTGTCATCAAATACTCAAATTTTCTGGGGAACCAAGAAGAAAAAAAGAAAAACCAGATTGGCTGACAAACTTGAGTATGTGATAGCAAACCTAGAAAAATGATACAATAAAATCTTGATTTCAGTATAATAGTGCCACACAGCTCATATGCAAAAGTATCCAGACGTTTCTCATCAATAGGAAAAGTATTAAGTCATTTGCACTTCAGAGAACACATTCTCTATTAGAACAGAATAATAAACCTTCCGTCAAAGAATGAGATGAAAATTAGGCATTCTTTTTCATTTCTGCCAAATAGAGAAGAATAAGCTTAATAAGAACCTAAGTTGAAGGAATCATTTTTCTCCCAAAGGATGTCAAGCTAATTTTGTCTTATCACCTTCTGTAGTTTAACACCAGCTCTCAAAGTGATCCATTGCTAATGGAAGTCACATTAATACAGGGAAAATGAAAAGCATTTTTCTTCTATTTGGATCCCTTCCAATCAGGTTTTAGGTCTCATCATGGGACTGAATCTGCCTTGGTCACACTGGTTGATGATCTCCGGCAGGCTAGGGACAAAGGTGAGAGCTGTTTCCTAGTTCTGCTGGATCTCTCAGCGGCCTTTGACACCATCTACCATAACATCCTTCTGGACCGTCTAGGGGGCTGGGAGCTGGGGGCACTGTAATACAGTGGTTCTGCTCCTTCCTCCTGGGCCGTGTTCAGAAAGTGGTGGTGAGGGATGAGTGTTCATACCCCTGGGTTCTCACTTGTGGGGTGCCTCAGGATTCTGTCCTCCCCCCCATGCTTTTCAACATCTATATGCAGTCGCTGGGAGAGATCATCAGGGGGTTTGGGCTGGGTGTTCATCAATATGCGGATGATACCCAGCTCTACCTCTCTTTCAAATCAGAACCAGTGATGGTGGTGAAGTCCTGTGTGAGTGTCTGGAGGAAGTTGGAGCATGGATGGCGGCTAACAGATTGAGGTTGAATCCTGACAAGACAGAAGTACTGTTTTTGGGGGACAGGAGGTGAACAGGTGTGGAGGACTCCCTGGTCCTGAATGGGGTAACTGTGCCCCTGAAGGACCAGGTGCGCAGCATGGGAGTCATTTTGGACTCGCAGCTGTCCATGGAGGCACAGGTCAATTTTGTGTTCAGGGCAGCTGTTTACCAGCTCCATCTGGTACGCAGGCTGAGACCCTACCTGCCTGCAGACTGTCTCGCCAGAGTGGTGCATGCTCTAGTTATCTCTCTCTTGGACTACTGCAATGCACTCTATGTGGGGCTACCTTTGAAGGTGGCCAAGAAACTACAACTAATCCAGAATGAGGCAGCTAGACTGGTGACTGGGAGCAGCTGCCAAGACCATATAACACCAGTCTTTAAAGACCTACATTGGCTCCCAGTATGTTTCAAAGCGCAATTCAACGTGTTGGTGCTAACCTTTAAAGCCCTAAATGGCCTCGGTCCAGTATACCTGAAGGAGCGTCTCCATCCCCATCGTTTAGCCTGACACTGAGGTCCAATGCTAAGGGCCTTCTGGCAGTTCCCTCACTGCGAGAAGCCAAGTTACAGGGAATCAGGCAGAGGGCCTTCTTGGTGGTGGCACCTGCCCTGTGGAAACCCTCCCACCAGATGTCAAAGAGAACAACAACTACCAGTCTTTTAGAAGACATCTGAATGCAGCCCTGTTTAGGGAAGCTTTTAATGTTTGATGGATTACTGTATTTTAATATTTTGTTGGAAGCCGCCCAGAGTGGCTGGGGAAGCCCAGCCAGATGGGCAGGGTATAAATAAATTATTATTATTATTATTATTATTATTATTATTATTATTAT
This sequence comes from Podarcis raffonei, assembly GCF_027172205.1. Lineage (NCBI taxonomy): Eukaryota > Metazoa > Chordata > Lepidosauria > Squamata > Lacertidae > Podarcis > Podarcis raffonei. Next base: position 50,703,215 of record NC_070608.1, on the reverse strand, counting down.
TATTCCTGGTTTCACTGTAAACTGATGCAGAAGTATGGAAAAATGCAAAAATGTGGCTGTATTATCATGGCATTTTATTCCATTTCCAGTTTATTCCAACTCCAATTCTGGGAAGAGGGACTAATTATTAAACAATTCTGGCAACTGTAGCTCTGTGAGAATAGGGCTCTACTATAGCAGTGAATGGGATTGATTTTTTAAAAAGAAAATTAAAAGCAACTAACTGTGTCTGCTGCTCAGTATCAACTGTACTTATATTATTTGGCATATATAAGTATGATTCCCCCCCCCCCATTATCTGTTCACCTAATTTTGCAAGATTCTTTTGTAACACTTCACAATAGGAAGAGGAATTGATTGGATTGAATAATTCATGTGTGCAAATCTTGGCACTACACTAAAGACTTTTTTCACTTTAAAAAAAAAATGTGAAAGTCCTTTGGGAGCTCACTATTTAACCTTCCCCACAGTCGAAATGGACCATTTATCCCTAGACTTTGATTTCACATCTTGTACACACTGGATGTCATCACAAACGGCTGATGTGCTGCCAAATGATTATTTCATTCTCCTAAGCCAGGGATGATTGATTTTCATCAACACAAAGCCTTCAGATAATCCAAGCATACTATATTGTCATTCCTCACACGCTTGCTCACTCTGTCAAGGGGTTAAAAATGGCATCCAGACAAACTGTAATCCACATCTAGGATTTTTAAAAGACAAAGAAATTGAACAGGAGCACAAGAGTGGACCAGGACAGCACTTTTTTTTTCTGAAACCCTTTGCCTCTCCTCTGCCAATGGGCTGCCCTCCAGATGTTGTTGCACTACAACTCCCATCACACCCAGACAGAATGGCTAATGGTCAGGGATGATGGGAACTGTAGTTAAACAACACCTGGAGAGCACCAAAAGCCACCCCTGGCCTATACAATATCCCAGGTCCCTAGTTCAGGGTGAACTAAATTAGCTTATTTTCCTTTGTTTGTTTTTTGGAAGGCTCCTGGGAAATTCTATAGAAACATGGAGGGAAATAGCAATGCAATGATATTCTTCATTGACCATATATATATCTGCCATTTCTCCCTGAGTGCTCAGCAAAGCATGTTACGGGCCTATCTTGCAGGCTAATGGCTATGCTCCTGTGGCAGTACATGGCTTTACATGTATTCTTCAATTAATTTGAATACAGAAGTTGGAAGAATCATGAAGGGCCAGGGGAAGAGCTCCTTTTTGTTCTCACGAGTCTACTTCGGCAGTTACAAACTGAAATCAAACCATGTGAAATATACTCAGTCGAGAGTGGATTTCATGCTCTTTATTCAGCTCATAGTGGTGAGGAGGGATGAAAGTTCCCCCACAGTATCTGCTTTATATACATTATTTACACAATGGACTGCACATGATTGGCTAATTCCAGAATTCTCCTGTAGGCCAATCAGGTTGTGGATTCACTTCCATCTGGAGCTGGATTGGGTGGCTCCTGCGGACCAATCATACTGCTGCATTGTTCTAGGACCAATCAGACTGCTGCATTCAGAATCCTATTGTTCTAGGACCAACCAGACTGCTGCATTTTGGATCCTATTGTTCTAGGACCAATCAGACTGCTGCATTTTGGATCCTATTGTTCTAGGACCAATCAGACTGCTGCATTTTGGATCCTATTCAACTCAGTACATAACACCATGATTCCCTAATTTTTAGTTTCTGCTGTGTGACAAGGAAAACAGACTGTCACAATAGGCAAAAGGGTATGTTACAAATGTGTGAGACGATCCTCTCGCTTGTTCTAATGATTAAACCACCCCCTCTAGTACCAAACTCAGGTGCTGAGTGGCAACAGCTACGTAACCCAAATGGGGGCACTGAGAAAGAAGAGGGAAGTATCAACTTGCTCAGGAAATACCAAGGTTTGCAGAAGGTTTCCAAATTTAAAATGGGGGGGGGAGAGGATCTAAGAGCGCAGCTCCCTCCCCAACAACCCCCCCACCAGTTTAATAAGTAACCAAAGAATGCTGAGTGCCTCCTCCAGTGGGTGTAGAACATAGCCATTGTGAAGTCATATGTGAGGTAATAATACAGGAAAAGAATCTTGTGTGACAGAGTACCACTCTAGACTCCCTTCACAAAACATGCGGGGGGGGGGGTTATGTCCACACCCACAGGCTCCTCCCTCCTGACCTCTGCTTCTCCTCTGAAAGAGGAGTCTATACATTTTCAGCTGAACATGTGCAGGCTGCCCTTGAGACCAGTCATCAAAGATGCTGAGGCAAGGAGGGCAAAGAACTTACAGGCACAGCAGTGTTTGGGGTGGGGCCAGAAGAATACATGGTGAGGAATTTGTGAATGGGACTTAAGTTATCAGCATTAAAAAATAAATAAATCTTAACATGAAAGTAGTCATTACCAGTCTAGACGTTAACAATGCCACATGCTCTTCTATGGCGATGGTAGCATTGACCCGACTCTGTTCTAAATAAGGTTCATGGCAGGACATACTGAAGCCCATCAAGGCACCCTCCTTCTTTACACGCAATGGAGGTTGGCTTGGCAGTAACATCACCCACAAAAGCCAAGCAAGAGGAGAAGAATGGAGGTCCAAACAGCTGGTGGTAGTAAAACAGTATCTCCCTCCCTTTGCTGATAAGTCATGGCAACAACAACATGGCAGTTGTTTTTGTTCTGCTTTCGGTTGTATTCATATTGTTCATTTATTTAATTTGATTGTTCATATTAGCCTTACTATTGCTTTTATTGCATTTTAATAAGTTGTTCACTTTGAGTGCCTTTTAACTGAAAAGCAGCATAACCGTGAATGCTCATTAGTAATCAGCCAATACCTGTTAGAGACTTCTTTCTTTAGGAAGAAATCAATGGGTATATCATATTGGGTGTCAAAATGTAAGAGTGCTATTTAATGCTTTTTTCGTCTATAGGCCTGAATAGTGCTATAGAAATCTCATGTTTATGTTCTTTTGCTTTGTCTAGAATGATTCAGAAGTCATACATAAAAGGGCTCTTCTGCTTGAAAGCGTGACACTTTTGATATATAGGCCATGAGGTAAGGTCTCTGTGATTGAATATGTCATGGCAAGCTTTTGAGGATAACAGTATCTCTGCATTTATTTATTTATATTCATAGACAATAACCCCCAGACCTTGGGTTAAAGGTTCTTTCCAAAATATGCTCAAGTATTTTGGAAGAAACATTTAAAGGATAGCCCCAAAATCACATTTTGTACCCAGCTGGCATAAGCGTTTGGGGCTCTAACTTTCAATTTCTGCCTGGAAAAAAGCCACATTTTGAAATAATTTCCAAGAGCATCAAGGAAGAAATGCAAAATATTGCAAAATGTGCAGAACATGCATGGAAAGATTTTCCCTTTCCTTCTAAATTTTGCTTGGGGGAAAAAGTAGCTCCTAAAGACTCAAGGCCTGGTCTTTTGACTGCAAATACCCCCAAATTTCCTCAATTGTGCCTCCTGTTATAAACCATGAAACCATAAAGAAAATGAAGTTATTAGAGTATAGTTGCTAGGCCAAGATATCCCCTTCCCCCATGTCCTTTTCTTCCAGGGACAATATTCACAGTACCTTACTCCATTTTCACTTCATATAAAGTAGATGGAGAAAAATAAGAATCAGGCTCAAATTCTGATTAAAATGGGGAGATTATCACAGTATGTCCAGAACAAATGCCTGCAGCCTATGAAGAAAAACTATGGCACTCCTTGACACAAGGAAAGTGTTTTGGCAAGAATTTAACGATTTCCAAAGATGAATTAGATGACAGGGGGAAATCATTTCAGTCACTGCCAGCTGATTATGCCAAACTCTGCTTCCACCTGCTACCATTTTGGGCTCACTATTTCACTGCACCACCATTTTGTGACTGGTGTGCCTCAGCAGTGTTCAGCCATCTTAACTTGACCCTCTCAAGACTACATAACTTAAGTAATCAATGGGGAATAAAGGCAGGGGGTGGCAGACAGAAAGAGAACTGAAATCCTACCAGCCACTCAGACAAGTTTTATCCAAGCAGACAACAGAGGTGGTACCAATATACCAGCTTCACACAAACATATGGGATATGACCTTTAATGATCCAAAATGGCCCAATAAATTTTGGCTACATAAAAGTGTGAATTTAAAGCATGAGTGCTCAAACAAGGTTACAGGGAGTGTAAGATTTCTGTTCTTTAAGCAACAGAGATGCTACAGGCATAGAAATGTTTTCATATGCATCTAAATGCATGAAAAATAAATGTGGAAACAAGGTGTGTGTGAGAGATAGAGGCACCGATTTCTGCCCTGGGCCAACACTGAAGAAAAAGGCTGGTGTCAGTATTTCTAACAGCAAGACAGCCATTTCCCACCCAAAAGTTCTCTCATTCCCACAAATCAATGGTTACTATAGCTGCATGTGTATAATTAGCCTGTGTAGATCAAATGGAGTGGAAAAAAATTAAGAAAGGTATATGTGTGTAACGTGGTGCTGTTGTTGTGGCAAGATCCAACACAGGAGAAGCTTCCTGTCCTTGCACTGTGACACAAAGGTGTGCACATGTTCGCCCTTCCTTCTTGCCCTCACTCCAGATGCTTCAAGTAGTGGTACTTTTAGCTACAGACTTAATCCGTTTCAGGATGCCATTCGCACCCCAAAAAGTCCGCAACTAGAGCGCCTCTTCCACGCATGAGTGCAGCGCAATCAAGCGCTGTTGCGCATGCACAAAGCGTGCAGATCACTTCTGTGCGTGGCGAACCTGGAAGTAAACACTTCCGGGTTTGCCGCGTTCATAAGCTGAAAGTCCGTAACAAGAGCGGAATGCAACTAGAAGTACCACTGTACTTGGGTCACGTAAAATGTAGTAATTTCTAATGTGGCTATTGCAGCAAAGCGATTTTTTCTGGGCGGAGAAGGGGAGCAGATACAGCTCCTTGCTAAGGGTACAAGGAACACCTCTCGTGAGAAGTATATCAAATGTGTTATTATTCCTGGCTAAAGGTTATTCTCCAACATGTGTTATTTTGGATAAAGCTGTGGAAATATTTGAAAAATCATTTAACAATTGCCCATTTTTAAAGCTGAAACTTTCTTGGGGAGTAGCTTCCCCTTCACTGTTTTCAGGATATTTTCAGAGCAATTTTCAATAACTACCAGAGAATAATTGAAATTACATGTTACAGCTGTGTCTCCTTTATTTCATGTGCTCAGGAGGGATCTCTAGAAAACACCGGCGATTGGTGAAAATACACATTGTAAACCAAGCGATGGTAGGGCTAACCTCCAACAGTGAAGTTTAATCGAAGTTCAGAGGCCACAGAGTTGTCCAGGTTCAATCCCTAACATCTATATCTAAAACAATCAGGTGGTATAAAAGGCGTATTCCTGTGATCTACAGGACTGTGGCTGCTTCTTGCAGTCCTCACTCAATCTGATAGAGGTCTGTTACCTTCTACGCTCTCTTGATTTCTGCCTTTGCAAAGTGCTTCCTACCATATTTCCTTTAGTCTTTCATGTTCTTGTTTAACAAAAGATTTTTGCTTTCATTGAAAAGACCGGATGCTTTTGCAGGGCTCTGATTAGGCTTCCTTAGGATATATGTCTCGACATGAGTTTATATAGCCTAAATCTTATAGGCAATATTCAATTAACAATTCCTTACACATATCCCTCATGTTCGATGAACACAAACATGTGTTTTACCATATATATGTAGAGTTATGTATTGTGTCACACACAGCAAGATACAAACATGCACAAAGGACAATCATGACATGCAAAGCAGTTCTGATGTGCAGTTTACTTCCTCTAAATATTTGAAGGATCTCTTGTTCAAAGATTCACTAAAATGGCTCACAGTAATGTTTAATTTCACCCTATGTAATTAACTTTATTCTACTGTGTTTCTATGCTGCTTTCCAAAGCTCAGCTAGTTTGCAAAAGTTCTTGGTGACAAAAATTCTTAAGGGTTATTTTAGTGACTGTTTTGCTACTTGCACATTCAGTTCTTTGGACCATTCTGCATAAACAGTCATGTAATAAGGAAACAAAACTCAGACACATATCACTTGTACAGAACAGAATTCTATTTAATCTTGATCACATACTATGAAAAATTACACACCAATGAGCACAAACAACAAAATTCGTGTTCCTCCAAATACTTCCCCATCTGACACATCAACCACAATTATTTAACACTGAAAATACTGCACTGTGGAGTGGCGATAAAAAGCCCAACCAATGAATGATGTCTGGCATTCTGATGCACAGAGCTCACATGCATGCAAGCACATCGTCATTCACTTAAACTGGTTGACAAAGGTTTCTCCTCTAAAAGGAGACACCCAGTTACATAGCTCTGGAATGGGGGCAGCTATTTTTCCATAGAGTGCAGTGGTTCTGAATTCAGCTGACATTTACCAATTTGCTTGTCTGCAACTTTGTGAAGCAGAACAACAGGTGATTTCAAATAAACACTTGTTGCATGATGAACACTTCAAAACTTGGGGGCAGATTAAACAGCATGTAGAGCTTACTATCTGCAATAAATTACCAAGACCCTTACTACCTTGGCTTGTCAAGGTATTGAAAGAGTATGGCAATAGCTGGATTACCATCTGGATGGAAGCTACATTATAATTTCTTCATCCTGTGATCACCGTCATGCTGTAAGTTTATAAGCAGTCAGTAATGAACCATTGCAACTGAACGCAAACTAAGTATTTCAGGAAATGTATCCTTTGTTAAAAGTAAGAACCCAATCATCCTCCCAAACAAAAAATCATATTGTGTGTGTATGTGTGTATAGACAGACACACAAAACAAAATTCCATCTGTCACAGACAGTCAACCATAAACCATAGGTAAGCTTGCCCAATTTGGTTGTGTCCTGCACACTTTTAAACATAAAAATATAAAATAGCTGTCACTTTGGATGCTAGATCACTTCAATTGTGTTTTTGTGGTCTTTTACTGCTGCTTTTCAAAGGCAAAAATCAAATATATACCTGGAAAAAATTGAAAAAGAAAGCATTAACCTTCTCCTGTTTCAAAGATTTCTGTTCATAAACAACCAAATCTGACAACATATAACCATCTAATAGAGCTTAGAGCAAGGGTTGCCAATCTGAGGCCACTGGTGATAGGGCCTTGAAGAGTTCCAGTGGTGCTCCTGGGCTTTGGATTGCTCCCAATCTGACCCATTCCACCAGCCTATCAACTGATGCAAGGGCCTTGCACATTCAGGTGGTTGGGCGGGGGTTTAAATCCTAATTAAACATTCAGTTGGGAGGGGGAAAGAAGACACATGCAGGATGCCTGCAGTTCTCCTCCCGTCTCTCTCCTTACTGCCAAGACCACTTCACTTTAGGTGGACCTGATCCAACTCGGAGTGATTTGGGGCTGCCCCAAACGTGATCCAGCCAAATTCTGGGTCAACCCAATTTGGTTCGGTATTTGGCCAGACACAGGGGACGGCTCTGTTTATAAGAGCTCTGACAGCTATTATGAGCATCCAAAACCAAAAGGCAAGCAAAAAAATTATAGCACCAAAGCTGTCTGGCTATACCTAATAGAAAAAATACTGGCCTGGTTCACACACCATGGTAAGCCAAATCACCAAACTGCAGATTCCCAGAGAGGAAGTTGTAGTCACTCCAACACCTGTCTGGTCCTTTGTGCTCCCATAGCAGCTAAACCAACATTTGGCTTACCATGTCATCTGAACTGGGGCTTGTGGTTAAACTCTAGCCTCGCTTACCACAAGCTCTACAGCCAAGAACAAATCTTGGTTAGCTAACAATTTTGCTACTAAATTTACTTTGTGATGTACTTGAGCTGAATGAAGTTGTGATCTAGAGGCATTTTTACATAGCAGCTATGTATCGCCCGTTTTTCCTGAAAACTCTGTACTTAGCAGATACCCTCATAAAAAGTTCCTGCTGGAGAAATTCTTACATTTTAAAAACAAACTAGCCTGACAGCTATAGAACAGGTTTGGGGGAATAAAATACAATACTGAACTATTATAGTAATATTTAAACATCAGTTATAGTACGTACTTGTTGCCTCCCATTCAGATTTACTCAGGGTTCCCTTGAAAGAAAGAAAATGTCACATTTACAGACAGCAAATTATTGTATACATTTTAAGCAATTAGCAGGAATCTCTCTCTCTCTCTCTCTCTCTCTCCAGGGACAAACTGTTCCTTCCTGCTGCAATATTTTAATGCTTCAGATATCAATAATAGTTTCAGATTTCAGAAAGCCAAAACATGTGCCACTATACTTCAGTATTCTCAATGAAAGGGAAAGATCTGTTAGCACACGGGTGTCAAACACAAGGCCCGCGGGCCGAATCCGGCCCGCCAGACCTCGTCATGTGGCCCGTGTAGCCGCCGCCGGCCGCCAGCCTTCACCTTTTATTCTCGCTTTTTTTTTTTTGACACAAGAAAGCCGCCTCTTCAGCGCATGCGCGGCAGCCTACAAGCCAGAGAACGTCTGCCCTCTAGCGGCGCCGGCCGTTCTATACAGGAAACCTCCACTTTACATGCATTCAGGAAACCTCCACTTGTTTTTATATTGAGCGCATGCCATAGTCCTACAGATACAACCGGCCCTTTGAGGGTGACCAAACTGCTGATTCGGCCCCCGATGAATTTGAGTTTGACACCCCTGTGTTAGCACATTTAGAAGGTGATCAACCAGTGAGTTGAAGTATCTCACTGTAAAGGGGCGGGTTTATTATGTACTTAGCTATGTCTGATTGCACATTCAGGGAAGGAGACACATGAGTTTTTGTAATCAAGCAGTTTCTCTTTTATTTTAAAGATGCAAATGACTTGCATTAGTATGTGGTGGGCAGGCTGTCTAGTAAAGTTATATGTTAATAGCTTTTATAGATTAATTTGCAAAGCTGATACTATACGATTTTGAGCACCATAGATTATGACTATGGACTATCTCTTCAGAAATAAGTCTGCTGTAATTGCCAAAGTTCAGATGCCAAACAAAAGGGAATATAGCACATTTCCTTCTCCTTTCAAGGCTGAAAACTTTCAAAGCAACAATGAGAGGACAGTTCCTGCACAGGCCTCTCTGCAGCTGCTCTAATGCCCAGAGAGACTAGTACTCAAGCGCATTAGAATGGCAACAGAAGTTTCATAATTCTGCAGAAACAAAAGAACAGAAATCCAGCAGCACCATTGGTGGCCAGCATTTGTCACTACTTCTTGCTTCACAATGGCGCTATCAGGAAGGTATGCTCTTTTCCACTTAGCACATGGCCATCAATGATTTTCAGGGCACTATCCTGAGTTTTTCAGTTCCATGGACCCACCCCAACATGCATAAGCTTTGCCAAGTGTTGAGACACAGAAGGCAAACAGTGGGCTGCAAAGCAGCCTGATCTGCTCCAGAGACTGGATACTTTTTTTTTTTTTTAATAATATTTATTGAAATTTTTTCATAATATCTCCAATGTTACAATTTTGAACATCACTTATTTTAGCTTATCCGACCTCCCTCAACTCCTCTGACAATCATCCATACTTAATCTCTTATCTACACATTCCTTAATTATAATATTACCATTTAAGTACATTTTCCATCCTCTTTTACATTTTTGCAATATTCCTTGTTTTTTCACAAAGCTTCTTTAAAACACACTAGCGTTATATTTTCCTCACATACAGTTTTCAAATAATCCCTGAATTTCCCCCAGTCCTCTAAAAACTCATAATCTCTCTGAAATCTGATTTTCCCCGTTAGTTTATCAAGAGACTGGATACTTGATACTTACAAGGGGTAACTTGGCTTTCCCACCATTCGTAAGCATTTCTGCATGCTCATAGTCCTCTTTTTTATTTGAGACCAGCCTGGAACTTTCATCAGCAGGGTATTTCTGAAAAAAAACAGATTATACAGAATTACTGCAAATATAGCCAAGGGTTGGCAAGCTAAAAAATACTGTTGTGTACCTGCCCAAATGAAAATTCAGACACAAATTGTCTGTACTGGTGCCTACTTTGCCCTTGAGCTAACAATGACAAAGAAATGAGGTATTTATACCCAGTCATAATAGCTCCAACTGTAAGCCCCCAAGTACTATTTAGTAGTTGACCCAATGAAAGATGTATTCTGTGTCACCAACACTGTCACCTTGCATTCCACATTTATAGCTCTGATTTATTGTATGATGAAACTCATAGAGGTTCACCTTGTGCTCTTATGCATGCTCCATGCAATGGCCTGATCCAGACCTGCTTAGCTTCTGAAAGGAGCGTCCTCAGACCACAGCCTGAGATGTGTAAGACACATATTCATACAAATCATCTAGTTCACAGCGAAAGAATCACTGATGGATGGCCATCCAACATCTGTTTAAAAACCTCGGCAGCTCATTCTACTAGAGTGTTCTTCCTAATGTTTAGTCAGAAATTTTCTTTCTTGTAATTTTAATCCATTGGTTCTGGTCCTACCCACTGGAGCAGTAGAAAACAAGCTTTCTCTATCTTCCATTTAGATACAGTGAAACCTCGGTTTTCGAATGTAATCCATTTCGGAAGACCCTTCGACTTCCGAAACATTCGAAAACCAAGGCCCAAAGGGCAGTCTGCAAATTTAAAGAGAAAATTGAGTAAAATACAGTGGTACCTCAGTGGAAGCTGCTCAACTTCCGAGGTGCGTTTGAAAACAGAAGCATTTACTTCCGGGTTTTTGGCGTTCAAAAACTGAACCGTTCGATTTCCAAGACATTCGAAAACTGAGGTACCACTGAATTTGAAGATAGCTATCATAGAATCTCTTAGTAACATGCCCAACACTTGTAGCAATACAAGATCCTTTAGATTTCTAATGATCATGATTTAATTATTGTTATTTATTGCAGAAGTAGGCCATTAGCACTACAATGAGCCAAAAGTTTTGAAATGGAGGAATTCAAAGTACAGTACATCAACTTAGAATTATGTTCTACAGATTATCAAAAAGACACTTCCAAGTGAGCATGTTTATAATAAATGAGAAATGTAACTCCAGTGTAATTGTCTGCACACTGATTGTACATTGACAGAACACACCAAGATATCAGGGTACGTGAAATAAAGCATACCTAACACAATCCCATTCAAATGCAATGTAAGATGGATAACTAGTATAGCCTAAGTAAACATATAAATTAACTTGTCTTAGAATTACTGCACAGTGTTTATCAAAAAGCAATGCAACAATTGACAAGGCTGACAATTAGAACAAATCTGTCTATATGCATTTGAAAACTAACCTCCAATGCCAGCATTTGCTGCAAAAGAATTTTATGTTCTTCATTCTTAACCTTTTCTTCGTAAAACTCCCGGAAAGTCTTTTTGTAGACTAGTTTCATGCCATACTTCTTGGCCATTCTAGGAAAAATAAATTTTGTTAGAAATATAAATGCTTAATTAGCACAAAACACAAATCATGAGTGATCATCAAAGCATCATTCAAATTTCCAAAAACTACTTCTGTGTCACAATACAAGATCATAAGAAACATTGCAACTCATCTAAATTCACCACTACTTAATGTGAACATGTTTTTTTAAAAAAAACTAGTAAGGGTACTGTACATTTAAAATACGTATTTATTATATATACATACACAGTACAGCATGCATACACCTACTGATGCCCAACTATAACAGCAACCACACCCTGAAAGTGCAGCTCAGGGGGTTAGATATTCAATATTATAAGTTAGTTATGAAATGCTTAGGCATTGGCACCAATGCATACTTATATAGATCATGTCCTTGAAGTACAATGTGGACTGTGGCAATGTATCCAAGCTATGGATACACTTTTAATAGGTTCAGGTGTGCCTTAGTAAACACAGACCAGAAAACAACCATTATAGTGGAAATAATAAGCAGGGGAGAAGAGGGAACCTGGCACAGAAAGGAAGCAAAACAGCTATGCAGTATAGAAGACAAAACTGGATACCATGGCCCTGTAGAACCAAGAATCATGGCTTTAAAAAGATGCCAAGAAAAAGGAAAGCGGTTAAAAGGGAGGGCATGTCAGATTTTCTTCTAATATCTAGGATATGATGGACCAACCTCCAAATTACCACATTTTAGCTCAAGTGGCTAAAAGCTGACATAGCACTCCTCTAGCAACCATTTTTCATTCACACACACACACACACACACACACACACAATAAAAGGTAAAACATAAAAACTTACTCTACCAGCAATGGAAAATAGACCAGGAACTCTGGCACATTAACCACTCCTTCCAGGTTAAAATCATACTTGCAGCCAAACAAGGGGTAATCTCCTTTCTTCTGAAACTTCACTGTGTATATTTCATTCCCAAAAGAGTCTGTTTCTGAAGCTTCAAGGCGCTTTCTATGACAGCATAATAAAAATCGACATGGAATTAAAAACCCACAAAACCGTCTAACTCTTTTGTTGAAACATAACACAACAGTATGGGCCTGTTTACATATCTCTAACCTCACTAATGAAGTCAGATACAGTAAAACAATGATAAAATCCTATCCCAGGACTATTTAGAGCAATATATTAACTTCCTGTATATAATGTAACTTCAGTAATATGTATCTCCACGATTCATTTTTATGAATTTAAATAACTGGAAAAAAGATTAACCAAATATTTGGGCCAGTCAGATAATCTTGCTTTTAACTGCACCAGTGAGGTTGATGGCCTTCTTCAGCTGACTTATGATAATACAGTGGTACCTTGGGTTACATACGCTTCAGGTTACAGACTCCGCTAACCCAGAAATAGTACCTTGGGTTAAGAACTTTACTTCAGGATGAGAACAGAAATCATGCTCCTCCGGCGGCGCAGCAGCAGGAGGCCCCATTAGCTAAAGTGATGCTTCAGGTTAAGAACAGTTTCAGGTTAAGAACGGACCTCCAGAACGAATTAAGTACGTAACCAGAGATACAACTGTACTTCCAATATTTATGGCAGACTACTCTGCCCTGCCTGCCAGAATGCACATCTAGCTAAATTGCATATATTTGGACTAGGTAGTCAGGGGCCTTTGCATTTGCTGGCAAGTGAATTATTAGATAGTAGAATAAAAACTCCAGACTTATTGCAGACAAAAGATGGAAATTCAAGGAGAGGGCCTGGAATTTTCTTGAGGACGCCAGACTTTCTTTGTGGCTACAGTCTGGCAAAATCTATGGAGAAAGTTTATTCCTTTTCATGTCCTAACTGTTGTATTTTGAGGCAGGTGTGGGATGGAAAGTGTGGAAAAACTGCAGACAAGAGACCTAACAAACACTTGCAGGTGTATAAGGTGGGTGACTGTGCTATTCTAATGTATCAATACAACATTAGTTCTTCCAAGAGTCCTCAACAAGCTTACATGTGTAAATATGCTACACGAAGTCTAAAAAGTATCCACCCCCAATTATTATCAAAAAACATCATTCATACATACTTACACAAGTTCATAGCTATCTGGAGTTGTGCCAATAAAATATCCTCCATGGCCAAGTCTTTCACAGGCATTTCTAAGCATCATATCAGCTTGTTCATATGTCTCAAAAGAATAATGATACACAAATTGACAACTGCAAATGTCAAAGTGGATGTTTCGGTCATTGTACTTTTTGGAGAGAAGTTCCTAAGGCAAACAGAAGAGAATTGTTTATTTTTGCTGTTAGGAAAAAATTGGGACGGGAAAACAATTGCATTGTTCCAGTACGCTTACCACAAAAACACAGTTTTTTAATCTAGGAGGCACAAACCTAAAGTCGTCTGATTATTTTTCTGCTCTTTTCAACTGACAACCTGCAAGTTAAATCACCTCAACCCATTATATTTTCCTATCTCCAATGTTAGGAACTAAAAACTAAAACTAAAAATATTTCTTGCTGGAAAGAAAACACCAATATTGGAGATAAATTATTTTTAGGCAAAAATCTGCACTACAGCACATAAAAGAATAGTTACACTAACTTATTTAGAGTTCCTGATAAAGTGACCCTATCAAAGAAGTAATACTTTCATGCAGACCTCGTCTTTTAACTATGCAATCATGTAGAAAATAAGGCAATGGCTGGTTTACTTCTACACATTTGTTTTCTAACCTTTCCCTTCATTTACATTTTAGACACCCACCATTAATTTTAAAAAACATGGAATAACTATACCTTTGTGCTGTCAGCAGTTATAAATTCTGCACTAAATATTCTCTCATTTTGACGACCACGGTTTTTCATATCATAGTACCGCGATTCACACTGTTGTACGGAAACATCAGCAATATCTATTTTTAAAAAACGCATAATCAAAAAACTCTTCAGAAAGCTGTAAAGCAGGAGAAGGCAAGTATATAATTGAAGGCTAAAAGTATTTTATTTGGCAACTGCTTATCACAACTACTCAGAGATCTGCATAGGGTATGCTAAAAAATCACTGTACATAACCAAAACACTTAGGAAACAAAGAAAAGCATTTGCACCTTATGTGCAAAAAGATTTCATAATTTAATATTAAATATTTACATGAGGAAGAGATGTGTATTTTTCTTAAAACTAGAGCTGTGTCACATTCTTGGCTTAACTCAAAAGTTTTTAATTTTTAAAAAAATGATTTAGTACACTACTTTTTTGTAACATGACAACTTTCAATTTGAATTCTTAATGCTGTGAAGAAAAGGACTATCAGTAATTTTATTCTGACCATAAAAAACTTTTTAAGAATGCTTACCTAACACAACTATTTACACATGTTTTGGAAAACAAAAAGGAGGCTGTGCTGCCATCTCTAGGTCAATACTGGGATTGCTTTTTACCATTTATTGTTAGTGAGCTAAAGGAAGTAATCATGTCAGCTATACTAAGCAGGCAGTGAATACAAATATAAGGGGTGACAGCCTTGGAAAACCCTAATTTAGACTTTTGAATAGCTGCAGAAAAGTATTCCTGAAAGCAATAAACAACCATATCTGAACAAAAGACTTGAAAACCACTCTTAACACTGCAACCTCGTCTTTCAGAATTAAAGAACTCTCAGCAAGCTATTTGAGTAGATGCCTTCACAGATAAAGTTTTACATTAAATCTGAAGACAACCCCAGGAGCCATCTCAATTAAGTAATTTGCAGAGTGAATTTTTACTAAAAATAGTGCTTGCCATACCACAGGATATAATAATTGTAAAATACCTGAACTTAAAAAGGACAAGCAGCTCAAGCCAAAACAATGAAGAATTCAAGCTGCAATCACATTAAATGAAATAGCAACTTCCAAAGGTCAAGCCCTGGAATGTGTATCTAGCATAGAGACAGAGCAAAATGGTAAGGGATGGAGGGGACATTCTGTTTGTTATTGTTTCTGTATAACTTTTTGTAACTTGCTATGAAAATACAGTACTGGAATGCTAACAGCTAAATTAAAGACAATTAAAGACAATTGCAGAGTTTTTCAACGTAAGCAGATGACATATGATATATCATATACCGTATATGGCATCAATGCTGAACATGTGGCCCTCCATATGCTATTGAACTACAATTTCCATCATCCTATGCTGATTAGGCCTAATTGGAAATGCATATCTAATATTCTTAGGGCAACAGGTTGGCAAAGCCTGGCTAATGGCATTGCAGACCAGTTTTGCTAAATAGTTGGAACTGAAATAACAGTTTATGCATTTCCAAATATTAAGTGATTCAGTGTTTAAATCAAGTTCCTTGCGAAGAAGATACAGAACAAAATGAAACTGCCAAACCCTTAAGATAATCCACGAAGTCTCTGGTCCATGTATCCTTACCATGGCAAGGCTGGTAGGTTCAGGCAAGCAGCAGGACTCTTCTATGGAGGTACCCATATACCGGAAGAAACATGGCTTCCAATGTGAATTTTTAGTTGCTAAAAAATTGAGTTTTATGAATAATAAACCCATATCAAATTTGCCTTCTTACCTGTACACACAAGCCTACTAATTCTGCCTTTTCTCCATTTTAGCAAGTCCCCACCTTTGCCACATCCCAAGTCTAAAACTGCAATGCTTTGCCTTCTTTGCCGCACCCTCTCAAGGAATTCACCTAGGAAAGAAAAGACACATAAAATCTTTAGCATAAATAAAAAAATACATCTATTGTGCATTTCCTTTTGTAATTCTGGGAGTTTTACCATCTCATGAGTAACTTAAACAAAAAGTTGCACTCCACTAAAAGCAAAGAAAATTCATTTGTCTGAGATAAATTTAAAATGTAAGCATGGAAAAGGCATTTACAATACTATCCTATGCATGCCTATTCAGAAATAAGTTCTGCTGAATTCACTGGAAATTATTCCCAGGTAAATGTATAGGTTTGGCATCTATTTTTTGTTATCTCTTAAAGAAAAAATATTGTAGTTTAGCTCACAATAATTTTGCAATTACAAGTTCATAGCACTTAAAACTGAGAGCCAGAGACCCCAATAGATGTAGGAAATACATATCTAAATATAGTGTAATTATTTTATTTATTACTAGATTCATACGCCGTCTCAAGGTTCTCTTCATTTTATCCTAACAACACTGTGAGGCAGGTTAAGCTTAGAGAAAGTGGCTAGCTCAATATCATCCAGTAAACTCCAGGCCCTAGTCCAACACTCAATCATAGAATTCACTCAAATCACTCAAACAATAAATTAGTATTACATTAAGGAGCACTGTACAGAGTAAACATGTTAACATTATAATGGTTCTTTTGCTTTAGATATTAGGTTTCATATTTGGGATTCAAAAATCAAGTGCAAGATCTGACCCACCATACCTAACTGTACTACTAATGTAGCTTTTTCTTCAATCCCAACAAAGTAGCATCTGAAAATATGAATACACTAGAAGTATATATATTTCAAAATATATAGCCATACCAATGAGCACACTCTTTATCCAGTTGTTAAAATTCCGAAGATAGAAAATGCGACTCATACTACGCTGTTCCAATCCAACTTCTTCAAGCTTATTATAATGTGCTGCTACAGTTTCAGTATGCTGCACAAGAACATCAAATAAAAGATAAAGTGAAAAATATGAAGCTTTATATGCATTCATTTGCTACTTAGTGGTAGCATTATGTGCTATGAACAGCACATTATGCACTATGAACAGTACAAAAAAATAAGCTTTATACAAACATAAAACAACACCACTGATTTGTAGGTAGAGTATCTGGTTTTGATGTAGAAATCTAGAATGAAATCACTTGGTAAATAAGAACGTTACTAGATGATCAACAAATTATTGTACTTAAAAAACCTTAGAAATACTGTAACTTAAATAACCTTGGAAAGTTAATAGTACTATAAAAATAATAGCATGTCTCATGCAACTAATTAGATTACCTTGAACTCTATCCAGCTTTTTCCAGCTTCCTACCCCACCCAGAAAGAATTTTTTTTAGGAATAAACATATAAAAGTATTGTTTCATACAAAATTCCTAAGATTAAACAGCACATAGGGCGAGATCCAATGTAGCACAAGCAGGAGTTGACCTATGCAGTGAAACTTTTCCTTTCACCCACTTCCTGCTGGGTGCGCTCCCAAAATCTGCTCCCAAGGGTTGGAGGAACCTTCCCAAAATCTGTTTTAGAACTTGTAGATACCCAGCTGGAGAACCAAGAAGAGAAACTGCAAGTCCAATCATGCAAGCAAGCAGTTTTAACAGGAGATCATCTGTATGTTCAGTCTGCATGCCATTAAGACAAATTTAATCATTTATTGTGAACATAAAGATTGCTCCTGCTTTACTCTCCATCTGTGTGATCAAAGAATTATGACTCCTTATTTAGCATTACAACCTATCAAACCTTAGCTTCACATGCAATCCATACAGCAAGAATAAGATAGTCAGCTCAGATGTAATGCTAAGTCGGGAGTCACAATTTGTTTCTTGTACCAGGAAGAGCCAAGCAGGAGCCATTTGACTATGTTTTGTCATGACACATGAATGCAAACAAAGACGAAGTCTGTAGGAAGCTTGTGACCCATTAGATGATGTTGGACTCCAACTCCCTTCAGCCCCAAGCATAGCCAATAAGGGACTATGGAAACTGTAGTCCAAAAACATCCAGAGGAATAAGGAAACACATCCCTGGATTAAGGAAATAAAGAGTAGCTTTTTTTCCCCTATTAGTGCTGCTATAGTTCAAGAATAAAGACTGAACTGCTATGGAAACACTTACTCTTTTCTTTGTTGGGCTTTGGTCAAGATCAGGATCCCCTCTTCTTTTTCTTGCTCTCCTGCTGTCCACATCTCCCTTTTCAGTTGTGTCACAATATTCTTTATTTATTGCTGCTTTATTTTCTTCCACCGTGACAGCAGGCTTTATCTCTAGGTCTGGGGAAGCATCTCTCTTTGCTTCTTCAACCAAGTTCTTTCCAGCTTCTGGAACCTCCAAACTGGCTGTGTCAGTAACACTAGCCTGTGGAAAGAGAGTCATGTTGGTATGGAAGAAAAATTCCTTAGCTCAATCTGTATATAAAGTTGATGACCTTGATCAATGTGTGTTACAACTAAACAGACATTTTCTGCCTACAGTGCACAAATGCTTCAAAGAGAAAGAGGCTTCAAAATTGCTGTTTGAAACACTCACCATTTTATCTGCAGGAACCTCTTCAGATTCAGATTCAAATTTCATCTTTTTCAGTCTTTTGTCATCAAGAGCACTCCCATCTCCCTTATCTTCATCACATGTACTAGAAGTTTTACCATCATTTGCTATGATAGAGGAATCAGCCTTTGAGTCCTTAGCAGTTGCGCTATCAGCTTCTTCAAATTTCTTTCTTTTTTTCTTTCCGCTGTCTAGTAACTCAGCCATGCTTCCAATAAATATTATTGTGTTATAAATATCTGTAAACAGAGTTATATTTTTTCTGTTGTAAGACAAGTCTTCAGACCCCCAATCTGTTATAATTGATATAATTAACATGATAAACCGGATGTGGTCATGGTTTTACACTGCATGTTAAATGGAGTTCTTGTTATGTTTAAAATCGGAATGCTAAAATGTGCTCATTTGTGCCTAACTTGATTTTGAATCCCAAGATGTTTAAATCTTTTTTTATATATATAAAAATCATTTGTGTATTGAGCCTCTTTGTCGAAAGACAAAGACTCAAGGTGGCATTTACATTTTCCATGAGAAAACTAAAGTAGTTCATGGAAATATCTACTGTACTTAAAGCATCTATTTCAGCAATCCAAACTTCTTCCCACAAAGCCCTTGGCCAAGGCAAACAGGCTGTTTAGCAATATGTATTATTATGCTCTCTTGTGTATTTTGCTATCTTCCAATATGGTCTATTCCATTACTGTGTCCCCCACCTAGTATTATTGTGACCACTGGGCAGCTGGGGGAGGTTGACCATAACTTCCATACAAACTCCTATTTATTAATTTTTGTATGCCTGCAAACTTGGGGGTTCCCTGAGGCTGCTCATCTCTTTTTGTTTCGGTGGTCCGTTTTGTCTACAATCCCGCGAGCGCCCCTCAGTTGAGTTTGCCATTAAAGGGAACGACCACCTCCACACCCCAAACAATGCCATGCACGCCTACTCGAAAAGGGCAGGGGGGGGAAGGCCCGCTGTGCTCAAGGAGATAACTCCCAGCAAAAATCACGTTCAGACTGAAGACTGCCTAAGTTTCCTGGGAACCAGGCCAAAGCAGAAGCAAGCAGCCCTTCACGTCGCTCTGAACCGAGGATTTGAAACCGCAGCTCCGGAGCGCATTGTGAGCGCCAGCAAAAGCTACGGGCCCCGCAACGCAGGGCTGTCGGGCCCAACAGCTACAGGCGCTCCCTTCGCGGGTCCCATGGCGTGGAAACCTCCCGCCCCCGATTCCAGAGGCCTCTCACACTCCGAAGGGAGAGGCGAGAGAGGCCCGTTATTATTATCCAAATAGCCACAACTCTTCCCCTCCCCCACCACCGACCGTTTCTCCTATAAGGCCTCAGAAAAACTAGACGGTGCGAGGAGGCGGCGACGGCGTAGGCCCAAACTTACGCCCGGCACAACGCGCCTAACTCTGCCCGGCCACGAGGACGCCGCCGACGCCTCTCCGCCCCGAACCTCAGACCCTGCGAGCGGCCCCGCTGCGCAGCCACCTTCCTCACCCGCCAAAGTTGAGTTTTTCTACCGTCCCGCTCTCAGGAAACGAGGCGCAGTTTTGCATCCGGGTCATCCACGCGCGCCTTCCTCCTCCTCCTCCGTAAGAAGTGGGCGGGCGCGCCTACTTGGGCATACGTGCCAAGCGTGCCTCCCTTTCCCTCTCCACCAAGACGCGGCAAGAAATGCGGCTGGCCGGGAAGGACTACAAGCCCCAGAGGCACCCCGCGAGGAGCATGCGCAGCAGCGCGCTCCCCTCGCGGAGCAGCTGGGACTGCAAATGGCACGTTGCTCGTATGGGGGTCAGTGGAGGGGAGGAGAGAAGTGAGCCTAGAGCGACCTCCCGCTGCTTCGCGCCTGTGGTGGGATGTTGCTCTCTTCGAAAGGTAGCGAATTATTTTTATTAGTATTATTCCGGGGCGGGGGGAGGACGTATGAGGGAGAGGAGTTGCTGCAGCTTCTTATTTCTCTTCTTCCCGCGTTTTGTGGCGTCTTGTGGGCCCAGTTTGGTGCGCGGGCTCCTCGTTCCTCTTATTTCTTCGGAAGTCCTGCTGGTTTTTCCAGAGGAGGCAACTCCCCTCCTCACACTCTCTCTCCATGAAGGGAAAGCTGCAGGGATCGGGGCGGCCGGCGTTGTTCGGCTAGCTGAGAGAAAGCTGCGTCTCCCAGGTCGCCACACCCACCAGGTGCAAGGCTAAATCCCGCTCGGTATCGACCGAGGCAATGGCTAATACCTCAGTGGCTTCGCTCAATGGTCGGGCAACGACCGCAGCCCTTAAGACTGTGGGTGAAAGGTCGCCGCGTTTGGATTGCCGGCGGGCGGGGGGGGGGGCAGTAAGGAGTGTATAAAATCACGCAGGGCGGAGAGAAAGTAAGGAAGGGACAGGTTTTTCCTTCCCCTCAGGGGTGCCAACTTGAATAAAATACAGTGATACCTCGGGTTAAGTACTTAATTCGTTCCGGAGGTCCGTTCTTAACATGAAAGTGTTCTTAACCTGAAGCACCACTTTAGCTAATGGGGCTTCCTGCTGCCACCGCTTCTTATCCTGAAGCAAAGTTCTTAACCTGAAGCACTATTTCTGGGTAGTGTGTAACCTGAAGCGTATGTAACCTGAAGCGTATGTAACCTGAAGCGTATGTAACCTGAGGTACCACTGTACTGCGGGGGGGGGGTAGGTAAGCCCCACCCGGCATAATCAATCACAAAACGTGGTGCACGCTCACTATTTGAACGGCAATGCCCCATCAACTTTGCAGGGCGGCCCCCTCAAACATTTTAATGGAGGGGGGGTGCCATAGGGATTTCGGGCCCTAGGAGTTGGCTCCTATGCTTCCCCTCATAATACAGGGACCCAGGTTCATTGAATGAAGCTGGGGGTTGAGAGGTTCAGGCCGGGCGCAAGAAAGGGCTTCCTCACTGAGCGCATAGTTAAAATGTAGACTTTGGCGCCACAAAGGTGTGACGGGGACCCCCAGCTGAAATTAACTGAAAGAAATGTTTCGTGTCCAATTTGTGGGGTGGGTTTGGTTTTTTGTTGTTGTTTTTAAAGGCCGGTGGTCATGATGGCTGCACGTTTCCTCCAAATGGGGTCAGAAGCTCCAGGCCACTGAACACACCACATTATGCAGCCTATGAAAGTGTTTGTGGTATGCCTCTTCAGTGATAAAACAAAAAAAGTCATCGTGAAGCAAAGGAGCTTTTGAATTTATCAGAACTCTTTTTTCAGGCTGTATGTTAAACAAAACAACAACAAAAAGGCCCGAAGAAGACCAAGGAGATAATGTCAGACACTCTAGGAAGCAAATGGCACTAAATGACAGGCTTCCAAACAAATGTTCATAGATTCAGACTAATGGAATCCCATCCACCCCCTAGCTCTCATAGCTCTGCTGTATATGTCATTTAGCAGTTTGTTTTCTTTTGCATACTGTTGTGATCACTTCAAAAATGAGTGTTGCATTTCTAGTGAATTGTTTAAAATGCTTGTGGTAGCTTTTCAGGGGGTTTTATGTAGACTGGAAAATAATTAGGCCTTATTAACCTAGTATACAGTACTTGTCAGCCTGTGGCTCTGCCATCTGATATCACCCGAAGATTGACCTTGAGTGTGTAGAAGTAACAAAAGTAACACAGCTGCAGAGGTAGGCTTGTGACTGTCAATCAAAACAATTATTCTTCAGTAAAACAGCGTAGTACTCAATTCACCAAACACCTCTTCGTCTATCTGGTGTGTAGAATAAGTAAGTGAAATCAGAGGGGGAAATTTTCCTAGAGTCCAGCTCTTCCCAACCAGGTTTACAAGTGGTCATTCTCATGTCCCTGTGCATACCTTTTTCTTTAGCAAGCGAGAGACCTGACATGAATTAATGTACTGTATTATGGATTATTATGGACCATCTGAAACCTCAAATGCTGAATATTTCTATATCTGTGCTCAGTGAAGTAGGTGTATGGAATTAATCCATGTTTGCCTTGAAGTTTATGAAATTTCAAGGCAGCCTTGAGCACCAACTTCATTCTGGAAGTCTGGGAAGCTTCAACACTGCTTCTGAGATCTAGTTGGCTAGGAAGCCTTGTATGGGTGAGCTATATCCAGCCTATCCCCAAATCAATTTTATAAATACTGTGTACCCTTCAATAAATGCTGTTAGCATTTTTTCTACAGTTTAGGTATTGGATGCCTTCAATAGGGTAAGCTGTCTGTGTAGATCACCATCCCATCTCCAGCCTGTCCGTTAATGGTTAGCTGGTTGCTATACTATGTCAAATAATCAGCTGGAACAAAGTGGGATAGCTCTGGCCTGGAGGCTTTTCCTAACTAGGTATCTCTAGTCAAAGGTAATGGTACCATCATATGCCAGATGAAAAATTTGTTCTACTGATCCTTGCTTCCTTGAAATATGTCCTCACTTTTATGTAGGTTTTACTCTAGCTGGAAGCTGAAGAATCCTTACACCGAATCGGTGGTCTGGTCCAGCGGCTTTGGCCTTTGAAGCATCAGAAGTACAATGACTTGATCAGGAGCCTAATCAAACAAGTGATAAACTTTTAAGGATAAAGGCATTGTCCCTGTGATAGACTTTCTGTTTTTAAGAGTATTGGGAAAAGGTAAGCAATTCCTT
The DNA here is from genome assembly GCF_027172205.1 of Podarcis raffonei. NCBI lineage: Eukaryota > Metazoa > Chordata > Lepidosauria > Squamata > Lacertidae > Podarcis > Podarcis raffonei. Next base: position 50,679,957 of record NC_070608.1, on the reverse strand, counting down.
TTTCTGTGTGTGAATAACCTAGCAATATGGTATTGGGACTGAAATTTTTTTGGCTAAGAAGTGACCAGATATTTTGAGATGTTATTCTAGAAAGTTGTTGTTGTTGTTTAGTCGTGTCCGACTCCTCATGACCCCATGGACCAGAGCACGCCAGGCACTCCTGTCTTCCACTGACTCCTGCAGTTTGGTCAGACTCACGTTTGTAGCTTCAAGAACACTGTCCAACCATCTCGTCCTCTGTCGTCCCTTTCTCCTTGTGCCCTCCATCTTTCCCAACATCAGGGTCTTTTCCAGGGAGTCTTCTCTTCTCATGAGGTGGCCAAAGTATTGGAGCCTCAGCTTCACGATCTGTCCTTCCAGTGAGCACTCAGGGCTGATTTCCTTAAGAATGGAAAGGTTTGATCTTCTTGCAGTCCATGGGACTCTTAAGAGTCTCCTCCAGCACCATAATTCAAAAACATCAATTCTTTGGCGATCAGCCTTCTTTATGGTCCAGCTCTCACTTCCATACATCATAACTTTAACTATACGGACCTTTGTTGGCAAGGTGATGTCTCTGCTTTTTAAGATGCTGTCTAGGTTGTCATTGCTTTTCTCCCAAGAAGCAGGTGTCTTTTAATTTCGTGACTGTTGTCACCATCTGCAATGATCATGGAGCCCAAGAAAGTAAAATCTCTCACTGCCTCCATTTCTTCCCCTTCTATTTGCCAGGAGGTGATGGGCCCAGTGGCCATGATCTTCGTTTTTTTGGTGTTGAGCTTCAGACCATATTTTGCGCTCTCCTCTTTCACCCTCATTAAAGGGTTCTTTAATTCCTCCTCACTTTCTGCCATCAAGGTTGTGTCATCTTCATATCTGAGGTTGATATTTTTTCCGGCAATCTTAATTCCAGCTTGGGATTCATCCAGCCCAGCCTTTTGCATGATGAATTCTGCATATAAGTTAAATAAGCAGGGAGACAACATACAGCCTTGTCGTACTCCTTTCCCAATTTTGAACCAATCAGTTGTTCCATATCCAGTTCTAACTGTAGCTTCTTGTCCCACATAGAGATTTCTCAGGAGACAGATGAGGTGATCAGGCACTCCCACTTCTTTAAGAACTTGCCATAGTTTGCTGTGGTCGACACAGTCAAAGGCTTTTGCATAGTCAATGAAGCAGAAGTAGATGTCTTTCTGGAACTCTCTAGCTTTCTCCATAATCCAGCGCATGTTTGCAATTTGGTCACTGGTTCCTCTGCCCCTTTGAAATCCAGCTTGCACTTCTGGGAGTTCTCGGTCCACATACTGCTTAAGCAGTATACTGCATAACCTTGCTAGCATATGAAATGAGTGCAATTGTGTGGTAGTTGGAGCATTCTTTGGCACTGCCCTTCTTTGGAATTGGGATGTAGACTGATCTTCTCCAATCCTCTGGCCACTGCTGAGTTTTCCAAATTTGCTGGCAATATTGAGTGTAGCACCTTAACAGCATCATCTTTTAAAATTTTAAATAGTTCAGCTGGAATATCATCACTTCCACTGGCCTTGTTATTAGCAGTGCTTTCTAAGGCCCATTTGACTTCACTCTCCAGGATGTCTGGCTCAAGGTCAGCAACCACACTACCTGGGGTGTAAGACATCCATATCTTTCTGGTATAATTCCTCTGTGTATTCTTGCCACCTCTTCTTAATGTCTTCTGCTTCTGTCAGGTCCTTACCACTTTTGTCCTTTATTATGGTAATCTTTGAACGAAATGTTCCTTTCATATCTCAAATTTTATTGAACAGATCTCTGGTTTTTCCCATTCTATTGTTCTCCTCTATTTCTTTGCATTGCTCGTTTAAGAAGGCCTTCTTGTCTCTCCTTGCTATTTTTTGGAAATCTGCATTCAATTTCCTGTATCTTTCACTATCTCCCTCACATTTTGCTTGCCTTCTCCCTCCCGCTATTTGTAAGGCCTCGTTGGACAGCCACTTTGCTTTCTTGCATTTCCTTTTCATTGGGATGGTTTTCGTTGCTGCCTCCTGTATAATGTTATGAGCCTCCATCCATAGTTCCTCAGGCACTCTGTCCACCAAATCTAAATCCTTAAACCTGTTCCTCACTTCCACTGTGTATTCATAAAGGATTTGATTTCGATTGTATCTTACTGGTCCAGTGGTTTTTCCTGCTTTCTTCAGTTTAAGCTTGAATTTTGCTATAAGAAGCTGATGATCTGAGCCACAGTCAGCTCCAGGTCTTGTTTTTGCTGACTGTATAGAGCTTCTCCATCTTTGGCTGCAGAGAATATAATCAAATCTGATTTCTATGCTGCCCATCTGGTGATGTCCATGTGTAGAGTCGTCTCTTGTGTTGTTGGAAAAGAGTGTTTGTGATGACCAGCTTGTTCTCTTGACAGAACTCTATCAGCCTTTGCCCTGCTTCATTTTGAATTCCAAGGCCAAACTTGCCAGTTGTTCCTTTTATCTCTTGATTCCCTACTTTAGCATTCCAATCCCCTATAATGAGAAGACCATCCTTCTTTGGTGTCATTTCTATAAGGTGTTGTAAGTCTTCATAGAATTGGTCAATTTCAGTTTCTTCAGCACCAGTAGTTGGTGCATAAACTTGGATTACTGTGATGTTAAAAGGTCTGCCTTGGATTCGTATCAAGATCATTCTATCATTTTTGAGATTGCATCCCAGTACAGCTTTCACCCCTCTTTTGTTGACTATCAAGGCCACTCCATTTCTTTTACGGGATTCTTGTCCACAGTAGTAGATATGATGGTCATCTGAACTGAATTCGTCCATTCCCATCCATTTTAGTTCACTGATGTCCAGGATGTCAATATTTATTCTTGCCATCTCATTTTTGACCACATCCAACTTACCAAGGTTCATGGTTCTTACATTCCAGGTTCCTATGCAATATTTTTCTTTACAGCATTGGACTTTCCTTTCACTTCGAGGCATATCCACAACTGAGTGACCTTTCGGCTTTGGCCCAGCCGCTTCATCAGCTCTGAATCTACTTGTACTTGTCCTCTGCTCTTCCTCAGTAGCATGTTGGACGCCTTCTGACCTGAGGGGCTCATCTTCTGGCGTCATAACTTGTATATGCCTGTTGTCTTTGTCCATGGAGTTTTTCTTGGCAGGGATACTGGAGTGACTTGCCAGTTCCTGCTCCAGGTGGATCACGTTTGGTCAAAACTCTCCACTATGACTTGTCCATCTTTGGTGGCCCTGCACGGCATAGCTCATAGCTTCTCTGAGTTATTCAAGCCCCTTCGCCACGGCAAGGCAGTGATCCATGAAGGGGTTCTAGAAAGTGGTTGCTACTAATTCAGTAGTAAACTAAGGATTTAATCACAATATTTATAGATAACGTGAATTCCCTATGGAACTTGTATTCATAATATGACTCAAAAATCTGCAGAACAAATTAAGTTAGTTTTGAGAGAAGTTATTAATCTGTTCCAACTCTTACTTGAGATGAAAGTTTACTCAGTTTTGATTTAGCATAAATTGATACCTGACCACTAGTGGCATTATTGTATACACATACAGCACTAATAAAATCATAGTTGGAATGAATCATATTCTAATTCAATTCATGCTCAGTACAGGACCTGCAATGCAGGATGCAACTACTACAGCATCTCTGGCAGATGGCTGAAATACATTCAGCTAAGGAGAGCCGCTCTTAAATTTAGCCAGTACATTAGCTCTTAGGCCTAATTTGTGTTTGTGTCACATTGTGAAACAGACAGCTCCAGCAAGTGAGTAAGAGAGCACTTTATATTTAGCTTGGTTGTATAGGGAATAGGAAGTAAAAGAAAATTAAGGCAACTTAGCTACAGTGAATGGTATGAAAGTAACCAACATTTTTAAAATATGCTTAGAAAATGTGTGGGATGAGGATCTAAAATTTCTTTTTATTGGAATTGCTTTGCTGTTTGATCAATAGATATTCTAAGAGATATTTTTAGGAGCAGGGAATAAAGGGTAACAAAGGTTTACTGGTCAATTACAGTAAGTTTGCCACACTAGTTGTAATCTAAGGAAGGTGCAGTAGAGGGCAGACCGTAACTTCAAATCAATCTATCTAATTCCTCATCTGAGACAACATTACTAAAGCGCTGATCTTCAACCCCAATAAAATAATTAATAGAAACAAATACTTGGCCTTTTGTGACTCTTGCATGCATGTATACATACATATATAAGTCACAGCTGAAAACTAAAAGACCTTCCAGAACTGTGTCTCATGTAGTTGGAGAAATTATTGTGAAAGCCATGGTATATGCATAGAAAAGTTTAGGCATATATTCTGGGATCTTTAGCTCTTAAAATGTTCAAGATTTAGTAGGCAGTTGCTGCTTTTATGATTATCAAAAGTGTGTTCCTCTGAACCAAAGCCATGTCACATTACATGTTTGTACATTTATGTTACATGCATGCACACACATGAAATCATCAAGAAGTATGAACATTGTGAACCCAGAAAAGAATGGCACCACTAGGTTAGCTGCATGTTAGTGAAATCAAGTCTGATTAAAAAGGCAGGCAGTTAAAGTTGACCTGGAAAATTGGATTTCTGGAGCAGCCATATTCTTGACGATTAAATGAGTGGGTTGTGAAGATAGAGTGGCCTTGGACCACACTTGCAAATTAGTCACTTGCTTGTGGTAAACTAAAAGTGCATTCAGGCAACTGGGTGTCTAGAATGGAAAATTCTGTCAACAACTTAGGACTCAGTTGTTTTCTAAAATCTCAGTTCAGTTTTTAAGTGCTTTACATTACAGAATGAGTGACAACCTAATTTCCAGCTATGTTTCCTTGCCATAAACCCATGCACCATCTCAGCAGTAGCAAGCACCCCCTGTCTTTCCACCCACAGCCCTGCCTGTGGTAGTTTTTTCATACCCCATTCTAGTTATTTCATTCTCCATGCTCTAGGAGAGAAGGAGAATTTACTTTGACTTTTGCAAAAAGCACTGCAGTATCTCAATTCTGCTTCATACAGAAACCCTATATAGCACAGTTCAAAACTGCATTCAAAAAACGATGGTGAAGTCTTTGCTTGTTTTATTCCTTTTTTATTTACAGATGCGGGGTTCATTACGTCACAAATTCTTGCTCCATGACAAGTTCCCCAGGCTTATAGCTTGTTAAATGAAGTTCAAATTCCGCTTGTGAAGAAGTTTCGAAACAAAGCCTGGGGAACTTGTCGTGGAGCAAGGGGAAGTTGTGAAGTAACGCACCCCACACCCGCAAATAAACAAGGAATCAAGCGAGCAAAGACTTCATGGTTTTTTGAATGCAGTTTTGAATTGTGTTCTATAATACTTCATTTACCCCCCCTCCCTTTTGTATAATTTCAAACAAAAACCCAACGGGAAAGGAACAACTCTTGTCTTTTTCCTCTGTGGAGGAAAGAAGCAGTAGATGTTTCTCTTCCTGTTTAGTTTTAGCATGAGATGGTTCCCCAAAAATCTTCCTACAGGCAATGTCCTTCCTATACTCTGTAGAGGGAAAGAGAGGTGGTTTCTATCCTGCAAGTTGAGCTTTTTACAGAAAACTCCTGCAATGTCTATCTACAGCTTCTTGTAAAAACCCAACAGGGAGAGAACCAAGGGGACAAAGGTGTAGTTTCTTTCCTTTTCTGACAGGTTTTTGCAGGAGCCAGCAGCAAACCATTGCTTTTGATTTCTGCAAAAGCCCTACTCTCAGGAGAGCAACAACCTTCCTTTCACCCACCCACCCAATTGGAAGGGAGGAATAGTTGGACTGTTGTAGAATGTTAGCATTACAAAGTGCTGTTTGTACCTTTTTCAGAAACACATGGTGGCAATGGGCTTCGCTTGTAAACACAGCCAAAATTTGCAGGCTGATGAATAATTGTACTAATATTAATTATCCTCTTTTGAGCAAAGTTTTTACCATTGTGGTATAACAATGTAACAGTTGATTTCAGTGTATTACAGCAGCCTACAATGTATTTGTTATTAATTTTAACAGTTTTCCTTTCAACGTTTCTTAGGAGCTGTATATAACAGTATCTTCAATATGCTGTTGCCATCAACCAAAATGCATAAACCATTTCAGCTGGTGTACAGGACATATTGGATGCCTTATCGCAGCTGTATCTTTCCATTCTTAAAAGGAAAAGCCTCCTTGCTTAATACTAGACAGAAAATGGTTTCCTTGGCGTTGAGCTCCCAGCACCAGTGTCTACATGCATCTGCTGCTGTTTGGGTTTCCAAAGAAAGGCAATTCTTGGGCATGGCATCATCCCAACTAGAAGACCATCGCAATAAAGAACTGGAAAGAGAAATTCATACCAAACCATCTGGTAACTTAGCCCAGAAAGACTCTGTAGAACCAAATTCTGTAGAGCTTGATCCCTTACAAGACAAATCTATTAGTCTCGTGCAGAGATTCAAGAGAACTTTTAAACAGTATGGCAAAGTTATGATTCCAGTGCATCTTTTGACTTCCAGCATATGGTTTGGAATTTTTTACTATGCAGCTTTAAAGTAAGTGATGAACTCATAATCACTATATTTATTAGTCTTAAGCAAATCTTTACAGTAATGCGCCCAATCACTTATGCAGTGTATGAGATATATATACACACACACAAATATGCACACACAACCTTCCATTACAGATATTATTAAAACCCCAAGTTCTAAAAGCATATGTAGAATGTAATGGTCTATTCCAGTAATATTCCATCCAATTTCTTAATTTTTATCATGCATTTTGTTATGGTGGTCACCCAACTTGGATTAGGCTGCAACTCAGGTATGTGTCCCATATCACCAGTTGAGGACAAGATATTCTGTTGCACATAACATTCCAATATTTTAAAGAGTATGTATGTGTAAATCACTAATGCTTGTACTTCAGGTGCACAATTTTCCTTCCAAAATGATGGGACTATCTGGGAAAGTACTCTAGAAGTTTTCTCTGTGTCATATTTTTGAAGTCTTTTTCTTTTTCTACATTTTCTATTCATTGTGAAGTCATGTACATTGCCGCTCTTGTTCTCTGGTACCTGGTTATAGAGCTCTGTACCTTGCACTTTGATTTCAGTATCAGAGATGAACTGAGCTTATAGACTTATATACAGAAGTCCACTCCTGGGTGCTTTCTTCATTTCAACAGCATAATTTAGGCTACAGAAGTCATTTTGATATTGCTATTGTTAAACAACTAAGTCTAAAACCCTTGAATATTCTATTGAAAATCAACCAGAAATCTGACAGTTGATCTTGATCTTCTGGTTTAAAGTATTACAACTGGGAATATCTTCTGAATGATCTCTCTTGACATTTTCCTCTTCATTGGCCATTAATGCTTGAATCTGCACTTTATACTGGTGCAATAAAAGTGTGATTGATTGCAATACAGTAAGCCCTCAACTTATACAGGAGTTACTTTCCGGGCATTGCACCTGAAGCCAAAATTGGTTACAGTCAAAACCCATTGAGTGCAATAGTGGGTGAGATTGCCCCCAACATGTCTGCCCCCTTTTATTTTTTAATGTTCAAGTGCATAAAGCTGAATGAGTGTTCAGTTAAATGTGCATAGGTTGCAAGTGTACTGTATTTATTGTTAAATATAAAAATCTTTTATTCTGCAGTCTTGTCAGAATAAATGTTTATAAGGTTGTTAGTACTTTATTCATTTTAATCTCTTTCTTTCACAGAGGAATAAATGTTGTTCCTTTCCTCGAATTCATAGGGTTGCCTGAAAGCATTGTAAATATTCTAAAGCATTCTCAGAGTGGTAACGCGTTAACTGCCTATGCAATGTATAAGGTAAGTACTTGCAAAGATTTCTTAATTTCATCTGCAACCTTGTCCATAAAAATATTGATCATGTAATCGTATAATGAAGGGGCTACAGCCCACTGATTAACCCTGCAGTCTGTTATGACCAAGGCTGTGAACTTCTGAAATAAAGGTCACAGCTGTGAATAAATTTATCAAAGTAGACCTTGCCACAAGAGCTCAGGGTAGGTAACAATCCTGTGGTTATGAAGAAGACAGATTCCAAGTCAACATTTTGGCAAAGGAAGGGAACAATTGGAAATACTATTTACAGGGCATCATGAGAGATTTAAATGTGGACATAAAGCATTTTAAGAGTTGTACGTATGAAATAAGTGGGTATTTTTAACAGTTTTCTGTAAACTGTACGTAATGTAGCTGAAGAACACCTTACTTTACCTGCCTGCCATTCTTTATTTTCTCTCTAAGTCCATCCTCTCTAGCAAAACGTGGTGTAAAATTTGACTCTTCACCATTGTCAAACACTTGTGTCACAGTAAGGAACGAAAGACCTCTCAGTTGTTGACGCATGTGGGTTTAGGCAATTATGGGATATTCTCTGCTTTGCTGTGTTGCTCCAGGAACCTTATTTACACTAACTTGTAATTCCAGACTTGCAAAAAGGCCAGTCATTTTGTTGTCCTTTAAGCTGCTAGCTATTTCCCCACTCTTGGCTGTGCTTTTTCATTTCTTATCACCTTGTTATAATGAAGAAAGCCTGTTGAACAGCAAAGTTGCTTGGCTGATTTTACATGTGCTTATTTATCTCTGTGTGTCGCTGCATGAAAGTGCTTTCATTTATCATCAGTGCAGCCAGGGGTGAGGAACTTCCAGATGCTCAACTCTCTAAGTTGCATCTTTCCTGACCATTGGCCATGTTGGTTTGGGCTGATGGGAGTTGTAGTAGTTCTGGAGGGCCACATATTTTCCTTTCTGAGAAAGGTCATGCATGTTCTTCCTCTCCTCAGAATTAGAACCTGTAAGTTCTGGAGGCAATAGAAGATCAGTCCTTCCATTAGTGTGTCACCATGGAAATATAACACAGCACTAATGGTGTTGGTTTGTCCTTTTTGCATTTATTTGTAAGACCAGTTGAATGCATTAAAAGGAGTGCTTGTGAACCAATGAGACACTAGCTTAAACCATGATACTGGTGAACTTTTGAGTGGCAAGGCACTTCCTCCATTTCCCATATGTGAAATGGGAATAATAATGCCATACCTCGGCAGATTTGTTCTGAGAATGAACAAGATGAAAGTGCTAGATACAGTGGTGCCTCACAAGACGAAATTAATTCTTTCTGCGAGTTTTTTCGTCTTGCGAATTTTTCGTCTTGCAAAGCACGGTTTCAAAATAAGTTTTGGAAAAGCTTCAGAAATCACCAAAGTCAACAAAAACCTCAAAAAAGGCTACCACACTGCATGCAACTGCACCTCTTCAAGCAATGCACCCTGGGTATTAACGATTTTAAGAAAAAGGAAACAAACTTTGCAAGACGTTTTCGTCTTGCAAAGCAAGCCCATAGGGAAATTCGTCTTGCGAAGCAACTCAAAAAACCAAAAACCCTTTCGTCTTGCGAGTTTTTCGTCTTGCGAGGCATTCGTCTTGCGAGGTACCACTGTACATGGTATCAATATTAAGTAGGGAGTTGTTCTCCCACCGATTCACATGTCTTAGATATTTCTCTTGTCTGTTCAATGAGAGTCTGACTTGTGTTCTCAGTTGCTAAGGAGACTATAATTGATTAGATTTTTTTCTTTTCTTTCTATTGGAAGCCCTACTGCTATTAAAATGAATATGACCAAGTCCAGTAAGAATGAGATCTAAAAATCCCACTACTTCTTCCACACCCAAGAGTTTAGGTTTTAATCTATTTTGTTGCTGTTTTTCATGAAGTGATTTTAAGATGCATCTAAGGATACAATACAAAGGGTGAAGATCTAACCCTAGATCTGTTGAAATGAGAGATGTGGCAGATCGCTGGTTTAGCCAGCAGGCTCTGTGCTCAGCCTGGTTATGCCAGCATAAGTCCCCAATCATTAATCCTGGCTTAGTGCCGAGCCCAGACTGACATAAACCTTGGAAAATGGGCAGGGAGGTGAGACCAGGGAGAGTGAACTTAATGCGGGATCCTAACTCTATTCTGTTTTCTCATGTAACCTGGCAACGTGGTGGAATTTATGCTTGTTTCCCCTCTGCTGGTCTTAGGCTGGTTTAACCAGCAGTAGCCTTGCTCCTGAATAGAGTTTGGATCTTGCTTCCCATACGTAGGACTAAGGCAGGAATTGCCAGTTTTTCCAGAATTGAAGAACAATATTGGAAATTATTTTACCTTCTCAAAAAGAATAAATGTGGGATTTTTTTGTCTTTTAGTTTTTGTTCTCTCAATTTGAATTTTAACAACAGCTTTGTTTTGTTGCATGGATACTGAATTGCTTTAATTGCTTTCCTCTCTCAATAGAATTGGCTGTGCTCTGTCTTAATGCTTTTTATTTTTCTTTCACCTGCGTTTCTCACGTCGTGCCACTGGCTAGCCTTTTATTAAGATCTCTGAGCTTTAATTCTACTGCCAGGTGCTAAATATTTTCCAATAAGACACTATCAAGTAAAGTGAGAGCTTTTTCTGATGCAAGAGGCAGAAAGCATTTATAAGTAGATACAAAACTGCCAAACCATCAGCTTTCATTGAAGTAGGAATTAGTATATGTCCTCCCACTTATTTCCTGATGATATGTCATTATGTGGAACTCAAAACTGGGAACAAAGATTTGGGTGGGAGTAAAGAGCGAGCACAGAGGGTACAAGATTAGAAAGGACAATCAAAAGCATATAAAGGTCTTGTTTAGTCCTTACATAGATAACATCATCTTCATGCTGTGAAAATGTATTCTTTGAAAAAGCTTCACACTCCACTGAAGTCACTCTTCAAGATTAAACCTGTACAGTCGTACCTCGGCTCCCGAATGCCTTGGGAATCGAACATTTTGGCTCCCAAACAATCGAAAACCAGAAGTGATTGTTCCGGTTTTGAACATTCTTTTGGAAGCCAAACATCTGGCGGTGCTTCCATGGCTTCATATTGGCTGCAGGAGATTCCTGCAGCCAATCAGAAACCGCACTTTGGAAGGTGAACGTTTCGGAAGTCGAACGGATTTCTGGAACGGATTCTATTCAACTTCCAAGGTATGACTGTATTGCATTGCCACACTATAGCATAGCTAACTTTCAAAGCAAGATTCCATTTTTTCTTAAGCAGGGCTTTGCAACTGTCAACCTTCAGAAACTTTAAGAAAAGCACAGTAATGCAGACAGAACTTAATGAGCTTAGTAACTTTTGTGACATATCTTCTTTATTTTATCAGTCATTTATTGTCCATCATCTCAAGTATATAATACTGGAGAATTCATCCTTTTTCTGTAGAAGGCTGCAGTCATAAGTCCTTCAAGCAGACATACGATTGGACGCTAAATAACTTTGCACAGAACTAGGAAAGTTTATTTCTGCAAATTCTGATGCAAGCTGACCTGTTGAACAATATCTGGCCTGATGTGCAGATGGGAAATTAACCTTTGGATTTTACATGTCTCTAAATATTGTAATATGGTACTCAGCTGAGAAAATATATTTAAATGCATATTTTAGGGTGAAATAGTTTAGGAAATAAGCACACTGAAATAAAAGCATGTTTACATATATATTTTTGATCAGAATAAGTATTTAAATATAAATTTTCGTGCAGGTTTTTAAAGTTGCAGATGTATGCTGAAACAGGACAGGATAGACTTCTCAATGAGCATGTGCAAAATTGAAGAGAGACAGAAATAGACTGATCAATCCCTAAACAACTTCAGTTAGTAACGTCTAGAGGATGTGGCAGAAGGTTAATAAGACCACAATATATGTCTGATTTATTGCCCTCTCCTTAAAATATCTACCATAACAGAGTAATGCAGCATTGTTTCAGTAAGGAATGAAAAGGTACCCTGACCACTGTCTAGCCTTCATATGCTCACGTTATCCTAAAGATACTTCAACCTAATTGTCAGTTTCTTTGATACTGAGTAGCTGCTGCCTTACCATGTAAAGCTTGTCATGACTTGCACACTAATCCTATTTCCTAGTGCTTCACTTCTAAAGGATCAGGTTTAAGGGTCTGGAGGGGGCATGATCTAACTATATTGTTGCTAGCAACCATTGCTAGTTCAGCAGCATCCTCACTGCTGCTGCAGTATTTGTCAGCTCCTGTCAGGCAGCGATACTTACTTATACAAGGGAAGATATAAAAAGACTGCCCCATACCTCGTGTTCATTTAGTCACTGGAAGGTATACTGAAGCTTGGGAAAACTCGCACATATCTTTTCAGATAGTAGGAAACTGGGATGGCAGGGAGAGTTTTCCTGCCAGGGTAAGGATGATGCTTTAGCTTAAGAGGTATGAGTAGTTTTTGTGCTGCTGCAGCTAACAATGATAGACCTGTCAGGAATTTTGCCTGGTAAGAGGAATTTGCCGTTGAAGTTATACATGTATGTGTATTTCCCTCCCTCTTATTGACAAGATTGCAACTCCGGCCAGATACACAGTGACTTTAGGAGGGACATCTATCACTGTAAAGTACCTTCGTAAGCAAGGCTACATGTCCACACCACCTCTAGTCAAGGACTACATTCAGGATCGAATGGAAGAAACAAAAGAGCGACTATCGGGGAAAATGGAGGAAACCAGAGACATGATTAGTGGCAAAATGGAAGAAACAAAAGAGAGGCTGACTGGGAAGATGGAAGAAACAAAAGAGAGGATAACAGAAAAGATACAAGAAACAAAAGATAAGGTTTCATTTATAAAAAAGAAAGAATAGGAAAATTGGCGGCAAAACCAAAGCATTCGTAACTCTCTAGCAAATGTGGAATGTATACACTTGCTGCTTTTTGTTTCTGCTTGTTTTAGATGTTTTGGGCTGATTAGAAAGTGCCAGTGATTTGAAAACTAAAAGAATAACATCTAAGGCTCACACCCAACTTTAGAAAATTATTGCAATATTTTCAAGTGTTATGATTTGGGACTATAGCTAGGTCCCAAAGTGGGGTTCTGTGGTCTGCCGAATTATGACCAACAGTCTTGTCTGGATCTTTGTGGAGAAAGAACAAAGTTATCTACACATCTGATTTGAGCTGACCTCTTTGCCACTGTTAAGTATCTTGGAAGCAATGTATGAGAATGTTTGGGTCATGTACACAAACATATTTTGGAGATGGTGTCAATATTTGTAAATCATTTAATCATAATATTCTTAAAAGATCAGGTAATTATAAAATATATATTACTGCTATATTCTTATAAACAGTTTACTGAATGGTGTATGAGAGAGACTGTAAAATGATACTAAACTTAATTGTATATTTCAAATGTGCAATTGGATTGATTATTCCACGGTTAGACTAAAAATGTCATGCCATCATTAAAAGTTTTGAAAATGGAGAAGATAAACCTACCTCTGCATATGAATAGTCATTTACATTTTCATCTTTGTGTTTAGAGTAAAGACTGATAGATGCTGCTGCCTTTTACATTGAAGAATCCTAGAAAATTTCCACAAAACTTCAGCATTACTATACTGTTGAGTACTATGGAGTAATCTAAAATTTACAGGTGTGATTTTTATGATTCCCATGTTGTTGTCATTTTCTGTGGTAGTCAGTTAAGTTTTACTCAGAGTAGACCCATTGAAATTAATGGCCCTGACTTAGCCTTGTTCATTGGTTTAAGTGGGTCATCTCTGAGTATATCTTCATTGAATGCCATCCAAAGTTACCTGATCTGTCTGAAGCATAACATGGCATTTCAGTTCTCCTATGGTTTTGTTTTTTAAAGCGCTTATAAGCTGGAATATAAAGGAGTACTGCATTGGAGTGGGAGATCCAGAAACTCATGGTGCACCCTTTCAACCTCTTGTGTATGTATACCACTGCTTGTGCTGTGACTGGTGGAAAAAGGAGCCAGTGATAGGAGGATTGCACCCAAAGCAGCAAACATTTTTTGCAATCTGGTTATCTTTAAGCTATATGAAGGAAGATATGTATTTGTCCATCTATTTCTAGACTTGCTTCTTTTATTTCTGTCAAGTTACCAGAAAGCATCTATAGAGTTAACTTCATAAAGGCCCTCTTTCAGGGACAGTGTAAGGGAGATTGATGGCAGTCCAAGAGGCATCTGCAAAGTCCATTGCCAAAATGTGCTCTGACTACCTTTTCATGCTACTGATTTAAGGAATTGTTTTCTTTAATGCTTTCAAGTATAAGAGGGAAGCACTTACCAACAAACCATCTTGTGCAGAGCAATTAAGACTTTTGAGAGTTACACTATTACAGGGTGAGTCCTTTAAAACAACCCCCGTGGATACAATGTACCCATGTTCCACGGGACCTCTTTTAAAAGACTCACCCTGTATAAGAGTTCAAAGACAGTATTGTACAATGATATAAATTGCTCCCCTCTTTATGTGGTCAGTTTTCAATGGTGAGGCTGAACTTACTGCCACTTGTGTATCCCAGACTGAGTTTGTTGAATCCATCTTCCAAGTGCTCACCATGCCTTTTTTCTTCCAAGGTGGTATGTTTCCTTTGGTCCCAATTGTGCAGGATGAGCACCACTCGACACTGCATGTTCATCCTGGCATTACTGTATTAGTTCAACTGAACTATCCAAGATACCCCTGACATGAATTTTTCTCCTTTCTCTCATCACATGGAAGATGAATTGCCTGTGTCATTCTGGCAGCTGGCAATGAGGATTTTCTGTGTACATCAGGAAGAAAAATATGTGATAAAATAGGTAGTTGTATCCACCACCAGTGTAATGCTGTTATAAGCATGCTTTGTGAATGGGACTGGATGCACGAGAGAGAAGACATTGGCAGTTGGCTTATTGTCTTCCCTTTGTCTTTCTTGTATCTTTTAATTGAGTGAAAGGATTCTGTGAGAAAATAGCTATGGATAAAATATTCAAAAAGGTGGAAGTCAGTATAGCATGAACATTTGCCACACCAATTTTAAATTGCTTTAACTGCAGGTGTCAAACTGGGACCTCCCCTGTTGCAGAGATTTGAATCAGCAGCCATTTTCACAAAGTTTCTTAGCATATGTAATAAAGCTGAAAATAACAAAAGCAACATGAAAGCAAGGCACATGGGCAGCATCGGGAGACGCAGGGAACTGTGACCATGGTTGTGCCCCCATATATTTGGGTCAAAAAGAAGCAGCTCTAAAATAAGCAGCCCTAATGTTAGTCTGAATTCAAAGTGGGCACCTGCTTATTAATGAGAAATGGTTTACCTGGCCTTGTACCCTGGTGTGTATTGGTTTGCTTTTTCCTAGGTAGATTTGCGGATCTTGCTAGAGGAAAGCCCCAAAGGTTGATACTTAGAACAGCATACTTCAGAAAGCAGCACTGAGGTCATGAGGTCATCACAACGTGCAAGGACAGCATAGTGAAAAATAAGAGCCATGGCTGGAAGTGAAGTACCACCATGGCCTTAAGCGCAATATATATTTTATGTTTCCACAAAGAGCATGTTGGAGAGTTATGCTGTCAGATGTCAATTGCATGGATGTTAGCTTTCACCCTAGTACAGACCTGGCCACTTTTACCTTTGCATATATAATACACATAAAATAGTACAGGAGGGAAATAGATTTCTAGGCTGCAGTCCTCTATTTCTGAACGACTTTCCCTTCCTTGTCTCTGTACTTTTAAGCCAAGTTTAAAAGAATATATTCTGGTTTAATGTCAGTCTATTTAAAATGAAACAATTCCGTCCTCTTTCTTGAAATAAAATTTGTGTTTTGTTGTAGTGATAACACCTAGGGCTTAAAAATAATATTGGGGTGGGATGGAAGCAGTATCTGCATGCTGCTGCTGTGCTTGATCATTCATTTCAGTGTGACTTTCCCTGGCTCTCTGCGCCAGCCACACTGAAGGAAGATGGCAAAGCCACAATATTTGGTGAAATGTTCTGTTTCATCCACTATCCAATTTATTCCTTGACAAGTTTGCCTTTTTCTTATATCCACTGTAGATGGATCTTGCTGGAATAAATTTTGCAAAGTACCATTATTAAAGTACTCATGGCACATCATGACTGTCTGTGGGTTCTTCTTGTGTCACTAGCTAAGAGGATCTGTAAGTTATAACTCCCTTTCACCATCCTCCAATATGCTTTAAACATTATGCTGATATAGATATAAGTTGTGTGTAGTGTATGTTTTTGAAAAGCAATTACCTTTTAAATGATTTTTTTTCATAACTTTTGTATCCTTACTGTGGAAATAATTGTGCTGAGACTTTTGCTTGGAGTTTGCAGAGATGTTATTCTAATTTTCCCTAAGCGCTAATGATACTCTTCTGAAAAATAAACTTTTGCTTGTGAAATGGTTATAATATTGAATTGCATCACAACCATTCTCCACTTGGTCCCTAATAACTAGTTTGTTGTTACAAATTTTCCTTTGAACTGTTTTCTTTACCACCGTAATTATCTTTGTGACTCCCATCCAAAAGAGAAAACAGACAAATGGAGAAAGCTCCACTGGACCCAAGCCATTTGCTTCAAACACCTTGTGGCCTCATGTATTCTATATGAATTACATAATTCAATATGGGGGGAGGGAACGTGCTTCATAGCAGGAGCGCCAAACATCATGGCTTTTCATTCATTCTTTGGTGAAAGGGTTCTGTTTTAATACTTCAGTTAAGCACAAATCCATAATATTTCCCTCCAAATAACTGGTACTAATTCCAACAAACTTCTCCAGAAAAGTATGGATCAGACTGTGAAATGTTATCTTCTTAGTTGAATCAAAACATTCTGCATAAAACGTAATGTGAAGGCATCTTTAGTGAAATAAATTTCTCAGCTGCTGGTGCCAGCAGTGATTCAACTGAAGAGAGCATTATCAAGACTTGTTTTGTACAAATATAATGAAGTGTTTCCTGGCATATACCAAAGTGATCAATACAAGTTCAACCAGCAGAGCAATCCTAAGGTGGTAGGGGCTGGTGTAGCAGCAGACCTCCTTTTCCACGCAGAAAGTAGGACACCTGCAGGATCCAACAGTCCTTCAGCCATCTTTTCTTGGAGCCTAGTCTTGTTCCTTTAATTTCTTAAACAAAATACTATAAATAAAGTACTTTTTAGATGCACAAAAGTTTTTGTCACCATTTTTAGAATAAGTATTAAAACAGCATGAGACACTTTGGTATTTCCACACTACTAGGTTGTCAAGTTTCTGTCTAACATAACTGTTATGAACAAACAAGCTTTGTAATAGCTAAGTAATCTTACTTAGGTTTCAGACTTTGGAAATGGTCAGATGTAAAGATCTCTCTGGGTAAGTTTCCATAAGTATACTGGTCTGAGGCTTAAACATCACATGATAGCAATTGCATAAATGCTTCCTCTGCCATTTTTATATGATCGAGGGTCTGGAAACCAAGCCTTGCGAGATGCACGATTGCATCTCTCATGTTGTTTCAGCCTGATGGAGATCCAGTCAACTTTCTATTACTGCACCTCGTGTGTGAATTAGTATTTTCATAAATCCAGGGCTAGTTTGGGTTTAAAATCAAAGCTTCCGTGCTTTGCAATACAACATCTGCTTAGAACTGGAACCTGAACAAGGCCCACAAAGTCAATAATTTATTCATCCATCATAGCCT
Organism: Podarcis raffonei; assembly: GCF_027172205.1. NCBI lineage: Eukaryota > Metazoa > Chordata > Lepidosauria > Squamata > Lacertidae > Podarcis > Podarcis raffonei. Next base: position 50,662,439 of record NC_070608.1, on the reverse strand, counting down.
ATCCAGGTCACTCCCTGTGTCCCTAGAGTACCTGTGAATTCAACAGCCATGCTTACTTGGCATCTGATTTTATTTTAGCTTGGAAGCTACATCTCATGAACTTGCTGCTTGTCTCGCTGAAACAAGATGCTAGATAATGTGTGCACAGAATCTGCATGCAACAGACTCCCAGGTAACCTGATTTCATATTGGCATAGCCTTTGTGTTTTTTCCTCCTTTCTATGACTTTTCTGTCAGGTTTGTTTAATGCTCTGGTCTTCTGGTTATGTGTGATCCCTTTGGGTGGTTTGCTTAATAAAAATCAAGCTCTATCCTTCTGCATAAATCGTTTACTGTCACCCATAATAATAATTACAGAATCTTAATTACCTCTAGCAATTATGTGGCTAGTCTGATGAGGACAATTCTGTAAGTAGAAAGAACACATCTTGATTGTATAAGCCTGCAAGCAAGCCTGTAACATTGAGTTTGTTTCCCAGCCTGATTAATTGATGAGACAATCACAGGCGACTCTGTGCATTAATATAAACTTGGTTTGTTGCTTTTAAAGGGAATTGTCAGCTTTTTTAAAAAAAGAAAAAACATACAGTATAGTGGTAGATTTTTATTAAGGGGATGTATTTGGACATGCAAATGTGACTAGAATAATAATAGATAATGGAGAACTTGTCCACCACAATGTAAGTAATGCAAGGTACACAAAAGGAGAAGTCAGCAGCTTTTCATTGCTGATAACTATTCTATAATGACTGTAGGATTGACTATAGCCAGGGTTAACACTGATTTTTTTTTTGTGTGTGTGTGTGTGTCTTTGTTATATCAAGCAGTACCTTGGGGTAGGGGTAGCATTAGAGCAGGAATTGCCATGTTGAGACTTGTAGTCCAACATTAACTGGTGGGTGCCCACTTTAGCCATTCCTGCTTTCATATATTAAGGTCTGGAGAGTAGAGGATATAGATGAGAAAGAATAACAAATCCGTTATACATTCAAAAGGAAAGAAACTAAATAAATAGAAGGCCAAACGTCAGTGGTGGACCTGAAGGCATTGTACAGATACTAGATAGATTATAATGGTGCTTATCGACTATATTTCCATTTTTAAGAATAAATTTACAAGTATTTACCATTTTTAACCCATCACAACCCAAAGCGGAAATTGATGGAGTACATTAATTTTACTTAGTAAATTTGGAATTGATTAGAGTTGTTGATTAACTCCAATCACCATTGGGACAACATCCCATCCCCAACCTCTGTTATGCAGGCCATAAATTCTCAGACATTTGAACATCTTTCACATGGAGCATCTTGAGTTTCCATGGAGGAACAGCTTCATGACATCCCTAGTTACAGATGCCCCTTCCCTGCACGGAAAGGGCCGTAGAGCATCAACTTTACATGCAGAAGGTTGCAGGTTCAGTCCCAGGCTTCTACGGGTAGGGCTGAAACGTCATCTCCTGGAGAGCCACTACTAGTCAGACTAGACAACGCTGAGGTTGCTGGAGGTGGTGGCGGCTACTAGCCGTGTTGGCTATGCTCTGCTTCCACAGTTGAAGGCAATCATGCTGAAAGCCAGTTGCTGGAAAGCATGGGAGGGGAGAGTGCTTTTGTGCTCCGATATTACTTGTAGATTTTCCACAGGCATCTGGTTGGCCACAGTGAGAACAGGATGCTGGACTAGATGGCTCGATCCAGCAGGCTCTTATATATATGTTATGTATCATGTTAGGTGTTTGTTGGAAGATCCTTTGAATACCTTGCTCTTTTGAAATCTGGCAGTGGGTTGATGCTTTGGTCTAGGTGCTAGTGCAGGCATCCCCAACCTTCAGCCCTCCAGATGTTTTGGACTACAATTCCCATCATCCCTGACCACTGTTAGATCATGGGAGTTGTAGGCCAAAACATCTGGAGTGTCGCAGGTTGGGTATGCCTGTGCTAGTGCTATCTGATACTAGTTTAGCTAGCAAGGAGGCTGGAGAATTTTTAGCCATGTCATTCACATTTAGAATTCTCTCCCTAGAGCATTTCATTCCATACTGGCTTTCAGAAAATTTGTGAACAAATAAACCTTTTGTATGGGTGTGTACTTGGATATTGATCATTGTCTTGCAATAGGTCATGGTGGTTTTTTAGCCTGCCGTGGTGTTCTAACAATTAGACTGCTATGGTTGTTGAATGGCTTCTGGTTTTATTGATGTGTTTAACTGGCTGGTTTATTGATTGTTGTAATGCCATGTTTGCTACCATAAGGGCACATTTTTGAGCCATGTGTGGGCTATAAATTTCAAACATGAATAAAGATAAATCAGCCCGACCTTAAGAATTGCTAGCCTCAAGCATAGGAACTTGTAGGCGCCAGCGATGAGACCTGCTCCACAGACTGTCTTAAGAAAAGCACTAACAGCTAGAAGTGGGTATCCCATGACAATGCAGTAAGGGGTGTGGAGAAGGTCAAGTAGAAGACCATGCTCAAGTGCATCATGCTTTTGAGGAGGACTTAGCAGATTTGAAGCCTTGTTGCTGCTGCTCCTACAATGTGCATCAGCCAGAGCATTAAAGCTGTCACAATAAGTGAGGTTTACTTTCCAATTGGTAAATGGGCTGCAATAAGATTTTGACTTTGAAAAGAGCACATATCCCAGTTGGCAACCCAGTTGGCAACTAAAGGGCTTGATTTTAAAAATTATGTAATCCCATTCATGCCAATGAGCTCAAATCACATTAAATCCAAATCCCCTGCCTTAACTGAAGTGTCGATTGGTCCTAGCTACTTCAGTGACAACTAAATAGCCTTAAATCTGAGTACTTTGATTTAATTAGGTTGGGAATCCCATGAGAGACACTTATTTTGCTGGACTCATTTTCTGGTTATCAAACAAGAGAACAACGGAATGACCATTCCCTGGGCACTTTGAGGATGACTTGTTAAAGAGAGATATATTTATTTCTTAAGACTTTTGGAATCACATTGTTATCCATGCTGAGCAGTGGCGCAGTGTGTCCTGATCCCGAGTCTCTGAAGCATTTCAAGCCTGGGAATGTCACATTTACCATGAATAGATAGGGGAAGGATGTACACACACACACACAAAAACAAAAAAAAAAACAGGATGGGGGGAAAGAATCTTTTCCGTAGTGAGAAGAATAAAACTGGTTTCTTTTCTCTTTTTTCCTTGCTAAGAGATTCCTGCTGTGTAGGGTTAAATGTAGGTCAAGCTGTCTGAGCTTGTGTCTGCGATCTGCAGCACACTCAACACTAGATTAAATTGGGATTTTCCACTTACTCAACTGTCAATCTCCGTAATATCGGTAAAAGTTAAATTAATCAGGAGTGAGCAGGGCCTGGCTCTCAAGGGGGCTTCTTGAGCTCCGGTGTGTTGCTTAGGCTTGTTGCAGGGAGGGGGAAAGATATGGTTTCTGTCACTAAGATACTGCTGTGTTCTGGCTGTTTGCCTAGAAGCTTCAGAATCTCGGAGAGAAAGAAAAAATGTGCCGTTGTTAACACAGATCAGCAGAGCTGTTGGTTTTTCTTTCCAAGCACTAATGCCACACAATTTGCATGAGAGGCCCACAAAAAAATTCCCATTTGTGTTCTCTTGGATAAATCAGGTTGCACTGCTTTCTTATGTTTGCTTTGTCCTGTAGTGTTGACATCTCTAAACACAATAATGTAAGAACCTGCCTTATGCAGAATTAAGACCATTGGTCCATCTACTTCAGTACTGCTATTATCTTTATTCCCAAAACAGCTTATTTACCAAGCCCAATGGAAAACTGAGCTGGGGAAGGAGATTCACCCATTACAAGTAATTATACCTCTATTCATTCCTCTTCTATTCCTTTGCACAAGGGCCTTGAAAAGCATCAGGGAACTCCCTGATGTATTATGAGGGGGCTTCCTCTGCTCCTTTGCAACTGACAGCAGCTCAGAACCTGACTTTTCTTATGTCACCACATGTCAGATATCCTATTTAGGAAACCTTTTAAAGCAGCCTAGCATAAGACTAGATTTGCTTTCTGCTGTTGTTTGCAGGGTTGGTATATTTCAGAGGAAATTACCCTGATATGTGGACCCACAGAGTAAGGTTAATTTTGAGGTATGGGGTTTCCTTGAGGTACTGAGTGCAGCTCAGCTCAATCCACTCCCCTGCCAAATATACTGTCTCCCTCAGGTAATGAGCTGCTCTAAGCCATTTTTGTATAACATACTAGGAGGATGAGTTCAATGCCATATAGAAAATATTGTACCAGTCTGTGGATTAAACTGTGCTGGAAATATGTCCTTCCCTCTTCCCATCTGAAAGTGGGAGAGGTTCAAAGAGCCAGTGTGGGATACTGATTAAAGTGTTGGACTGGGAGCCGGGAGACAGACCCCAGTGAGCTTCATTTTGTCTCTTAGCCCAAGCTCTGTCACAGAGTTGTGAGGATAAAGTGGGGAGTGAGGATGCCATGTATGTCACCTTGAGTTCCTTGGAGGAAAGGGTGGGATATAAATGTAGTAAGTAAAAAGTTTATGCTGAAGTTATAGAAACATTTAGGTACGTAAGATTATATACTCTGGAATATTATACAGATGCACTATACAGTGGTACCTCGGTTTACGAACTTAATGCGTTTCGGAAGTCTGTTCTTAAACTGAGGCGCACTTTCCCTATTGAGGCCTCCCACCGCCAGTGCCCTTCCACCATTTGGCTTCCGTTCTTAGAACGAGGAAAAGTTCGCAAACCGGGACACTACTTCCGGTTTTGCGGAGTTCGTAAACTGAATAGTTCATAAACAGGGCTGTTCTTAAACCTAGATACCACTGTGATCCCCATTGCTGGCCAAGACCAATTGGGCTAACTTAAACTAATAACCATAATCCTTGGATTTATAAAGCAGAAAAAGCATCAAACAAAGTAAAAATATGTCCTGGCCTCTTAATGGAGTGTAAATGAGGTCATTTCAGGAGATGATACAGGAAGCAGGGTTTCTTTTTAACTGCACATTTTAATTAGAACTCATTCAAAGCACAGCAGATCAAAAAAATGTGATAATGAAAAAGAAGCCTAATTAATTTTTTGCCTAAGCAGCAAAGTCTCAGAAAGAGAGCATTAGCTAGAAAAGGGATTATTATTATTTTTTAAAAATGATTGTATTTAATGGCAATCAATACGTTTGGGAGGCTGAAAGCAAACCCTGAGCATTCTACCACATAATAGCAGACAGATACTGGATTCAACTTCCAGCAGGAAACCACCTATGGAGATGAGAGTGACCCTGTCTATAGCTGGTTGACAGGCAATGATTTCAGGAGGCACAATCAAATGGAAGCCATATTTTCAAACAAATATAATTACAGTGAAAAGCAGATTAGGAGAAAGATCAAAGCAGTCTCAGAAATGAAGCTGTGTACATTTGACTGGTGCATTGGGGATTTGGGACCAGGGTTAAAAAAATAAACTTAGCTTTTATCTTCTTTAGTGGAATCTATAAAATGAAGCTTTGGGGGACAGGGAGAAGAAATCATCTCTCTCAAAAGTGTTGTTGGAAGATATACCCAGAGGATTCAGTAAAAGTAGGTTTGGATTTATTTAATTTTTATAGGAAATTTTTTTAAAAAGCTAAGTTTAAAACCAATGAGTCCTATATGACAAAATTGTCGCACTAGCAGAAACCAGCAGAACTAGCACAGTTAGACCTCCCCCCACCCCAAAGATCTGCTCTGGAGGGTGAAGCCCCAAAACACCACACAGTGTGGGAGGGGAGGGAGATTATGCTGTTGGAACAAGCAATTTATTACCCAAGGAAACGCTCTTCTTAGAGCTAATCTTACGTTTTTTCTAATCAGCCTATCTGGGCATGCCCTGATATTAACCCATTTTGCTGTAGTTATCACTTTTTGCTACCGTTCGACGGTTTTCACAGGCTCCTCCCCCTCCCAACATACATGAACTCAATATGAGCTATAGCAGGAAGCAAATTCACACTGCATCCAAAACAAATTTCCAGCCTAGGACTTCCCCCAAAGAATCCCGAGACCTGCAGCTTCCTTTTCATAGAGCTACACAGTTCCCAGCACACTTAACAAAACTTCCCATGATTCTTTGGGGGGATGTCATGGGTTTTAAATGTATGTTGCATTTCCAGGCTATATTCAAGCATCTGTAACATTGTTAGGCTTCCCACCCCCTCATTTTAGAGCATCATCTGTTTGAGAAAAGAAAAAACTGAACAAGAGACCAATTAACATCTTGATTTTTTAATAGCTTTGTTCTGTGGTTTGACCACAGCTCCTTAAGAACAAGCATAAAATCTGTATTTAAAACTAACAACAGCACTTAGAGCAACATTTTCCTTTAAAAGTATTGCAATAACAGACCTTAGGTCTAAAAACTAGAACATCACCATTTGCTCAGTTAAAAGGAGGCAGGTACACAACTGCTGAAATCTTTTTCTGCATATAACTGGAAGTTACATTAGAAATTAAGCAGCAAATTGAGGTTAAAGGGAACAACAGAAGCTTAAAGCAAGTTAAGATTCCTTGTAGTTTCACATGAACCACTACCAATAAGTTTGAATAAAAACCACGTGTTTTTTTTTTTCCCCCCCCAGATACCTTTAAAAAAGTTTAAATGAAAGACTAAATATTGTAGATAGTGCTGTATTATTTGTATTTTTGGAATAACTTCAAAGAAAATGAACACACACAAACAACCGAGGCAGACATAAGAGCAGAACATATGACCCAGTTTGGAAAGCAACAAATCATATGCACCTTATTGTGTAACACAGATTATAGGCTGGAAAATTAACACTAAAATAATAATAAAATGTACTGAAAGCAGGCAGAATGCAGCTGTAAATTCAGTATCTAATAGCCAAGTTAGTGTGCAAACAATAGAAACATTATTTGCTATTTGAAGACCAAGGTCTCTGGTAATGTGTAAATTGCTTTAGTACTGCATGTAAAGAAAATAGTTACTCTGATAAAGTCTGTTTTAATTTTTGCCGTCTTAACAACATGCCTTTGAGCTCTTGTTCCAGAGGGAAAGTGTTTGGTTGTATGCAGGTTGTTGGGGGGGGGTGGCTAAAGTTTGATTTAAAATGATAGATAAGGGGCAAAGTCTGAATGGAGCTCCAGGTCTACTTGACAGGTTTTTATCTTATCTTTCCTCACTGCAGATTCAAAGCAAATTGATTATTTTTAAAAAGAAGGGTTTTGAGGGTTTGGGGGTGTTGGTTTTTTTTTGGTCCAATGGGTATAAAACATTTTGTTATTGCAATTTTCAACCTGCATGCTAAATACCACCCTGCACACAGTTCACTAACATGCAAGGTTTCATCTACTCTGGAGAACATCACAATAGCGCAGAGTGAGCAAGAAAATGGTCAGCACAACAAAAGTTTAAAAGGTTAGCACTCCATCTCCCAACCAAATGAACAAACAATATTTAAATCATGCACACAAGTTTTTGGGAGGCTACTTAAAAATATCTAGTGTGGGTGTGGAGGTGGAAGAACAGAACAGATGGCAAAAATATGAAAGCGCCACAAACACCACAGTACTTGGGGATAGCAATTAGTATCCTGGTACAGGATAGAAGTATATATTTCCTAGAAGGATATCAACAAGCAAAACTGCAGGCCTGGTACAGAAGTAACGATATGCTAGTAAGAGCTTAACAAAGAACACATTTCTGAACTCGTTTGGCCTTGTTGACCTCCACTGTGAAAGACAATGCAGACTGCTTCTCAGATTTGGATCAGTCCTCCAGCAATGACCTAGATAATGATTGCTGACAAGGGCAGCCAAACAAAAAAAAAAAACTTTTTAAGCACAGCCTTTGAAATCCACAATGTCTCCTGAGAACACAGCCACCACGAGACATGGAGGACTTCTCTTCATTCCTGTAAATTAAGTCAACAAAGGTGTGGTCAAGGATCAATTTGTGGTCCAGCTTTGCTAGGGGTGGGCTAGAAGAGACCGACTGGGATAGTTCTATTGAGTTTAACCTGAAAGGCATCCACATCATCACCGTGTCACTCAAGAGGAGGAAAACATAGACTTGTTAGAGGAACGAATTTCACACTCTTTGAGTAACAAGGTCATTCTGAACCTGTGAACCAACAAGGATATTGAAAAGGGTTCCTTTAAAAAGTAATAATAATTACAATATTCTGCTGTCTTCAACACTAAAAACCTGCCTTAGTTTTTTCTGAGGTATTTGCTTTGCCTAATAGGCCTAAGCTGCAGAAGCAGGATACAGTGCAGACAGATGGTGAACTTGTACTGCCAAGGCAACCTTGCTGAGCACAGCACCTGCCACACCAAACAATATTTTCCTTGTTCTCATCAAGGGTCTAAGTCCTGTCTCATTATCCAAATTAAAAACAAAGTTGCAAAAGCAAAAAAAAAAAAAAAAGCAATAGACTCTTTCATAAGAAAAGAAACAAAAAAATCCATTGGCCAGAAAAAGAGGTCTTGCAAGAAAAGTAGCTTGCATCCTTCAAAAGTCACCATAACGTCAAGCATTCCCAAGTTCAACCTGCAATGGGCAACCAGAACCTTTTAAAATCTTGTCTCACTCATCACACACACACACACACACACACACACACACACACACACACTGAATGGACAAGTTGGGAAGACACATCAAGATGGCAGTGCTTGTGTTCACTAAAATGAAAAGTGCATGAAAGTTTGTGGAGTGGGGAAGCTGCAAAATTCTGTTATTTTTGTGGGAGGGTAGCAGCAGTATGTGTTATTCCTTATATCACTTGGGTTATAAGGACTGGATATCAAGCCTTGTATCACAGTGACCAACACATTCCCACCAATTCGCCCCCCTTATGGACCACACACCAAATTTAAAATGGCAAAAAAAAAATCCTGCTTCTGTGAAACAAAAATGCTTGTCCATCTTACATTTTGAAGGGTGGTTTGGAATTAAGTTCCTACTTTAACCAAATCTTATTTTAAAATGTTGGCATTTCAAATATAAGTGTTCTTAGGATTCAGCCCATCTCTAGGTTGATCATGTCATAAATAACAAAAAGAAGCCAAGGCTGGTCTAATCTCATAACAAGGAAAGCAACAAGGAAAAATCAGAAGCTAGCTACAACATTAAGTATTTATGCATTTAAAGTGACACACGCAAACACCACTCACAAGTGACTCCTTACAGCAGAGATGCATCAAGCAACCAATTATCATCAACAGGCTAATAATCAAAAGTGGTTTGTTCAAACTTTTTTTTCCCTTATAGTACTTTGATATTTCATAGGAAAATAAAAATACATGGGACTTCCCGTCCTTTGTATGCATTCTTTTGCAAATTCTTACAAAAAAGGACGAAGCACATAAGTAGGCATTCACAAGTTCTATGCCTTTTTGTGTTTAAACAGTTATCTTCTATACATTATGTTACAATATTAACAATGGGTTTCGTTTCATTTTGTTTTTCTACCCATTGGGTAGGATATGTGCATAATATATTCATGTTATATACAGCACCCTTAAAAATCAAAATTGAAGAGACGGATGACCAAAAAAAGCACCATTTTCAGTGAGGCACAACAAAGCTGGGAGAACAGGCTCGATTCAAAGGATCATTCAAGTCACTGGGAATGTTTCTACTAATTTCAATGGCCTTTGAAATTTCAAGCCTAGAGAGTGCAAGGGGGATGTTCCTGAACTTGAGGCACCTTAGTTGCTTATGAACTATAATCGTGCATACCTCCAAATGATATATTTTATACACACATGTATACATTTGTCATATCCCTTTTGTAACGTATGGGAAAAAAACACAGACAAAATATTTATTTATTTGAAGGGCAAAGAGATGGGGTGGGGAGGGAAATGGAAATGAGATCCTAGCACATACCATGTTGTATCCAAACAAAGAACCTCACATACCAACTCTACTTAAAGCAGCAGCAGCAGTAATACTGCAACAAACAGCCTGATCCTACACAGAATTTCATCAAATTAAACCCATGCCAATTTGAATGGAACAGACTTGAATGAATACAACTGGACGACTCAACAGCCATCATTGTCAATACACACATTTGGTGGGACTGGAATAAAAGATTTCCCCGTAACCCAATGGACAGTTTTCTAGCATTAAAAGGGAGTTGGATATTATTCAGTGTATTGGATTTCGAACCACCAAAATTCATGTAAGCTGGGGAAAATATTTGTGTTTGGCCTTGTTTAAGACATGCTCCAACTAGTCTCAGCACTTCCATTTGTTCTTCAGAACAGAAAGAAAAGACAGTATGAGAGCTTTCACCAATATATTTGTAGTTCTAACATTTGACACTGGTGGTTGTCATCACTGTAATATTATCAGAAAAAAATTAAACCAGGCAAATGAATGACCTAAAAAAGTAAAGCCACCTTCAAAACTGGCATTCAAAAGGCAATTTACCATACACACCACTGACTTCAGCAGGAGTATATTGAAATAAAGCAGTGAGTAAGCCTGTCTATTATGGAAAGTCCGTAAGTGAAATGGCTAGTTTGGCCATAAAGTATACCTTTTCACTACAAGTCAATAATTGGATAATCCAATTACCTTCAGAGTGCTTTTAAGAGTATGCCCCTCGGGTGCCAGGGATGGAGGTACAATTCAGTGGGGGGGGGGGAATAAATTCTTATTTTGGCAAATGATTGGTGGTTCCTCGGTCAACATAACTGAAGAATGTCATTGTCTTCTTATACCTTGTCACAGAAAACTTACTTGTCTTAAGCCATTGGGGTCATCCAAATTGCAAGCATCAGTCTCCATATAGGGGCCTCTTTATTTTTAAGGAACACTTGTTTGACATAGTCCCCAAAGCCTGTAGCAAGCATTTTTCCAATATATACTAAGTAGCCTATCCATCAAGGAAAATGTATATGAATGAGCCCTGTCTCTAGGAAGACTTGGAACAACAACAATAGCATTCTATTAATTAGAGTTAATTTAGGAAGGGGAATCTTCCATGGAGTTCTACAAAAAAAGAAAAATTAAGCCTTGCTTGATGGCCTTAGCCATATATATTTTCAAATCCAATTCTAAGCACTAGTAGCAGTAGAAACTACCTGGCAGCCTCAGACTTCCCCCCCAAGGATCATACCAGAGTACAAGAAGAAATTACTTTTGCCATGCCTCCATTCAAAGAATGGGAGGAAAATTGCATTCTTCCTAGCCAAATCTAGGCAGACACATACACAAAGGTGCACATAACAGGTAGGGGGAGGCAGACTTTTGAGATTTAATGGATTTAACAGAATTTTTTAGGAATATTCGCTGACAAGCAAACAGTGAAATGAAGGCAAAGAGCGGATTTTTTAAAAAGAAAAACCTTTGCTCATTTTTCTTTAGGAAGGTAAAGATCAAAATTAAAAAGCAAGTATTGACCAAACTACACCCCCAGACAAGGTAGTGCTTGTGTGGTGTTGCCGATTCTGCTTCCATAGGTTCAAAAGGATGCTTTTCTACTTGAATCAATCCAAAAGTAGTCCTGGACAGGACACTTGCAAAGAAGAGAGATCTTGGGTGGAATGAAGGTTCCCACACATATGCCTGGGTGGGAGGTGGGGTAGCAAGAAATATAAAAAAGGACCCCTGGACGGTTAAGTCCAGTCAAAGGCAACTATGGGGTTGTGGTGCTCATCTCACTTTCAGGCCGAGGGAGCTGGCGTTTGTCCACAGACAGCTTTCCGGGTCATGTGGCCACATGACTAAACCGCTTCTGGCACGAATGAACACCGTGACGGAAACCAGAGTGCACAGAAACGCCATTTACCTTCCCGCAGCAGCAGTGCCTAATTATCTACTTGGCACTGGCATGCTTTCAAATTGCTAGGTTGGCAGAAGCTGGGACAGAGCAATGGGAGCTCACCACCATCAAGCAGATTCAAACCACTGACCTTCCGATCAGGAAGCCCAAGTGACCCAGTAGTTTAGACCACAGCACCACTTGTATCCCAGCAAGAAATATATGAACAAGAAGAACATATGAAAAGAAGAAATAACTAGAAGTAATCACCTGACCAAATACTTGTTGCATTCTCATGACAAACACTTCTGCCTTTTACCAGCTCCTCTCAAATTTGTAGGTCTAAGGGCAAAAAGGCTTAATTAGTTGATTTATACCATTCAAAAAATCCATACCAAATCTCTGGAAAAGTACTGAAAAGGTTTCTAAAATCTGAATAGATAAGACATTCAATGTATCTACAAAAGCAAATATTGAAGTGATATATAGAAATTCCATTGGCTTCACAATACTGCCATTTGGAAGTTATGTCAAAATAACACCTTGAGCAATTGTGTGCATTGCACATTATTTTAGAGACTTTTTTTTTTACTGAGTTAAGAGTTCTAATATTTTCAAAGGGTTCCACCACCACTACCACCTCCATGCCTATAAAGCAAAGGTAGCATTATTTCACAACAAAGTTTTCCTCCAAATTAAAAAGATATATAAATGAAGGTTTTTTTTTTTTACTAAAGCTATCCAAAAGTTGGAATATGATGTTGTAGCAAGGGGTTTGATTTGTATGGGGGGAGGAAACACCTCTCCCTCCCTAGTTTAGTCTGTAGCTGAAAAACATTAAATGCCTTAATATTATGATTCTGTGTCATACATTACACAGGCACAAGAACAAAAATAAATTATAGTGTGATAACACAATATTTTCAGAACAGCAAAGTGATCTGGATTTTTTTCTTGGCCAAGGAGCATGCAGTTAACTGAACAGTATGATATCTCTTGGACATATGAAACTGCAGGGGCAGTTTTGAGTTTCTGCATGCATGATGTTTCAAAACAAGAAAACAGAATTTCTAGCAGTCATGCTATGGTGCAGCTTCAGTGGACTGAAGACTTACCGCATGCTGATGACACCACCTGCCCCTGTTGATTTAGCATTATCATGCCAAAACAAGAAAAGTGGTACCAACCAGAAACAGTATCTGTTTGTTGCACATTACAAGTCACTGTTCTGGAATGTGCCCACTGAGCTGATGCTCAAGACTGCCATTTTGATTAGCAAGAATAAATGTGAAGACTGGTAAAGCTCCTGTGTGGTTTGCATATGTTAGTATCACTCCAAACCCACAAATCTAGATGCATCTTTAAACGTTCTACATACAACTAACTCATTGTGCAAAGTGGTGTGAGGTTATGGTATACAAGGAATGCCCCTATTTCATAAGCAAATCCAATCAGCATTTTGTGTAAAGGAATTGGAAGACATAACAGATGTAACTTAATTTCTTGCCCAACACGGAACAAGTAGGAATGAAGCCCTGAAAATGTACATGAAGTGCAATGAAGTAAGTAGCTCCCATTGGTACTTTCTTATAACACTTAACTTTCACTTTTAAACTGCACAATTAAAAGTCCTAAAGCAACTTCTTAAATTTAGGCTAAATTATCTTACCACCTTAAGCCCCTCAGTTCACCATTTTCACAAGTGAAGAACTTGTGAGCTAGTTCTGAGCTAGAATTCTTCTAGCGTTCTCAATAGGAATCGCCACATAAACCTTTATCATTTCCTTCCTAGGAAGAGGCATTTATAACATTTTAAATCGTGATCCCATATATGCAGGCCTTGAATAAAGTCTGTTAATACTAGTGAATTTCTCTCTCCACCACAGGAAAAAGGGAAGATAACACTGCAAATTCTGAAAGAACTAGATTTAGATACAATTGGTTTTCAAAACCAATCAAAGAATGGTGCAAAATAGTTTAATTTGTACCAAACTAAAAACAATTTTAAAAGTCAAGCGTTCCTTGATTGTACATGGCCTCAAGCCCTAGTTGAAAGAAGCTTAAGAGGTGAAAAAGGAAACTATTTTTTTCATTATTCTCCTGCATAACACCTGACGTTTGGGGGACTGCCACACACTGTAACAGAAAAATGACAAGGGATAATCCTCAAAGTTGGGTTTTAATCCCCTCTTGCATATAGTCTACAAAAAAATGGAGCAGCCAGTTTCCACACATCCCTTCTGTCATAGATTGGTTTGAGCATCTTCTCTATAAAGAGAAGATGCTCCCTTTTGAATGATGCTAAACATGAAAAGGTTTGGGGCCTTGATTTTGTGGTCTATACACACTTTGCATGTTTCATGTTGCTAGCCTTTGGGCAGGACGCTGGCACAGAGACAGCCACTTCAAGCAGCTGATTTTGGGTAAACTGAAAGGGCAACAAACTGTCTCTGTGCTTTTAATGCTAAGGAGAGGGACTACCTCAGGTATCAAAATAATCTTGACCAGCTTTTGCTATTATTTGCCAAGACTTGGGTGCAATATTTGGGAGCAGGCCTCTGTCGTGCTTGTCTGAGGCCGGGGGTGGGAGTCTTGTTGGAATAAAGTTATAAATTCAAACAGTGTAGGTCCAGCAGGCCACTGGCGAGCCCCCCCCCCCCAGTTTAGCAATCCGAGGCCTGGGGCAAATGTATCTGGCTTCCCCCCGCCCCGCCCCGCAAACTACATGGGCCTGCTTGGAAGAGTACTTGGTTTCAGATGTAGTTGATGAGATTTTCAGCTTAGAACTGATTTTTAAAACTCATCCTGCACCAAGTCAGGATTTGTTTTGATTTAAGAAATTATCTTGCATTTTAAACATAGCAATCCACCCCTTGACATCCCTTCCCACCTCATTCAAGAATATCTGCCCCCCCCCAAAAAAAAGAATCCATGCCACATTAAGTCTTGTCCTGAAGCAAGTACAAAGGATGCACAAAGCAGCACATTAGAATTTACGCACTTCTAAGCTCACTAGCAATTCTCATCCAAGATGCTAAACAAACTTTGTTCTCATTAATGAACCTGGGATCAAATTATGTCAGGAATGCCCTTGCAGGTGCGAAAAAGGACAGCAACAAAGGAGAAACGTCTCAATACTCACAGATGCAGCAAAGGAAAAAGAAAGAAAGAACCCAACAGCCAGCCAAATAGAGATTGTCCCAGCTCAGGACGACATTAATGTGGTCTCATATATTTAAGTTGGAGATTATGTAAGGAGAAAGATGTTTCAGCCTTGATACTGCTTACACACATAACGATGGGCCATCTCATGGGTAAGCATCTGCTCATGAATATGCATATATCTTTAAGCCCTCACGCCAAATGCATGAACGATGTAGAGCTTTCTGAAATAATAAAACCTTTGAATAAACACAGGAAATCAGGAGAGCTCAGGAACTTGTGGCAGCCACCTAGAAATAATCCTAACCCTCTGCAGATCAGTGCTTAAACTTAACACTAGACCAAATCCAACAGCATTACCTTTTATGGAATACATTCTTGGCAAAGCAGGGAGGAAATTTGGAGTCCAGGTGATCTAATGCCAACACCTACTTGCCCATCGGTTGATCCAATAAGTACCAGTTTGTCAGCTGAGTTCCAATTAACGACTGCTGAAATGCAAAGACCTTAGAGGTTTGAATAAATTATCAGATCATACAACAGGAGAAACTTCCTACAGATGCAAACTAATTTAACACATGTGTAAACTTTAAATCCAAATTATAATATAAAGGTATGCCCCATCTCTAACCATTTAATTCTGTAATATTAAGTTCAGAAACATCTCACTTGGAAATCACATTAGGCAGGAGCTGAAGAACAGCTGGTCATTTAGTCTCACTGAACAGAGTCCAGTGGATATTATTAAATGGATACTACTAAATCACCTTATAAGCTTATCTCCCTTGAAAGTAACAGCATTCACAAAAAGCAAGAAGTTCAATATAGCCGACTTGTAGTGGCTGTTCACACAACTAAGCTATCACGAGATATTTAGTTAACACGTGACAGACAGAGGTATGCAAGTCAGCCCCGCTTACTTAGATGAGAAAAAGAGCTTTTAAATCATGGCTACTTTAGGACAATGAGGAAGTGGGCTCTGGTCAGCTCACAAAAAGCTTCTGTGGTTTTAGGTTATTATCTAGACTGTCCCTCAAGCTAGTCATCAAGTCCACAAGCCATCTTAGATTAATGAAAGCATATTTACAGAGAAAACATCTAAAGCACAGATACACCACACATGCTGATTTGGCATAAAAACTCTGCATAGATCAGAGACTCCGTTCGGCAATCAGGTTTCAATCTTAAATTCCTTTAGTTTGTGAAGTTCAACAGAAATCCAAACTTCTTCAAGCTGAGCAAGGGCTACAGGGCAGGTCATTACAATAGTTGGTGCACCTGTCAGCTGTTCGAGTTTGCAAAATGGTGCCCTCAACGACTATAGAAAAGGGAGACTTCCAAGGGAAATCTTTGCCATGCAGCTATAACTCTCTCAGGAATATCAAAATTTAAGACGCTTTCTTTTAAAGTTCATTTGTTAACTGCATTTGAAGTACCTGTTTGTGCTTTGTGTGTGCTTTGTTTTCACAACCAGTCCCCTTTGGAATACCTTCCAATTTCATTTGCAACACAGGTAATCAATCACAGAATGAAATACAAATTCACTGGGATTCCTTAGGCTGCATTTTTTAAAAAAAATAATAATATATATGGTACAGTTCTAAAGTGATTTTCAAAAACATGACACAGCATGATCCTAAAAACAAGTTTACACAACTGTTTGCACACTCGACATAAACCAGTTCAGATCAGTGCATGAAGACATGATTAACCAATTACAAAACTGATTAACTCAGATTCCCAAACAATTCCCCATAGCATTCTAATGGTGCAAGCTCTTCAAACGACCACTTTAGCATTGTCAAACTAGCAGAAGAAATGGAAGCTACTAGGGAAAGGGCTTACAGAGGTCTGATCTAGCACACAGAAGATAATAGGAAAAGCACAACAAAAGTGCAATTTAACAGCAAAAACTCATAATGTATGTTTAAACCATTTATTGTAGGATGTCAGGCTATGCAACTGATTATGGGCTCCAGTGAAGATAAAAATCTGCAGAAGCTTTAAGTAACAAGGACACTGCATTTTTTTTTTAAGAGGGGGACAAGCAATAAGATTTAGTAATAATCACACACAAAAAGGTAAATGCATCTGGCATTTTTATCTGCTTCTAGTTAAACAAATGGCTTATAGCAAAAACCACCTAAAGGAAACGTCTGTAATTTCACATTTGCTTTCTTCCACTCATAAATTTCTAAGACAACTTGCCAATGTCCCGTTTGAATGCAAAAATTATTGCAAAAGGTAACATGTTAAGATGTCTTTTGCTGTTTATTCATTTATGGAAAATGGTAAAAGATCTGATTAAATCAAAGTCCCCTTTCAATGATTAATCAACAGAAGCCTAGACAAATTTCTGAAGAGGGTTCCTAGGGGCTAATCATTATTCCACAGGTGAAAAGACAACATATAGAAGAACTTCATGTAAAACAGTTCTCATATAGTGCAAATTTAATACACTTGTATCACAACACAAATTAACTCCTCGTATTCATCTAGTTTTTTCCCTAACTTTATACCTTGGCACACAAAACAGAAATGCTGAGTCAGATAAAAAATTCACACTTCTGGGAGGGCGGGGTAAGGATAGCAAACTGGCCAATTTTGCCCCCATTTAACTAGTAACCCTTTCTTGTCCTCTTCTTTTAGCCATTCACTCAATATAAAACTGGCTGTGTAAGCCATATTTCTGTGCTAAGTTACCTCTTATAATTAAATAAATTCAAATAGTTTATTTAAAATAATAATAATATATTCCCCCACCCACCCCCAAAAAGAAAAGAAAAGTAGAACACTGCTCATGGCCAAACTGAATGGAAGGTTGTAGTTGTTTCAAACCACTTTTCATGCAATTCCCCTGAAAGGAATCAGAAACAACAGCTTTGCACGTTTGGTTTTACGAAACCGCATCACATGAAACTTAAAACAATATTGTGCACAGGGGCATAGAAACCTCTATCATGCTCCTGCTTGATTCTTCCATCTCTCTTCAAGTGCATATGGAAAAGGAAACTAGACAAGGTTTCCTGGTTTCCTGTCTTTGCCTTTAATTGGGACTATTGTGCTCTCCGAATTGTTCTGTTGAAACTGAAGTCTGCTCCCCCTATGCGACGAAGGAGGTGCGTTGCTTTGCTGGTGATGGAAAAAAGAGGAACCTGGGTAATGCCCCATGACCTCACTGTAAGTCGGGGGTGGTCCTTCCATCCTTCCATTACTGCTATAATTGGTTGCACTTATGCCCGAATTGCTGCTTGGTGGGCACGGGCCCCCATTGTACATTGAAATGTCTATCAAGTCGCTGTCAAATATAGTTCTGTTGGGTGGTGCCCTCACAGATTCTCTGTTGAGTTCCATCTGTTGTTCTGGGTCCCGAAGCTGCAGAGTGCATGGCCCTTGGTATGGGGGCGGCTCTTCACCATCGGAGAGGGAGATCGTAGGAGGGAGGTCAATCTCGTGCTGCATGTACGGGTAGGTTGGCTGGAAGCGGCTGAAATGTTCCCTCTGCATAAAGGATGGAGCAGTAAACCTGTCTCTGGACCGTGGGGCATACATGATCTGCAGTGTGAAGGAGGAGGCATCAACTAATCAATCAAGTTAAAACCTAGTTCACGCATGTATTAGACATACTCAATACAGAGACACATAACAGGTGTGGGGTAGAATAATGTGGAAGCAGCATCATAAAGGGTTGTTTTCCGGGATGACATTCTCCAAGATGTCTTATATAACCCAAGCATCTGGGCCAAGGAAAGGAGTTTCAGTCATAGGACAAGACTTCTGCAAACAAATTCGATTTAACCAATCAGACAAATTGAATGAATTCCAAAACTTAGGAAACTTCTGATCCAAAATTATATTCTGAACTGGGTCTTTGATTCGATTCCTTGAACCCTAGCCAGTGTACAACACCTGAGGAGAACCCATGGCCCAAGGAGCTCTACACAAGCAACTACAGTGGTACCTTGGTTTACGAACTGAATCCGTTCCGGAAGTCCATTCTTCAACCAAGGCACGCTTTCCCATAGAAAGTAATGCAAAATGCATTAATCTTTTAAAAACAACCCCTAAATCAGCAATTTAACATGAATTTTACTATCTAACAAGACCATTGATCCATAAAATGAAAGCAATAATCAATGTACTGTACTGTAAAATAAAACAGTATTGTGGATGATGAAAATGAAAACTAAAAAAATTTCTTACCTGCACTGATGATAGTCATTGTTTGGATGGGGGGCTTTTATCCATTTCCGCAGTCACACAATCAATCAATCAATCAGTAGCTGAACTGGGATCCACACAGATTCCCCCCTCCCACGCTGCTGTGGGAAATGCTCCCTAGAGTGCACGCCTCCCGCAGCAGCATGGGGGGGGGGGGAGCTGTGCACCTGCAAACCAGCTGGCTGCCGGGACGCAGCTTCCCTCCCTCGCGGCTGCGGGAAACACCATGACAAACCCCTTCTCCGCTGCCGGACAACGGAAGTGTGGCACTCAAAATGGAAGTGCACCCCCAAACAGTGTACGTTTGGATTCCAAAAAAAGTTCGTTAACCAGAACACCTTCCAGTTTTGAAGTGTTCGTATTCCAAATAGTTTGTGAACAAGGCTGTTCGTAGACTGAGGTACCACTGTACAAACCACTTCCTCTTTCAAAGATCCCACTTATTTTAGGGAAACTGTGCGGAAATCTACACACTTGAAGCATAGGCGCTAGGGGTGTGGGGTGCCCGGGCACTGGGCTCTCAGGGGCGCCAGACCAAGAGTCCAGGGCCCAAGAGTTGAGTCCGGGGAAGAGCCCGTACGTCCGTTGGAGTGCCGCGGTGGGCTCTTCTGCTGCGGGCGGCTCTGTGCTGTGAGTTCGGGGGCGACTGAGCTAGTGAGACACTGAGGCAGCCGGCCAGGCGGCTCTGCCCTCCTGCGCACCTGGGACTGGGCAACCTTGGGGGGCGGATCTTTGCACCCCAGCACCACATATGCTTAAGACCTGAAGTTAAGTTGAACTGACAGAAATTGACTGCAAAACTGCAGTCACAGCACAAGGGGGAAATATGTGCTATTAACAAAAACGTAGTTTCTGGAAGATCTGAAGTGTGAATGAGAGCTTACCTCGGAAGCTCCCCGACGTGAAGAGCTGTCAGAAGGCCACAAACACCCCTCCTAGCACAAGAGAGAAAACGAGAGAACACTTAGCTTCTGAACAAGGTTTCTTATTATACTTTTATGATATTAATGCTCAACATCCTAGTCAACTTCACATCATTCATGTTTTGCTCTAACATTTACATACTCAAAGAATTAGGATATATTTATCTCCTCCAACAGCAGATACAGTGATTCAGTTCCAATTAAGCCAATGGGCCTGGCCTACTAGTAAACGTAGCTTAAGAGCCTGACCCTGTGTGCATTTGCTCCGAAGCAAGTCCAACTTAGTTCCACAGAACTTACTTCCCAGTAAGTGCACAACATTCCAGTCTATGTCAGTTTACACCTCCAGTTTAATTAAATTGGTCTTGTAACACAGTCCAGTGAATACACACTCTGAATAAAAGTATTCTCTCTTTTTCAGCAAGCCTGCCACTTGCCAAAGGGAACATTTAGAAGATACTTATTTTGTCTTACCAGTTTCTAAAAGTACCATACATAAAAACTAAAAACCATCTAAAAGAAGTAGAAGATGGCTTGTAAAACCAGTAGTTGCAGGTTTCATCTGACAACAAAGCGCATGAAAATCGCACTCAAATATGCTAGTTGACATGCAATGGGGCTTTTTGATCCCGTTTCCGTGGAAACTCAACTGCATCAATGAAAATAAACTACGGTAAAGATTTTATAGCACTATATTTGTAGATTCTCTCTAATCTCTGCCCCTTCTTTATGCCTGACTCCAATATTTCTGTGGATCATTCCTTCTGTTATAATATTCCATTTTTTTATTTTTACTGATCAGCCCATCAGGAAAACTGAGGCACAAACTTTAAGCCAACTAAAGAGAAAGAGAGCGAGCTTCCATCTTCAGATTTGTTTCCATCAAAGCTATGAATATGAAAATGTTCATTTAGGGTTATCCCACATCAGAATTTTCATTTTGCATTTACATGGCTAGGGCCCCTAGGGCCAAGAACCCTAACTGGTCAGGAAGGAGAGAGCACATAAAGGTCACTGCTATGCTACAAACTTCACTGTTGCTAGCTAAGGTCCCAATATTGACACTCCTAACGAAGTTAATTATCCCAAGGTGAAATGTACTCTTTCTGTAAATAAACCCATTATTGAAGTGAGGTAATGGTTTGTTATCATGAAAACAAGCTCATTTAAATCTGCTCAGAAATAGAATTTTGCCAGGACTGTCTCTTTGTCCTCGATCTGGATCCAGCTCTTTGCGCTCACCAGTGGGAGCAAAGTACAATGCTAATTGCACCAAACAGGCTGTGGTCCATCTGTCGTTAAGAATGCTGTGGGTGGTTTTTTAACACACTGCTTTGATGCTAAAGATGGGATGAATAGACCAAGTCGACACAGTTTAGGATTTCTCCTTAGTATTTGAACAGTCTTATGTGAATCCCTCACCCACTTCACCATAGAAATCAACATTTAAATAGGTACTTGCTTGGCCTCCATGGCAAGAAACCAATTTTTCCCCACCCAAAAAAAAACCCCCCAAAGCCTGAGAGGAATCTTGCCTATCCACACTCCTGAGAAATGAAAGACACATACAGCATGCATAGCATTCCAATGCATTTCCCCAATGTAGAAGGCCCAGAAAAGAAGCTCAAGGACTCCTCAGCTTTCTTAATTTCTTAGCAGAGGAAAGCAGGCTCACGGCATTCCTAGTGCCTCCCATTTCCTGGATGGGAAGACCCTATCAGCTGGGTGGCGAAGTGGGGTAGATTTCCCATGGAAACTTTTCAGTTTCTTCAGTTCAATGCATGGATGCCAATTGCAAATACAATCGCAGCTTCAAAATTAGCTTTATTTACTAAATACAAGTAGAATAAACACGCAAAATTTGATCACCCTCTAGGGTGGCAGAACATTCCACAATGCAAAAATCCAAACTACTCTAATTTCCATGGGACAATTTCCCCCCCAAAACCCAACATCACAGCAGCTGGGAAGTGATTTCTGTGCATATTCTCTTTCCCCCAGAGAAAGAGTTGTGACATGCAATTGCAGTAGTATATTAAGAAAAGGAGCAGGTGACCTGAGCAGAGGGTGGGTGGCAAGTGGGAAAGAGACACCTTAGTTCATATTTGCAAAACTACCTTAAAATGGGGTCCATCATAATTTCTTCAGGTCTCTGTTGCATTTACAGTGCCTGCTGTGATTGCGATTGCTGCTGCTGCACTTTCCTACCACTTCTCTCTACATCTTTTATTCCCTTTTCCCTTTAGTCCTAGTCTCTGGCCAGAGATTTCTGCTTGAAGAACTGTACCCATAAAGCATCCTCTGCTAATGAAATTAAGGAAAATTCAGAAGTAAGCCTAAAGGCTAAAACAACCAAGCGCCTTCCAAAGGGCCAAAGAGAAGCAGGTGCTGCTCACAAAAGAGGCGGTCCAGGTCTAAGATGCTCAAACCAGAAAATGAATGTCACGGCAAGGCCCCAAATTAGTTGCAAATACTGTAACTGTACTCTTTCAAGACACAACAGTAATTCAAATCAACTGTCTCAAAACCTGTAAATCTTAATACTTATTGGCCTCATACAGATGCAATGAATTACATAAACCATGGTTTACTGGCCCAGGAGCCTGCAAGCTCACATTCCCTTACTGGCTCCAGTGAAGCTATCTTAGTTTTTAAGGATACAATCCTGCACCCATGTACCTAGGAATAAACCTCGCTGATTCAATGGGGCTTGCTTCCAAAAAGATAAGTATGTGATTCATAGACTCATAGAATCCTATAGTTGGAAGAGACTCTGAGGATCATCTAGTCCAACTCCCTGCAATGCAGGAAAATCCAGCTGTCCCATCCAGGGATCAAACCTGCAACCCTGGTGTTATCAGCACCATGCTCTAACCTACTAGCTATCCAGGCTGTGATTGCACTGTAATCCATAATTTGTCTATTTGAATGTCAAGGGAAACTGGTTGAAGAAACAAGGAACTCTGTGGTGAAGCAGGGCACGTGAGGAGCAGGGGGTGGTGTGCGAGTTCCCAGGCTCATAAAGCATCATTTGTTGGGCTGGGATACTTATGTCTCAACTAGGCCATTGGGAGTTTTCCAAACTGACAATTTTATGAGGAAAACATTTTGGGGAAGGACACTGTTAGGGTGTGACCCAGGGGGCTTGAATCCAAGGTCTTTTGCACCTGGCCCTGAATCTCCCGTCTCTTCTTAGCCTTTATTTTTTTGATAAAAAAAACTTTTTAAAAATTGCATTGCTTTACAAGGCAAATTCTCCTCTGGAAGCTGACCTAAATTTGCATCTATAAATATAAATTAACATATGCAATTTGTATCAAGGGCCTGTGCACTGAGTCATGCTTTTGGGATTGGAAGCTACACGATTTTACAGAGCTTATGACTGCTAGTTAAAGGAACTTGTAAGAGGAACAACAGCAGAAAGTCAAGGTGTACCACTTAGAGACCGACTGTGCTTCCAAACACCACTTCCCTATTACATAATAAAAAAAGGAAGATTTTCATTCTTTCATCTCATGTTCTACTGACTGAGCTACTGAAAGGTGATTTATCAGAGGTGCTTTTTACACACTTGGATCTTGGTCTCCTTCAATTATTAACTTTTAACTCTATTTCAAAAATAGATTCCATTTGGGGGGGAAACGAAGCACATTTAAAACCTCATTTCTGTAATGCACACACATATACCGATGGCAGGACAGAAGCTCAAAAGTGCCAAGTGTGAAATTAGTCTATCACCTTGCTCAAAAGGGAGATATTTACATAGCTTTATAGTCTAGGCATGTCATGCCTTTGGTGTCAGGAGTAAGGTCAAAGTAGATATTCAGCCACACCCCCACACCCCTGGGCTCAAGATCAGGCAAAGCAAGCTGAAGCCATGAAGACTAAGATGCAAAAGTTGTCACGTCTCTCAAAAGATAAAGCAACACACGTGTTCCTCTGACTAAATAAAAAGTGTGATAATGGTGCATTGCTATAATTATATTAGAAATACAATAAGCAAAAGGATGCGTATAACAATAACTCCCACTGCATTCGCAAGTAATGGATGTCTGTGTCATTTTTTTTTCTCTAGGTGGCAGCAAGAGGCCAGATATGTCTGGTCTCAGGCCGATGCTGAACGTGGTCCCTGCACACAAGGTCTGCACTTTTTACCTGGTTATAGCCTAGCTGTCCTTTCGGACAAAGAAAAGAGAACAAGGCAGACCAATATATTTCTTAATGACACCAAACACTTCTTCTAGAGCATAAGCAATGCCACAGTGCATACTACACTAGAAAGAGACAGGCAAGTAACATGCAGGATACCATTAAAAGCCACACATGACAAATTCAAAGAGAGAGAAAATAGCCTTTAAAAAAGCAAGCCAACAAATAAAATAGTAACTAATGCAAGAAGCACACTTTTTGGGGGGGGGGGTGCCAACCAGTGGGGAAATGTCCTGACAGTTCAAAATAAGCAGAAAAACAACTAAGTTAGGACCACTAAGTTTTACAACTTTTTGCATACTCAAATCTTCCTCACTTCTTTTTACTGAGCAGACACAGGACAAATATTTGCTATACAGCATAAAGTAAGTAAGAAAGATGATCAGAAACGTCTATGAAACTGCCCAGGGTTACCATGACAAACCAGGCTTTCCAGACTGTGCTACATCCATAAAGAAACACTTAGCCTGTATCATGGCACACCTTAAATCCTGACAGAACTCGACCCCCCCCATGCATGTTGTCCCCAGCAACTTTAAGCAGGTACATTTAGATTTTTTATTTCCATTTTATTGATTACTGTATGTATGCAACTGACCAATTTGATTGCTTGATTAGATACAATAATTCAGCTTCAGAAACAAATCCTTGAAAAGATACTAAGCCATGCACAGGGTCTTCCAGTTTACAAAAGCTTTCCCTGTTAGGAAGAGATGCTGACTTGCCACAAGCAACTAGGCTTGTGGCTGAAGTTGTAGCAGCAGTAGCAAAGAATAATACTTTCCCAACTCCCTTTGGATTTAGAGGGGCCCCCGCTATGTCACTGGAGCTTCAGAGAACGCCCTTCCTGTCCTGCTCCCAGCAGTCAAGGAAACTTCCAAAGGGAAATGTTACTGCACAATTATTGTGAAGTTCTAGTTCTGTAAAAACCTAGGAAACATTTTTATGAAACCATTTTGGGGGAAAGGATATTATGGAAAGAATGTATTTTGGCAATACACAAACAGCAAGACACCTGCTAGTTCTCTTAAATGACACAATATATGTCACTATACAGTGGCTTACAGCAACAGTATGCAGCGTGGAACAAAAGATGCATGTTTCTTCTTGCCTGTTGGGCAATCCCATTATTTATTACCACTGTAAAATAGATCATTGATTACAAAGCTGTCACAGATGTTTTACCTGAACTTCAATCCGGGCATCATTGAACTAAACCCTGGCAAGTTTCTCTGAACACATTATTTCATCATCATCATTATCCCCCCCCCCCTTCACTCAGGGCAGGTTACAGTTAAAACACAATATTAAAAACAGTACAAAACAACATATAATCACAGAAAAAGCTGGGCCCTCAAAAATATACATCTCAAGTGTCAAAAGCCAAAGTAAAGAGGTGAGTCTTCAGCATTTGCTGAAAGCTGTATAATGAAGGTGTCAGGCAAATCTCTGCAAGGAGGGAATTCTACAACTTTGGGGCCACCACAGAGCATGCCCTTTCCAGGGGCACACCCCCCCCATTGAGCTTGAGAGGGCATGGGAGCTACCTCTCAGGTACTAAGATCAGCAGACAGGGTTCTAATGGCCACAGCAACAGAAACTTCTGCAAGCAGGAAACCTTTGCACATATGGCTGAATGTGCAAAGACTTCCTTCCTAAAAAAAACAGTCGTCAGGGAGCAAGGCTAGAAACAGCACCTGAAGATACAAAGGACAGGATTCAAACAAAATGAATTTATCTCTGGGTTAGTTTTTTGCCAAGGAGATAAATATATAAGCAAGAAAAGCTACTGACCCAGTTATACCATTTCACCTATTTTGTTTTAGCAGTAGGCATTAGTCCACTGTATAGAGCATGCAGAAGATCCCAGATATCAGAACTTGGGGGGAAACCTCTGCCTAAGAGCTGCTGCCAGCAAAAGTAGACAATGCTAAGCTAGATGGATGTGAATAGTCCAACTTCATAGGAGGCATGGTTTCCATGTTCATATAGTGATTCTGTTCAAAACTGCTCAAGGGGTATGTTTCTCTCTGCCACCCCTAGACAGTGGGGCATCTTGAAATTGTACAAGAAAGAGCTGCAGTTATTAGAGGCAGAACTGGTGGAGCAGTTCAAAGTAGCAGAAGAAAAAAAGAACAAATCTTGCATTTTTCTAAGGAATATTAAACGTAGAATCAGAAAGGGAATATTCAGAATTTGGAGGTAGGGGGAGGAGGGAAAGAAAAGGCTGCCTAGCCCTAACCGTACAACTACACTAGAGCTAACCAGAAAGACTTTTGCTAAATTCACTCAACTCTGCCAAGAAAAAAAATGACTGTTTTCTTTCATATATGTCATATTTTTAAATCTTGCTCCCCCTCACCCAAGACTCTAAGGCTTCTTCTGTTAAGGGAAGCTGCAGCAGCTTTCAGGCATTATTAGTCAGCAAACATTCTAAATCCGGAATCAGGATATGCACACACATAATTACTTTCCCCACAATCAACTACCCAGTCATTATCACCAATTAAAAAGAAATAAGGCCTTCAAAATTCTTTAAATAAAAGAAAAAGATTGACAATTTAATAGAATTTTAAAGGGTTGTTTGTTTGTTTTTTGCTGTTGTTTTTAAACACGATTTTACAATACATCTCTGTAACTGCTTTTTCCAATTCCGTCATCTTAATCAGACAACATAAAGGCCTAGTCACTGGAGGCTTCCGGTTCATGGTGGTTGTTCAAGATCTAAGCAGAGAGGCAGATAATATCTAATTCGTTGGATACTTGATACCTCAGTCACTATGGATGGCCACAGTTAAAACTTCCTTTTAGACTCTGAATACAACCAGTGAAAGAAATGCCAGACTGAGAGCCCAGATCACACCTGATTACTTCAACCCAACCTGATTACTACAACCCAAATGTCTACTACAGAGAACAGCTGCACACTTCATGCAGCAATACATTTGCTACAAAAACACTGGCACTTTCTGGAAACACATTAAGGGTGTGGAACATACATGTGCACTATCATGCCAATAAGTGCACATCTGGATAGCCCAGTCTAACCAGGACTTCTAGGCATGATTACGGGAACTTAACATTACACACCCATTCATACTTTCTTTTCCTGTAGGTGTATTCTAGTCATTTCTTTAGCCCTTATATGATCTTGTTGAGAAAAGTTGCATTTATTACAGTTGCATGTGTTTTTTTGCAGGGGTAGAAAACAACCACCCAAGAAGAAACTGCAGGTTTCTCTCCCCCCCCCACCCATACATACATACATACATACATACATACATACATAGTGTAGTGGCCATGGAATTTGCATTGCTGTTCTGAAGCCCAATTCACGCTGGCCAGACTTGAGTCAACAACTTCTTTCATTCAACTGGCAGAGGTTCCCTTATTTGTAGAGAACAGGTCATACAACTCATTTGCCATGAGGCAAGACTGCCTGTTTGGCATGCAGCAAGACAGACCTCCAAAAACCTGAGCATCCTTTAAAAAGTAGCCTTAGTTCAGTAAGATTATGGATAAGTGCCCCAGGATTGCTAAACATGACTAAGATTAAAAACAAAAAAGTACTTAGAAATATTAACAATGGCCTCTGTGAATGGCCTCAACCATTTGAAGAGTCATGGGTAGTGCTGGATCAGAAAGACTCAGATCCAAATCCCTAGTTAGTCATGGAGCTCCCTAAGTGGCCGTAAATTCTTTCTCTCCCTAATATACCTTGTGAGGATATAAGAAAAAGCCCAATGAATGACCCTCGATGGCAGTGGAGATAGATGAGCTACAAAAATGTGATACAAAAGGGCGGGCCTTCACACTTCTTGAATGAAACAAAGCCAAGCACAGCCTTTAGATACATATGCAGAAGCATTTTAAAACTCTGCTAACTTTTCTGTAGTAAATCAGTAAGCACAGAATTTATTAGAGATAGGATACAGAGGCCCTTTTACCAGCTTCCCGTGATTTGGTGGCCTGGATAGGTCGGCCGTGCCAGGGTGATTCATGCTCTAGTAACTCCTGGTTGGATTAATATGTGTTATATGTGGAACCACCCCAGTCAACCACCCAGAAGTTTCGGTTAGTGTAGAATTTGGCCATCAGAATTCTTACGGTTACAACCACAGCACTCATATCTTCTGAAAGTACAGTGGTACCTCTGGTTGCGAACGGGATCCGTTCTGGAGCCCTGTTTGCAACATGAGCAGAATGCAACCCATGTCTGTGCGTGCGCAGGTCGCAATCCGTCACTTCTGCGCTGCACGTGACGTCATTTTGAGCATCTGCGCAAGCGGCAAAACCTGGAAGTAACCCTTTCCGGTACTTCTGGGTCACCACGGGACGCAACCTGAAAAGATTTAACCTGAAGCAAACATAACAAGAGGTATGACTGTATTACAAAGACTAGCATATTCTCTAGAGCACAATTTAAGGTGCTGGTTCTTATACTTTGGGATCCAGATATCTGAGGAAGTACCTGTTCCCATTCCAGCTTGCCCGTGTCTTAAGATCTTCTGTTGAGGTCCTTCTCCAAGTAACCTTCTTTAACAGAGGAACGTTATGTAGTTACAAAGCAGAGGACACTTTTTGTGGTGGTGCCCCAACTGTGAAATGCTTTCTCAAAGGAGACATGTCTGATGCCAACATTTTTAATGCCAGATTAAGACTATTACATTCCTATTTGCCCAGGAATGTTAGATGGTCATAAATGTTATTCTTTAGACTTTTATCCTACTATCAATGTTTCTTCACGTATGTTATATGTATTTGATGTATAAATGGTTCTCACACTTTTGTATGTTGCCCTGGAATGTTCTCATGCAAGGCGGTTAACAAATATCTGAACACAATTTCTTTTTTTCTTTTTTTATCTTTTTCCTGGTGACCAGTTGTTTGCCTGTAAACTCCAGGTGGCCCTGCCAAGTGAGGTGTGATTGGTGGCTACAAGAGAGAAAGACTTTTGTTGCTGGGATCCTATATGTGAATGTTCTTCCTAGATGGGCTTGCTTGGTTTCCAATAGTTTAGCAATACTGGAAGGTGCCCAGAGAATGTCATTATTGAGCAGCATATTAATATGGCAAATAAATAAAAGGTCTGCCACAAAACATATATTAAACCAATATGGGTAGCATGGAAGTTTCAACTCACCGGTTGTAAAGATTCTTCTTGCCTCCTGCTTTGGCTCTGCCGACTGATGAATGACCGTGTTGACACTTTATAATGGTTCAACAAGCAGATGATCACCACTATCATAACAGTTATAACCACGATTATGATGATGATCTGAACAAACTCTAGTTCAGCTGTGGAGAAAGAAAGAGAAAAAGTGTCACTCTAGGGTAGATAAGGAATGTTAAAAAAAGAGGAGGGTGAAACTGCAAGCTGGTACCCAAAGTAATCTATTTGTTGATGCATGTATATTGCTCAATAAAGTTTTTACTACAGCAAAAAAACTGATCCCAACACACTATTTCAGGGTTGAAATAGCTTTGTTTTTCCTCTCTGGAAAACAAATTTCAGAATAACAAAATCTGCAAACTGGAAAGGCTAAATAATTATGCCTTTTCCCTATCTGAGGATTCCCTCTTCCCTCAATGTCTAAAAAAAAAGATTCTCTTCTGATTTTCATCAGTGACACAGCACAACAAAAAAATTCAATATAAATCATCCCCGCCACTGCCTTAGACATCATTTTTAAGCCTCAAAGTTAATTGATGAAGGAGAGCTCTAGATAAAAAAATGCAGTAACAAATCAAGTTGAAATGCTTTTTAAAAAAACTTCTTGGATCATCTAGAAATACAAATCTTCTTGCACTTTCAGTATGTCATGTTGGGAAGTACACAGTGAACCGACTGCAAGGTAAGCCAATATCCTGGGTGAAAACATCCTTCAAGAAAAAGAAGTGTTTAAGTAACAACATCCTTCCTATTATTGTAATCAATTCAAGTAACTCGTCATCCAGGGGAATAGGAAGAAACCGGCACAAAATTGATAAATGATGCACTACTGTGCTGTCCTGCCATCCTGCTACATAAAGCTTTCTATAGAAGTTTCACATATAGACCAAAGACAGGTACAAGAAGGTATTCACAGTAGGGAAGGGATCCCTATCCGACTGGAGGTTTGACATGTGTCCAGAGTCTATTTTCATTAAGCTTGCAGAGAAAGAATGATAAAATCTTACAGTGGTGCAAAGTCTACCCACTTTTGGCTCTGGCCCTAAATTAACTTGTCCTGGCCAAAAACCCTTTGTAGAGAAATGGTTTTCCATTCCTACATACAGGTGGTGACCATTTTGTGCAAGGGTTCCATTCCTGGCCCTTACGCACATTGGTGGAGCAAGCAAAAACCTGTTCCACCCCGTTACGCCTTCTTTTGGGTCCAAAAGGCCCCAAGCATCAGTGGTCATGCATCAATTGGTTGAGCACAAAATGGTCCCCATCTGTACATAACACACTGATTTCTCCAACCTTAATGATGAGCAACATAATAACTTAATGGTCCTTTAAGAATTCAGAAGTTACAAGCACAGGAAGCTCCAGAATTATAAGGACTGCTGTGCCACTGCCCACTTACCAGAATACTGAAATAAGTAATCGTTTATCTGTATCTAGTCTCCCATTAATATTACCACCATCATCACCACCACAGTAACAGTTCAATAAATGAAAAATGTAAGGGGAAGCTTAAATAACCAGAAGGATTCCTTTGAAGAAGAAGAAAACCCTGAATATGTAAAGCTTTCATTAAAGAAAAAAGGAACAAGGACTGACTTTCCTTGGCTCATACGGGATTGATTTTGTGTGTGTGTGTGTGTGTGTGTGTGTGTGCGCGCGCACGCAGTGAAACCATGGTGATGAGAGATTAACCTAGAAAGTCACTGTAGTTTTACAAAGTCGCAATGCCCATAAAATGTCTTAAAGATTAAAGAAAACGCCCCAGGGTATTACAAATGTTTTCCTTTTGGAAGACATGATAATTGCTTTACACGCCTCAGATTCAATTAATGCATCAATTAAAATTATGGCACTTTGGGACAAACTTGTCACATCATTAATCTTGAAGGTTCACACCTTTAGCCATTCAAATTAACAGGAAAAACACATCAATGACAGAATAATGTACTTGTTTGTACGTGCAAGAATGAAAAGGTTTTCCTTCCATTCAGTTTCCTGTTTCCAGCAAATACAAATCAAACTTCAAATATGCATGGCAAACTGCAGTGCTGGACTAAGACCTGGGAGACCAGGGTTCGAATCCCTACTCAGCCATGAAGCTCACTGGTGCCCTTGGGCCAATCAGAATTTCTCAGCCTAACCTACCTCACAGGGTTGTTGTGAGGATAAAATGAGGAGGGGGGAACCATATACACCACTTGAGCTCCTTGCAGGAATGGTGGGATATTAATGAAATTAATAATATTTACAATTCACATCTTGAACAGCCCATGCATATATAAGATTAAGTCATATTTCAGCTAAAGCATGCCTTTGGTTATTTTCATTGGCTATACAGTCATACCTCTAGTTGCGTTAGGTTCATGTTGCGGATTTTCGGGTTGCGAACACGGCAAACCCGGAAATGTATACTTACGGGTTTCGCTGTGCACGCACACATAAAGCTGTTCTGCGTGCTTCGCACATGCGGAGTGCTCTGTGCACTTTGCGCACACGCAGAAGCGCTCTGTTGTGTCACACGCACACACAGAAGCGGCACTCTACTTACTGACTTTTCGGGGTGCAAATGGTACCCCGGAATGGATCACGTCCATAAGTAGAGGTACCACTGTACTGGCACAGCAATGGCAAAACAAAGCCAGAAATGTATTTTAAAAGTATGTATTAGCTAACATTTTAATGATCCAGAATCTTTCACGCATATGGAATTATGTAATCCACAAGCATAATGGTTGACACTTGGGCATCTTTAGCATGGCGGAAATTCAAAGAAAAGGCAAGATTATAATTCAGCCATTTCTAAAGCTAAGTGCACAAAAAGATGATCACGATTCCTATTCTTAAAGCTTTGGCTAGGCAGAAGGTGGAAAATATAGTTATTTTTTTCTCCCTCCAAACTATTCCTTTTCCAATCATTGGGAGAGGGTTTTAAGATTAACAATCAAGATTTTGAAATAATCAAGATGTCTCACCTCCACAAGAATACAGAATGTAGAAAGTTTATTAGTGGTAGAATCTAACAACACCTGCCATACAAGGACATGCGTTCCAAGACCGTGCACAAAATCTTACCATTTTTCTGCATGCCATGAGAATTATTCACAGTCTAAGGGAGGATTAAAAGGACCTCACTATGCAACTGAAGAAAACAGAAAATTTCCTTTTCTGCTTCCCTAGTTGCTCCCTATTATGGCTATCAATAAGGCAAAGTACAAATATTTTTAATTCAACCAGTGAGTTTCCCACTGCTGCTACCTCAAACTTCACATGCATCAGTCAATATGTTAGTTTATACTCAGGTCACTGCTGCAGCTGTTATTGACAACAGGGTACAAAAAAAATCCTTGATTTCTGTGCCCTGTGTCCTCTTCCAGCATGCCTCCCCGACCTACTAAGAGGGCACAAGGTTTAGGCTTAAAAAGCAGCAGCCTAACTATTTCTCAACCACAGGACCCCAGCAGGCCGATTACTTGAGAGGCCAATAACCCAAGTACTTAATTGGCCCAAAGATATTTTATTACTGTGTCAATTGAGCAGCAGTTGTGAAAGAGCAATGTGCAAAATAAGTAATGTTGATTTAGGCTTTCCTAGAATGCGGTGATGGCTGGAATGACGTTATTTCTGCATCTGCCAAAAGCACAGACTTCTAAATTTAATCAAGGGCCCTGAACATTTTTACAGAAGGCCAGTTCCTCTTTTCCTATGAATGGTTATTTTGAAAACAAAAAGTCTGAAAATATGCAAGCAAAATCTGATAAACGAGAACATTTTAAGAGGCAAAAATGAGATAAATAAAAGTATGTTAAATATGTGCAGGTGTAGAAAAGGAGAGCAAGACGGACAGAAAAATGCAAGTCTACTCAGAAGTGCGTCCTACTGTGTTCAGTGGGATTTGCTTCCAAGTAAGCATGTATATAGCATTGCAGCCCAAGTGAGCCATAATCAGACCCTTTTGATCAACAGGATGTGGGTTGATTTCCAAAGTCACATCTTTAATTGCAGCATAGTTTCACAACTTTAACAGCAGTGTAGCTTCAAACTCTGGGCTCTCTCCCCACATCCATATCACATCAGATCAGTTGTGTCTGCATTCCAAAACCCAGCACTGGGGATTATTTCCACAAGGTGAAGGAAAACAATTTTTATACAAAGGCTTCATCTTGGCTCACACACTCATTTGCATACATAATTATAATACCCCCCTAAGAATTTTTAACTCTTAATGAAAGCAACACATTTTAAGAGTCTTCAGTTTATATAATGGCAAGTGCTACTGCAAGAGAATAGATCAACAGTACTAGTACACATTTATTGCTATTTACATAGGATTATAAAAGTATGCCTGGTAGTATTTATCCTACTTATTTTGATGTCTCTGGGGTCATATAAAACCAGCATGAAAAGGCAAAATTAAAAGCACAAGCCTCCAACCTTTGTACATATAATAGTCACACATGTGAAACACTTCTATCATTATAAAGTGGAAACCAAAATAAGAGTCATATCCCCCACTCTTCAGTAGCTAATGCTGACTTGTGCCACAGTCTTGTACACCTTAGTCTACCTCACCGGCCCAGTTCTATACAGATATGATCTCCACCTGCAAGCATATATTTAAAACAAAAACATTTCATTGCCCTGACCATGACTATCATCTATACATACATACTTGAACTGAATGGAACTTCTATCTGAGCTAGACATGAACTGGATTGGCTGTAAATTAACCGGTTTTTGGGGGGGGGGCTTTCTATGTTAGGTTCTTGAGTATGGATAGTCTTAAAATCTCCCAGAGAGATATAGTAACAACAGCAAAAATACTAGACCCATTACACACAGTATGCTAGAGAAAGTAAAACAGAAAGCGGGTAGGCAGGAAGGTGATTAAGGGTTTAAGGCGAAGAGAAAGAAAAATAACTTGGAGACAAAATTAAACTAAGAGCTTGGCGGGGAGAGGGGAGTCTAGAATACCTCCTTCCACAACCAGGTCTTTCAACTGAGCATCCTTCAGTGTTGTACTGTTAAACTGGTCAGTGGACATAATCGTGTCCTCCTCCGCTGGGAAAGGAGCGCGTCGGGCATCGCCTTGGGCTCCCTGCAGCAGCCAGGCAGCGTCGTCGCGAGTCTCCCGGTCGCCCAGGCGGGTGGGTGGGGGGTTGGGCTGGCCGCGTCTCTCCCTCGGCAGGCAGGCGAAAGCGGCCGGCGCTCCTAGACACAACTCCGTCGGGGCGGCTCAGACCGCGAGCGGAGGCGCGCGCCGCCCGACAAGGGCCCGCAGAAGAGCGCACGAGCGCCGCGGAGCGGAGGACTCTTCTCCGAGGCCTCTCATGCTGCCCGGCCCGAGGCGAAGCCCCTGGAGAGGCTCCTCCGGGCCTCGCTCCACGCCACCGGCTGGGGCACAGAAGCACCCGCAGGGAAAAACACCGAAGGGGGCGACCCTGCGTAAAGGCGCATGGCGCAGCGCGCTCGGGGATTTCTATAGGTTTTTGTTTTATTTTAAAAAAAGTTTAAAAAGGAAGGAAAATCATAGAAAAAGAAAACGTCGATCTATTAATCCCGATTAGATGTCCTAATTCCATATATATATGGAGCTCCATATTGCACATGAAAAAAAATTAATATGGCCTAATTAAAAAGCCTAAGGAGGAAGAAAGGGAGAATGAGGGCGAAGGGTGGGGAGAAAGCCAAGGAAGACGCCGCTCTTACCAACTTCCCGCACCCAACTGCTCCGCCGCCGCGGCTGCTGCGCTCTTTAAACCAAGCCCCATGGACACTGTGGAGGCTTCTAATTCTTCCGCATTTCTGCTCCAGCGCGACGTGCGTCACTCCGTGCCCAAAACGCGGCCCTCGCCGCCGCGGCCGCCGCTTGACTCAGGAGGCTCCGCTGGGCTCCCTCCCCCGCCCAGCCCAGGCTCCGGCTACTATTGGAAACGGCGCGCACGTGCTCTTTCCAGCTGAGCGCTGCTCTCGGCGGCGGCGGCGGCGGCGGCATCACACACACACACACACACACACACAGAGAGAGAGAGAGAGAGAGACACGGCGCTGTCAGTGCCGACCCGTGTCACAATAGCCTCCTTGTCTCGGTTTCCCCGCCAGCCACACCGTACGTTGAGTACATGAAGGTTACAATATGCCGCCCTCCCGCCTCAGTCCCCACCCTGATCTATAGGAAACGCCGGTATGGAGATGAGCAGGGCCTGGAGGCTAATCTTCCCTCCGTGTGGTACGCGCACTGCCAACTCTTGACGCAGGCATCTGCCTCCAAGGCTCTGTCAAGGCGGTGAGGGGGGGGGGAGCGTGCCTGTGTGTTATCAACGGGATTAGGCTTAATGGGTCTACACCGCGGTAAAAATCTTCCAGCGGATTCTCATCTAGAAAAGGAGGTGTTTGCATGGATGTGGGTGTTTTAACACATGGCGCTCAGTTTGTAAATTCTGGTCACAATTAAGCTATTTCCACATGTAGCTAAGATTCTTCTCCTTTCCTTTTCCCACATCTCTAATCCAAATGAAAAACCAACACTGAAAAATTGTATGCTGACATACATTTTTTCAAATAGCTTTCTTCCACATCCTGTTTTGCAATATGGTGCATTGTACCAGATAAAAGAAAATGGGTCAGAACCATGATAGCCCTGGATTCAAATCGCTGCTCAAACCCAGTAGCTACACAGGAGTTGTGTGATTTATTTGTTTTTTAAGAAGCGGGTGGTGTCTACATGGTCTTGAGCTCCTAGCAGAAAGGACAGGATGCAAAGTGATGAGCAAACATTGACAAGTGGAAAATAACAATACAACCCCTGTGTATAGTCACCTCCAGACTTTTAACTATTTTGCAGGAAATAGTTGCATATCAGAATACTTGCATATCATAAATGTAGATGCAATTAAATTGGGGATTAAAGTGCTCTGGCAAAAAAATTCCTTTTTAAAAAAAGGACTTTATGCAGTTAAAAAAGTGACAAGGAAATACACTAAAAACTGTGGGCTAATGATAGTTGGGATGGTGTATAATCTGCTCACAAACAAATTGGGATAAATGTTCATTGTTATTTAATCTCTGCAAATAAATCAGAACAAATGCTCAATAAATAGTGAACACCATATAATCTTGGCATAAGCTTTGTGCAAGCACATCAGGATGAATGTTCAATGAACAGATAATCTAGAGGTGCCTAACATCTACTCAGAAGAAAGACCCATTAGGTTCAGTGACACTTACTCTCAAGTAAACTGTACTGCTTGCAGCCTGAAAGGCATTCTTAGGGCCTTTCTAAACCTTTTTACTAGCCAAAGCCAGACGATACTCAGAAGCACTGTATGCCAAAATGCCACATTAAGAAGAAACATTTAGGGAGCTGGTGGTAGTGGCTTTTTAGAAATGCCCTTACTTAAGATGGCAAGTTTAAGCTCCGGGTTACTGGTACACGAGTACTTCCACGGTGGAAGCCAAAACCCATCATGTTTTTAGAGGGTACATTGCTGAAAGAGAGGAAATGCATCACCCCAAAGGGGAAAATATTTACATGAAATTTGCACATGATAGCCTAATTTCTGCATATACAGACAACATGGGAATATCCAAAATGAAAATACTGAAGCAGAACCAGGTACTGTACAACTTGAGTGACAGAAAAAAACTGGATATAGGAAACAACATATCAAAAGCAAATCCTCTACCAGACGTATTAAAGCTGAGCTGCTTACACAATGCAGGATGCTGACAGAAAGTTTTGACTTCTAGGCAGGACAGGACAGAGAACATTTCACCATGCATGGTTTTCTAAATATTATCCTTGGTTAGCATACTGTGCTGTTTTGAAAGGACCTACATAGCATTATGACATTTTATTTCCCAGCCAGTAGTACAAGGCGGACAGGACATAGTCATTGGCAAATTTGTTCCAAGTACAAAGACTTTGGTGAACCTGCAGGAGATAACTCACAAAGTAGAGGGTACAGTGTTTCCTATGAAGACTAGGCTTCTAGGCTTTTAGGTTTCTTTCTGCCACGAAAAGACAAAGGGTTTTGTTTGAATGGCAACTTCATAAGTCATATGCAAGAGCTAGAGAAAAATAAACAAAATCTGAACTCTATAATATCAGCCAATGTGTACTGTGGGTGACACGACCTTGCTTTTTGTTGTAAGACTGGTACTACAGGTAACATGGTAGGCCTTTGGCAGTTTTGTGTTAAGGCAGGGATATTTTTTTTTAATGGAAATTGGGTCAGACAAGTACACACCTGCAAGAATGCAGAATGAATTAATAAAGTTGTGTGGCCAAATTTTGAGGGAAGACACAGTTGTGAAGGCTAATACTTCCGTGACATTTTTAATTTTAGTAGATGAAAGAACAGATATTTCTGGAATAGGTGTTGTGAAAGAAAGTGATAGGAATGCATCTGTACATGAGGAATTCCTGGGGTTTATTTCAATATAAGACCAAACTGCAGTAGGCATAACCAACACAGTTTTATCTGCTGATTTTGGAATAGATCTCAATAAGTTAGTTGGACAAGGATACGACAGTCATTCAACCATGGCAGGAAAATAAGATGGGGTTCTAGCATAAAACTATCCTCAGGCAGCCTTTGTCCACTGCTCATCCCATAGACATCATCTTACTGTAAATGAACTGAACTGTGTAAGTGATGTGTACAATGCTGTTGGCATAATTAAAACCATTATGAAAATCTTCCATGGGAGCATCCACAGATGACATCTAATACCCCAACTACCAATGCTATGTGAAACATGGAGTCAGAAATCAAGGGTATCTCTTCACATGCAGACAGTTACCCAAATATCACAACTCAAGCAATTAGCAGGATCGAGCAACACCAAGAAAAAACAAATTTCAGGCTAGTATGTATGTATTTATCTAATTTATATACCTGCCCTTCATCCGAAGATAACAGGGTGGTTCCTAATATAAACTTTTATCATAGACATCCACTTTTACTATTTGTCTTGTGATCGTAAGCAAAGATTCTTCAATACCAGAACCAGTCACCCAAGCACTGGAATCTGTAAAGTTAGGTGCAATTGAAATGAAAGCACATATGCAAAAGTTGCTGGGAATAATTTAACAGCACAGGGAAGCTAGTGGGAGACCATCAACATAATAGAGGACAAGCAACTGGCAGATGAAGTGGCTGTACAATTCAAAGCACCTAAACAAGACAAGCTAGTCCCCCAGCCAATCCACAGAAGAGTTATGCCAGTGGTCCATCTACATTCCCAACCTGGATTCATTGATTACCTCATCAAGGGATTGTTTTAGTCATGAAAACTAGCCTGCTTACAGTTTACTGAAACTACATCCATCTCAGAAGTACCACACTGAAGGAAAATTTAAAAACTTGCAAGTCCATGTCAATTTCATCCAGGAGCTGTACAAATCTGAAAGCTTTAGGGATGAATCTGTCACTTGGTATGACTTGTAGGGAGAAGGAAATACACCCATCATCTTGTGACTTATGCAATATGAGCCTTACTGAACCATTGGACCACACCCAACTGTGCTCTGCTATTAAAATGGCCATCCCCACAGCACTCTCCCTACCAGTTACAACATGCACAGCTGAACAATTCTTTAGCACTTGGGGCAGAGTGCTGACACAGCTACATTCCACAATGAGTGAAGATCAATTGTCTGGCTTGTTGGGTGTCCATAAGAGAAAAGTTGAAGAATTATCCCAAGGAGAAATTTATATTGATCATTTTGATGAAGACCCTCCAATACTCCAGCTTTTGTTTAAAGAGTGATCCACTTTGCATTATATTTTCCTTTATATTAGGGATAGACAAACATTAACAAAAAAGTTTGACTTTTTCAGACCTTATGTCTAGCATTCA
This sequence comes from Podarcis raffonei, assembly GCF_027172205.1. Taxonomy (NCBI): domain Eukaryota; kingdom Metazoa; phylum Chordata; class Lepidosauria; order Squamata; family Lacertidae; genus Podarcis; species Podarcis raffonei. The sequence continues at coordinate 50,623,131 of NC_070608.1, read as the reverse complement.
CAACACCCAAGGCAGATTATGTGTAAATAGTGTGTAATTCAGTATTATGATTTTTTAAAATTTGATATTATGGTACTATTCAGTTGACAAAGCTGTATGCCTTTCTATTGCTTTACTCTATTACAGGCATAGGCAAACTCAGCCCTCCAGATGTTTTGGAACTACAACTCCCATCATCCCTAGCTAACAGGACCAGTGGTCAGGGATGATGGGAATCAAATCTGGAGGGCCGAGTTTGCCTATGCCTGCTCTATTATTACTAAATATATAAAGTTAGTAGTTCTGAAATGTATAATCCCATACAATACAGTAAACCGCCATTGTTTCTTGTTACTTCTCTTCAGCACCGTGTAATGATTTGTGGGATTTATCACAAGTCAACAATGTGTAGTCACAAATTATAGACCTTGCCCCCTCTGGGGGGAAAATTCTGAGGACACCCTTGGGAGAGAAAGTGTAGTGGGGGTGGCTTGGATGGATGGGAACAACTTGTATCCCCACCACCCCATTCTTGGAAGACATGAAGTCCATCACCATCACAGCATGGAATTGGGCTGCACTAGACTTGTGATGAGCAGGGTGACAGCATAGATCCTAGGGGATAAAATAAATTAGGAGGAGGGGGATCCACTGAAAATTGGCAGGCGATGCAAGCAATGATACCATTTACACTACAGTGGTACCTCGAGTTAAGTACTTAATTCGTTCCGGAGGTCTGTTCTTAACCTGAAACTGTTCTTAACCTGAAGCACCACTTTAGCTAATGGGGCCTCCTGCTGCTGCCGCACCGCCAGAGCCCGATTTCTTTCTTCTTCTTTTTTAAATAATTTTTATTGAATGATTTTATGTTACAAAAAACAATACAGCCATACTACCACTCAATATAATTAAGAAATAAAAATTACATACATCGATATTTAGTTTGTTGTTTGTTATTTACCGTCTTATTTCCTCCCAAACATTGCATACAACAACCCACATATGTGCAGACACCCACACACCCACACCCGCACACAAAATGATAATAATGAAAGTAAATATGTTCCCACTATTATCTTCCAAAATCTTTTCTTCAACTTTGACTTCCTGTCAAGTCCCTTTGCATATGTTTTATCTTACATTTGAATGTACACAAAACAATAAACCTTTCCGTATAATTTTTCTTATACATTCTGAAAACATAATAAATCCTTAATTGTTATCCACCTCCTTTTTGTTCCTTTATCACTCGAATGCTAGCACGGAGTCAAAACTATTATTATATTTTTGAACATATCTTCTATAACCACCCCATTTTTCTGCAAATTTTTGCTTTGAGTTTCCTCTGAGTTTACTAGTCAATTGAGCCATCTCCACCAATTCCTGTAATTTGATTTGGCAATCTATTATTTTTGGAGCCTCGTGATCTTTCCACCCCTTGGCCAGAGCCCGATTTCTGTTCTTATCCTGAAGCAAAGTTCCTAACCTGAAGCACTATTTCTGGGTTAGCGGAGTGTGGAACCTGAAGCGTATGTAACCTGAAGCGTATGTAACCTGAGGTACCACTGTATTCTATACCAGACAACACTGGAACAAAGTTTCAGTCTGGTATAGGATACTTGGTTAATTCTTGCTACAACAGACTAATACAGCAACTTCTATGGAATCTTATAATTCTTGAATCCATTCTGGCCATTATAGCAGAAATTCTGATAGTGTTTGGTTTTAACAATCCATTCCATTTTGGACTTCACTTTCCATGTAGTGGCAGTTTTACTGCTATGCATCTATTGCTCCTTTCTACCCCATCCCTCATTAACAAGTAATGAAACGCAGGGTGGCTTCATATAAAATAGCGCTTTGAAACACTTACGAAAACATTAAAACAGCAGAAACATACATAACTGCTCCTTTTCCCTATCATGGGATGAACACAGATTCTTCCCTCATTCAAAAGCCTGACAGAAGGGGGCTTACTACAACATCTGTCTCAAGAGTTTTCATTGAGGACTTAGCATAAAAAGTTATGGATTGTTTGCTTATGAATGTGGAGATGCGTGTGCTTTACATGTCTGAAGGCCTAAGCTTATGTTTAATATACTGCTGTAGAAATATCCCTCTCAGGAGCCCAACAGCTGAAGGTAAAGGTAAAAGATAATGGACCCCTGGATGGTTAAGTCCAGTCAAATTTGACTATGAGGTGCAGCGCTCATCTCCGCTTTCAGGCCGAGGGAGCTGGCATTTGTGTGCAGACAGCTTTACAAGTCATATGGCCAACATGTCTAAACGGCTTCTGGCGCAATGAGACACTGTGACGGAAGTCAAAGCACATGGAAATGCCATTTACCTGTTGAGGGTAAACCTGTTGATTGATACCTGTTGATGGTATGTGGGCAAGGCGGACAAAGAAAGAGGAGAAACATTTTCTCATTTGCCGAAAATAAGAAGTAAAGTGTGTGGCACCTCCACCTTTTTTTAACATTTCAAATTGTATTTTATTTTGGTTTTAATGTGATTAGGTGTGAGCAAGTAAACAGATGGCACCAGCTTGGAGATTAGAAACAGAAGCCAGAAGAAATAAGTTTGGAGGAAGGATTTAAAACAAAAGTAGAGTGTTTAGGCTTCTATATTAAATCACTCTTAAAGCTTGCTTCATTTGACATTATTAGTAAGTACTTTGAAAACTAACCTGAATTTAAAAAAAAATCTTCCAAAGCCTTGACTAAATCTCTTCTAAAATCTTGTTTCATAGATAAACACAGCTGTGCTTCATCCACAGTCCATGTGGTCCACCCACAGGCCATATCCATCCATTTAAAATGTCTCATTTTTGTGGCTGAGTTTGTTTTGTGCTATGCAGGAATGAATTATCCTGAGACATAGAGCACTACCACTTGAAAGGCAAGCAAAGATTCAGGGTTGAATCTAGCCAAACATGCCTTGTAAGCCAGCAGTTCCTAAATAGTCATTTTGAGGTACGAGGCTGCTGACAATGTTATCATCTTGGCACAGTCAACGTATTACATGCATCAGAGAACTAGTGTGGTTCAGTGCATATTGCTGAATTTGGACTTCAAAGATCAGGTTCAAATCTCACTTCAGCCACTGAGTGGCTTCAGTATTACTTTATCGGCCATTTACATTATAAACATGGAAATAAAATTGTGACTTGCAAACTCTAAGGGTGAATTTAAACTGCAAAGGAGTTGGGATATTAAAAGTTCTAGCTGTGTAAATTAGAATAGTAAGCAGACACTACGCCTCCATTTTCATACTTCTTCACAACTATGAGAGTTAGTAATCTTTTTTAAGGTAAAAAACAACAACCTGTCATTCCTCATATTACATATGCATTCTTTGCCAGAGTCCTTATATTGTGGAACATGACTATGTGAAGAAGCATTCTGTTCTCACAAGTGAGTTAAATAACAGGGTACAGAGTGCAAATCCACACTGAGCTATTAATCTAACTAGATGACTCAGGTCTAGTCAATATCTGTCAGCCTAACCTATCACTCAAGATTGTGTTGAGAATAAAAAGGATCAAGGGAAAACTACCCTGAGTTCTTTTAGAGAAGGGTAGGACAGAAATGCACCAAACAGAGAAAGAATTATAAGTAAAAAAAATTCTCACTGTACTTGAACATGGGGAAAGGGGACATTTAGAAAAGGTTTCTAAATTGGCACATGATAATTGGTTCAAGTCTCTTCATGTGAGGAGAACATCCCTAAAGAGAGAAAGTCTCTAGGCGGCTAAGAATCAAAATTTGATACAGGCAGCTATAATGTTAAATACATGAATAGAATAACTTCCTATTAATTCAATTACTGGCTAATACAATCCTCCATTTGATTCCTCAGGAATTAAATAATCCTTACTGAAAAGGGCACAGTTTATCCCCCCCCCCCTTTACAATGATAGTATTTCTTTATATTTGAGCTACTTGGTGAGATGATCTAATCTGTAGATTAGAAGACTTGCCACTAAAGCAACAGCGAAAGCCACACACACACTATGCAACAACAGCAACAATGTGGAAACAAAGCCGTTGGTTTAGTCAGATAGGTGTCTCCAGCGTATAGCACTCCATTTCTCTTTTTCTGGCAGACTATAACCTCTGTGAGAGCTGACCATGCCCACCAACCATAATTTCTGAGATATGGGTTCATCTGGGGAATGGGTGCACATAAAGATGTGGAGGAGCACGTCTTAGGTGAAGGGGACTGACTATCAAGCTGTGCCTTATGAGCCTGAGCTGTACCACTTAAGGTTTCAAGTGGTGGATCACAATCAGCACACCAATTCATCCACACAAATTTAGATCAGGCAAGCCTTCTCCCCTACTTCTAGGTCACTTCCAAACAACCTGCTTATTGAGCATTCAACCTGAATTGTTTGCAGGCAGCATAGAAAACATTGGCTATTTATTGCATATTCATTCTGATATGTTTATGAAAAGGTTAAACAACATTGTGTCAAATGTTATCCTATGGTTTCCAGTATGTTTTCTCATCACTTTCCTTAAGTGCAATATGTCCAATATTTTGAGGAAGGGATTTGTTGTGCCAGACCTCCAAATCAGTTTTAATTATACAACCTGAATTTGCTGGTATGTGATAGAATCCCACCCAAAAATAGTGACAGTCTCAAAGCAGCCCTAGTGGGTGTGGGTGGGTGTGCGCGCACGTGTTATATGGAGGAACATTCAATCTTTATGTGCTTAAGATACAGCTTCATGGCCTCAGTAAAAGCTAGACCTATGAAACAAAGTGTTGAAGATTACCATTGTCAATATGTTTTATGGAAACATATTTAGCACAAGTTACATGTTGTTTCCCATTTTGACCCATCGTTGATTGTCACCCAAGATCGAGTGTTAAATCTTTTATTCCTGTTCACAAAGGTATGACACTGTTTAGGCTTTCCCTACAATGTCTACCAAAAGAAGGATTCGACCTTATGTTTCCCTTCATCCCATTCAAGCAGGAGCTAAAAAAAGGTGCACCAGAGAAATGCATTAAAAACTTGAGACCACACCTCATTTATTATATTTGCACAGAAATATCACAGCTGAGAGTGAGGGAGCCAGAGACAGAATTAACAGGGGTGCCAGCAGCTCTGCATATGGAAGCATCTTATTCTTCCCTGACACAGAAACGAAAAGCCATGTTGTTGAGATATATGTCACTAAACAAGCCATTAACAGCATTTTACACACAAAAGGGAGTATTCGCTCTTTCACTAAAATGAGTCCCTTTGGGGCCACAGTGTGACTCATGCCAGGTAGATTATTCACTTGCCTAAACTGAATTGCAAGCAAGCCATCTGGCAGTCAAGGTGAAAGAGACAGGCACTGACAAGCAAACCTTAAACTGAGATGCTATGTGTGAATAAGATGATTCGGGTAGAGAAAGTCTTCTGTTATTTTCCTAATGACTGAAATGCCAGCATAACAGGATTTTGCAATCTTCCTGCAAACAGTAGCTCATAAACCCCTGTCTAAGGCTTTGTATAGACAATAACTTTTCAAAGTGTTGGATGCAGTGTTGTATACCTATGGGTATTAAATGTGTGGGGTATTTAATGCTTCCTGTCTCACCACAGTCTCTGATAAACCTGCTTTTTCAAGTTCTGTAGCCTTTAAACAGCACCAGGGACAAGCCAAAGTGCAGTGGTACCTCGGGTTACATACGCTTCAGGTTACAGACTCTGCTAACCCAGAAATATTACCTCGGGTTAAGAACTTTGTTTCAGGATAAGAACAGAAATCATGCAGCAGCAGCGCAGCGGCAGCAGGAGGCCCCATTAGCTAAAGTGGTGCTTCAGCTTAAGAACAGTTTCAGATTAAGAACAGACCTCCAGAACGAATTAAGTTCTTAACCCGAGGTACCACTGTAGTTACCAGCACTACTGCTACTACTATAGATGTGTATACATTTGGTATGCTTGTCCTGGACACCTATTGAACACACAAACACTGCTACATCCCATCCCTACATCACAGCAGTTTAGGAACCATTTTTAAATGTGGTTTCACTACCACCTACATTTAAAAAAAATAATCATGAAAACGAATGCTTAATACTTACTCTGTTGTTATCCCTCCTTTCTTATATGGAGAGCTCAGGATGGCCTTTTGTCTTCATACCAAGCCTTGAGGGTATATTAGGTTGAAAAATAAAGGCTGGTCCAAAATCAGTCACTGATCTTCACTGCGGACCAAAGATTTGAGACCTGCCCTTTCCACTCTAAATACAAAACTCTAGCCACCATCACACATTGGCTATCTATCTTTCATCTATCTATCACAACAGTACAGTTCTACTTTTCTACATTCAAGTAAACAGTGTTCTTTCTTGTAAGTTTCCTATAAAAGTGATATCCACTAGACCAAGAGTTGCTTCAATCCAGACCATGGAGATTTGGCAAAGTTGACTTGATGTACAACTTTTCCTTGGGACATGCTTGTCCAGTGCACTAGATACTGAAACACCCTGTCTAATGTTAAGAGTGCATGAGTTACATAAAAGAGGTTTTAAGGACCTTCACACACACACACACACACACACACACACACACTAAACAAAGCTGACTTGTTCTATTTTATCTCACACTGGAATGAGCCTATCTTGTGAGGAAAGTAGGAAACACCTGTCTTTTTTAAAAAAAACAAAACAGTTCCCTGAACTTTTTAACACAATTACAGACTAGACATTTTATCACATTGTGTGCCAGCTAAAAACCACACCACAACGAACACTTCCTGACTCACTCAAATGCACAAAGCATGTATGGTTCTTGCAGACAGTACTGAGCCACTCCTGAGTATTGGTTCTCACCACAAAGGGGAAGCGAGAACGCGACATGTCTGTGTATGCAATACCTTCATAATCTTGCTTTTGGTTTCTGAGTGCGTGTCTGACTGTGTGAGAGACAAAACACATTGCACCTATTGGCAGGGCTGCTAACAAAAGCTTCAAAGTATTAAAATAAGTGTGTTGAAACTATGCAGTTATCTAGGCAAGGCACGCATAAACATTATTCAAATGGTAAACAGCCATCTGAAACCCATATGCAAAGAGGACCCAGCTACAGTCATCATCCTGCTTAGTGAGTTAGAACGATACCTCTTCTCAATGTTCCATTTGACATTAGACAAGTTCCTTAATACAGTGTGACCAAGACATGGATGGGTGGGCTGGGTGATTTAACTCAACTGTGCCCTTCTGTGTACTCAGTACAGCACTAGGCTAGATTAAGGAGTTTTGAGGGGTAGAGTTGCTATTCTCCATAGACACACCATCTCTTTTACTAGAAAACCTAGTGATCTTGGGATAGGCTTAAAGAATCTGCACCTGGTGTAGAGCCAGAAAGATTAAATTTACGGCATGTAATGCCTTAAGAGAGAATATTATGAAAATGATGTATAGGTGGTACATGACCCCAGTCAAGCTTGCAAAAATATACCACTTGCCCGATAATAAATGTTGGAAATGTAAAGAAATTGAAGGTACATTCTTTCACCTTTGGTGGACGTGCCCGAGGATTAAGGCTTTCTGGGAGACGATTTATAATGAAATGAAAAAGGTACTTAAATACACTTTTGTGAAGAAACCAGAGGCCTTTCTCCTGGGCATAGTTGGCCAATTGATGCCAAAGAAGGATAGAACTTTCTTTATGTATGCTACAGCAGCAGCAAGAATACTCATCGCAAAGCATTGGAAGACACAAGAATTACCCACCTTGGAAGAATGGCAGATGCAAGTAATTGACTATATGGAAATGGCTGAGATGACTGGCAGAATCTGAGATCAGGGAGAAGAGTTGGTGGAAGAAGATTGGAGGAAATTTAAAATTTATTTACAGAAGTACTGTAAAATGTATGAATGCTGATGACATTGAAATAAAATGAAGGGGTTCTAGTAACAAGAGATAAAAATTTGAAATTATAAATTTGGGAGGTAAAATATATAAGGACAAAGTAGTAGGATACGAATTTGCTGAACTAACTGTTAAAAAGGGATATAAAAAAGGGAGGCGTGAGGAAGTCAGGAAAATAAGTTAATCAAAGATGAACAATTAGAAAAGAGTGATTTGTGTTTTTTCCTATTCTATTTTTTGTGTGTTGACTGATTTTTTTCCCCCTTGTTAGGTTAAATGTTTGTATTTTATGTATTGTGAAAGCTTGTATTGTTGTGTTTTATATTTTCCCTGTGTTTTTACTGTTCTATGTTTGGTTGTTTCTTTTTACTGTTAAACTTAATAAAATATTATTATATAAAAAAAATTGGATAGCTGATACATTAAGATGACACGTTATATTTTCTAATACTGCCCTGTGACTTTCAGTTCTGTTCGCAAAGAGCAATAATGGTCCAAAAATCTCTTGGAACCATCTCTTGTTAAGGTCACAAACAGATCTCATTATTACCCTGTTCTAACACTCATAACATTTAAGAATCCATTTTCCCAAGCTTGACTTCTATGTAAAAACAACATTTTGGAAAGCTTTATGAGAAAGATTTTCCACTTACTGAGAGAGTGAAAAATACAATCTCCTGCTTAAAATGATCTATTCTAATCACATGACTAAAGTTGAAAGAATTTAAACTTGGCAAACCTATAGTCCTTAGTAAGAAGTAGGTTTTTTGCCAGGGTTAATAAATCTTCAAGAAAAAAAGTTCTTTTTGGCTCCAAACGTTGCTACAACCACAACTCACTGCATAGGAAAGGCTGTCAAAATGAGAGTACAATAGCAATACCTTCCTCTTTTTTCAAAAAAATACAATAGAGGCCAGAGCTTCCTATCACTGGGGCGTCCTGCACTAGAGAGGCCTCTTCTGCATGATCCCCCAAAATGAAATGTCTCACCAAAGAAAGAAGACATAGATTGGTATAAGATTTGCATATGCTAATATATATACATAAACGCAAAGTTAGAAATAATTATTATAATTTAAATAGAAACATACTACACCTCAACATACTGGGGAAGGCTGAGACCTGTTACATGCGTACCTCCTCAGTTTGTTGTCTAAATGCTCACTGTTGATGAGCAGCTGCAAGATTCCTGCTCTCCATTATTAGAGTCCTTGATCTTTAAACTGGACTTGGATGAGGCAGCCCTTCAAAGACAGGGCTTCACATAGAGGCCTGTCCTCTGATAGCCCTTCAAACAGATGGCTGTCCTCTGTAAAGAAGGACACATGGCCACCCTATTCAACAGTTTTTACAAAAGGAGTGAGCACATATACAAATCGAATCACATCTGCAAAATACATGCAACATGGCTAGAACGGAACGTTGGAATGTAAATTTTCAGCAAAATGAACAACAATATAGATGGAAGACCACCCCGATTTTAATGTAGGGACTTGGAGGGTAGAGAGGGAGGCAGAGAAGGGGAGCTGCCTCATGAGTTCTTAATTTACTATATGAATACCTGGCTCTTAAATGGGATTCCCAATGGTCTCCCAGCCAGATTGCTGATCAAAACCAGACCAGCTTAGCTTCAGGAATGTTCCAGCAGCTGATATTCCCATACCATCCACTGGGCCTCTCTTATTTGTTTCAAATGATCAGGAGGTTTGTTCAATCTAAACAAAAGAACTTGTCATGCGTAAGGTGGTTGCTGATGTAAACTTAAAGACAATTGACGTAAACTTAAGACAGTTTGCAGGCTCAAGATACTCCTATCAACAAACTAGGGGGCTCTGGGGTCAGCAATATCCCCACTTGCTAAATTGGGGGCCTCAAAAATGTCCAACAATGCCAGCTCCTGGTGCTAGCCCTGCTTTCAGCTCCAGGCAGCTGAAGATGTATGCTATAGCAATGGCTGGAAATGAGATCAACAGAGGTGAGTCATGCACTGAGGTGGTACCAGTCACCCTCCCTTGCGATAAGGTGTTAGGGGATTTCCTCAATGCCCACAATGCCTTGTACACCACGTGGATATATGTTTACAAGACAGGGACTATATATTTATAAACAAATAACATAAGAATTCAGAGCCAGACTATATACATAAATAGCTTTAATGTTGTTTGCTGCTGCATCTACAGCCTTAATATTTGCACATTTCCAGACTTTTAGATCTGATTGGCATTATACAGTAAGATGAATCTTTCAATTTATCTGGGTGGTAACTTTTAACTATTGTTTTAAAAAAGAAATAGGGGAAAATCAGTAAGGAAATATTTAAGCAATAATGTATGGGAAGCAGTCTCTCTGATGAAGAGCTGCTAAGTGTAATGCGTACATTCACATTTCCCTATTGATCCAATTAGAGATATCCTTTTCCCTCAGTTCTTTGAGACCAGCATAAAATAGCATGCATATATATATATAGCACTGTTAATTATCCCAACTATCATATTCACATATGGTTTTTCTTCATCAGAACAGGAGAAGCTTAATAAAATACTGTTCCTAGGAGGTGGAAGGGCCATAGTTCGGTAGTAGAGTACAGGCGTCCCCTCACTTGTGTGCAACCTCGTATTTGCGAGGTGCCAGGAAATCAATCAATTCTAACCTGAAATGGCAGGAGAGAGCTGGAAAGTTCTTGTGGGACATAAGGAGACTCTCCCAGAGTCCAAAGAGGACACCAGTGAACCACAAGTCCAGAAAAAAAGGAATCACAGGGCTCCAAAATGGCATGCGGTGGCTCTTCTGCTGTTGCATTACCCGGCCTAAAAGCTGCATGTTTGTACTGCAATGGGCTTCCCACTTACGTGCATTTCACTTATGCGCACGGGGGCCTGGAATGTAACCCCTGAGTATATAACCTCTGTATCTGCTCTGCATGCACAAGTGTCATATTCAATCCCTGACATCTCCAGGTCAGGCTGGGGAAAAACCCTTTCTGAAATCCTGGAGAGTGGCCTCCGGTAAGTGTAGACAATGTTGAGCTAGATGCACCAATGATTTGAATCTATAAGGCAACTTCCTGCACTCTTGTTCTTTGGGGAATGCTTTGGGTAGTATTCAACTACCTAAGTATTTAGTCAGAGTAGTTCCACTGAAATTAATGAATATAGACTAAGTTAGGCCCATTAGTTTCAGTAGGTCTGTTATTGGCTTGAGAGACAATGGAGTGTACCTCCAGGGGTGAAGTCAGACTGCTGTGTTAGCAGCACTGAAGGGACCCCCCCAGGACACAAACATGGGCAGTGCATGTGGAGGTCCTGGGCTGCCCAGACGATTGGACCCCACTCTTAACCTCGCTGATGTGGTCCAAAGGAAAGCAGAGCAATACGCTGAGCACCAGCTTGGCTGTAGGAGTTGCCGGAAGGAGGTGTACAACCGTCTTAGGGACTCCAGCAGGTCTGCTCTGAGTAAAACTTAGTTGAATGCCACTGATCCAACCCATGACTCTTAAAGTGGCATACGAGTGCTTTAAGGTTGAGGTGTGGATGTCACTGTCACTTACTAGACATAGGGAGTTTTCAGGAAGCAGGATACATAAAATTATTCAAGGAGTCATACTTCCAAACAAGGAAGCATGTCAGTCAGAGAACTATATACCCACACACTGTTGAATTTTCTTGGGTTGAGAAACTTAACAGAGGTCTAATTTCTGTTCAAGCTTTGTAACACTGCTGGAGTGTAGGCACATCCATTCTCCTTTTCTCTCATTTCCCACTGCATGAGTGATACGATGTGAAGTAGGCAGTAATCCATCTCCCTTTTCTTCCAATATTTCAAACACTTCCCAAGAATTACACTGCTAATGTCAGAGGCAGAATGAAGCAGAGATGGGTGCAATTTGTCACAAATTACGCTCTATATCCAGGCATCTATAAAGCATCCAATCACTTTCATGTTGAGGCTCTGCTAAGATAAAAATGATGCTATTAGGCATGTAAATAATGGTGTTCTGTTTGAATAGAATAGTTGGTTATTTTCACAACACTCTAAGAACCCAAGGAAACCTTGGCTTGGAATCCAAAGAGCTGGTTCTGTACACTCATGGGGGACTTGCTTTGTGCACCTCAAACAACAGCTCCCACCCATGATCACCATGTGATTTGGTGAGAAGCTGTAGCTGCAGCTGGTGGATCATAGATCTTGCATACAAAAAGGTCCTAGGTTCAATCTTTAATTTCTTCCAATGAGACCAAGAAAGATTCCTGTTTGAAATGCTGGAGGGCTGCTGCCAGACAGTGCAGAGCAGGTTCTCTTGTGCTCCTTGAGATGTTGCTGGACTCCAACGCCCAACAGCCCTGGTCCTCCTTGTTGGATTCCCAACTCCCACCAGCATAGCAAATGGTCAGGACAGGTGGGAGCTATAGTCCAGGAAGATCTGGAAGGCCACAGATCCTCTTCCCTGGTGTAAACAATGCTGTGCTATAGAAATGATTGGGGGAAGGAGGTGTCAGTACATGTTTATTTCTTTGGCATCTGCATCTGCTGGCAGACCAGCTGCCTCTGGCCCTCTCTCAACCGTCACCAAGCAGCAGCCATTCTGCCAGGATACCTGAACAGTTTCCATCCCAACTGATTTCTATAAGAATTGTAACTGTTAAGAATTCATACCTGAATTTGCTTTTTCTCCCCCCCACACCTTTACACGCCCCTTTATTCTTATGCATCATGTCTTTTAGATGGCAAGCCAGAGGGCAGGGACTGGTCTTGGGAGCCACTGGAAGGACCATCCTAACTGAAAAACTAGGCAGACGGGGATTTTTTAAAAAATAAATGCTATAAATAAGTAAATAAATAAATAAAATATTATACGTAGGATAAGCAGCACTGACGAGTTGCTAAACTATCTGTGAAATTAATAGGAATGTGGAAGGTCCAAAGAGAATCATAGAACTTTAGAGTTGGAAGGGATCATGGGGGTCATCTAGTCCAACCCCCTGCAATGCAGGAATCTCAGCTAAAGCATCCATGACAGATGGCCATTCAACCTCTGCTCAAAGACCTCCAAGGAAGGAGAGTCTACAGCCTCCTGAGTGAGACCATTCCAACGTCGAACAGCTCTTAATATATACTCTTACATATTCTTGTAGAATCACTCATGTCTTTTCCTGTAATAGCTGCAGGGGATATTCGGGCACCAAGGAGTATGTTTCTAGGATGTTTTCATACATATGTCTCCCCTTCAAATGTTACAGAAAATATGGGTGGTATTCAGGTATGTTTTACTCAGAGCAGACGCACTGAAATTAATGAGCACAACTAAGTTAGGTCCATTCATTTCAACAGGTCACCTCTGGATTAAAACCTGTTTGACTACTACCCCGTGTAGCTAGCACAGTGTGGAAATGGGTGACACCTCTCTGTTCTGTACATGTGTGGGGCAGCTCCCACCAGTATAGAAACAGTTCTTTTCCAGCCCAAGTCTCTCGTCCTTAGCATCCATTTTGCCCTGCCTTTCATTTGTTTAAACATACAAATTTTAAAAGGAGCAGCCCCAGTAGCTGCTGAATGTGAGCCATGTTACTGAGCGAACATCATCCAATACGAAAATACAGCCCTCCTAATTATTTTCAGGGAAGGCAAAAAAAAAAAAAAAGGGTAAAGCAAAAAAAAGGGACACAAACCCATCCGTACTGTTCAGTCAGGAACATATAACCCTATCTTGTCAGCATTTCCTTCTCCTCTGTTGGAAGCAATGAAAATGTAATCCTAAAAAGCGTTTTAGAGAGCTATCTTATTTAAAAGACAAAACAAAAGGTGACTGACAGTTATTTGTCACTGAAGGTAAACAAATTTATGCAGCTTACATTGTATGCTCTGGGATAAAGCAAGCTGGTAAAAGGCGTGTTTGCGATGCATTGGAAATTAGTCTCAATGACAAACTCCAGGAAAGCTGATGCACTGGCTAGACAGGTAGATATTAGGTGCTCAGGCTGTCTGGATGCTATGGAAATCACATTGTATGCATTTGACCATTGTCAATGGGACAAGACAAGTACCAAGCTCATTCTTATTCTATTTTTTTTAATAAAGATATTTATTAAGTTTCCAATTTTATACAAACAAAAAGAAAAAAGCAAAAAAGTTCAATACAGTTCACAATACTTAATTTTCAATGACATATTTCCCTGACCTCCTCATACCTCCCCTTCTTGTATTCCAATTCAAATTATTTACTCAGCAAATCCTTATCTCCAAGCTCATTCTTATTCTAAGCCAGGAAGAGGACTTCATGTGCATTAGCCTTTTTGCTGAAAAGCTGCCATATTTGTCAGTTCAGACGTATGTTAAGATAAGCTCTTTTCCCGTTATCTAATATTTCACCAGGCAGTGGAACCAAAGGATAAGCAGCGCCTAATAACCTATGTGGACAGGAAATCTTCAGTGCTGTCAAGCTCAGCATAAAAGCTCAAAATGCCCTAGACAAGGAAAAGTTCGCAGCAGGCATTCATTTCATTTTGAAGCAGGGAAAAAGTTAAATTAATCACTTCATTTGGGGTAAAAAGCTTTCTGGGGATCGGAACAAAAAGTTACAAGCCATACAACAAACCAGGAGAGAAATATATATATATATATAAGGCTCTTTTTACTGCAAAGCTATTGCACTCACACACTCCTGCCATTTAGCACGAAAGGCAGCAGCCAGAAATTAAAGGTGGCTAAAAAGAGGTGACTCTCTAAAATTGAGTGGCTGAAAAGAAAGAGAAATCAAGGCAGTAAAGGGAATGCTGTTCCTTGTAATTTTTGACAGGAAAATAAATGAAGCTGCTTGCATATAAAAGACATTGGGGTATAGGTAAAGGTAAATATATAGCTTGAGATAGATAGATAGATAGATAGATAGATAGATAGATAGATAGATGATAGATGATATAGATAGATAGTTAGATATAGGTACAGGTATAGGTACACACACACACCGTATTTTTTGCTCCATAAGACACACATAACCATAAGACGCACCTAGTTTTTAGAGGAGGAAAGCAAGAAAAAAATATTCTGAGAAAGATCCCCCTCCACGCTGGCTCCTGGCTGCTCTCATGCAAGTCACAGAGCCCCTCAGACAGGAGGGAACTCTATTTTTTTTCTTAAAAAAAAATATATTGGTTTTCACAAAATTATAAACAAACAAACACATACAACAAACAAACATAAATCATAACCTTATTAAAAATTACACTTAAGGCAGGAGGGAACTCTAAAGAGTGTTCTAAAGCCCTCTTCCCCCGCCTCGCCTCTCCCCACCCCCTCGCACGGGCGCCGCCATTAGGACGCTCACACGGGCGACGTGCCACACCCCCACAGGCAGTGTGCTACACCCCCGCTGCTCCGAGAACTAAAGTCCCCAGCTCTGCCGCTGCCAGGGACCACATATTCGCTCCATAAGATGCACAGACATTTTTCCTTACTTTTTAGGAGGAAAAAAGTACGTCTTATGGAGCGACAAATACGGTAGCCATATTGTCAGGACTTAGCAATGAAAAAAGAAGTAGCCAAATCACTTTCAGCAGATCCACTTCATTTAGTACAAGCCTCTGCAAATACAAATCTGGTTCAGAAATGTGTTTTGCTGTATTAGTCAGCAGTCCTGAGAGTGTTTTGGCATGTTGGAAAGAAGAAGTTCCAACAAAAGAAGAATGGTTAACAGAAATTAATGGAATATGCATAAATGGTGAAACTTACTGGCAGAATTAGAAATCAAGACCACAAACTCTTTATCAAGGAATGGAAATGGTTTCTTGAATATTTACAAACAAATTGCAAACAGATCAAGACATTAGCAGGACTACTGTAAAAACTTACACACACACACACACACACACACACGGAATAAAAAGAATGTGACAAAATAATTTTGGATATGCAGGGAAATCCGAAAATAACTTCAAGGGAATGCAGAAAGAAGGGGAAGTCGAATTTTCAAATGTTAGAATTATTGTTGAATAACTTGTGAAATGTTTTCTTTTGTGTTATAATCTAAAATTATAAATAAATATAAGAAAAAAAGAGAAGTGTTTGGACATGTATTCCCATGAGCAACTCCAAGATGTGAACAGGACAGTCATGAAAACAGCTACCAGAAATTCCCATGGTCCATGAGGCAGTCACTTTCTCATATTTAACTGCAGACCTCAGATTCACACAATATATGTAGAAATGTGGATCCAGGGACAGCTTACATGTTGAGCAAGATATTTTGTGTGAATCAGGCCTAAGAACACCCTATTCCAAATACTGAAGTCAGCTTGCTGCCTGGGTCACACTGTACTAAGGCATGGTACAACGCAGGACCCCAAGGACTTGCAAATGCCAAGAAATCTGGGTGTATGTCCCACATCACAGGGCAAAAAGCCCATAACTGTTTGCCTCAATTACTGATTTATATGCATGCTGATTTTCCAGCAGGGAGTCAGTTAACAGAATTCAGGAATAGTTCATTACATACATTAACCCTTACCTTTTCTCTTTTTTTGGCCATATTATGTTAGCAGTAGAAAGGGTAGCAGTCTTCTTCCACTCCTCATATGCCATAACATTCACACATTAATAGATCACAAAGTCAAAGAAACCAAAGGCTATAGTTTTCAGCTCCCCGGGATACATGCTGTTTCAGGGCCTTATTTACTTTTTAATTTCATAACACTTTTTCCTTTAGGCCAAACTCATATTTCCATACAACTTTGCCCTTTCTTCCCTTGCATCAATTAATAGACAGACTATATATTAGTATGAAATAATTAACTGCACTGCTTATTTCTTCCCTGCAGGCAATGGCACGAACCAATTAGATCATGGAACAAAATACAAAACAAAATCCTTTCAGTGTTTTACTTGGCTCTGAAAAATGGAAGAACCCTCCCATTTCATTGCATAATGAACCTCCTAAATCCCCAAAGAGCCTCGAGTGCAGCAGAAGAGCAGCTCTACAGAAGGTTCTTGGACTACTCTGAGCTCTCTTAAATGTACAAGAATGCAGGCATTCACCCAATCTTCATTTATACAAGTTCAATAGCCTTTAAAGAAGTCATGTTAGCACAGCCAGTTCTGAGACGGACTAGAGCCCACACTAGTATAACAAATAAGGATGTTGGGTTAAACAGTTTGTCCACACAGCCAACAGTTGAACACTGGTTATGAAAAAAAAACTGTTTGAAAAGTTTCTCACTGTGTGTGCACTCGTGAACTAAATCAAGGCAGTTGCATACACCCATCACCACACATTCAGCTTGTGTCTGGGACGCAACAGAAATCAGTGTTTTTCAAAACATGCTGAAACCAGGTCCTGCACATGGCAATGGGGGCACACAACTTGTTTGGCATAGACTGAAGTCAATATAGGCAGGCTTTTCCCTTCATGATTCCTGATGCTCATGTGAAAGCTTTCTATTTAGGTTATGTATTGGGATTTCTTCCCTATTTCTAAAGCTCCTAATGAATTAGAAGAGCTTGCATGATTAGATATTGGGGGGAAATGTTTCTGCAATAAGAACAATTAAGAAGTATTGTCAATGGTAAATTATATTGGGAGACAAAAAGTGCCACGGCCCTCAGACATCCTCCGATGACTAGAATGCAAACTGTGGTGGACAACCCAAACTCTCTGGTGAATAAATGAACATCAGCAGCCAATTTCATCTGCTCCAGACTTTGGTCTGAAATAAACAGGCAAGTGGCACGGGTTGTCTGGTACGTGCTTTCAAAGGAGAAACACTCTACTAAAGGCACAGTAATATGACTGTAACTGAGGGGTATTTTTCTAGATAAAGAGGTGCCGGAACTCACCATGAACACCTTCCTCGTTCTCTTAGGAAGGCAATGGAGCCCACCAGAGAGGTGCCGGAACTGAGTTCATGTGATTTCCCCCGGGGGGAAAAGCTCTGACTCTAAGTGTTTGGACTCCAACTTCCATCAGCCCCAGACAGCATGGCTGAGTGTTGGGATGATGAGAGTTGTAGTCCAACACCTGGAGAATCACTAGTTCCGTATCCCCTGGTCATGTAGCCACTGCTAATCAAGGGTTCATGTCCTGCTTGTGGGCTTCTCATAGGCATCTGGTATGGCAGACTGCAAAATGGTATCTGTGGAAACTCACAGATAAAAATGGGGAACATGATGCAGAAGAAGTGCATTTTCAGCTAAACTAAAGCAATGGTAGTGCTATCTAGGGACCTGCATCAATTCATATTCCTGCCTAGGAGGAAGGTGGGTTGCCAAAATAGTTCTCTACTGTTAATCGAATTCCAATTTAAGTGTTTGTTAAAATATGGGAAACTGGTATAGTACTGCCCACAGTTTGTGCTCTAAATGAAATTTAAACTGTAACAGGGTAGCAACATTTCATATATCCAAATCTAGGCCCAAGATCTTTGTCATCTAAAGCAAAAGCTTCCATGCACACCTCTGACAGACATTTTAAGAAGGGCAACATATAAATGTTGCATATTATTTATTTATTTCATAAAATTTATATACTGCTTACTTTCAGAAAACAAAACCTCAAAGCAAACCTCAGAGTGGCTATACATGGCATGGCCTTTCATTTGAGTGTGTACTTTTTTCGCCACAACAGTTTGCTATTTATTTGGTAGGGGGCATGATGTCAACCACAGAAACGTCTCCCTGAGAGCAGCTTCCAAGCATTCCATTCCCTAATGAAAGAACTGGAGCAGAATGCCTCTCTGCTAATGCTATATTTCAGTCATTAAAAATGTGCATTTACAATTTTGTTTAAAGCTGCTAGAGGCAAAACACAGAGAAATTACTCCAGCCTCCATTTCATATTTCTAGAGTAACCTCCAAGACCACATTCACTAGAAATGAGTGCTATTTGTACCTAGAAAGACGGCAAATGGCTTGTGCAGCCCAAGCTTCACAGTTTAACCAATCTGGAATTAATGCTCCATTTTCAAGAAGCTCAGCATGAAAGTCAAATTCAGGCTCATACTAGCTGGCTGTTCCACACAAGCTCAGAAAAGTGAAATTGTCTGTCAAGAAACCAAAGTTCTGTGCCTAATAATATTGTCTGAATATGTGATGCAATTTAAACATTTATTTATGATCTACTTTTCATCTACGTGAATTTTATGCTGGGGTATAAAATACAGATTCCATAAAATTCCATAAATAGTAAAAACTCCATGACAAAAACAACTAAAATCACAGAGCAGCCTACCTACCACAGTTATTCTACATCTATAAAACAATGAAAAAGCCAGGACAAACCAGTATGACAAAAGTGTTGGTTCCAAGCAGAACTCCAAAGGGAGAGAATTCCATAGACAGGGGCTGGATCTAGACACATCAAAATAACGTTTCGGGAAAACGCGTTGTAAACTTCATAATGAGAAATCACATTGCTGAAAAATTGAACTCCACAGCACCATCTGGTGTCACAGTGTTATAACACATTTAAAATGCTTATTCTTTACTAATGTAGCTGAGTCCATGGTGCCACTGCAGAGAAGGCCCTTTCATCTCATTGCGCATTTAAAAATTATCTTACCAGGCCATAAATGTGGGTGGTTCAGTGGAGAGCTTAAAGAGAAGCAGAGACTATCAAGATTCTGAATTCTGATTTCTCCACAGTGCAATTGCAAAAGATACACAGCTCTGAGAACAGCCCCCCTCAACAGCAAGACTCTGGTTTTGCCTTTCTTTTTAATATCACAAAAGTCTATTTGTAAATGTAAATCATTACACAATAACTGGTTGATGGTTCTTGTGTTTGTCTAGAAAAATAACAACACGTTGTGTTGTGCGAGCCCAATTTCAGGATAGGTAAAGACTTAAGAAATAAAACAAAATGAAATCACTTGCCTTAAATGCAGTCTTCTCAACTACCAATAAAAAGGAAAGCAATACTTCTTGGCACTCATTTTCCCCAACAAAATTTGCTTCTGTAAACAACAAGCAAAATGCTTGTCTTCTCCCCCCTTTTTTTTGTTTAATTTTGCATATATTTCAAATCATAATTGTCTTAAGCACCTGTCTCACCATTCCTCCAGTCCTAGAAGCAAAATAGTGATAAGTATTCTGATCAGCTATTTCATTTAATTCTGTCCATTCATATTTTAAAATGTATTCTGTATTAAAGACCACATAAGCAGACAATTTCCTACAAATAGCAAATTAATGCATTTTCTTTCTTTCTGTTTCTATAATCTACTCTTAATTAATCCAGTTTGGCACCTGCTCAAGCATTTAGTTAAGAAAGAGTTGTAACTGGTTTCATTTATTTTAAACTATTTTATAAATAGTTTTGTTTGTTATGGCAAGAATAGTTCTTACGAATATTTCTTAATTTACAAAGTACTCTGTAGCCCTTTACATAAACTAGTTAAACTGGATATTAGATAAAATGATAAAATAAAATGTAAATAAGCCCTGAATAGAGAGATGACAGTTTTCTTTTGCATTACCTAATAATGGGAGTGCAATGAAAATTCACACACACCTCTTCCAAATATCTGCAGATTGGGACATTTATTCTAAACCACAATATTAACAGTACAGTAGTGAGTATAAACTGTTGTTACGGTCATTTTTTAAAATTTATGAATCACTTCCCCTGAATCCTAAACTTAATCGCTTGAACACACTTACTGTGACAGCACTAAATACCATAAAAGCCTGTCTGCCTGAAGACCGTCCTGAAACTCATGATGGTAACCACCTACAACCCACTGACTGAAGAAGCGCTTCCACCCCACTCAGTCATCCCTTAACTAAGAAAGATCTAAAATAAAATTCTAATTCTGAGTTAATCACATCTACTTTTGATATAATCAGCAGCTCCCACACTGCATGATGTCATGAAGCACTACAGTCTCAGTATTTCTCACTTGCAGACCTGTTTTCATTTGCTCTTCTATTTGCCAATAGATTATTTTCAATGCTGGCTTGGAAACTCACTAGGACAATTCAGGTTGATGAGAATGGCAGGCTTCTCAGAAGGTAGTGCCGTGAGATTGGGAGTTTGAGCAGGAGTGGTTCAATAAGCCAGGGATGCTGAAGAAGACACTATTAATCTATTTTTTTATTTCACAGAATTACAGAGTTGGAAGGGACCATGAGGATCATTCAGCCCAATTTCCTGCAACGCAGGAATCTTTTTGCCCAATGCGGGACTCGAACCCACAACCATGAGATTAAGAGTGTCATGATCTACAAACTGAGCTTGGAATATTTACATAAAATGCTGGGTGATTTTACAAAAACAAAAGCAAAAACACAACGAATAAACACAGAGAAACACAGTTCTTCAAAGAGAAATCCAATACTTTCCACAAGTCAACTCATTCTTCTGGGAAAGCCAATTGAAATAGTGACGTTTTACGGCCATTATCTTTTGTTGGGAAAACTACAGGTGATGCATCTCTGTTGGAACAAATTGCTAGTCAATCTTCTTTAAGACTTCTGGATGGCTTAGAGAGAACTGAAAGCGGGGAGAAGCAGACCTTCCTCCCCGCAACTGAATGTGATGGGCTTTCAGACTATGTGCCCTGTCTGTGAAAAGAACAACAGACTGTAGTTTTCAAGGTGGACTAGCTCAGACTAACAGGTGAGTTTGGGCTCTGGAAGCTAGCAGGAAATCTGATGTGAGGCTGTGGATTTGGCTGTCTGTTAGAGAGTTTAAGCTTCTACCTATGCCCAGCCTGTATATCTCTGCAAAAGAGCTCCAATATTTTAAAAAAACTCATAAGCCTCTAGCAGTAGTAGTTGGTGTGGTAGGGCAGAGCTACAGAGATGCACTCCCCACCCAATAGGAGTGTTGTTGCAACTTACCAGGACAGTGCTCAGGTTGAGTGTATGCACAGGTGGACCAGATTCACAGCCCTTACCTTGCACCTTCCATGAAAGCTGCAGTGACCCCACCACTGGGAGTGCGGCTCTGCCCCAACACTGGCCAAGACTAGCATCTAGAGACATCCTTCCAAAGGAAACCAAACCTAAGTGCTGCAGCCCCTGAAACTTCTCATCATATGGAAAAGTGAGATGAATGCAACAAGATGATATCCTATTATCCCTTCCAGATTTACCTGTAATTTGTAGACTGTGAACTAGCCAGAAGAAGCCACTGAACGTGCTTCACTGTCTTCATTGTACTTGTAGAAACATTTCTTTATTGTTTCTATGGACAACTTTTTATGGATGTCACTGGTTACAGATAGAGAGTTATACATTTGTATCAAAGTATAAATAAAAACAGAGCTTAATTAAAAGTCTATCCCAATTCCAAAATGAACCTATTTTTCTATGTGCTTGCATATAACGAGCAAAGAATGCCAGATTACAGGTCTGCCATAACATTTATATAAAAAGATTTTTAAAAATTGCACCACCACCACACTTGACAGTGTGAAAATAGGGCAGTCTGCTCTGAGTAGGTGGGGCTGGGGTAGAGTATGACAACATAACAGCATTTGAACATGTAATGGCAATGTGGTATCCAGTCATTAGAAATAGGAAGAAAAAAATATCCATGCATTTATCATGTTTTTAAACTGCATTATATTCAATCCACTCTTATGACATCGACAGGCTGATTTTGAACATTAGGATTTATTGGAACCAGGTTTTCTTAGTCATTCCATCTGGCCGCATAACTTACAGCAGTGCCTGATCCATGGTATCCATGGAATTCTTTAAAATAAAATAGATATAAATTGAACAATGCATACATATGACAATACTGTCTCAGACTGTGTTCCTGTTCAACTTTTTAAAAGAGATAATCCCAGGAACGAGCCCCATGTCTCTGTGCTGCCCCCTCCCCCAAAGAGAGATGCCTCCTCACCCTGCCCCACAGGGGCCTGTGAACCATCTCCTGGCCAGGCCCAGAGGCATCCTTCGCCTGGGCAGCTTGTAGCTAGGGCTGCTGGAACAAACAGCTGTGCAAGGCTTTGGGAGGTAGAGACACAAGAGGCCATCAGAGGAGGGAGGGAAGGAGAGAGGGACAGAGGCCAGTGTTGCCCATGGTACCCCTAAACATCATTCAAGGCACCCCAGGGTGCCAGGGCACGCTGCCAAAGGGGGTTAATATGGGGAAAACGCCAGGGATTGGTGAGCAGACCGAGCAGGGCTACATCCCCTAAGAAAACATTCTTACTTAACATCATACTGTAATATAAAGTGTATATATATATGCGCACACATATCCTCAGCCACATATTACACAAAGGATTGGTTTATAGCATCCTCGTTCTTTTCTACTGTCACTTTCCCTCGCCATCACTCTCTTATTGACAGGAAATCTCAGACAAAGCCTGAAAAATTAAAGCCTACTCCAGACATGTCTAGACGTCAATTGTGCAAGGCAAGACATTCTTGAACTCTCCAACCTTTACAGGAGGTGAGCAGCTCAGACAGACCAGCAGCTAATGCTCTGAACACCTAAAATGCAAATAGCTTTAATCTCATTTAAAGTGACGCAACTTGGAGGAGGAGGAAGAGATGAAAGGGAAAGAGGCCAAAGATAAGCAGAGAGCACAGGCAATCTTTCTTATGCGGTCCAAATGTATCATATTTGGGTGACTTTAAGCTATCACTTTTGGTGTGGGTGAAACCCAGGTAAAAGACCTGACAGATTGTGAGAAATAAAAAGCACAATGATATCAGTATAAAAAGCCGACAATGATAATGATAAAAGCAATATATAGCAAAGGACTAATACAAGGTACAAAGTCTGCGTTAATTGATGAATACTATGTAGATGCATACAAGCAACACAACTTAGAAAACATAGGCCAAGCCCTATTTTTCTTTTCTTTTTACTACAAATTATTGAAGTATCCCATCACTCCACCTTGAAGATTATGTGCTTTTGTCCATTGCCATACTATTCTGACTTGATATTTTGTTTATCACAGCCATAGGTTGTGTGTGATTTTGTGAATTACAGCACAGCATCCACTGTGGGATCTAAAAATCTCTGAGAATAGCCAAGTGTTTTAGGACATCCCTGACAGAGGGCTAGCAAAATGGTCACCAGTATTCTGATGAGCACATCTGTGGCACTTGCAGCCCCAGCTTGAAAGTTGATATGGACAAGGCTCATCTCTTCCTCTGTACTGGAGTGTGAGGGAGCACTGAGGCAGGAGACTGGTTGGAGGGGGTCCCTACAGTTTTGTTGAATTTCAGAGGTACTTCTCGCAACTTTCGGGTGCTTCCAGAGCAGAGAAACAAGGCTGCACCCACCCCCCGCTGCTCCTTCTTTGACCGAAGGAGTGTCAGTGGTAAACACAGATTCTGGCTTACTACCAAGGCCTGACAGAAATTGTAGATCACATGTAACAGCTATTGCCTACTATTTGCTTGTTTATTCATTTATTTGGGGGGGAGGGGGAGTAAAAATGAAGGAAGCATAAATTTTATGCGAAATAATAAAAATGTTTTGCAACCATTCTTCTTAAGCACACAGCTTCATTAAGAATGTTTTTTAAAAGCAGCATTAAAGGGAGAGCACTGAATAAGAATTAGGCAAGTAATTGTGATTAGCTCAGAATTATATGCCCCCCTCTACACAGCACTCTTGATATGAAAGAATCCTAATTAATATATGATCCAAATATTCTCCCCTATGTCCCCACCCACCCCTCTCTATAAATATCATAGAGGCAGGGTGAGAGGGGAGTTGATGGAATAGGATTGTGAAACTATGGCAGAGAAAGCGTAAGTGATTTTCCCATGACCACATTCCTGAGGGAACCAAGTTTGCAGATTTACAGCTGTGTGACTTATCTACAAGTTCATCTTTTCTCTAGTATCATGAATACATGATGTACTGTGGGTAACAAAAGTAAACCACCAAAAAGGAAATCGATAATAATCTGATTTATGAGTTTTAAATAAATCAGTACTTACTGGAGATACCAAGGTGATATATGTCTGAGAAACAGACAAATGGAGAGACAGATTATGAAGGCTTGTGCTGTATTAATATAAATGCCCTTCAGCTCTTCACAAAGACAAAGGTAAGGAGTATTTTGTGCATGGGTTTTTCCTTATGATGAATTGTTATTGGTAAACAGTATGTTTATATTTTTTCAAACAATATTTTAAAAAATAGGAATAGATGAGAACGAGCTACTATTTCAAGGGGGTTTTTAAGCTGAGTTTCTTCATGTTCAGTGCAAGGACCTCAAACTGTTTGCCAATAAGAAACAGGTGCTTCCTAAGGTGCTCTGTTAGTTAGCTATCTACCCATAAATAATCCACATTATATATAAGAAAATTCTTTTTGTTGTTGTTATTTGCTGCCTATGCTCCCTTTTGTGAGGAAGAGCAGGATATGAAAATGACTAATAAACAAACAAAACTATAGGCCACTCAATGCACACACTACAAATTAAACACAAATGTCAAACACCTGTCTGTGCCAATTTAATGACTCCTAAAATACTGGTCTAACAGTATAATTTTTACTCAGAACTTTGCCTTAATGGGACTTACTTCAAGAACAGCCCAGGATTGCAGCCTTATCAACACTCTTGTTCTATTTAATCAACATACCGTAGCTACCAAGTCTTGTTCTGTTGAATCAACAGAGCTACCAAGATGGTCTTGATATGGAAGTCATAAGCCTTGGAAATAGACCACACCTAATAAAATCCATCTAAGCAGTAGCAGCTCATCTAGCTTACATTTCTGGGCAAATTAAATCAGCGAAGTTGTGCAACTCTGAACTTGCTTAACAAATTAGGAAGCACATGCAGGTGTTATTTTGATTTGTAGCTTGTCATTCCCAATAACTCACAGTAGTTAACGGTACCATAAAACTATTAATATTTTGAGACAGCTTTCAATTAGGACCCATTATGTATTCTATATTTAAAAGCCACTAGAAGCAGACCTGTGCAAATATGAATTATTCAGTGTCAAAACAACAGTTCTTGGCCCAGATCTAGGGTGGACATTGGCAGCATGACCACCAACTACCATATGAGGCCCATGCCAAATGGAAATTAGCAATGCGAGTACTTTCTGTGGCTCCTATGTTCAGTTGGGGTGTGGTATTGTTGCTATGTGTGGTATTGTGGTATTGTTGCTATTCCAGAACCTGCTGTAGATGGTAGTCCTGCTATATCCTGGGACAAGGTGCACCAGGATATAATAAGATTCAATACAGTCCTTTCTCGTAAACAGCACACAAAGCAAGCAAAAAGGCAGTCTCCTTTAAATAATAATAAGAAACCCTTCTTTTTTTAATATGGAGGAAAGCTATTTAGAGGAAACCAACAACATCACCACCACCAGAAAATAAAAATAAAAACTCTTCCCCCTCTTTTTTTCACTGGTGGGGGTGAGATCTTTGATTATATAGCCATGGGGGGTTCCTCCTGGATTGTTAGAAGGCTCTGCATAATTAGCTGAGCTCTAAGTTGAAAGATGGTGGGACATGGGTGGCGCTGTGGTCTAAACCACAGAGCCTAGGGCTTGCCAATCAGAAGGTCGGCGGTTCGAATTCCCGCGACAGGGTGAGCTCCCGTTGCTCGGTCCCAGCTCCTGCCCACCTAGCAGTTCGAAAGCACGTCAAAGTGCAAGTAGATAAATAGGTACCACTCCGGCAGGAAGGTAAACGGTGTTTCCATGCACTGCTCTGGTTCGCCAGAAGCTGCTTTGTCATGCTGGCCACATGACCCAGAAGCTCTCTGCGGACAAACGCCGGCTCCCTCGGCCTATAGAGTGAGATGAGCGCACAACCCCAGTCGTCCACGACTGGACCTAATGGTCAGGGGTACCTTTACATTTACCTTAAGTGTAAAGATACCGGTGAAGCTGAAAGGGTTTGCTGGTTTGTGTGAGGAGAGAGCAAACAAAGCTGGAGACACCGTGCCTGCAAATGATCAGCAAAGTATCTGTAAAGTATGGCTCAATGTTATTTCAATACCAGTAACCGGTATTCAACCATTTATTGCACAGAACTTTGTGCAGTGCAGAGCAGATGTTGATGGGCATGCACTAACCCAACTCTCATCTCACCGAGATGCATCTCTACTGTCTAAGACAACAGTAGCAGGTCTGGGAACTTGACCCTTTACACCACAACTTTCAGTAGGAAAAGGCCAAACCAGAAAGCCACTAGAACAGACCGCGGCTGCACTGCCCCTCAGTCACACAGTATTGGCACGCATTGCATGCATCAATAGGACTAAGAGGGGAAGTTATTTTGCATACATATGATAAATGAAACACTGTGTCTGTTAAAAACAGAAGCCTTCCATTACAAGCAAGATTGTGGGTCTATTTGCTTAACTGGCTGGGGGAACCCAGCCAGATGGGCAGGGTATAAATAATAAATTATTACTATTATAAATTATTATTAACTGAAGAGCATCTTTGAAACCTCTGTTTTCAAGCCTTTTTCTTAAGATATCAAGAAATAATTCTATTTCCACTGACCAGAGAGCACATTTTAGATTACCGGGGAGGGAAGAGATTCAAATTACCGTATTTTCCCGTGTATAAGACTAGGTTTTTTCCCTAAAAACTATCAAAAATTAGGGAGTGTCTTATACGCAGGGCCATCTCCCCCTTTTTCTTAAATCTGAGTCCCCCCAAATAGGGGGCATCTTATACATGGGGGTGTCTTATAGATGGGAAAATATGGTACAATAGTGTTTTATTTTTATTTTACAGTGGGGGGGGGCGCAACAAATAAAACTATTCCCAAAAACTACTGCAAGAAAGAACTTGCTTTTTTTAGCTAAAAGAAGTTCCTCTCCAAACAATGTTAATCACTGTTGTATTATGCTATATAATTGATTATTTCATCTGTGGCTCTGTGATATGGGTTTTTAACTGATAAATATCTTACTATTATTAAGTGTTGTTAATTTATTTATAAGCAGAGTTCATTAGGATTGCTGTTAAGTATGAATTCAATTAACACAGCAAATGCTACATACAATATAATTTCTACAATGCATCTTCCAATCTATCACAATACTCACAATCACTATTTCTTTCCCCACACATGTGCCTACATACATGATATTATCAACTTAATATCATCCAAATCTGTCTGCCTGATTTGCCATGCATATTTTGTATAAACTGCTTCTATAATTTCCAGAATAAAATAATCAAATGTGTGCACTATGAAAGCTTTCTTGCATATGGAAAATCTCATCTACCAAAGAGAGGAAAAGCAAAAGTCAGACTGGTAGTTGCTGAAAACCATCCTAATCTGGAAGCCTTACACTTCTAAAACAAAATTCCTTGCAAGCTGGCAGCTAGTTTAAGTTGCTATGCATCTTGAAATTGCATACATGATGTGTGAATGAATCTCCCACATCTACCACAAGTTTAAGACTTAAAAGAAAGCAGAACTGCCGATATTTCCATGTGGAAATGTCAAAGGCAAATACGCAACAGCGTTCCACTTGCTGACCTCTGAAATCTGTACACTTTCAGTGTTTCCAGTTAAATCAAAATGATACCCAGTGGGAAAACATTCAGCATTCATAGTCTTAAGGCACGAAACAGTTCTAGCCAGAAAGGGGAACTGAATGGGAAACGTTGAAAGGTTTTGTTGCTGCTGCTGTTCCCCTTCCCTGGAGAATCACAAAATATGCCATTTGGGCAACAGCAAATGATTAACAAGAAATCTGCATAATTATTTTTCTTTCCATTCAAACATATTTTTTGTGCCCACCCACCCCCTGCTCTCAAAGGACTGTCCTTTCAGTAAGAGGGCACCTGGGAATGAGCAAGCCTCCATATGAACTGTAGGTCCATTTTGTTCCATTAACAAAAGCAGAGCGAGAAGAATAAGCCTCTCATTGCAGCTAGGTCAGCCTATATCATGGACCTCATCTCTGGCATGGGCATGGACCAGCTGTGCACGAAAAAAAGGAAAGCAAACACCCAACTGGAGCCTCCCTCCCATGCCAATGTTATGACCCAGCTTCTATATGCAAGGGGTTATTTTCCAATACATAGTAAATTACAGCAACAGGCTGTTGTGACTGCAAATGTGCAATCCGACTTTGTGCCACGCCACCTGGACCAGCGCTGGAATTAGAAGAGTTCCTGCTCTCAAACTGGCACCAGCTGAGTGACTGATGCATCCCAGAATTTATGGCTGTTCAACTTCAGCTGCTTACAATAACCTCTCTCAGAACAGGGCATCCATCACATGGCATGAACTGTCTGTGCCTGAGATCATCACAGCTGACGTATTCCCCTCTTAGAAATGCATCCTTCTTTTATGAACGCAGTGGTTATTGGCCTCTGCGCTCCCCCACTTCCCACCTAATAATTGCCGTACAAACTCTGACGCCTTTATCTCTGCATTTCAGGAAGATTTTTTTTTCAAAAAAATAACAAATTAAAAAAAACAACCTTGTGCAAATACAATTATCCTCTGTTTTCCGATCCTGAGATTATCTGAAACACTTTGTAATCTGGATTGACTCTGTGCCCCCAGCTCCTGCCCCTTTGTAGTTCAAATTCCATACAACCCCACATGAATAAGGATTATCCTGTTTATCTGAATATACGATTGGCCAGAGCTACAGACTGCAAACTTTTTGCTTATCCCAGTGCAAGCCCTTTTTGATGGCAGGGTGGGTGTGACGCCTTGCTTCATCCTGCAGCGTTCTACTCATTCATGTACAGTCACTTTCAGCCTACACTTGCTCACAAACCCAGAGACCGGCACACACTCCACAGGCATTGACCAGCTGGTGCAGCCACAAGGCCCGGTTCCTTTTCTCTCAGGGGATGAGTGGATGGGGGTTACACAAAACCCTTAACCTTGAATACTCTCTTCCCTTGGAATTGGTCCAGGGTTCAGCATCAGATGTAAATAGCTTAATTTCTAAAACGTAGTGGACTAAAGCTTGCCTGAATGTCACACTCTTTGTCATGTAATAATAATAATAATAATAATAATAATAATAATAATAATAATAATATAATTTATTATTTATACCTCGCCCATCTGGCTGGGCTTCCCATGTTAGTCCTTCCAGGATTGAGGTTCATTCTAGGGGGAGGGCTTGTATACTTTGTATATGCTCAGGGGCACCACTTACTTCACACTTCAGAAATGAGCCATGGCATTCAAAACAGGCTTCCTTATAGGGAAGATTACAGCATCAGAGGAGAGGACAGCTGCTGCAGTTCCCCCCATCCTGCCTCCTCCTCACCATCCAAGTCTTTATGGTTCTTTCCTAAGATCTTTCTTCCTTCTCTGTCCTAAAAAAACCAAGATGTCCCCCCTTTTTTTAACCCTCCAATTTAAGGTTTTTGGAAACCTGCTGGTTAAATGTGGTTTTAATGCTCGCTGGCAGTCTGACAAGGATGATCTCAGAAGTAAACTAGTCACATCAACAGAAAATTCAATATTAAAATAATTTGGCTCCTTGAGGGTAGTGTGGGTTGGGAAACCGGATTGCCGTACCAAAAAAATTCAGAAATATGGATGGCTGAAGTGAAGTACTCTCTACTAAGAAGGAAGCAAATTGTGTTTTCTTTCTGTTGGTGCTGCCGTGTTCCAGAATAATAGCTTTTCAACAACCAAAAAAGGCCCACAGCAGCCTAATAGGAAGTTAAATCTTATTCCTACGCACTTTTTGGAATAGTGAACAAAAACAGCAGGGCTTGTGCAACAAAGATGCGACATTTTATTTCAAGCTGGCTCAGTGCAATATGATTTCTTTGGCTCCCCTCCTGCTTTTCATTGCCCAAATAATCAAGATATACAGGGGAATGTCAGGTTTAAGCCAATCAGCATGCTTTTTGGCTCTCTTCCTGAGGCGACTCCCCACCCCACCCCCACTCCGCTTTCTAACACTTCTCCACTTCCTTAGCATGCACTGAGACAAAAAGGAAAGGGGAAGAGAAAATGAGATATTAGCAAAAGGGGGGGGGGGAGAAAGAGAGGAAAGGACTGATAAAACAAGCAATGTATTTGAGGTGGTAAACCAAGCTAGGATACTGTAAAAGAAAATCTGAACTATGTTAGCCCCCTGTTGTTTCAGGGCGACTGCTGAGAGAGGCTTGGAGGGCTGCCACAGTAATGAAAGTAATAAGATGTTCTAGGCAGTGTGCCTCTGCTTGGGAAAGGGAGGGAGAAGGGATTAAAGAACCAGAAGGACACAGATGTGATGAATGTGCTATCAGGATAGATTCCAAGTCGCTACAGCTGCAAAATATTCCCTTGTGTTTAAAACATTCAAACACTGACATTTGTCTGAGATTGGAAGATGGAGGGCAGCAAAGGGAAGTACTGAGAGGCAGTATAGTTTAGCTTGCACTGCATCCTCATGCTTAAAAAGAAAGTGGGGGAGAGGGTGTCCTGTGGTAAGTTCAAGAATGCGTGTCAGGAATGTTCATTGATTCAATGGTTTTCCTTTGCAGT
Organism: Podarcis raffonei; assembly: GCF_027172205.1. Lineage (NCBI taxonomy): Eukaryota > Metazoa > Chordata > Lepidosauria > Squamata > Lacertidae > Podarcis > Podarcis raffonei. The sequence continues at coordinate 50,591,860 of NC_070608.1, read as the reverse complement.
TGCAGGGCCGGCCCTGCCATTAGGAAAAGCGAGTCAGTTGCCTTAGGCCCACCAACCATTCTGCTCTGTTGGAGCTGTGTATGTTACATACCTGGTCCCCCTCTAAGCTAGCCTGTTGACCAGTTTAGCTGGAGTGGAGGACACTGTCCCATCACCAGCACTGAAATAAGATTTAACTGCCAGACCGCTTGGATTCTGTGCAAGTAATTTGGGTGGGCTGCCAACTTGTCTTTTGCCTCGGGCAGCAAACTGTCTTGGACTAGTTCTGTAAAGTCATAATAGCTCTCTTTAACAACTCAGTTTTTTGCCTTTCATTAAAATGTTGCAGTGCATTTGTGGGACGTATTAAGGAAGATATACCCAAGTTAGGACTGGTTCAGGCATGCATCTGCTTCACCTTAATTTCTCATCACTTAATTATTCAAACATTTGATGGCCATTGGTTTTATGTGAAACTGGTGCAGCTGCAGGACACCTTTAGGCATTGTATACTCTGTTCGGAAAAAGCTCCATGTGGAAAAATCCCTCGCCTAGATCCATAGGATGCTTTGGTCTGTAGTGGTCTCTTCCAAGCCACAAGGTTGCTATGAACTGAGACGGAATGAGTGCAGGCAGTGCAGAATTGTCCAGGATACTTTCTCCTCCTACAGCACAGTGATTCGATGCACAACAGGATGCACAGGAAGTTGCCATCTGGATTTGATGTAACATACAACCTGAACTGGGTAAAGCATAGGTGACATTTTGCCTCCTGTGTTTTCTTAAAGTGGCCCTCTTCACACTGTGAATCCTGGTCCGAGTGGAAGTCTCAAACGAAATCTATCAAGTAGAGGATTAACTTTTGTTTATTACATTTCTCTCCTGCCTTCCCTCTGTCTTGGAACCCAAGTGGGCAGGCATGCGCTTTCCAGGTGGTCGCCCATCCAGGCAATGACCAGAAACCAGTTAACATCACCTGGTAAATCAATACAGTGGTAACTCGGGTTAAGTACTTAATTCGTTCCGGAGGTCTGTTCTTAACCTGAAGCACCACTTTAGCTAATGGGGCCTCCGGCTGCCGCCACACCGCTGGAGCACAATTTCTGTTCTTATCCTGAAGCAAAGTTCTTAACCTGAAGCACTATTTCTGGGTTAGCGGAGTCTGTAACCTGAGGCGTATGTAACCCGAGGTACCATTGTACCAACCAACCACTTTTATCACTAAAATGTTAAACCCATAAAAATACTGTAGGCTTAGTCATCTTTTCATTTTTGTTTCCTACAAAGATAAAAACGCAATTTACCAGAAAGCATCTCTCTCTCTCTCTCTCTCTCTCTCTCTCTCTCTCTCTCTCACACACACACACACACACACACACACACACACACAAGCACTGCTGTGGATGAGAAAGTACACTTTGAACTTCACAGCCATCCCAAAATAGACTGAAAAGAGGAAGCGGGTGGGGTGAGTTCCTTTCTACTTACAAAGAACTTCGCCAGCCGATACAGATCAAGCAAAAACAGCCCTGACACCGAGTGCAGCAATCGGTAAGAGTCCTCCCCTCTTCTCCCAGTCTGGTCTATTTTAAGATTGCAGCAGAGGAAACTTGGCAGCAAATGTTTCCGAAAGTTGCCCCCGTGACTTCCACAAATTCAAATAGTTTTTAAGGGCACATCTCACAGCACTAACCGTTTTGAGGGGGTCAGAGGTGAGAAGGTACTTTAATAACTAAGTTTCAGAAGCATTAGACCGTCTGTGACATGTTGCCCGCAATTTCTGTCAAGAACTAAAAGTAATGATGAGGCCATAACTTTATTAGCTCATATTTGGTTAGCTAATACGGGGTATTCTTGGGTTTTACTGTCACCACAATGCTATCTGTGCATGCATGTGCATGTGCTGCAGAAGAGTGAATCTTTCAAAGAATATATCTATCACTGTGAAATGGGAGTCATCATATGAACAACCATCCCAGGAGTGAGGAACCTTTTTGAGCCTGAGGACTGAAGGACCTTCCAGGGGCCGCATGGCAGCAGTGGATGGCCAAGAAGGTGGGAAGGAAGTTCCTTGCTGACAAAGTTATCTGATCACTTGAGCAGACATTTAAATACCATAAGGCGAATGATTATTTGTACCTTGATAATGGTCCTGGGACATTTAATAAATCAACAGGAATATTAATTAAGAAATAAATAAATACAAGGAAAGAGTTTCCCCCCTGATTTTCTTTCTCCCTTGCTTTGTCATATTTGTCAGTAAAATTCACCTTACACATCACAGCCTCATCCAATAAGGTATTCTTTTCCCTATGAAACAAGGACCACACTCCTTTCTAAATGTACATTTTGCTTGTGTATAAGAAGCAAGGCTTACATAAGGCAGTCATTAGTCAGCAGCGTTGTCAGTCTGAAGTTGCATGTGAAATTGAGAGAAGCAGTTTGTCCTACACACCTCACAAAAGGTGTGGGGAATCTAGCTACAGAAATGTTTTTGTGCAAATATGCTGCTGTCAGAATAGCTAAATAACACTTTTTTTAAAAAAAGAAACCTACATGAATAAAACATCAAGATTGCACAGTTCAGTTCTTAAATGTCAGAAAGTGACAAAATTAGGGTTGCAGAAGTACAGCCCACCACTTTGGCCCCCCGTAAATATGCACAGCTAAGAATGCTTAATGGTAGTACGACACACAATTTCTCAATTATCTTTTCTCCCAACAGCTTTCACATGGCAACTCCAAGCTCTGTGTTCTTGCTAAGCAAATGGAAGAGGCACCTTATTCTCCCCTAGTAAAATACATTATTTCTTCTCAGCTTATGGTAAAAAAATCTATCATTTAAGTAGCAGGGAATTAATGTTGTAGCTTCCTGTAACTAAGGAACAAAGATTACATGAGTGCTGTCTGTACAATTTCTATCTCCATTGTTCTGGAGCCAGATTTTTGAAACGGTAACCCTCAGGGACAACAGCCATGCCAACATTGTAATTTTGATGGGTTTAGGCATAGTCTTTTTATATGTGGCTGCATTTTGCTTCAAACAGTTATGGATTTTAGTCAGCCTCCAAATATTCTCTTCAACATCAATGTTCCAGATAACTTCTTGATGATGGTGGGATAAATTGGCACGATGGCCAGGATATGCAGCCGAGTATACTTTTCCGTGACTCACACAGCATTAAAATACAAATAATTCCTCAAGGTTGTGGTTCTAAGCACTGCAGGTTAATGTTTTAAAACCAAGGGAAAAAAGTGAACAAAAGGACAAATAATGAGGCCTTGAATCACAGAAAGAAACAGTATGAGTTGAATGAAATGACACTGGAACACAACGAACCAATTCAGACAAAATGCTAAGTCAAACACTGGTTTAGCACAACCAAGCAAACAGGTATTTCCTGGAAAGACAACTGCAGCCACTTTGCCCCTCCTCCATGCGAGCCATGGTTTGAGCTAACCTTGGCTTAGCTCACAGTTCTGCAAGACGAGCAAACCAGCCACAATCTTTTTGCCAAGAACTTACACATTTGCACATTAGTGCTAAGCTATGGTTTGGCATAGGGTTATGTGCTAACTGAGCCAGTGTATGACGCTTTGTACAAGGCTAAGGAACAGAATGAAAATAAGCCATCCAAATGGTTCATGAGCTAGGCTTAATTGTGCTAGGCTGAAATGTGATGCAATTTAAACAAATTTTACAGAAGCCAAAATAAAACTAGGATGCAAGGGACTGTGCTCAATGTTCTGCATGCAATTTGGGGCTTCCCTTCACCTCTTCCCCCTGCACCTTCTCACATTTTCAACCAGCAACCCCTAAGTGACTGAGTTTGGAGGAACCCTGCCAATATGTTTTTTGATGTAGCAAAACAACTATGTTTACTAGCTCTCTGCTTGTGTCTAGAATAGGAATCAATTTACAGTTGGGCTGAAGAAACAAGAATTTGAAAGAGCAACATGATGCTTTAGATATATGGTGTGGATGAACAATTGCCTTTTGCTTACAACAGAGAGGGAGGAAAACTCTGCCCAGGAAATGGTCAAATGTTGGTGGGAAAGGGGCAAAACAGAATCACCAAGAAGAAAATATAACCAAAAATAACACCAATAACTGTGTTCTTTTCTTGCCCTTCTTTCAAAGAGTTCAGTGCAGCAGCCACTCACCCCTCATATCAACCTCATGGTTGTCCCAAGACCACCCAAGTAAAATATACAGCTGAATGAGAATTCAAACTTAAGTATACCTGATACAACTCCAATACTGTATGCATTACACCACACTCATACCTAGTGCTTGGGACGTGGAATGAGGCTATCCCATGCAGCTGGGAGAATGTGATGAAATAGAAGGATCAATGACAGATGCAGAAAAATCCATGAACACAAAAGAGAACAAGAAGAGTTTGGATCTGATTTATCACTACCTGAAGGAGTCTCAAAGCGGCTAATATTCTCCTTTCCCTTCCTCCACCACAACAAACACTCTGTGAGGTGAGTGAGGCTGAGAGACTTCAAGGAAGTGTGACTAGCCCAAGGTCAGCCAGCAGCTGCATGTGGAAGAGCGGAAACGCGAACCTGGTTCACCAGATTACGAGTCTACCGTTCTTAACCACTACACCACACTGGCTCACAGCAGCAATGATGCCTAATGCATTTTGGGCACCTCTTTATTAAGGGAAATGCTTACTGCCTCTTAATGAAAAACTGCTTAAGGCAACTACTTAGGTGAGCTGTAGTAGAAAAGAAGCATTAAACATTCTCTTTGATGAAGAGTTTCTTTGAAACACATTGAGAACTAAATCTATTGTGTAGCATGCATAACAATACAAACCCTACGCAGATCTGCTTGGAAGAAAGTCTCATTTTCAGCGACACTTCCAGGCAAATGTGTGTAGGATTGCTCCCTAAGTAATACAACTATGTGGGCAGTGCCAAGCTTGTGGGTCTTTAACATGGAACTGGCACCCCAAAAGGAAAAAATGCCATTTCTGTGCAATAGCTCACACCCACATGACTGGGTCATTTAAACGCTGACCCACAGCTTCAAGGGGTTCCCCCATAGTTGGTGGACAGAATGTTTCAATGGCACCTCTGCTATCTTGTTTTGCACAACAGGTGGTTCTGAGGACACAATTTGGGTATGTTTTCAGGACACAATTTGGGTCTGTAGTCTCACACCTAACCCCCCTAAATATCACCAGAATAACATCCAGAAGGCCTAAATAAAATTCTGATGATATTTAATTTAGAATCTATTCTTTTTAAATTTCAGATATATCTGTGGTAGAGAAAATGATGCTTCAACCACAGTTTAATTACCAGGTGGGGCTGGGTTATATGAAAGCAGTGTACATTTTAACCATATAATAATGCAACACCCTTCAGTCTTTGCCATGTTAAATAAATGTTTTAAGACGCTCCTTTGACCTCCGCCATAATGACACCTGCCGGCAAAAGAAGAGCTAACACAGTGACACCCTCAGGCAAGAGGAGGTCTGGATTGCCCTGGGATAAGCTCTGTTACTTTTTCTGCAAGCGTTACATCTGGCCTGAATAAAGATAGAAACTTTGTGACGCGAAACCAAAACTTAGTGATGGTTGTTAAGGGAATGACAACAGTGCAATCAACAGACCAACTGATGTACAGGGAAGTTTGATTCAGCTGATTTTTTTTAGATGCCCTATTATGTCAGCAATCAATGCTAGCAACAAAACACTGGCACTGCCAGAGCACAGTAAATATACAGATGGCCAATAGGTTACAGACCTTTTGGAACAGCTTGAATTTAGATCCTTATACACAATAATTCCCTGGCATTACAACTGTTTTAAAGCTCTCTCTCTCTCTCTCTCTCTCTCTCTCTCTCTCTCTCTCTCGTGTGTGTGTGTGTGTGTGTGTTAAAATAAAAAGCAAAGGGGCTTCACCCTGCCCAGGCTTCTAGAGGTCCAGGATAGGAATTCACTGTGGCTTTAGGCTGAAATCAAGGTCTGATGGGAAACCATAATATATTCTAGTTAAGGCATTTACACTTTTGTAGGGGGTAGGAAAGAGAATCATATCCAGAGATCTTGTTAGAAACCAGAAAGTATTAAATTGATTATTGTAAGCCCATCTTGTGAGGACTTTGTCCTGAAAGGTAGGGCACAAAAATTTGATAAGATGATAGATAGATTAGATAGATAGATAGATAGATAGATAGATAGATAGATGATAGATAGATAGATAGATGATAGATAGAGATAGATAGATAGAGATAGATGATGATAGATAGATAGATAGATAGATAGATAGATAGATAGATAGATAGATAGATGATAGATAGATAGATAGATAGATAGATAGATGATAGATAGATAGATGATAGAATAAATGAATTTGTTAAAGATTCAGATCCTCTACTGTTTTTCTGAGGCTGATTCACTGAACCTAGACTGAGGCTGATTTACTGAATATAGTCTGGCACTATAAAATTTCAAAGAGCTGTGGGTACACACATTCCCTCCTCCCCTTCCACATAATCATTCTTTCCCTCCTTGGCTGGTTTGAGACAAAACAGTGCTTCTCATTTCAACTGAACCAGCAATGAGAAAAATGTCCTACTACTAAAGGCCAAGAGTAGGAAAAGCCAACTTCCTTTTTCATCAGTCTGTTGAGCCATAACAGAAGACAAGAGTTGCCACATAATACCAGGGCACTACTACTACTACCACCACCACCATTATTATGATCATCATATCCTGAGGAGGAATAATATCAATCTTATGACAAAACATTTTCTATTCAACATGGAGATGGCAATTCTCTTCCATGGGCATTTATCATTTTCACATGCATTTTCACATGTACCTTGTAACCCAAGGTGGAAGGAGGTTGACCAGCTCTTATAACCCTGAAGGACCTCAGTCCCAGGCCTCTCTCTATGGCCCTTGGGACTCTTGCTAGGCCACAACCTTTTCACCAAGCTGCACCCAAGTCCTTTACAGGCCCTGTGGCACACCCTTCTCAAGTGATTTCATCTGGTTGGAATATGTTCTTAATTGTGACAAAGCATCCTTCTTCCAGAGATGGAGATTGGAGACATGTGCTTCCATAGGGAAAGGAGGTTACTCAGAGGCAGAGGAACCCGGTTCAGTCCCTGGTATCTCCAAGTAGGGTTGGAAAAGACTCCTGTCTGAAACCCTGGGCAGCCACTGACAGTCTGTGTCAACAGTCCTGAACAAGAAGGACCAATGGTCTGACATGGTAAGGCAGCTTCCTTTGTGTTGACAGTAGATACCTCTGACTTTGGTGTCGTTGGAATGTAGCATTCCTTCTTACAAAGGTAAGAAGAGACACATGCATTGATCGACTCACGTTTGCCTCTGGCACCGACCCCAACTGGTATGTGGCAGCTTGCTCCTGTATTGCTCACCATGAGCAAATGCAGTTCACAGACTGAAAAAGATTCCTTACCCCTGTCCTATATGCACCGAACTAAGAAAATATGGCAATAAAAAATTATTATTTATTGAATTTACATACCACCCTATACTGTGAGGTCTAAGGGCGGTTCACAGAATAAAATCAAAATATAAAACCACAAAATACATAATAATAATAATAATAATAATAATAATAATAATAATAATAATACAACCCAATAACCTCCCCCCCCCAAAAAAAAACCAACCACAAAAATTTAAAAGGGCATAGGAGTTACCCCTATGCCCTACTAGTTACTCAGGTCCAGTATGGTAAAATTACACAATAAATATCACACTCTGAACAGTCCAACCACTTCCTTAACTCAAGATTTTATTTTCTTCCTGTGAAAGAATATTTCAGGAGCTGGGTAAATACATGTTTTTGATGCACATATCCATCATAAGGGCAACATGACTCCAGCAAAAGTATCTGCTTTCAAGGGGATTTGCATTCTCATCAAATACTGAACTGAGTCTAGACTAGCCTGAGGATAACTGCCCCCTAACCTCCCTGCGGAGACAAGGAAAGACAAGACGGAAGGAGAATAGTTTCTGACAGAAATCAAATCCTGGTTACTGCACTTCTGGGAAAACTAAAGACAAGAAGAAGAAGAAATAAAGCAGAGGGAAAGGGAATTAAATTGTTTCTTTAGAGCTCATTGAACAGAATACCTTGTCAAAGGGCTGGAAAGAGAAGACAACTTTCAAATAAACAGAAAAACAAAGACCAGCGAAAAAGTACAGTGGTGTAAAATAGTACTAGGAAGACTTTTTTAAAATTAAAAAAAGGACAATCAAGAAATACATTCTTTTAAAAGGAAAGCTGAGAAATAGAAGGAACAACATGTTTTAAAAACAAAATTATATCCCCTCAAAGGAAATAATTAGCTATCTGAATTTCCTGCTTCTTTGCAATGATGTCACACTGACAAATCTCATACACATTCAAAATTATGTTTTCACATTCCCGTAGGGTGATGTCAGCCAACTAACTCTGAAAAATACATTTTTCCATTTATTTAGGTGATGGTGATTCCTTTTCAGATATTATCAGGCTAAATGAACTCAGGGGGAATGGGGAGTGACATTGCCCTGGCAAGCCTGCTCTTCCAACAGGTGCACATGAATCATTGGAACATGTTAGAACGTACACTTGAAGGTGCTAATGCTCATGCATAGGGAGGGCGTATGCTGCCAGGATGATGCCCCCACCCCGTAATGTGTGTTCATGATGTGTACATCTGAAAAAAGAGCTGGAACAGGATCATAAACAAATATACATCATGCTGCTGTGATGTTATGCTTTGTACCACATGCTGGTTTTCATTGGTTGCAGCTCAAAGTTAGTGAGGAGAAAGTTTCACCACGATCACAGTTCAAATACCATGCTGTAATGATAAATCCAACTACATTTTTAAGGGCACCTCCCATATCTAGCTTGGGAGGCTAGGCCCAAGCAGGAGGCAGGTCCAGATGCAGAGTGATAAAGTAGCCAAAGAAGAAGAGAAGGTCTGTTATTTCTAATTCAACTCCTCCGGCCTGTTCATCATGAATCAGATAAGACTGTAGAAAACTTTGGTTTGGTTCAGTTGGCGCAGTGTAGAATCGAAAAGAAACATGGAGCTAGCCCACTTCCTGTAAGTCAGAGTGAACCAGGCCATTCTGAGAGCGGATAATTTTGGGGAGGGTCATGTAAGGAAGATCAGGACACTGAGTATAAAGGCAGATCTTGAGAGGGAGATGGGGAAAGTGTGGAGATTTGCTGCTCCAGTGGATCCTGCCGCCTGAGGCAGTCGCCTCACCTTGCCTCATAGGTATGCTGGGCCAGGTAACATTTATTAAGCCATTTACTCACTTCAAAATCTGGTAAAACAGCGCTGCTGTGGATTTTTTTTTTTAGGGGTTGGTTCTTACAGCTTTTTCTGTTGCGTGGGGCCCTGGACTTCTGCCCTAAATTCATACCCTAATGGAACCACTGGATCCAGACCGGGGTCAATATGTCCTTCTAAAGATTGCAGAGCAGTCTGAATCACTTTCCTGTTATCTAGTTTTTACTCAGATGTCACTGGAAGATATTTAAAACATTCCCTAAAGCTTGAACATTCCAGAATATATATTCAATATCACTAAGAGGTTAACAATATAAATTTGCCACTCTAAGTGATGACAGGTAATAGAAACACTTTGAAGAAAGCAAATATTGCTACTACAAATATATATATTTATTCTGGGTTTACAGTCCTTAGCCTTTCATGCTTTCAAGCTTGTGATTGCTGTGCTGGATCGTCATGTGACATTTGCCACTCAATCCTAAATATTTGCACTGGCATATCTGCCTGAAACACTGGCATAGCATCCCTGCAAGTCTGTCATATTTTATAACATGTCATGTTTTGTAACTGTGCCCTGGTATAGCTGAGAGTATGCCCTCCATCCTAGGTATTTCTTTGCTGGTGCGGCAAGTCTTAGGATCAAACTGTTAATTCAATACAAGGAAATTAAGTTGAGAGATGCTAGATTCCACTTCAGGCAGCAGTAAAACCTTTGCTGAAATTCTCCATGCAAATGACATATAACCTTATAGTCAAGGATTCTCCCAGAGATGTTGCTAGGAACTTCAGGGAGGGGAGGCAAGGGCCCATTGACAGAAATTTGCATATGCTGGTATAGATATATGAATGCAAATTTACAATGTAAATGTCACAAAAAGCAAGGCAACTGATTTCCCACCCAGATGACCTCAGATAAACTCTTCAATCAATTTGTACTCCATTCCAAATCAGTTCCTCTTCACTTCATTTGCCTCAATAAATTGCCCAACAGATCTGCCTCCAAATCAATTCAATTCCCCTTCAGTCCTCCTGACTCATTATACCCAAATAATCTCTAGACAGTCAAATTAATTTATTTCTCCAAATTAATATCCCACTTGGGAAAACTTGTGACACTTAGAAAAATATTTGGGCTCCTTCATCCTTGGGCCAGCCCTCAACAATGCCCCAACTGCTTCCAAGCCAAGTGTCAACTGGATTCATTGGGGCATATACCAGAGTCCATCACAGCTCAGGTTTCATTTATTCCAGTCAACCTTGGGGGGGGGGGAATATGAAGTGGGGGAGAGTTGTAAAATTATAGCTCTCGAAATATAATAAATTTAGGCATTCATAGCTGCAGTTTTAATATAATCTGCATAATAATGTTTCTCCTTTCCTAGATAATTTGTTTTAAAAATAGTTAATGATTGATTGATTGATTGAATTTATAACCTGCCCTATCTCCCCAAGGAACCCAGGGTGGCATATGGATATACAATTTTTTAAAATAACAGAGCAGAATTCCTTCTCTCTATCCTATTCACACTAACAGACAATGTAAAGTCAGCTGCATGTATAGTAAAATGCCACTCTTTATAATATTTCCTGCTTCTTATAGCGTTAATAATTTTAATCATTTAGAATTTCTGTTCTGTTGACAGAAAACAAGACTTCATTGGATTTACTGTATTTTTATTAGATGGCAGTCCTAACTGAATCTTAATCATGTATGTCTTAAGCAACAAAAATAAGGCAGTAAGTATTCTGGACAGTAATAATAATAATGTGTGTTTTAAAACTGAAATAGTGGGGACCTTGGGTGGGTTTTTTTTCTTTTTACTGTTCCAGAGTGCCTTGAAACCTCTCCTCACGTCTTTAGATGTCTGCCTTTCATTCTCGCTGACTGAAATGTCTAGACATCCAAATTAAGGACTGACCAATAATCAACTGAACAAACTGATCTCTCTGCATACAAGGTCAGCATCACACACACACACACACACACACACACACACAACCCGAACCTACACTAAAGCTTGAGACATTTATTTGTGCACAAAAATATTGATGTTGCTAAGTGATATGCAGTCGGGTCGCTAGCAGAAAGTCTTTGTACTTGTTTGTTTATTCTGCCTCGTCTCCCCCACATAAACAATGCAACCGTGTTGCAAGGCAGCAGGAAGTGTTTTAAGGTGAACTAGACACAGCTCCCCATTTAACAATTTTGCACGCTATTATCTTCTTGCACATTTCTTCCAGAATTTACTAAATGAGGAAATACATATTGAGGCTGCAATCCTATGCACACAATAGCCCACACAATAACCGAGGAGTAAGTCCCAATGAACCTCTGAGTAGACATGGATAGGACTGCACTGCATGGATATTTTAGCCTGTCTGAAGACTTGGTCATATGAGAACACATGTATTTAAAGTAGGCTGTATCCAGAGCTACAAAGCAGGGATGCTACCTTTCAAGTGCTTTGGATTGATTTGGTGACAGTAAGAAAAGCACTGTTTCATTTGTTTATCTTAAGGATTCATGTAGTACCTTTCGAGTAAGTAAACAAATAAAAATAAATGCAGGATAGCTTAAGAAAGGCCAATAGAATAATAATAACACAATAAAAAAATTATCAGCAGATAGGAACATATCTCTGCATTGTTGACCCCGACTGGCAGTGGCTCTCAGATGGGTCTTTCTCAAATGCAAGGGTCTACCCTATCTGAAATATAAAAGCCTTAAAACAAGATGGGGAACCTTCCTCAGCCTGAGGGCTGCATTAGCTTTGGGGCAAGCTTCAAGCAGCCACATGTCAGTAGTGGGTGGGCCCAGAGCAACAAATGTGATATGTACCTTCTAGATGAACCCCCCTCTGCATATGAGCAAGGAAAAACATCAACAGAGTTCATGGCCACATTCCAGCCAGGCATGTAATGCAGGGCTGGTGAAGGATGCAGCCTGAGGAGAGAAGAGAAGTCCTGAAGGCCAGATATAAAGCCCCAGGGAGATTTATTGGAGTCCTCAGGCCCATCTCTACATTAAAATATTTGAAAAGATACTAGCATCAGATACAAAAAGGCCCGATCAAATTGAAAGGTTCAGAAATGGACTGTCAGCCAGCTTTAGCCTTGAATTTTGAATACAGGGGCACTGATCTGTTGTATAGGGTTCTTGTAGGTACAAAGCAAAGCACAAGAGATTCAACAAGGGCATCTCTTCTAGCACCGAAATGTAGCATTGGGGAAAAGTTGCACCTGGCTCTCAAGCTTTAGGAAGATACAGAGACAACCTTAATCCCAACACTGTACCCCTATGCAGCCAAAGCCAAGGGGAAGGGCCAGAGGGAAGAAAGAAGATTCCACCTAAACATTAGGAAGAACTTCCTGACAGTAAGAGCTGTTCGACAGTGGAATTTGCTGCCAAGGAGTGTGGTGGAGTCTCCTTCTTTGGAGGTCTTTAAGCAGAGGCTTGACAACCATATGTCAGGAGTGCTCTGATGGTGTTTCCTGCTTGGCAGGGGGTTGGACTCGATGGCCCTTGTGGTCTCTTCCAACTCTATGATTCTATGATTCTATGATTCTATGATTCTATGATTCTATGATTCTGAACCCCTTAGGTACTTTGCCCATGAACCACACTCCATCAAGCATCATGTTGCAAAGAGTGTGCAAAGAGCAGTGAAATCAAGAAGCGCCCACATAGTCACATCTCGTCCTTTCCATTCTAATCTGTTGTGGTCCAGAGAGTATTTTATACTTCATGCTTGTCACTCACAGCAGCACCATTCCACATTTCCTGACATCTAGGAACATGACAGCTGCTTTCTTGTCTAGTGATGAGTTAGTTTCAAGTTAGCAAAAATCAGTGTCATTTATTTATTTTGACTGGGACAGGTCCCCAAGGTGGTTCACAATACTGTAATTTATATCTAAAACATTAACTTCAAAATTAAGGCATTTCATATAAGCAAAAAACAATTTTATTACAGATACAGGCAAAAGGAATGATATAGTCCCTGGCTGGCTCAGACAAAGGCAAATAGAAACTATAAAAGGAGATTGCCGATATTCATGTATCAAGTCAGCTCCTTTATAACGATATCCATCAACATCTGTATGCACAATCCTGCTGCATGGTGAACCCCTTCTTAATGGTGAATTGGAAGCCTACCTTTCAGCAAGCTCCTTGTGTATATTGGATGCTGAGATTGCAGCAATTATGTTTACACAATCTATACTGTGTAAAATTTACAGATCTACAAAGAGTATGAACAATGGGGATTGGAGATGGAGGGGAAATCCACACTGAATAAATTAGCTGACCCATCATTAAAAACTATGAATACCACCAGAATAAATATGAAGTGTGCATTTTCCAAAGGCTACAGGTCAATCAGAATTAATACATCATTTACATAAAGAGATGGCAAGATAAAGCAATACTTAAACACAAAGGATTTTACAGAGGGTTTACCTAGCATTTTTGTTTGATCTATATGTTCTATCATCAACAGAAACCCACAGTATTCATAATTTCTTTGTGATGTCAGGACTTGACTACAAGAATTCTCAATAAAACAGAAATTGTATGTCAAAGGTGACATAATAATTGGACAGATTTGTGTCTCCTATTTTTTCTTCGCATCACTCTTCTGTGGTTCCATAATCTCATGCCGAATCTCCCCCCTCTCCACCCAATGGCACAATACAACAACACCTGCTAGACAGTGAGACTTCAAGGCCTACAAATATGGCCCCTTTTGAATGGGAAAAGCTAAGTTTTAGTCCATTTATTAACTCATCCTACCCTAAGCACTTGAAATTGTTGAAACAAAATACATCCACAGTTCCATATGTTACCAAGCCAACTCAATGCTTTATAAAGTCTTAAATGGCTTGGAATCCAGATACTTGAAGGAGTGCCTTTCCCAATAGCAACCAGTCCATGTATTAAAATCTGTAGGGGAGGATCTCTGTGCAGTCCTGTCAACAGGTGAAACTCACTGAAATAGTAAGCAGTATATAAAAGGCTTTCAAATAAATAAATAAATAAATGTGTGGTGATAAGAGACTTCCTGGTGGTGGTGTCCTTGGCTGTGGAACAGTTTCCTTTATGAGATACAATTTGTGTCACTGATGTTTGGCCTCTGAAACCAACTAAACATTTTTTTGTTCACTTAGACTTTTTCTGGGAGCTGATCTGATGTTGCTTGTAAACTGTTTTGAATCTGCTGTGTTCTCTGTGTTCTTATTAGCTTAATTTCCTTACGGTGTTCTACTATTTTGTAACCTGTCCTAAGATCATGAAAGGAAGACAGGCAGCATATAAATGCAAACACTAAACAAACACAGCATGGTAACCTACTAGGGTCAACCCTTTTTTGTCCAGCAAGGGGGGCGGGGGAAGCCACAATAAGGTAAGAAATGCAGCATTCATTTCCTAGAAAGCAATTCCAGGAAACAGTTTTATTAAAAGGAATAAAAGATAGTGCAGTGTGTGTCAAAAGTTATAATAGTACAACAGTGGCAAGATATCCGACAATCTGTTTTTTTAAAAATCTAACAATTGGAAGACTGTTGACATTTGTAGCTCAGATCTAAACATTTGTGTCACCATATTGTTGCACAATACTGCTATAGCATTCCAACAAGGCTGGTTTAATTTAATGCAATAACCATGTGCTGTGTCTGGTTGTGTTAACAGAGAGCCCCTAGAGACAAGCTTTTGCTCATAAGTAGGGGCTCCACTCATGATGACGATGACTCCAGTTATTTAGTTGTCCCAACTGCACTGAGCACGTCCTCATGAGCAGCAGCACACACATTGGACTTTCCACTCACACCACACATTTGTTACTGAAGGCAAAAGGTGGGACATTGCGGTCGGGGTGAATGGGGTAATATTCTAGTGAATTCCATCTAGCTTTAAGTAGAGATTTGCCAATACATGGGGCTAGAATTAAGTCCAAATGAGCCATGCAGGAAGGAAACATGACAAAAACGACTAAGATCTACGAATAAGTGTATCTCTCCAAATCTAATGAGAACTAATCACAATAACCAGCAGCACCCCGTCAGAATATTCCCACCTCATTACAAGCCGATCATGTATTTATTTATAACTTTGTGTCTCAGAAGGAGTTCTAATTATATTTTATAGAGCTCCTGCAGTAAAGTAAACACATTCTTGATGTAGATTTTTACACCTAACTTTATACCATATGGACATTTTGTAATATGGTAGCTTTGAAAAAACCAAAGTCCACTAAACCGAAGGTAATTGGTGCAGTCAAATTATTTAGAATATTTGAGAAACTTTATTCCTATGATCATTTTCCAAAAGGAAGAAATGAAAATAAGCCAGCTCAGAACTCATGTCACATTTCATTCCTACAAGATAGAAAAAAATAAGAACTCCCAAAATAAGAACACTAAAACCTGATCAAGCAATGTTTTTTTTAAAAGAATATTTATTAAGGTTTTTAATACAATAACAGTAAAAAGGAAAAGACAGAGTAAAAAATAATAACAAAAATACAGAAAAATAATAATTAAATAATTAAAAAGAAAAGAAAAAAGAAAAAAAATGAAACATGCAGATTTTCCATTTCTCATTTTCCTTTAACATGTTTCACGGACCTCCTCATACCTCCCTTTTTTGTATTCCGATTCAAATTGTTAGTTCAGCAAATCCTTACCATTAAGTTTTAACCTGTTTCTAAACCTGTTTCTCATGTTCCCTTAAAACATTACAGCTGGAAACCACTTAATTTCTATCCAACATCATTCTAACATTCATTAATTTTACAATATTTCTGTAAGTAATCTTTAAATTTCTTCCAATCTTCTTCCGCCGACTCTTCTCCCTGGTCTCGGATTCTGCCCGTCATTTCTGCCATTCCCATATAGTCCATCACTTTCATCTGCCATTCTTCCAGAGTGGGTAAATCTTGTGTCTTCCAGTACTTTGCAATAAGTATTCTTGCTGCTGTTGTAGCATACATAAAGAAAGTTCTATCCTTCTTTGGCACCAATTGGCCGACCATGCCCAGGAGAAAGGCCTCTGGTTTCTTCAGGAAGGTATATTTAAATACCTTTTTCATTTCATTATAAATCATTTCCCAGAAAGCCTTAATCCTAGGGTACGTCCACCAAAGGTGAAAGAATGTACCTTCATTTTCTTTACATTTCCAACATTTATTATCGGGCAAAGATTTTTGCAAGCTTGACTGGGGTCATGTACCACCTGTAAATCATTTTCATAATATTCTCTCTTAAGGCATTACATGCCGTAAACTTCATACCTGTGGTCCATAACTGTTCCCAGTCAGCAAACATAATGTTATGTCCAACATCTTGTGCCCATTTAATCATAACAGATTTCACCGTTTCATCCTGAGTGTTCCATTTCAACAGCAAGTTATACATCTTTGACAAAATCTTAGTTTTGGATTCTAACAGTTCTGTTTCTAATTTTGATTTTTCCACCTGGAAGCCAATTTTTTTATCCAAATTATATGCCTCCATTATCTGATAATAATGAAGCCAATCTCGCACTTTGTTTTTTAGTTTCTCAAAACTCTGCAGTTTCAGTCTATCTCCTTCTTGTTCCAAAATTTCCCAATATTTCGGCCATTTGGCCTCCATATTGAGCTTTTTCTGAGCTTTCGCTTCCATTGGGGACAACCACCTTGGGGTTTTATTTTCCAATAGATCTTTGTATCTTATCCAAACATTACACAATGCTTTCCTGACAATATGGTTTTTAAATGCTTTATGTGCTTTAACCTTGTCGTACCACAAATATGCATGCCACCCAAAAACGTTGTTAAAACCTTCTAAATCCAAAATGTCTGTGTTCTCAAGAAGCAGCCAGTCTTTCAACCAGCAGAATGCTGCTGATTCATAATAAAGTTTAAAGTCTGGCAGGGCAAATCCACCCCTTTCCTTTGCATCAGTTAATATCTTAAATTTTATTCTGGGCTTCTTGCCCTGCCAGACAAATCTAGAAATATCTTTCTGCCACTTCTTGAACTGATCAAGCAATGTTTACAAGGTGCTACAGAAATTTAAAGGACCAGTATTAATTGTTAAGTTCCAACCAGCAACCCTATTCACTCATTGGCGGACTACTGTCTCAGCAACCCCACTGTCTATTTGGGACTTTACAAACAATTAGTAGGAAATTCAAATAGTCACCTTATTCATTGACCTTTAGGTATAATTCATTCTTGTACTGTTCTGTCTCACTTAAAATCCCCGGCAATTATCATCTGCTGCCCTTGTCTGAATCTTCCTTTCTGCTCCACTTCAGCCTTTAGTTTCGGCATCTCTAAAACATGTATTCCTGAGCATTGACTTGAAGTGTCATTTAACATTAAATTTACCTCCTTATTCCACAAGTCCTGTAAAAATATAGCAAAACTGTATAAAATAGTAATGCTGATCCTATCTTCTTTCCTTCTAGGAAATACATACTGGGGGGGTATAATTTGCATGTTTGTCTCATCCATAAAGTTTAGACAAGTGGGATTATAAGGATTCCAGCAAGTGTCAAAGGTGCAAAAATGTATCCTGTAGGGTGATGTAAAAATTTGCCTCTGAGACCCTGTCTCTACTCTAATGAGGAACAAGCTCATGTTGGTCCAGAAGAGCTGGGCCAGAAACTAACAAGTTGACCAAAGTAGAATACTCTACAGCATTCATAACTCTTTATTATTTCAATCGGAAAAGCTCTAATATCATTTCTCATTATTCTCCTCCAAGTACTTTGTGAATGCACTCCACTTCCAGACAAATGTCCCAAGAGTTATGAATGCTGTGGGGGACTCAATTTACAAATGGAACACGCTCAACAGGAAGCAAAATATGTACTGCTTCCAAGGCAAAGTTCACAAACCAAAACACCTACTTCCGGGTTTGCAGCGTTCTTAATCCAAGTTGTTCATAAACTAAGCTGTTCTTACACCAAGGTACCACTGTAGCTACATTTCTACCGGTAGGATGGGGGGCATGGGTGTAGCCAGGATTTTTGTTGGGGGGGCAGAACCTCAGATTTGTATTGATTTGTATTTTTACTTATTGGGGGGAGCTGCCACCCTTCCTATGCTCATGGGGGGCACAGGAAGGAAACAAGGTCAAAAAGGATCTACAGTTGGAAAAAGGTTGGAAAACACTGCTCTATACCTTGCTACTGAAGCATAAGTCCCATATGTAACTAATGGCAGAAAAATGTCCTTGTATATGCTTGCCTTAATCTAATAGAAATCAATGGCAAGACTCCCATTTATTTTAATGGATCAGCATTACAGCCCATGACATAGTGCTATGAGCACTATGGAAACTTTATATATCCATAAAATGTTATTGCCTATTGAATGTGGTGTGCTTAGGAAATAACTTTCATTTTAATACATATCCTACTTGTATATACGTCCCACTAAAGGCGCAAAATTAAAAGAAAATATATATGAAAACGAGCTGTAGCGCAGTGGCACAGCACATGGTTTGCATGCAGAAGGTTTCACATTCCATCTCCAGCATCTGCAGGTAGGGCTGGGAAAGACTCTCTCTCAATCTCTGGAGAGCTGGCTGTCAATCAATGTAGATAACACTGAGTTAGATGGATCAATGACCTGACTCTGTACAAAGCAAGCTCCTATTTTCCTAACTGATTAATATACCTAAGTTCCTATAGGTTTGCACATTTTAAATATCATATTCATTTGCACAAGGCACAGACAGAGTTAATCTAGGGAAGAATATTAAATCAAGTATTACCAAGGCAATGCTGTCAAAAAATAGTCTTGTCTTCTTTCAGAAAATTAAGTTGTCAATTCACTGGCAGTCAAATTTTGGAAGATATAAAGAAACAGCTCACATTTTTACCTAAGTTCTTCTACGATTTTTACACTAGCCTAAAAATAAAATTGTTTGATAGGTAGAGACACACTAGGGGAGAATGCCTGGAGCTGTCTGGGACTTTTTAGAAACGAACAATGTTGTGTTTTTTAAACGGATAGTGTGATATCTGCATTTGGACTCATCACGTCTAAAATAAGGTGAAGTCACACCAAAGTGATGTTTTAATCTGCCATCTTGATTCAAAATGGTGTCCAGCATCTAAACTTTGACAGAGCATGCCACCCTGACCTCAAGAATCCTGATGTCAAGTTTGGCAATGATATCTCAAGAGGCATCCAATCATGTAGAGAATAAACAAACAAATGGGAAGACAAACCACTTTCCAAAATATATAGTCAATTAGACTAAAAGTTACACATTGAATTCATTATGTAGCTCACAAAATACGCCACCTACTTCAGAAGGTCTCCAAGCAACTTACATTGAAAACATAACTACAGAACAAAACACACCCTTAAGAGCCATAGAAAGCTGAGCAACACACTAATAACACTACCATCTCAGTCTATCAAATGCCTGCTGGAAATAATAAGTATTTAGCTGGTGCCCAAAGGATGTCAATGAAGACTAGGAAAGCAGTCAACAGAGAGGGAGCCACAACTGAAAAGGGTGCCATGGTCAGCACCCTCTGAGCCTTTTTTCAGACAGAAGACATGGGAAAGGAGGATCTAAGGATCCAAACAGGCTCATATCGGGAGAGGCATTCCAGAAAATAGTGGGCTCCTGAGTCACAGTGAGCTTTATAGGTCAAAACCAGCATAAAGCCTTGTTTATTATAGTTCCATCCTGAACCAATAAAACACTCTGTACTGATTCAAAGAAATATGAGTGTTATAGAACACTTGAAGAAATCTTTAAGTGTTCATATCTAAGGGAGAAGCCTGTTCTGCTCCAGGAACTGAGAGTGATTTCCTGTTGGGAAGAGACATGCTTAAGGCAGAGAATGCTTCTAGGTATTAAAGTAAATTGAGGATGCACCAGAGCAGCAGTGTCAGGGAGGCAATTATTTGTGTCCTCCAAGATGGTGTTTGGGGTTCACAATGGAATCTGACAGACTTAGGCCACAGTACCAAGTTAGCCACAGACCAGCAGCTACTCCACACAGACTAACAATATGTGCCTTTAGCTATATAGCCATATGGAGATTTTAATATAAGATCCCTAAATTTAGGATCCTTGGCTACTACAGTGAAATCCTAAAATAGTTCTACAATACACTCATACCTTGGTTTTCAAACAGCTTAGTTCTCAAACATTTTGGCTCCCGAACGCCACAAACCCGAAAGTGACTGTTCCGGTTTGCAAACTATTTTTGGAAGCCAAACGTCCGGCGGGGCTTCCACAGCTTCCGACTGGCTGCAGGAGCTTCCTGCAGCCAATCAGAAGTGGCACTTTGGTTTCCGAACATTTTGAAAGTCAAACAGACTTCTGGAACGGATTCCA
This sequence comes from Podarcis raffonei, assembly GCF_027172205.1. Classification (NCBI taxonomy): domain Eukaryota; kingdom Metazoa; phylum Chordata; class Lepidosauria; order Squamata; family Lacertidae; genus Podarcis; species Podarcis raffonei. The sequence continues at coordinate 50,571,233 of NC_070608.1, read as the reverse complement.
TTCGACTTCCCCAAGGTACGACTGTAGTAACTCTACCGCACCTGAGGAGGAAGGAAGAAGGGTTGCTTTGTTCTGTTCTTTGTATTAAGGGATGCTCCCTATGGACAATGGTGCACCATCAGTTCACAAGATGGGATAAATGATACAAGCAAGTCTTTACTGTGTCTTTGACAAGTACACTGTTGGCTTGCTAGGCTCACAATCGCATACACATAACTGGGGCATACCTGAAAGCTGGAATACTGAGCGGAACAAAAGCAGTGAAGCTTCCACCTATACTATCTGTGAGTGGACTATATTTCTCAACCAGAAGCTGATAGCCTGTAATGCCTTTCTGGTGGCTGATCCATTGTCCTTGAATCCTGGCTCCTAGGTATACCAGGACTTAGCCGCATTTTGCTGCCAAAGTTGAAAAACACATCCCCCTTCAGTTCCATGCACAGAAGTGAACCACAATGGTAGCTGAATCCTATTTCAGCAACAGAAGTCCACTGCACTTGAGGGCAGGAGTCAAGTTTGGCAAATGTACGGCACAGCATGTGCCACGTACAGCACTATCCTTCGGCATCTTGCTGTCACTTCCTGCCCCCCAATATCTGCTGGCTGAGGCAGTTCTCTCACTAATGGTCTCTCACTAATAGGCCCTGCCTATGAGGAGAGGCACTGGCCAGGTGGACAAAGATATGCTACCACTGGACTGTGAAGAATGGGAAACTGAACTTTGTAATACGTAATATGTGAGTGAGTAAAGTCCTAGCCATGCCTACTATATGCCAACCTAAATACTGGAAAAGAAGCTTCGCAATTGCATTATGTTGCCAACTCCAGGCTTGTTTCTGCTGAAAGAGTTGCGACAATGAGGATTTTGAAAAGCTAACAACAGATGCAAAATTGCCAACAAGAAGATTAGTTAGGCAAGAACTGATGGCTTTCCTGGAGAATCTGTGGAGGTAAGAAAAACATGCCGTGGAACTGGCAGGATACTGTTAGATTTGTTTTTGCTAACTAATGAACTAAAATGGAGAAAGGGTAGCATCAGAATTACATTTACTGAAGCTATTCAATATGGTCCCCAATGAGGACAGAGAAATATTGAAGAGCCCTAAAGACATTATCAATAAAAGTCAGACTGCATAATGAGGTTTGCTGCTGCTATTTCATCTTAGTCTGATTTTATTTTCAAAGGATCTGATACGGTTCTTATACCCTGAAAATAGCACTCTTCTGATATCTCTGGAATTTCTCTTAATACAACTACAGATATTTCAAGGGAGATAGCTACACACTCATAATGCATTTGCTTTCCAAATAAATAAATAAATAAATAACAACAATTCGTGAAGCAAAAGAGACCCTCAACTAAAATTAAGAGAGAAAAATGATTTGCACTATTTATGCATTTATAAGTGTCAAAATCAGCTCTCATAAAACTTGGCAAAAACACAATAATACACTATTTATTTATTTAAATATTAATTTATTTATTGTGCTTTTCATAAAAATACAACAATGTAATATGCAATATACGAAATCACAATAAGATCAGTAAAGACAATATACATGCTGTGAGGCTAATTTGAACTCAGCTGCAGGTTCCTCTTGCACTTTCAGGAATTAAAATTTCACAGTAATAGTTCTTGTGGGCAGTTTGGGGTACAAGTATATATAAATCAGGTGGAGAGAAGGCCTACAAGTTCATCAGTAATGTATACAAGGCCATTCTACAAGTCAACAATCCATCAGTGTCACAGAGAGTGGAAAGGAACATTGTTCCTCTGGATTCCCAATGTAATACCTGAAACAAAGCTCAGCTGATACTTAATTTAGAGTTTCTTTTGCTTCAAAGTTATCAGATGATAGATAGATAGATAGATAGATAGATGATAGACAGACAGATAGATAGAAAGATGGTAGGTAGATAGATGATAGATAGATGATACATACATAGATAAATAGAGATGATAGATAGATGAGAGAGAGAGAGATGACAGATAGATAGATAGATAGATAGATAGATAGATAGATAGATGATAGATAGATGATAGATAGATGATAGATAGATGATAGATGATAGATAGATAATGCATTATGAGTGTGTAACTATGTCCTCTGAAGTATCTGTAGCTATATTAATTGACATTTCTGAAATTTCTGAGTGCTATTCTCAGGCAATAAAATGACAAAATCTTTCATTTCTCTGAGACCAACACAACAGGGTGACAGTTTCTCTTGTATTATTAGTATTATGGCTATTTAAAAAATAGGAAGCTGCCTTATCCTGAGCCAGCTGATTGGACTATCTAGCTCAGTATTGTCTACGCTGATTGGCTGCGGCTCCCAAGAATTTCAGACTGGTGACATAGCTAGCCTTAACTGGAGACCATGGAATGCAGAAGAGCTGCTTGTCTTCAGGCAGGAGGGTCGGCCCTTTAATAAATCCTAGTTCTTTAAAAGGGAGTGGAGCCTAGGAGAGGAGGACTGGAGGCAAAGGCTGAAAACCCTTGTTGGAGCAATTCCAAACCCCCAAGAAGCAATTTTCTCACGAGGAGCTCTCCATGGTGCTGCAACTTGTCTATTCCCAAAGGACCAGAACATGACAAACTGACACTCTGAACTCAGGACAGGGCCTATATTTTCAAGGCCATTTAGTGAATCATATATTTCCAATTAATTTCACCTGATATTCATCATGATGACATTTAGAATTTATGCAGAACACTCCACATATATTATTGTTTTGTAATCCTTACAAACAACCCTGTTGGATAGGCCACTCCTATTATCCCCATGGGGCAGGGGCATAAAAATGGCAACTTGTCAAAGGCCACCAAATGGCAGTGGTGAGATTTACAGATATCCTAACGCGTAGCTCAGTTCCTTAGTCACTGCACTACACCAGCTCAGCTTCATAGTTACATATGCTTGTCCAGCTGGTAAAGGTAAAGGGTAAAGGGACCCCTGACCATTAGGTCCAGTTGTGACCGACTCTGGGGTTGCGGCGCTCATCTCGCTTTATTGGCCGAGGGAGCCGGCGTATAGCTTCTGGGTCATGTGGCCAGCACAACTAAGCCGCTTCTGGCGAACCAGAGCAGTGCACAGAAACGCTGTTTACCTTCCTGCCGGAGCGGTACCTATTTATCTACTTGCACTTTGACATGCTTTCGAACTGCTAGGTTGGCAGGAGCAACAGGAGCTCACCCCGTCATGAGGATTCAAACTGCTGACCTTCTGATCGGCAAGTCCTAGGCTCTGTGGTTTAACCCACAGCCATAATGAATTAATAAGATTAGATGAATATTAAGGAGATTCAATTACATGATTAATCAATGCTCATTTGTCTAACATTCTGTATGTATCATTTAATATTCTTATTGAAAACTATAAATGAATGTATGAGTTGGCATGAATGTATTTAATAATCCACAGTTATAACAAACATTAAAAACCAGGCCCATTGACCTCCGAAACCAAAGACGCATTTGAGAGTATGCGATCAAACAAAACGTCAGCTGTAATTCACTAAACACTTTATGTTTCCTCTTATGAACAGATCTCATATTTTGGGCAGGTGTCTTATTTCATGCCAGGTGTATTTCATGGTTTCGTTTACTGTTGCAACCACATTAGAGCAGGAAGAGAGGTAAATATCTGACCATTCCCAAAAGAAAGTGGTGTTTCCAGCACATGATTCATCCACTAAATGTTAATACCACATAATGCATCTAGGAGAAAAACTGCTATCCATTTGTAATCCTTTACTTGCAGGTATACATATGGTTCCTCGCAATGGTGTGCCTTCATTCCAAGAAACTGCCTCTTCTCAATATTCAACCACAAATGATTACTGGGAAAAGGCAGCTCTTTCATGACATAACAGAAGCAATCACTATCCTGACTGAAGCCTTTGACATCCACAGCTTTCTAAGGAGTTCCAGAATAAGAGGAGCCTGTGATGCCAGTACCTCTCCAGCCTGAAGAGGTCCCTTAGTCTTTGTCAGATTCTGGGGACTCCACCTTGGAGAACACAGCAGTACCCACCCCCTGCCACCATAGCCAATGGCTTATAAAATAGAACAGGTCTCTTCCTTTTTTAAAAAAAATAATAGTAATACTGAGGTCTTGTGCAAGGCTGATATTGAGCTGACCAGGGCTTGCGCAAGAGTGATAAAGAGGTCTTGTGCACAATTTCTGCATTAATGTTTTTAAGTCCAATGTATATACTAATATTACTTCATCAAAGGTAATCAATCCCCTACAGGTACTGTGTAGAGGCTGAGGAACCAGCTCTTTCTAACCTGGGTTGCTGAAAACCAAACATGCTTTCAGCATGCAGCAGTTGGTAGAAATAGGTGTGCTCTTACTGTTCAGGTTGCCAAAAAGAAAGTGGATGGATTTGCTCAGGTGAAAAGCAAAACAAAAGTAGGAGTCTGGTATTAGAGGCCACCAATTGAAATGTCACCACACACATGTGACCAACTCAGCCCGCCCCCCAAAAAGTTAATAAGCTTCCACATTCAACAGTGACTGCAAATGTATAACATGTATTTTTTACTTATCAGATTTTCTGCCATAAGAAAAAATATCAATTAAATGTGTGCACACACTCATATATGGTGTCACATTTTGACATAATGTGGATGCTCCAAAAAATCTTGCATGCACGAGGAGCATTATTCACAATATGCTCCCATCTGGAAACACCCTTGGTTATCTGTACTTCACACAAGGCATTAAACCTATATAAATTGTGGCTAACGATATGTACTGGCCATCACTCAAATTGCCTTTTCTACTGTTCATTGCAAATACAAGAGTATTCCTAGTGTTTCTGCAAACAGCATATATAGATTTGCTTTAATTTCAACCGGCAGCTGTTTGAAGCAGACTAATAAATAACCACAGCCAAGTCCCCTATTGAACTTCTAGAAAAGACTGTAAATATACTTAACAACCTGCTGCATAAACATAACCAGCTTTCAACCAGGATTGAATGCCTTTCAGAAAGTGTGTTAGTTATGAATGTAACTGAGAAGAGAAAAGGTTTCAGAAGATGGATTTGAAGTGCCTCTTTCTCTCTGGGAAAAGGGAAAAAAATAGGTGCACTGCTTATTACATCTCACAGACCAATCTACTTTTCTACAAATAGCAGCTCTTAAATACCTAATCGTTCTTTAAAACAACAGACTAATGAGTCTGATTCATGCAACATTCATTTATTTTTAAATAAGCCACCTCTAGAGTCTGGCATATATAAGACCAATAGTAAAGCACTCAGTCACAAAACAATTGCTTCTGTCTGGACTGTAAGTCTTCTGAAGTGCCCCCTGAAGTGCCAGGATGATGTCAAACATGCACAGGGTGGGTAGATTTGCAGCTTTCATTGAACCAGAGAATAAATGTCTCAGACCAAAAAGGATGAGGCCACTTTGAAAACAAATAAATACACTAGAATAAAAACTAGGTGGCTTACCTGTAGAAATGCAAAACTGAAAAAAGAAAAAAAAACCTATGGCACTTGAAATTGGAATAGTCTTAAATAAAGGCCATCTGCTCATCCTCAGAGGCTGTGATGTTTGGGGCAATTGATAACTGGCTCCCAGTGAATAGTTACAATTGCTTCTAGAGACCAGGTAAGAAAGATCTAGAGACACAGGAGAAACACCATGCAGGCTGTGTATGCAACTCTCTCAGGGGTGATGACATATATGATATAAAATGAGAACTTATAGCACAGCTGTGGAATGAGCAGTTTTACCATTGAACTAGCATACAAGTTGCCAGTTAACTGAATGCGGGGTTAAACAATTCACCACATCCCTTGCAACTTTTTGTTTCTCTCTCTTCTCTCTCTTTCTCGCACCTACACCACATTGCTATCAGCTCCTTCTCCTTCAGCTATCCAAATTCAATAATAATAATAATAATAATAATAATAATAATAATAATAATAATTTATTATTTGTACCCTGCCCATCTGGCTGGGTTTCCCCAGCCACTCTGGAAGGCTTCCAACAAAGATTAAAAATACATTAGAATGTCACACATTAAAAACTTCCATGAACAAGGCTGCCTTCAGATGTCTTCTAAATGTTAGGTTATTGTTTATCTCTTTGACATCTGATGGGAGGGTGTTCCACAGGGCGGCCGGCCCTCTGCGCTGGACCAGATTCAAGGCAGGACCAGATAATCTTAGAATTTTTGGCAGGATCAAATAATCTAAGATTTGTGCAGCTGGACTCCATACGCATTCATGCATACACAGTGCTATTTTTCTAGAAAAAGAGGTGCTGGAATGCACCATTAAAGTCACTCTCATTCTCTTAGAATGGCGATGGCACCCACCTGAGAGGTGCCAGAACTCAGTTCCATCAAGTTCTGGCTGAAAGAAAGCCCTGCACATAGACACACATATACACATACATACATATACGTAACACACACACACACACACCATTTTAAAGCTTTTTCCAGCTTTATAACCTCTGAGTGTTTAGGGCTTTCTTATTCTTCCATTAACAGTTGCACAACATTCCTTCAAATTCAGATTAAATTTTGCCTTGCAGTGACTGAAAACTAGCATGAGCTGAATTTCTTTGATGGCTCAGGAACCTTTCCGGGGGCAGGGAGTGTCTTAACTGGCATGCCTTAATCAGCGTGATCACCAAGCAGCAGACTGAGCAATACCAGGACATTGTGGGAGGAAACAGTAGACCAGGAATGAATAGGAATATTTCATCAAAAAGAACTTTAGAGCAGAGGTGAGAAGCATGGGGCTTCCAGTTGGACCTATCCTATCAATCCCAGCTAGCATGGCCAATGACCAGAGTGATGGAAGTTGCAGTCCAGCAACCTCTGGAGAGCTGCAGATTCCCCAACCCGTCCATGAGAAGATGGAAATCACTGCCTAGAAAGCAGGGGGCTCTGAGTTGCCTGAAAAATGTCTTTGCAATGCTTAGAAATATAATTTGTATACAGCAGCCAAGTCATGTCTACCATGAAACTAGAAGCTGCTCAAGCAATCTTCTAAAAAGCAGGGGGTATATGTAACTCAGAAGACCAAACTTACTGTGTACAAACTTATTCAGTAAATGCAATAGGCAAAGAATCACATTTTTTAAAAAGATGTTATGGTGCCATGGTTTCCGCTTCTCTCCTATGTGAAAACCATTTGAGCTTCTGATCAAATTTCAATCAAGAAGAGGTGTATTTTTTCCTGACTATTATTCAGACACATAACTTTTGCATCCAAACTCTCTTAACAGTTAGTGAGCCTCTCCTCAAGCTGTTTTATTTCTAATTGTCCCAGAAGCTTACCCGTGATATACAAGTACTATAATCAGTGAGTTTTCTTTTTCCCTTAATTAGTGATCTTGTTGCATTGTTATGTGTTCTTCCTTTTTGTTTCTTCCATTTTTTAATTTAATTTCAAAATCCCATGCTTTAAAAACAACATGGAAAAATAAAGCAGTCTGGTAGTTAACAAGGCTGAAGGTATTAATTAGACACAACATTAAACACAAATTGAAAATATTGAAGTTTAGTCTGTTTCTAAGCAGAACTGCCACCTGTGAAGGGGCTTCAAAAATGGCGCCAGATTTGCAGGCCTGGTGCCATGTTTGCACACACCCTATGAACAGCTCTTAAACTCTGGAAATTTGTTTGAAGACATTTTCTAAAACGGGGATGGAGAACCTGTGGTCATCCAGATGTGGATAGACTCTAACTCCCATCATCCCTGATACTGATCAGGCTGGCTGGGGTTGAAGTCCAACCTGGAGGGCCAAAGGTTCCCAACCCTAGTTTTTTGTTTTGTTTTTTAAAAAAACCCTATTATTTAAAATCAGAAAGTTTTGTAACCTTCATTAATATCCCACAAAATAGATTTGTAGCTTTCAGTTGGTGAATTAAGAGCCAAACCCTCATCTAATCAGTTAAATTGGCTAATTAAGTGTCTAACCTTCAATTGAATCCTAACCTTCAACTGCCCTAATCAGATATGTTAGAAGTGAATGTAAGTTGAACATTTAATGTACATGACAGCTGGCCATGGTGCATATTCACAAACTTGCTGTTATTTAAACAACTGAAACATGTACAAATCACACTTGTCATTAAAATAGTTTGAGATATTGTAACCATTTCCCAGAAATCTCTCTGTGTCTATTTAAAGGAATGAGGCTGGTCAAAGAAGAAGGCAAGCTGGAATTTCTTGCGAACTATCTCTTGAAGAAACATATTGCAAAATCTGTGAATAAAGGTATGTCTGCATAAAAAGCAATTATGTAGTGCTGGAAGTGGGAAGGAAGAATGCAAATTACTCAAACATTTAAATCAAGCCTTGCTAGACACAGCATGAAATGAAAGATGAACCGACAAAAATTAATGATTGATACCCAATTGGCCTCTCGGTATGAAACAGACGGTAGGTTTCTATATAACAGAAAACTGATGTTAGTAAGAGCTGGGACAAAACATGCATTCTTCCCGTTATCCAAGAGAGAAGTTCCCACTATCAGTTGTAACTGATGTATCATGCCCTTTCACTATGTTCAAATAAGAATGGTGACTGTTCTGGGGATGGCTGCATGAAGCAAAGATAAGACCCACAGTAAGAGAGGGACAGAGTTCTGGTGGTCTCGTGAAAGTGCTAAGGACATAAGTAAGGCCTGATTTAAAACAATAGTCTAGTGTCAAGAAAAGTTGTAGGAAACTCCTAAAAAGGTGAAGGGACCTGTAAGGAGCAAGAGGAGATGCAAAGAGGGTACTAGTTTGGCTGGTAGATCAGCTACATGTCAACTCAATATGTAGTGGTAGTGAAAAGGGTGAAATCTATGTGAGGAATCATTGGGAAATGAACTGGGGGAGGGGGTGGCAGTATCAAAATGCATCTGAATAAATCTATGGTGCAGGTAAATTAGCAAAACTATATCATTCTGGATGCCCTCCCTCAGAAAGGATACAGTGGAGCTCAAGAAGATTCAGAAAAGGGCAAAGAAAAAGAATGTGGCATAAGTGTTTAACACTAAACTGGATAGAGTATTAGAGCCTGCGAATATCCAACAAAATGGACTGGCAGTAGAGCCAAGACAGTCAAAACAAAATAATTCACAAAATTCATGCAATGGCCCATGTGTAAGTATGCTGAAGAACTACTAGCTTCCTCTGCACAGTGTTGCTGAATACAGATGGGAACCCAGGTGCCCAGATGTGTAGGTGCAGAGCTGTTGAATAGGTAGCAGCAACTGGTACAACCCACTGATGTCATCACCATCGCAACATTCTCAAGTAAGTCCTGGAAAAGCCAGGATCCTTCAGACACCCTGTATTATAAGTAGAAGGCATATAAATTCTGAATGTTACCAACAAAACTGGGAAGAATCCTCATCAGCTTAACCTAGATCCTCAGTGTGGTAGTCAACTACATTTTACTCAGAGTAGCCCAACTGAAATTAATGAGAACAGCTAAATTAGGTCCATTAATTTCAGTGGCTCTACTCTGGGTAAAACTTAACTGAATACTACCCTAGGTTAGCTCTTTTGAGTACTTTCCCAGATGATGCTGCATAAAAAATTAATGATATCCTTATTAGGAGCTACAGAGCTGAAATTGGCAAAAGAATGAAAATCCACAACTTTAGCAGCATGCCATTACAGCGCTTGTGACAAGGCAATTATAGAGAAATCAGCCCACCAACTCTTTCCTAGGGATTAGCCAAGCCTGATACCTATTATAGCAAATAGCATCCCTTCGCTTCTTACGCAGAAATTGGTCCTCTTACTGCGGCATCTCTTTATAAATATGTTTCCTACTGTGAAATCTCCTTTTTGGACTTCTTAACTATGCATCTAGATAGGTAAGTAATTACCTTGTGATTTACAGAAGTAATGAATATATCAGTGTTTCTTCTTTGAGCTTAACTGTTTTTTATTCACTTTTGTTTGTTTTGCTATACATTCTGTAAAACCATAAATATATCTATCCACATATATTGAAGAAGTAGTAGTTTAAAAGACAGAACAAAAAGGAAATACTTAGAAGCCTGACAACTGGCACTGCATTTTAGCTTTTTGTTAAATTTTCTCTGTTCTGATTTCCATTCTTGTTCCTTAATGGCTATTAAAATCATGCTTCGTTTTGCCAATAATCTCTATAGTCCCCCACTTCCAGTATAGATTATGCATTGAACCTGCATTTCCATGTATTTCACTGGCATTTGAAAGAGGGTACGTGGGGAGAAACCCCTCAGCCCACTGCCTTTCACTCTATAGTTCTGGCTTTCAACTCTGTTCTCTCTGTTTGACTCATTAATATAAAGAATGGTTCTTCCCAAGGCAACATGAGAGATTTCCTCATAAAAGCATGCATTATTTACTTCAGCTTTGTGATCTCGACTTTGAAGGAGCCAAACTTCCTAGAGGGTTTTTCGGAAGTACTGTACCACGTAGAACTTGTCTTTTTGGCTGTCAGTTTTTCAATGTGTACGGTGTCATTTTTCACATTTGAATGGACAACTCACCCACCCGCTTGAAATACAGCAGCACAACCAGGTAGATTGTGCAGCTATTTTGATTGTCCATTTGTTTTTAAACGCTGCTTTTTTCATTATCGGGCAAAAGTCTCCCTGAAGAGTATAAAAGGAAGGAACATGAAATAATTAAAAACTGCAGGCAATTCTTCCTGAAAGGTCACTGCAGCTGCAGTGCAGGCAGCTGGCCAGATGTCACTACAGGAGACTTCTGAAGAGAGGCAAAAATGTTCTTGGCATATTGACAAGAGAGGGCAGGCACTTCTCTGTTGCCCTGGAGGGCTGGACTAGATCTTATGGGTTTAAGTTACAGGAGGGGGGATTTCAGTGGAACACCAGTTGAAACCTCTTAATAGTTAAGAGCAATTTGACAATGAAACTAATAACCAGGAGCAGGGGCTTTCTCTTACTGAAGGTCTTCAAGCAGAGAGTGCACTGCCATTTGTCAAGGATGCTGTAGCCCTGCTTCAATTTTATGCCATCAAGCAAAGCATTGGATGAGATGACTTACAAGGACTAGATGGCCTCCAACTCTATGATTCTGTGATATTTCCTATATCTATGAAGCTACTCTTCTTTTCTGAATCAAATCTTTTCTATCACTTTAGCAATGTGATAAATTTCAGGCACTCGTAATAAAATTGCTATACAGTATTGCAGTTGCTATTCTGACAGTAAACAAGATGGCTTTGCTTATTAAGGCCAGAGTAGAATTTAGGAGACCAGGACATCTTCCAGGCCCAGGGTTAGATTCCTACAATAGCAGGATACCACATGTCAACTGAAACAATGGGAAGGTTATGAGGTTAGAGGCAAAGTTAGCCTCTAAAAAGCCATGCTTGTCATATTCCAAATTAGAGCATCACAGTTTAGCAGTTGAGATGTTGACCAGCATTATAACATCTCAGTCAGATTATACAAGGATGATGTGGAAGAGGAATTCTCCACTTTTCTTCAAAACAAGTGCTTAGAAGTGAGGATAGAAAAAGCCAACAGTATGTAAATGTGCTGAGAGTAGTTTGAGAGAGGTTTTGGTTCCAATGGTCCTTTATTGGTATGTAGCTTCTATATATAATATTGCTTGGGTCCAGTGGTAGATTAGGGTTATGTTTGATCATAGAGTTATACTTGATCATAACCTGTTTGATAGACTAATGGAACTCACGCCCTGGCCTGAAAAATGGAGGGGTATAAATATAACAAATGGATAACTGAATATGATTATTAATATGTTCAATTTCCTGTCCTCAAAATACAGATTTCAAAACAAACAGCTAATTTACTGCATAACATATGCAAGGATGAGGATTAGATGTGAGTTGTGGTAATTTCCTAGCTCTTTGTAACCTTTTGCACTTGGCTCAAAATATTTATCACCAACACACCTTTATTTGGGAAGACTTTATTTCTCAAATATATAATACAAGTTCCTAGCACTGGCTCACATGAATGCCTTGGAGAGCTACTAAAATCTTAAAAGTTGCAAAGCAGCCATTAAAGTAAATACAGAAATACACCCACAAAGATATTTTACATAGTTCCATTCGATTCACTTTTAATACTACCATTAAAAACCCACAGGAAATTAAATCACCAAATTCTATACTAGATCAACATTTAGGTCATGACAGCAGTTTGCAAAAGCAAAAAACTTGAAAGCCAATGTTGAAATTCTTTCCTTAACTTACATCACTGTCATTAGTATTTTTACAGCATAATATATATATAAAACACACAAAATATATATTAAATAGGAGTTGAGGGAGAAAGCTTGTACCTCAGGAAGAATTTATTATAGAATACAGGCTTAATTATTTGGAATCCAATTTGCAAAATCATGGCAATGAGTTAATGTTAGATATAGAGAAATCCAAACTTTCGAAAGTTCAGAAACACACAGTAAAGTGTATCAAAACACTCTCACTTCTCCACATTTGAGACTCCACCAAAAAATAAGAAGCAATTTTAAAACACGCACATGCACACACACATGCCCAATCCAATTTGAAAAACAGCAAATAACAAAATACATATACTAATAATTAGTCTTGTCTGACTTGTACATAATTGGTTTACATAGGAAATGCATGGGTTGTTTTTTAGATTTCTATCAAATCAACAATATTAAATCTTGAACCTCTTCTGTAAATAACTGGAGTGTATCAAATAAACACTCACAGAAGCCCCCATCCCTTTTTAAAGCTTTTCCCTTGAGCAAATGTAGTGAACCTGTGGCCCTTCATATGTTGTTTCTAACCTCCATCAACCTTACAGTAAATCATATAGCCAATAATCAGGAATGATGGGAGTTGAATAACTGCAGCAACATCTGGAGAACCACAGGTTCCCGACACCTGGACTAGAAGAAGCAGCTGTAGTCAGGGAACAAAGAGAAACCAAACTGGCTCTTCCCTTTGCAGTAAGGCTTCTCCAGAATTATCCATTGCATCTGGATAGGTCTCAGGCTACGGGTGCTAGTTGAGGATCAGTGCCATGGCAGCTGTAAGTGGGTAATCATTCCCATTACTTCACACCACAAGAATTTTTTTAAAGAAAATGTATAAACTGCTTGCTTAAATTGTTCCAAGCAGCGTACGAGTCCAATTACATATAAAACCACGAGTAAAATACACAAACCAATTGAAAACAAATATATATAGACCGAACATTAAAGGCAAAGATAAAATCATTGTAAAACTTAAAATAGATGTAACTAAATCATGTGTCTGAATAGGCTTCCTGAAACAGAAAAGTTATCAGCAGGCAGCTAAAACAGTATGGTGAAGGTGCCTGTCTAATCTCCACAGGCATGCAGCTAGACAGGCAAAAATAATAATCAGGACATAACCACAGGGAGTCCTGTATGAAACACAGCTGTACTGTAAGGGTAGGAAAAGTAATCTGCAGTGTTCACAGACTGGTATTATTTAATACATGGTAGTGTCATCATGAGAGGCTCCTTCTACTTACAAAGGGATTCGTGCTATTAAATGGGCAGAGGGGCCATACTACTGTTAGTATATCAGTCCTCCATTGCTCTGTGATTGTCACATCACATGTCCATGTTTACTTTCTAGGCTTGGAAAAGCCTGAGAGCGGAAGTTAGCCTTATCTCTTCCGTGGACCCCCAGAGGCGTATCCTGACACCCATCCCTGATGTTGCAGATCTTCTCCCAACTTCTCCTCTGAAGTCTGTGCGTGAGCTGTGGCTGTCTGCTGTGCAGGGAGGAAGTATGCAAATGCCTAGTGTGTGGAGGCAGCATTGGGGCCTGGGGCAGCCTTGTAACATCAGGAGAAGGGTCAGGAGAACAGCCCCTCTGCTTCATTCAATACATGGACCCCAAAACATGACAGAAGAGCCAAACGTTATGGAAAGTAATAGGACGTCCAACTCATAAAGAAGAAGGTACCTGTTTGGATCTGGCCTTATGCATACGTGAACAACAGTATATTCCCTGCGTATTTTACTATTTGGTATGCAATTTCTGTACAAGGACTTTCAACCTTGTAAATTACTAAACTCTGTTCTGCATCAGGGGATACAGAACATGAAGGGAGCCTGTCAAATGCCAAAGCTACTCATGAAAGGTTCATCTTGACATGCAATTTTTGAAGGTATTAAAAAAAAAACCCAATGTCACTTGCAGTGCATAATATAAGAACAGACTTTCCTTGGCTAAAGACTTTCCACTTCAAAGGAGGAGGGGGGGGAGAAAACCAAGGATTAGATATCGCACATACTACAAGGTGAGAGACGAACACAAACGCACTCATTTTTCAGTAACACTGAATTTCACAGAATGCTTGGGTGACTAAATAACATTCAGCAACTTTCACATTTCTTCCTAATTCAGCTGCTAAGAACAGACTAAGCGAAGAGAAAAACAATCATTAGAAAAATAAAAGTAGCAAGTTGTTGATTGATTTATATTCAGAATTATAGATGAAAACAGGGCAGCCAAGAAAAATGCGCACTGTATTTTGAAAGCAGTCCTTGATTCTCTGCATGGGAAATCGAATGGAAAGTTGCTTCCAAAAGTATGCAATTCATTGTGCAATCCTATACATGTCTACTCAAAGTAAGGCAAGCTGAGTTCACTGAGGCTTACTCCTAGATAAGAGGTATAAGATTGCAGCCTACATCAATATGAAGCATATCAAACATTTGTTTTGAACTAAATTGTTTTCAACTGTAGTATTGAAAAACAATTATATATGTCAATCAATATTGCGATTTCATTTAAAACAAACCAAATAAATGCCTCTAGCTTAGGGGAAGGGTAGAGAGCATCATTCTCTCTTTCATCCATCAGATAAACAATACCTCTCAATTTGATAATCTGGGCAACACACCAGACTTTGTTTCTCAGAACCTTAATGCTCTTAGCTATTGTTAATGAAGTTGTGATTCAGCTCAAGCAAGCATGCTGGTGTGTAGTGAGAAAACCATGGGCCATGGTTCCTCATCCGCTGCTGCAGCTGTTATGCTACCAGGAACTAAGCCATGGCTTGGCTTAGCACTACATCCAAACCTGAATTTATGGTTTGGCTCACTCCAAACAAACCACAAGCTGTAACCATTTGTTCTTGGTTTACCACTATTTTAGGGGTCTAAGGGTACACCATCCTTAGTAATTATTTTATGCTTCAAACCTAGACACATTTATTTGGAAATAAGTCCCACTGAACTCCATGGGACTTGCTTCTGAGTAGACATGCATAGATTTGAGCTGTTAATCTCTTTTTTACTATTTTAAGACAGTATCCCTGATATAATTTTATTATTTTTCATTATTACTACTTACATACTATCTTTCCTCCATGGGGTTCAATGTGGTGTGCATAACTCCCCCCCTCTCCATTTTATCTTCACAACAAGCCTGTGTAGTAAGTTAGGCTCAAAGACTGTCCAAGGCCCCCCAGTGGGCTTCATGGCTGAGTGAGGATTTGAATCCTGATTTTTCAAGGTCCTAATCAAACCATCTGAATACTAGATCACACTGATTTTGAGCACGTTGACCAAATACAAAGAAAATTGGCTACACATGACTAACACCAGTGCTTGAACCAGTAGTCCTGAAAAGCGAGATGAGCGCCGCACCCCACAGTCGCCTTTGACTGGACTTAACCGTCCAAGGGTCTTTACCTTTACCTTTTATAGCCTTGTTCATTTTTCAGATGTCAAATACCAGTTACACACGATGACCCTCCCCGATACAAGTGGAATTGGTGGCATCCTCCCCACCTCCACAAAAGTTTTCATATGGAGAAACCATATTATTGAATATTTATCTCAATTTGTATAAACAGATAAATCCTGTTGCTGAGCAGAATCCCTGCCAGTTTGCTGTGACCAGGCAGGAGAGGAAGACCGTTCCCCTTTCTACCTTGGCTAGAACAAAAGTCAATGGAAGGAATGAACTATACCCAATTCTCACTTTTTTGGATGTACAGGAACAAGGAGGACTATGGGGATTTTTGACTACCCCTGATGTGCCCTGTTTTGGCCTCCATTGCCAATGGAACACCATCAAAGGGACATCTATATTAACAGAGTTTACTTCCTGAGGTGTAAGTGACATTTGGCCAGCAGGCCTCCTACTGGCAGAGTGAAGGTTACACTGCTTCTGATGGACCCTCAGCCAACTTTTGGCCATCTTTAGAATTGCTCCCTTGATTCATTTGGAAAAAAGGTTTCCCAGCATTCATTCCCAAAATGAGACACCCACAGTGACTAATACTCATAACAAAAACAGCCAAGAAAGAAACAATCAAACTAAAATCATTTCCAGAAATGATCGCTTCTTTCATTACACTACACTGATAAAGTGCTGATAGTTTAGCCATTTAACTCTTACAAAAGACTGTTCAAATTCAAAGGCTGCATTCGGATATAATGTTAAAGAGTGGTCTGGCATTATGAGAAAACACTGGTAGTGTTCCCATGTTATGATAAACCATATTTAATAGTTTAGCTGGAGCTAAGGGATCTCGGATCTCACCACTAAGCACCGCTGTGCTAAGACTGTAGATAAGCTTCTGTCTGCCCTTTGACAGTAAAAGGCAGCAGGCAGAGGCTTATCTCTGATATTAGCACAGTGGTCCCACAGAGAGAAATGCTGACTTTTACAATCAAAGAGCAGTCAGCATTTTCACCCAACCCCAACCCTGAGCTGTTCTTTAACAAATAACTTATGTCCCAATAACTCAGTTTAATTTAATGCAGTTTAATCATTTACAAAGACTGTTTTACATAATGAAAAATAATGTTATGATGGGAGGAGATTAATATTATGTAATTGGAGCAAAGACTGTTTTAAAATTATTGTTGGTCAAACTTAACCTGAAAAATGAGACTTACATTAGAATCCACAGCTAATCTCTTGTACTGGTGTTATCAAACATGGCTAGAAGTTCTATACCTGAGATGAGAGAAGACATTCTTGCTACGTGTTTCTCTGAAGCCCAATTTTCTCTGAAACCTGTTCATTAATCTGCATCATTCAGTCTACCTACTTTAGTGTTGACAGCTTTTGTACCATTTTTAAAGGACCTTACTTAAGTGCCGTAAAGTTTAAAGCAGAAATAACCATTCAACATCAGTGACAACTGTGACATCAGTTCTCCTTTGGCGGGACTGCATTTATTCATAATTGAGGTTGTCCAAGTAATTATCCACCAACTGTTGTCCTTGGATAAAAGCAATCTGATGTTGTCAGGTATGATATTCAACTTATTTGCCAACAATCTTAGCAGCCTTGATAGAAACAGTGCCAACTTTTCTTTAAAGCCTGTCAAACCTTTCTCTAACAGCACAATCCTATGCACTGTAAGGCTGCAATCCTATGAATTCAATGGAGATCACTCCATAATGGGCTGCGCATGTTCCAGATGCTCAGTGGCATGGCAGAAATGCCTCACTGGGTGGAGTGAAGCTGCTATGCTAGTTCACCAGCAGGTGAGCCACCAGAAGGGAAGATGGGGAAGGGCAAAGTAGTGGGGAGGTTGGTGTGGTGTAAACTTGCCTGTGAGTCAATCCAGCACTCTAGCCAGTGGATCGCACCATGCCAACCACCCTACCGCCTTGTCCCTCTCCCTCTTGGTAAGCATCAGTGACCCAACTTCCAGGAAGTTAGCTAAGTGACTCCACCCCCACCTTGTATGCCACTTTTGAACCAAAGAGATCACAATGGTGGTCCCATCTTTAAGTGCTTTAAGTGGTAATGCAACATTCCCTTTGCTCCGGTTTTGTTCCACTGTGTGAGCTGTTTCTTATAAAGTCTTAAATCATAACCTAAACGAAATCTCATACCCAGTCTCTAAAATCCATTATAAAGGCAACCTGCATTTTTACTCCCCAGACTGCTTTAAACATCAAATCTTATTGCACCAATGATAGCGTAACTGCTTCACTCTCTGACACTTCAGCACTGGGTGATTTAGATTCCCCCCCCCCCAGCTTTTCACAGCCAAGTGTAAATTAAACACTGTTAAGTTTCCCCTGTTCAGATTCTTTTTGGAAGGGAATCCAAGGGAAATTAGGAAAAGCCCACACCACACAAAAGAAATGCAAGCTATAGCATTTACTCTATTCTAGTATGGCATCCACACTCAGTTTTTTACCTCCTTAAAACAGGAGGGACTGTTTGTATTTCCTGAAATATCACTGCACGTTGAACAATAACAACACTTTTTGGCCTGAAACATGAAGCATTTCCCCCTTTCTCTCCTCTTCCCTAAAGATAAGAAAGGACTGCAGCAGAAGCAGCAACACAAACATGGACAGGATCTCAGGAGGGTGGTGCCTGATTCCAGAATATTCCACATGTACCACTGTAATCTGAATGTTCAATTTAGCATTCACCATCTGAATCATGGTAACATATTCTTAATCAGACTATAAAATACTGCACAACACTTTTATGATCTCAAGAGATGCTAAAGGGCAGAACATTTAATAGTTCTGCTCCATGAAGTATAATTTCACTCTTTCCTTTCAGAGGCAGAAACTGAAGAGGTACCTGTTTGATATTTCTTTTAATTATGTTTGAATTGCTAAATCCCCTTGGACATTTGTAAAGATCTGCTAGCCATAAATATTTTATCATCCCACTAAGCAGAAAGAACTTTCAGGGCCATGTTGATCAAACATGAAATTATTCCCAAGCAAACAGAAATTTCCATGCACACAGTGGTTAATTGAGTGCCTAACCACCTAATAAGAATGTGAACACCATAATTTCTCAAAGGATTTTACTGCAGTGTTAGAAGACTAGCCTTACAGGATCCATTCTTTAAGGCTTATATACATAAATGGGTAGTACATGACATTTAAAAAACACATCCTGCATGAACAGTACTTATTATTTCTGCAGTGCATGAAGGACACAAGTGGATCTACAATGTTTGGATGTTTCTGACAGGCTGCACGCATGGTGGAGTGTAGGTGGGTTTCCACGAGGCAAGACACAGTGATAATAGCAAGAACCTTTATAACTGGGAAACAGGGGCAAAGCAACTGCTTACCGGTATATACATTCCTGAAAGCCTGGGCCACTCCCATTCTCAACATGATTGGCTGTCTAAACTTCCAAGATGCAAATCACGACTCAGAGTTCAAGAGCCAATAGCAGAGGCCCAAATCCCGAAATGTTCTGTGACTGGACATCATGTATCGCATCAGAACACAAGAGCTCAGAATCCTTAATTCAGACTCAAGCTCAGGCAAACACAGATCACTGAATACATAACACATGGGGTACAATGTTTTACCACTAGCAGTGTTATTATTAGCTTAACCTAATAACTGTCATTGTGAAAGACCTCTTTCATATGAATCCTTTAAATCAGGCATCCCCAAACTCGGCCCTCTAGCTGTTCTGGGACTACAACTCCCATCATCCATAGCTAACAGGACCAGTGGTCAGGGATGATGGGAATTGTAGTCCCAAAGCAGCTGGAGGGTTGAGTTTGGGGGTGCCTGCTTTAAATACAATGCACAGAAAACAAATATCCCTAAATATTTTTTTCTTCATTAAACCGACTTGCATGGAATATTCTTTTTATGTAGCTTGTCTTTCTGCAACTGACCTTTAACTCTCTTGAATTTTTTTAAAATATTCCAAGTACACACAAACAAAGATCCAAAACACATGAATATTTAGTAGTTTTAAATATATATATAAAATTTATTTCTTTTAAAAAAAGTGTTATTTTCTAATCTGTCAAACTGTACTATTTCCTAAAGAAACCCAGTACATCCTCAACAGCTCAATTTTCTGGTATTTTTCTTGCCTTATTCTTCAGTCTTAAGATCTTTACCCTTGGAACCAAATTTGGGGCAACTTCACACTTTACATAGCAAGTATGTTTTCGGCATGTCTACCGGATGTCATGGGGTGAACAGCTTGAGGGGGGAATCGCACATTTCTGAAGGCACACAATGGACATATGCCAAGCAACCAAAATTAACTCTGTCCCAGATGCATCTCTGTGACATATTTACACCACACACACTTCCTGCCTTAAAATGTTATCATTCATCTATGCACAGAAATAACAAAAACACATAAAGTAGACCTCAAATTTGTTCCGTGGTAACTGATCCTTCAGTTGACTAAAGAGAAAATATCTTAACAAAAGTCCAAATTATCTTTGGCATTTGCTAGCTTGACAGACATAATGTATGCCTGGATTCAGTCCTAGGAGGTTCAGAAATCAAGAAGATGTGGATTGCTTGTACTGTGACCTCCTTAGTGTTAGCTTGGGGGAAAAACAAGGCGTCACACCCTAGAGAGATCCAACTCTATGTCTACATCAGCTGGAATCAGGAGAAACTGTGGAGGTGTTGGTCCAGTGTCTGGAAGCAATGATGGACTGGATGTGGGCCAATAATGTGAAGCTGAATTCTGATAAGACAGAAATGCTATAGGTGGGTGGCTTCTGTGTTGAGGAATTACGTGTACAACCTGTTCTGGCAAGGGTTGCACTCTACTTTAAAAAAACAGGCTTGTAGTTGGGAAGTAGTTCTTGATTCCAACCTGTCACTGGAGTCTCAAATGGCTTCTGTGACAACAGGATTTATATTGTGTTTATGGATAAAGATACAGTTTATCAGATTTTTATGTAAAACATGTTTTTATTGTGTTTATCTGTTATAAACTGCTTTGAGATCTCTAGACAGTAAGCAATGTCTACGTGGAAATAAAAAATAAAATTCTCAGAATTCCCACTTCCAGAGACCCTCATGTGAGGGAAATCTCAGGAGCCAGCAATGTATTCATCTGTATGGACTGAGGAGGCACCCTGCCTGCTTCATGTGGCTCCTCCTCAGAGCTCTGAGCACTACAGCACTATATCCTGGGGTAGCAGGAAGTCTCCCAATTCATCGGGAACCTTCACTTGAGGAATATGAACAGCCCAAACAGGTTCCTCATATGGGGCACAGCTTGAAACATCAACTTAACAGTGGGACTACTTAAACAGCATTCACCAATCTAGTGCCTTCCAGATGTTTTGGACTATGACTTGAGAGCTGTAGCCAAAATATCTGGAGGGTACTAGGTTGGTGAAGGCTAGGATTAGCTCTCCTTTGGCTCCAGACAGTTGCTGGAACAACACCGCAAGCTTGTTGCTCTTGGGTGTCTCCACAGTGAGCTGGCCATGGTCCTGCTCTCCTATGAATTAGACCTTTGCCAAGATTCAACAAGATCCCCTGCAAATACATCAGGAATCAAGGTCTTGCACTGTAGATCCACACAGGGATGGGTCATGCCATTTTTCTGCCCGAGACAAAGGGAAAATGATGCCTCTCTGCCATTCTATGTAAAAAGTGATGGGAAGACCTTATTGCTAGGTAATGGGACATCATACTCAATAGCAGTAAGCTAGCTTTGATAGTGTAGTGCAGGTTGCACAGAATACATAGTTCTCTCTTCCAACAACTCCCCACCACTTAGCATCTGCCACCTGAGACAGCTGCCTCATTCAACCAAATGGTAGAGCAAGCCCTGAATTTATGGGTAATTTCCAGGCTAGTGTAGGTGCCCTTTAAACATTCTTCCAGCTGAATAGAAGTTTCTTATTGGTGAGCAGGTCCCACCCAGGCCTGCATTTAAATAAGCTAGCCACAATGTCATGGGTCTTTCCTATGCAATCAAGGATGACAGTTTCATGGGATAGACCCCATACAATCCTGCCCACAATGCAGCCTTGTAAACTAACCACCAGTAAGCAGTTTTTACACAGCTGGGACACCTAAGCATAGAGAACAATCTTGATTAGCTTTTCTAGTGAATTTGTGACGAAGTATACAACTCTTTGTTGCAGGGTTATTTCCTTTTTCCTCTCCCCCCAAAAAATTATTTACACACTTGGTGCTTTTAGAAGTTTGGCCTTCGTATCGTAGATGTGCAAGCCTTGAAGGAAATACATCTAAAAAGCAACAAGGTCAGACACAATCCAATGCAATGTTTATTGCCAGGGTTTTTCTCAGCTGGAACTCACCGGAACTCAGTTCTGGCACCTCAGTCCTGGCACCTCTCAGGTGGGCACCACTGTCATTCTAAGAATATGATGGAGGTGTTCATTGTGAGTTCCGGCACCTCTTTTTCTAGAAAAATTGCACTGAATATTGCACTGAAATTACTAAACCTTAATAAGTGCACACATTCACACACAAGAGAAATGAAAGCTGAAGAATCCTGTCAGAATCTTGATCTGCCTTCTGTCGCAATACTAAGCTAAAGATGCTCATCCCAGCCTAGCATACACACTCATACACCAAAGGGGAGAGACAGAAAAAGCTTCAAATTCTGTTAGAACATTAGAAGCTTCCAAACTCTGATACATGTGCAACTCTTATCTTTCTTACTGTGAATGCTTTCCATGGAGCTCACATGATTTACCACTTCTTCATTCTATCAAGTCAAATAAGGAAAACAGAGAATTAATATTATGATCTTTTTTCTTTCTTTTTTAAAAGTTACTTAAGCATATTATTTATATGTGACTGGTTTTTTTCTACAAAACACAAATCTAGAGAGCTGCAGTGGTTTAGCGACAGGAGTCAGGACTCTGGTAATAATCACTGACATTTCCAAAAGTTGTTAACAGAGTGACCTTGGGGACAGTTTAGCTACCAGCCTTCTGAGTCACACTGAGGATGAAAGATCATTAGCAGAAGAGACTAACTCTAGGAAGGAGAGGAAGATTGCTGGCAGAACCAAATACCCAGCATCCTTTGCTGCTTTTTGTCTTATGTGAAGCACATGTGGAGGACTGGTCTAATCCTACAGAGTTTATGAATGTTTTGAAATCCACAAAAATAGACAGCTACAGAAGTACCAGGTGGGAGAGATCTTATGAGATTTTATTTCCAATAAGAAAAGATTTGCATCCTAAGAACAAAGCTTTATCGCTGTCAGCCAATTAATTCCTACCTTCCCTGAGACTGGAACTGTCTCCTGTGCTAAAAACAAAATCTCCTTTTCATAGCAGAATCCTTCTGGTCTTTATCTTGCATTTCCTCATTAATCTAGTTTCACCTGCCTGGCACAGATATATACAGAGGGTGAGAAGGGGGACACTCATTACACACACACACACACACACACACACACACACATACATTTACTTTTCTTCCTTCTGTTCATCGTGACCTTTCCGATTTGGATCAGCATTTATACTTGCCCACCTGTCTGGCAAATCTTACCCGCAACGTGCCCTTCAAGATGAAAAACATGGTTTGATAATGCATAGTGACAAAGCTTGCAGAGATGGAGAGCAAGCAAAAGAGGGAAAGCACTAAGGGAAATCACTTCCAACCAAGATCTGCCACTGCAGAGCTAATCAGGCAGGTATTCAGTTGTTCACTCCTGCAGACTTGCTTAGCATAGAAATAGGCTGTCTGCCCAGGAAGATGAGGTAATGTCTAGCTTTAATGCCAATCTCTCTAACTGGCAGGACACATCGGGTAAATATTTCTGCTGCGGGAGACCACATTAATTTGATTCTGCTACCAATCTGATTATTGTTATTACTGTCATCAATATTAATACTTAAGTATGCATACCTCTTGAAGCATTACCATGTCTAATAGGCATACCTGCTAAGGACAAAGTCACTGGAGATAAGAAGATAACTGTGCTATATTCTGGAGCCAGGTAGGCCACACAGAGCAGCACCCTGTTGGATGAAAATCATAGCATTGGCTTTCATCATTCCATTCCTTGTCCTGAACACGGCTGAAGTCCCCTTCCCCCCCACCTTACTTCAAGCCTTATATAAAGGCTAAGCTTATGGAGAATCCAGCTGGGTGTTAATAACTAGAAAAGGGAGTCATGGGGGCTGCTTAAGAACAAGGCAAGGTTACAACCATGCACACAACTACCTTAAGTAACTTAATTGATAAAATCTGATTGATGAGGGATGATTATACGAGTGGCTTGACTTAAAATGAATATCAAATTATCTCAAAAGCATGTCCTGAGTACTGAGTAAATTGCATTCAGCTGCCTAAGTTTTCTTCCCTGAAAAGCTGTCCTATAGAGATAAGACAAGACTGAATATTTTCACATTTAATGCAATAGAAAGATATAAACCAAAGGGTGGGGGCACATTTTGCTCATGACAGAAGGAAGCTGGAAAGTCTTCCAAAAGTGACATTGCTGTTGAGCCATTATTGCATAAAAATATGCAAGCTTCTAGTGACAACCAGCCTCTCTCTCCTCCAAATAAAACCTAGCTACAGCCAACTTTGTTCCAGGGTCTGTTTTTTGTTCATCTGTTGTATGGTTATGCAAACTGTTTGCCATTAGCAATCTGAAATGCAAAGCTTCTTCTGACAACTGGCAATTTCCTGTACTTTTCTTTTTTTTAAAAAAAGAAGTAGTAAATATGGTTTCAAGGAGGCTATACTGTTGGATAAAAATGATAGCCCAGATACTGTAGTTACATACATTCCAACATTTCATAGATGAAAATAGGGATATTCATCCATATGAGTGTGTACAGCTAGGAGCAAAGGCCAGCAATGCAGCCTGGGGCAAGTTGGTGGTTCTAACATAAAGCAGACTCAAATGTGCATAAGCAGAAATTGGAAACGAAAACTGCATACAAGCAAATGAGAAAAGCAATACAGCAAGCCACAAACTACATAGAAAGTCAAATACATATACACATATATGCCCTATATACATTCATAATGTTTAGAGCAGGAGTAGGCAGATTCAAGTGAAGCTCAAGATCCATCAACCAGAGCAAGGTGCAAAATAATAGTTCAGGGGAGCAAACACTAAGAATTAGAGGGCTAAATTCCTCTGAGGCAGGGTGGGGAACCTGTGGTCTCCTAGTGTTGTTGGACTCCTGTTTCCATCAGCCCCAGTCAGCATGGCTAAAGGCCTTGGATGATGGGAGCTGCAGGTCAGGTCCCCTACCCCTGCTATAAGGCAGGCCTATGAGGGTTTTTTTCAGTACCAGAACTGTGTTCATAGTTGTACAAGGACTGTATAGCTCTGTGGCAGAGCTTTGCATGCAAAAGGTCCCAGCTGCAATCCCTGGCACCTCCAGGTAGGCCATCTGAAGTCCTGGAGAACTGTTCCCAGTCACTGAGCAAGGATGAGCTAGTGGTCTGATTAAGGATGAAACATCTTCCAATGCCCCTAAGTTTTGCAGTCCTTCTACACACACACCAAAAAAATTCTAGTTTTGTCACAAGCTCTATTTACTTCAGTCAACTAATTTAGAGCAGAAATTATCTTTTTTTTTCTTGTTAATTTTGTGTGTGGAAATATAATAAAAATTAATTGGTAAAAAATGTATTTTCACAGTTGATACTGTTCAGCAATTGGAAGGTAGAATCCCTTGCCAATCTACTACAAATTGTCCAGAGATCTAGCAGTAATAGATCTGGATCCACTTGCTGACTGTCCCTGATTCAGTGGGATACTAATACAGCTCAAAAGCTGTGATAGACCACTAAATAAGAAGCCCAAGATCAGCTGAATTCATAACACAACAGTATGAATAAATGATTTGAGCATATGCAGAATCCTTTCCCCTTCCTATTAAGCAACTAAAGCTTCCTCCTTTCCCATGTACTTGGAAGAAGCAGTGCTAACAGTGTGATGGTATATCACTCATACAATTCAATGTCCCTGCACCTCTCTGTGCAGTAATTTATCCCTGGCTGTAATTTACTGGCAATGGGGTTAGAGTTTAATTTCAAAAGAAAGCACCGACCCCATTGCCAGTAAATAAATCACAGCCAGAGAACATACCCATTTTCTCTCTTCTTACACACAATGCACTTCCTGTTTTCCTTCCCCTGTCCAGCAAATCTTCATAAAAACAGGTCAGTTTTCCACAACTCTCTCCCCACTCCTCTTTTGTTATTAGCATGATCTGCTTACTTATTCTTTTCCCTCTGCCCATATCAAACAAAAATCTAAACCATAGTTCAGTGTTGCACCAACAAATAGTATAGGGTTGCTTGCAATGTATGTGCTCAATGAGGCTTTTTAAGCTGGCCTCCTCTGCTCTTACTAGCTGCATGGCAGACAAAGGTTCAACAAGAGAAGGCTTTCATTGCCACATAAGCGACTCTACCAGTCGGACATCTTCCTGGCCCACAGCTGCTAGAGGTACAAGAAGTCTGACTGAGGGCTAGACATCCCTAGCCCACAAATATGCAACAACACAACCCTGTGTATTTTTACTAAGAAGTAAGTCCCTCTATTCAGTGGGTCTTACTCACAAGTAATTATGCATACCGTTATAGGTTTTGGGGCGCCAGACCCTTCTAATTAATCCCTGGATCCAGCAAGTGTTGGAATTTAATCAAGGCTTGGAGTGTTGCAAGGCTTGGGGTGTTGCAAGGCTTGGGTTTGGTGCGAGATGGCTAATGGGTGGAGGACCCCTCCCTCAAAAGACAGAGCCAGAGTTTAGAGAGTTAGGAATGATGTGACCTTGGAAAGAAAGCAGCAGCAACAAAAAAAGATCTTTTTGAGGTGTGCTTACTTTCCAAAAGGAAACACTAACTCTTGGTAAACGCCTGGAACCTCTGGAATCTTATACCACTCGGAAAATGAGGTATCTTTATAATATATGGTTTATTTACACATATACACAACCTGAGCCTAGGTCACAGCACTCCTAACTCCCTACTCTAAACTCTGGTTTTATATGTTGAGGGAGGGGAAGGCAGCCTGTCTTGATTAGCTTTTGGCACTTGCCAGATCCAGGTTAACACTACAAGCTTTGACTAAATTCTAACCCTTGTTGGATCCAGGAAGTAATTAGAGGGGTCTGCCACCAACAAACTCATAGCACTAACCCTCCCAAAATCAGGCATCTGCCCCCAGATGTGCAAACAAACATCAAAGTACAGATTCCCTGTAGAAAAATAACAGGGAAGTTAGCAAACACATTAGAACACACATAATCATAAATAGATAATAAAACACAATTACACTTTTAACTCAACACCAGGCTGCTCAGAGATTGGGGTGGTGTGGAAGAATACAGTTGCAGCCTCAGAGAGCAATAAACTCAATGAGAGCATTTTCTCATAGTTTTCAAGCAATCTCCTTTGCTTCATTTGTATCCACCATTAAAAAAACAACAGAGATTAGCGCATGCATATAATGTGTCATCCAGATTTTCATTTTACCTTTTTAAAAAATACTGTGACAATAGCATGCTAATTAAAAACAAAGTTCTGGTTACACTGTGTTCAGCCAAGAACAGTTTGGTGCAGACATTATAAAATTCTTTCCACCTGGCAATGTTTACTCACGACTTGTAAATACCTCTGTTAATCCTCTTCTTTGTGGTCTCTCTCACACAAGAGCTCAATAATAAACTACACTGCACTTTTGTTCTGTGCAACAAGAGATAACAAAGAGGAAAAGGAATTAAGGCAACATATCCAGTGGGCAAATAATGACTTATACAGCTTTTTCCTGATGAAATGGCTACCAAAGGAGAGGTAATATGAGTGGAACCATATGACTGCATTTTACCGACATAAACCTAAGAAAGGTGGCAGGTAAGAGCTCTGGTTTCAAGGCAATGTTCTCTATAAAAATCACAACAAGGTGGGCCAATTTAATGTGGTTTAAATATTTTATATAAATATTTAAGTCACCAGACAATAACATGCTTTCTACATGAAAAGTCGCTCTGGCACTGAAAAGAGGTATTCTTAAAAGAGGCATTATGGGTATTCCTAAAATCATAAGCTGATTACAGAACAATGAACAACTATTTACCTTTTCATGCAATGCACATAACTGAAGGAAACAAGTGCAATTAATGCATAATGGTTAAGATGAACAAACACAAGATCTACTTGGAATAAAAATGGGTATCAGGTTAACATGCCAAGAGGTTGAACAAATGATATGAATGGAAAATAAGCCCATTTCAGAGTTTCCTATATATGGTGCATGGATTAATTTAACTGCTAATGACTGGGTATAGACATTAGGGAATAAGCTGGCTGTTTTTATCAGTTCTTTTAAAACAACTGAATTCTGATGTAGCCACTGTTGAGAGGGAGTTTGATGGGTCACTGATTTGACCTAATGTAGCCATTTCAAATTCCACCTTCTCCCTATATAATCCATGTATAGAGCTGTCCCCACAACTTGCCCACAAAGCGCCAGAGCAGCTCACAATGATGCACCAATCAAAATGGAAACAATTCCAATTGCATCACTAATTCTGCAATTCTATGGTCCCTGGGAGAGCATCCCAAGGGCCTCAGGAAGTGTTGTATCTCCCTTTCCAAGGACAGTGAGAGAACTCCAACCTTGGAGAAGAAGACCCAACTATAGATGCCTCCTCCATACCGACACAGAAACATCACTGGTCCTCGTCCTAACGACGACAGAGCTCCGACATCACTAGAAGCATGCCAGGGCCAAATTGAAGGCATGCTGGGGTGCAACAGGGGAATACGTTGATCCAAAAGGTTAGGGTTAGCCTTCCCAGTCCTCCAAAACGCTCCTAATCCAGGGATGAAATGGTGACAACTCTAGAGCTGCTTTAGTGGCTTAATGAACTTTCCTCCCATTGTTCCTCAACAGCAGGGAAATTGTTAGAGAAAAATTAAAGTGGAAAGTGACAGAGGAGTGACAGAATGCTGCTCTTTCCTTACTTCCACCCTGTCCAGGGCAATGGACGTAACAGTTCAACCACTTTAGGTTCTTTCTCTCTCCTGTCAATAGAATTGCAGCATAAAGAGAGCACCTTACCAATGCGTAGGGAGCTTTTACTATCATACTCCATATGAATGGGATTTATTTGAGCAAAGCCATGGCAAAATCATAGAATTGTAGAGTTGGAGCGTCATCTAGTCCAACCCCCTGAAATGCAGGCATCTGCATGATGCATTCCGACCTTCATTCTATCTTTCAAACCAGTAGGTACACAAATTTCCACTGCGTAAAAGTGTTAGCAGGAAGAAGCTGTGATCAGACCATTGGCTCAGAGTGCTCAGCAGACCCCAAAGCAAATGCTTATTTCCTATTGGCCCTTTGACAGAAGCAAGCGATCCTGAAAGAACAAACAGCACTTGCAGAAATATAAGTCATGTCTCTATAAGTAGATTCTTCTAAGCAACAGCAAAAGCAAAACATCTGCTTTTGAAGCAGACTATTAATTATTTCTTTCCTTGAACTTCTGTCCTTCCTTATTTGCCTTCCTGCAAAACTGTGCCTTCCTTAAAGGTTTTCTACATCTTGTGCTGTTCCACATTCATTCATCAAGAATTAAGTTCACTAAAATAAAACATTTACAAATAAAAGTACTTACTCCCAACTTTCTGGTAGAATTGCTTCCAGCCATTACCACTTTGAAACTGTATAAGGCTACTGTGTGCTACACAGGAACATCTGCTTCCTTGTGACATGTCTGTGACATGATGACACTAATTCAGCCACATGAATTTAATTTAATCTGTGTCCAAATGGCTATTATTATTATTATTATTTTGGTAAGTTTATATAGCATCAACTCTACACCACTAATACATTAAAGTGCAATATAGCCCTAACATAATGCAACAGCGTGTTGATATCATGCTTTGGAAAGGGGCCAGCAACTCAGTCCTGAGGCTAAATGCTGCCTTTGAAGTGTCCAGCTGCAGCAGTGAAGAGGAATAAAGAAAAGGGCAAATAATAGTTATGCAAGGCCCTTATACTCTAAAAAGACTTTACAGCCCTTCCAGTGTAGACAACGAAAGTACCAAGCCTTTGGGGCTACTGAGCTAGTTCTGCCATCACCTACCATTAGACAAGAGAGTCAGATCGCTAGAGGTTCTGCAGCAGCTGCTCCGTAACAAAATAATATTTTAGAATTTGGAACACCAAAGAAACAAGCAAGATCTTGACAACTGGTTAGCAGATTTCAGCAACTGACTATACAGAGCACAATGGTCACAGAGGCTACGCAACAAGCCCTAAAGGTGATTTCCTTTCACTTCTTATTGATGTGACCTTCTCTCTTTCATGCTTCCCAGATGCTGGAACTCTTCAAGACTGAATTCTTAAGATCATACTATTTGGTATAACTCATCCAGACAAACTAACATTCCTTCACAGCTACTAATACCATTTAGATTCACACTCACTCTTCATTTATTCTTAACAGTACTGGCAGCAGAAGAAAAAGAACAGTCAAGCTGTGTTAAAATATATTAATCCTTGTTAGCTGCTCATATGTATCTGCATTGATAAAAGATCAGTTTGAGAAATTTTACATGCAAGGAGATATCAAGGAAACAAGTTCCCTCAAAATCAAATACAGTGGTACCTCTGGTTGCGGACGGGATCCATTCCGGAGGTCCGGTCAGATCCCGAGGTTTCCACAACCTGAGGAGCGCTTCTGCGCATGTGGCAAAACCTGGTAAAATACTTCTGGGTTTGCCGCGCGCACATCCCAAAGTTTATGTAAACAGAGGGTTACGTAAATGGAGGTATGACTGTAAGCTTAACATCCAAGTAAATGTGTTTAGGGCCTCTTTGGCTGGATTTGAACTGTGAAGTTAGCATCTTAGTCAAAGTTGGGATTCAGAAGCAGGAAGCAGGTGCTTAAACAAGACACAATACAAGCTGCAAGATGCAAAATCAGATAAAATACAAAATATTGGCCATGTGTATAATAAATAGGTATATAAAGTACAAAACACTATTTCCTTCCAAGATCTTTTGCAGCAAACGGTGGCAGCAGGGGCAAATTTAAGAGCAGACAAAGAGCAAACAAGCTGTTGGCACGATTCTCACAAGGAATCATGTTTCCTTTTCCCCCTTTCTTGTTAGATTCTTCCACCTAATGAAATAGAAGATTATCAATGATCCATAAGAAGAAAAGCTGTGTGACTAAATTCTTCTAAAGATGCAATTCTGAAACCACCAAAAGGCTCCCAATGGCTC
This sequence comes from Podarcis raffonei, assembly GCF_027172205.1. Lineage (NCBI taxonomy): Eukaryota > Metazoa > Chordata > Lepidosauria > Squamata > Lacertidae > Podarcis > Podarcis raffonei. The sequence goes on along the minus strand of NC_070608.1, from coordinate 50,540,272 downwards.
CAAAGCAATTTCCTCCTTCACCAACAGCTTCCTCTTCAGGCAACTGGACCCAGTAGAATCACAAAGCAGCAGCCACCAAATCTGAAAACAGCCCCAACAAGTCCTGCCCTACCTGCAGCAAGCAGGCTACCTGCAGCAGAAGAGGAGATGGACATGCGTTGGGAGAGCTGGGAAACAAGCAGCAACAGGATACTGCATAATTGAATAAATGCTAGGCATGTGATTGGAGGATAGGACAATGTAAGCTTCTCTTGTGGGAGAAACTATTCATGTGTGAGAGATGGGGGGGGGACAATCTGTTTCTCAAATACATGATATATTCTATACTAGCTAGAAAAATAAACCTTGACATATTCATAATTAGTTCACACCCCAAAGCCATTTCAATGGATCCTTCTTGCCCATGCCCTCTACATCTCCCCACCACTAGTGTGTGCCTAATTTATAAGACGGGGCTTATAATATAAGACGGGGCTTATGGATATATGGGAAGTGTCTACAAGTCTCCTGTAGTACTAGTTGGTGCACTATGGTAGTATTCACACAGGAAGCCTCAGTCAGGCTGGCTGAGGAGGAACAAAAGAGGGCTCTCTTAAGTTCATCCCCTGTTGTTATTTTTAAAGGAATTGTGTGATGGCCATAAAATTTCCCTTGCATATGCTGCTAGTTACGGGGGAGTGGGGGGAGTTGCCATTTTAAGTTGTCCTTTAGGATAGGCCTACCTAGTCCTGATATTTCATAGGCAGTATCTTGTTTCACACACTGAAAAAGAAAACTAGTTAAGGTAAGAATGACAGAGAATGCAAAGCTCACCCTTGTTACTGGAAAACTAAATCTATAATAAATATACTACAAAGCCAAAATGGGAGACAATTTATGTTTTATAGTGCCAGAGTAGAAAATTCACTGACTTTCAGGAATCATCTCTTATTCATGCTGAAGTATTACAGAAAAACCCAGCTCCATTTCTGCGCATCTTTCACCTCAATCCTCTCTCTCACATACCCAAGCTATTTATATTTTCAGTGCTAGGTCATGCTATCACTGTCATTATCATCCTCTCTTTCTCACACTATGGAATTCACATTGGGAAAACTTGTTACCAGAAATGTTAAATTTAACAAGGCAAAGGAGTCAAATTATAGTCTCTCATTACACTATTCTAAATACAAATAAACCTCTTTCACAGCTTTTAACTGCTGTAAATCACTGCAAATGCACGGAAAGTACCTGTTAAATATATATCCGTTCTCTCCACAGTTCTGGCAACCATAGACTGGCTTCCCATCATCCTAAAATGTAGACTATTATTTAAATAAATTGGGGGAGGATTGTTGGTAAGAATGAGAAGCTTTCAGTGCTGAAGCAGATTTGCCAAACTACAATTTATCACAGGCTTTTTATCCACATTCATTGTACTCTGATCTAATTTTATAGTCCAGTTCCAAACATATTACTCAAAAGTCACACTGAATTCAATGGGACTTACACCTGCATAGTAAATGTCCTTAAGTCTGCAGTCCTATAGCTCAATTCCAAACATAGGATTGCAGCCTGGAAGTAAGCCCCACTGAATTCAGTAAGACTTCTGAGTAGACATCATTTCAATGGGATTAATTCTGGGTAAATTTACTGTGGATTTCCACCTTGGTTATTTGTTTTTTAAATAAGAAAGAGCAATCTTCACATTATGATATCCTAAGTAAGAAACAAAATCACCCTAAGGGCTCATGCTGAATGGTTTATTAATGGCTTTACAATACTGCTTAGCATTCAATTATTTTACAGAATAAATATGCTACAAACACCATACAATTCTGAGAGTAGAGTGAAGTTAAAGGTGTACTTGTGAGCTATAATTTCAAAAAGTATAGAGAAAGAATAAGCTGCTGGATGTAGCACACAGTATGGGGAAGGGTAGTGATCTGACCACTTGCTGATCAAAAGAAGTGCATGTGGAAGTTCCAGGTTCCATTCCCAGGGCTAGGAAAGACCCCAGTCTGAAACCCTGGAGAACTGATGCACGTGAGTATAGACAATACTGACATAGACAGATCATAGGTCTGACTCAGTAGAAGATAGCTTCCTATACCCCTTAATTGGACTTGAGATATGTAACTGAACACAAAATTCTAGCTGCAACAGTAGATCTAGTAGTATAACAACAGGCCAATCCAGAGGCGTAGTACAGACGCAGCAAGGGGTGCCGTTGTCTCGGGGCCCTTTTTTTTTTTTTTGAGGGCATTTTGCTCCTCATGCCACCCCTGCCAGTCCCATGCTGCTTTGCGAGTCCGATCCCACATCCCAGCCTAGCAAAGCAGAGTGGGGCTGGCAGGGCAACAGGAGGCGCAAGAGGCCCTTCCATTCCGCCTAATCAGACTGCTTGGAAGGGCTTGCTGCCCTGCTGTGTCCTTCTCACGTTGCCCTTCTAGCCCCTATCCCACTTCCAACAGGCTGCTGCCAAGCCTGAAAAAGTGGAAGGGCTTGTCCGAGGCAAAATGCTAATATTACAATACTCAAGCACTCTCAGTTCCGAATGCTGCATGTATTATTGTTGCACCACCTGTGGAACTACAGCTGCTGCGTCGATTCCACGGAACTGACACTTCTGAAAATGCAGCAGATTAGGGGAGAAAGTGAGAGATCTTCCTTTAAAAGAGGAGCCCTAGGTGAAAATACCTTCTGGTATTCTGAAAAGGAGAAGACGGAGATACTAAAATGGAATAAAAGAAAGAGGAACAGAAAGCAAAAGACGATGAGCCACAAAGAAAGAGGAATGATGGTAAGAAAAGTGGGAAGGAAAAGACAGGCGGTGGGTTTTGTTAAGTGTGTGCACGCAAAGTAACTCGTTTGCAACCGCAACTGCTATTTTGCACATGAGCAAAGTCATATAGCTCAACAGAATTTGAAACAACGGGTCCTAGTCTAATGCTACATGCCTCATCCTAAAGAGGCCTACATTCAGGGATAAGTCAAATACTTAGTATGACAAGAGCATGCAGAGGATATAGAATGGGGGGGAAAGCTGGAGATGAACATCACAAACCCCCCCTCCCCCAAAAAACTGTGCTGTGAATTTTGTTGGGAAATAAGTCTCTGGATGTCAATGTTCAACATTCAGTGTCAATGTCCAACATTCAAATGTGCTATAAAATCTGCTGTATTTCACCAGAGACATTAATGAAGCTTTGCTGGGGAAAGATGAATATTGGAGATGGAAGTACAGTAGAATCAAAGAAGAGCACATTAGATGAGAGGAAGGAAATCATGTGAGAAGCAGATCTTTATCTAAAAAGGACAGAGCTAAATGCACCAACATCAATCTGCTCAGCAATTTGTAAGAAAACTGAGAACTGGGAATGTATTCTGTATTTATGAAGCCAATTCTAGGCTGCCCAAATGTATAAATAAGTAGTTTATTCATTTTGCTGTGTAGTGTCTTGTGTATCCCTTGTTTTTGAAATGAAGTGTAAACCTTTATATAATTTATTGAATGTTACACTTTTTATATACTTTATTTCATGGGCTCATTGAACATAGCATTATGTGTCAGATAAACAGAAAGCTGGATCATTTGACTATACTAAATGTCAATATTTAAACTCTGGCCTTTCTCTCCCCATTCTTCAGCCACAGCGATTCCCCACTCCCATTTCCTAGCAAGTGGCTCAAATTATTTTGTTGCTAGGAAATGTTTGCAATGGAGAAATCCTCCTGAAAGCAGGTAAGTCCTGTATAGGGCTATAGATCATCCAGAGGGAACCTGGGTATGTAGAGCAGTTCTGTGATTCGTCACCACTCCATTCACAGGCAATATCCAAAAGATTCCAGTGATCACATTCCTAACAGTATCTCAAACAGCATTAGAGCAATGGGTGAACTAAGGAAAGAAAAGCATTTTCCTGGCAATGAATTACTGTATTTTAAATGCTGTGGGGGAAATTATTTGCCAGCATTGGGGCTGCTCCTTCGAGGGAATATGTTCGCGGGAATCTCCGCGAGATCTCCGCAGCAATCTATTAACAATAGCACTTTTATCATGGCTTTCAAAATTGACACAGGGAAGGTATTCAGCAAGAGGCTTTACCAAAAAAGAAGCAAATAGTCAACATATCTTACTCAAAATGTGGGTGAGTCTCAGACCAGCTTCAGGTGGGCCTCAGCACTGCAGTCCTCAGCTGCACCACACTCTTTTGCTTGGTCCAACACTGGCAGCAACAGATCTCTTGCAAAGGAAACTTGGAGGGCAAGAAAGAAAGAAGAGGAAGTGGGTGATGGATGGAAAAAGTAGCTGGCCAAGTGAGGGAAGGAAGAGAAAAACTGGGAAATAGAGGCAAAAGAGATGGACGTTCTGAGGGAGAAAGAACGAAAAGGGACCTGGTGTGTCTTTTGACCCTTTGTCTTCTCACACACACCCTTCCCCAGTCCCCTTTCTTTCCCATTCAGTCTTTTGCTAGGCCAGGTAACTTTTCTCTTGTCTGGGTGGAAAGGGCCAGAGCAGGCATCAAAATAAATCAGAAGGAGAGATAAGGCTTAATATTTTAAATAATAAACAAACTGGTAATAGAAAGGGAATAAGTAACAGAAGTTCTAATAATAATAATAATAATAATAATTTTCATTTATATCCCGCCCTCCCCAGCCGAAGTGGATGGAAAAGGAATAGGGATGAAAGAAACTAGTAGTTTTGTGGGGAATCAAGTGTGAAAGGAGAAGTGGGAAAGAAATGACAGGTGAAGAGTAAAAATATTTTTAAAAGCTAGTTAGGGGTGGCAAATGTGTTAAATAAAAACAGTTACAGGTTTAGAACCTCTGGATCAGCAAACTGTGCCAAAAATAAGGAGGGAGAGTCAAGAAGCCTCAAGAGCCAATGTATAATCTACTTAGCTGTGGGTCTCCTTACAATAAGGAACCTACTGTGGCAAATAATTTAGCAAGTTCCCTGCAAAAGAAATGGTGTTAGCAAATATCAGCTTAGTATGCCAAACTCTTCCTTCAACCACCACCACCATTTTGTAAATGACTCCGTAGTACTGCCATTTTGTGATTGGTGGGCCTCAGTAATTGACAGCCATCTCAAGTGGGCCCTGAAAATAGAAGGTCTGAGAACAGCAAAGCTATCCTACCCTACAGCCAAAAAAAAAAAATGTCTCTACAAAACTCCCACTTGCCTCAAAAGACATTTACATACATGACCTAGGTTAGGAGTACTAGGTCCATTGTAGAGGGGAGAGTTATGAGTAAAATAGAGTCAAAGAAAACAAAGGGACCAGGTGTCATATATGCATTTATAGAAAGGAATGAGAGAGAGCTGGGAAGTTAGGAGAAATTGTGCTTGGAGATAGGAAGCATTAAAAAAATCAGATAACTTTAAAATTAAGAACTGGAATCTTAAAATGAAGAGGGAGAGAGTGCCCCATAGACTCAGGTAGAACAATGAATGGCGGGAGCATAGCAGCCAGAGAGGAAAAAGCAATTTAACTGAGTTATTCTGAATTAACTCAAGAGGTAAGCTAACCTCAGGCAAGAAAGGCTGCGTGAAGGTGGGAACCTAAGAATAAGCCTGCTGGATCAGGCCAGTGACCCATCTAGTTCAATGTTCTGTTCTCGCAGTGGCTAACCAAATACCTGTGGGAAACCAGCGAGCAAAACATGAACATAACAGCATTCTTCCCTCCCATGGTTTCCAGCAACTGGTGGTATTCAGAAGCATTGCTGCCTGCAACTGGGGAGGCACAGCATAGCCGCCATGGCTAATTGAAGTAAATTCCTGTTTGGTGACAGGGAGCTCAAGCTGGTGAGTCAGGAACCACCATTAGGTAGTCCCCTCTCTGCTTTCATTTTTGCTGGCCAGCAAAGGCTTTTCTGTTCAGATAGGCCTTTGGTCACTATCTGGCTGTTTTGGAATGGCCTTCTGAGGATATGTTCTCTTTGTGCATGTGTGTATTCTTTTAAACAGTTTAAAGTGTTTTCAGCACTGTTTCTAATAGGGTTACTTATTTTTTTTTAAAAAAAATATTTATATTGATTGTGTTTTTTGAGCTTTATTTGGTTAAATTCATGCTGTGAGCTTCCTTGTGTCCTGTACTGGGAGAAAAGTGGCTTATAAATAAGTAAAACGTAACTGGGCTGCAACTACAAACATGCAGAATAGATGTGACAAAAATTTGGAAGCATGTTTGCATTAAAGTTGGATCCTAGATCTGAAAAGTTTGAAGACTACTACTAGAAGTTATTCAGTTTATGAAATAATTGGTTTGACAAAGGATTCCACTATTACATTCTGAAAATAGCTGGACTTATGTCTCAGGGAGAAAAATCTCATCAAATTTGGATAGGAGACTTAGAACAATCAGTGTGGGCAAAGAAATATTAAATTGAAATTTTCTTAATTTAAAAAAAGTCCAACACCATCACGTGACTTAGTGTTCCTCTGCTGTTGGAAGTGGGTTACAGCCACTTATATTAACACTTGAAACAAGTATAATCTGTTTAGCAGAATTGTTTAATTTGCACCGAAGATTAAAATTCTGTACCTTTAAAAGAAAAACTCACAAGCTAATAAAACACTGAAATGCACACAAATTTCTAAGCAACAGGTGCTTCACAAATGAAGTAACTGAAAATAATCCCTTCATCAACAACTGACACTTCAAGAAAAGAAAAGAAAATGTACTTTGGCCCAGTTTGGACATAAAGCTAAACCATGGTTCAGTGGGGAACTTCTAGACTGTAGGTCTAACTAGGCACACAAGATCTCAAAGGTTGGCCCACCAGGGTATTATGGGTGAGCCATGCCTATCTGTGACATAAGACATAGGAAAATTCAAGGACAATTCAAGTTGCAGTTAACATGAACCCAGTTAACATGAACCCTAAACTTTGATTAGCCTTAACTATGGTTATTGAAAATAAGCTAGCTTTGTAAACTATAGTTTGATGTTAACTTGCCATAATGAAGATGAACATCAGTTTGTCTGTGTTCAGTTGACATAGTAAGCATAAAATGGATTCAAAAATTTCCAGACTCCACCTTGCTGCCACACTGAAGGAGGAGAGGAAGGCTAGGTCCACTAACTATAACAATAAACTATGGTTAAGCAGTATGTGGCACGAGCCCACAGTCTGAAACAATATCAACCTCCAAACTTCTGGGATAATATATTCTTGAGAGAGGTTAATATTTACCTTTTAAGTGAAAAGTCAAACCAGATTATCTTTAGCAATTCCATCCCCAAAATACAGAAAGCATGGGTACTAACTTGTAAGTGGTCACTGTAATAGTTTAAGACACCTGGTATTGAGTAAAGGCAGAAGGTTGAACAGACTGTACTATGTTCATTCCAAGCATTTATTGAAGAGACAATACAGACACATACAGGCATACACACACACAGAGAGAGAGAGAGAGAGAGAGATAGATAGTATTGTCAGAAAAGGAAGCAGACAATTTACAAGAGAGTAATGTCCTATACTATGGCAATGAGAAGGCCATAAACTTATACCACTTTGAGGTATTTTATATATAGTAAGCAATCTATAAGTTGACTATATAATAAACAATTAAATAAAGCTTAATGCCACAGATGAAATGGCAATTTTGAAATTAGCATTTTGTTATAGTAACCTTGAGCGCAATGAGAACTTTTCTTTTCTCCCTTGTTTCGGTTTCTTTTATTTCCTATTAACCCAATGGTATACTGACAACAATCACAATACTACCCAGTATTCTTCTAATAGCTGAAGATTCTAAAGAAAATATATTAAATTACCATGAGTTATGGGTTATATAAAATTTTGCTAGTCTTTGTAGATTTTTACCTTCAAATCCAAACAAGATCAAAGTATCAGTTTGTTTTTGCAGCAAAATAAGTGTTGCAATTCTCTTTCTTCTGGTAATGTTACTATGACTATTTTATTTGAGTTGGACAATCAATATACGCAAATATTGTGGCAACTTTGTGTTAAATCTGAGGAGGGAAACAGAAAACTTAAAGGATATGGGAAATGGACCTCACAGTTTTATTTCGCCCATGGAGTGTTGACGGGAAAGTCCCTTGGGATTCCTTTTTGCCTGCTCCAAACTGCAGGGTTCTTTGATTTGCCCTTGATGTATGTGCTTATTTGGTCTGTTTGGCATTCAGTGTCGGCAGGTAAGGAAACTTAATTGGCTTAACCCCGAGGTAACATCAGGTTAAAGGTCACTCTAAATTCCACTGTTATTGGCTTGGACTGAGAGCGGATGCTTCTTGGGGCTTCCCTTTAGAGCTCTTGTGTACACCTTGGTGAGGGCCCAAGTGAGCATATTGGGTTCGCATACCCATGGTTCACATAGCGAGAAGGCAGGATTTTATCCCAACCCCCTGTCTGAGGAGCCACAGAATGTGGCTGTTTACTTGCCCAATGCAGTGGAGGGAAGATTCCCTCATGTATGTCAATTCAAACCTACCTACCCATACTTAGATAATTTGATTATTGTTGGAAGATCTTCCATTGCTATCTTTGAATAAATATGACCTTTCCAGCATTACTCTGTCTCTTGAGTCTTCTTCCGTGGGGTGTTGCCAAAGCATCAGTCTTCTCTACGTTATTCACGTTGTCAGAATCTAAGTTATCATGTCTCACACCAAGCTCAGATGATGAGCTGTTTTCACCTACCTAGGAAAGAGACATCTGTGTGGACTCAAGTCTACCCCCTGCTAATCCTACAGAAGGCCCGCAAAAGGCATCATATTATTGGTGGCGTATCTAATTTCTGAAATTATTTAGGGCCCCCTTACTGAGAAGTAGGTTGCTGTGTTATTTTGGGACGCAAAGGTCTCCGTTCCTGGAGACCTCAATCAAATTTACATGTGTAACCGCACTGCCTGTTGCTATGACATAATCATAAGTTTGTTTATGTTATGAATACTGTGTAATGGAGGCCACATGCAATCTCATCTATTCTGGGATCAAAAGTACTCTGACTTATGACAAACATTTTTAGTTTGAGTATCTGCTGTCACAGTAGCTGTAAAGAAGGAGGCAAAATAAAAATGTTCAAGGGTATGATCTCACACATACATGCCCCAAGAGAACAGAAAAAAGGATATTAATTAGCAATACATAAGGTATGTGCCTCAGGCCTAGTTGTCACTAAGGAAGTAACCACTGTCTGGTCTGTACGACTTGAGAGACTGCAGGTGGGGCTCACATAAATGAATGTGAGCCTACTTGTCTGTCACAGATACACCTGGCCCACCTTGCTTTCCATTTTGTCTATGAGTTCCACCCACCACAGAGGCCTACTTCTGTTTACATATGAGGCAAATGAACATATGAAGCTGCCCATGCTAAGTCAGATCATCAGTCCATGTAGCCCAGTGGGAAGCAATTATCTGCAATCTTAGACTGTGGCCCTCAGATCCTTGGATCTCCTACTGAGCTCTGGCCCTTCTTTGAGGCTATAATATGCTCACTTGCAGACTTGTCGTAGTCAGGAGCCTATAATTGTGATGAATACTTGTATTAAGTAGTGCTGTTTATAGCAATTCTTTACATGTGTGAAAGGAGTTGTCTTTTAGATATCCCAATTCTTAAAAATACACAATGAAGTGTAAACATTTTACCATACATTCTCATTATTTCATGCAAAACAGATGCCCCTAAAATTAAACTAATTGCACTTCATTGCACATTTTAAGGATGAGTTAACTGAAAGAACACTCCTTTCACACATGTAAAGAATCACTACTAATAGCAGTGTTCTTCCTGGAGAAGTTTTTAAATAGAGAGAGAGAGAACACACACACATACACGCACCATCGAAAGAAAAATTATTTGCTTGCTTGTTTGTTAAATTTCTATACAACCTTCTACCCGAGGATCACAGGGATGTTTACAATATAAAAAAACACAAAAATACATAACCCACTAACAAACAAAAACAATAACCCTGGACAAGTACCTATGTACAACTAACAACTCTATCCGCGGAAGAGCAAAATGCACTTGTTGATGTGACTTGTGATGGTTCATTGAAATCATTTTTCAAACAATGTAGACTGGACCAATTCTGGGTGAAGGTTTTTGCTGATTATAAGAAGTTAGATGAAAAAGCTTTGAAACTTCTAGTTTCCTTTTGTTTCACATAACTTTGTGAACAAATATTTTCAAAGTTTCGTTATATAAAGAACAAGCATAGAAATCAGCTCGATGTTGAACCAGATTGGAGAATAAAAGTAGGAAATATTGAACCGGATGTGGAAGGGACTGTTCGGGACAAAAGGAGGCATGATTTCTCCCATCACATTTAGGTTTAGTTAGTGTAACATTTTGTTGGCAGCCACCCAGAGTGGCTGGGGCAACCCCGTCAGATGAGTGGCATATAAATAAATGTTATTGTTGTTGTTGTTTATTAGCTGCTAGACAAGTCCTAATTTGTTCACTTGTACTGTACATTAATAAAATAATTTGTATCCCCCCCAACTAAATCTCTGTCATTTTTGCATGCTAATAACACCTAAAATAATTTGCTTATTAGGGACTACCCCACATTTTCTTCAAAAAATTGCTTTGCACAGGTAACCACCATAGAGTTATGAAAATTTTCAAAAGTAGGGAATCCATGGCTTGGCTTTTGAAAAATAGGGGGAATTAAATAGTTATCCTTTATTAGGCATATCAAACCACACATTATCAAAAAGACACTGTATACAAATTGTGCAAAATATGAGCTCAACATAACAAGGTTTGTCCCAGTCAGATCTTTAACTCCAGAGAAAATCAATTTGCATAAAAAATAGGGGGTCCTCAGTAATTAGCTAATTGGGAACCACTGTCCTAGAACATTCAGATATTTTATCAGAGTACAAAACAATATGAGGACCCAAGGAAATCAATGAGCATGACAAACTTACGTCTACTGATTTCAGTGGATCTACTTTGAGTATGACTGGATACAACCCATAGTGAAGAAACTACCTAAATATGCTTAGCTTTTCATGTGCTGTACATCTTTAAAATCTTCTTTCATTCTCTTGAATTTTTGCTCAGCAACTTCAATTCACAAGTTTGGATCCAGGTCAACGTATGTAAGCCCAAACTGGCAGCAGCTGATGCAAAGCTTAAATGGTTTACATTATTCAACTAGGATCTAAGAAAAATAATGAAATGCCTTTCTACAGAGCTTACAAACAGCTTGAAGAAAGTCAAATAGTCCTTTAAGCACAACACAAATGCATCAGCACAAGGAAGCCTGAGGAGGATTGCTAAGAAGAGTCTCAATGAAAGGAAGCTGCAATGTCACCGTGTTTTGAAGACAGAGCCGTAAAGCAAAGCTTTTAGACTGAACATTTCATTTTATGCATCCTCCTCTGCACTGTCTCTTGTGATTTGTGTACTGCATATGCACTCACCAAACACCATCAGCAACCTTTCGAGTTAGTTTTAAATCAAAGAGGCACCATTCATTTTCACAATTAGGCAGACAGGTAAGTAGCAAGATCTTTGAACATGAAAGTCACTTCATTTTAGCAGAGCACGCAAGGTATCAAAAAAAGCACAAAGCTAAATATGTGGAAAAGGATTATCAAAGGAAAAGAGTAAGAAAAGCACTCAATATTTGGTGCCCTGGGACACAGTAATAGATAGGAAGAGGAGGAAGAGCAGAGCAGACTAAAGTATCTCATCAAATGCTGCCCAGATTTGTTATAAAATTCTGACGTGCCCTGTCTTCCACGCTCAAACTCTGACAACCACATCCTTATGTGAGTAGTCAGCAGCTAGTGGTCTAGGGTGGCCTTGTGTCCTACTTTACAGAGGGCAGGCCTCTATTTGGAGAGCTGTCTGGTCCAAATCTGGTTCAAATATAAAGAAAAATAAGAGGAGAGAGCAGGGGTCTTGAACTTGCTCATTAACTCTTGGCACTAGAACAGGAAACTGGGCAGGCACACAAGTCACCAGGTCACATTCTTTGCCACTATGGTGAGATGTACTGTATTTCTATATATAGTAAAGCAATTATTACTAAATTTGTACCTGTATGTATAAATATATGCAAATCTTTGTCCTCTTTTCACCTTTTTTTCTGGTGATATGTAAGTTGCCACTCATGCATGAAGCAAGGTGCATAACCGTCTCAGAAAGGGCCTTTTTGGTAGTGGCACCAGATTGTGGAACAACCTTGCGAGAGCAGTTCACTTGGCACTATCGCTGGTCTGTTCATCCAGGCCCTTTAAATAACTCAGTCTGCTCCTCTATGTCTTTAAATCTGTGTTTTGATTTTGAGGTTGTGGTGGGCTGTTTGTTTGTTTGTTTGATTGATTGATTGATTGATTTTAGGGTTTATGCTTTCTCTTGTGTTTAAATTATTTTTATGCTTATAAGTCATCCAGATACCTTTATGTTATACGGTGGCACGCAACTGTTGCAGAGGTATAAATAAAGGGGGAAAGAGGATGCTATGAACAGACATGAATCATTCCTAACAAACTGCTGCATGTATGCATATGTATGTAAAGCCAAGCTCTCTTTGCCAGAGAATAAAAAAAAGACAGTGGTGGCTATCTTTGTGTATAAAATATTCCCATCTAGTTCCACCTCTGCGTGTAAATTGCAAGGACCACAATAGTGGGGGATCTAGTTGTTGTTAATATATTTGACAATAAGGATGAAATTATGCTCCTCTGGATGGCAGCCACAAGAGAATACGAAATTGGGTCCAAGTGACCTTATAACCCTGGAGCAGGTGCATACACGGATACAATGATGACAAGGTAAGGAACCAAGGCTTCAATCAAAAGGGCCTTTGGCACAAGTATAGGGCACTGTGGGGGAAATCAGAAGAGACGATTTTTGTAGCAGAAGTGCTGTTTAGAAGTACAGTGGTACCTCGGTTTTCAAATGTGCTCTGTTCCGGAAGACTGTTTGAGTTCTGAAAATTTAGGAAACCAAAAACTCAATAGTTGACAGCTAGGCCTCAGGATCTTGCACTCAGCGGAAGCCGCGTTGCATGTTGACTTCTGAGGCGTGTTCGAAAACCGAAGCATTTACTTCCAGGTTTACAGCATTCGAAAACCGTAATGTTCGTCAATGGAGACGTTCGAAAACTGAGGTACCACTGTACTAAATTGTGACTGGAGTACTATTTTATGCTTCATAAAATAATGCTTCAGTTATGAATAAATGCATAGTTTATCTTGTGTGTGAGGGAAATGAGACTCTAGTTTGCCATCAAGGGTTGGTTTCACCTGTGCTGTCCCACCTCCAGCCCAAGGAACCTCCAGAAGGGAATTGCTGCCAGAAGCATTAGGTGTATGTGTATTTTAATGAGCTGAACAGAATGAAAGTTTCTGAGTCATGAACTTAACAGGTCTTAGTTTATATTTTGGTTGCTTTTTTGTTAACACTGTTAATTTTGCTTTATAGATTATAAATGCTGTACTGACCTCTGACTTCTTTACAGTAGAATGTTGCACATGGAATTGGGAGGACTCCTCAAAAGCAGGTTAACTTAGATCCCAGGGGTTGCATTCAGAGATCCCAGGTTTTAATCAGAGGAGACCCTCTGAAATTAATGGACATAACTAAGCCATGTTCATCCATTTCAGTGGGTCTAAACTGAATAAATGTTAGTTGAATATTATTCCCTGACCTGTAGTAAGTCAGATGGAGAGTCAGACTTGTGTATGCAACCCATTCCAGTATGTGGCACATGGAAAGCAGGAAGCAATTTGCTCAGCCTATGCCACTTTCTTTGCATCTGGCTCCACCCCTGTGCTCCAGCCACTATTTGACACTTGGCTCTGATTGGTAGGCCATGGTGTTATAGTAAAAAAATTCCCAGTTTCTTTAGCTCTGTTTTCCCTCCTTTTGCAAGCATCCCTCTATCTCAGGAAAAGCAGCTCCCCCTTCCTTGGTCAGAGATGCAGGTTACAGCAGGAACTACTGCTGGGAAATATAGCTCCTAAACTCAGCATTCCCATTAAAAAGGGTTCTTGAACCATTTTAAGTTCAAATAAGTCTTTTGAGTCGGGGAGTGTTTTGTCTTTGTCCTGTAACCCGCCCTGTTTGACACACCAATGCTAGATGGAAGTCACAATGCTGGTTTTTATGAGGACATACAGTGCAATTAATTAACATAACTTGTGTACTATGGGGAGGTATCTGATTCAGACATACTTACGGTAGACCCATTAGAGTCAGTAGGGTTAGCCATTACTAACCTAAGTCCATGGATTGAAAAGGGTCTTCTCTTAAGGATGATATAGTTGGATATTACCTTATATGATCCATGCCTATTGCTATCCTTTATTTCTCACTGAAATCTGTAAACAGGCACATAGATAGCATCCCAATTGAACTGAAGATTAATCATTTTTAGCCTTGTTCATCCTTAAAATACATATGAGAAGCAAGCAGGCCCTCATGACTGAGTGCATTTTAATTAGGAACAGAGCGAACATTTGTATATTCTTCATATTTGACACACAGCACCTGTACTTGTACTTGACTATTTATATCCAAGTACAAAAAAATCTCGTAAGAAGTAGTTCTGCAAAGGGTGCCATATTCCTCATTAAAATGCAGAAGGGTAGAGGCCAAATTTGAGTTGCGTATATGTATTTTAAAGGAAGAATTGAGATAAAAATACATACCTGCCTTCAAATTTGAATCAGAGCACATGCTTTGTACTTTATTCACTTATTTCCACAATTTGTATCCTGCATTCCTAGACTTCAGGGCACTTGAAGTGGCTTAATTGTATCCAGGTACACAGAAACTCATAAGCACTGAATTACAGAAGGTCTAGCTGGAGTCTTCAATAGTTAGACTGTTATTGAAAGTAGCAGCAGCAAACTATGAGGTAGATAAATGCATTTTGAAAGAAAAACATGCATCAATGGTAAACCAAGATCAGTGGGCAAGATCAATCTACACTGCATGGGGAGAGGCATATCCAGTGGAAAAAATGGGCAAAAATCCATGGAATCTAGTTCACACATACATTTTTTCAGCAATTCAACACAGATACATATATAACACTCCTGACCAGCCATTTCTGCCAGTCACTGTAAATTCTGCCTGTGTTTCAAATGCTAGAAAACTTTCCTGGCTCTCACCCTCAGACAGAGTACCCTATTAGCCTGAATATAAGCCACACCCGAATATAAGCCACACCTTAAAAATTGGAGGGGGGGAAGAAAAAAGAAAAAATACCCAAATATAAGCTGCTCCCTACCTTGCTGGTCCTGGCTGCATACTGGGGGGGGGGGGAGCCGCGCAGTGTTGCTGACGGCCTTTCCCCTTCCTTGCTCTGCCTCCCTTCCCAGCCTTGGGGGAGAGGACAGGAGACTACGCATGGGGTGGGCGCGGCTTCGCCACGCTCCTGGTGCTCTTTGCCCCACGCTTCTGGCTGCATACTGTAAGGTCCCGAATTTAAGCCACACATTAACCTTTCATGGTCAGAATGGGGGGTGGAGATGAGGCTTATATTGAGGACAATATGGTATTTGAATTCTCTGCTCTACGAAACCTGAAAGCTGTATTCAATAAATCAGTACATGGTCTCAACGTTAGTTAAAAGATAGAGGATACACAATTCATAAGTCTATAAGCAGAGCTATAAGATTCATGACTAGCAGCACTTTCTTGATGGAGGATCTTGAGCTTTTCCCTTTGACTCTCCTTCCACCTCTGATTCAGCCAGCCCTGCTGATTGGTCAACTGCCTCCTTGGCTACCATGGAAACTTTGCCCTCAAGAGACTGACTCAGACAGCTCCACCTCCCTTTCTGTGACGTCCTGCAAGAAAGGGGCAGGTGCCTCTTGCAAGTGGAGTGCTTGAGCTCTCCCCACCTCCAATCTCTGGACCCTATTCTGTCCAATCTTGCCAGCCCTGCCCTGCCCTGCCCTGGTTTGCCCCCACAGGACCCATGAGAGCAAAAAGGGCATTTAAAGCTGGCATCCACACCAGCTTTAAAATGCCCCTTTTCTCTCATGGGTCCTGCGGGGCAAACCATTTGAACAAGATAGCAGCCATAACCAATCTATTAAAAAAAAAATACTTTTTCATTTCTCAAACTTTTAAGGTTGTGAAACTTTCTAGCATGAGAGAAATGTTAATAGGAAGAAGGCATTAATCCTCACAAGCTGGCTCACAAGTGAGTTATTTATAACACACTTCAATACACAGTTCCAGTGGTATTGTCTATTGTTTCATGACCAGGTGCAGGATATTCAAACAGCGCCAACATACTTACTTTAAAAGTCCTTCATGACTGCAGAATTAACTGTTGGCACAGATTCAGGGTCCCCCCCCTCCTTCAGTAACACTGTGTGCATAAAAATTTATGAAGTTTTTTCTACGCCCCCAGAGAGGGTAAACTCCCTTATCTTTATTATGAACCATTTACAGTGGATTATCAGAAGGCTCACTCATATGTATACTTCTTAGGTGACTGATGTCATCGTGTGCAATCCCTTCTGTTTCACATGAAGTGGTTTCTGCTTCAAGTTACCCCTTCATGACAGCTGCAGGACTTGCCACCACCTTCAGTTGAGCAATGTTCACATAGGGCAATTTCAAACAAACACTTTCACACATTACTGAATGAAGTCTTCATCATTTCAAAAATGCACATTAAGAATGGGCCCTAAAGTAAGTTGTTAAAAGCATGCTGGATGAGAAAGGGTTCTGCCTAATCCAACTGCACCCCCACCCACTTCTATACGGGAAGGAGACGAGGGGGAAAGGAGTTTGCGAGAGAGATAGCTCATCACCCCTCTACTTTGCATCCCACTCTTTACAACAAAGCATACAGACACTTTTGCTAGCTTGGTACCCCCTTCCCTACTGGAAAATGCAATGATTTTGATCATATTTGTTTAATTTAAGGAAACTGGAATGGGAAGAAGAAGTTGTTTGCATAAGCCACTGCCACCCACCCAAAAGGCCAGCCTTTTGCATGCTACTGCCAACTCCAATGTAGCTTTGTAGCACATTAAGGAAGGCAAAAGCTTTATCCTGACCTTGGCAGGGACTGCACACAAGTAGCTGACCTCCTGCTTCCTCTAAATGGCCCTCTTGGTTGCTTCAGCTCTGTCTTTATGTAAGCACTCTTCCATGAGACTTTGAAGGCACCCTCCCAAGTTTCCTTATGGCAGGCATTTTAGCAAGCACAAATGAAAGCCTATGGAGCCTGCATTTCTGCAGCTTCCCTCCACCTTAGCACTTCTAAGGATCTCCGCCTGCATCTCAAAACAGGTAACTACACTAACCCACTCATACATCACATCTGCCTATGAACACTTGGCCTGCCTCTTCTACTTGCCTATGGCCTTTGCTTGCCACCCTGCAGCATCACCCCCTCTGCACCACAGGTCATGGCTAGAAATACCTTATCAAAATTCAGTCCATTGTGTGCTCCCTACAATGTCATCACCAATGAAACAGTGCACATGCACAAAAGTGCACACATAGAGATGCACATATGTGAAGAAATAGGAAGTCCACCATTAATTTCAGCATTCAGGAGTCTGAAAACGTAGAAGTTTAATGGTGAAGCTGTGAGCAATCACTGTATTAATCTAGCATTTGTGGTTCTCTCTGTCCTAAATGAATGCAGTTTCCTGGGCATTTAAAAAGTCTCTCTCTCTCCTCTCTTTCGATTGAGCTGCTTAATTAATATACAATATCTGCACAAAAATACTAATTCTGAAAAAAGCTGCTGGATTTCCAAGCAGAGTATTAAGCTTCTCAGAAAAAAACAGCACATTCAAAACTTGTCCCGGAATGTTCCTTTTAGACAGAGCACAGAGCGCCTTCGTTTTTTGGGGTACGGTAGTTTTGCCTAGAAAGAAACAGCAATAAATCCCCCACATTATTATATCCTACCATACATTTTCAACATATATTGTATGTTTTATTAATTTGTTTAAATCCAGAGAAATTTAAGAGCTTGAAGTGAGCATCATTTCATAGAAATGGTCCTGTGAAACCATTAGGCCCTCCAGACATTGTTGGATTCTTAACTCCCACTAGTCAATAGTCAGGGATGGTGGGAGTTGTAAGCCAACATTTAGAGGGCCACAGTTTTCCCATCTGTGCGTGAGATCAATGGGTTTTCCATACTATTTTATCACCTTGACTTCTTTCAAGGAAAACATTGATAAATGCCTTAACCTTGGTTTACAAATGAAATCAGTTCAGTACAAAATACAGGAAAATTAACACTGAGTGATGACCCATTCATCACACAGGCATTTGGTTGGCCACTGTGAGAACAGGATGCTGGACTAAATGGGTAACTTGCCTGATCCAGCAGGCTCTTCTTATGTCCCCACATTTTACCACACATCTGGCTCTGACATGTGGAAATTCTCTTTACTACTTGACTGGATGATACAGATGGTTAAGTAATGTCAAGGTGAAATCCCAGAGAAGTTTAATAACTTTTGATTTGATTGAGAGTTCTTCTCAATTCCAAGTACTTTATCCAGAAGTTTTCTTCAATAAGCCTTCAATAGTAAGAGTGGAGAATTCTAACAAGTAGCTGCAGGAAAATGCCAGGTGATCTTTTCATTAAATTTCTGCAAAAGCCATATCCTCATATTTGGTTTCTCAATGCATGTCATAGGTCAGAGATTGAGAAGTCTGAACACCGAGTAATTTCTTTGTTCTTATTCTAATGCATTCTGCAGCAAAAAACTGAAGCCACACCATTATTGCTGGAACATTTTCATCAACCTCAAATCTTTTATCTGAAACTCAAGCCTAACCTCCTTGTTTGTTGGCCATTCCCCCCATCCAGGACCTGAATGAAAGTGGAAGGGCTCAAAGCTATACAATTTCAAGGTTACAATGGACTTTTCGAATAATTCCTTCATGCAGCAGGAAGTGAATTGATCCAAAGATGGCAAGCAGTGAAAAAAGGCTGCCACAGTTCATTGCGATTTTGGTCTTGATTTCAATGAATAGAGATCAGCACTGATCTAACAAGCTGCCTTCTTCCTCTTTTCCATACACACAGCAGATGTAGCGCTTCAGTCACACAAAAATCAATTTGCTGAACCTGGACTTTTATATCGAAAATAAAGGGAGAAACCAGAAATTTAGCTTCCAAAAAACCACCACACATGCTCAATTCATTTTCAAAACAAACAAATTATTTTTGAATAACTCTTGGAGTTTTGGATACAGGTAGATCATACAACAAAAAGACAAGTGTGGCTACCTAGCAATCTGCTACCCAGTCCAGACCAGAGAGGGATGAAGGTTAGAAAGGGAGTGTAATGGAGTACTGCCAGAGCCACACACTAGCATGCATCCAAACTTAGCTCATACTCCCCAGGAGAGTAACCCCTGCTGTGTTGATGCCAGCTCCAATTGCAATTTTACACCTGCAATTATCCAAATTTCATAGCTCTCAATTCCAATGTCAGAAGAAACACTCTTGTGGGAAAGGGTGCTAAAACCACTTCTTCCTTTCATACAATTCTGTGCAAATCACCAAAGATATCAAAGATTTTTGCTGTTGACAGATGACATTTCAATAAACTTTCAATAACTCTTGGGTGTTTGGTGTGTCTGTCAGTGTCATGAACTCCCATCGCAAGACTATGTCACTCACTTATTCTCAGATGAGAATAAGGCCCTCACCCAGGATCTCCAACAACCAAAATGCAGAAAACATGTCTTTGTCTGTCAATAATGAGAAACCCATAAGACCCTATTTCCATTACTATTGCTTCTGAAACATATCCCTTACACATGAGCAACAGATGAAACAGATATTAAAGGTCAAGCAACCTTCATGAGATACAATGTACTCCTGGCCTCTCACACATTTCCCAAGAAGCATGAGTCTAGCAGGGAGGCCGAAATATCTACAGAAGTAAGCCTACAGGATGCTCCAACTGCAGCAGGAAGTGAGGTCAGAGAGATATAGCACTCTTAATTTAATATAAATGGTGCAACATCCTTACTTACTAGAGCACTGGAGCTGGACAGCTCCCCATGTTCAGCAATCCCCTCCACTTTCCCTTATAGATTATGAGACTGGCAAATTCTTCCTTTTTTCTTTCTGGACCCTGCTGCTTCTACCTTCAGCAAATAAGCTAACAGTTCTATGCATCCTCTGTCTGGAAGAATCAATTCCGGCCCCCTCCCTGCTACAGCACATCTTACTGGGTCTGACAAAGTCTGTCAATCCAGTATCCCTCTCTAAAAACCCTATTTGGCAAATATCTAAGCCTTGCATACAGCCCTTCTGGCCCATGATTCCATTTAGCAGTTGCATTGGCATTGGAGAAACAGTACTAATAAAAGAAAACTACAGAAAGTGCTACCTAGACAAGCAATTGCAATGTGGCACAAAGGCCCTATCCCTTTGTGGAGTGTTCCACCAATATGTTCTACATAATCTGTGTTCAGGTGTGGAAGATGATCAGGGACTGGCAAGGACTGGGCGTGCTGTATGAGCACACCTGAGGCCAGTCAAGCCTTCATGTGGGCAGGATCTCACCCAGAATGTATGCCTATTATTGACATAATTTAAATTCGTAGGAAAGGAAGGCAGGGTGAGGGTCTTAATAGGCAGTTGATTCAGAATAAACAATACAGTCAATGCAGTGCATTGTATGCAAACAATGCATTGTATAAAAATTGTAGCATAAGAATATCTGGCAATTTCATATTCCATGAGCAGTTATTGAATGGTAACATCTACTGTAAATGTCACAGGGCAGTTGGCTGACCAGCAGTACTGCAGGTATCCCAGTGCAAACAACAGGTGTTCAGTGTAAAAGGTACATGGGATGACAAACAAAAGCAATGCAGAATCCTGTACAATTCACAAGCACTTCTTTGTTAAAGGGGGCGGAGGGACACAAAAGACTGAAAAGGTAAAATGATTCCAAGAAGCATCTGGCAAATATTTCACTGGCATCAATGCAGATTTTGTCAAGAACACCGGAGCCTGCTGGAAATAAGTCAAGTTGCTAAAGCTGTTGGAAGATGGATAAGAGAGAAGCTATTTATTGTGCAGGGGAATTCTGGACTGTGGATATGGTCCTGGAAGATTAGCTGCCTTCCTGGGCACTGCAACAACACCCATAAACTTGTCACAGAAATGTTTTGAAAGTGGCATGCTGATTCACTAACTCAGCAAACAGCTTTGCATTTTCTTTTCTTCTTTTTTAAAAAAACAGAATTACTTTTTTATTTTGTATTGGTTTACCTACCACTCATACTGGTTTATTTTTATTTTTTAAATGATATTTTATTAGATTTTAACAGAAAAAAGGTTACAGAACAATAGACAAAAAAGTAAAAAGACACAAAAAAGATACAAAAACCAAAATTTAACATAAAAAAGTAAAAAGAAAAAGAAAAAAAGATAAAAATCCTTCTTTTCAGTTTCTTACCATTCATTTACTTATTTTCCTGACTTCCTCTTACCTCCCTTTTTTGTTTTCCATTTAGAAGTTGGTTCAGCAAATTCATACCCTCTTATTTTACCCTTAATTATTTATCCTCATATGTTGTCACTTCAGATTTTCATCTAATATCAATCCATTCTTACAAGTTCTTATTTTACCTTATTACTATAACTGCTTTGTTTCATTTCAACATCATTACCATTTAAAAATTTTACATTTCAATTTACCATTAATTTCTTTAGCCTTATCTTACCTTCTAAACCTTAAATTTTTAGAATTTATACCATATTTAAGCTTAACTCCTTCAAACCTTTCTGCTAAAGCCAATTAATTCCTTTCCAGCACATTTTAGTATTTCATTAGTATTACACTAATTCCAAAAGTAAAATAGTTTATAAAAAAGAGATTCTCATTCTGGATTTATCCAACGTCCCTTCTTCCTGGTTTCAGATAATGTCAGTCCTTCCACCATTGTGTTCTAACCATCAATCGGGTGTTCTAATATCAGAGTTTCTCAAGTCCCTTCTATGCCCCCTCTGCAGGTTTTCTTGTTCCTGTTTATACTTGCACGCGTCCCTGTCCCTTGTTGGATTCTTGCATATTTTCTTCCCTTTCTCCTTGGGGAGTGAATCTCCGGAGAGCTCCATACAGAAATATTCTCCATTTTCTTTTATCAGATTGTCCCATTCCCCGATAGTCCACTTCCCAATATTTGATTTGTAATCCAAAAAGTAGTTGTTCCAAAAATGATCATCAAGTTGTTTCACAGTCCCACCAGAGCTAATGACTTCCTTAACTCCAATGTTTAACAGATGTTCTCCAAATTCAATCTTCCAATGTTGCAGCTTTTGGTCATGCGGGATTTTGAGTCTCTGTATCTTTTGAGGTGCAATCGCAACCTCTTCCGTCCTCCTCTGCCCTTAGACTTGCCTTGTTGCACCAGTTTCCTGTAATAGCTGTTGTGAGGTTTCTTTGACTTCGTTTCCTGTTAGTTCATCTTTACTAGCTGGAGCAGATATAAGATCCAACTTTTGGTTCATCAAGATCACTTTCTCATCCAACTGCTGCAGCACAGCATTTATTTTGCCAAGGGCAGCAAGTAAAACTTCCTCCCTATTCATTTTCTGTCAAGGTCAAATAGCTGGTCCCACGGACTGATTTTCACAGATGTTATATCTTCCCCGTGAATTGCAACAAACACGCTGGCTAGCTCCCTCTAGGGGATACAATTACTATTTAACGTCCATCTTTAAAGTGTATCCAACAAAGGGAATTTTACTTTCGATTTTCAGATTCTTTGTTTCCTTTCAATATAATGCAAACAAGCAGAAAGCAGCATTAGAATTATTTTATTTCTCTTTTAGTTCTGTCTGTCAGTAGTTTTCCCGTTTTCAATTAGTAATCATCACCGACAATTTCTGTCCTGACATTCCGTCCCCAGGTTTGGGACGATGGGAGCTTGTATTCTTTCACTCTCTTTGCAGGATTAAAAGGTCAAAATTTCTTCCCCCCTTTTCTCCTGCTGTCAAGGGGGGTTTTTATAGTTATAGATGCAGGAAATTTCAATCTTAAAATCAATTTTTCCGGCTTTTTAGCTTATAAGATCTTTGCTTCGGTCTATTTACAAAAAACGGGAGGCAGACTTCCTGTTTACACCTTCCCGCTTCGGTGCCAAATTCAAGGTTGTTCCTTTGATCAAAGGGGGAATTCCTTTGATCTCGCGATCTTTCAATTGTCCTACTCACGGGTTGTTGTTTAAAAGCCGAATTGTCACAGGAAAGAGGACAGCGCTCTCCGACATCAGCTGTGCAGCTTCGCTCCGCAGAAGTAGCGACTGACTCACAGCACCGCGCCAGCACCCCGTCTCGCTCCGGAGCCCTTTGCAGGGTTCCTTTGCCGATGGGGGGGTGCAAAAGGTGCCCGCTGAGTCCCATGGTTGCAGGCTTCACCGCCTGCGGTTTTCGAGAGGGTCCCCGCTTCGCTGCAGCGGTAGGACCCGATTTCTGCGGGGCTTTCTCCCTCTAGATTAGAGGGAATCCGCCATTGTCTGTGGCGCCGCCTCCGGAAGTCCCCCACTCATACTGGTTTAACAAGAACCATGGGTGGCTTACAGGGCTGCATTCAGGTTACCAAGGGAGGAAGGACACAGAATCAAAACTAGGGGTGGGGATAATTCAGTTTATATTTAAAATAGAATCTATCAAATTAGCACTTTCCAAAACAATGTGAAAAGTAAACCACAACCATCCTTCTAAATTCACATTCATCGAAATTTTGCAATGCACCTCTCCCCCCAAGCAATGTTTACAAAAATATATTAGGGGAAAGTGTGCATAAAAATATTAATATGTACTATGTTATTATTTAAAAATAACATACAGAAATGCATAATTTTAGGAGAAATTATTTGCCAAAATGTCACATTAGTCATATTTGCATATAAAGATGTGTTTATTAAGAGAAAATTGCACTAAAATAATGGGGGAGGGATGTAGGTATCTGTAAAAAAATAAAATTGCTGCAGAAGTGTGGGGAACTGAATTTAAGATTGGAAAAAGGAACAAATGAGAGAAACCAAAATGGCTAGATCCTTCCATCCTTAGTCAAAGCTTATGAAAAGTGGAAGTTTGCTTTGGTTTCCTAACATGATCAATCAGGGGTAGCCAGCATAGTGCTTTCCAGATGTTGCTCAACTCCAATTCCCATCAGCCCCAGCTAGCATGGCAAATGGTGAGGAATGATGGAAGCTGGAGTCCAGAAACACTACCACTGTGGTCCAGGAACTATCTGATGAGAAGTTACATATCCATTCAAGCTGCATGATTGGAAGCAGGGGAATTCGTTTCCCCAGCACCAGCAACAACACCCAGGACTGTGCCAGGTGACTTGGAAACTACAACTAATCCAGAATTCGGCTGCCAGACTGTTTAAAAGTACAAAATTCCATTTTGAAGCCCAGAAGGTCTACCAGCTTGCAAGACCTGCCGCCCTGCAATCAATCTGAATTTAACACCTTATTCTCCTTCCTCTGCCTTACTGAATTTCCTAACCAGTAAATTGGTTTGCTGTCTCGGGTACAGACATTCCTGCAGAGAAAGATAGCAGTTCAAATATCCTTCCCTTCCCTCTTTCCCTTTCTCAATCAAGATCTTAATGACCACTATTGCTTGGAGGAGGTGTGGTTACCTACCTCAAGTGCCTGATGTCACAATTAGTTTCCAGCCCTATTCAGCCTTTTGCATTGGTGACATGGAGACCTGGTTATCCTGACTGCACTTATTGATTTCAATGGTGTGTATGCACTTGCAAAGAAATATTCTGCTCATTTAAACCAAGCAAAGCCCACAGCTACAAATATTTCTTCCCATGTGCTTGTTTTAAGGTACCAAGGGAAGCTAACAAATAATGTTTTAGTGGTTGCAGCTATAAATAAATACTCAATCAAGTGAAGGGTCTGAATAGACAAGGGCAGAAAAGTGGTGAAGAACTCCAATCCTGCTCTCGTTTTTTTGAATTTCACTTTGGTTAATGATGGCTTGGCACCAGCCCTCTCATCAGAGAGTTTTCTTCCACACACTTTCTTAGCTGTACAAGTTAGGAGGTGGACAGGAGGGGAAGCAGCAGAAGTCAGTAACTCTCTGGAAAGAGGACTTCTGAGCATGCCAACATGAACTGTGAAGTATAATGCATTGTGTGTGTATGTGTTCTTTACTGATAATGATTCACTGACCCGAGAAAGTGTGGGAAAGGGGCATGGAGAGGATGGAAAATGACAGACAAAAGTAGCGGCAGCAGTGGAAGAGCTTCCCAGTCATGACTCCGAAGAGTAGAGATTTGAAAGACAGTACCAGCACAATATGTATGTAGGCACAGGTGCATGGGTCCAAATGTCTTTCTACATTCACTCTTACACACATATCCAAATACATACTGCATAAAACCAGACTGTTGGAGAAGACCATATCTCTAAGCAGAGCACAGGAGCATTACAAGAAGGTGTCTGCTGGGGAATCACCTTCAGTTGACTCCAGCAAGCTAGTCAAGTCAAATGCTGGGAACAAAGGCAAAAGGGGCACTCACAGAGTAAGCAAATCAACCATGTACAAGATCAACCATGTACGAATTGGCAAAGGCTAAAGCGCAATTTTTTGTTGTGCTTTATCCTCTCTATTTTATTTCATAATAGAATGTCTTCCAAACTGTAGCAAAAAAAAAAGAAAAAAGGAAGGAGGGGAGAGGAAGAGAGTGCTTCAGAGACTGGCAATGCCAAGAACACAATCATGTCGACAGCCGCCCCACACATTTGTTACTGCATTCTCAGCACAAGTGCCGGAATGAACATCTGCAGTGTAAAAATTCAGCCCATTAGTTCCTGCAGCTTGTTAGCATATTTTAATACTGCGTTCACAGCTTTCTATTTCCATCAAGGTGTTACTAGGTGCCAGACTCTGTATTCACAAACTCTGCGGATACTATCCCTGTGTCCTTTTATTCTGGATCTGATGGGGCGGGAAGGGTGAAAAAGGCAATCCAGAAGGCAGAAAAGAACAGGCAACAGGTATTAGCAGATATGGGGATGAAAGAGACAGGAAGCACACATGCCTTGTGCTTTTTGCTTCGGTGCTGCTCTGTCACATGCAAAATGAATTTTTCACATCTCTCAAGCAAACTGTCCAAAACTAGCTGCCAGGGCATCTCAGAAGTAGTTTGTATGTGGCCAAGAAGAACACAAAAAGGAGATGTTGGGTGCTTTGTGAACATGTTCACTGATCTATGGTACCTGGTATCCAACCAGTCCTTTGATTCTAGTTTTTCTGTCTTCTTTTGCATCAGGCAAAAGTCTTGTTCAGCACATAGCAGGTGGCAAAAAGGTTGGTGGTTGGTGGAGGAGAAGCAAAGGGTGTCACAGGAAACGGCACACACTGTCAGCAATATAAAGAAACAGACACCAACTTCTAGTGAAGATTTCAATTACCGGTATACACCTTTGCTGTGTGCATCTCATCAGGTTATTCACTCCAGTTGGTGGAAACCACAGAAGAGAAGAGGGCTCTTGCACTCGGGTCCTGCTTGTGGGTTTCTCACAGGAATCTTGTTGGCCACTGATATCAAATGTAAAGTGCTAGAAAACATTTAACTCAGAAGTAGGTGTTCACAGATGTATGGCTACGAATAACATAAGGTTTTAGGTCTGGTATGCAGTTATACACATATTTGCGCTCCTAACCTTGGCTGGGGTTAAGTGGATCATTTCCCCCCCCCCCAGTCTCCAATAAGCTTAAAAGTGGGTGTCAAGGGCCAATTTAGCATATGTGAATTTACAATACAAGAGACAAAATGAAAATTAGATGGCTAAGCTGACTATATTTTAAGAAAGAGTAAATACATCCTCTACCTAACTGCCATGTTACCACATATTAACCAATGGGTCCCATTTTTCAGGACCACATCAGAAATTTTTTAACTTGAGTTAAACTGAGTTTGAATAGTTATGACCAAAAATATTAGAAAATCAGCATTTTCACATCCAATAATTAAATTGGTTCATTATTTAAAACAAATATCATTGCTTAATATTTCACAAAACAGAAATTTAGAAAAAAGGATTAAAGCGGCAGAGGTTTAGAAGGGTTTATAATTCCTGATTTTATATTTGGATTTTGCACAAATATGCTAATAACCCATCCTAACTTTTCACAAATGAAAACGTGTCTAAGGCAGCAGAAGAAGGAGTGCTGCCTGTCATGCTTTGCCCCTTGAACTGAATGAGCGATGTGCAGCAGCATGGCTTGGTGAGTTGTGCACAATACACTAACTTTGCTAGTTATTGGTTTCTGTGTGTCCCACTTTCAAAATGTCATTTAAAAAAAGATGCTTAACAAAAGAACACAGTATGTTCTAGCATCTGCTATGTGATTTTATAAAAATGCTTTCTTAAGTGGGAACATGGAAAAAAAGAACCATATTCTCCAAGTTTTGGTCTACAAACTTAAGGGGAGATAGGCAAATCTTCATAGGTGTAGGAAGGGAAGCTATGGATTAATGACATATCCCTTAATATTGCAAGATTATCTTAATAGGCACTATAACTGCAGCTCTTTTCAAAGCCTACCTGGCAATGCTGGGCACTGAACCTCAGTTTTTATGCATGAAAAGCATGTGCTCTGCTAAGAGCTATAGATCCTCTTTGCATTCCCAATAAAGGACTCATTCCTGGAAGTAGGCAAGAGGGAGAGAGCTCATCATGAGCCCCAAAGGCTTTTGGGAGTCACTGATATGAACATTTGATAAGATGATGTATTTTGTCCTTGCCATGATGTCTAATGAGAAGGAAAAAATAAATAACAACAACAACAGTTCTCTCTCATTTTTGTAATTATTTTTGAATTTTGTAACAATTCTTTATATGTGCATGTGTGAGTGTAAAAAACAAATTACACAGATGCAGTTACATGTAGCAAAGTTTAAGATGAGTCTATATAACCCAACCACATCAAGGAGGGACAATTCTAAAAAATTTAAATACATATACAGTGGTACCTCGGGTTAAGTACTTAATTCATTCCGGAGGTCCGTTCTTAACCTGAAGCACCACTTTAGCTAATGGGGCCTCCTGCAGCTGCTGCGCCACTGGAGCACGATTTCTGTTCTCATCCTGAAGCAAAGTTCTTAACCCGAGGTACTATTTCTGGGTTAGCGGAGTCTGTAACCTGAAGTGCATGTAATCTGAAGCGTATGTAACCTGAGGTACCACTATATAGCAAAGTCTGCTTGCTTATCTTATCTTAAGAATCCACATAAAAGTGAGCTCTTGTTCCATTTCCTCTTCCATTTCCTCTCGTTTTACTTCCTGCTATTTTTCTGCACATGGCCTTTGGTAGAGATGATCATAAACTTTGAAGGTTCCTCAAACTTTTTGCTCCTTCCTCATCCATATACTCAGAAAGGAGTTTAGAAATAAACAGATTGTGTTCAGTACTATATAAGTTAGTGCTATAAATGTGGAAATGTAACTGCTTCTGCTTTGCTGCTTTTAAGTACTTTGGAGAAGGGAGTGGTGAATGATTACCAAAAAATAAAGAAACAAGGCACAAGAAATCACCAACAATTGTAAATTTCACTAGTCCTCTTTAATGTACAGCTTAAATTGTGAACTGCGGGTATCTGACAATTCACAGAATTTTTAAAGCTTGGTAGAGGTCAAGGAAGACCATCCTTTGGTGAAAACTACAAGCATAAGGTGTGGCTGAATTAGTACACACTCCTCATGTGGATGTGTGCGGCACACATGCCTTTGCTAGATGTGAAGATCTGCAGTTCAGAAACCCAGAAGTGTTATATAATATTGAACAGTGAAAAGAAAAGGGTTGAAAGAAGATCACAACTGCCACACAAAACTGCCCAAACTGGCGCAGTCTAAAATAATAATTGCACATGCACCAATAACATGCTTCCACAGAAAATCTCCACAGAATATAGGTACAAGCCCTTTGACTGCTGGGTCTCAAAGTTTGGGTGGCTGAAGGAAGCTAGCTATCAGCCACTTGCTTCTCTTCAGTCCAGCACATGTCGCCCCCAATGGGTTAAGGGGAGAAGAAATGGGGCAACTTGTTCATTCTGTTCCACACTTTAGTCCCACAAAAATCACCACAGCTAAAACACTTGGGACTTCAGGGTTGAAAGTAGGCAGCTTGCCTACATTTTCTGAGTCCTAAAACCGGTGCTTTTTTTCTGGGGGCACGGAGGGGGATGCATACCCCTAGACATTTTGTGAATCTAAATTTGGCTTCATTGAGGGGCAGTATTTCAATATGAGTAGGGAAATGAGAGTATCCCTAAGCATTTTTATTTAGAAAAAAAGCACTGTCTAAAACTAAACAAGTTCCCATAAGGAGAAAGCTCAGTCACACTCCAGCATTGAACCTTGCAGAGAGGGTTTAGGAATTTTGAGCAGCTGTTGGGGAGCAACATCAGTCTGCATATGCCCAGTCAAGGAATTTGTAATGGAGGGCAAGAATCACTTCTCTTTGCCATCTTTCTCTTCTACAAATGCCTCATGGGTCTTTTGTATTTTGTATCTGGCAACCTCAAGTGTACACTGAGCAAAAATTGCATGCATACATACTTAGATAAACACACACACAGAGGGAGGTAGTTTAAAATATGTATTCTAGAACAGTCATCTGGAAACATATTCTGCGTCAGAAAAAGGTTTGGGTTTTTTTAATTAAAAACGCAAGCCATGTATTATGGGGGAGTATCACAAATATATCTTCAGAATTAAAAAAAATGAATCAACAAATGATGCATCATGATGTCTTTATATAAATTTATAGCATGACTCTGAAATGCTGTGTGTAGTTCCGATGACTCATTTTCCAAAAGAATATTACAATTCTGGAAAACAACCAAAATGATCAAGGGACAGAGAACTTTTGCCACCAAAACAGAGGAAAAAGCTATATCATTCTGTTGTATAATTGTGCCATAAGCAACAATGCCACTGTTTTGAGGTAAGACTCTGGTGCCTTTAAACTCTGTAAAACAGGCAGAAATTCTACAGGTGACATTACCTGCCAACTCCATGGCAGGAAAAGGGCTCGCCTTCTGAACTTCTACTGTCTGTCATGCATTGATTAAGAGCACATGATACATTGCACAGGATATATTGATATAAATGGAACACCAGGGAAGTACGCAGAAATTGCCACAAAGCTGCAGAGGCAATTTCTCTTACATCTAACTATGGGGAAAATACAGTTCAAAACTTGCCACTTCTGCATCATCAGCAGATAAAGCACACATTTCTGCTGTTTAATTAACCAAGTTCTACTCCTCCAACTTGTTTTTGTACAGTAATACAATAGCTGCTCCATTGGAAAGAAGGTTGCCATCTGGCTGCCTCAGTGCTACTCAGTGAGAAATATAGAACTGTCCTATATTAAAAGGAATTGCATATGTAGAAGAGCAGAAGCCACTAGCATCTCTAAGTGGGGGAAAGATAATTCTCTTATTGCAAATTTGTAACAGAAATGCTTTCTGTTTGTCAAGCTCTGCCTTTGCTCCTATTTAGATTTCCTATTTGGAGAAAGCTACTTGAGTTGCTTCATTTTACACTGGGCCTGATCTGTCTCAGTTACGATATCCGTATACACACATGCACTGCACCTTCCAGTTTATAGCTCAGTTACTCAGGCCCAACCTAAGTGAGAAAACAGGGAGCTGTGACTGGTAGTGTGTCTTTCTGCTTTGGCAAAAAGCACTGACGGACAGGAGAGTTAACCCTTCCTCCCTGTATCATTTTCTCAGCGGAAGCCTCCCCTTCTGCCTCCATTTCTATTTGCTGTTAGAAAAATGAGAGCCAAGTTTGGCCTAACAGGATAGTGATTTTCACTGAGAAAACCTGAGTGCAGGTTGTAAGGATCAACTTTCCAAATCCTGACACTGCAGCAGTCCCAAACCAGATTGCCACTTGCCAAAACATAAAAGAGGCAGGTGATTTGCGATTGCTTTCAATCAAGAATCTCATAACAACTGGCAAATTCGTTCAGATTGTTAGCATGAATTACCCAGACCCATTTATCATACATACTTGCTGAATAATTAGCAGGTGCAGACGGCATGGAATGGTGCTGGAGTGCTGCAAGGGTGGCCAAATACTAGCCATTGTTAAAGGCCCTTAAGATTTACATCACTCGACAAAATTACTTTACCTTTTGGCTAACATCTCGTACGTGGTTGCTAAGGTAACAAAGGTAACCAAAGAGGAATGTGCATGAATTTTGTGGTCAAATTATGTCATTTTTCTCTCTGCTGCTACCTCTTTTGCACCCATGAATCCAATCATTCTAAATCCTTTGAGATGAATCAGTTGAAATCAAGGGTTATAAAAGCATACAACACCGCCTTATCCTTTATTCTCTCTCTCTAAAGCCTAGTAATAGACAAGTTTCAATTGAAATCACGATTGACCTGTTATCAGTAACAGGGGGCCTTTTCTCAGGCCTGGTGAAGCATAATCTGCATTGATTGTTATCTGATTAGAGGAGAATGCAGTCCTACTTCCCCCCAGTTACTTAAACCAACATCTCACTGTTCGTCCTTAGAGACCACAGCTTCACTCAGGCAGAGAGTGTCTAGACAGTATTCATGATCCATCTGTCTGGCACAGCCAGGCTGATGGCAAACTCTATTAGAACTGGAATATTTCTCTCTCTCTGCTCTCTCTCTCTCTCTCTTTTCTCTCTCTCCTCCTCCCCAGATTCTTTCCCTTTGTGAAGCAGTAATCTGACACTGAAAATTACTATCATTGTTGCAATTCTCAAAATAGCAGTGCCAGACTTTCATTAACATCTATTCTAGACTACTAAATATTTAAATAAATGGACGAGCCACTTTGTGGGACAGCCCCAGCACACCTGGAAGAAGAAATAAACTAAATAAATTTCAAAAATAAGAATGAAAATCAGTTCTTGAGATCAGCTTCACATGCTACCATTTACCTATACGGAAATAATCTTGAGAGGATTGTAAACATATACAAGTCTATTGTGATGCGATATAAGGACCTCCACTGGGCAGCTGGGGCATGCGGAGGCTGTGTAATTCATGGATTTGTAGCAAAACAAACCCTCACCTTAATAAACTCTAATTGTCCCACGTATTGAAGAATAAAAAAGTATTCCTTAAATTCTGGGCCCCCATATTACACAAGTTTCCAGCTACACAGTGTACACTGGGGTGAGAAAACCTTTTTCAACCTGCAGACTACATTATCTCATGAGCACTCTTCCAAGCAGGGTGTGTGATGGAAGACATTGGTGGCCAGGGGCAAAAGTGTGCCAAACAACATATGTAATCCTTATTTTTGTGCAGTAGGCTACATTCAAGCCACACAAAAGCAGGAGGTTTTTATGCCTCCTACACCTACACCTGCACACACATCTCTGTGATAAATTCTCCATCCAGGCAACCAAGAGAGAGGATCACATTCCAGCCTGGCAAAAGCAAGTGCAGCAAGGCCAGTGAGGAATGTGTCCCTGTGTTAAGGAGTGTGGCCTGAGGCCCAAACAGAGAGGCCTACAGGGTCGCATTTGGCCTCTGAGCCTGAGGTTCTCCACAAGACAATAGTAACACACCAATTTTCTAACTGCTGTTAACCTTTCAATATTTGAAACAGATAATATGGTTGTTTCTCAAACAAGTATACCATTTAGTATCTAAACAAAACAGTAGGACTGGATGGAGTCCAATAAATCAGCTGTCCACAGGTGAACAGTTAGTCTCTCCAACGTTGTTGTTGCTATGCCGAATGCTGCTATTGAGGTTCCTCCACTGTTTTCTCTGGGTGGTTCATTTTATTCTCTCCAAGTCGTCTCACCATCTTTACTCTCAATCATGTCTCCTCAGAAAATCCTCACAGAAGCCGTAAGTTACCCTATATGGCTTTTGTTAATTTATGATTTTGCATCCTAATCATTCACACACAGGACAGAACAAACCGCTGGAGCATGACAGCCAGTGTGGTACAGTGCTAGAGTGCTGGGACCTGGGAGACCACCGTTCAAATCCCCACTCAGCCATGAAGCTCACTGGGTGACCTTGGACTAATCACTCACTTTCAGCCTAACTTACTTCACAGGGGTATGTGCGGATAAAATGCGTACGAGGAGAAACTATGGACACTACCTCAAGTTCCTTGGAGGGAAGATGGGATATAAATGCAATAACTAGTACTACTACTCATGGTCTGAAGACATCCATGTGCATATCAGAGCTCCCCTAATCCCAAGAATTCCATAGACCGACACAAGTTCTTAATTTTACAAAGAATTATATTAGCTGTATTCCTGCCCACAGATACATGGCTGTAAGTCATAACTGAGTTGTGTGATCTTTATGGGTATCAAAAGCATTTCAGGGTTGTACATCGCATATGATGAGTACCATGTGATTCACTGGAACAGGGTCACAAAATAAGATTAATGCCAACATTGCAAGCGTTTAATACACCAGGTCTGATGTTTGGAACAAGTATGTTACTGTGTCAGCTCTGCCCACCCCCACCCCACCTCCCCCAAAAAGTTATCATGCGGCTGCAGCAACTCTGCCATGAGGGAAAGTCACAACATTTCAGGCTTTTTAGTGCAGAGAAACTGCAAGCAAGGGGACAAAACGATAGAGGTGCATACAATTTGTACATGGTGTGGGGGGAAACGAATAAGTTTCTCCCCTTTTCTCAGAATTCAGGACCATCCAGTGAATGCTGGAAGATTCAGAACACGGGGGGGGGGGGGGAAATACTTCTCAGTACAGAAAATGTTAAGCTATGTAATCCACCCTGATTGTCACCTACTTGGATGGTGGAATAAGAAAAATCCACATAGAAGAAGGCTATAAATGGTATATAATCAAGGTTGCCATATATTTCCTCCAGTGTCAGAGGCAATATGTCTCTGGATATCAGTTGTTGAAAACCAAGTGGGGAAAGTGCTGCTGCAGTCAGCTCCTGCTTTCAGGCTTCCCATAGGCATCTGGTCAGTAACTGTGAGCTCAGGATGCTGAAGTAGATGAGCCTTTGATCTGATGCAGCACATCTCTTTTTGTGTTCTTTTGCATGGCAAATCAGTAAAACAAAGGCTAAAATCCTGATATAGGTTCCTCCCATTCTCTTTTCAATTGTTCAGCAAGTCACTATACTATTCTAAGATTGCATATATTTAAATTAGTTAACATTTTAAATCAACAATGTCCTTTATCTCCTCTTTGGAAGGTGGAAACCCATGCTACAAATTATCAGTCTAGCTATCCAGCTATAACTCTCTGGCCTTAATAAGTGGTTTGCCTGTTCATCTAATTCTAAGAAGAATAAAATTTCAGTGCATGCTACCTCAAATGGATGCAGAATATTCCACAGAGACTATTTTAGTATAAAGTCACACAGCACACCATATGGCCACATTTTATGGATGTATGTGAGCACATATCTTATTCACCAAAGCATTCCCACTGTAAATCAGCAGAGGAACTGATGAGCTCCCAGTACTGAAAGCACACAAATTAACTTTGCACACCTGAACAGTCCCAGTGCAGCAAAGGTGCAAAGATTTCTTGCAGGATTATCGCCTCGGGCTGTAATATCATCAAAGACAAAACATGCAATCTGACAGTAAACTGACTAAAATGGAGTTTGCAATCCTTTAGAGTTCACAATCCTCTGATTAAATATTTTTTTCAGGGTGCAAATATTCTTCAAGTTACTTATAGAATAGTTTCATCGTAAATTTTTACTTTTTTCCTTCTCACCCACACTCTGCATGCCATGACCTAAAATAGAAAGTAAATGTATGCTTCCTACAGTGGACAATTATGAAAAGGAGCTATAAAACTATATTGACATATTTGTTTTCTTTGCATTCAAGCTGTGAAGAATATTGACTGTGTCTCTTTGCCCCTAATAGTTTATGGCATTATGAATAGATCTTACCAATTATATCGAAATACTGAGCACGGCAACTATAAAAGCATAATGTACCAACACTTATAAGGAGGTATATGATGATAAATCTTTACCACTTCTGTCAGCAGAGGATTTGGTTGTTAAGCATGTCCTCCTCAACCCAGCCCAAGATAGATCTAATGCAAAAGTACAGAACGTTGCAATCAAAGTAACTAACACAATGCATTAATTAAATGTACAGCTGAGTGCCCAGCACTTATCTTTGCTAGTAATTTAAAACTGTTGCCCAAGTTGTGACTGCTGCACCTGGCCTAACACTATCAAAATTTGGAGCCTAAAAAAAATCTGGAGCATAACAAATCAAGAGCCTCTTCCTACACGAAATATAGTGCCCTGTACAATCAGGATCCAATAATACAGAGCGTACATGTAACTGTTTTTTAAAGGAGCTGGAATCTTACAGTGCACTGTTTGGTGGGAAGAGGGAAGCAGAGGAGATTCAATCCAGCCCTCTTCTGAACAGCTGATAGCAAGATTAGAGTTTCCTTTTATTTTTAAAGGGTTCAGTGGAAGTAGCTAGAGATGCTTGATAAATTCGATTTCTGAGAATTCTGATGTGAACTGAGCTGATATGCACCTCCCAGTCTTCAGAACTGACATTTCTTTGAACTTCGTGATACAGTTCCTTGAAAAGTAAATAAATCGTGATGCCGTTCTCAGCTCACAGAAACATACACTAAAAATGCGTATTATGAGATAATATATGTTTAGAAATGCAATAAGAAAAAACACACATATTAAATGCACATTTTGTAATAAAATATGCCTTCAAGGTGTCTTCTAAAGGTTTTATAGTTACTTATCTCCCTGACATCTGGTTGGAGGGTGTTCCACAGGAACTGCGCCACTATCAAGAAGGCCCTCTGCCTGGTTCCCTGTAACTTCACTTCTCACAGTGAAGGAACTGCCAAAAGGCCCCTTGGGGTTTAAGATCTGAAGCTTAAACTAGCAGGCCTGCCATTATTACACACAGCATTGCCCTTAGTATTGCTATCTATCAGAAATGTAAGCTGACACATTTTTTTCTCTGAGGCCCCAAAAAACTTGCTTAAATATTTTATCAGAGAACCCTTTCAACTAAGTACACTTAAGAAATCTTATAAATGAAAATATGCCTAAAATATGTACAGATTTCATATAATCATAATATTGTAGAGTTGGCACATCTAGTCAAACAGCCTGCAATCCAGGAATCTTTTGCTCAATGTGACCCTGAGATTGAGTCTCATGCTCTACCCACCAAGCCATCAGAATGCACAGACCTCCAACTTTAAAACTTCAAATGTGGTCATTTGTAACCAAATCAAACCTTGTTCTGTTATCTTTCTTTCATTTGCTACATTAATCTTGTTGTAGGGACTCATTTTTCCACCCTAAACCCTGTTGGGTCTATTCCTGGTACCAGATCTTGGCTAAGAAGGAAAGTACCAAGAGCAACTGTCTGTGGGAAGATTTAGAAGTCCCTCCCAGGCTCTAAAAATGGGACCATAAATTTATATGTGCTTGGGGAAGACCCTGCAGCAATCAAGTGCAGTTTGGTTCTAAATAATTTTCATATAAAATGCTTTCAGTGTTGATAAGTGCAATTTATTGTGCTCTGCACAGTTCAGTCAGAAATATGATTTTGTTATACAACAACAGACATAGACCAGCTTTAGTAAGATTGTAGGTAAGAGAACAGGCGAAGAGCCCTGCTGGATCTGACCAAAGGCCTAACTAATCCAGCATCCTGTTTTCCACACTGGCCAACTAGATGCCTACAGGAAGCCCAATAAGCATAATAGCCCTCTCCCTCCGCAATAGGCAATTCTAAAGCAAGCTGCCTCTGCTCTTGGTGGCAACTTATGTGGAGTCGTCTTGAGTCACACCTAATGGTAGCATCTTGGTAGCACTGGCAAATTTAATATTTGTAACTACATCATGTCTGTCCTTCCTAAGGCTAGTTGTTGTTCTTTACAGCATAATTTTTACAACTGATTTTCCCTTAGAAACCAACAAACAACCTGTCATTTTGAGTAACTAAAATAGGACATTAACAGGGAAGTTTGTGTATGTGCCCTGACAGAACAAGCATTCAATAAAACCTTTTTGTGGCGGTCTCTCTCTCTCTCTCTCTACGAGGTTTGGTTTGTTTGTTTGTTTGTTTGTTTTTCCATCAATATTTTCTTTCTCTAACCAATACATATTGTTAAGTATGAGTTCTGTAAGTATGAGTTCTATAAATACTTGCCATTCAATAGCTTGTCCTTCATTTTTGAGACTCTGAACAAATCTGGGGAGGGGGCCTGAAATGGGCAAGCCTTTAGTGGCAGTTAAATTGGTTACCTTAACCTGGAAGAAACAGAATGTTCAAACTAGGAATTTTGTCACATTGATTCTGACTTTTTTGAGCTCCCAATACAAACTGGCAATGACAAAATGGTTGGGTCAACATACCCTTTACCAGTGCTGGGTCACTGGCAAATCCCAATCCTTCTGCCTTCTGCTAAAAGGCAATAAAATCTTAGCCATTTGTCATGACTCCGGTGCATATCTATGCCCAATACCCAATATTTATTCTCTCAGGAAATCACACACTTTTTAAGATGTCAGAAGCCAGTTCAGTTTGATAGGCTGCCCATCTTCAGTGACATGTTGAAATGTCCATAGTGACCCATCTTCTGCTCCAAAGAACAGGTCATGCTACAAAACTAGTCACATGACAGACTTAACTTGGAGCAAAGGCATTATTTGTAGATCAAAGAATGCAACAACTTAAATCAACTGTGTTTATGAAGCCAGCACAGCATATAAGATGCACATACTAAAGTAAAACCACAGAATGTCATAGGTTGTTTTTTTTTCATAAATGCATTTATGAAGAAACCCCTCCAAAATTCACAGGATAAAACACATGTTGAAAGCCTTCCCTTTAAAACCACTACTGAATGCAGCTAATTTATATTCTATCTGAAAGCACATATTTTATGGCTGCATTATAGTAACCAAATACCTCTGAATCACATGAAAAATACTAGTTTCATACTATCATACTACACTATTAAGAAATATGTGTTTCTCGGTTATAAAAGCTGGATTCAAAAAGATTATCCTTCTGAAATATAGCCAAATAATATTTAATTCGGAAGTCCATTAAGAAGGATATCAAATGCACACCAGTTACCTCGTCAGCTGGAATATTTCCCATTTTTATACATCCCATCCAATTCTATCTCAACCTAGAAGCAGTTTAAAGCATCTTCAGCACATATATAACAGAACAAAAAACCTATGAGTCTCAATACGGGCAGACTGTACATATTGCTTTCTCTGTTTTAAAAGGAACAGCTTTATCTCCCCCCAGCAAACAGTACAAAGGGCCAGTCTAATATTATTTTCTTTCTGGGCCAGGAGACTTCACTGTAGCTCATGTATATAGCAACTTGCCATGTGGATCCTCAGGATCACGTTGGATCATTCTGGAGGACTCCATCATTGGAGAGCTGATAGCAATGTTTCCCAGCCATGCAACAGGTAGAAGTATAGTGTCCATATGAAGTACCGCTCAATTCTGCCTTTAGAAGAACAATTCTCGCACATCTGGCTGACTTATAAAACAGCAGCTGCCGTGAGAAACACTCAAGCTCTAAGGAAGCGCATTATAGAGAGAAATGCAAAGTGCAAGTCACAACTACAGCTATGTTTTTAGTCTAACCCAATTATATAAGTAGTAACAGGAGTTGGGTGGGAAACACCTTGCTACTTTCATTCAAATCTTTTGCAGAATAGCATGAGAAGTAGAACAGACTTCAAAGCAAATGTAATAACTGTCCATAGACATAGGGGCAAGGTACTTACAGCTGAAGATACTTGGAGGTGGATGCTCTGTTACAAGCAGACAGTTCTCTTCATCACTGTTATCCCCACAATCATTTTGTTGGTTACAGACCAGTGAGCCAAGATACAAGCATTTGCCACTGGTGCAGGTGAATTTGCACTCTGAAAAGTACAGCAGAAGAAAAAGGAAGATGTGAGTACTTTTTAATTTGTTCTTTCATTGTCTATCAAGGTTAAAAACTATTTAAATTAATTCAGCTCTACATGTGGGGGATGATGTAAAGGATTCTTCTTCTTCCTATTTGACCTTTGGAGTCCTATATTGCAGTACAGTTTAATAACCATCTTAATTACTGATTATTTAAACTGCACAAGAAATTACAAAATGGCAATATGCAGCATAAACAAGTTAGGCACTTATGTTTTGAAATTATACAGAATTATAGCCCAGGTGCCAATTCACAATTCACACAGTGAGGTTTTCCATATTATAATTTACAAATGTCACCCACGACTGTTAGATTGTGTGCAACCCCCCATCAGAACTGCAGAGTCTTCTCTTTTGTTAAGTCCCATCTTGCTTTTCATGAGTTAGTAGATGCAGAAGTGATCATTACAGCTTATCACATACATCACACACCGGAATTGGCCTTAAGTCTCTGTGTTTCATTTTAACAGCCCAATTCAGTGGAAGTTAGTTGTGTTTAAGAACTACTGAAATCAATAGGACAGATTAGATGCTACAAATTTTTGTGCATCTCTGAATCAGAGCCATTCTCTCAAATTCTTTTAAAAACCAAGGCTTCAGGCTTGCATGGTTCCTAAGGTAAGTATTTAAAATAAACCTGCAGAAAGCAGCTATCAAAAGAAGAGTTTGAAAAGAGGTTACTTATATATGTGCATATATCCATTTAACAGATTTATAAAGTGTCCCTCATCACGTTGTAATTCCATGGCAGTTGTCAATAAAATAACAAAGACAAGATACAATAAATGCATCAAAGCAGTACAAACAGAATTAATATAATACCAAACAGCCAAAAAGAGCAGATTAATCATAGACTAAGCACCTGTTCCATTTTTTTCCAGTCCAGAATCTGACACATATGTGGAACTCCAAGTGCTTTGTACAGTAGATGAAGCTTGGTAAACACAAGGAGCTATTTTCCTTTCCATACCCAGAAACAAGAACACGGATTGCTAAATCCAGGATCGTGATAACTAAATCTGCATTTCATGATTATTATTTTTTAAAAAATGTTTTGAAGCTTTTCACATTTGAAAGTGTCAGTTGCAGAGCAGGAACAGTACAGCCCCCCTACAAACTGTATTTAATATATTGATTACTTGCTACTAAAATATGCAGAAAACTGGTGAAATTGCTTTGTTTAATTTCAAGTGTGCACTGGGTGTACATTCAAAAATTAAGTTCTTTGCAAAGCTGGTTGCTTTTAAACCACATTCAGCATCTAGGACAGTGGGAAGTGAGGTTTTAGAAATTATATATAATGTATACTTTATTTGAATCCATCCTAGGCAAGAGCGGTCTGCTTGTGTGTCTGCTTGGAATGCTGCCAGCTTTGGACAAGACATAATAATCATTAGTTCCTGTCCCTGCATTAAAACAAGGCTTTAAAGCTGCAAAATGTCTCAGCTTTGATACTGTAATATGCACGAATCCATCCAGGCCCATAAAATTATATCTCTGCCCACCTTTCTCAACTGCCAGATGGAGATTAACAAACTGGAGGACTGCCACAGTCGAACAGTCACTGTTTCACCCTATGTGCTCAATTCCCAAATGTCAGTATTGCCAAGCTGCTGAATACATTTCGAGATCTTCCTTAGCTTGGCAAAAAAAAAAGCTTAGCCCAATTGGTTCTAGATTTTCAGTTTCCTATCATTATTTCAGATTAAAGGAATGTTTTCTTAAATAAAGGCTGATGAGGAAAAGAGCCTGCTTTTCATTTGCAAGGGTCCAAAAGCCTTAATTAAATGTACCAAAGAGTAATAATATGCACTACTTCAAGGCCTGCAATCCTACAGAGTGGAATAAGGGAGACATGGAAGGATTTCAGAACGGGAGAATCATAGATAGCCCTGAAATCCACATCTTATTGGCTTTCAACCACTTTAGGTCAGTTGTTACTGCCACTAGGGGTGCCAACCTGAATAAAATATTGGAGGGGTATAATCGATTGCATGATGTGGCACATGCACACCATCTGAATGGCAATGCCCATCAACTTTGGGGGCGGGGGTCCCTAGCAGTTGGTTCTAGCACCAATGTTTCATGACTACCACCATGTTTCAAATGCACAACTGAAGCTGGGAGATGGCCTCCCATCCCAGTGCCATACTAGGACAGTTCACTGCTTGGACCCAGTCACAAATGGTGAGACTACAACAGCTCTCTGCTGAAAACTTAACAAGTCTTGCTTGTACCATTCAGACTATTCATGCCTCCACCATTCTCTCTTTCATGAAGCCACTTATAATAAGTCTACTTTTTAGCTAAACTCACTTGT
The DNA here is from genome assembly GCF_027172205.1 of Podarcis raffonei. Taxonomy (NCBI): domain Eukaryota; kingdom Metazoa; phylum Chordata; class Lepidosauria; order Squamata; family Lacertidae; genus Podarcis; species Podarcis raffonei. Next base: position 50,498,990 of record NC_070608.1, on the reverse strand, counting down.
ATCCAAGGCCAGGAAGGAAGGAAGATAGACAGACAATGCCACTGAAATCCATATACTCAGAAGAGCGGTGAACAGACTACAGGCTTATGAGAGCTACTTACGTTTTTTACCAAAACCCAGAGATCTGCCAACTGAAGGCAGGTACGAAACACAAACACTTAGGATTAAGGGATGCCAAGCCCAGAAATGTATTAGGAACATCAGAACTGAACTCACAGTTCTGCTACTCAAAAATCCACTCCTAGTTATATTCCCCACCCCTACCCCTGCCAGCTTTCTTCATGCGAGTAATGCAATTAAGGATAGTGGGGGGCAGAGAATCATTTTGATTGTTATTGTTAAACAATTGAGAGTACAAAATTATTTCCAATCTATTGCAAATCACTCATAGATCTTTTAGTAGATCCCAATCTATATTCTGCCTGCCCCTGATACTAACACATTAGTCTCTTTTGAACTAGAATATATATGCAGCATGGGTCAGGAAATGTCAATAATAATAAAAAACTGTTGGTCTAAATGACATTTTGAGCTAAGTCTCTCCTATTCCAAAGTCTTTTCCATGCACCAGTAGTTTCAGATACTCTTAATAAATGCAGAACATCTGACTTCCACATATATACACTATTGTATGAAAACCCTATCTTAAATGTCTCTCAGCTCTTTGAAATCACTTACGGGTATTTGCTTTTTTCATAAATCTTTGGAGACACTTCTCCCTTGTTTTAAACCTTTATAAACAGATACACATACAAACAATTCTCTTAAAATCATACACAGGTCTACTCAAAAATAATCCCCATCAAATTCAATGGTGCTTACTCCCAGGTAAGTACTAGAGGCGTGCAGCCTTCCATTCCCATTCCCAGTAGTGTTTCAGTACTAATGACTGAAATTTCCCTCTCCCCCCTCCAATAACAGGAGGGAGGATTTGTTTAAAGAAATCAAGCCTAGTTAGGGTGCAGTGATTTAAATCAAGGCAATTTAAATCATCAAGAAAAAGGGAAAATTTAAGTCAATTTTCCAACTGCATGATTCTGTACAAGTAGACATACAAATTTGTTGCTACATACAAATTAAAGCATATCTGTTTGCAACTAAACAGAGCTATTATGCTACCAAGAATGCAACATACTTTTTTTGTACTGTAGAAATTACGGTAAATATGCCTAGGAAAAAACCTGAGAACATGAGGTTTCCAGTTTAGCCCTCTTCATGAGCACCAAGCAATGCCATTCACTTGGCCTATGAGCCCAACTAAATGTGATGAACGGGCCATGGCTATTATTCACTGAATTTCTTACCCACCCTTCATCATATTTTCCAAGAATTACTCTAAGAACACAACCTTCTCAGGCTGGTAAGATGGTGGCAAGATGAGCTCCTCATACATTGTGGCATCTGGACAAGTTGGGTCATCCAAGGCCATCCAAGCCTACGACCAGAACTTGGAATCTGACTCTGGGCCATACCAGGTAGATACTCCATCACAATGGTGACAATTTCCTGGGGCTCATCATATAACTGGAAGCCTCTGCAATCAAACAGATTTCCTTTGGGTTCTGCTGATCCAGATAAATTCAGAAGCAATTCCCTCACTATCAAGGGAGCAGGCTAGGATAGCAAGGATCATTCGGTGACTAACAAAAATTGAAGAGGCTGTTAGGAATCACGTCAGTTGTCTCAAACTTGAACTGGTAAGGAAATCAGAACCAACCCAGGGTGCATAATTGTGCCTAATGACATACCAAAGAGATCTCAATAAATTGAGTTGTAACACAGCTTGTCTAGACAGGAGGGGGGGAGGGTGATCTAAGTTTTAAAGATAATCCAGCATGACTGTGTTTTATAAATAACTTTTCAAAGCTATTCCACTTCTACTTTCAAGTGGCAATCAGCAATCCTGGCTGGTCAGTTACAGAGCAGCCCCTAACCCCTATAGGTAGGAAGTATTAGCAGCTATGGATTAAAAGATTAGTTGGATTAAAAAAAAAATCATTAGGCTTGCATCCCTACAAAGTCCAAAAACAACAAAACAATTTCATCAGATATTAAACTGATTATTACTGCTGGTGTGAATGGGCACTGTGCTTAGTTTGCACACATTTGTGTCCCAATTGAATTGCTACTTACCATACTGCGTGCATTTCATTGCCATCTAATCCCAACTTTTATAAAATTTCCCCCTCTACACCAAATAAAGAGAGGTGCCAGCAGGAACTCCAGCTTTTCAGCGGTGTGACCTTTCCTGCCAAGGGGAGATTCTGGCTGTCAATGACAGACTGAATAAAACAACTTTGCACCAACTTTGGAAAAATGCTCCGGCTCTGGTGATCCTTCACGAGAAGAGAGTTTAATAAAAGTTAGGAGACTAAAGTATAACTCCCTATGAACCTGGATACAATAGCTAAAGCATAGAGGTAGGTTCTCTAAAACCTATTGGCTTCCATGAGATTTAGGTAGCCTAAATGTCTGCAGAACTGCAGCATAGAGCATTTTATGGATTAAAAAATGGCACCTTAAAGAGTGCCCAGAAGGCAATGTTCAGCCGATAGGGTAGCTTCATTAGAAAGCAAGCCATTGCATTCTGTGTAAGCTGCAGCTTTGAAACAAATTGTTCTTAAAGATGCCCTCTCTTTTTAAAAACGTAATAAATACATATAGTAAGTAGGCTTTTGGATAAGTACCAAAGAAACTGTGGCCAAAGAATTTGATACATATATACCTTGATGGGGCGGTAATCATTAAATGCTGAACTGTGAAATGTAATGCCATCATTATTTTCAATGCTTATTTTACACATGCTGTGTCTACTCACCCGTATTCAATCCTATCCCATTACATTACGGTTAGTGCTTTCAGACTTTCCTTTGCACTAGGCTTCATAATACAAACAGCAGCACCATTGTTTTATCATCCAGTTCCACATAAGGCACTTTAATTTACAGGTAAATGCTGTCTGTTTTTGTTTGTTTGTTTGTTTGTTTGTTTTTAATAAGGTCAGCTATGGGGGGGGTAGGATATTGATAGACATCAGTATTTAACAGCCTTGAAATTCTTGGCTGACTTGATATAAATAGTATCATATACTAAGTGTGCATCAGTTTGGTGGGTACTTCAAACAACTAGATTAATTGGGGGATTCAGGGAAGGTTCTCACATTCCTGGGTTGGACTGCACCATTAACAAGGCATGTCAAGCCAGGTCAGGGATCAACCATCCAAGTAGCTCTCCTCTCTTGTTTTTTTTTTTTTTTTTTGTTCCCCAAAAAGTTAAAACCCGCAACCTCCCTGTCCCCCAAAACAAGCACACTTCTTTGTGAGAAAGGAAATGAAACTGACTGGGGAAACACTAAGAGGTCAAGAGGGGAGAAGCTTTAAAGCATGGACTGTGCCTGGAAAGAGCGGAGGAAAGGTAGGTGTGGATAAGCCTTTAGTTTGTTTCAAAACAGCATGAATACTGACCTGGCCATACTCTCTGACATGCAAATTACTTATTAAGGATTCAGGATGTCCAGAGAAATGTCTATAGACACTAATTGTTAGGAAATGGTTTGGAAGGAGAAACCCATCAGAGCCCAGGAAAGATGACATATCTTCCCCTCTCCCAGGAAAGGGGGACTGGAAGAAGGACTGGAAGCAGTAGAAGGAGGAAAACAGAAAATCAAGACACTGACACAGAGAGAAAGTGAGCTGAAAACCACTGTTTAAACTGAATTCACCTAGTGGAGTGCTAGCATCTCTTTCTGGGGATATGGTGTGAGATAGTGGTCGGGAGTCTGCTAAGGACTAAGACCATAAGAAGAGCCTGCAGGGTCTAGCCCAGCATCACAGTCACCAGCCAGACACCTAAGGGAAGCCCGAAAGCAGGACCTGAATGCAAGAGCACTCTCCCCCTCCTATACTTTCCAGTAAGCGGTATTTTGAAGCATTGCTGCCTCCAGTGCCTAGCCATCAAGGTTTGTAGCCATTGATAGCTTTTAGTTCCAATAATCCGTCTAATCCTTTTTTTACAGGCATCCGAGTTGGTGGCCATCACTACCTCCTGTAGGTGCAAGTTGCGAGCTGCCCATGTGGGCGGGGTGAGCTGGGGCAAGGCATGCTACATGGAGCCTCGCCACCACCTCCCCTGTAGGGCAGCTGAGGGAGAGGCAACGGGCAGACACAAGCCCCACACTGCCGTTTCGGGTAGCATGGAGCCTGCAGGAACCTGAGCCACCATGCCATTCCCAAGAGAGACGCGTGGCTCGGGCACACTGTGGGTCCCACAGCAAGTGCTGCCCTCCGCTGTTGGCGCCCAGTGCCCCCTGCCCCCCCAGCTGCGCCTCTGCATGCCAATCACTGAGCAATGCCTGCAGTGTCCCAGCTCCAGCTACCATCTGTTTCCACAGCCAACTCACAAAGCTCACCAGTAACACCTCTTTCCCCTGGTCACTTCTTACCAATGGTCTAGTATTGCTTCACCTCATTTGTCACATGCTGTTGTGTGAAAATTTAAAGGTAGACCTTATTCTCCAGGTTTCTTACCTAGCAGCCAAAAACAGTAGCCAGGGAGAAGCAATAAATAAAATAATTTGTTGCTCTTCTAACCTCTACATACTCATCAAAATAGCAGGGTGGTACAGATGGGAACTAGAAGTTTAACAGATAGATAGATAGATAGATAGATAGATAGATAGATAGACAGACAGACAGACACACACTCTCTAACAGGAGGAACTTTATCACGAAGTACACAATTTGAAAAATAATCAAGTAGCATCAATAAAATGGACTGTACTCAGAAAACACATCCCCACATTTGGTAAACAGTTTGGGCAGCTACAACATGTTCAGAAAACCAGTAACCTGGCAGTGTGATCTTCACAAAACCACAATGTCCCTGAGGAGCACATAAAAAGTTCTGAAAAATAAGAAATAGCTTATGAAAGCCAGTCTGTCTATTAGAGAAAGTAAGGGTCTTCGGATAAATGTGATTATGCAGTCAGTGAAACAGTACAATTATATAATTTTGTGCCATGAGCTGAAATTCACTTCACTTCTTTTTGGACAGTGCAATCAGAAGTAGACATGCACTCCTAGGTACGTGAGGACTGCAGTCCGATCTATAATCCTTCCCTCAAAATCTAGGGGGAAAGAAATCTAGAAGAAAGTCAAAGTCATAGCCCCCAACCAATTTATCACTAAAAAGGAAGTAACAGTCTAGAATAAAAAGTTATAGGAAGAAAGTTTGCATCTTCAGTTACTCCTTTAAAAACAAATATAAACAGAGGCATGAGACTGGACTGTTTCCCTTCACAATGAAGATATTTTATGGAAACAGCTGGTACACAGTGCATGAGATCATTAGACAAAAGTTTGTATCTTCAATAACAGCAAAAGAAATTAAGGGAAATTTAGGCTGTGTACACAACATACTTTTAAAGAACCCCACCCCAAAAAAAGAATCCTGGGAACTATAGTTTAACTCTCACAGAGCTACAATTCCCAGCACCCTTAAATTACAGTTCCCAGGATTCTTTGGTGTAGATGTGCTTAAAATGTACATGCAATCCTAACTTCTAAATATCTGCTTAATATTTAAAAAATAGAGAAGCCATAAACCATCTCATGTCCTATAATGGCATGAACATATTTAGCATGCTATAATTATTTTACTATCACGGTGAGAAATTAATCACCCCAGTCACTCTAGCACACAAAATTAGTTTAACCCTAAGTGTCAGCTTCTTGACTGAAACAATGTTGTATGACAAAAGCTGGGTGTTCATATATGTGTTTTGAGCCAAAACAATTTCAGGGTATGCCAAATAATCACACACCTGTTAACGTCAATTTTTGTGCTCTAATCATGTGAATTTAACTACTTCCAGCACCTCCAGCTGTTGATCAAGAGCAGATGCAGAGCAGCCATAAGGGAAATCTCTTAGAATTTCAGCATCACTGATCAAAAAGTGGCAATGAAGAATCTCCCGGGTCCCACAATAAGCCAGTCCTTGAGTATAGCAAAATAATAATGCTGTTTGTTATCAACCGGCAAATGGTATAGTAGTGCCACAACTGACATTTGGCATCCATTATTTTATCCTGCAGATAGCTCATTTGTCCCCACTCTTCTAAACCGTTCCCTAAATTGCTACACGTCAAGATATACTTTCCTCTCATTGGAATTATTAAACCGAATGAACAATAACTCTGAGTCTGGCTCTGTTCTGTTTGTGACTCTGCTCAGATGAAATACATGAGGCCAATAATTCAAACACCAACAGTAAGTTCAGAACAGGCTTACAGTAGCACATGTGGACGGTCTGTTCAGAGATGCTGAGTAGGGGTGGCTTTTCCCTCACACATTTCACATCTCAGTGCTCAACGGAGCTTAAACCATGAACTTCCTGTATTCAGTAACATTATGGTTGCAGTTCTGCCTGGTGGTACACAAAATGTGCTTGCTGTAATGGCTGGTATGGACAGCCTATTTCACCCATGCAAACCTTCACAGGAGATTGCAAACATAATGAAAGTGCATGTACTAACTTACCAATACGTTAGGTTCACAAGTTTGGTAGTGTTACCAACACCAACGTAATTGCCTATGCAAACATATTTGGGTTGCACAGCCTCACATTCATATGGAGAAAAGTAGCAATATGTGAACTAAAAATAAATGGATACAACAGATCGTAAGACTGATCATGAGAGACGGCCTTCTTGGTGATCGCTTCCAGAATTTGAAAATTCCTCCCTAGAGAAGTTAGACTGGCTCCCTCCTTGTGGTCCTTCTACTGGCAGGTAAAGGACTTTCTCATTCCAGCAGGCTTTGGGGAACTGGCTGCTTTTAACAAAAGGGCTGTATGGTTTTGAAATTTTAATAGATAGTTTTAATTCTATCAATGTTTAATTGCTTTTAATTATCGCTTTTGTCTATGTTTTTAGCTGTTCTTATTTTTATCTGTAAGCCACCTTGAGTCCCTGTCAAGGAAAAAGGCAGGGTATTAATAAATGGATTATGATAATGATGGTGATAAGACTGTAGCGATTCCAATTTACCAGGAGCTCAACTATATACTGGAAAATGTAATCATATATTGGAAAAAAGGTAAACATATAAATACGTACTGCGTTTTTTGAGGGGGGGTATTACTTTTTTCAGGGACCTTCCTCTTCTATACTGAGACTGCCATGCAGTTGTTACATCACTTCCCCTTATTTACCTTCCTGATCTTTTTCAAACTAACAAAATCTCTTCTTAGTATCTCAAGCAACTAGGCCGACACAGCAAGCAGAGTTAGAATGGGTTGCTAAATATTGGGTCAATGTGATTATATCAATCCGACACTATCACAAACCAGACACACAAAATGCAATGGCTGCTTTGCCTCACACACTGATCCACAATGGCATATTTCTATGTGCCAAGGAGGCGTTAACGTAACGCTGTCCCGCAATGAAATTTATAATCACCTTTGCAGACTTTAACTTTGATAAATGTTTCAAAGGATTGCTGACGTTTACAACACATTTTGCATTCAGTGCTTTCTCCCTCTCTTTCCCAACAGCATGTTTCTAATTTCTAGAGCTGTCAACCAATTAAAGATTTGAATCAATTAACTGTCTGGCTTCTAAGTGGCTAATCGATCTGTTAACCAATTATTTTTTTTAAAAAAAATCACATATTTCAAAATTTCAATAAAGGTGACTCAATCGGACCTTTGAATAAAGATGACAATCTCTCCAAACTGTCAATACAGTTTTGAAATACTCACTGAACATTGGATACAGGCCAGAAAATGGAACCAGCTTTAAGCTTATTTTTCATGAGATTTGCCCCATATGCTACCCTTTCCTGCCCACCCAAGTGCTGTTGAGAATTCCAGACTGCGTAGTGGAGTTGATAACCCATGCTCAAAAAAAGCACAAGGCTTGCTACATGAACCACACTGATGCATCTTGACATATTTCTCTTGCAACACAGGTGTGAACTTAAAAACAGAATGGGGGGTTCTTCAATAACTTTCAAATTAGGTACTCAGCATTTGCTACTTGTCAGATCCAGTAATCAGAGGACAAATTTAAATTTGGAGTTAAGAGCTTTTGTGGAACTGTTGTATAGAAAGTGGGCTTCTCAGGTCAAAATGATCCCTCCTCTTAACACCCAGAGCAGATCACGGTAGTGATCTCTTCTGTTGTGAGTCCATTCCTTGTTTCAGTTACACACACTGTTGTGACAGTAATCCATGCCTGTATGCTGTGTGGGGTTTCTAGAGCTCTGGAATTTTATGCAGCAAAAGAAAATAAAGGGATAGTAAGTGGGTCAAAATTAGAGGGTTAAACCACTTTGTCCCATTTATAGTTTTCTGTACTTTACCTTTAATAAAACATCTAAAGATTTTAGTGACTCCCTTGAACATACTTGGCATGAACAAAACAAAGTTATATAGCTCCAGATTCAGTTTTTCATGCCCTCTTATTTCATAAGCGGTTCAAGTGCTGGAATATTCTGAAGCCATGTGAGCACTTTTCAGCAAATATGTACAAGTAAAAGGCTGCAAAGATCCGTTTATTTTATTATCTTGCAGTATCTATAAGACAAAGACAAGAACTGGCAGCACAATCTGATGGCATGTTTTGTGACCCTGCCCAGTTGTAATATATGGAACTATTAGGAAGTAATTCCCACTATTTGCAATGGAGATTAGTTTCTACTAAGTGTGTTCAGGACTACGGCCTGAAAGTTTAAACTATGGATGGTGTGTGCTGTAGTAGTTCTGAGCAAGAGAGTTTTAAACCAGAGAAGACAATTTATTTTAATTACTCCATAATTATCACCAAATGATGCTTTTACATTCCAACAAAGTGATCTAAATATGAAATTTGATAGAAGAATGTTATTTTAGCACTAGCCTGTATTTCTAGACAGTGTTCCACAGTTACTAAGTGTAAAAAAAAGAATTTTTATCTGCTACATATCATTTGATGACACTTAAGAGGCTGCATTTACTTTTAATTTATATCTCAATTGCTGCTATATCACTCTTTATTACAGGCCCAATGAAAATATATAAAGTTGATAGTCTTGCATAAGTCACAGTACATCAGGAATTATTTGTGAAAATGATCTGCTTCTTTTTCAGAGGGGAATAAGAAATGGGAAGGTTTATTATGAAAATCTGTATCATGCAATGAGTCAAGATCAAATTTATCCGTCAAAGTGAGATAAATTGTGATTAGGGTTTTGCAGTATGAAATAACAGCACCCAACTTAAAAGACATTGTCAAGGTCTGGCATGTTCTATCTAAAATTGTCGGGTTGTTCACTGTCAGCCTCCCAAGGTTTCTATATCTAACGAAAGAACAGATCCACTGGGACTTCTGGTGGCAAGATTAAATTTGGTTAGCTTAAGTCTACGTTTGGGACCAGAAAACAAGTCTCAGGAGATCATACCTCTTTGTTTATTTATGTATTTAAAGCATATTTACCCTGCTGTAAAGCCAAAAAAGACTCCCAGGGTGGCTGACAAAGATAAATAACAAGATGTTTCACACATACCTCTAATGGCACATGATGGTAGCAGACCCACTTAAAGCTTGACATAAAAAGTGGGAGGTGGAACAAAAAGGGAGGGAGGTATTTGCACGTACACACACACTCATTTAAAATATATCAATAATCAGATCCTTTCATTTGTAGATATAGAGCCCCAGGACTGAAAATGACCAGATTTGAAATTCACAACCCTGTGATACAAGACTATCCTGGAATTATCAGATATATACTGCCACAGGAAGAAAAGACTAGTAGCCAGTTCTATTCTTCTAGAAAAAGAGGTGGAAGAGCTCACCATGAACTTCTCCCTTGTTCTCTTAGAATGGCAATGCCGCCCACCTGAGAGGCGCTGGAGCTGAGCTCTGGATTGGGGGGGGGGGGAGCCCGGCTAGTAGCGTTTAAATTTCCCAAGTATCATCACAACTGTGCGTGCCTGTGTAACAAACATTCCATACTTTCGAAATTTTAGCTGGCAACCATATAGCAAAACAGCACCTATCAACACACACTTATTTATTAACCCAGAACATCCAGACAACAGTGTACTACAAGCAGATGCCTGCCCGGCAAATCTCTCCAGATGACTCAGGTAAGAAAAACAAGCCAGAAACCAAACAAAACAAAACCCTAAGGATTTTTAGCTAATCTGAGCAGGCTAAAGATTCCTTTCTGACCTCGAATATGTATTGGGTTGCCATAATTTGCCCTTTGTCCAAGTTTGCTATGGTCCCATTTCAGCTGTGAACAAGAGTCCTGTGTAGAGCCAGACAATCATTTATCAGAACATTTATCATAACATCAGTCTTTCAAGCTAGTCATCAGAATAACGGAGGCTACCCAGCACATTGCCACAACACATAAAATGGATTGTATTTTAACCCAATAGTCCTAAGAGCCAAATTCTCTGAGAAGCACTCAGCGGTTTTGAAAAGGCGGTGTTTTTTTAACTCCCCTAATTACAAATGTTCATCCGTGCTACCTTTTCAAACCACATTTGATACATGTGTTACAGTCTGCTGTATCTTCTCTCCAATGCCATGTGAAACACATTAAGCAGTTTCTTTCACCGCAGAATTATTCTGGCAAGCAAACTGCATTTCTCCAACGAGAGAGAAAATATGCATTCCTTTACGAGTAGAACAGATTCCTTAAAACAGAAATGGCGAACCTGTGACCCTCGATATTGTTGGACTCCCAGCTTCCATCAACCCCAGCCAGCATGGCCAATGGTTAAAAAAAAAAAAGATCAATAAAAGTGAGCTGTATTCCAACAACATCTGGATGGTCACAGGTTCCCCACCCCTGCTATAAAATAAGCCACAGTGAATTTTCGCTGAGCCAACCATTTTCTCACTTTACTGGCAGGTCTCACGTCTGTCCAATGTCTTGCCTGGAACAACTGAGGGGCAATATTTGTAACAGTGTACACAGAGCATTTCTTTCAAGATAAACAGATCAAGTATAATAAGACTCAGGAGGAGGGGAGGGGAAATAGTGCGTCATCTGCAATTTCCATTTTTTCCATTTAAATCAGGAACTGATTGAATACACAGCCGGGCTCCATATTCATCTTCCGCCAGTATAAATTACTGGTTTGTATAGTCTAAGCCTCCAGGATAAACATACAATTTCTGAATCACTCATATCCCAAACAAGCATTTCATGCTTTTCTGAGCCACTAAACTTGCCCTGTTTACATAGCCCCATCTCTCATACCACAACCTATATACAAGCTATCTACATTCAACTGTCATTGTACGAAACTGTTTCACCAATGAAGCTCTCAGAAGCACTGATTGTGCACAGATGTTTGTTCCAAAGATACATTCTTTGTGACTGTGCTCATCTTTAAAAAAAAAAAAGCTGAATTCCTTATTTACCCCACAAAGCTCCCTTTCTGACTGCACCCTTAAATCAAATGGGAGTAGCTTAAGGGAGAACACAAATGTCAAAGCAGTCAGAAAGCTGGCCATCTTCCTTCCCTCAAAAAATAATAATCAAAATATTCCAAAATTAGACAACACAGCATTAGGAAATAAAGTCAGAGCAGGAACAGAATGAAAGACTCAGTGGACAGCTCACACTTCCCTGGAGTTTCTCTGTTCTTTCCTGTATGCCATCTGTTCACATAAATCCATGCTCTGCCAATTATTTTTGCCATCTCTGATTTATTCAAGCAAACTATTACCTGTTGTAATAATATTAGAGTAGGCTCAGACACATCCCCCCTCCCTGCTGAGCGAGGTGATATTTTCACAGTCACTTCCAGTCTGATCCCATGCATATTTACTCAGAATTGCCCTACTGATTTCAATGGAGCTTACTTTCAAGAAAGTACGACATGAGAGTGTAAGCCAGCCTGGGATGTTATGCTTTCTCTTTCAGTGGACTTGCCACATTATTCCAAAATATGGTGCTGTAGCTGCTGAGTAGCATTAAAAGGGCCATTTGAACACACTTGCAGACACTATCCTTGACTGCTACATTCCAGGACTGAATATAGGTTTTTGGAATAATTTTCTGCTGAGGCCCTGGTCATCTTGCATAGGAAATCTTGTGAAGTCACTAGCGTTGCATTTGGCTAACTGTTCCTAACCCCAAGAACTTTAAAAACCTTTTTCAAAAACCTTAACCCTAGCCATTTGGATGCCAGGGACACAGGTGGCGCTGTGGGTTAAACCACAGAGCCTAGGACTTGCTGATCAGAAGGTTGGCGGTTCGAATCCCCGTGATGGGGTGAGCTCCCGTTGCTCGGTCCCTCCTCCTGTCAACCTAGCAGTTCGAAAGCACGTCAAAGTGCAAGTAGATAAACAGGTACCACTCCGGCGGGAAGGTAAATGGCGTTTCCGTGTGTTGCTCTGGTTCTCCAGAAGCGGCTTAGTCATGCTGGCCACATGACCTGGAAGCTGTACGCCGGCTCCCTCAGCCAATAAAGTGAGATGAGCGCCGCAACCCCAGAGTCGGCCACGACTGGACCTAATGGTCAGGGCAGGGTCCCTTTACCTTTACCTAGCCATTTGGATGCATAGATGTTGAACCCCTTCAGAAACTGGGATAAGACAAAGAAATTATCACCCTTTGTCTCAGCCTATGTAGCAAATTCAAAGCAAAAGAATTCAATGTATTCTGTATCTTCAAAACAGCTTTCCTTTTAAGCTTGATCATTCTTATAGCTACCTCCAGAAACTATTGTTCTAAGGCACCTGTTTTTGAAACCAAGGACAGAATTTGATTGAGGTTTGTTTCACGTTTGTACTCCATAAATCACAACAGAATGTTTGCGCTGCATGCTGGAAGTCACGAGTTCAGTTCCTAGTCCATTGGAAATACTTTCTCCATGAGTCCCCAGGGTTTTAAGATCTACTGATGAGACTCTACTCCAAAGCGTATCTTTATGGGGACTAAAATTATTTTATGTCAGGAGCAGAGCCTTTCCAGTTGTGGCTCTGTAGCTGTGGAATACAGTCTCTCAAAAGGCCTATCTAAAAATTTTAAATTTTTTTATTAACACATTCTATATGTATTGTGTTTTAAAGTTGTTTTATTGTGTGTAAAATGAAACAACTTTAAAATCCAATACACCCAGTTAATATTTCACCAGATACAAAGAAAAATAAACTAAAAAGGCTATCATGAATTCAATGCCAAGGGTTTTAATAGATAAAGTTCAGTTTGGGGTCTTGCCCTGTTCATCTCAAATGCAAGTGCCTACAATAATCAAAGGTAATGTTGCACCATGAGCTAACTTCTTAAAGCTTTTTAAAATTAACATGAAATCAAAAATACAAACAAATAAATGACCATAATCAATTGCTTGACCATCAAGTGTTAACTTAAATTTCTTGCACTGTGGAAGGCATTTAAGAATGAGATCCATATATTTTACAGCCCAATGCTGGTGTGTGTTTACTTAGAAGAAGAGAAGAAGAGTTTGGATTTGATATCCCGCCTTTCACTCCCCTTCAGGAGTCTCAAAGCGGCTAACAATCTCCTTTCCCTTCCTCCCCCACAACAAACACTCTGTGAGGTGAGTGGGGCTGAGAGACTTCAAAGAAGTGTGACTGGCCCAAGGTCACCCAGCAGCTGCATGTGGAGGAGCGGAGACGCGAACCCGGTTCCCCAGATTACGTGACTACCGCTCTTAACCACTACACCACAGTGGCTCTCTTACAACTGTGTTTATTCATTTTCTGGTCAAGTCAGAAAACTGGGGCTGCCCCTAATTCTAAATTACCCATCCCAGTGCCTGCATGACACCAGAACTAAATCTGGGGCCGTCCCAAACTCTAAATTCTGTAGCCAGTGCTCTTGGAATTAATTGCACCACAGATGCTAATTGGTGCAATTGTTATACTGTTGGTTACCCATGAAAATCACTTTAACATACTATATTATATTGGGGGATTTTAAGCAGGTTAAGGAATTAACCACGCAACTGACATCATGTCAAAGGATCATTTGTAAGGAGGCGAAAATGACAGCAATGTGGTAGGCAAGTGGGACTTCTCACATTATTTTGTTCAGTGATTGGTAGAAGAGCTGACAGCTGAATTGTCATCTCTGCAACTCACATCAGGAAGAGAAAGCCTACAGGCTTGTCAAAGATACCAGGAGCAGACAGCCTTAAATGATCACACTATTTGCTCACAACCGGTTGGAATGTTACCAACTATCAGGCCTTCTATTTAGGAGGCAGGATGCTCCGTAAGGAGAGTAGCCCGCTAAAACTTCTAGAATTCACATTTCAAGGGGCCAAGCCCTGACAGACTGTAGACTCAGCACTGGTGGCGCAATTACAGTTGAGTCAAAACAATGATGAAGGCTCTAAAACCCCTGTAAAAGGGGGAAAGTATCTCATCTTGAAATACTTCTTTATTCTGTCTCCTGGCCCAGCACTACCTTCGCTGCAAGAGATAACATTTGCAAGCCCCAATATATAGAAAAACATTTACACTTGCAGCAACCACAAAGCCCCTAGCCTCCTCAATCACTGAACATTATTGTAGCCTACAGCAGGGACAGCCAATATGGTGTCCGCATTCCAGCTATTATTGGACTATATCTCCCATCACCGCCACTAGCAGTGCTGGCTGGGGCTAATGGAGTCCAACATATGGACAGCACCACATTGGTTATCCCTGAACTACAGTCAAGTGGCTTTTCCTTTTCTTATTCCCTTTCAAGACTTACAATAGCAGAAGTATAGGACTCTATTTTTGAACATACACAAGGGCAGGCATGAACAGCCATGCACACCTTGGAAGGGAGAGATATCTCCAAAGCAAGGGTGAAGTCTCAAAGATAAGTCTACCCTAACTGAAAAATATCAGGGGGAAGTAACAGACATAAGAGCACAATTAGTATCACCTGCAGTGTCTGCAAATCAAGCTGCCATTATTTATCTGTTTGTTTCATGAAATTTATACGTATACCCCTTGATATTGCGTGTGTGTGTGTGTGTGTATAGCCTCAAAGCAGATAAAACAACAAAATCAAGAAGAATTCACAACCATACTTTCAAACATGCAAAAGCTAAAATACTAAAACAGATTAAAATAACCTAAACTTTGTAAACATCCAGGTAGGCTTGTCTAAAGAAGAATGTTTTTAGCAGGCACCGAAAAGGGCATACAGGAACAAAAAGCTAGCAATCCTAGACAATGCAACATAATTGTTTTGTGGGGACTCTGAAGCACACTTGTGTCACATTGTCCACAAGGTAGAGTATATTTTTAAAGGGTCTATACAAGTGAGATATGCTTAATGAACATTATTTAAAATGCTGGCATCTTTTACCAAGACAGATTAGATACCTAATACTTATTTGTGTTGCTACGGTCCTAAAGTTGTTGGGATTATATTTTTTTTATTAAAACCCAAAAAAAAACGGAATTCTAGATGAATTTCAAAACCAGTTTCTATTTTTACTTCATTTGTTAGAGCAATGAATCTCAGGTTTCTTTTGAAAGACTATAGTTGGGTCTACTAGGATTTCACCACTGTGAAGAAAAGAATGTAACCCTGGATGGTATTCATTTCCTTTTATTGTAGGGTTCCCAAAAAGCCCTGAACCAAACAAACAGAGAAGCAAACCACATTCAGCTTCTCCTACTGATTAAAAAAACTGAGCATCTAAAGAAGTGAAACCCATCTGCCAAGTTCACCCACATATGAAGAATTTTTGTCTGAGCCTACAAGTTACATTGTATAATCGCGGTGTTTTTCCAAGTGGCCTCTGTTGGCGTCCAGAGGGTCACCGCATGCTTTTGCTCATAATTTCCCAGGGTTTTCTAGCCAACCAAAATAAAGCAAAGACTGCAAGCTTTGACAGACAATGTTTGGGTGCCTCTTCAATAAGGCACACATTCCACAATCCACTTATACCACAGGAGTCACATTGATTTGTGTAGTATAGATTACTATAGTATAAACATATGGATTGTAGTCTTCAAGCCTTCAAAACAAAAACAAACAAAAAAAGCATGAGTTTTCGAAAGTTTGGGGTTGTGAAGTTCTCCAAGGGACATTCTGGATGCAAGTTCCTACCTTCTTCCATGTCTTGTGTGAAAAATGGCTGCAGGACTGACTATAGTAGAAGTTCTCCATCCCATTCTCTCTGTGCAGCCCACATAGATTAAGTATTCTAAGAATATATTTATTCTAGCTGAATATAAATCTGGACCTGCACACCATGCACACCAGGTAAATTAAAAAATTAATGCATGCAATCATCATATCTGATGCATAGTTCAGTATTATGCTCAAGTAGAAAATGTATCACAAGAACCATTACTTAAACTCCACCAACAGCATGTAAATTCATAGTTTTAAGGACTCTGAGGACAGTGGTCTCATAGCATAAATGATTGTACATCTTGCCCCCTTCTGCTTGTGCCTGCACAGCCATTTCTGAAGGATCTGACAGATAAATCCTGAATCACTATGCTGTGAAATGATCAGGATGAAAAGATAAGGAGGCCTTTTCTTAAGTTTTCTCATTTTTCACTCATGTCAGTGGCTCTATCTAAACACAAATACATTTGCTTTTGAGGAAAACATAATTTGTCTTGATATTACAGGGGGGGATCCTTACCTGTGAAAGCATTTGTGGCCTGAAAGCCAGCTTCCTGCATACTGCTCTCCCAGAAAAGTTTGTGATTCCAGTCTTAACCTGTACTTTCCAGAGACAGCTTCCAGAGTTGAAGCTATCAAGTCACTTCCATCTTTGCTTGTCAGTGTCCATTTCTTCCCCGCAAGCTGGCATTTGGCATCATCAAATTCCCACCTGTTCCCAGGTCCCTTGAGCCCTTCAGTAAAAAGGATGTGCGTCAAATTCAAATGGTAAGTGCAGATCACATGCCTCAACCGTCCTGCCAGAGAATTTTGGCCACTGTGTCCAAGTAAACGAAAGCAGTCATTCCACACATTGTTGTTTTTTTAATTCTCTTTCAAACTTTAGTTCTAGTCCTCTGCTCAGAAAACATCACTGGGTTTGCTTGCTTACTTTCCTTAGGATTCAGCCAGATGTGGTCTTCATTTGTCTTCTGTGTTCTCTTTGAGCTTCACCTCCCCCTCAGGCAAGCTGAGAAATTAAAAAGGAAAAAGATGTTTCCTGATGACTTACAGCAAGATTCACAACATTCAGGGAATAAGACCATGTGCGTCTGTGCACACGCAAACACCCCATTTAGTAGGGAGTGATTGCCCACATAAAAGTAGATCCTTAGACGGAAAATACTGCAATTTTGCTGAAATGCAAAATGTGACCACACAACTCTTTGAAATGCAAAGAGAAGCAGTGCTGAAGATGTCAATATGCATCTCTGAACATGATACGATTTACATTTCAAAAGCCATATTTAGTAAGGATCGGGGAGAGAAGTACAATAACAAAACTGGAGTTAAAAGGGAAAAGTAAAAACACTCAAGGCCCTCAAGCCTATTCTATAAATTAATCAGGTCTCACCATTACCATTTTCTAAAACTCTCTTCCCAAATATGACACTATGTACCACCTATTTTTGCCCTTTTGAGGTAAAACCTCAGAGAAAGCACATATAGCAGGCTAGGAACAACTTTTGTTTTTCTTAAAACCCAAGTTGCTGAAATTATTGTTCAGCAAAAAAATTACCTTGCATTTGTGTTGGTTTTTAAAACGTTATATTTTAACCGGGGGCTGTGTCCCTGCTCGCCATGCTCACCAACCCCTGCCATTCTCCCCCTTGCACACGGGTCACTCCCATTTCCATGTCTTCTCCTCTCTCCTGTGGTGCAGCCCCCACTGTGTGTGCACAAACAGGTATCCCCTCCCCCCCCTTTTCCTTTGAGTTTTAAAAGCAGCTAGTTATTTTGCCATTTAGGACTCAATGGTAGTCATCTCTTTATCTTGGAGAATGTAAGCAGGTTGCAATGGGGATCCAGCTGAGGTGGGCCCCAAACCAGTCTCCACCTTAATTCTGATACTCTAGTCAGAATAACAGTGTTGCTTCTGCTGTTTTCCTTTTTTCTTCCACCTACTGTAGGTCTGTGATGAGTGTCTGCTTTGCCTTTTCTGGAATATGTGCTTTGTTTTCAGTTTAGCCAGGGGAAACTGATTCCCGCCCCCCCCGCCCCCCGCCTTCAAAATATTACTGTATTAGAAAACCATTCTCTAATGTTTACATTTTCAAGAGGAAAGCATGATTCCCATAAAGCAATCTCTGTCCCTCCCTCATTCTCTCTGCTCACAATTTGAGTCTGAAGCTAGGGATAGTCTATTTCCAGAAAGGGAAAAATACTTAAGGACAAGAGGCCTTCCTATGTCAGAAGACAAGCTGCACAGGCCTCTTTTCCAGAAGCCACCAATTGCGTTCTGTCTCGTATTACATAGTGGCAGAGAAGCACCCTTGAATGTGGGCTGGATCCACCCACTTTTGCTGTTGAATTAAAAGGCTGATGACGGTGACACAGCTTCAGAGCTCATGGTCTAAAGGTTTTTATGACCCGGTCAGATTCAGTTGTGTTTTTTTAAGTGGCATTCCAGGGTGTTGCTGGCTGAGTGTTATTTATTTCCCTTTCATTATTTGTAAAACCAAAGTCTGATTTCAACTCTTGATTCCTGGAATGTCCCAAAGCATCTTTGGCAGGACTTCTGCAAATCAGTACGTTCCACACACCAGTTACAACAGCAAGTGAATTTGCTATTTGAAGGAGGCATCTTATTTTAACCAGGTAGAAAAATATTGTGTTATGAGTCCTGGGAAAGTGTGACATCCTTACAATAGGTGTACTACTCTGAGAGAACATGTGCAGACTGTGCGTAACAAATAAGAAACATGTTTAAATGCATTGTGCAGAAAACTGCAAATACCTTCCCCCAAGGCCCTATACTTTAACTCCATTGTTTGCTCACCCCCAGTCTGAAAGGGCTATCATGTTTACAAAGAACCGTCACCAGCCTGGTGTACACATGTGGTAGATCTGGTGCTGGCTGAGGAGATATGGAATCCCAACAACATCTGGGGCAACAGATGTTCCCCATCTCAGGCTTAGGGGCAACCATATCTCTAATAGTAAAGAATGTGAAGAAACTGGAAGCAGAAAGCAGGAGCTTCAAACACAGCAGGCATTGCTCTGTCAACTAGGTATTATCACCTCTTTGACTGGCAAGCAGTATATGAAGCCCCTGGACTGACTATATGTGATATAAATATGAGGAACCTGTCTTTGTGTTATTTCCTGGTCAGTATAGCAGACAGGATCCTACTTCCTGCATTTCCCCACTTTATAGCTTCTGGACTCACAGACGTCCATGAAGGCACAGGTCAACTCTGTATCCAGGGTGGCTGTTTACCAGTTCCATCTGGTACACCAGCTGAGATCCTGCCTTCCTGCCCACTGTCTCACTAGAATGGTACATCATCTGGTTATCTGCCATTTGGATTACTGCAATGCGCTTTACATGGGACTACTTTTGAAAGTGACTCGGAAACAAGTAATCCAGAATATGGCTGCTAGACTGGTGACTGGGAGCAGCCGCTGGGACCATACAGTGGTACCTCAGGTTAATAACTTAATTCATTCCGGAGGTCCATTCTTAACCTGAAACTGTTCTTAACCTGAGGTACCACTTTAACTAATGGGGCCTCCCGCTGCTGCCACACCGCCGCTGTGCGGTTTCTATTCTCATCCTGAAGCAAAGTTCTTAACCCGAGGTACTATTTCTGGGTTAGCAGAGTCTGTAACCTGAAGCATCTGTAACCTGAAGCGTCTGTAACCCAAGGTACCACTGTATAACACTGGTCCTAGAAGATCTGTTTTGGCTCCCTGTACATTTCTGAACACAAGTCTAAGTGTTTGTGTTGACCTTTAAAGCTCTAAATGGCTTCGGCACTGTATACCTGCAGGAGCTTCTCCATCCCCATCATTCAGCCCGGACACTGAGGTCCAGCGCTGAGGGCCTTCTGGCGGTTCCCTCATTGTGAGAAATGAAGTTACAGGAAACCAGGCAGAGGGCCTTCTCAGTAACTACACCCACCTATGGAATGCCCTCCCATCAGATGTCAGAGTTGAACAATTATAAGACCTTTCATAGACACCTGAAAGCAGCCCTGTTTCAAGAAGCTTTCAATGTTTTGTTTTGTCCCTTTATATTTTGCTGGAAGCCGCCCAGAGTGGCAGGGGCAACCCCGTCAGGTATAATAATAATTATATTCTCTGGGCCTAAAATCAGGTGTGGCTGGCCACCTACAGACCTACTGAAATAGGCATTCTTTTCTACCTGCATATTCAGGTCAAGACATCACAGCAACAATACTTTAGAGGGCTTTGAGGCTTTATCACACCATGTGGTTCCTGGTTCTAGCCACAGAATACTGACACAGAGAAGTAAGCTGGCTTTTTATGTCAGTTCAACACCAAATTAGTTCGATAGAATACTGCAAGCACTGATGAAGTCAACAAAATCATAGCTTTCCTAAAGTCTGCCACTCCAGAAGATATTTTTACCATCTGAGCACAGTTGAGCTCTTGCAAAAAAATAGAACTCATTTATAAAATGCTTAATCATTCACAGAACAGCTTAATGAGCAGACCATGACTGCAAATGTATTGAGGAAATGCTCATAGAAATTCACATCTTCCTGGAAGGTTAGATCAGCTAGTGCTGCAAAAGTCCATCTGCTGTGGCCAGCAGCTGTTCAGGAGCCAAAAGAACCTAGGGAGAAAGCCCCTACACTGTCATATGCATTACTGGGCAAAGTGAGTTCTGGTTTGCTCCTGCAAATCAAACCATGCTGCAAGAATTAATTTGATTTATTTACACTGTCCCAGTAGTCAACATCTTCCGTCTGGGCGCTAAATAAAGAAGTGCAAATGTAGAACATTATCCAGACAAGCAAACAGAGTTGAAAGAACTGTAGACGCAATCGGCTGCAGGGTGTTCCTGGCACCAAGGCTCACAGAACTGAGACAGACAATGCTTTTTTTTACAATTTGGAATTGGCAATCTCCAAAACAAGACTGATATGTGCAAGACTCTTCCACTGAAGAGAATGGAAAATGCATTCAATCATTGTCACAGGCAGTCACCTACTGCATTAATCTTTGTTATATAACAGAAATTATATGTGTACTTTCTATCTATAAACATGTGTATGTATTTCCTCCCCAACTGTACAATCCGATGCATGTTGATTCAGAAATAAATCCTACTAAGTACAAAAGGACTTCAACTGAGATTTTCTTTAACCAACTAAGCCTGCATCCTTCTATAATATCCTTCACAAAAACACACTTGCCCAAAGAAATTAACCTGGAAAGTGCTCCACCAGGGGGGAAAAATCCTTCCATGATAATGATGCTTTTAAAAAGTAAGCTCTGAAGCAAGCATGAGTAAACTGAATTCAGTTTCTAGGTAGCCTGAAGGCTCAGACAAAGGTATACTTCTTCCATTTTTACTTAGTTGTATAATAAAATCCACAAAAATGCACTGAACACTCCATAATGCCAAAAAAATCACCATATTTAGAGCTGAAGGAAACTTTCAGTCACAGGAAAAATAATAACTCCCAATATGAAAGCTTTAACAGCCTAATGAAGAAAGCAGTAATTCAGCTGCAATTTTTCTAGATAACAGTCAAGAAATATACTCTAGCCTGAAACTTTTCCAAAATTCACTTTGTTTCATAACATCTTAGCATGGAGACTAAATATCTTTCCTAACACAAAGAAGACTATGGACATATGATTCTATCCCACATGAATACAATTTGCTATTAATAATAATACCCCACCATGTGTAATTTACCGTATTTATACACTCTAGAATAGTTAGCTTTGGGGCTAAGTATAAAAAAAGGAAAGGACCCAGAACACTTACAATTTTAGCAACTAGAGAGATGTGGTGTATAGTCATATACAATTTGACCCATATGCTTATGCCAAATAAACTTTATGGGGTTGTCAAGATCTGAAGGTAAGAGAGGCAGGTTTTTGTGTGTGGAATAAATGGGTCTATTGTGGGATTTAGATGTTAGATCAGCTGATAAGTTCAGATGAAGACTTGTTGTCGTTTTCCATATTGTGGTTTAAATATCATTTACCAGTGAGTGCAGAATGGCAACATCTGCAAATACAACACATGTTGGAGTCTGTTTATGCACTGTCTGCATTGAGTGCTTTGGCATTTCCTAAATTATTGGAGGGAATAAATTAATCTTCTTGGAAAGCTAAATCCACAACTGCTGCCTATAAAGGCCTATGGGACTTTTGGAAAGTTGATGTTCAACAACTTAAAAGAGTTGTAGAACAGGGAATTAGAATGCGCCATACAACCTAAACAATGGAAAATTGATTTAGAATCTATAAGGAATGTTTTATATTTGAAACTTATCCTACAAAAAATGTTCTTTGGGGTATATTGGACTCGATAACATTTGTACAGGAAGGTAGTGTCAAATACACATTTACGCTGGAGATATAATGCTTGAAAGGCCTTGTTGAGAAATAAGATGTGGGCATGTCCGGTGATATAGTATTTTTGATCTGAAGTTGTTATCTGTATAAATTAAATACATTTGCAGATGTTCATGTACTTTTACAGTATATTCCCTGTTCTACAGTATATTCCTGTATCATGGGGGTTAAAACAAAAGGGGTGTTGCAACCCTTATGGTTGCCAAGAGACTTATACTTCAAGCCTGAAAAGGGTAAATACTCACCGTCCATTTTGCAATGGTCTGCAGACCTCACTGCCCTGGCTACATTTGTATCTTTAAACACCAATTTCATGTAGGTACCTATTTGGACACCTGGATGGCTTATATTGACCTTTATTCTTTAATTTTAGAGGAAAGTAATAATGGCTATGGTATTCACAATATGAGCCAACAGTGTGTACAGCTATTGCGTGTCTTTTTCTGTCCTTTAAAAAAAAACTATGTTTTTTCTGCTTTGTTAAATTTGACACTTAAAAAAGAAAAAAGAAAACCATGCACTTACCAGTGTAAAATGTGCTTACTATCTTTTCGTTGTCACGAAAGTATGCCCTGCGTTTGCATATCCCTTTAAGGTATCTGAATTCTCTTAGGCTCCATCATGTTCAAGCATGGAGGTCATGTCTCCCCTCCATCAACCAAGTCTGAATACACAACCCAAAGTCTGCTATCTAGCAAAGAAGTTACATAATTTTGGCAGTAGTGAACGCTTTGACAGCCCCATCTCCCAACTTCCCAAAGGTGTTATGTTCATTTTCTTGAAGTATGTTCTATAATTGGCTGGGCTTAGCAACCTGTCATTCAAAGCCACCTGGGCGCAAAAGGCAATATAGATATGGTAGTTGTAGCCCTTTGTCTCTCACCCTACAACCAACTCCAGGGGCTACTACCAACATCAGAGGTAACTACAAGTTTTGCAATGACAGTTTGGTATAGTGTTTTACTTTCCTTTAGATTGCACCTATGCACTGACTTTCTCACTTCCCTAAATAAACTGGTTAATCTGATTTCTGGACTCAACTTGTTTCTGAACACTATTGTCATTTCCCCCCTGCCCTGCAATTGCTTAGAGTAAGACCACCTGGGTTATGCTACTCCTTTAATGTGCATTACTGTACATCAAATGTACTGCTTTAATGGTTGTCAATGGAACAAGGTGTTGCTATCCATCTTCCACAGAGGTTAAGGTTGGGCAAGACAGATTTGATCAAACATCAATTGGTGGCATCAACATTAAAAACCAACACTCTTTTCCATAAACACTTTCCCCTATTATTTTTACTAAAGAATGCCCAACAGGCTTTGACTGATAATAAATTAAAAGCTATTTAGGAGGTACTGACAGCAAGTCAGTACTGTAGTACCAAGCAACCTTAGAACCTTTCCAGAAACATTTGTAATACAACTGTTTAGGGAAGTTTTTAATGACTGGTGTTTTAATGTATTTTCAATCTTTCGTTGGAAGCCGCTCAGAATGACTGGGGAAACCCAGCTAGATGGGGCATATAAATAAATTATTATTATTATTATTATTATTATTATTATTATTATTGCAATTATTTTGTTATTGTTGTTGAAGGATCCCCAGGGGAAGAAAGCTCAGAGCCAGGGGATATGTGGCGGAATGATGATGAGTGGTCAGATGGAGAAGGAGGAGCAGACTAGAAGGAGGAAGTGTTCAAAGCTTAAAGGGCAACAGGGTTTAGTGAGCAGGAAGAGGCTGTGGCAGAGAGCAGTCCAGAATCAAAGGCAGAAGCAAAGGCTGGAGAGGAGGGGGGCTAAGAGGCAGAGATGAGGCAGGATCTTCTTGCTGTGACCAGCTCCCCTCCCAGGTCTCCCAGAACCCACAGAAGATCTTCAGTCCTCGCAACTGCCTCATTGAAGCAACACCTACTGGGAAGAGTTGCTGTGCTCACTAGGCTTGAGCTGTTTTGTTTCTTTGAATAAAGAGTTAATTTTATTGATACTTTGTGAGTTATTACTGACCTGTTCCTGACTCCCACTTTGACAGAGCAACAGGAAGAGTGTGGAATAGCCAACATGGATTTCTACTGCCAATGGTCAGTTATTCCGATCCAAAACAATCCTCTTCCCCTTTGCTTTTCACCATTTTATTACTTTTTAAGGTATCTGTTTTATTAGTTGCTATTAATAAATTCATTTACTATTCATTATACACCTTTAGGCGCCAGGCAAAAATGTTCCTTTTTAACCAGGCCTTTGTTGGCCTGATCAACATCCCATACCCTTTTAAAATGTGGCTCTTTTGGGGGGAGGGGTATTATTGGGTTATTGCTTTTATTTTTATTTTATATACTGTGATCTTTTTATGTGAACCACCCTGAGGCCTCCAGGTATAGGGTGGTATATAAATTCAATAAATAAATAAAATTAAAAAACAGTCATCAGAAAAATGAAATAATTATTTATTAAAATGGTGTATTTGCTCACTTTCCAGGGTTCAAGGTGGTATGTGAATAAATAAAATAAATTTAACAACCAAAGGGAAATAGGAAAATGCTGCCACCTAGCACAAACAAATCTAGCCAACTAGCTAAGCAAAAGACCTAACACTCCTTCTGAAAAGTCAAAAGGGGAAATCAATGATTCTAGAGGAAAGTTCATTTAACAGCCTCTGGTCAATGGGTGTAACTTGCTGCTCCTTGCCATGAAAGTCCTCAGTTCCACTGAGCTGAAACTCAGAGCTGGATCTAAGTAGTGAGAGATATGAATGAAAGTGTTAAATCTCTTTCCAGTTTTATTTTTCAGAACACTAAGTAATCTCTAGTTAGAAGAAACTGCGAAGAAAACTTCCATTTCTTTTTTTTAATGATTTTTTAATGTTATGTGATTTTTTTATAAGAAATCTTCCATTTCTGAATGAAAGATAAAACCAATATTTTCCATGCCTGTTTGCATTGATATTTCATATACCTACATCAAACAGTACTGGTTAATATTCATCATGGATTATAATGTTTTTGGTTGGCTGCTGCACAACCAGAGAGGTAGTATATTTATAATTTTAGACCTGTCATTTGCAAGTTTAATACTGCTGAAGATTTACACTTGGATTGTAATTGTGTTAATCCCAGTTTTGCAATGGTGGAAGGACATATTTATCAATTAGATATTTGAATTAGACCAAGATAACTGAAAATATAAAGGCATGTCTCTCAAGACTTTGGGGGATGGGTTAGGGCATGGGATAGCAGTGTTTACTTGAAACCTTTGATAGGCTCTTCTCTTTGCTGCACATTTAGAATAGTGGCACAGAGGACCAACACCATCTCCTCTTCACTTCTGTTTCAAGTACATTCCTTGATATGCTCTTTTACCTTTTCATGGGGAAGCTGCCATTAAGCAAATGCAGCAATCGTGTTTTGCTTATTAATTTGTTGATTCCAGTCAAGAGGAAGGGAAACAAAGCATTTGTAGCAGCTAGAGCACTAGGCATATAATGGAAGCTATCACACCGCACCTTAAGTCCCGTATCTTTATCAAAGAAAACAAAAACCAACATCGTAGCATTATTTCATGGAATTTCACAAGTTCCTTGGGTCATAAAACCTCAAATTATATCTGGTATACAACAATGAAAGGTTCTTTTTTGCACTTATCTATGTGTATCCAAATATGCATAGGCATATATTATTGTAATTAAAAATGAACTGCCCCCTACCTGAATCAAGAGTGGCCGGAAGATGAGTTCTATTGAAAATTCCAGTTTGAATAACTGACTTTAAAATCCTTTGCTTTTATGTGACTATTTCAAATCCTTTTCTGCATGTGACCTCTCTCTGTCGCTGGTTTTGAGAAGTGCCTTGAGGGGAAACTCCTCGGCTTTTTAGTTCTGCTTATGTTCCCTGGCTAGCTACTAAATCCCAAACTGCTGCTCATAAATACACAATTTTTTTTCAACACAGAAAAAGAAGGCAATGTGCCAGATTTCTGAACATTTATAATCAGTCATTATTTTAGCTTGGTAACCACATATATTCAGAGCATGAGACTTTATTGCCACCTTCCTGCATGCCATGTTATTCTTTTAATATGCACTCGCTTCGGGCCTGCGTTCCATTGAGTTCTATGGGACAAGCATGTAAAACTATATAATTGGATGCTTTATTATTGCTTATTTCACATACAGTGGTAACTTGGGTTAAGTACTTAATTCGTTCTGGAGGTCTGTTCTTAACCTGAAACTGTTCTTAACCGGAAGCACCACTTTAGCTAATGGGGCCTCCTGCTGCTGCCACGCCGCCAGAGCACAATTTCTGTTCTCATCCTGAAGCAAAGTTCTTAACCTGAGGTACTATTTCTGAGTTGGCGGAGTCTGTAACCTGAAGCGTATGTAACCTGAAGGAATGTACTTGAAACAGAAGTGAAGAGGAGATGGTGTTGGTCCTCTGTGCCACTATTCTAAATGTGCAGCAAAGAGAAGAGCCTATCAAAGGTTTCTGTTACTAAGTACACAAATGACAAGCATTTTATTTCTCATTTGGGTGTAAAATACTGAGGTCTATTCTTTGAAAGAAAATATTTCAAACTGTACATACCTCTTAAATATCTCCACCTCCTGGGCAAACACAAGGATACTATCAAAATACTGCACAAGACAAACTATAAGGTCCTTTAGAATTTCTCTTTTGACTAAGAGAAATTTATTATTTTATCAAAAATATAATCTAAAAGGCTCTGTTCCCCATGCTCCATGAGGGCTGACTCTGTTTAGCTCAGAAAGAAAATGCAGAAAGGTGCCAAACGCTGGGGGGGGGGGTGGAGAGGAAAGATTACTTCAGGTACACAAGCTAAAATGTCACTGAATAACTGGGAAGAGGCCAGGACTGAAAATGGTTGCTAAGAGTGCCTTTGAAGAAGAACTGTTTGAATTATCTTTTGAGCATCTGAAGGTCTCCTTCCTTCCCTCTTCACCTCAACCAAAATAATAATTTGTAAATACTTATGGACAGTGCTTTTCTAGAAAAAGAGGTTCTGGAACTCACCATGACTGCCTTCCTTGTTCTCTTATAACAGCAATGGCACCCAACTGAGAGGTGTCGGAACTGAGTTCCGGTGAGTTCCTGCTTAAGTAGGCACAAAACACATTTCTTTACTTCAGAAGGCACAATTTTATGTATTATAGTTTCTAGCTGCTTGGACAGAACCTATGATGGATATGGATGGGAACACACTCATTTTTAAAAAAATGTTTCCGAACAGAATCTTGCCATCTTCAAAGATATAAATTCTATACTGTAACTTATCATGGGGTTATGTAAGAGAGACGTGATGATGACACAGGAATATAAGATATGTTTGCTAGATTCTTAATAGACATGCACACAGAATTATTTTATAAAACTTTCCAAGTTGAGAAATGCAAAAAATAATAAAAATAAATTAAAAGTTCCAGTCATAGGTTTTCACCATTTGTTGCTTTCAAACTGTAATTTAGTATCCTAGATCTATTGTTTCCTGTCCCTTGTCCATCAAAGAGGGTTAATAGTAGAACCTTTATCTAGAAAAATTGTCATACTAAGTCTTTCAGATATGATTTGTCTACACCCAAATTTATTGCAGACCAGAGCCAAGTCCACTTTCGTTGAGCCTTCACATAGATATATCACACCAGCTATGCTGAAGCCCTCTTGGAACTGCTTCATCAATCCAAGTTGCATTTCTGCATGAGTGAGAATGTTGGGGGGGGCTGTGATTTCTCCAATGAGTTTAGAATAATGAACAAACTATTTCACAAAGGACTCTCTCACATACACCACTGAGATAGGTGAAGAAAACCCTTCTTTAAAAACTAGAAGACAAACCTTTTGCTGTAGAGCAACACATATTGCATAAACATGGAGGTGTATTTTAATTTAGCGGCAGCTGAACAAGGAGAAGATCAGATTAAAAGTCAGAGCGAGCTCTGCAAAACAACACCATACATGTTTGGGCTACAGTAAGTAGACATGCTGGTCCAGAAGGTTAATCAGATCTAGATAACAAAGAGAACTTGCTCCCTAAACATTGCTAAGCAAGACTGACAACTGTTGTCATCACTACTGATGAACATCAGTAGGTCTTACAGAAAAAGATAACATATATGTACCAGAAACTATTTGAAGTGAAGGATGAGGACCAAATTTACCCCAAATTAGTTCTCTGCCTACCCTCCATCCCCTACAGTTAGTCTAAAATAAAATATCTATATTTTTTATGTCAAACTAATTTTAGACAGAAACACATAAAACAGTTTTCAACACAAGCAGAAAATATTTAAATAAGCATTTGTCCTAACATGGTGCAGCTGCACAGTGATGACTATGCATCATTCTGTCTCTATCCCTTATTCATGCTGCTAGATAAGTATCTGAAAATCTACAAAAAGGGCAGATCTGCCATCCTGGAGCTAAACTAAAAAACAACCGCAAAAGAAACAGGATCCAAAAAGCTATGACGCTAGTTCTGTGAGCCCAGGGGGACTTTAGACTTGTTTTTCTCTAATAGCAGCCACCCCCGCCATCACCATGCCACATGGCAAACTGTATTTTGAAGCTGAGAGGAGTTTCAAAAGTAGTTTGTGATAAGTCACAAGGCTCAGTTTTTCAGACTTAAAAAAAAAATGCATAGGTTAACAGGAGCCCAAGTAGTCCTTTGCATCAAGATACCTTCACCTAGGAGAGAAAGAAGCTGAACATTTCCCCAGAATCTGTACCAATAACGGCCTCTCTGCTCCACTCTTGGTATGAAATAACCAGCCATTTCTAATTTTCACTCCATCTTCCCTCAAGATGGCATTTCTATTTGAATGTATATGGCATTCAAACCACATTTTGAAGACCTGTGGAAGTCAGTGTCCCTGCCACTATCCCATACTGTGAGGACACAATAAAATAAATTTAAGTAACAAAACGAATATTTCATAAATGAGTAACAAAACATATATGGTTTTAACAAATAATGATATGAAAGCGGGTTTGATAATTAACAATGACTTAGCATCCCTGTTAAAAGGCACAAGAGACTTGCTGCAAGGAGGTGGGATACAGTGCTTTTAATCTCTGTCAGTGTAATGGAGAAAGGCTAATATATATCTTGGAGTCATGTTGACTAATCATGCAGAAAGGTAGGAGACATACACCAACAAGCCTCAGTTGATATCATCATGCAGATCAAAGAAGCCTCTGAAGATTGCTAGTTTTATTTTTCTCTCCCAGGTGGACAATTCAGTTCCACCAGGGCCACCAACTTGGAGAGACAAAAAAACACTTTACTTGGCACTGAACACAGAAGACAGAGAATGATGACAAACACTTACCGTAATGTGCAAAGCCAGAAGAGCAGAAGGAGCAGACACCATCCCATTAATGGAAGCACAGTAAAAAGCTTGAAACAGAACTACCATCAACATTGGCAACTCATGATTAGAACACAGAGTCTCAAGAGCTGGAAGGGTTCATAAACGCAATCAGGCTCCATCATTTTTAAATGAAAAACAATGTGTTCCTTCTGTAAATTCAAAGTATTGTCTATTTCCTTTCCAGCTGAAATGACCTCCCCCACAGGCTTTGCACTTCAACTACAATTCACTATCAGGCAAAAAATAAATTTAAAATGGTACCGATATGTGAAAACCTGAGACAATCACAGTGATTTGCTCCGGGTGTGGGTGTGTGGAATACATGCACTTAAGGTAGAGAACAAGTTATGTAAAAAATCACACAAAAAACCCTATGTTTCTTTTATGAAAAGATAAATAAAATAATGACAAAAACACAGTGGAAGTCAAGCTTCAACAGCAAGGGAAATGGCAAACAAGAAACATGGTACCTTGACCTCCATATAAAACAAAGTGTACTGTACTATTTCCTCATCTGTTTACTAGCAACAGTAGACAAATGATGGTTTAAAAATAAGCATAAGAAGCAGGCCAGTCAAATCAACCACAGTTAAAGCCCTGCCATTCACACAGCCAAAAACATTTCTCAACAAGTCCCAGAGATTCACACCCTGGATTCTGTATGCTGGTGCCAATGTCTCTGTAATGCTGACATTACACTCACTCCATAGCATAGCTATTGACCTGCTTAGGACAATCCCAACAACTTAAGGTTTGGAATCGGCAAGTCTCAGAACCCTGGTCAGCAACTCATTTGTCTGGAGGGTCATGTTGAAAAAAGAAGTAAGGGTCAAAGGCCCTTTTTCATTTCTCGGTTCCTGCAGTGGCTTGTTAGTTAAATCTGTGTTCCTGCTGCTGTCCCTTTTTCTAAATCTCGTGCACTCCTAGATTGGTGATACTTCTTCAGCTTTGACTCAGGAGCTTTCGGTTGCTGATCCATATCAGCTATCTGCACCAATGCAGGCAGTTCTATTAGGCTGAGAGAGAAGGCAATGAACGTTTGGCTAGAGATCAGGGCAAATGCGCTGATCTCTGAGGCCCTGCTTCCGAACTAATGATTGTAAAACAACTTGTGAAGAATTCACGCAACTGATTTGTGTGTGATCAAGTCACTACACATGGACTTTTCAGGAGATTTTGGCACACTGGATAAGCACCATGCTGTCTGTCACCAAATATAATTTTGTCAGGCATTTGAAAATTGGGTTGTGATGAGTCACTATCTCAACACATGCCAAAATATTCACAAGTCTGTTTCACCAAACTAACATTTCCAGGAAACAGTAGGATTTAGACATGGAAATACAGAAATGAAGCCAGTTACTGGGAGGGTTTGCACTAAACCCCACCTCCAACTTGCTCTAGCAACTTTCTTCTGAGTAACCACTGGGAGAAGCCAGTTTTATTGCAGATTTTTGTAGAAGTTCCTTCTGAAGCTTTGTGTGTGGCAGTCGAACACTGCTCCTCTTTGCTTTTATTCTTCACAAGCTAACAGGTACCTAACTGAAAGTCTGGTTGCTATTTGTAGGTATAATAGGGGAAGCCAATTCTCACATGGCTCCCAGATCTTATAGGCATACATGATTCAAAAGGAAATAACTAAAACATAACTAAACTGAATGCTTTTCAAGTCCCTGAGGCCTGTTAGTTATTGTCATTCGGCAATTTATTGTTCGGCATTTCTAATGAAGGGGGTGGGTAACAAATATTATGTATTCTTGTGCACTTATTTACATTCTAAAATGCCCTGTGAGTTGTGCAAAGGATGGCATATAAATTATACGTAAATAAACAAATGTTGTCCATGACACAGGGGTGGGTCTCAAACCGCAGTCTTCAACAGCTAGTCTCCAGCAACTTACCACATGTGCCATGTAGAACAGGGACTACCGTTCCAGCCTGAAAGGACTCCTCCCATCTCTCCTAGCTTCATATCGTCAGTTAACTCCCTAAGCCAGTTGGCACACATTAGTTCCTGTAAAACCTTTGTTGCCAAGCCAAGTCATTAGTCTGAACGACTCATTGCTAAATTGTTATGCCTTGCCTTCCTTCCTGACCATCAGCTTAGTTTTGACTACACCTTCTGCCTCTGGCACTTTCGTGCTCACTGCTTGTAAAAGAACTAGGTTTTTCCCCACCAGTGGCTGTCCTGGTCTTCTTCTTTGGCGATAACTCATAGCTGAGTAAGATTGTCTTCCATGAACACAGTCTTAACAGTGAGTCTGTAAGTGACTGTGGAGGCCTCTTTAATGGAGGTGGGGGGATCTACATGCATTTTCTATAGACCTTTAAAAACTACCTGCATGGATCCAACAACAAAACATAAAATGAATGAAGTATTTAACATGCAAAATTTGGGGAACAGTGTTTCTTATCAGTTTGGAGGCATGGCTCCATCATTTGCAATAAAATGTAATAATGATGAGCATGTAAAATCTTTTTTCAAAATTACTGCCATGTTTATCAGGAGGATTGTAAGTTTAAATGCTTCTAATTTCAGTTTAAACAAAATACAAATAAGGGAATGCTTTTAATATGCACTAAAATTTCCATGCTTAAAAAACAACAGCAAAAAAAAGTATGTGTAATTTTTTATATATATAAAAAAGCACAACATCCACAACTTCAGGAACATTCTCCAAAGCAGAAAAGCAAACCTTCAAAGTCTCTAGAAGCAAATCAATACCCTCCATGAAATGGCAATGAACTCTCATCTTTACCAAGTAAACAAACAAATGATAAAAAAACCCTTTATACTCTCCTAAACTCTGCCAAAACTTACAAAACAGAGGCAGAAAGTGTACTTTAGTTTTCTTTCGATGGCCAAGAATTTCTATAACAAGTCATCCTTGGACACAGTTCCAAGAAAGTAATCTGGGAGCATGTCTGGCCGCTTTCAGATAATTTTGATTCGGCACATTCCATAAACAGAAGGCATGAGGAAACATGAAAACTTCACAATGCTGACAACATCAGTGAGTACTTTCAACTCTAAACTCATGCTTTGTCCTTCTAAATATCTCTGTGTTGAGGGAGAACCCCCCTTTCCTTTGTTGTCTTAATGGCGCATCACCTAGGTGATCACCTCAACATAGGAAGCTAGCCTGGCCTATACAGTGGTACCTCTAGTTACAAACTTAATTCATTCCGGAGGTCCGTTCTTAACCTGAAACTGTTCTTAACTAGAGGCGTGCTTTCGCTAATGGGGCCTCTTGCTGCCGCTGCACCGCAGGCACACCATTTCCATTCTCATCCTGGGGCAAAGTTCTCAACTCGAGGTAACTCTTCCAGGTTAGCAGAGTTTGTAACCTGAGGCATTTGTAACCTGAGGCGTTTGTAACTCGAGGTATTGTAACTCGAGGTAATACCACTGTTTTTTAACAGTTGCAGGATCTTACATATAGCCTACTTCCTCTCCGTCAAACTCTTAACAATATAAAGAATTGAAGAGCAGCCTAGGGATCAAGGAACTCTGTGGGCAGAGCTTACATGACCATAAATAAGCTTTTAAGTGAATTGTTCTGGTGAATCCACAATTCTGGTCCAGTTTCCATCTTCACGTGTTCAGGCAATTACTGACTGTAACAGCAACAACACTCCATAACATCCAGGCCAAACCCCCTTATTTAGACTAAATAATCCAGTTTCAACACACGTTATATGCTCCATTTTTCAACAAATAAAGGTAAGTGTCCATTACGTTAAATTAAACCAACTATCATCACCACCACCACTATTCTGGGCACTGACCTTCTAAATTTGCTGTAACCACAACTGTTAAGTGACAATCAATTCATTGTTCCATAGCTGCTTTCCTGAAATGAACATTTGATCAATGCAATTTCAGTCTTAGGATTCTCATGAAGTTAAACATAATAGTGAAATAAAGAAAGAAATATATAGCAGTAGGAAAACATTCTAGTTTGTTTTAGCTACAATTATTTAAAAGCATATTGTCTTCCAAATGTAATACCTGACTTCTATTCTTTTTTTCCCCCTTTTTGATTCATATAATATTTATTGGAATTTTACAAAAACATCAGTTTACAAAATACAAAAAAGAACATATGAAAAGAAGAAGAAAAAGAAAACCTGAAAAAAATACATAAAAAAGAAGAAATACAAATAAAAATACAATACAATCATCTCCCAGAAAGCCTTAATCTTTGGGCACGTCCACCAAAGGTGAAAGAATGTACCTTCATTTTCTTTACATTTCCAACATTTGTTATCAGGCAAATGATATATTTTTGCAAGCTTGACTGGTGTCATGTACCACCTATATATCATTTTCATAATATTCTCTCTTAAGGCATTACATGCCGTAAATTTCATACCGGTGGTCCACAACTGTTCCCAGTCAGCAAACATAATGTTATGACCAATATCTTGTGCCCATTTAATCATTGCAGATTTAACCGTTTCATCCTGCGTATTCCATTTTAACAGCAAGTTATGCATTCTTGAAAGTATCTTAGTTTTGGGATCTAACAGTTCTGTTTCCAATTTTGATTTTTCCACCTGGAAGCCAATTTTTTTGTCCAAATTATAGGCCTCTCTTATTTGATAATAATGTAGCCAGTCTCACACTTTATCTTTTAATTTCTCAAAACTCTGCAATTTCAATTTCTCTCCTTCTTGTTCCAAGATTTCCCAATATTTCGGCCATTTGGCCTCCATATTGAGCTTTTTCTGAGCCTTCGCTTCCATTGGTGACAACCACCTTGGGGTTTTATTTTCCAATAAGTCTTTGTATCTTATCCAGACATTGAACAATGCTTTCCTGACAATATGGTTTTTAAATGCTTTATGTGCTTTAACCTTTCGTACCACAAATATGCATGCCACCCAAAAACATTATTAAAACCTTCCAAATCCAAAATGTCTGTGTTCTCAAGAAGCAGCCAGTCTTTCAACCAGCAGAATGCTGCTGATTCATAGTAAAGTTTAAGGTCTGGCAGGGCAAATCCGCCTCTTTCCTTTGCATCAGTTAATATTTTAAATTTTATTCTGGGCTTCTTGCCCTGCCAGACAAATCTAGAAATGTCTCTCTGCCACTTCTTGAAACAGTCCATCTTGTCCAAAATTTGCAATGATTGA
Source organism: Podarcis raffonei (assembly GCF_027172205.1). NCBI lineage: Eukaryota > Metazoa > Chordata > Lepidosauria > Squamata > Lacertidae > Podarcis > Podarcis raffonei. The sequence goes on along the minus strand of NC_070608.1, from coordinate 50,463,974 downwards.
AACAGAAACAACATTTTTGGCAATGCACTCATCTTTATAGCTGCAATTCGACCCAACAAGGAAAGCTTCAAATTTGACCATATTTCTAAGTCTTTTTTCACTTCTGTCCAACATTTCTCATAGTTATCTTTAAATAAATTTAAGTTCTTAGCAGTCATATTAACCCCTTCTGAAACCTCTCTTTCTCAATCGGTGTTAAATTTTTCTCAAGAACTTTAGTTTTTGACTTGTTCAGCTTAAATCCTGCCACATGACCAAATTCTTGAATCAGTTCTAATACTCTTTTCGTACTAGATTCTGGCTCCTGTAACGTCAAAACTAGGTCATCTGCAAAAGCTTTCAATTTGTATTGTTTGGCTCCGACCTGGATACCTTTAACCAGACGGTCCCTTCTAATCATATTTAGCAAAACCTCCAGGACCGAAATAAAAAGTAATGGGGAAATTGGGCAGCCTTGTTGTGTACCTTTCTCTATCTTAAATTCCTCTGTCATCACATTACTGACTATTAGCTTAGCCTTTTGTTCTGAGTAAATTGCACTTATGCCATTTTCAAACCCTTGACCCACCCCCATCCCCTGGAGATTTTTCTTCATAAAATTCCAAGAAATATTATCAAAGGCTTTCTCTGCATCTATGAAAATTAAAACTGCTTTAGTATTAATATTCACTTGCAACTTCTCCAAAATGTTGATTATGTTCCTTGTGTTGTCAGACAAGTGCCTACCTGGGAGAAAGCCAGCTTGGTCCTTATGTATCTCTTCCACTAATACTTTTTTTAATCTATTAGCCAAAATATCAGCAAATATTTTGTAATCCACATTGAGCAGGGATATGGGGCGGTAGTTCTTAAGTTGTGTCTTTTCCGACTCAGTTTTCTGTATAAGTGTAATATAAGCTTCCTTCCACGACTCTGGCGCTTTTTTCCCTTCCAAAATGTCATTACAAACCTCCTTTAGTGGCTGAATTAACCAATCCTTCAAAGATCTATAATATTTTGAGGTTAAACCATCCGGCCCTGGAGATTTACCCAACTGCATATTCTGAATGGCACCTTCTACCTCCTGTTCTGTAATTTTATGGTTCAGCATTATCTTGTTTTCCTGAGAGATTTTTTGTAATCCATTTGTTTTTAAAAATTGGTCTTTCTGTGGCCCTTGTTTATATAACTGTTTAAAATACCTCTGGAAGCATTTTCTAATCTCCACTGGATTCTGAATGTTCTTTCCTTCCACTTCCAAATTAGTGATAGTATTGAGCTTTTGTCTTTTTTTCATTTGCCAAGCTAACGATTTTCCACATTTATTAGCCGATTCAAATGTCTTTTGTCTCATTTGTTTAATTTTCCATTCAATTTCCTGGTTCATCATCTTCATATATTGCACTTGATATAACTTTATGTCTCTCAGAATCTCTTGTGACTTTGGTTTTGCTCTTAGTTTCTTCTCACCCTCTTTTATTTTTCCCCAAATTTTATCTTTTTTCTCATTTTGGGCTCTCTTCTTTATTGCATTCTGTTGAATCAGAAACCCCCTCATAACTGCTTTGCTTGTGTCCCAGATTACTCTTTTTTCAATAGTGGTATTCAGATTTATCTCAAAATAGTCTCTCAAGGTTTTTTGGGCGTTCTTAACAGCCTCTTGATCTCTAAATAAGGTGTCATTCATCCTCCATCTGAAGGAACCAATTGGTGTTAGTTTCATCTCCATTTTCACAGCATTATGGTCGGAGCAAGTTTTTGGGCAAATTTCCACTTTTCGAGTCTTAGGTGCCAGTCCTCTAGTTATCCATATTTGGTCAATTCTAGTCCATGTCATTTTGGCTTCAGAAAAGAATGTTCCCTCTCTTCCTAAGGGGTTCTTAATTCTCCAAATATCAATCAAGTCCATATTGTCAGTCAGTTCAAAAAATGTTTTTGGTAGTCTGCCATCTTTAGTTACAATCTGTCTCTGCGACTTGTCCATATTTGTAGATACCACTCCATTCATATCTCCCATCATGATAATGTTGTAATCCATGTAGTCTAACAATGTCTCATGCAATTTCTTAAAAAATTCAGATTTCCCCTCATTTGGTGCATAAACTCCTACTATTAAAAATTTTTCTCCTTGTGATTGAATTTCGATTGCCACAAATCTTCCTTGATCATCTTTAAAAACAAATTTCGGTGATAGGCTCTCTTTGGCGTAAATTACAACTCCTCTCTTTTTGACCTTATCCGATGAAATAAACTCTTGACCCAATCTTTTATTAATCAATACTTTCCTGTGTAGCCTTATCACATGTGTTTCCTGTAAACAAATTAAGTCCAACTGTTCCTTTTTCAATAAATGAAAGACTTTCCTCCTCTTCTCCGGGGAGTTAAATCCATGAATGTTCCAACTTAGCAATTGCAGAGACATTGTGTAATTATTCTACTTTCCTCCAACTGCTCCCAATAATTCCTCTTGTTCTGATGGTGGTATCACTTTTGCTGGTTTGTCCAATCCCAAAGATGGTGGTGCTATGTCTAATACTCCTGGTTTTAGGGCTCCTAACTCTTCTAAAGCTTCTTTCTGCAGGTCTTCTTCGTGGTCTCTCAGAAATTTTTCTTTGTCTTCCACTGATCTTATTTTAAATTTTTTCCCTTTAAATGTAAAGGATAGGCCCTGGGGGAATTCCCACCTAAAAACAATTCTGTTTCTTCTCAGCAGGGCCACCAAATCTCCGTAGTTAGTTCTAAGATCCAGTAAATATTTCGGAATATCCTTAAAAATCTCCACTCTTGAATCGTTTATTTCCAAGCTTTTCTGGTAGTGCAGACTCAATATTTTATCTCTCTCTTCTTTCGTTCGGAGGGTGACCAAAGAGTCTCTCACCCTGTTCTTTCTCCCTCCTCTTCCAAGTCTGAAAGCACTCACTATCTTGAAGTCTTGATTAGCATCCAAATTCCAAAATTTTGCAAGGTAGTCACATAGGTTATCTTTTTCAAGTTCCGGTACCGCCCTGATCCTCAAATTAGTCTGTTTCTCCCTCAGTTCAATCATAGACAGAAGCGACTGATGGTCCCCGAGCTGTTTACGCATCAGTTTTATTTCTTCCTCTACTGCCACTGCTTTTTCTTTTGCTTCCTCAGCTGTCTTTCGATTAGAGGCAGATTCTTGCAACAATTTTTCAATAGATTCTGTATTGGAATTCACCTTCTGTCCCAAGCTGTTAATGCTAACAAGTATTCTTGTCAATTTTAGTTGTTTGTTCAGTAACTTGTTTACTTAGGCTTTCCAATTTTTCATAAATTTTGCTTAGTACCGAAGTGAATCCCTCTTCTGAGGCCATTCCTTTTAACCCAGCTTGTGCAGTATCTTCCCCCTGTGTCACAGGAGGGCCGGGAACAGATGGTCTACCCTGCTGGGATGCTGCACTAGGCTGCTGCACTCTAACCTTGCCGGATCTTGTTGTTTTTTCATTCATCACACTTTGTCTGAGTCAAGGTCAATCCCACGGTAAAAGCTATTCTTTTCAGCAGAACACTGTCACAATAGTTACTGCATTTCCTTTACTACTAAAATCATAATACTTAGGGAGAAATGCTTGTTAGGCATAGAGGGAAAGCTACCACAACTCAAAACTGGACTTTGCTTTTCTTCCTTCTTCTAGGAATTGACTCAAGCACAAGAGAAATATTCAGTGAAAAAAGGAAGAAATGACGACTTTATCAGAAGGCAGACTTATTAGGTAATTAAGTATCATTGAATTCAGTGGAATTTACTTTCAGCTAACTACCTTTAGGATTGGGCTGTAAAAACAAACTGAACAAGCTGAAAAAGTAACACTGGCAAGGTATTTATATTATTTATCAACACATCTATCCTATATTTCTTCCGTGAGAGAGGCTGAAGAGAGTTTATGCAGGAGCTTTTAGGAGGTATCCAATCTAAATGCTTAAACAGACTGCTTATGTTCAGCAGGATAGTAGCATTATGTTCCTTCAAATCATTCCTGGGATCTGCACTGTATGTCTAAGGAACATGCTTCTTAAAACTTGTTTATTTTCATCACACTTTTAAACAGTCTCATGAACAGACTACTGTATTTTTCGCTCTATAAGACGCACCAGACCGGAAGACGCACATAGTTTTTGGAGGAGGAAAACAAGAAAAAAAATATTCTGAATCTCAGAAGCCAGAACAGCAAGAGGGATCGCTGTGCAGTGAAAGCAGCAATCCCTCTTGCTGTTCTGGCTTCTGGGATAGCTGCGCAGCCTGCATTCGCGCCATAAGACGCACACACATTCCCCCTTACTTTTTAGGAGGGGAAAAGTGAGTCTTATAGAGCAAAAAATACGGTACTTAAAGCACTCATCTGAGCTCTTCCTTTTGTATGCTATGGAATAGCATTGTTCTAAATTCTTATTGTAATGTGTTGTTGTTTTTGAAATAGTGTGAACAATCATCTTGAGCATTTATCAGAAAAAGCAGCAGCAATGACAAACAGTAACAATCAAGACTTCAAGTACAAATTGCATCCACAAAAAAGTAAAAATTCAACTGCCACTAATATATAACATATATGGAGAAAACAACAGCTATTTCTCTCTGATATAAGCCATAATCTATGAAGATGGCAAACACATACTATGAAGTGTAATCAAATGATGTGTCTGAAAGCCTAATTTCATAATAGTGCACATTAAAACAGGGTCAACTTGCTAAATCGAAAACAATAAAAGGGATTATGACTGTCATTGAAGGGAGGGTGAACAGCAATTAAATATGTCCATTAATAGTGGTTGAATACACCTTTTGACCAGAGGCATCCATTTAAAGAAGCAATTAGATAATTATGATGAAGACCAAGCTTCATAAAAGCATTCTGTTTCTTTTTTAAAAAAAGGTAATCGTAATGTCACACAGCTTCGCTTGTGAATAAAAAAGAAAATGAAAGACAAATAGGACAAGAATTTCCTCTATGTAAATCTTTCTTAAACCTCAGGCTCTTATATCCTTTGGTGTGGATATATTTTCAATAAATAAACAGCAGCAGCATCCATGATTTTAGAACGCCAGTGTGGTGTAATGGTTAGGGTGTCAGACTAGGGTAAGAGAAACCACAGTTCAAATTCTCACTCCATAATGAATTTCACTGGGTGACCAGGGCCTGTCTCTCAGCCTAAACTACATCACACGGTTGTTGTGAGGATAGCCAAGCAATTTTGAACATAGCATACATTTATTTCTATTTTATCTAGAAAACATATTTAAATCACCATACTAAACAAAAACTGTTCCATGTTCCCCATCTGGTTCATTCACTCCTGCTAAAACCTACACTAGTAAGTCTAGTCTGGTCTTTTAAATCTGCCTATAGAATAAGGTAAGGTAAAAAAGATAAAGGACCCCTGAACAGTTAAGTCCAGTCAAAGGCAACCATGGGGTTGCGGCGCTCATCTCACTTTCAGGCTGAGGGAGCTGACGTTTGTCCACAGATAGTTTTCCGGGTCATGTGGCCAACATGACTAAACCGCTTCTGAGCAATGGGACACTGTGACAGAAGCCAGAGTGCATGGAAACGCCATTTACCTTCCTGCCGCAGTGGTACCTATTTATCTACTTGCATTGGCATGCTTTCAAACTGCTAGGCTGGCAGGAGCTGGGACAGAGCAACGGGAGCTCACTCTGTCACAGGGATTCGAACCGCCGACCTTCTGATCGGCAAGCCCAAGAGGCTCAGTGGTTTAGACCACAGTGCCACCTATAGAATATATAAACTCCGTTGCAAGACTAAGGTCAAAATGAATGTTTCCACAAGCACGCAATGAGATGACTCAACAGCTTCATGCACTTTGGAACCCTGCAAGCAACCAGACAGACCAGTAGTATCCTGATGCAAATGCACCAGCAGATAAAAAGTGAAATATGCCATACTTTATTTTACAATATTTAAACATGCCCATCCTCTCAAAGTGAGCAACTATTAGCGTCTCATGACAAATATTTATTCAGTAATTTTGACTGCTATTGAAGGAATATTTTTCAATTTAAAGGTTATACCTAACAAAGGATTGAAACAGTTCTAACTAGTTTCTTTAATCTGAATCATAGTGCATCTCAATATATCTTTATGTTTCAGTAGAGCTGAATCTAATCCAAACAACATTTAAAAATTATTCAATTATTCTCTCCAATTACATGATAGTAAGGATGGCAAAGGATGATGAAAAAAGGGGAGGGGGAAGGGTACAAATGGCTTTTAGGGGTCATTAAGCTTTTCAAAGTCTTAAAGCTCTTTTAAAGCTCCAGCGCATCAAACCTACTAATTAAGTATCAGTGCTAACTCTTGAAAAACATGCTCACAATCAGCCAACTCTAAACTGTAATGTTTGCTTTTCTGCAATTATGTACAAGTAAGAGACACTTTTTCAACTATATTGATTTTTCCTATTAGTCCCTGACTTTTCCAATATCCCGCCCCCCTGCAAAACAAAACAAAAAAATCTCTTTAAAAGCGAGAATATCATTCTCCCCCACAGAGTGTACAAGCTAACTTCAGCAGACACGACCTTTAGAAAGCACTAATAATGTTCACCCTGTGCTTGGAGGCACTTTGACACATTAGCACTTGGAAAGATCTCCAGGCAGTAGTTTATCAGCAGGGCCCATCCAGGCATGATGAGCACTTTCACAGTGCATTAGCATATATCTAGAGAAAGAATGCTCTGGTCTGAAAGGGCTTTTTATTGTTGGAGCGACCTTAAAGTAAAAAGGGAAAGAGTCCCACTCAAGTTCTCCCTAATATCCAGAAGTGTTTGCCGTGTGACCCACAACTCCATTTATTTATTTATTTATTTGTTATCAGATGCTTCATGCTGTGAGCCTCTAGACCAGGGGTAGGCAACCTAAGGCCTGGGGGCTGGATGCGGCCCAATCGCCTTCTCAATCCGGCCCGTGGATGGTCCGGGAATCAGCGTGTTTTTACATGGGTAGAATGTGTCCTTTTATTTAAAATGCATCTCTGGGTTATTTGTGGGGCCTGCCTGGTGTTTTTACATGAGTAGAATGTGTTATTTAAAATGCATCTCTGGGTTATTTATGGGGCATAGGAATTTGTCCATCTCCCCCCCCAAAAAAAAAAAATATAGTCCTGCCCACCACATGGTCTGAAAAAGGCTGCTGACCCCTGCTCTAGACCCAGTACTGTTAAAGAGCACAGGATCTTGAAAGATTTACAGAAGGTATCAGAAGGTTTATTTTATGTTTAGACCCCTCAGTAGGGATGGGCAGTATCTGGTTTTCAACATCACGATATAACACCAGTTAAATATCATGATATATCACGATATATATCTGCGGTGGCAGATGGCCTTGCTGGGTATTCAATGATATGGTGGTTTATTACACAGCCCTACCCCTCAGTCAAGCTTGCCAACCTGCCAGCCTAGTAGTTCGAAAGCATTCAGTGGAAGTAAATAAATAGGTACCGCTCCGGCGGGAAGGTAACCGGCATTTCCGTGCGCTGCTTTGGTTCGCCAGAAGTGGCTTAGTCATGCTGGCCACACAAACCGGAAGCTGTACACCGGCTCCCTCTGCCAGTAAAGTGAGATGAGCGCCGCAACCCCAGAGTCGTCCACAACTGGACCTAACGGTCAGGGGTCCCTTTACATTTACCTTACCCCTCAGTCATCAAAACTGAGTTCAAATGGTATGCTACATTTCTAGGATTCCATGTTAAACAGCAGTGCTAAAACCACACAACAGCAGAGGCCAAAGGGCAGCTGACAGTACAGGTGTTTATGTGTTTTACTTTATACTTGATTTTATAAACCAGTCAGGGGCTGGAACCCTCTCCAATGCAAAGTACAGACTGCAGGTACTCCTGTATATAGCGTACATATTGTATGTTTCTCTGCACAACCAACCGCAGTGCTCTAAAGAGTAGACTCAATCCTGAGATGGTAGACAGGGTTGCAAACTAACCTGCTCCCCCTTCTCTCTATGCCCTCTATTGTGCCCCATTTTTCAATGCATCTTGAAGATGGACCATCTGTCTGCAGCTGCCACAGCGAAGATTCCAGGTAATCATAGCTCAGTGGTAGACCACATTCAGATGGTCTCGGCTTCAATTGCTGGCAGCTCTAGATAAAAAAAACCAAGAAATAGGTGGAGTGAAATAACTTTACCTAGAGAGCAGCTGACAGTCAGAGTAGAGAATACTGCACTTACATGCACTAATAGTCTGACCTGGAGAATGGCAGCTTCCTATGTGATGAGTTGGATTAATTCAGCTTATAACACTTTATCCTTCCTTAACACACATGGTACTTAGATCAGAAAAAGTGCTAGAGTTTCTCTACATTCATAAGCAAAGGTTATATGAATTTGAAGTCACAACTGACAGAAAACAAAGCAATAATATTTGGATGATTCAAAGAGAGATTATCAAAATGGCTGAACAATAAGAACATTTCCAGAATCTCCTGATAACGTCTTCATTCAGCAAGGCCTACAGGATATTATCAAAGTCCTATTAAATATTATATAAACTCACACTGATTCACTTCCCAAACAGAACTGAGTCACAAAGTTGATGATCTCCCTAGTGTAAACTTGGCTAACTTCAATGAAACAACCCCAGGGAGTACAAGTGCAACAGATTCTCACCCACACTGCTTCACATCAAGGTAACTTGCAATTTAAATTTACTACCTACAGCTAAGCCAAAATAAAGAATTTGCTGTGATTCAAACCTACTGGCATTTACAAGTATACAGACATGTGCAGTGACAGTGCTGTGCTAGAAAGAACTTCAGAAAACCTTTCCTAATTATCTAGAAAGCAGTGCGAAAGAGGTGGAGGTTGGAATGGTGAGACATATGCACATGCTTTTAAGACACATTCATCATTTCAATCAAAGAATAACCTCTCTCCTTTGTATCGTAAGACTCTAAAAGGCAAAAGGGTGAGACACTTTATGACACATCAGTAAGAATCATATATCCTCTTACATAAGATATCAACAAAGGGGGTACAGGTCACTGATCCAAAAAATTGAATGCATCTCATGTACAAACCACACTGTCAGCCCAGGCTAACAGGCATCCTGTGGAAAGGACACAAGCAAAAACAACTGTAAGTTCAACTTGCAAAAAAAGAGAAACTTTAAACAAAAAAAGAAGCTTCACTTCAAAAGGACCAGGTGAAATCTATGTACCAGGGATTATGAGATTTAACTAGCGTGAAGGCCTCTATAGGCACACTATTGCAGGGCTGAGAATCTGTGACCTCTTGATGCTGCTGCACGCCCATTTACCTTATTCAAGCATGCCCAATGGTCAAGTATGATAGAATTTGGGGTCCAACTGCCTCTGGAAGGCCACAGGTCAGCCACTCCCACTCTATTGCCTTGACCATTCCACAAGGAAGGGGTTTTTGGTTCAGAGAATAAGGGTGAGGTGCTGGGAGAGTGTTGCCCCAATTAGTGTCCGGCCTCAGTCAAAGAGGAAGTAGATCCAAGTTGAATGTGGCTACTCTGTTCAAGTAGTGCGTACGTTTCTGAGACCCCTTTTCTAAACAATCATCCTTGGGACATTCTTTTCCACAGAGGGAAATAATGTCTTCTGAGCTGTTTTAGCTGGTCATTGATGAAACAGCCCCATTCTTAAATACATAGCTTGGAAACAATGCCCCCACTCTTTAAAATGTTGATATTGTGGAACAAGTCCTGCTGTGTTCTACTCAGACTCACTCCCAACTAATTGCAAAGGATTGCAACCTAAAAGACATTAACTATTCCTACAACGATACTGTCATATAAAGTAACAAATTAAGTGATTTCATAACAGCTCAGTGCAATATAGTAATGTCAAAATATGCATCTGATGGTTCTCAACTCACTGCTATAAGACAACACAAGGATCTTCAAGGATTTTGAAGGGTAAAAACAATAATATTTGATTTATTTTATGTAGCCTTAATAAAGGATGGTCTGTGTTTTGGAACATAGATAGTCAAAGTGACAGCAGCTGGAATGCTAGCAGAGACTAGCAGCAGAGATGGAAATATCTGTCAATCTGGCTTTCTCAGTTTCTCATTTTTTTCCATCTTAAATCAGCTCTCCACATTTTGCTGCATTCTGCTTTTTTAAAAATCCTCATGAAAATTCATCAGCATTTTAGTGTGATTTTTTCTTAATAAATACATTTTAAATACAGTTTTGACTAATGTTCACATTTTTTTTTGCATACAGTTTTCTCCAATATAATGCATGTATGCATTTTTTACCCATACCTCCATTTCTTTGCACAATATCCCCTAATATCTGCATTTTTATAAACTATTGTTTGAATAAAGGAATTGCAAAATTGCAGAAAAGTGAAAAATTCAAAGGATAGCTATGTTTTGGTTTTCATGTTGTTTTGGAAGTTGTGAGTTTGATAGATTTGGCTTTAAATGCACACCAAACAAAATTTCTCCTCCATTCCTAGCCAGCAGGAAAAGGATACAAGTTGGTTAGGCAGGCCTTGGGACAGATCCACATGAAAGTCTTAAAAAATCAATCAAACTTAAAAAATCCATTCAAAGGGGTAGGCTAGGCAAATTGAAAGACCTTCATTATTCAAACCTTGTGTCAAAACTCATGCTGTTTGACATCAGTGCTTGACTTCCATGGCCATTCCCTTCAATGTGTCATTGGCAAAACAACACTCCCTTCAAATATTTCTTACTTCTAGCTATCCTTATGTTTTTGCCATTGTAATGTTAAAATCAAAAGTTCCTGTCAAAACAAAATGCAGCACTTCAAACTGCGCTGGGCAGAAATGACATTTCTGGTTATCAGATATGAAATCAACAGCTCATAATGTAAAAGTTACAATTCCATTGAATTCTTTTACAAGAAACTGAAGAAACTGCAGCAACTTTGCCTGTTTGAAGAAAACTCAAAACTATAAAGAGAAATAGAACAGTCTGAAAGCCAATACCTGATCCAGGAAAAGGAGGAAAAAATTAAAAGGTGCATTACAAAATAATATGCTAACCAGAAACGTATGACAGAATTGCTCGTTCATGCTTGCTTTCCTTATATGTGGCATTATCAGACTCTGCAACAGTTGAAAGATTTTTGGACAGTGAGGAAAGTCATTCTTAATGCTACTACACAATTCTAAAAAAGAAGGTTTTTGAGAAGATTAATGGGAGAAGAAGGATGCCTTTGCATGTGCATGTTTCGTTGCTATTAACCTCCATGTTTTACATGGAGCGGCATACAATTCCAACCTATAGGAGTTACAATGAACTAATGAAAACATATTTAAACATATTTTTGGGCAGCGGGTGTTGGATGATCACTGCTTTTCTTTGCAAAGTCCAGTAATATAACAATTCAACTCCTGACTTCCTTTTGCCAGATCTTGGTGATTGTTATGATTTATATGGTACACTCCTACCAAATGGTCACATATGGGTTACTAATCCAGATCATGGCGAATCCTGCACCAGCTAAGTTTCAGGAACGGAATGCTATCACAGACCTTTACTCAATTCTCTGGACCAAATTTTCCCATTTTGCTGACAGGAAATTGACTGTAAGGGATAGTTGCTTGTTCAAAGCTTGTCCAAAGTTTCCCATTAAGGATTCAAAATACAAGTCTCTTAGGTTCAAAAACTGTCCACTAATCTCTGCCCATTGGATCTTAGTGTATTTTGAAGATCTGTTGATCCAATTACAACTGATGCAGGGTGGGGCAGGATACCTCTAAACAAAGGCATATTAATTCTCTATTAAGTTTTTCTCTAGTGCAAAAAGGAAACAAAAAAGAATTTAAAGCTTAAGATGGGGGGAAAACAAGTACCGTACCTAAATAATAAGCATTTTTAGAATACAAACAATGGTACATTCCAACACTCAAGACAGAAGGAACCCTTGCCACATTGCACCTCTGACTGATGAACTCTATCATCTGGTTCACAAGAGCCTCACTAAGTGTGTGGCCTCTTTACAACTTTAAATAGTTGCAGGATATGTTTGTGTATGCAAACGCAGGAAATAGAGGGCTTCTCTCAGACAAAATATGTACATATCCTGTAGTTTTTTCTCTTTGTTGATGATCGTGGAAGAGCAAGTATTGACAACAACACAATATAAGAAGTTACAGGCTTATTTCATTTCTAATTCAGAGGCTGAGTTCATGGAGATAAAATTTCTGTTGATAGTGATTGAATCAGTGATTTAAAAAATAAAATAAAATAAAAAGATTATAATTTATAAATATGATATGAACCTTATACACATATGATGGGAGCCTTATACTTACAGCCAGTGCTTTTTTTCTGAAATAAATATTCAGGGGTACTCTCATTTTCCTACTGAAAAACTGCCCCTCAATGAGGCCAAACTTAGATTCACAAAATGTTTCGGGGTATGCATCCCCCCAGAAAAAAGCACTGCTTACAGCACCATAAAATACATTATCCCTCATCCTCCATCCACAACTCTTAAGAATTCTACATACTAATTTTTATAGGGGCAGAATACTGGGGAAATTACAATATTAGTAAATCGGTGCATTATATATACCAGAAAGAAATTAAGGAGAAATGCCATTGGGAAAGCTTCTTGGTTAAATGCTCCTCAGTTCTGCCATTCCTCAGAGGTCAGGGTGATTAGAAGAGATTATTTTTTCTTCACTGCAACAGGTTTTAGTGGCCTGTGAAGGTGCTACTATAAATTAATTGTCCCTTTTGTACCCACTTCCCAGAAAGGGAGGCTGGGTTCCTGGGCAGGGTATGTGTCTGTGTATTGGTAGCAATTCTTCGCCTCCAGCCTATCACAACGCACTGCATCCCAGCATAGATGCACCTTGGCACCATTTTGAAAAAGGCAGTCATCTCCTTGTGTTACCAATGACAACTGTATTTGTAGAGACATGAGTATATAGCGCTTCCCAGTTTACCCGGGGAAGAAATAAGGAAATAGTGTGCTTGTTAAGTTCTAATTCCAGGTGTCTTTTTGCTTTACAAAACGGAACCACTTAGGCTGCAATTCAAAGTAGGAGAGAGACTATTTAACCCCTTGAAAATTCACATTCCCTGTTGCTTTTACTGCCACTGTACAAAAGGTACAAACAACAGAGATGTGTTCCCCCCCTCTAATTTTCAGTAATCGCCACAGGTACAGTGAAAAGGGTTGCCATATTTCAAAAAGTAAAAATCCAGAGCTTTTTTTGCAAAAATTCCCCCCCCCCCAAAAAAGAGAGAGATTATGAGCTATTTTTAATAAAACTTGTGAAAATCTACACTGCCAACATGGGCCCGGACAGTTTACAAGGGCTGAATACCAGCTATGTCGAGGAAATTCCGAACGTATGGCTACCCTAGCAGTGAATGTTAGTTTCCTCTGGATTCACCAGAGTTATTTATCCATGCCATAACCCCAAGGTTCCCATAGCAGCACCTTAACAGCTGCTGCCAAACTTGGCTTTGCACAGGTTACAAATTGTCATTGCATGGCCAGCTCCTGCAATCGTACCTCCCACTAGCTCCCACCCTCTGGTCTTCCATGCACTGAAGCTTGCTGGAGGCACATATGCCAATGTGGTGCCCTCCATGCATTGTTGACTCTGAGTGCCATGTGCCCCAGCCAGTATGTCCAATGGCTGGGGTTGATAGTTCAACAACATCTTCGAAACATTGTGCTGGCTACTTCTGTCATAGGCTCTCTCAGGAGTCAGCTATACAGCTGCAAATAAAAAGTTTTAAGTGTGGTTTAGGTGCAATATACAATGTGACACTAGATGGCGATGGTGAGCCTTATGGAAAATTCAATGTATTTTTAAAAACGTTTTTTTTAAAAAAGCATTTTCAAAGCTGTTTTATATGTGTGTCTGGATTCCACCTCAGTCACTGGTCAGGACTCCAAATAACAGGGTGAGCCTATGTGTGTGCAGCAGGCTTCCCTTTGAAGATATTTCCCAAACCCATGGATGGTGGGGCAGGGGGACTGCTGAGGGAGTCCCGGGCAGGTGTCCCAGGTCTCCCACTCCACATGACTGCAAATATGTGGAGTGTGACCATTCATATCCAGTTAAAATGTAGGCTAGGTGTTAGACACCTAGATATTTTATTCCTACTCAAATACTTTACTTTTCCCCTGGTTTTATTGCTAGAAATTATGAACTGGCATTCCTCCCCCCCACTGGCATTTTTGTGGAGAAGTACATAGAACGCGAAACAGCTGTGGTGCGCTTAGCTGCACCAGAGCTCTTTCAGTCACCGAGCAAAGAGAAAATACTTGGGGTTAATAGAAACTCTACTGGGCTAAGTAAAAAATAAATAAATAAAATAAAAATCACCTCTGTGAAGGCAGATTTATTAACTGGAACATCTGTCTAGAGAGACAAAAATAGGAAGCTAAAGCTAGAAACAGATAAGAAAAGTGCAAGATCCTTTAATGAAACAAGAGTCTTTGCTCCTTAATCACCTTCTCCCCCAACACCATATCAGTCGTTCCTGCTCTAGGTGATAGCACATCCTTCTTTGAAATGAAGTATCATTAAGCTCCAGTCTATCAAGCTGCAGCTTTGCTCCAAAGAGCACCCTACTTAAAATCAACAATTGCAATGGAAATACCAGGTCTGTTGAACTTTTGCTGGGAAAGCGATTAATCTCACAGTGACATTTTGGAGGTCTTGACAAAGCCACATTTCCAAACAAGATAAACCCCGTCTCCCAACACTCTGTATTGGAATAAGGAACCAAGCACAGTGCTTGAGACAGCAGGGAATTACCAATGGCATGCTAATTACCAGCCTGGTCCAGAAATAGCTGGATGCCACAGCCTTGTTTTGGCATGCATTGCTTTCTGCAGTGCCGTATTGAATGCCCCTGAAAAGCAAAAATACTGGAACCACTGGGTTGAAGGGTTCAACGTCAACAGAATTGTGTATCCATTCACTTGTAGTGGTTAGAAGGTTGGACAAGGACTTGGGAGGCCAGGATTCAAATCCCTATTTAGCCATGAAGTTTACTGGGTAGCCTTGAGCCAGTCACTGTTTCTCAGCCTAGCCTAACTCACAGGGTTGTTGTGAGGATAAAATGGGGAAGGGATAACCATGTTTCCACCTTGAGCTCCTTGTAGTAAAGCTGGGATATAAATGTAATAATAATAATAATTAACCATGATGAATGATGATGGCAGTTGTAGACCAAAAGATTTATGTAATTCATCTACAGTGGTACCTCAGGTTAAGTACTTAATTCGTTCCGGAGGTCCGTTCTTAACCTGAAACTGTTCTTAACCTGAAGCACTATTTCTGGGTTAGCGGAGTCTGTAACCTGAAGCATCTGTAACCTGAAGCGTATGTAACCTGAGGTACCACTGTAATTAATTTCACAAATTACATTATGTTGTCATGTTATTCCACCCCATTTGTTTTTATGCAGAGGAAATACAACATAAATGGACGGAAATATAATCAATTTTGTATCACTTCCAGACTGAAAGAAGCAGCGACAGCAAATATGAGCAGATTGATTTTTGTTTGTGAGATGGGATGAACAAGTGAACACCAACAATTTCTGCTCCTTTTTCTGTTTTCATCGGCATTCTCCAGCATCTTTAGGTGGTCAGCTTCAGAGATTCCAAAACGGTTCTTATTTCTGCTAAGAGATCTTTTAGGGTTTATTCATACTTACTTTTCCTCTGCTCTTTCCAGGCACGGTCTGCACTTTAAAGCTTCATGTCTGAATGCCCTTTCCCCCCTGCTCCAGAGCTTTCCCTATGAAAACCCACTCTCTAAAGCTCAATACGAGCAATGGCAATCTGCGAAAAACCCAAATTGACGTAAGCTCTGATTACACGTAGGTAGCCATGTTGGACTGCCGTAGTCGAAACAAAATTAAAAAATTCCTTCCAGTAGCACCTTAGAGACTAACTAAGTTTGATATTGGTATGAGCTTTCGTGTGCATGCACACTTCTTCAGATATACTGAAACAGAAGTCACCAGACCCTTATATATAGTGAGAGGGTGGGGAGGGGTATTACTCAGAAGGGTGGTGGGAATGGGTGATTGGCTGATAGGTGTGGTAAACCTGTTGACGACTGTTAACGACTGCAATTGGTCTTACAGGAAAAAGCAAGGGGTGAGATGGCTAAAAATAGCGTTATCACGTATAATGAGATAAGAATCCAATGTCTCTATTCAGACCAGGTCTCTCCATGGTTTTAAATTTGGTAATAAGTTGCAATTCAGCAACTTCTCTTTCCAGTCTATTTCTGAAATTCCTGATGTCAGATTTATGTCCATTTATCCTTTGGCGTAGGAATCACAAGACAGAGAAACCAGTAGGTGAACACTTCAATCTCCCAGGACATTCTATACAAGATCTCAAAGTAGCTGCCATATTACAAAACTGTTGAAGTCTTCCAGGGCCATTTGAAATTGCTTGGTGGCCACCCCTTTCCTAGAATCCAGCTAATAGAAAGCAGGAAAGAGATGCGGATCAAAATCAGAATGGAACAGGTATAGAGGAATGTTCGACTATATGAATCTTGGTCTAATACAGCATGATACTTTTTATGTTCTTCCAACAATAAAAAGGTAAAAAGGTAAAAGACCCCTGGACGGTTAAGTCCAGTCAAAGCCGACTATGTGGTTGCAGCGCTCATCTCACTTTCAGGCCGAGGGAGCCGGCGTTTGTCCACGGACAGCTTTCCGGGTCATGTGGCCAACATGACTAAACCGTTTCTGGCACAATGGGACACCGTGATGGAAACCAGAACACACGGAAACACTGTTTATCTTCCTGCCGCAGTGGTACCTATTTATCTACTTGCATTGGCATGCTTTCGAACTGCTAGGTTGGCAGGAGCTGGGACAGAGCAACGGGAGCTCACTCCATCATGGGGATTCAAACCATCAACCTTCTGACCGGCAAGCCCAAGAGGCTCAGTGGTTTAGACCACAGCGCCATACGAGGCATGAGTTACATTTAAGAAAACTAATAGACCCTTTCCCCAATATATCATATTTCTCCATAAGCTCAACCAATCTGCTTGTAAGTACAGTTTCTATTAATTTGCCTAGGATGGCAGTCAGAGTCTGGTCCAGATCCAACACAGCATATTGCATCCATGGGATGGCTTTTGGAATGATTACAAAGAACCCACACAAATGAAAACATTTTGTCCTAATGTGTTACCTGTGCAATTTGTTCGAAGACAATTCTGGGAACATGATCCCAGATACCAATTCAAGCAAGCTAGAATGTTCATATCTGAACAAGTTGCAAAAATCATAAGTGGACCATTTAGATATGCTATTGTTACATATAGAAGGATAATGAATCTACATAATGAATGTTATTCAACCCAATGAACTAAAATGAGAGGATGCAATTTGGCCAAGATCCAAAGAACCACATAACTAGTTACACTTGTCTAAAGAAGCTTTGTGATTCTGTTTTTCAAACAGCAGTTCATCCAAAGTCACACACAAACCCCTTTTGAAGAAAAAAAAAGGGGGGTCTTTCAAAAGCAGTTTGTGATATGGCAGAAGGATCTCATTCATTCATTCATTTGGGGTGGGGGTGGGGTAATGTCCAAACTCCTGACTCTTTTAATCTTAGCCAAGCTGGAAGTTCATTATTTTAAAATAGACACAAATATATGCAGTTTATGATAAACACTATGTGTGATAGGTGAAAATTTCAAGGAAGCAGATTTTGGCTCAACGTTAGCAGAACATTTGCTTGTTGACCATAGAACAGACTGCCCTGGGTAGTAGATGGCTCTCTCTCTCTTCACTGGATAAATTTATGCAAAGACTGGAGAGTTATCTGTCTAGGATTTCCTACATGGAGCAGAGTGGTGATGGTCAGACTACATTACCACCGAAGTACCTTCCCATTCAAAAATTTTATTATGCTAACATATGTGCAGAATTGTGGTCTGAACACCAAAATTTCCAGGAAAGTTTATTTTACATAAAATCCATCTACAGTCACTGATGGTCTTATAAAGTATGTTTTATGAATTACAGGTGTTCTTCTACAACTTTGATAAACATTAGCCATTTACTGCTGCTGTTTGGAAGCTGGAGGAAGGTCATAACACCTACAAGAATGCTCACTATGTTATGTGTCATCAATTCAATCTGCTATAGTCCTTAATTTTGATTAAGCATGCATGTATAAGATGGACAAAGTGACCATGTTCTTAAACAACCTCACACTCCTACAACTTTGTGTTCCTGCATTCAATACCAATTCCAGCGCCGAGGGCCTTCTGGCGGTTCCCTTGCTGCGAGAAGTCAAGTTACAGGGAACCAGGTAGAGGGCCTTCTCGGTAGTTGCACCCACCCTGTGGAATGCCCTCCCACCAGATGTCAAAGAGAAAGACTTTTAGAAGACATCTGAAGGCAGCCCTGTTTAGGGAAGCTTTTAATGTTTAACAGACTATTGTATTTTAATATGTTGTTGGAAGCCGCCCAGAGTGGCTGGGGCAACCCAGCCAGATGGGCGGGGTATAAATAAATAAATAAATACATACATACATACATACATACATACAGTGGTACCTTGGGTTACATACGCTTCAGGTTACGGACCCCCCTAACCCAGAAATAGTACCTCGGGTTAAGAACTTTGCTTCAGGATGAGAACAGAAATCAGGTGGCGGCAGCGTGGCAGCAGCAGGAGGCCCCATTAGCTAAAGTGGTACTTCAGGTTAAGAACAGTTTCAGGTTAAGAACGGGCCTCCGGAACAAATTAAGTACGTAACCAGAGGTACCACTGTATTATTATTATTATTATTATTATTATTATTATTATTATTATTATTTCATTCATTCAGTTATTGAGAGATAAACAGTTTATCTTTATGGAACATTCCTTCCCACCCCCCTTTCATTGGAAGTATTGAAAAATATGAATTTTTCTTGGATTGCAGTGCAGACCTCTCACATACTATGCCTTTGGGATCTCTAATTTAGACATTTTTGAAATTTTTCTTAGTATTGCGTATTCTGTCATTATTATAACAGACATACAAACTGATCTTTGGTAGGAAATGCTTCCTTTTCCAATCTGATCTTGTTTTATTTTAATTTGTATTTGTATTCTACATTTCCAACAGGAATACTGAGCTGAAAGCAACTAGCAGCAGCAGCATTAAAAATTAACATTACAATCAATATAATTATATCAGTAAAACTATAATCATATCAGTAACAGTTTGAGCAAATAGCACAGTCAACGCATTCTGGTAAATAAAATTCACAGGTATTCCAGCAATCTGGGCACTGGCAACCCCAAAGACTGGTTACTGTAATGTACCGTGTGTGAGGCTACCCTTGAGACTGGTCCAGAAGCTGCAGCTAGGGCACAGTGCAGCAGCCAGACTACCGACTGAATCTTAGTGTCAGCCTATGTCCCTTGTTGAAAGAACTGCACAGGCTCCCATTATGGTACTCGCCCAGGCTGAAGGTAAAACTGATAGTATATAAAGCTATAAACTACCTGGAAACAAGCTATTTGAGAAACTGCCTTATTCCACCTGTACCCCTTACTCACTGTAGTCTTTCGGAGATGCTCTTCTGACTGTGCCATATGTCACTGAGATCTACCTCATGGCCACCCAGAGCAGAAGTTTTAACACTATTGCACCTATTTTATGGAATTCCTTCCCTTTGGACACGTGGCAAGCACCTATGGTGCTATGCTTTAGACACTTGTTAAAAACTTTCTCACTCATGCAGGCTTTCCCTTTAGTGTGACCCACCCATGTTGACCACACTACTGAAGGCACTTTACTGTTTTTGTGTTGTTGTTGTTGTTTGTCTTTTACTTTGTATATACAGTGGTACCTCGGGTTACATACGCTTCAGGTTACATACGCTTCAGGTTACATACGCTTCAGGTTACAGACTCCGCTAGCCCAGAAATAGTGCTTCAGGTTAAGAACTTTGCTTCAGGATGAGAACAGAAATCATAGTCCGGCGGCGCGGCAGCAGCAGGAGGCCCCATTAGCTAAAGTGGTGCTTCAGGTTAAGAACAGTTTCAGGTTAAGTACAGACCTCCGGAACGAATTAAGTACTTAACCTGAGGTACCACTCTACTTTCAAGTCTCAAAATATATACCCTTTTCTAGCTGAGCATGGCATTCAGGACACATTCTAGAGTTTCAGCAATCTGACATGGGAATGACTTTAAAATTCTCAGATCTATGTTGCAGAATAATTGAAGTCAATAAAACAAAAAGCTAGATGAACATTTGGCTCTCATGTGTTCTTGCTGTTTATTCTACCAGTCTGTTCTAAAACTTCTTCCATTGACATTTCAGGTTGTGACAAAAATGGCACACTGCTGGTTGTCTTTCCAAAAGCTTTTCTACTGACAACGGAAATTAAACTTCCATCACTTAAGGTCTTTCCAGAAAAAATCTGTCATCGTTAGCATTCCTTTTATAGTTCAGTGGGGCAATGGCCCTAACTTTGGTCAGCTTCCATTTTCCTCTGCATTTCAAATGTCTGTTAACTCTCTGGTTTAACAATTGCTTGACCCTCTTCAAGGAAAGTGTCTGAATTAAAAGGTACAGTCCTACTTAAATTCAAGTGGTCACCTCCAGAGGTGTTTTTAATGATCCACTTCATTTTAAGAGTCTCCATGCTCTCATATGTTATTCACCCCAATCTGCCAGTATTTGCACTCAAGTTCCAACCTCTATTTCCTTGCCTGATAAACAACTAAGTGAAGTTTCATGCGTTACAATTGCTGTGAGAAACACTTTAGCTGTGAGGTCCTGCAAGATTCCATCTTATCCCTCGTGCTCTTTAGCATCTGTGTAAAATTGCTGAGCAAGATCATCTGAGGGTTCAGAGGAAGGTGTCATTAGTATGCTAAGGACACTCAACTTTACTTCTCTCCATCACTGGAAGCAGGTGAGGCTACGCAGGTGATAAATTTGTATGTGCATTCTGTAATAGTCTTGATGAGTCCCAATAATTTGAAAATGAATCTCAACAAGAGAGAAAAACTATGGTTCTTTGGTTTTGGAAATTGGCATCTATTGTGCTTGGTAGATAAAGTTACCCTCATAGGCACTATTTAATAGATGCCCATGACATTTACATCTACTGCAACTACACAGGTGGAGGCCCAGGGCAACTATACCACTTAACACTGCCATTTCTAAGTAGTGTACAGTAATGTCACAAAAGAAACACAAAAGATAAAATTAACCACAAAATTAAAAAAAGCTTACTGAAAAATGCCAGCCTTTAAAAAAGGGTTTTCACTTTTCACCAGGGAATGGTTCTGCCTATGGGCAATAACACCTTTACCAGAGCGCATCTCAGCTCTTTAAAAATCTCTAACGTGCACCCAGTACAGATGGTTCTAGAATCTCCTGGAGGCTTGAGGAGGAGGAGGAGGAGGAGGAAATGGAGGGACATCAACTCATATTCCAAAAGTATTCCTTCATCAGTATCATTGGAGTTGGGGGGATTGAAAAGTAAACATTTATGGCAGAGATGGTTTTATGTGGCTGAAATATTAAGTAGTTCTTAAAAATACACCACTGATTTAAGACTGGAGATTAAGTGAAGACCATTCACTTAAAACACATTTTCAGCATAACCCACCCACCCCCCAAAAAAGAATTCTGGAAGTTTACTGTAGTTTACTTTTGAGAGCTACTATTTCCAGCACCCTTGACAAACTATAGTTTCCAGGATTCTTTGGGAGGGGGAATGTGCTTTAAAGTATGGTGTGTGCACAGCCCAAGGTGGAGGACCACCTCTCCAAAGTATGCCAAAGAACAATGACCAGGACTACAGCAGGGCAACTGTGCCTGTTCCATCTCCGCGATAATAATGAATCAGACATGTCAATGTTGCTGTCTCGATATTGTACCACAGTGTGAAAGCAACACAGAACATTAGCAGATGCTACATATTGTTGAAAAGAGTAATTCATGCATCTGGTAAGGGGGGGGGGGACGGGTGAAACAAAATGTTGTAGAAATTACCACTTTTGAGGACAAGGCAGACTATTGTGTTGGTATCTGAATTGCTTCTCAGTAATCTGTTCTCATCGTGTATTAACAATATATACATGAACAGCTTGCTTGTAAGATTCATCCTCCTACACTCTTAAGACCACTCATTAAAGTTTATAATCTATGGAGAAAAGTATGAAGTCTTAAAAAGAAGTGAGGCACTCGTAGTTACTAACAGAAATTCTCTCTCTCCCAAATGATTGAGAAATGGGAATTAGTGAAACCACATTATAGCTGAAGAGAAAGGCAGAAAGGCAGCATAGAAAATTTAAATAAACATGATTTGTTTGCATATACTAAGGCATCCACTTAAGGATCAATACTTTGCCAGTAGGAAGGCAACTCGACTTACTAATTGGTTATACCTATTGTTCCAACTTCCAGAACCTTTTTTGTCCTGCATCATAATCCTGAACACATTAAGTTGGAAGCAAGCAGTGGTGATTACAATTTGGAACTATGTGGTTGAAATCAGCCAATTTGCATGGGTGGAGAGCTTCAGGAATTGAAACACGGCTTTGGTCTGCTTCGATCCAGTTGGGGGAAATTTGAATGTGGAAGCAGGCTTCCAGTGTATATCCTTAGCTGAATTGGGTATTGTACATGTAAATAGGCACTGCACACAGGTTTCCCTAATCCAGCAGCCAGGGTTGCATATGCAAAAGCTCTTCTTAAAATGCCTAAAATCAGCATGTAGGAGGGCAAGTGAGTTCAGTCTCTGCCTCTTCCCTGCTAAAAAGCTAATTTTCACTCATTTAGATGCCCAATAATTTTATTATTTATTTATTTATTTTGAATTGGTATATCCTGCCTATGCACCACTCAGAGTGGCTATCAAGAATTCAAAGCAACCATAAAATACAATGGTATATATAAAGTGCAGCAGTGAGTCTATAAGAAAAGCATTGGATAAAAACCTGCCTAGCTGATAAAACATCTGCCTAAACTAAAAGGTTTTTGTTATACAGTAAAACACCACTGGGGAATCAAAGAGTTCTGTAAATTGGGTGAAGCCACAAAGGAGGTCTTTTCCCTAGCTCTTATCAGCCAAGCCTGCACCATCAAGAAGACAAAGAGACAAGCTTCTGTCAAATCTTTTGGAGCAGGAAGGCTGGTAGGAAGAAGGCAGCCCCTGAGGTTTCCTGGACCGATGCTATTTATAAAGGTCATCCTCAGTGCTTTGAACTGGGCCTGGAGACAAACTGGTAATCTCTGAATGCCCCAATTAAATCGGGACATCCTATTTTGGGGGGCTGTGTTCTCCAGAGCACGGTGCCCAAAATGTGTGTTTTTGGGCACCACGGCCTGAAAGATGTTTTGGGGCACAATCTCTCATGGGTCACATCACATGACTTGTGCAGGAGTGTGTCCCAAAAGATGTGTGTCTAAGTTTTCTGGGCAACATGTTGGAGGGTATGCAAACCAGCCTGCGTCTTGGACACTGGGATAAGTAAATTGTTCATAATCTTAAATAATATTTCTAAGAAACAAACGTGCATCTGAAGTATAAACTAAACTGGGTTTTTTACTTGAGCCATCCAGTGTTGAAAACTGTAAAAGGTATCTTATAAGTTACCACATGGCAGTCTAAATTCTGCAGGTTGTGCCTCCGGCACAGTGCCTGTCAGCTTATCTGCCCTAGGTCATCAATGTCCCTGAAAAACATTGTTTCTGGCTTGACAAACTGTGCAGTTCAAGGCCTCAAGCCATTGTATATGCAAGTTGAAAAGAACACAGAGAAAATGTGTGCCTTTTGCATCAGGGGTTGTGATAAAGTTCTCCATCAAGTTCTTAATTAGTGGCAACTGAGCACATGTTGCAGTGCAAAAGACACCATCACAGTGCACAGTATTCATAGTTGCAGCAAAAAGTTTAAACTGGGACCACAACGAAGGCATTTTAAAATTATGTTATAAAAGGTCTTTTTTAAAAATCATACATATTGTTTTTGAATTTGTTATTTCTGGTAACAATGCACAGTGAGGAATAGAAAGAAGCTTGGTTAGTTGTTTTGCACACTCCTTGAGAGGTATATTTTAAAAGCAGCCACTCATGTTTTTCTGTTTAAAAATATATAGTTATTTCGTATAGCACTTTTTGATACGTATTTCCAGGACAATTGACATAAAAAATAAATTAAAATAAAATTGGGCATCCAGAGGTTTAGTCTATATTTGTGCATATACTGTACCTCTGAAATTTCTGAAAATTGTGATAATCCTTTTGCCTTCTCTTTATTCATATTGTTCTCTCTCTCTCTCTCTCTCTCACACACACACACAGTCGAACAGCACTGAAGTGTAAAATGTGCTTTCGCCAAGGTCAGTTTCTTGTGATTACTTGCCTGTGGCAACTGATGCCAGTCGCAACAGACTGAGTCTCAGCAGTCCCCAAAGTCACATTGGTGCTTATACAGAGGACATCTAGTAGGTTATAGCCACTGTTGTCAGAAGTATCTGCAATGCTGCTAAATTTCAGCATGCATATTTAACTCTTTGTAACTTAAAAAACAATTTAAAATCAATCCACCCAAGATAAGAGTTTCCGATTTGTTTACGGAGGAAGTATGTTTTATGCATTTACTTTCAATACCCAGTTTTGTTTTGTTTTTGTTTTTTAAAGTTATCTGTGTGGTTTGCAAGTAAAATTTTAAAACCACCTAATACAAAAATACATGAAATGAAAAGGTAAAACTTGCATACAAAGCTAAAGCGCAGGTAATGTGTTCATGTAAATAAATATACTGAATATAACTAAATATCTGCCTATAATTGGTTTGAATGTATTTTTAAAAACACAGGCATTAAGTAATTCCACAGTAAATTAAGTATCTGGAAATAATTCTGACAAACTCTATTTCTCTGCTCCATGAGGTAAATTGCTGCAAAGGGAGCTGCAATAAAAATGAACGGACTACCAAACTTATTTTACTGTTTTAAATGTTACCCATATCAAACCCAGATAAATTAATCAAGCCTCCTCCTGACATTAAAAAAACACCTCCACATTAAGGCCAAATGAAAGTAGAAGCTAGTAGATTACTAGATTCACAATATTTGTCATATTTGGGTCGACAATGAGCAGGAAACTCTTGCTGGGTGAAAGAGAAAACTTGAATCATGACAGCATTCTGCATTCCCTAGAAACCTTTTCAGCCAGAGGACCACATTGCCCCACTGTAACCTCAAGAGACTACAATGTACAGTGAGTATGGTCAAAATATGGGTGTTGCCAAAGTTGCCGCGGACAATCTCTCTCTCTCCCTCCCTTTCTTTCACAACACACAAAGAGGTTTGCACGATCGTGTAGATCGTGTATATAGCAGGCACATTCAACTGCAGGCAGCTTCCCTTGCCTTTTACCTTTCTTGATGGCAGGGATGAGGGAAGGCCTTGGGAACTGCTGCCTCAGGGCCCTTTGAAGTAGCAGCTTCCAGCAAAGTCAATTTTTCTTGCCTGGCTTATTGCTTCAAGGTGGTCCATGGGGTTTCTCCTGTGGTTACCAACAGAAGCTCTGCTTCCATAGAATTTATCACTGGTACTCAGGTTAACATCAGAAACCTCCAATGATACCCGAGTGCTGTTGATCATTGCTTAGTGATCTGGAAGCAGCAGCTCCATTGGAACTGTATGAAAAGCCCCATAGAATGCCTTGAAACAAGGCAAGGTGAGGAAGATCTTATTCACCTGCTGCTCTAATGCACTGTATACACAAAGTGGACTGATACATTAAAAATAAAAAAGGGCACCACTGTCACCAAACTGTTGAAAAGTTCCAGGGCCATTTGAAATTGCTTGGTGGCCACCCCTTTCCTAGAATCCAGTTAATAGAAAGCAGGAAAGAGATGTGGATCAAAATCAGAAGGGAATAGGTATAGAGGAGTCTTGGTCTAATATAGCAAGATACTTTTTATGTTCTTCCAACAATAAAAAGGTAAAAAGGTAAAGGACCCCTGGACAGTTAATTCCAGTCAAAGGTGACTATGAGGTTGAAGCACTCATCTCGCTTTCAGGCCAAGAAAGCCGGCGTTTGTCCACAGACAGCTTTCCAGGTCATGTGGCCAGCATGACTAAACCGCCACTGGCGTATGGAGGACCGTGACAAGTGCCAGAGCGCACAGAAATGCCGTTTACCTTCCCACCATACCTATTTATCTACTTGCACTGGCATGCTTTTGAAATGCAAGGTTGGCAGAAGCTGGGACAGAGCAACAGGAGCTCACCCCGTCACAGGGATTTGAACCACCGACCTTCCAATCAGCAAGCCCAAGAGGCTCAGTGGTTTAGACCACAGCACCACCCGCAATACTGCATATTCAGGATCAGGAGTGCCAGCTTGGCCCCACAACTGTGGGTGCCCGGGGCTATGGGTGCCATGCAGCGTTCATGGCCATGGCACCAAAATTTGTGGGTGCCCAGCCCCTTCATGGGGGATTTTGTGGGTGCTCAAGCACCCACGGTTCCAAGGGAGTTCGCACCTATGTTCAGGATAACTTACACTGTGACTTAACTGAGAACAGTCCAGATATTCCTATTCTCTGCTTCCTTTTCTTAATCAGTTATTGATTCATAGGAAGAGCTGTCATCCCATGTCTGCCAAGTCTACTCAGGAGACTTCGATGAGAGGGACTTTGTCAAATGCTTTTTGAAAGCCTTAATTCAAACAGAATTTATTTTAATTTGTGGAGACTCGCTATTGTCCTTTGCCTTGTATAGTTTGCAGACTATAAAGTTTGCTTTGCTTATACACACTTCCAAATTGTGGCATAGGAAATGCTAGCAAAATGTCCTGGTTGTTGTCTAGATTTACTATATTTTATTAAATGAAATCATTAGTTGCAAATGAGTAAGCCTGCAAAGTTACTAACTGCTGTTCAGCATAATTACAAAAAAAAGTTTGAGATTCATCTTATTAAGCAACAAAGCCCCAGACAGTTCAGTACTGAATTCCTGTTAAATTGTTTTGGAAGTACCCAATGTAACTGCATTGTGGTACACACGTTGCAGGAGCAAAATTAAAGTGACATCCATACTGGTCATTAATTTATCCTCTGACTATAGGTAGATTAAGCTTTTGTGACAGGTCTCCCTGTTTTACAGGATATTGGTCGACTTTTTCATCCCTACCAGCAATTATTTATGAATCATACTCTGACATGCCCCCCTCATTGCAGCACTTACAGCATATCATGACTCATCAGCAATTTCCCCCTGGCATGATTTGAGGGGCGGGAAGAAAATGCCAACCTGCCATTAAACTACACCAGATAGTCTTTCAGGCATGACTTCTAATTATTATTTTCCCCTTCTTCTTTGATGACTTGAGGAATGGCTTACTCATCCACATTAAGGCAACTTTTCATTCTTCATTAAAACATTATGAAAATTGAGATTTCAGTTGAATGCTATCAGAAGTGGAGAAGTTAGCTGCTTGTCTGAAGTGTGCACTGCATGTGTGTAACACTCGAGAACTTCATTTACTGATCTGTTGAGTCGCATGATGAACTTTCAGCTTCTTGAAGCGAAAAATGACACCTCTCCAAGAAAAACCAAAAGCAGATTTTAAAAGGGAATGTTGTTGAGATCTCTGCACAAGCACAATAAGAGGTAGCAAAAGGTAAAGCAGGACTGAACTGTGCTTTAGAAAAGGGTGTCTTCCTAACTTGCACTTTTTTATTTTCTGATGAGGACAATAATTTCTTGCAGATACACATGCTGGCACAAACACAGGCCTGGTATGGATGTAATACAAAGCTATGGTTTAGGTTGGTAATACATACATAAGTCTCATGCTTGTGTGCTACCACCTTGCACTGCTTTGACTGTTTAAAGTGGTACGATGCTGCTTTAAAATGTAGAGTGCAGATGGGGGTCACAGTTTAGTGCTACATCTGTAGTATGCCACAAAGTCACTTATCCTATGGGGAATACATTTCCATTATTCAGCACAATCAGCATACTAGTATGCCACTTGCTTGCTATGTTAAATGGAAACAGCTACCAGATACTAAAACTCAGCAGGGGTAAGAATGGAAAAGTATCCTACTGTAGCAGAGGAGCCAACTGGACTTGGACCCCAACTTTATAAACATAATTAGCACAATGATCACTGTTGACATATATAAATGTAATGAGGTTTTTTTTAAAAAAAACAACACACCACTATTCTTTTATAGTCAAAAAGTACTTGCCTACTAAGGCATACTGAATATGAAAAAAATATGACAGATACGGAATGGATATAAACTACCCACATTTAACTTTGCAGGTTGTGCTTGAAACTCGTTTCATCTCCTGTACGAAGTATGTACAATGGCCCATACAGGGATCTTGGCATTATTAGCGCCACACTCTAACCAACTGTGCTAACCAGCCCCTTAGTCTCCTGTAGAAGTGGCATTTTTAAGAGTGTATGTTGCACTGCCTTGATCTTTAACTTCCACAGCATATGTTAGCTATTGACAAATTATCAGACTATATATTTGTATCCAAATTGGATGCGGCATGAATTTTACTCAGAGGGATGAGGAAAATATAGATGAAATAACGTTTTATTTATGTGGCTAACCAAATAATTTACTAGACAGCCATTACCAAATATTTAACTAAAGAGACCTACAGATTTCTGATGATGTTTAGAAAGCCATGTATCTTCCCCCCTCTTCTTTCATTAGTCCCTTGTGTTGCTTTGATTGACTCCCAATAATCCTATTATTTGCCACATGGGAAACATTTTTCTAATATAAAAATGAAAGGAAGGTAGCATTTGCTATGGTGTGGTTACTTTCGCATTCAACAGCATGCTGCTATCTTGGGTAGCAATCATTTTTAAATAAAACTAAAACAAACGCTGTATCTCGTTCTTTCTCCTGCTCAAATCCCTCATTTCCACTCTGTTGAGATCATCCGACTATGCTCATAGTGATCTAATCTGTTACATAACCAAAACACACAGAGGCAAAGTCTGCAGTCCACTCAGTGCTGGAAGCTATTGGGACTTCAAAGGGAGGATCTGTATGCAAGACAGCTGCAGAACCAAGCTTTTAATAATGAAAGGATATGCTAAGAAAAATAACAGTAAGATGCTGGTTCTTAGGAAGAACTGCCCAAAAGCTTAAAGTGTTATTTTTTAACAAAATTAAGGACGTTCAGAGACAGAAGAGATGATGTATTTTCAAGAAATATGTTGGAAACATCCCTAGAATTTATTCTCCCCAACCCATCCTTTGAAATGAGTAGAATATTGTCTGCTTTATTGAAAATAGGGTTTGCCTCAAAACATTTGATTTGGTTTTTCTGTTTTAAGTTGGAGACCGTGGGTTGTATTCAGCTAAGTGCTTCTCAGAGTAAACCCACTGAAATTAATGAATCTATGTTAGTCATGTTTATTAGCTTTAATGGGTCTACTCTGAGTAGGACTAACACTGAATACCACCCAGGATCCTTGGGAAACTGCTATTATTAAGATGAATATATATTGGATTATAAGACTGTTTTGGAGGGAACACATTATCTTGATCCATTTCAGTCAATTCAGGCCTGAGTTTGGGACAGAATCAGCCTCGGTATGAAGAGGGGTTGCAGTGTGAGTGGCAATCACTGCCCCTGCATGAATAGCAGAGCAACCTGGGATCCAAGCCAATGGCAGCATGCCAGGAAAGGTCTGTGGGCTGCACTGGAATCTTCTCTTCCCCAAATTAGGACTGGGATCAGGATAAGGAAATTATTTTCAGTCCTGTAGTGCCAGTGCAACTCTGCAGTTCAGGGATCCTAGTTCAAGAATGTGACATGGGCCTTGATTTACTTTTCCTGGATGACCTCTTTAGTGGTTCTGTGGTTCTCAGAATTCTTGTGCGCTCAGTACCAAATTTGGTGCTTCTTCTGTGTTCCCTATACCATACTGGCTCTGCCATTGATTAAAAGAGCACTGGAGGCTTATGGTGCCTTCCTCATATCTACTTGTAAAAGCAGAGCAAAAGAAGGAAAAGACACTTCTGCAAGCAGGCAACACAACCTGCATCAGATTCTACAGTGCAACTTCTGCAGCTCCACAAACTTGCACCTTAATTTCCAGCTAAACCTGAAATAGAAAACTCTCAGCTCTCTCATTGTCTCCAAATCTGAGTGGTAAAACACCTTTTAACTGTTTTTCTCTAATTTCTAGCAAAGCTTGAGGGTGTTGCACTATGTTACCTTCCTCAAGCTCTGACTGCATCACATTCCAAGAGAGAGAGAGAGAGAGACTGACTCATGGGTACCAGGGGAGCATTTCCCATTGTTAGCTCCCTTTGATAAAACATCAACTGATCATTCTGGACTATTAGCCAGGAATCAACCTGCAAAAGAGATGGTCAGCCAGCAACCCTCACACAATATGGGAGCAGTGGAGAACCCAGGCTGCTCGGCCATTTAGGCCAAATCACACTCACCTGCCTTATTATGACATCAGATACTGGTCAGGTAGTGCTGTGCTTAGCAATCTGCAAGCACAAACAATCAGCTGAAGATCAGCCAATTGTCACTGCTTTGTGGGATGTGCCTTCACCCACACGGTTTCATTTCAGAAAGTGTGAGTTAAGACAGGTCACCTGATGTGAGGCAAGCGGACCCTCCCATTGGTCAGATTTCATCCACAGTGGTTGGGAAAGATCTGGCCAGCTACCCAGAACAAGTTACCCTCCCCTGCTATGTAGTATAGATAAAAATAACATGAGACAGGCAATACCCCCAACAATACCTCCTGCTTTATGACAGCAGTGGAGAACCTTTGGCCCTTCAGATGTTGTTGAACTACAATGCCCATCTGCCCTAGCAAGCATAGAGAATTGCCAGGGGTGATGGGAGCTGCAGTTCAGCAACATCTGGAAAGCCAAAGGTTTCCCACACCTGCTTTATAGAGAAGAGTATCTGAACTTGTATTGAAAGGACAAATAGTTCACATGCCTATGGCCACCTTTTGGACTTTATTTAGCATATAAAAATGTACGGTTTGACTTGTGTTCCCATTGTCCTTGGCTGATATTGGGGGTGAGAAGGAATCATTGGTGATACATATGTTTGACGTAGACTTTGCTGTTTCAGCAGAAATGTCTGAGAAAACACAATTGTGTCAGTTTTTCTAGGAGCCATGAAACTTTCTCTCTCTTTTGTAGGCAGAGAAGACATTTCTGCAAACAGCTGGCTCCTCTCCTAAGTGCTGCACCTCTTAGCTATTAGTATCCAGAGGAATGCAGGCAAGGAAATATATGCCTTTTTTGAAACACAATCTCTAAGAGGAGGCTGTGTCTAGCCTGTCTACAAAATGAAAACCTTTTCTATTGCCTACAAAATGAAAGAGGCAGCATGTGCATATTGATCGGTCACTTTAATTTTTAATTTCAGTTTTCATTGTAAGAAAGACTATCTTTATTATCATTCTAATAGCCACATTTTAAAATCTTTGCAAACCTTTTCAAACTATTGATCTTGAGGTGTTTTGGGAGAATTGACATCTGTCTGGTGTCCATCAACCTTCCCCTACAGCTGTTTTGGGCTATTGCATCCATCAGCCCCAGTCAGCATAGTAGTCCAAAACATTTGGATGGCACCAAGTTGGGTAAGAGTGTTGGAGAAGATGGGGAAAACAATCAAGAATGACAGGGCTACTCAAAACAAAACTTAAGAGTCTCTGTATCAGGTGGGAGGTTGACTGTGGATACACCACACACAGCTCTACTTACCAAGGCAGACATTGGAGAATCACAGTATCCCTTTGAAACCAGTTCAAGTGGATATGAGCACTCTGGAACCAAGCATGTGATGGCAAATATTCTGAGAAGGAAACACAGAGAAGAAATCTCAGCCACGAATATTTCCAAACTCTTGACCAACTATTGCAGTGATCAGAAGAGTAATTATTATGCATTTTCAAGACAACTCAGAAGCTGGACATCCTTTAGAAGGACTTTCTACGCAGGAGGACTCTGTTCTATAAAATATCGCTCCAATAATCATAAAAAGGTTAACACTTTCTCACTATTGGTGAGGTTTTTAAGGATGGAATTCAGCATTGTGCTAATACAATCATTCCATCAGCATTTCTGCTTCCCAGATGGAACAATGTGCCTCACCTCCATGTGCTGTTCTGGGACTTCTCCCAACCCCCAAGAGACGATTTGGAGGAGGGCATGAGAGGCAGAGAGGAAGGAAAGCGCTGTTGCACTAGCAGGAGTCATTGTGTTGGCTCCTGCCAGTGCAATGATTTAGTTGAGTTGGAACCTAAATATGAGGTTTTATGACTTTAAAATTTACATTAAAAAAAACCAACATAGTAGTATTTTTAAAAAAAACAAACTGGATTTTTAATGGATTACCACTGTTTAGTTTGTTGGCCTCTATTGTTAGCCAGCAAAATATTGCATTTCACCATTTTCTTTGTATGTATTATGCAAATAAATGCAATATAAATGTGGTTGGGGGGGGTATTTATAAACCTGATGGTTTGTGACAGAGAAAATGAGACCTGAATACTTCACTTTTAAAATGTAATCAGAATCCTTAAGAGAAGCAGGTACCTCTCCTAAGCAAAGTTTCAACCAAGTGAACAATTCAAATCATCAGTGGCTTTTCAAATATGCCATTTTAATTTTAGCTGAAAGAACAAGTGCTGACTTTGTTCGATGTTCTTTAGTCTATGATGTTGCTCAAAACAACCAGAACTCGTATGTTCACAAATCCTTGTGTACAACCATATCAGTTCAACTCTGCTGCAGTCTCAGTCCTAGGCAATTTGTAAGTGAACTCATCACATCTTTGCTTCAGATTCCATTAGGGTTGTGTGTCTGTCTCTCTTTACACTCAGGCCTTGCCAGTATGTAGGATTAAACGACTTTCCAAGGTTGAATAAGCCACCATCTGTCTGTTTTGCATGGTGCTGTTTGCCATCCGGGAGGCTTGTCCCTCAGAGCGTGTTCCTACCATATGTCACCCTCAAGTGATCAGCCATGCCAAGACATTTGAGGGGGGGGAATGACTAAGTCTAGCTGGAAAACCCTCTCTAGAATTCCAGAGGAGGTTCTCCGAGGCTGTGTTTGTCAAATTGTTCAATCCTTCCTAACCTCCTGCGATAGCCATCTGCCAGGAACTTTAGAGATATGTTGTCCAAAAGCAGAAACCCATTCTGTTTGGGTGATGTAACAATACGCCATTTGCTAGCGACAGCTCATGCAATTTTAGCTGTTTTAAAAGGCAAAATCCAGCAAACGCAAAACTGAACAGAGTTTAGAATGCCCTATTCATCCTCCTATCTAACCAACCACATTAATATGAAGTATAAAACCTGTTATGCCTTGACAAATCAACAAAGAAAAACTAATGAAACTCCAATTAATTGGAAAAAAAAGTATTGTGAAACAATTCCAAACAAATAATCAGTGAGTGGTAACCAATGATCTCTGTCCACCAACAGAAGGAATCAACCAGCATAATGGGGGAAGCACACAATTTTTAGGAATTCCGCTACCCTGCAGCCCTTCATGCACACACACACACACACACACACACACACCATAAATATTCTCTGGAGAATTGGTGCCTTCTCTTACAATAATCAAACAAAGGATACAAAAACTGATCTCCAAACTTTAAAGATAGACTTTCCCTGGGAAGAAGTTTCCCAGCTAGACTGAATGATTTAGGGATAATCTGTCAACAACAACAAATATATGACTCATCATACTACTCAACACACAGAAAGCTGGTCGTGAATAATTGCTCTTAGTTTTAACTCCCTCATTTATGTTGTACATAAGTTGCTGCTTGAACATGTAGCATGAAGTTTCTACACCTCAATGATAAGCAGTCATATTTCTAAATCAGAACAGTCTTCTTAAGATTTATCCTAGTGATAATGAAATCAGTACCAAAAAGGGCGTTCAATGGTAACTTCCCTGGCTAACACTTTAGATTTCCTCCCCCTCTCCAAATCTATAATAATAATAATAATAATAATAATAATAATGTCACATTAGATAGGGAACTGTGTATTCCCAAAGTGTTTTACAGTAAGGCAATTTTGCTCAATCTGGAGCAAATATAATCATCAATATAATAGTCAACTGGTGCTCCCTACCTTTATAGGTCAGTTTTGCTAGATTTTGCATTTCACCATTTATCAAAGCATCTATCTTACAGTATGGCATTTATAAGAATATCGAGAGACATAATACTAAAGTGTCTGGGCTCAAAATGAAATGGATGAATACTGACAGTATATTTTTAGAATAGTGAGTCCAATTTAGAAGTATTCTTGCGGCACTTGGTCCAAATCTGGGTCCTTCTCCAGGCTCAAGGTTCTTATTGGCACTTTGTGTTACCTAATCCTTTTTGCTTACAAGCTGCTGTAGTTGCTTCTAAAGCTGTGGTGCCTTTTTCCAGCAAGCACTGGAAGACTGGGTCTGTGAAGGCTAGGCTTTCTCTTTTTTCCATTTACAGAGCAGCATGTGAAGGGTGCAGTCTCTCACTACCCAGATTCCCCTGAAGCACAGCAGAAGCACACCCCATGTGCTTTCTCCTTTGGTGTGCCTTGTCAACATGAAATCACCTTCCAAGGCTGAGCCAATATTGTTTAGACACCTTTGTTGTTGATGGCCGTCTTGTGGTCCCTGTTGAAAAGGCAATACCTCATCTGTTGAGTCTTCCTTTGCCTTCTACCATATTTCCCAGATGTTTCTTTTTTTAATCTGCCTATATATACTCATTCAGGATTGTTCTTGTGGAATAATTTCCATGGAGCAGTTCCATCCTATGTGATGTTTACTGTAAATCTTCCTTGCAGCCAGCGGATTTCTGTACAAACTTGCCTGGGGGTAGCCTTGTCCTATTTTCCTCTTAGATAGCTTTGGCATTTACAAAGCTTGAGAGATCATGCTTCTGAATTTTCCAGTCTGAAGAGCTCAAGCCAAAACAGCAGGGAGGACAGCAAACCTGCTCTTTGTTTGGCTTAAGGCAGCTGGTTCTGCTTTTCCTTTGACCTGGAGCGATGGCATCATTCCTGAGATTTGATGTGAAAGTAGTAGAGGCAAAAGAGAAGGCACACTTTTCAGCAGAGGAGTGTAATCGTGGTTGCTTTGAAAGTACAGCATCAAACCTCAAAAATGCTGGTCTTTGTGCTTGCCCTCATCTCTGGTACAAATTCATATTCGGTTTAAAGTTTTAAAGACTGTGTTGGGGTTTTTATATTAAAAAAATGACATATGGGTATCTTATTAGTTGGTGAAATGGGTTATTTTATTCCAATTTTTCGTAACAGCAAGATTTTCCATAGAGTTTTAGAGAATAGTTAATGATCTTGCTGCTGCATAAAATTTATGTTGCAGTACAGTTGTATGAAGCTTTGTATGCATTTGATTCCATGTTGAAATGCCCATCCTGACACTCTGCTAAGTCAACTTGCCTGTCTACATCTCTGCTGAGTAATATTATGGCTACCAGACAACAACATGGCTAACCTGTAAGCCAACCTGAAAACTGGTGCTTCTCCACAAAGTCCAACTGGAAAACTGTTAGGCATATTTGAATAACATAAACATTTTAATAAATATAAGGCGTGACCTGTTGAGCACAACCTTTCCTAGAAATTTAAATTAGTGCTTCAAACCAAGTTTGAAGAAGAGTCGCAAACCTTGATAAAAGTGTTAACCACTGTGCAGATATAACTCTAGACCAGAGTTAAAATTAAAAAGAGGAGAGTGAGGGCAGCATGGGAATCCATGATGCACTCCCAATCTACTTAAGCATGGTTAAGAGAGCAGAGACTTCTTCTCTGAGCCAAAGCTTACCTTACAAATGTATAGTTCTAAACATGAGAGCCTCTCTAACATGAATCAGTTAATGAGCTTGGATGTTGTTGGATCACAACTCTCATCACCCCTCACCATTTTTTAAAATGTATGTTTTTTATAAAATTTAAAACATTCCTTACCTACTCTTCATTGAACAACCATTTTACAGTGAGTTACAATTAAAACCACTTCAAATTCACAATGCTGTTACAAAAAGCAAGGCAGGTAAGTCAAAAGCAGTGAAATAAAAATGTAAGTATTTCCACTAGAAGCCTGGGCTAATAACCAGGTCTTTTGCTGGGATCTAAAAGGGTAGGCACTAGCTGTACCACAGTCACAACTGGTCATGCTGGCTGGCACAAAGGTAAACTAGAGTCCAACAACGTCAGGAGTGCCATGGTTTCCCCATCCCTGTTTTAAGCCAAACTACATCTGAGGAGGCTATGTTCAGTGGAGCACCCCTAACATCTATTGCATCCATGCAATTAGTTGTTCCAGTTTCCTTGCCAGCTCCAATTTCACACTCCACACTGAAACCTGTTTCTTTCACCATCACATCTAGACGGTGGGCCTTGGATTGCAAGGTGGAGGGAGGTATGCTTAGAATCCAGATGGTCTGTAACTATGCCTCCATTCCCAAATGCATGAGGCTATCTTGATGATTCAGTCATCTGAGGAAAAGTACTCTCTACTGGTAGGAAGCTGCCTTATACAGGGTCAGACTATTAATCCACCTACATCAGTGTTGTCTACACTGAGTGGCCAAGGTTCTCCAGTTTTAGACAGGAGTCTTTCCAACCACTAGCTGGAGATGGGAGGGGATGAACCGGCGACCTTCTGGATACAAATCATGTGTTTTCCCCACTGTGGTCTCGAGTCAGACTGCTCCCAAGTCAACCTGCATGTGTAGTGAAGTACTAATGTGTCAAAGAAACAATTCAGGGCCCAATACTGTCTTCTGCAATTCTGGAGTATAATGTTGGC
Source organism: Podarcis raffonei (assembly GCF_027172205.1). Classification (NCBI taxonomy): domain Eukaryota; kingdom Metazoa; phylum Chordata; class Lepidosauria; order Squamata; family Lacertidae; genus Podarcis; species Podarcis raffonei. The sequence goes on along the minus strand of NC_070608.1, from coordinate 50,427,145 downwards.
CAATGCTAGACTACAGAGAACAATTTTGCTTGCTACTGTTTTAGCTGTGGAAGCTATCCAATTGCATGCCTTTTATCAGCCTGAATAACTAAGGTGAAGACTGGCCTGTGAGGCAAGAATATATTCTTATTAATATATTCCTGGAGGTCAAGACGAGTAATATCAGTAGAAGATTATAGCAGAGGCTAGAAGATCTTTGATATTATGGGAAAGTAGAATTTCATATCTGTTGAAAATGATAATTTATGGACTAATACTCATATAGCAGAGGTGGAGAAACAATGAAAGCTGCACAGGAAAGAGAAAATTTAGAGGTCAGGCAGAATTCCACTTCAAGACAGAATGGAGATGTGAGACAGCACAGCTAGGAAAGACCAGGGAAAGGTTACATGCACAGTGAGAAACAGAAGGGAACCGCAGAGAAGATGGATCGGTAAAAAGCAGTAGACCTTTCATGTTACAGCACTGAATCCACACAAGTACATCATCACTAATGAAGATGAGCCAAGAGACCACCATGGGGCTATTTTAAAATTCTTGGCAAGCCCCTACAGAGGAGGGTCATCTAAAGAGCTTGGCTCCAGGTTCTTTCATTGTTGTGTAAAGAGAACCGCAAGTCTGAATTGCAACTGACGGAGTGGCATGAAATAGGCTGTCAAAACAATACCTGTTTTGTTGGTAAAAAGAAATATTTTAACACACTTTTTTGCAGTCAGTGAGGAATGAATGCTGCAGTGACGAGCATGTGCAATAGTGCACCTACGACATCAAACCAGACACAAGCCAAAACAAGAACTGAGACATCTTTCTCCCCATGTAGCTCCAATCTGTAATGGCAAGCAGCTAAACAACATGCTCTCCAGCCAGATGGCTTAAATAAAAAGAACACTTTTTGTTAATTAGGAAATAAATGAATCTGCTGTTAATACAACATGTTACCAATGCAGGAGACCAGTTTAGATTTGGGGGCACTTGGTCTTTCCAAGCAAGAGCACCGGCAACAGCTTCCACAGGGCAGTAGCTGGCTTTTGTAAAACGACATCAACCTCTGCCAGTACCCACTGAAGCACTATTTTCTAACAGAAAAACAAAATAAAAGCACGGTGAATATTGTGTAGTTGCATGGAATGGAAGTCACCCATGTGGACTCATTTAGCCTGGCAAATATGCACATCACATTCTGTTTTAAGTATTTTATTTTCATGTGATCTTTATGTCTGCAACAAGATCTATGGACTACAATCCAAATCCAATCCAAATCCTCAGGCTAATTCTCTCCCACTTCCTTTGCACATGGCCTTTCCCTTTTTTTTCCTCCAAGGAGAGGAACACACAAGTAGCCACTTAGCCATCTAAATATAATTTAGGGTAACATGGCAACCACACAGTCAGAAACCAAGGATTCTTAATAGCCAACTTCCATATAGTTGGAAGTTCATCTAGCCCAACTCTTTGCAGATTCAGGAAGTTGGACCTGTTTCCTATGCATTAGAATAGCCGTGTGCAATAATACCGTGTTTTAAGAGCCAATACTGTTGTGTTTATAAATAACAGGAAGAGGTTAAATGGGGCCATAGAGCTATAGAGACATCCAAACTAGGCCCGTTACCTTATACAGTACAGTAGACTAGAGGATTCAAAAGGTGAAGCTTTGGAGGCCATTTAAGAATGTTCTATTTGCCCCCATTAGTTTAGAAAGGCCAATGAGCAGGCAGATCTAGAGGTATATAAGGGAAAACTCAGCCCTTTCCAGGGGTGGTATGGTCTAGTGCTAGGAAGGAGGTAAAGAGGTGAATATTAACTTATACCACTTAAGGCAGAGGCGCAAGTTATGAGAAGACTTCAGAGGTGGTTATCCAGTTTCTGGTCAGTGTGACAGTATTATGCAGTTGGCCTTAAGAAGGAAGAAGACATCAGAGGAGGACACCATGACTCCTCCTTGCTGTGTCCTGGTCCACAGGTCCCTAATCAAAAGGAAGACTTCAAGGGAAGCTGAAGCAAGCTTTCCAGAGAAAAAAAGCATCCATCACAAGAAGCTGATGGTGAGTAACAGCTAAGAAACTCCATTCAACCCTGTTTACTTCCAGTGAGTCCTTGACCAGAGTTGGTACTTAACCAGATTGAGAGCAGGGGTGAAGTTAGGAAAATGATGAGTTTTAAGTAGGGAAATGAACTTATTTGAGGATCTAACAGTTTCCTTAAAGAGACAGTACACAATTCAAGGAACTATTGAAACGCTGATAATGTCTAATGATATAACTTGTAAGTAGGCTTTATCGATATCTATCTCTATATCTCTAAATCCATATATATGTTCATCCCATGTCTAAAGCCCACTACTGTAATATTAATTGTGCACAAAGGAGAAGAATTTATTAACAAGTTTTAAAGCCAGCAGTGTAATTTAAAGAACAAAACATTCAAGTTTATTTATTATACTGTCTGAGGAAGGATTGGTAGCCAGATCTGCCATAGTTTGGGGTGTCAACTGGTGGGAAATACAACCAACAACTGGTGGGAAATAAAACCATGGTGGCCCTGTGCTGGGATAAGAACAGTGTTGCTCCATGTTTTTAGGTAGAGCATCATTTTTCCCACAGGCTGCAACTGACTTTGCAATTAAGGACAGTGCTGGACAGAAAGTACACTATGTGACAAAGGACACGGTTAGTGAAGTGTCAGCAGGTATAACCAACTAATTTTTCTGCTGAAGTGGAACAGGAAGGTCACTTGGGGACTCTAGCCAATCAGAACTCATATTCAGGTGCCCCCCTCCCCAAGGAAAGGTGCAGATATTTCCCTGGAAAAGTACATTTAGACTTAATTCAGCTACTGGTAGCAGCTGCTTGTTGGAGGAAGCCTCATTGTTACTTTCCCAGAGTTAATGAATAGCTAAATAAGGAAGTGAACTTGCATTTGATATGGTAAAAGTTCCAGGGAATTATCATTTTTTGCACTTAGTGGGGTCCATATATGAAGGTTGTTGCTATGGGAGGAAGTTTGGCTTAAACCAGGCATAGGCAAACTCTGGCCTTCCAGATGTTTGGGACTACAATTCCCATCATCCCTAGCTAACAGGACCAGTAGTTAGGGATGATGGGAATTGTAGTCCCAACAATCTGCAGGGCCGGAGTTTACTATGCCTGGCTTAACCATTCTAGCTCCGACTGATCAAACTGAGCTTAAACCATTGTTGTTTTCTCCAGTTTCCTTGGCAATAGTGAAGTGTTCATTGCCTGAAGCAAAGCCAAAAGAGAACATATTTCTGGGGCACATGCTGAGTTCCAATTAAACCAAGCTTTTTGTTAAAGACTACAACTGGAAGGGCAGATCGTGAAGCTGAGGCTCCAATACTTTGGCCACCTCATGAGAAGAGAAGACTCCCTGGAAAAGACCCTGATGCTGGGAAAGATGGAGGGCACAAGGAGAAGGGGACGACAGAGGACGAGATGGTTGGATAGTGTCTTCGAAGCTACAAACATGAGTCTGACCAAACGACGAGATGGTTGGATAGTGTCTTCGAAGCTACAAACATGAGTCTGACCAAACTGCGGGAGGCAGTGGAAGACAGAAGTGCCTGGCGTGCTCTGGTCCATGGGGTCACGAAGTGTCGGACACGACTAAACGACTAAACAACAACAACAACAACTGGCTGACCACATCTTCATACAGCTATTAATTCCCATTCTGACTAGCTGCCACTGCAAGGAATAGCTGCATCAGCAACCGTCAGACCAAACATTAGCAGTGTGAGCATCCAAATCTGAAACTCTCACGCAGGCCTGTCTAATGCTCACTGGATGGCCTTGGGCAAATCACAAGTCTAAAGAACGTTAGGAGTGTTATGACAATAATTAAATAAGATTTGTAAAACACTTCGTACCCTGGAAATACTATAGATATGCCAACTTGTCATCTCATTTCACGAGGGGAAAAGCTATCTTCCTTCTATCCCAAAGAGCTTTAATTTTAAAACATAAAAATTCCATCTTCCGCTGGATAATTCCAGATCTGGCTTTATTGTAACACAGTTATGGAAACCAAGAATGAAGGGAAACTCTAAACAGGTATGCTTGACTGAGTACTTCCACACTCCATCCTGAACGCTCATTTTTATTTTATTGGCATGTATGAATTTGAAACTATTACATTTATTCATTAGACTAGTAAGGATGTCCAGCTTATTAGCAATTCAAGACAAGAAAATGTAGTTTTCAGATTTTTTATTCTTTCACACACTTATATAAATGTTACAGGCATAAGAGTTTGGGGGCCAATGCTTCAAGAATTATTAATCCATCATTCACAGGTAGCTCATACACAACAGTAGTCTGAGAATTATCCCACTGATAATCATCATTTATAAAAAAAATCATTTTTCTCGTGATTTTGGGTGGGGGATGCCTGGAGTAAAATGAATTTTTAAAAGGTCAATTAGGGATGTGGTTTGGCATGCATCATTTTTTGGTCTCCCAGCTAAAAACAGACAGCCTTTGTGCCTTGCAAAATAATAAATATGGATCCCCATCCCACTCCTCAAAATTATTTTACTCTGTGGGTGTCTCTTTCCTTTTGAAGGTATTTGGATGCAAAAAAATGTGTGTAGAGAACAGTCAGAATAAATGTTCTGTACCCAAAAAGTGGGGCAGCAGTTGGGTACATAAACTGAAAAAAACTGTTCAGTAAGAAAAAAAACACCGAAATGTTTCATGTTATTTTAAAGCTTTCATTCATGAAATAACATTCTCTTGCTATGTCTAAACAGCAAAAACTATAGCATTGTTTTGGAAAAATAAATCTATAAACAGCACAAAAAAGAAGTTACTTTTTGGAAACTTTTTTCCCAAGAGAGAAAGGGAAAAATACACAAAATGTAAACAAACAAACTATTGCAATTATGCTCCGTACTGCTAGTTACAGTTATTCATTATACAAGTCTTTCTCATTTAAGAGTCTTTCATGGCTCCAATGGAAAAATTACATTAATGTCAACCCAGCATTTTTATAAAGGAATTTTCTCCATATCTTGATTGCAAATTATTTTAGACTATAGTGCAATGAATTCCACCTTGTAAAGTTGGGGTTGGGAGAGAATGGGCAAAGTTCCCAGAATAATTTATTCTGCAGTCTAATTTTTTAACCCAATGTTGTACATTTTGTCAACATACTCATGATCTTTAGAAAAGTATTATTTGGGTGTGTAGCACAAAAGAATGTGACATCAAAACAATAAATACAGAGTGTCTGTCACTGTGGTTAGTAGTTACTACAAATATGCCCCAGAAGTGTGCATTTTATTATGGAATAAAACATCATCTGCTGACTGTGGCTACAGCCACACAACAAATTATTCACGGCTACCGTTGGTCTATTCTTTCGCTTTCTTCTGCCGGAGGTCAGTCTACAAAGATCCACATATCAGAGCTAACAGTATAGCTACAGATCCAGTGTTGCCAAATTTTGCCATTACAGGGCCACTTATGGGAGACAGAAAAAAACCATTAGCAAGGCGACTTAGACAGATGGCTCCCTCTAGAGGTCATTGCATTCTTCTAGGGGAAAAACAAGTCTTTATTTTATGTGGCAGACAAAGCATTCAAACTATGGATGCAAGTGATTTTCATGCTATGGTTCGAGACAGAAATCATGGCTATGACATATCAGGAGCAAGTTGGGCACAGTTATTTTATTCGCATTCCCAGCAACACAGCAAGAAAATTCTTACGCTGACATAGCTAACGGGCAGGAAACTAATACAAAAGGGAAAATTCTGCAAAATGTCACTGCCCCATTAAAACAGCTCTTTATTTGATGCTTTGCAGCATTTTCCTCCTTCTGGTTGCTTTCGTTATATTAAGAAGCAGAGTGTTCTGTAAACAGATTTGCTTGGCAAATTTCCGTTTTGCGGAACCAATTTCAATCAGGGAAAGAAGAAAAAATACAAGGAAAAGACCAAATCCCTTGTCCCATTCCAACATTCATTCTGCACAATAAATTTCTTATTCAAAACAAAGGGTAACACGCTGGCAGCAAAGAAGTTCAGTCATTGGGAACAAAATCCAAGTGTTAAAAATAAAAATTAAGGCCACCCCAAGAAAGGCCCACTGATTAAGGTGGAGAAACTGTTGTCAAACTTTGGCTGCCGGTTCAATGCTCCTAATAACAGGAGCTCACAGTTATTTCTTAAAATTAATTTGCTTTTAGTAACCTTTTCGCTTAAGTCCTCGTGAAAATACTTCCAAGCCACAAACTTGGCTCCTGAATTGCTTAATAAGTAAAAACTGCTCAGATGCTAGACACAGCCTCCAAGTATCCTGTAGTAATTTTGGATGATGCCAGAAGCAGAGAGAAATGTCTGCCTAGAGTAGGGGTGGGGAACCAGTGGCCCTCCATACATTGCTGGACTCCAATTTCCACTGGTCAGGGATGATGGGAGCTGCGAGTCGCAATCACAGTGATCATAGAATTGTAGAGTTGAAAGGAACCACGAGGGTCATCTAGACCAACCCCCTGCAACACAGGAAACCTTTGCCCATCATGGGGCTCAAACCCACGACCCTGAGATTAAGAGTCTCATGCGCTGCCAACTGAGCTATCCCAGGGGCCCAGAAACATCTGGGAGGGCAACATGTTCTCCACCCGTACTCCGGTTAGAGACCCCTAACAACTGAAGTGGCATGAGGAAAGAAAGTCCTTATAAGATCTTACTGAAGCTGTGGAGCAATGCCTTTGCAGGGCATTGTATATTAAGTTACACATCATAGCCTTCAACATTTTGGGAGGGCAAAGCAGGACACACACACCCTCACCATCCCAGCCGCCCACCCGATCTCCTTGTCCCACCCCCTGCCCGATCTCCATGCTCTTTCCATGAGCTTACTTTCAGAACAAATGCTATATATTTTTCAACATGCAATATACCTATGCATAATATATGTGGACAGATTTTTAAATATTATTGTAATTTCCTTTATGCGTGTGTTAATATATCATGATCCATGCAGATTAACAGAAATAAAAATTCAAATAGACTAGTACATTAGAAAACCTGACTGCACTGAGCATGCTTCATCTTTCAAAAAACGAAACACTTATTTGCTTGTGTTAAAAAACAACCCAGTAATGAAAAGAAGAGCTAATCTTTTAGAAAGAGAGAGAGAGAGAGAGAAATTATATTTGAATTGTTAATATTCTAATTAACACCTAAGATTAGTTCAGCTGTTTTGTTCTCTGTCTCTACCAGGCAATTTCCTCCCATTTTTTCCAACAGCCTTTCATCCACCAAAATTTGAGAGAGAAAATAATTGTACTAATTCGTTTAGTTAAAAACCCACAAAATAACAGAAGGGCTTGACCTACCAAGTCAAGGTATAAAGGTGCTTAGAATTCCTTACTGACAACTAGCTATATCATGCTCCTTGAAACATCCCATAATTCCTAGCAATTCCTAGCTGTTTTGATAATGGAAGATTGAAAGGAGGAAAGAGACCACCTGAATGAGAGAAATGGAAAAGGGCATACGTAACATGTTAAACACTAAGATACAGCAGGCAGTAGCTTGATAACTCTGTTCAAAATGAACATTAGTTCGTATGTCATAGCAGAAAAGGAGAAATTCACCAAGAAATGAGCCATACTAAACAACTTGCCAAGGCTTTATGGTTAATGAGAAAACACTGCTATGCATGGAAGTTTCAGCTAGCTAGAATATGTAGAGCACCAAAGCACACAGAGAGCTCTGTCTCGAAGCATAAGGACGATGGAAGAAATCTACTGGCCTTGCATGCATGCTGTCATACTGAATTACAGACAAGATGACAAGCTAAAGACCCGGCCCGCGGTCTCATCACTCAGTCATCTATCCAATCCCATCAATTGAGCAAGACAGCAACACATGTCCCCTCTAGCTTAAATGACAGCAAAACCGTGGGTTGTAATCATAGGTCATCTTAAAAGGACACTTGTCATTAAAGATAGCTTAGTTTGGGAACATTATATTTATCAAGAATATAACTCCCCTCTGCTCAATTTTAGCTAAATTCAGTAATCCGAAGACATTAAGCATTAGAGGTCAAAAGGCAGTAGTGAGAATGCAGAATTGGTTAAGGACAGCCTCTCATATTCCATATTCATAAAAGTAGGAGCTTTCAAACAAGTGGTCTGCAAACATACGGTCTGAGGATGCAGACTCATGCAAGGACATGCCATGCAATAGAGTTAAGCAACTTGAGTTCCTAACCAGTGGGCAGCTGCATAGAGCAGTGTTTCCCAAACTTTTGCTCCCATGGACCACTTGGAAATTGCTGGGTTTTCTGCCTGTTATAGCAATTGAAATGCACTATGCTAGATGCTGTATGTGTGACTTTTAATTGTATTTTTACTGCTTCTTTTATTTCTTATATTGTATAATTCTAACATGCTGTGGACCAGCTGAACGAAGCTAGAGGGCCACAGTTTGGCATAGAGTGTGCAGGAAACAGTTATATAGTTCTCTTGGAAGTCACAAGGTACTCAGTATGGAACAGGTTCACCACCCATCACAAATCCTGTTTCCTCATCAGAATCCTGCCAGGGGGCAATCTGTCTCACAGATGCACTGTGCACCAAAGATGACTTCAGGGGATAGCAAAGATTTTCTCACCTCCACTCAATTTTCCTGCTACCTCATTTGCTCTTCCAGATTTCAGTCACAGTTTATTAAAGCCCAAGAAAATGTAGATTAAATCCTTGCTTCCTATGAGCTGCGCTTGGCAGAAGTGGGTGGAGTCAGTAGATGCCATAGATAAAGGGAAGGGAAGAAAAGGATGGAGGGACGTATCCAATGGCTGCTGCACAACGCAATTTTCACTCATGCAATGGGAATTCCTTTCCTTGTCCTCCTTCATATAGCTCCACCCCAAAATCTGCTCCAAAGGGTCCCCCAACCCTCTGAAGCAGATGTTGAGGATACACAATGGGAGGGTCACAGGCATCAGAAGAAGAAAGAGAAGTTCTGTTGCACACCTGGAAGTTTGTTGGACAAACAGAAGTGCAGCACTTGCTGCAACCCCAAGTGTTTGAAACTGAGCAAGAAGCTGAGGTGGTTTCATGAGTGAGACAGAAGGACCTAAAGAGGACGGGAAGTGCCTGAAATGAGCAAAACAAAAAGGGGAACAGTCTTCAGTGCTCACAGATGCAAAACTTTACTGACGCTTAACACATTTTGGAGTAAAACAAAAACCTTCCTGTTCCCGACCTTGAAAAACTTGAAAGTTCTTAAATTCAAAAGCACCCTACTTGAAAGCTGACCAACTCAAAAACCAATTTGACAAAGTAAAGCAAAACATTCTGTTCACTCCCTGCCCATCTGTGCTGAACCTCTGCATTTGCATCAAGTAGCATCAGAGCCCATTCTCCCTTTTTCCTTTCCCTTTCTTTTTTGCACCAGTGTTGGAGCCAGCTGGACCCAAGGACAAAGCTGGAGACTGGGTGGGCAGAGGCTGCTGCAGCTGCATCTTGGCCAGGGAAGCCACAGAGAAAGCAACGAGACAGGCGGCAACATATATTGCAAAGTACCTCTGGAGAAGCCACAGCTCAGAGCCTTGAAGAAGAAAAAATGGGGTAAGCAAGGGGCAGGTGGAGCTAACCTGGCTCAGCCCCTGCTTATCAGAATAAATTCCTGAATCATCTTTCTGTATTATTCGAGGATGCAGGAGGGAAGATTTCGGCCTCTATGATGCTGAACTCCCACCCCCCATAAGCCCAGACACTGTGGCACTCCCCAATAATGGTCTCAGCCACCTGTTCACTCTTCAGACTGGAGGTGCCACTGTTTTGTGCCTGGAATATGTTTTTTAAGAGGTTCAGGAAGCTAAAGCTGAAGGCTTCCTGTGACACAAAAGCTGCTAGTTCTGGGTTTGTACATGGTTGCACATTAGATTCAGCTCTAAATCACCCTAGCATAGTCGTTTCTCAAACACATTCCAGGCACCCCTTCATGGCAGCTGCATCTCCAAAAAGAACTAGACTTGCATGACAATATGTTAGCACAGCACTCAAAATAAACTAATGTCAGAAAATGTGTTTCAAAATTTTCACTGAAATAATTCCTACATGTACAATTTCCCCATCATTCTGACAGAGGAATGCTTTTGCTCAACTCAGACGTAACTCAGGGCTTTTAAACATATAAATGTTTTCCAAATAATTGCACCTTCAGAGAGATAGCTATTTCAATGTAACAACCTTAATATTTTCATCTAACAGATGCTATGCATGATTATGCATTTACCGCAAAGTGCAGTTCTGGAATTACATTTTTTGTATTGATCCTTTCCACCCAATTTATTCTTCATGTTGAACATCCCTCTTTAACACAGATCTACATGCAACAGCTGCTCTTTTGCCTTATGCAAAAGGGAGTCTCAAAAGAAATTATCTGCATTGCTCTTCCAACATAGGAACTTTATCAAGTAACATAACACCAATCATAACCACATATTTGTAATGATTGTAAACAAGTATCCACATATATTTATAGAAGTTAATGCTAAGGATCCAATCCTGCGAACTAATGCAATGAATTAGCAGCTTAGACAATCAGGCAAAATTGTTAAAAGCTCCAGTATGACTGCAAATGATGCTAGAGCAACTTTTAATGAAGTTGTCGAAACGCCCCTGGACAATCCTGGAACCTAATGATCATGCTACTTTGCACCTGTATTTTATGCAGTAACATCAAATTTGGTGCAAATGAATATAGATGGTTTGCATCTGCTGCCATGGCAGAAACCACTTTTGGCACTGAAGCAGCTAAATTTACAGGGTCAAGCTGCTGTTTAAATGGATCACTAGCGCACAGAAATAAAGGGAAGACAAATTGAAGAATTATGTAGGATCTAGCTCATCACAAATTTGGAATATCAGGATTAAAATAATTGCACAATTATTTATCTGCATCCAAGAGGTAACACATGACAAACTGCTTTTGAAATGTCCCTGAAGTCTCACAAGTGATTTTGTGATATGTTCTCCAAAAAAAGACAATAAATATAAATATGCACAAAATCCAAATGGTTTACCTAAAAGCAGCCATTTGAATTCTAGCTACAGTATTCCACATGAAGCAAAGGGAAACTTACACCAAGACAGTTGTTTATATAAAAGTGATTTAAAGTAAATACAAAGCACAAAAAATAGGTGTCAATTTATCTCATGATTTATGCACATGTACTTATTTATGATACATGTGAAGCAATAATCCAGAATAGTAGGAAAATACCAGAAGTAGATTCCAGCAAGAAGTTGAGTACAGTTAAGGTTATAATTCTACACTTCCATATAAATGTGTAAGTCCCATCAATGGGATCTTTACTTCTAAGTAAACACTATAAGATTACATTGTAAGCTCCATTGAGTTCCATGTGCTTTCATCTCACCCACTGAAATCAATGAAAACTGAAAGAATACTTAGAAAAGAAGTAAAGTGCACTGCTGCGTGAAGGACTGATTTGGCTAGTCAGATACAATTTTTACATCAGGCCTAACTCTCAAATAATAATTTAATAATAATAATTTATTATTTATACCCCGCCCATCTGGCTGGGCCTTCCCAGCCACTCTGGGCGGCTTCCATAAAAACCAAAAATACAGTAAAATATCACACGTTAAAAACTTCCCTGAACAGGGCTGCCTTAAGATGTCTTCTGAATGTCAGGTAGTTGTTTATCTCTTTGACATCTGCTGGAAGGGCATTCCACAGGGCGGGCGCCACTACCGAGAAGGCCCTCTGCCTGGTTCCCTGTAGCTTTGCTTCTCGCAATGAGGGAACCGCCAGAAGGCCCTCGGCGCTAGACCTCAGCGTCCGGGCAGAATGATGGGGGTGGAGACGCTCCTTCAGGTATACTGTGTTGTGTGAGAGAAAGATGCACACACACACAAACAAATTATATCACGGGCTGGAATGTCGAGGAAGACTGCAGGAAAATAAACAACATGTTGCTCCTGTCTAAAACACTAAGTACAAACCAACGTGTTTCCTGATAAAAGATTCTGCATTTAAAAAGGAAACCCTTTTCTGAATGAAGGACTCAAAATGAAAGCTTGCAGAACTAGTGCAGACCCGAAGGAGGGCCTGTATCATGAGGCAAAGAGCTATCATCAAAGAAGTGAGCAAAACAGGAGATGACTCTTCAGTGGGTGTCCGTGATATTTCCCCCCTGATGGCAAAGAGACAGTCTCCTTACAAGCTCTGTCAAGTTCAGCATGTTATGTGCATTACTTCTCAGGTTCCTTCATGTTTTCCTTCCTATCACCAAAAATCAGTCTCCCTAGCAGTTGCACAGAGCAGATGTTCCTGAGAACAAGCTGGTGAAATGACAGCAAAAAGTCACAAGGACATCTTAAGGCTGCAATCCTATGCACACTTAGAATGAAATACGTTTCATTTCACAACGCTGGGGTTTTACTTCAAGTACATTTGCAGAGGGTTGTTGTGTATCATGGACATGCTTTATGACATTGCATCCATTCATCGCAATCATCTTTTATTTCTCGTCATAGCAACAAGGTTTTTGTAAGCAACTTTTTTTAGCATGATACAATTTCTGGAGTTTTACCTTACACAAATGCTTTTCTGAACTTACTACCTCAGCTCAGTACTCTCTATTTTTTAAATTCATGTATGCTATGCATTCACTCCTTCCATCCCACCTCCACCCCAATTCGAAGGCTTCTTCAGTGCCTGGTGCTGTGCTACCCTTCTTTGCAATTCTAGCTTCATTGCTGCATAATACAAATGACAGTGAATAGTCCTCAATCTCTGAAGCACCAGCAGAAAACACTGGGAGATGTGGATTTCAGTCAATTTTACTGTATTGCTAGTATAGACCACTGAACAAAACAGTAGGGAGCTCAGAAACAGTGGGAAGGGATGGAAACACACTGAGATAAACAGAATGACAAGTACCTACCTTGCACTCAATACGAACGCACAGGCCACGCAACTCAAAACATTCATGTCTTACACAGTTTGTCATATAATGCTGTGCATGAATGGAAGTCCCAGTGCCTGCTGTTAAAAAGAAAAACTTAGACTGCTGAATGCATTAGGCTGGAAACAATATACTTAAAATGTAGGTAGCATAGCAAGCAGAGCCAATGGATAAAATTGCATCAAGAATAAAGGAAGCCTGGAGCAAATAGATTCGTAAAATACTTCAAAAGCAAGACTAAAAATAAAACTGATTTATTTGCAGGACTGGGGAAATGTGAAAATTCTCATCAAATGGAGTTGGTAGACCATGTGTACTGTTTGAAGAGGGTTATGCACACCCTTGCGTGATGCTGGATGCATCATGCAAAACAATGAACAAATTCAAGGAGACTCAATGGGAATCAGAGAGCTTGTTTACAAGTTTGCTGTATGAATCCTTAACTTGCTTTAGGCTCTGATTTCTTTACTCAGAGGTTAACCAAAAAAATATACTGAAAGCAGTGAAAATAATGCTAACAATCAGAGTTTAAGTACTGACTAGCCAAGTTCAGATGAAATCCAAGTCTGATGCCGCAATGCAAAACTCACACTTGTATATGCTTAATTTAGATTTTAAATCATGTTTGAAATATCCAGACCACACTCTCAGGACAGGGTTAAGTTTGGAACCCAGGGCCAATAGGTCTGTGCAGAGCTCAGAGCCAAAACAACATTCCTAGTTTGCTACCACAGGAATACTTCAAACAGTGATCTCCCAAGAGAGCACAACACAAAGTGATCTAGATACATCTATGTTACCAAGAATCCTACTTCCTATCTCCCAGGGGACTTATTCATGTCCTAATGTAGCCTTTCAGGATACAGGCTTATGCAGCCAAGTGAAAAAAGAAGCATTTTCCTTAGCAAAATAGTTATATTAAACTAAGAGTGCTTATATAAACACAGATCACGTGCAGGAGTAGTTTTGAAGACCTTTACACTGAAAGGATTCCAACATATCTTGTGGAATCTCCAGAAAAGTGGACATGCACATAACAACAGTTTGGCTGTTGCAGTTGCTGTGCAATTGAATAGAGTTAAAGATGACTGCCAACACCCAGTACTTAGATCAGGGGTCGGCAACCTAAGTTAACCGGCCCATGGAACCCCGCAGCCTGCTCAGGAACCCCCACTGCCTGCTCGATTGGCTCCCGTGTGCTGTGCTAAACTGGCACGGAGTAGAGCAGGGACCACCTTCCACGATGCTGGCTGGCTTCCCATTGGCTGCAGGAAGCTCCTGCAGCCAATGGGAAGCTGCACACGCCTCCTCTGTGCTGGGAGGAGTGCCGGAAATAGCGTTTGCGCATGCATGCGCGCGCACTCCGGCCCACCGTGGCGTCTGCGGGACCGTGAACCAGCCCAAGCCACAAAAATTTTGCCGACCCCTAACTTAGATACATGACACTGAGTGTTGAGGCCAACACTTCCTGAAATCCCCTGCCTGTATTACAAAGGATATTGGCCCACTACATAACATAAAATCCCTTCCCTAATGTACCATAGTTTAAGCCAGGAACAAACTCTTTCCTGCCTCCACATTTTGTGTGTGGACTTTGGCGCTTCAAATTTTGGTCTGTTTCAGCTACAGTTCCCTGTTAAATGCAAAACAGAGAACCGTGGTTTACTAAATCAGGGTCCAACTGAAAACTGTAATTAAATCACAGTTCTCTGCTTTGGCATAACAGGCAACTGTAGATAGAAAAGAACAGTGCCAAAGTCGGTGCATGAAACAAGGTGGTTAGGCGATGGACAAGTGGGAGCTTGTGAGCCAGTAATGATTCCCCGCTGCAACAGACCAAAGTGGCTATGCCTCTGAAAATTGGAGCGAGGGGAAGAGTTCCTATTCAAGTATCAGTAGTTAAATATATGCATTAATTAGCCTTTGTTGTAATGAGATGAGATTCAATATTACTGCTGGGACACAGTTGAGTAATGACTGCTATCCGGTGTATGTGTTAATGTCAGTAGCAATGGGCCACAGTTCCCTGGTAGAATATCTGCTTTGCAAGCAAACAATTCCAGTTCAATTCCCAACATCTCCAAGGTCTGGGAAAAGAACCCTGCCTGAAATCCTGGAGAATGCTGCCAATCACTGTAGGCAACACTAAGCTAAATGGACCAATGGCAGCTTTCTATGCTCCTATGTTTCTAATGGCAACAGCTAGGATATTGGTGATGGTTCCAGATACTGTGCATGCATTATTCACATTGTGTACAGAACACTCTAGAATTTCTATATATTATAAATAGTTTCTGCCTCTCCATTTCTCTTTTTGTTAATGTACAATTTTTAAAGTAGAATACGGTCATCTCTACAGTTTCTATGTCTAGACCATCTGGAAGGATAAGACATAAACAGGGGGCGAAATAATGCTGTAGCCTTCATGCTGCTAAAGGGTGTGTATAATTCTGAAATATATAATGCCTTCAGAACTATTATCGTCATTATATTTAGTAACATAAGTCAAAGATGTCCAGGTGATTGCAGTTATGAACAATTCCCTACAGTGTCTGATTAGTGATTCACTTACCCACTGGCATAATTCTTTTAAAATCACATTGCAGCTACATCTAAAAGTGCCCTTTGCAACATTAAATTGTGTTTTATTGTCTGCTTTTTAAAAAAGATGTAGAGCTTTCAGATTTCCTTTATCCTTTCCATAATAACTAGAAAGGAACACAGTAGTAACTTCACTGAAGCATGTTTAAGGAGGGGTTCTATTCACATTATTTGGAAACTATTCAAGTTTTAAGTATTTTGTATATGAAATGCATGATTTCTAACAGGTTTAGAGTTTAGCAACCAAATTCTAAATATAATACGACAATCTTCAGAAAGAGTCTCAGATATCAACATATGCCAAAGAAAGTACCTCTGTGGTTTTACCATTTCAAGTGACATATTATTCAGAATTACCAATCATAAAATTATAGTGTTATGGAACAATCCTTTACTCGCATTGCATAAGAAGCACAGTAGAAGCTCCACTTCACTGACAGCACACTAGATGTGTGGTCACCATGAGCAGAGGCGTACCTAGGAGTTGGTGATACTGGCCCCCACCAGGGATGCAGGCACAGGGGATAGGAGTGCAAAAAAGAGCTATCAGGCTATGTGTGTGGCTACACACCACCACTATTGTGGTGAGATCAAATGTGGGTGAAGCTTTGTACCACGGCACAAAGGTGTGCAATCTTTCCCACCCTTCTTCCTCACCTCACCTCCCTCCTGATGCTTCAACTACTTGGGTCACATAAAATGTAGTAATTTCTAATGTGGCTACTGCGGTACAGTGATTGGGGGGCACATATACTAGATTCATTTCAATTGCGGTTTAGGCCCGGTTTTGGCAAATAAACTGCTTTGTTCGCCCTGTATGACCTCTGTGAGGAAAGAAGAGGGGAAATGTGCCCCTGCTAATTTTTCATGACCTCTCAGAAGTCTCCTCGACAATGGTATCCTTCCCATCATCCCTGACCACTGGTCCTGTTAGCTAGGGATGATGGGAGTTGTAGTCCCAAAACAGCTGGAGGACCAAGTTTGGCTATCACTGATCTAAATGAAACCATTGACTGGGTTTATCTGGATGTTTGGAGTATGTTGTCAGCAATATGCTGATGACACACAGCTCTACTTCTCCTTTAAGTCTGCAGGAGAGGCAGTGGATGTGCTGGTACCTCCCCTTAGGACTCCAGACACAAAGGCCAATCTCTGTTCCAAGTATTGAGATCCCAATACTTGAAACATGGAATCTCACAATGACAGGATATCAGCAGTGCTGATATTGGTGGACCCTGTCAGATGGGTGGAATATAAATATAAATATTACTATTACTATTATTATTATTATTATTATTATTATTATTATTGCTGCTACTACTACTAACTACTACTATCCAATGGACCATCTCCTCACCTCTCCAGTCTGATGCTGCTTGTACCAGCAGAGACTAGCAGTAGGCTCCAGCAGTTGCATTTAACACCAGCAGTGAGAATCAGAAGACTGCCAACCATAGTCTAGATAGAGGAGAGCCCTCATAAAGATACTCAGGGAGCAGTGGAAAGCAGTGGAAAGCGTTAATTATGAGATTTTCTTCCAGGATCCAAGATTCACCTGTCAGCAACTTATGAGCTTAGGAAAGAGAAGTGGGAGACTCAGAAGAATTAGAGACTGCAGAGGAAATCGAATGCAGCTCAGGAATGCTGAGAAAGAGAAAGACCAAGACAGAGAAGGGTTCCAGACAGTTATAGACTTTGTCACTGAAGACTTTACAGATGAAGAGGTGTGGTTCAGGGAGGTGCAAGAAAAAGAAATGAGGAATTTGTAGGTGAGTATGGGATTTTCCTGTACAATGCTTTGCCTTTGGAAGCTGTGGAGACTTTAGGTAGATTGGAAGCAGGTGGAGATAGGGTGTTACTATTTTCCATATGTCTCACACCTGCTGAACTGAAGGTGGGGGCATTTCTTTTGTCCATACCTAGATAGCAGGGACAGGGAACATGTACAGCCCTCCAAATGTTACAGGACTACAACTCTCATTATCCCTGACAATGGGCAGGTAGGAGATGGAACCAACAACATCTGGAGAACCACAGTTTCCCTATGCCACCAGGGTCTGTTTGTCCTTCGACCAGCCCTGTGCTAGCTTACCTTCTCAGGCAAAACAGATACTTTTTGAGTCAAGGTGCTCAGAAAAACTCAGTTTGGCTCTTCTGGAACTAGAACAGCAGACATGTCATTTGCAATTCTGCATCATCCACTGTATGCTTTTAAAAAATGTGTTCAACCCTCGCACACTTGTGCAATACCAACGTAATAACGGCACACAGGATTAATCATAATGTTTTCCAAAATAACTTTTAAAGCTTTTAAAGCCCCTTTCACATGAGTTTTTGGAAAGGGGGGGTCTTTGTTGTTACACGGGAAACAAGAAAGATTGTTCATTTTCTCTGCAGATCACATATGCATACTATTTAAGTTTCAAAGCAAACACTAGTAGTGCTAATTGGAGAAGATGAAACACTTATCCTGGCTGAGGAGACAAATCAAACTGCACCTTGAACAAACAAACAAAATGGCAAGATATTAGTTTCCACTGCTATAGCGCAACAAAGAAAGAATTTAAGTGTAAATAAGTGTGTTTTATTTTAAGGACCATTCTCAGCCCATATTGAAAGAGAATTTTTTTTCTTTTTTTAAAATATTTATTGAG
This sequence comes from Podarcis raffonei, assembly GCF_027172205.1. Lineage (NCBI taxonomy): Eukaryota > Metazoa > Chordata > Lepidosauria > Squamata > Lacertidae > Podarcis > Podarcis raffonei. The sequence goes on along the minus strand of NC_070608.1, from coordinate 50,408,919 downwards.
TTTTTCCACCTTTAGACATTAAAAAATCAAAAAAAAGAAAAAACAAAAAAGTTAAAAACACATAAAGTTTACAATCCTTATTTTCAATAACATATTTCCCTGACTTCCCCACACCTCCCCTTCTTATATTCCAATTCAAATTGTTAATTCAACAAGTTCTTGTCCCCAATTTTTGACCTTTTTATATTTAATTCATTTTAGAAAAACCAATTTTAACTTATAAACATCAGTATTTATACATCAGTGCTCATTCTTAAAACTTTTTTCTAAAGTCGACCCAAATTCCCTTCCACGAATTCCCCAATTTTCATACTAATAACAAAACAAAATAAAAAAAAACAGATTATAATTATGCACCCTTTGGATTCCCAAACCCCACCCCACCCCTTTCCCGGTTTCAATCCCCAACAAATGTCCATCAGTCTTAGTCTACTATCAGCCTGGAGACCTCACGTCCGAGGCTCTTAATTCTCTCTCAATTCCTCTCTGCCGGTTTTTTTGGTAGTCCTTAATATTAAACACCAGATCTCGGAGAAGCTCTGTCCCGATAGGGTCCTTATTTCTTCCAGCCAGACCTCCATACTTAAAAGTGGAGCCCGAATCTTGTTTCTTACTCCTTTTAAGTCCAAATGTCCCAAAAGCTCCAACTTCCACCTTAATCAAATTTGTAATCCATAGGTCTTCAGATCTCCACATAAGGAGATCTCTCCATTCTTCAATCTTCAATTCAAAACAGATTTTCATCATCCAGTACTTATTTTCCTTTGTAGCCATCATGTCAGGCCTCTGGCTCTCCTTTGTCATCTGCAACATTACATCTCCTCCTTCCTTTTCCTCAGAAACAACATATATCTCTTTCTCCACACTCTCAAATCTTTCAAGTTTCTCTTCTTGTCCAGCTGCATGAACTTCATGAGTCAAGTCCTTATCAAATTCAATGAATTTGTTTACCGTTAAGTCCAGAGTTGCAACATTTGTAGCCAAAACATCAATTTGGCCTTGTAACTTTCCCAAGAGAAGAAACACTCTGTCCAATTTAGCTTGAATTTTTCCTCCTTCAGCCATTCTTGTAATGTCCCAAAATTCCCTCTAGAGGGATTTTGGTTACTTTATCTTCCTGCCAGTTCAAATCCAAAAATCAAGTTAGTTTGTATCAGTTCTTCCTTGTTTTCAACAAAATATAACCAAATTGTAGCAAATATATCCAGCAGAGACAACAGAAACAAAGTTCTCTTTTTCCTTCTTGACAGCTAATTTGACAGCTGTCAAACTCTTCTATATCTCCTCAACAGGCTCTCTCGCGGATCACTCCCGGGTCCGGGGGTGTGGCACTTCAGCTCTCAAAATTAGCTCTTATCCTCCAGTAAAATTACTTATACTGCCAAATCGTGAAATTAATGTATTTTACCCAATAAAGAAGAAGAAATTCTCTCGACCTTAGTTAGCTAGTCCTTGCTTTAGATTATTTATAAGACGGGGAGACGGACTTCCTGTTTGCGCCTTCCCCGATCGTGCCTAATTCAAAAAAAAAAATTCTTTACAAATCCAATTTCCGTATTACTCACGGGTTGTTGCTTTTAGAGTCCAATTGTTCACAAGAAGAAGTCAGCGCTCTCCGACCATGGCATGCGGCTTCACTCCGCAGGAGAAGCAGTCAACTCTCAGCACCGCACCGCTCACCCCGTCCCCCGTTCCGAAGCCTTTAAAAAGGCTCCTTTGCGGGTCGGGGGGGCGCAAATGGTGCCCGCCGAGTCACCAGGTTCACAGGCTTCAGCGCCTGTGATTTCTGAGGGTCCCCGCGTCGCCGCAGCGGCAAGACCCGGATCCTGCGGAGCCGATTCCCTCCGGAGCTCGGAGGGAATCCGCCATTAGCCGATGGCGCTAACCTGGAAGTCCTCGAGAAATTTTTTTTTTCTTCTCTTGTTGTTTGCTTGAGCATATGCCAACTTTATCAGATTTGCACATATCCAGAAATCTTATTTAAAGCTTCTCCAGAGGCAGAATGCAAAGGAAAATGACATGGCTGGTTTATAAGTGGGTCACTCATTTTTCATTAATGGTGAGGGCTGGCTCATAACAGAATTATTTTACATATTAATGCAGGCTAGACAAAATGCTTCTGGGCAAAGTGAAACACAGGGCAGATCCCCTGCACAATTTCTTAGGAGCATTTAGCAATACCTTCTTACTGGGTATTAAATAAATAAATCGCTGGGTGTTTTTAAAAAGAAGTCTCTTTCACAGGCCTTAACAAAATTATTCTGAACAAAACGCCTGAATTACAACCAGTATTTGAAGTGGGATGGGATGTTATCCCATCTATTTTCAAGAGGATCTAAAATCATCCAAGTTGTTTTCAATAGAGATAATTGAACCTGGCCTCATTTGAAATGAAACCATCCTATTTCCGGCTCCCCCAACTTCCACTTCAAGCACTGGTTGCAACTATAAGCTTCCCTCTCTACAAGCACCCAGGCATCAAACGCCATCATATACTGTAAGCAACAGTGTTCCTCAGACAGTGTTCCTCAGACAGTTCATTTAAGTGTTGCTTAGTAAACTGATCATCTTGCTACAATGGCAAAAGAAAACAACAACAACCACAAAGGATTCATTCCAAAATATCTAACAGGCTCTAATGGTTTACCTTTTCAGGTATCTTTTGTTTTGACAATTATTTTATATGTTGTTTTACCACATTCAGTCAGAAGCACCACTATATGTAACTTAGCAACAGAACTTTCCCATGATTATTTTTGAAGTATAGTACAGCCACTGTCAGGACTAAATAATAATAATAATAATAAAGACACAGAACTGTTCAGGGGTTTTTAATAGTATTATGTTGGCTTTGAACACATACAGTAATAACATTGTTCTTTCTGGGTTTTCCTTTTCAAATTAAGAGAAAGAGAAATATCCAAAACTTCACTACATAGTGGTGTAACTGAACAGTGACATCTAGTGTGAGCTGAAATTTGCTGGGTGGTTCTATCCACCAATAACTGTAACCGATTTATCATCAGGAAGTAAGGAAAAAGCAATCTCATTGAGTACCTCCTGGAAAGGAGGTCACTCTTCCAGGATGTGACGTATATGTATGGTAGAACCATTTCTAAGGTCTTATCAAAATTTTAAAGGAATTGCCAGGAACTTGGTAGGCTTAGCTACTGCTTTCTTCAGCCATTATCATGCTCTCTAGCTCCCTGCGTTATTAGCTAAATTTTGATCAACAACATGTGTGCTTATATATTGTGACTAGACTACATACAGTTTATCTAATATCACTTAAAAAAATGGTTAATTAATACAAGATGACAATGGTCTCCTTCATGCCTGTTTTCACTCACCGCCAAATAAAGATGGGAGAGTCCTCAAGTGGTAAAATCAGTTGCACAATGTTAAACTACAGGTGGGGTGGAAGATACCACTTTTGTATCTCTCCTGTGATAAAAATTCCCTGAAATAGAAAACTAGCGTAAAAGGATTAAGTCTTACTTATAATTTGCCCCTAAATGTACTGGTTTTCTATATGCAAGGTTTTATCAGTGGCAGGGCTAACATGGGGTGTATTGAAAAGTGGTATCCTCAGGGAGTTTCATCAGTTAATTACCGGTAGATCTCCATCAGAAAAGAACGAGTATTTACTACAATAGATATTTTGGACGGGATTAACCAATTGAACCTTGGAAGTGGAAGCTCTGCACAATGACTTCTGCTTGCAAAACAAGGCTTCCCCACCCTTCTCCTCTCTATTATCGTATTGGCCTGAATATAACCTGCACCCAAATATAAGCCACATCTTTAAAATTCAAGGGGAAAGGGGGGAGAGACAATATCCAAATATAAGCCGCTCTCTTAAAATTTTGCAGGCACTCACACCCGTTCCGTTTTACAATATGTCTGTTTCAGCAGCGATACCGTAAAAGCCAGTTTTTGTAAGGTGGCAAATTTAAGCCACACTTTAACTTTTCACAGTCGGAATTTGGAAAAAAAAGTGAGGCTTATATTCAGGCCAATACGTTACTACTAGTAGTAGTAGTAGTCTTTATTGGCATAAGTTAAAACAGTAAAATCATAAAATCATACAGTCATCCAAATACATTGATACTCCAAACATATACAATATATAAAAGACTAGAGAGCCACCATTGAATAAATCAGGCAACTTTAGATTTAGCTTTAAAGATCTCAGCTAAGTACCCTGAAACAATCTTGGTAGTTTCAGGAGTATCATCCCTCAACAAATATTTTATTACTGACTCTTTGTAAATCAACATCACTAGGACATCTCTGTGATGGGAGTCAGTTTAGGATAATTTGCGATAACTGGTTTTTGGGGAATCATCACCAAATTCCACCTTTTTTCCTGATGAAAGTCACATTGGGCCTCTGGGTAATCGGTTATTGGATCAAGTTCAATTTTGTGGATAGTATCCTCTCTGTTTCCCTTGTGCTTTCCCTCCTGGAGTCAGAGCAGCAACTTAAACTGAGGCATATGTTTTATTTTCCTTCTCTACCATTTGTTGTGGTTTGGCAACATTTGCTGCTGTCCTCTTCCTTTTCCCTTTTTTCCTATGGGCTTTGAATGTAGGCTTATTTGTGTCCAGAGTGGAATCCGTTGGTATCAACTTGTAAAGCTTCTGTAATTGATTACCGGCTGGGTTTGTCTAGATGTCCTTTCAATATCTTTCGACTCTCTCTTGAATTGTAAAACTTTCCATTAATGTTGTAAGCAGCCCATTGCTTTCTGTAAGGAAGTTATTGATGCGAAATAATTCTGAGCAAATCATATGAAGCTGATCCTGGAGTTGAGTGTCTCTCTCCTCTGTTTGTGTGCATTTAGAAATGGCTTGTTGTCTGGGTGGGCTTTTACTGAGCTCAAAAGACAACCTCTGTATGAGCTTGTCGGTTTTCCCCAATTTATTTCTCAAATTGGCCTTGTTTATGTCCTTTGCCAAGGCCAATTCTAGGGCCAAATTTATTGAAGGAACTTTCTTATATTCCTAGGTTCTTGCATGTCCCCTTTAAGATTTATTCCTCCAAAGCAGGAAGTATACAAGTATTCATCTTGTATCAGCTTGCTTGACTCTTTTTTGCTCTCCTGAAGGAAAAACTGTGATTTTACTTTGTCTGCTTCCGAGGTTGAGGAGAACTACTTGCAAAGTTTGGCATAATTCCCAGGGCTTTAAATGCCTTCCTTGCATACACCATATTGGTCAACCACTCGGGAAGGTAACGGAGCAAAGCATTAAGCTAAGCTTGCACAGAGTCCCACAAAGAGTTATATCTAACAAAGTGGAGAGGGGTTAATTATTTCGTTTCTTTTCCTCCTCAACTGATCAGTAAAACACTGACTCACCCTGTGTTTCTCTCAGCCCAGCACTTCTCCTATCACAGCAGTTTTCTTGAGTTTTTCAGCTGGGTTTTCTCATCTAGTAAGTTGCAGTTAGTGCAAATACATTAGACCAGCGAGATAACAAGGAAGTAAAACAATAAAATAGAACAACAAAATAGGGCAATAAAACAGTAATACAGTGAGAGCTGCTGCCTCATCCTACCTGAAAGGATGAGGCGGCCATCTTGATCACCTCCTCTGAAAATTGGCTTGGGGGGCAAAGAACCCCCAAAATGGGGTGGGTGGGTGGAGAAAGAAGGGATCATTCCATTTGGTAAGGTAAAAGGCTTGTGCAAACAGAATGTTTCTCATAGCACAAAAGTGAATTCCACCCTTAAATTTTAATGTAAGTGAATTCAATTCCAGTTCTTAATCCCAAAAGCATCCTGATGGAATTGGGGATTTCTCATTCTATAATACATCACAGAATCAATTATAGCATAAACACAAAATTCCAAGAATTGATTTGATACTGTGAAAATTTAGGTTTAAAATAAGTAGTGTATGGAATCAAATGAACAAGCACACAACATGATCTGACTTTTGAAATCTGCACTCAAATTCCAGAACAAGACTGAACCAACTTAGATGAAATTATAGCAAATTTGGGCTTTTAATTTCAGTTCCTATTCTTAGCTGGAGTTTGGTTGTCAAGACAACGCCTTCCACTTCAAAAAAAATCCACTTTATCTGTAAGCAACGTGTCATGAAGTCAATATCAAAAGTTTGTTAGAATGGCCTTGTCTACAACCAAACAATAGCTTGTGTTTCACTGAAATCAACACAAAACAAAAATGTAATAACATTTCCAACATGTGTACAGAATAAATTTACCTGAAACAATTCAGAGGAGCCCTGATTTGTCCAAATCAGTACCAACTGAGCTTGAGATAGTATTCCAAGGCATTCACAGCATTTATATGGCAACTACTACCTATTTGCATCTTAGGCCTAATAGCATCTTACAATATTCTATAGACCTATTTCCCCAACATGAGACAATTGGATTGAAATTTACATGCCAATCTTAGAATGGTTTGTTCAAGTACTTTAGGCTGCAATCCTATACTCAAGATCTGCTGGCTGAGATGCTTTAGGACAGAAATGAGGAACCTGGTGCCCTCCAGATGTTACTGAACTCCAATTCTCATCAGTCCCAGCCAGCATGGCCAATGGTTGGGGATGATTTCAGCTGCAGGATAGCAACATCTGGAAGGCCACATGTTCACCATCCCTGCTTTTAGAAAGCAGCAGAAGGCTGCCTACAGTGGCATAAGTTTATATTCACTGCCAGCATGACAGACAGGTCAGTAGGACTTCCCAGATAGGTCATTGCGAAGCAGACAAAAACATAGTGGAGTCATAGGCAGCACAAAGGAAGAACAGACTCATGCCAAAGCCTGCAGTCACTCAAAACTTGGCCATGCCCCCACCAACAGCACTTTACACCATACCTAGGTGGAACTAGTTTCCAATCCCATCATCCTGCTTCAGGGATTTTAGCATAACATATGGTGTAACTGAATAACAAATAGCAGCACACCACAACTGGTATACACCAATGAAAGTACAAATCAGACACAGTCAAACCTCGGCTCCCGAACACCTCCGTTTTGGAATGTTTCAGCTCCCGGATGCCGAAAACCTGGAAGTAAATGCTCCGGTTTTCAAATGCTTTTTGGAAACCAAACATCTGATGTGGCTTCTGCTTGAGTGCAGGAAGCTCCTGCAAGCCAAACAGGCTTCTGGAACGGATTACGTTCGACAGCCAAGGTTTGACTGCAGTAGGAAAGTATAGGTTGTCAAAGGATGTGACGTGCCACAGTGGTGTGGCAGGAGAGGATGGCAAGTGTCACGGGAAGATTCAAGGACAATCAATACTGTATTTTTTGAATACAATACTCTACCAGCGGCTCTTCCATGCCCACTTTCATACAGAGCATGGGGAGCCCCACCCCATGACCAGTGGCAATGACCACTGGCAATTCTTCTATGGGGTTCTTAACTAACTTGTTCCAGGCAGGCTCCTGCTCCCTTGCAAACTCCATAACAGACCACCGTACAACATGTTAAGGTGTTCCTAGCATGCAGCTGGCACCACTGTCCTAGGCACAGGAGCACTGCTGGAAAGGCTAGATGGCAACCCCACATGCGTCTTTTCCTTTTAGGATCTCCTGCATCCCAGAAGTTATTCAATAAAAGCTTTCACTTTGCCACATAGGTTGCTTCTTTGTTGCTTGGGTGTGGTATTTACTTAAAGAAATTACCCTGCTTTTTTACATTAAGGTTTTAAGGCAACTTACAAAAAATTGAAACGTGCAGTGTGCAAAATTCAAAACATCAGCCATTAAAACAACAGAACAGCTTCCATGGTGCAAAGGCTTCCTGAAATGAAAACATTTAAACCAAACACCTGAAACCTTGACAGAGACAGTGGGGGGCTATGGTAGAGCTTCTCAGGAGCCTGTGTCTACTCCACTAGGTTGCATTTTCTTTGGGGTATTTTCCCCTCCTCTCCCAGGCTGAGTATGCATAATACTTAGTGGCCTTTCTGCAGGCATTCTAGCAACATATCTCCAGATATGTTTAAGGCAGGAAACAGCTAGTGGTTCAGATCCGGACCTCCCCCAACCTCCACAGTTCATTTTCACAGGTGGTGTCAAAATGACATTTGGTGACTCAAAGGTGGTTGGGGTCCCCCCTCCTCTTTTGCAGCTGCAGTTCAAGCTATGCCTGCAGAGAAACTTTCTTTGCACTGCTGGCTTGAATTCAAAGCAAAGGAATATTGCACTTATAAGTCATCCTTTGGACAGGGATCAGCAGAGCTATGGCGTTTCCATTCAGGAACTCTGTAGCTCAGCCAATCCCACCAATCAGCTGAGAGCAAGCATCATTGCCAAAGAACAATTGGGAGAGTGCTTTAAGGAGCCCATTTATTTCTTTATTCTTACCTGCCCCACACCTGACTTTGCATGATATCAGGTATGGAGCAGTTAGGTGCAGCTTGAGAGAAACAGCCACTTGGCCTAAATTGGCCTGCAGGTCAGAGGTTCCCCACTCCTGGTGTAAAGTAAGTATAAGATTGTTCACCTTGTCAGCTACCTTTTAGCTACCTGAAGCTGGGAGAAACTTACTATCATGAAATGTGCTTCTGATAAGCCAGCCACTTGCCACATTTTCTACGTCAAGTTCCAAGGTGGTGGGGGCTGGCTGTGCATAGCACCTTCCAACGTTAAAGGGTTCTGGCTCTTGGCTCAGAATCAGAAAAGGAGCACAGATTTGAATGCACGCTCATGTTTGCACTAAGAAGCTACTGGCTTCTCTGACTGCAAAGGAAACTATTCAGGACCACAGAGTCAGGCAGGGCATGGAAAGAGAACATAAAATGGGGGGGGGAGGGAGTGGAGAGAAAGTAGGGACAATCAGTCACCTTGAAGAATAACTTGCAACATTCATTTTTGTGGTGCCAGTAACCCGCCTCAGATTAAGAGATAATTCTTCCCACTCAATCAAGTTGTTTTTGGTTCTTTTCGCACGATCAATGCACATTTGCAGTTCATAGAATTACAGAATTGTAGAGTTGAGAGAGACGTTGGGGGCAAACTAGTCCAACTTCTTGCAACGAAGAAATAGCACCTATAGCATCCATGACAGATGTATTTACATTTTCAGCTCAAGTTTGCACTTTTGTTACAGGGAGGGAGACCACATTTGCCCAGAACACAGCTTACTATGTTAAGTTTCCGAAGGAAAAAAGAAGAAATCATATCCAAGAGCACATTTATTGCTATTCAATCTGTAATGTAGAATTCCCAAAACGCATACTAGATATTTTCAGTGGTGCAGTAAGTGGTGAACTCTACAAGCTCGCTGCACCTTTTGGGGAAGGCTTTTGTTTCTATAATCATTCGTTTTAACTTCTCTTTGGAGTCAATGTGCTTCTCAGCTGTACAGTGTTCATTGAGCAATATTTTGAGACAAAAGACCACTATGCCCCAGTGACCTGATATTTTGTGACTCAAGCAGTGAAATAATGTTGTTGTTTAGTTGTTTAGTCGTGTCCGACTCTTCGTGACCCCATGGACCAGAGCACACCAGGCACTCCTGTCTTCCACTGCCTCCCGCAGTTTGGTCAAACTCATGCTGGTAGCTTCAAGAACACTGTCCAACCATCTCGTCCTCTGTCGTCCCCTTCTCCTTGTGCCCTCCATCTTTCCCAACATCAGGGTCTTTTCCAGGGAGTCTTCTCTTCTCATGAGGTGGCCAAAGTATTGGAGCCTCAGCTTCACGATCTGTCCTTCCAGTGAGCACTCAGGGTTGATTTCCTTAAGAATGAATAGGTTTGATCTTCTAGCAGTCCATGGGACTCTCAAGAGTCTCCTCCAGCACCATAATTCAAAAGCATCAATACTTCGGCAATCAGCTTTCTTTATGGTCCAGCTCTCACTTCCATACATCACTATTGGGAAAACCATAGCTTTAACTATATGTACCTTTGTCGGCAAGGTGATGTCTGCTTTTTAGATCACTGCTATTGGACAGATATGATAGATAGTATCAGTTTTAATTTCTAATTATGCTCTTCTTGTATACCAGTATTTTAAATTGTTGTTACCTGTCTCAAGATCATTTATGATGAGAGCAGGATAGATTTTTAAAAAATAAATAAATAGGTTTTTGAGGTTGTTTTTTGTCATTTTTTCTTCTTCAAAACTCTGAATCACCCGATCCCCCATTCTTGTGTTCAGAGTGCATGTTATGATGGCTTGAGTAGTGAATTGGTTCAAGAAGGTCACCTGCCTTTTGCACCTGCACATTAATGTCCAAAGCGGGGTTCACATCAGGGTGTTGGTGCTGGCAGGTTGGCAACCCAAAGACAACAAATAAGGTCAGTAGAAAGCAGCTCATCTTGCACTAGACTGGAGCTAGGTACAACACTAATTGACATCTTGTGTCACCCAACCGCTGCTTAGCTCTTTATTCCAAATACTGCCCTCAGACCATCTGCACTGCTGGTGGTGCCCAAGACAAAACAAGCCAGTAGCTTCCTTCTCTGGAAAGAAAAAAGCCACACCAGCACAGAACAGCCTGTGAAATTATTGTGCAAAGCCTGAGAAGTAATAGCAATTGACACTTTATTTCACTGTGCATCATGATTCTGTGAAAAGGGGGAGGATCCAGAATTATTGTAACCCCTATTTGGGCATAATTGTCCATGAAATCTTAAAAACATTGAGAGATGGGGCATAGGGGGAGTGGGCGGTGGCTTCTGGTCCCAAACCAGCACAGGGTTCTAACATCACAGAGAGCCTACAGGCATAGAGCAACCCCCCCCCCCCCGTTCTGTAGCCCTCCCCAGCAATACATGTATGGTGATGTTGGAGCTATCTAGCACAGTCCCACTGTTTCCCTCCACATGATTAAAATTGCATGGAGGAAAATGCCCACATAGGGCTCCAATTACAGCATATTCCCTTGCTGAGCCATTCTGCAAACTGCAGGACTCAAGTAACAGTGTCCAAGAGGTGAGATCTCCTCTGGAGAGGTGACACTCTGTTCAATCAGAGCCAAGGAAATAAATTCTTAATGACTTCCTCCCAGCCCCCACTCTCCTGTCCTTGGTCAATCATTTCAGGTAAGTGTTGAGCCCAGACCAGCAACATTCTCAAGCCCAACATTCTTGTTGTCCTACGGCAGAGTAATAGAGTGGGAGCAAATAAAGTTGACAAGCACAGTTCTGCGTCCTGTCGAGGAAGAAAGGCTGGTTCTTGAATTCAAGATCTGAGTTAAGGCTAGTTTACAATTCAGCACAAATAACAGGAAAGAAAAGACACACTTAAATTTTTAAGTGCCTTTTGAGCTGGGTGCACGCAGCAATACTGGCATCCTATGCTGTAGCAACAGGGTAAAAAAGAAACATGTTTACAGAAATTAGGTCAAGGTTTGTACTGTGAGAAAGAGTGCTAGTGTACAATAGATGTCCTTCTCCTTTTGAGTGCATGATGCTTGCATTCTAGTAATAAATCTCATGCTACATGAGGCACGCACAAGATATATGTATAATTCAGAACTTTAGAATCTAGCCATGAGGCACCAGAACTTGAAAGCCTGCCAACAGCAGTTTTCCCTATTCTGCAGCCCACCCAGAAGACTAGAATCCACTTCTTTCCTTAACTATGCCCTATTTCAGCTTCCCTTCATTAAAGGAACGGGGAGGATTGAGAGGGTACAGAAACACTTTTTAAAAGTAAAATGAAGTCCTGATCAGACTATTTAATGTCATTCAGCTTGATCTGGCAGCTGAAGACCCACTTGGGTAACCACTGCTTTTAGTGTAGGCAAGACTGTCAAGTCAATAATACCTGTAATTCACTGTGACTCATAAAAATTCTTACTACTTAATTCATTCACTAATTAGAATTTAAAAGGGCACTGTTCCCATTCAGACAATTTCATTTACGTTCTACTGAGCATCTCATACAAGTTAGGAGGTGAAAGCGGACAGCCAATTCTGCTTAAACTTCAAGAGTCTCTCCCTACCATCAATATCCTTTTGTACCATTTAACACCCTCAAGCAGAGTATATCAATGTCACTGGATAAGTACATTGCATTTCCCAAGCTTTAAGGGCCAAATAGATCTGGAACTGACAGATAGACCCCCAGGTGCACAAGCAGAGGAAAGTGCATTCTCTCAAAGATATCCCTAACCAGCCAGAGAAATAAACTATTGAATAAAAATGGGTGAGCAATTCACAGTATACATTTTTCTTCTTCTTCAAAAAGGCAGTCACACTAACTTATTCAAAGACGTGCTTACATAGACAAATGTTATACATGAATTGGGCAGAGATACGGTTGCTTTGGTTGTAATTTCCAGGATCATATTAGTAACTTTTCAAGCCATCATAATCATGAAAATGGCTGCAAGCTATGTGTATGATTGTCTAGTTTGCCCATTATGTTTGCCTATATGAATGCCCATTTGGGAGCAATCAGAGTTGCTCAGATGGATAAAAGTGTTGTATTTCAAAAGATCATAAGAAGGTATTCGTGAATCACTTATCATAAATTAGCTAACCGTTAGGTAACTTTATCTCTAATTTTGCTCACAGAATGGAATTTAGATTTTCAAATCTTTCAGTCATTCTCCTAAGCACTCAGCTCCTGCTCCCGGCTGGCAAGAGCCTCTGTTCCATCAAAGTATCTAATCCAGTGAATGCCAGAAGCCATGTCAATCCATGCTGACATTAGAGAAAACCAGCCAATCACATTGAGGAAAGCAAACTGCGTGAAAAGGTCAGAGGTCGAGGAGACGTTTGTCAGAGCACAGAATGTAAGACGCTACTTTATCCCAGGTTCTCCTGGATTTCAAGTAGGAGCTTTTTCAAGCCCCACCATAGGCTGGACCTGGGACCTTCTGCGTGCAAGACAGATGCTCTGCCTCAGAGGAAGGAACTCAGATATCAGGAGGTGCAAAAACATAAGAGCCTGCTAGGTCAGGCCAATGGCCCATCTAGTTCAGCATCCTGTTCTCAACATAGCCAGGACCCAAACACAACAGCACATTCCCCTCTTCTTTCCATCAATTAGTATTCAGAAGCATACTGCCTCCAGCCACAGAGAAAGAGCATAGCCATCATGGCTAGTAGCCAATAATAGTCTCATCTTCCATAAATCTGTCGAATCCCGTTTTAAAGCCGTCCAAGTTGGTGGCTATCACAGCCTCCTGTGGAAGTGAGTTCCAGACATTAACTGTGTTGGGTAAAGAAGTGCTTACATTTTATTTGTTCTTAAGCTTTCAGCGTTCAGCTTCATTGGATGTCCACGCATTCTAGTGTTATAAGAGAAGAATACCCTTTCCCCGTCCACTTTCTCTATGGCATGCATCACTTTATAAACTTCTATCATGTCACTTCTTTCTTATGTTTCCTCTAAGTCCCAAACACTGTAGCCTTTCTTTATATGGGAGATGATCCATCCCCTTGATCATTTTAGTTGCCATTTTCAGAAACTACAATATCCTTTTTGAGGTGAGGTGATCAGAACTGTACACTATATTCCTACTGTGACCACATTTGGAATGCAGCATCTGGGATGGCTTAGGGAGTTCAATTCCTTTCCTAATGATGCCTAGCATAGAATCTGCCTTTTCCACAGCTGCCACACACTGGAGCAATATCTTCAGCAAACTAGCCACTATAACCACAAGATCTTGTTCCTGGTTAGTTACCGCCAATTCAGACACCATAAGTGTATATGTGAAAATAAGAATTTATTTGCCCTGACATGTGTCATTTTATAGTTGTTTGCATTTGCCATTTACTGCCTAGTCCTTTCAGAGCTCTTCACAATTTCTTTTTGTTTTAACCCTGAGTAATATAGTATCATCAGCAAACCTGGCCACCTACTACTCACCCCCAACACTAAAGCACATCCACCACAACACACCAGTTCCTTTATGTGCATTATAGCCTTAAGCCCATTATAGCCCACACATTAGGCCTATTACCAGGGCTGCGGTGCAACAGGGGAACATCTTTTCTGGGTTGAAAGTACCCTCTCCTTTTTGAGATTTTTCTACAATTGATGTGAAACGACAGCAAAAGTTTTTAATTTTTAGAGTAATCCCTGATTGGCTAAGATCACCCGTGTTAGGAAGCCTTGCCCTTGCTTGTCATGAGTGAGACAGGACACAGCCAAATATGATTGGCTAGACCATGTCCAGTGCTGATTGGCATAATTTCCTTCTCCCTCATTTTATTCTTTATAGTTGATTCCAGTCAAAACAGCAAAGAGGGAAGGGAACCATGGTTATTAACATTTGCAAAAGCACAAGAAAGAAAGTATGATTAAGTTGCAGGGTGGTATTAAACACACATCCCAACTGACAAAGCGCTATTTCCATTTTGTCAATGGGCAACTAAGAGAGAACAATTTGTTAATAGAAATCCAACTTATTCATGGCTGACTCAAGATTGAACAGGGACCACTCATTGAGTCATAGCACCTCTCTGAACCTGTATATAAGATTTCTGATATATAATAAGCTTGACATTTTTGGACTGGAATCCTATACTCATGTACCTGGGAGTAAGCCCCATGAATTCAGTGGGGCTTACTTCTGAGTAGACATGTACAGGCTTCCACTGTTAGCCTCTTTTATCATGGTGAGGAAACATAGTTTGGAACCTAAAAACATTTTAAGCTGTTGCTTAGTTTCAACCTTGCAAGGAAAACGGTATTAAATGCTAACAAATCAGCATAGTTTATTCCCAAACTTCAAAACATACTTCAAGATGACGTTGTGGGTAACCATTTAATTTTAACCATTACAGTCCCCATAATTAAAAAAGAGGCTCTTTTAAAGAAAAACTTCACATCTGTACCCATTTTCCCTCCATACAAAGAGAATGTAAGTATAGTGAATACTGTTAACCATCCAATTAAATGCATTTTAAATACATGCTATTAAGAAGTCTAACAGTATGAGAAGAATACGTTTGTGGCACCTTAGAACAAAACTTATTACAGAGGCAATTTTACAATTGCATATACAGTGCAGCCTTAATCAAATCCTAATTAATCTGCTGATTTTATATTCTGACATAATCTTGCTGAAAAGAGGCATAGCTAATTAAAACATGACTTGTTTATCCAGCTACCTAGGGTTTCAACTCAGAAAGTGGTTTCATTTACTTTATTTTTCTTAAACAAACAAACTTGGAACCAAAATTATGCAATGTCAGCAAGCAGACTTCTAAAGAGATATTTTGAAAGGTGAAATAATTGTTCCAGAGGAATCACGCTGACAATAATTTCATTTAAACATGCATTTTTCTATTATGTGCCCTACATTTAAGAAGTTCAGAACTCTTTAGCAGCCATTCATTACTACAAAGCATTTTCATTCAGTTTTTTTTAGCAATGGAATCATTTGTATAAACATACAGAGACATTTACAAATTTATGGGACTGACCCACTTTTGATCCGAGTGGAGGGTGATTACTCCCATACAAAGCAGCCTTTCTACTCCATTTGGGAGTAACACCAATGGACTCTGAAAGATCCTTTTATGTTGTTGTTGTTGTTGTTGTTGTTGTTGTTGTTGTTTTGAATATTTTATTAGTTGAATATAAGAACAAGATATAATCAAATACAAGCAATCAAATACAGTTTTCCCCTAAACCGCCACCCAAACAGCCCCAACTACGTCCAGGTAATTACATTAGTAATATAATCAAATAACAAATTATTTCCACAGTTGCTGGTTTAAAAAATATCATTCCAAATGCTCCCATGTGTCTTAGGTGGTTCAAATGCATGTTCTTTCTTTGATGCATATGTAATAAAGGAGGACCACGTTATGGCAAAAGTTATGTAATTTCTCACGGTGTTTTCTTTCACGTACCCTTTCTGTTAAATGTTGTTGTTTTTTAAAATATCTTGCGTACAGAATATAAAGCAATATTATAACAATATAACAAAAACAGAAATAAAAATTGTAATCAAAGATCATGCTTAGTAACATTAAGATGACAGTCTTATGGCAAGAAATGCCAGAACGAGAAGGTTAGGATCCAGCGGATTCCTGGCTCATAGATACATCAAAATAACCTGCTCACCCCAACTCAACAGGGGTTCAGCTGAGGTCAAAAAAGGGGAGTTCTGGGGGCATGGTGGGGGCAGGACCAGAGGGAAGGACTCAGGCTGGATCCTAAGTCTGTTCACCTCAGTCATGTGGCCAGCAGCAGCCCTGATACTAAGTAAGGTTTGTATCTGGTGTAACTTTACATCGGACTTAACTTACACCAGCATGCCTAGTGACACAACCATGAGACAAGGAGTCCTGAAAAGCATATTCAGACACAAATAATTGAGAGAAAGATCCGACTTGACCATTCATTGGCAAGAATTGTGCCACATCTGGACTACTTTGATCAAAGCTCTCTGTAAATTCCAGTACCCATTTCAGTCTCAGCTATGATCAGTACACATATTTTGGGACTGCTGCTGGAAGAAGTTACAAGATGCTTTCAGCCAAAAATGAGGTCTCAGCTGGAAATTTTAAGTAAAAGGCATTGGTAAGAGAGCCAGTGAGTTGTTCATTCTAATACAAGAATGTATTAGGGCAAGTTCACATACAGTGGTTTTATCCATCTCCTTGAGTAGAAGGAAACCTTATGCAGTTTTCCCCAAGATCTCACATTTAAGAAGTCAGAATGAAAATTTTGTTCAATTAATGCACATACTGCAACACCTCTTACCCCAAGCTCACTGGTAAAAGAAAGGTGTCAGAGATGTTCTGTAATAGCTTTCCTGTCTCTAAGTCACAGAGCTTCCCCGTGAGTAAGGGGAAAAACACAAACAATTCCCTAGTGAGAAACCAAAAGTGTACAGTGTCAGCACGACTATACCATAAAAATAGGCTTTTCTAACATATATTGGAGAAGGCTAAGGTGGGATTTCTGTTACAGAAATAAAAAGGTGTAGCTACAACAAACAGTAATGATAGAAGCTGAAAAAGAGTAAAGAAATGCTACAGATAAAACGGATATTTGGGCAACCAGGACACCATGAGACTTCCTATTCACCCATGGAAGCCTTGTGATAATTATATTTTAAATTCATATGTATTCTATGTGACAAAACAACCCTATATCCCATTATAGATTCCATTAAATACTGGAAAAAATGGACTCCAAAGCTGATATTCCCTCTGCAGTGTAAGATGTCAGAACTTTGGGATGGGGTGAGGGGATTTTCACCTGTACCACAGTGTAGAGGTAAGGGGTTAACTCACACACACAACACAGAGACATGCTGTATGCCACAGATGCGGTCCCAATCCTCACAAAGCCCCCAGATCTGGCTGTTATTTTGTTTAAATAAAAAAATAAAATAAAACGAATGCATTCTCACAGTTAATAATACAAGTAGTTTGGTTCTAGGGCAACCACATATTATTGTTGTTTTAAACTACAATGGCCTTGCAAGCTACTGAATAAAGTTTGCAGTATCCCAAGAGGAATATCTTATATAGTACCCCAAAACAGAAGGGCATCCACTTCGTCAGCTTCCTACGTTCCTACCCTTGAAGAAAGACCTCCTGATCCTCTTGCAGATTTTAATTTTTTTTGCCTGGTGGTGGTGGGGAGAGGATTCACATTAGCACTTTAGCAATAATCTACAGTTAGCACTTCCACTGGGAAAGTCTATAGCAATTGTCACATTTGCCCCTCACCAGCGACCTATACAGATGTGACAGAAGAGCACAGTGCTCAAGTTACCATGGGAGCAGAACCTGGAAGAATAAGAACAGCCATGAAGGCTACCTGACCTGCCGCGTCCTTCCACACATTCCCAAAGACAACTCAGATTGCCTTACGGCACCACTCGCCATTCATCAAAAACGATACTCTGGCTCTGGACTCTGCTCTCCGGCAGGTTTGCCAAATTTCAAACCTAAGCATCTCCTCATAGTGATGTAAGATTTCTTAAGGTTATTGAATTGGTTAGATGTAAGCAGCATTATCGCTTTAGCAATCATTCTAAAAATTGCTGCATTAAAAAACACGTGTTCATCTATTTTATAAAATATCGCTTAAAAATATCACCAGAGCTTTTGGGGATAGGGTAGGTTATCAAACCATAAATTAATAAATAGGTGCTGATGTTACCTGACCCTGTTACAATCTGAGATGCCAGCAGATCTCTGTAGGGACACATCACAGGTTTGCACCAAATGCGAGAGCGTTTCTGTCTCAGACACTGTAATTTATTTATCCCGGCATGTAACATTAACAGACTGTCTGGAACTTGGCAAGCACAGACTTGCACTGTCATATAAACAGTCTGACAAAACCTACCGTTTCTTAAATGCATAAGTGCATAAAAAGATTTCATCAAACTCACTGCAACCCATAGCTGTGACTGGGTATACTTGGCATGGGATGTTGCAGTGGTGGGGGGGGGGGCGTCGGCACTAAGGAAAACCTGGCAAGCTATTCTCTCTCAGCTTCAGCCACGCATCCGTAAAATGGAAATAGTACTGACTTGCTGGTGGGGTTGACCTCATTGTTATGCTTTTCAACTCCGAGGTAGCAATTTCAGGGTGCAGGGGGAGCCCCTCCACTACCTTACTGCTTGGGGGAGAAGCAAAACAATGAAAAGTTTCAGCTCAGCCACAGCAGATAGTGACAGCAGCCACGAAATTAAAAGATGCCTGCTTCTTGGGAGAAAAGCAATGACAAACCTAGACAGCATCTTAAAAAGCAGAGACATCACCTTGCCAACAAAGGTCTGTATAGTTAAAGCTATTGTTTTCCCAGTAGTGATGTATGGAAGTGAGAGCTGGACCATAAAGAAGGCTGATCGCCGAAGAATTGATGCTTTTGAATTATGGTGCTGGAGGGGACTCTTGAGAGTCCCATGGACTGCTAGAAGATCAAACCTATCCAATCTGAAGGAAATTAGCCCTGAGTGCTCACTGGAAGGACAGATTGTGAAGCTGAGACTCCAATACTTTGGCCACCTCATGAGAAGAAAAGACTCCCTGGAAAAGACCCTGATGCTGGGAAAGATAGAGGGCACAAGGAGAAGGGGACGACAGAGGATGAGATGGTTGGATAGTGTTCTCGAAGCTACCAGCACGAGTTTGACCAAACTGCGGGAGGCAGTGGAAGACAGAAGTGCCTGGCGTGCTCTGGTCCATGGGGTCACGAAGAGTCAGACACGACTAAACAACTAAACAACAACAACAACTTGTGACTCAAATCAGAAGTCTTTCCCAGTATTATTTAAGAACATAGGAAGCTGCCTTATACCAAGTCAGGTCATTGGTCCACCTTGCTCAGTGTTGTCTACACTGACTGGCAGGATTTCAGGCAGGTGTCTCTCCCAACTGTACCTGGCGGTGCCAAGGAATGAACCTGGGACCTTCCGACTGAGATTCCTGCAACTTAGAGACATTATGCAGATTTTTAAAAATCAGAGTATATTTCGCTTAATTGCTGCTTATTTCAAAGGGCAAAGAGAGTATGCAGGATACAAAAGTCGTATCTGAACACTGGAA
Organism: Podarcis raffonei; assembly: GCF_027172205.1. Classification (NCBI taxonomy): domain Eukaryota; kingdom Metazoa; phylum Chordata; class Lepidosauria; order Squamata; family Lacertidae; genus Podarcis; species Podarcis raffonei. The sequence goes on along the minus strand of NC_070608.1, from coordinate 50,389,447 downwards.
GCCCTGCTCAGCCAGCCTACCACACCCACATCTAATATTTTAGCAGGCTCCACCCTTTTCTAAAAAAAGTATTTCTTTGCGGCATTAAGAGCTAGAACTTACTTGCTGTTGTTTTTAAAGGAAAGCTCAGGATACGGCATTAAGCTAGTCATGATGACTAATTTGATTCCATGGGGTCTGCTCTAAGCATGTCTTACAGCATAATCTTAACCATGTCTATGCAGCAGTAAGTCCTACTGAATGCAATGGTGCTTACTCACAGGTAAACAGGGTTAGGAGTGCAGCCTAAGCCTGAATCCAGCCCATTGTTCTGTGCGTGTGCGCGCACACTGTGATTGTGGGCTTGGAGAACACATCCAGCTCTGATTCCACTTCCCCACAAGCAATATAAACGAGAGGCAAAAACAGAAAGACACAAAATGTTGTGTATGCAACGCTCAATCTAATTGGAAAGACTTCCATCTATCTTAAGTGCAAAAGTATAGTAATTAAAAATTAATCGTAGACAGAGATATGCAACTTACACTCACAAACTCCCTTTTCTGAAATTCTTTTGTGTTTATGCAGATTTGTGCCAGACATTCTGCATCCTCATTAAGTGGTATCTGGCAACCTGCCCAAGTTTTAGTGGGTTCTGGGAATGCCAATATATTAACCAGAGTACTTTTCACATAACCTTTGGAGTTTTTTCCTTCTAGAAAAGTCAACCATTTGGCACAGCGCAACCATACTTCATCTAAAAAAGCTCTCCGTTGCCAATCAACACAGAAATTACCCTTCAGTTCTTCATCCTTTCCAAACCTGTAAGAACAACAAGTTCAGCAAGAGATTTACTCAAGTTGTACTTTCAAATGGGGGACATGTCATGTTGCATAGGTTTTGCAAAAGAAAAGGAATGAGACATAAGTGCTGGCATATACTTAAAAGGGATGGTTTTAATTTTCTTATATATGTGCTGGCAGATATATTACAATATAAGATGCATCTTTTAAAAACTAGCCAATTTTACTACTGACATCAGTTTCTTCTATGGATTACCCATGACACCCACCCCACCATTCAGACAACTCCCCACTCAACACTGGTAATTGAGCTGCTGGTGAATGATGCCATCTCAAGCAACTATTTTAGCTGTAGAACCAGGTTGCCCTACTAGGTCTAGTTCAGTTAGAAACTTCAAATACCCCTACAAGAATTTTAAGCAATTTAACAATGCCTGTTAAGCAACACTTCAAACCTTTTCCCTCTGAAAAGAAGAACTGGACTAGATCCATAGGTATCTCCAGCACTTGGCATGATTAAGCTCTACCAGCTCCTCAAGTAACCAAAGTACTAAAAGCCTTACAGCAGGGCTGGACCTAGGTGTCATATACGGCCCTCCAGGCATCTCTAGCTGCCCCCCCCCCGGTCTCTCAGCAAGCCATACATCCTCCATGGGCCAAACTTAACTGACCCTGCTCCACAACTCCCTCCAGTTCTCCTCACCAACTAGATGAGTCCTTGAACTGCAATACTGCCTTGTGCTTGCCTGCATGAAGGGATGGAGATCCTTGCAAGCTAGATGTTAGGCTACTGTACTAAAGCAGCAGTCACATCCATTGCCTTAGCCACTGCTCCTTGCAAGTTGCTCACTAGGGGATGGGACCTGTAGGCTGAAAAATGTACCCCACTCCTGCCTTACAGGGACACATATGGATAAATTAGGGAACAGAGGTAAAATATACAGTACAGCTGTGGCAATCAAAGACTGTTAAGCAATAGAATCAAAACTTTTATTCAGCTGTACCCAACTACAGTTATCTTTATAGCACAGTGGAGACCCAAAAGAAAATAGTGTGAAGTAGTGGCACCATTTGTAAGAGATATCATAAACAATAAGGCAAGTACTGCACAGACACAATCCTTTCTTTATTAAATTCTTTTTTAAAATTGTAAATAAACATGGTAACATCTTCTCTTTGGCTTTAGTGCAATTAAATCAATGGCATTAATGCTTTAGATGAACTCATACATCCCAAGCATCTCTTAACAAAATATTCATGCAGCTGGATTTATAATGCAGACGCAACTACCAACTTCTGCGGAAAGCCTAGAAAATGACATCCATCACTGCCTTGATTAATTGTTAGGGGGCATTTCAGAACTAGGGAACAAGGATGGTATCAGAGGTAAGATGGCCTGTACACATTATCTCCTCTTCCTTCTATTGTGAAATCTGACCTTCTTATCCTTTCCCTCTTTTTCAGTGAATGTGTGAAACACAAGATGTTGGATGTGCCATCTGTTGATAATGTTCCTTTTTTATTAATAATAGCACAAAATGTTGCAAGCCAATTCCACATAAGTATCATACAAACATTACATTTAAAAAGCACGAATACAGATACATAAATATGTATAAAATAGTTTAACTATGTTTTAGCATCACCCTAATTATTCCCTCTTACTTGAGTGCACAAAACCTACAAGGATCTTGCATTCAGGAACAAAGGATTGTGTTCTTTCTTGTGTTGTTTATTACGAACAAGAAAAAGGTGCATCTATGTTAGAAATCTGTTACCTGGTCAATCTCCAAGGCAAACAGGCTATTCTTAGAAACAGCAATTATTTGGGGGAAAGGAGGGGAAATGTGCATAAGAACTTTTAGACAAGACAGGTTGGATTCTTAACAGCGGATGCACCAGTGTACTAGCATCAGGTCATTTAATAAACAGCTGATGTTGGCTGGGTGCCACAGGCAAATTCAACAGTTATATAGACCAAGCCTGGAATAATTGCCTGAAAACCTTTCAAAATGTGTTGTCTCCCTTGTGGATAATAACACACACGAATGATGCTACTCCCAAAGCATAGGCCTTTCAAGTATAGTACTCACCCACCAAGAAGCAAATGCTATAGAAGAGGTTATGCGTTATGTCAAGTGCAAATATTCCCATTGAATTATTTTCCTTAATCTTGAATTAACACTAAAATAAAAACAATGTTAAGAAATCCAAATTGAGAACAAGAACCCACCAACAGCATACGAATGGTTTTATATACTTCTACATATGGTGCACAGTTCCAATAATATTTACACAGAAGTCAGAACGTAGATTTTAAAGAACCAGCACGCACAAAAATCAGGTAGGAAAAAAATGATAAAGCACAGACACACCTCAAGTACCTCCAAGCACCACGCTCAAAAGTTTAGCTTTTCCAGGAATGCTACAAATCAGTCTGAAGAGAGAAGATTAGAAAACCATTACTGTAATATGCCTTGGTAGTGAAAACACACAGCAGTTCGATAAGCTGCTATGATGACTCAAAAAAACCATCAAGAAAACTAGCCTATCCTAGACAAAGATGCCCCCTCCTTTGAAAGGCATCAAGTGGTTGGTTTGGATGGGATCAAAAGTCCACATCTGCCTTAGAGATGGAAGTAGCTAGAATGGACATCTGCAAGAAGACCAACGACAGGAAAGCTAAGCCTCATGAGACAGAGAAGCTAAGGGGCAAAGCTTCCAAAGGCAAAGCAGAAAAACAAAAAGAAGACGACTGAGAAATGGGACTCTGATAGAAAAAACTTACAATAGAATTTGTCCTCTCGGCAATAACTAATGACAGAGAGCCTGTCACAATGCTGGCCCTGAAACTCTAAGGGTGAACAAGATCCAGAAGGCAGTGGGAAGGTGCATTCCACATATTGGCTTGAACTGACAAGCAGATCTGCTGTAGAGAGTTAAGTCAAGTGCTGGGCTGGGGTCGGGATGCTCTGAGCATGTTCCCTCAGCAGGGCAAGAGAGCAGCAGGGCAGCTGTGGCAGCACGGGCACTAGCCTTCACATCGCTTCATCTCATGCTCTTTAAAGTTTTGGTAGCTCAGTTTTCACAGAGGCACAAATCCTGACCCTGCGGAAAAAGGGCAGGTGAGCTGAACACAGAGCCAGGCTAGGCCACCTCCCTCAGCAAAGAAACAAACCTGCCAACTAAATACACAACACGGGAAAAGGACATCAACAGCTAAAAGCAAAGTTAAAAAGGTAAAGGGACCCCTGACCGCTAGGTCCAGTTGTGGACGACTCTGGAGTTGTGGCGCTCGTCTTGCTTTACTGGCTGAGGGAGCCGGCATACAGCTTCCGGGCCATGTGGCCAGCATGACTAAGCTCCTTCTGGCGAACCAGAGCAGCGCACAGAAACACCGTTTACCTTCCTGCCGGAGCGGTACCTATTTATCTACTTGCACTTTGACGTGCTTTTGAACTGCTAGGTTGGCAGGAGTAGGGACCGAGCAATGGGAGCTCACCCCGTTGCGGGGATTCAAACCGCCGACCTTCTGATCGGCAAGCCCTAGGCTCGGTGGTTTAGACCACAGTGCCACCCACGTCCCCTAAAAGCAAAGTTACCCACAGTGTAAATCTAATCAATGCCAATGTTATTGCCTTTGGAGGTCTGCCCCCCCCAACTTTATATAGAACTCTATATTATCAGAAACATATAGCACCTGATCAAAGACAGAGAGGGAGAGGGAAAAAGGAAATGCCTACAAATCCACTGACCTGGGAGTCACAACAGAATACACTGCGAAGCATAAAATATTCAGATATATATGTCTTCATATATACAAGCATATAGGATACGTTGCAGTTGAGATTTTGATACTACAGAATCTTGTGGCACACTCACAGTCAGTAACTCAATACTTTGTGCTGAAAACACCAGTACAGATATAGACGTGCAGAACATTTTGTCACTATTTCATCTGGCAACTAAGTAGGGACATTCACTAGTTTTAATATATGCTGTCTCCCATAATGTCCTGCCCAATAAACTGTCCACTGTATTTCAAGCAACAGGGTAACGGCAGTGTTTACACGCTTCCAAGTACCTGCAAAACAATTGTACCATCTGCAAACAAATATAATTAGCAACGGCGCTAACTGGAATATAAACCTTCTGTTAAATAGACAGGCCGCAATTCTATACCACTTGCCTTGAGAATAAATCCCACTGAGCTCACTTACTTCTGAGTAGACATGTATAGGATTGTACTGTGATAATCACTTTGAAATGTTACCCTAGCAATCAGAAATAGGAAAAAGTTGAAACCGTGCCCATTTAAAACCCTTCTCCCAAAAGCCAGTCTCTTCACTACATTAATCTATAGTTACAAGTAATCATATTCTTAGGGTTGCACTCAAAGCTACTCCTATTCAAAATAAACAAATGTTAGTGTTCTATTAATTTCAATGGATCTACTTTGAGTAGAATTTAGTTGACTGTAACCCCATAGATGGCAATCCTATGAACCTTACCTGGGAGTAAGTCCCATTTAATACAGTGTGACTTACCACTGAGTAAACATATGTAGGACTGTCAGATACTTAAATGCAAAATTAGTTCTTTGACATTATCATTCTTATACTCTGCCCATCTGCTTGGGTTGCTGCAGCCACTCTGGGTAGCTTCCAGCAGATATAAAAACTGCCTGAGATACTTCCTATGCCTTTATTTTTCAGGAGGCTTGCAATTAAATTATTAATTCATATTAATACACACACACACTAAAAGCATGCAAAAGTGATAGTACCCATTCTAAAGTACCGTAGTAACATTTCACAACACCTGAATTTCCTTTTCATACCACACTGAGGATGCAATCCTATACCCACTGATCTGTGACTAAGCTCCAGTTAAGTGATGTATGAGTTGGAATAGACATGCATAGAACTGTACTGGAAATTGCTCAGTAAATAATTGCATCACTGGCACCACTAACTCCAAGGGACTTGTGGTCCCTCATCCCCAACCAGCCCCAGACAGAACAGCCAATGGCAAAGGATGGCGTGAGTTGAAGTTCAACAACATACCATGTCCCCCGTCCCTGATTTACACACTGGAAGATGCACTCTGAAAAACTTTGAAGAATTAAAGGTCAAAAATTGAAAGTAACACACATAAGACTTGGCTTTGGTATTAATGTAACCCCACGCAGCACTCCATTAAAATCATTCCACTGACATAGGAAATTCATCTACCTCAACACATAAAAATCTACACCAAAGAACAGAACTCACTTTCCCAGCTCATCCCATCAGCATATGCTCTACCAAAAGGTAGAGGTAAGAACCCCCATAAAAGAAATGTGGGGGAAAGCACAAGCCAATTCTGCAAGTACTGACATTCCCTAAGTACAGACTTCTCAGTGGATGCTTATCATCTGAGTCTCTCTTTTAAAAAGTTGCATGCATAATTCCTTTGATAGTTTACAGCAGGCAGCCACTTCTATAACAATCTCTTGGGACATCTCTGGACCACAGAACCATTTGATGCATCCAGATTTTTACTGACGTGCAAAATTAACCATTCCCAACAACAACATGCACAGGTTAAAAAAATTGTTTCCAAGTATTAGCTTTAAAACAATTCCTCAACCTGCCTCATCTCTCTATTACGTTTCATAGATATTAAGTGGTCCCGCAACAAAAAGCTTTGCTTTGCAGTGACATGAGACGTTGCGGCACCAGCTTAAACTGTATCTAGATTTCCAAAGCAGCCCCTTCAAAACCACAGGCGCAAATCAGGAAATGCATATGAACCACTTTCCAGCTTTATCCTCAGCTGGGAAGATTCCCCAACAAAACAATGTACAGTACCTAGGTGAAACCTTAATGCACAGAGAACCATCCAAAAAGCCCTGTCAGGGAAGACAAAAAGAATCACTTGATTTTAGAAAGAAAGAAAGAAAGAAAGAAAGAAAGAAAGAAAGAAAGAAAGAAAGAAAGAAGAGTGATGCCAGGGTGGTTAACTACGTGTCACAGCTTGTAACCAAACCCCTGGCTGACAAGGTAAGAGGAATACCAACGGATGGGAGGGAAGCCCTGATAGAATTTCGTTCCCAGTTTGCTACTTTCATTTCAGCTCCGGCAAGACAGATGCCTCCTTCCTCCTGGATGGATATTACGCCAATCCGGGAAAGGACCCACTGGAATGTGCAGTCCGGATATGGATGTGTGTGCGTGCGCGCGTGCCATATTAACAACCCAAACGTCTCGGCTGTGTGCGTGTGCGGGCAGTCCCCGTCTAACGTGTGTGCTTCTGTTCACATGAGGCGTGCGGTACATGCATCCAGCCACACACTCGCCGCTCCTGCACGCACTTTGCCTGCGTGCCAAAGACACAAAGGAGAGGGAGAGAGAGAACGAGAGAGGAGAGAAGCACCTTCTGTTCTGGGGCAACCCCCGAGAAGAGTGCCCGTGTCCCTTTAAGAGCCGCAGACCTTCAACTTGGGCCTCTCCTCACTTTGTCAGACACTTTCTGGCTGTCTAGGTGGTGCTGGAGGAACTCCTTCAAGCGCGGGGACTCCCCCTTTCCCTGCGCGCGCGCGCGGCGGCGGCGGCGGCATCTCCGCTTGCCCAGCCAAGGACGGGAGAGCCCGGCAGGTTGTCCGCGCACACTCACCTTTCCTGCAAGCCCTACATCTCGCCCCTGAGGCGCCGGCAGGGGGGCTTTCCTTATGCAGAGCAGGAGAGGTCCTTTTTATCCTGCCCCCTCCCCGCTCTGTCTGTCTCCGGCAGGGCAGATCTGCGCGCGGAGGCTGCGTCTGCTTCCAACTCATTCCCAGTCTCTCCTCCTCCTCCTCCTCCTTTCCCCTCCTCCTCCTCCTCCCCCCTCCTCTGGCTGCTGCCTGTCTGCAGCTAGTCTGGCTCTTAGTGACAGCAGGCAAAGAACGGGGGAGACGGGGAAGGAAGGGAGACGGGGGCGTGCGGCCGGGCGCGAGCACGCGCGCGGGCGCCGGAGAGGAGGGGGAGGGGAAGGAGAAGCTTCCTGCCCAGCCCCGAGCGCGGCGATTCACAGGCTATACTGACACCTGCCGGGCCGGATGTGTCAACGGCAGGCTAGGCAAAAAGTTGCATTAGCTGAAATCCCAAACTCAACGAGAAAATCGTTTCTTTCTCTCGCCCCCCCTTTTGTTTGCACCACCAGTTTCCCGTTTTCTTGATTTAGCATAAATTGTGGTGGTTGTTATATTTATATGCCACCCATCTGACTGGGTTGCCCCCATGGGCGTAGCCAAGGGGGGCAGGGGGCAGCTTCTTCCCCCTTCCCAAAAAAATCAATCAAAATCAATACAAATCTGAGGTTCTGCCCCCTCCCCTATCAAAAGTCCTGGGTGGCTTCTAACAAAGTAAAACACCACACACGGTAAAACATCCAACATTTAAAAAATTCCCAATACAGGGCTACCTTCAGATGTTATATGAGTCAGATAGTTGTTTATCTCCTTGACGCTTTCCACAAGGCAGGTGCCACTGCCAAGAAGGCCCTCTGCTGGTTCCCTGTAACTTAGCTTCTTGCAACAAGGGAACCACCAGAAGGTCCGGGGCTGAAGGATGTGGGTGGATATGCCCCCTTCAGGTTATTGAACTTTACAGACCTCAAGCTTTTATTATTTGGGGTTGTGTGTTTTTTGGCTTACTTATTGGCCACCCTTCACCCTAAAGCCCCAGGGCAGGTTACAGCCTTAAGAGCAATACTGAGAACAATTAAAAACAACATACAACCACGAAAGCAAGGCAGGCCCTCAAAGCGTGCACCTCAAGTGTTGAAGTCCAGGGGGAAAAGGCAGCAGCTGTACAATGAAGGCGCCAGGATGGAGTCCCAAGGCTTAGGCTTCACCATGGAGAAGGCCATCTCCCACTGGGCTGCCAAAGCCACCACCCAGAGTCCATAGAGAAGGAGGCGGTGTGTCAGATATTTGTTGCCTGAGCTGTTTTGGACTTTCCAGCAAAATAGTTTACCTGAGCTATTTTGGAGAGCCAGTGTAGTGTAGTGGTTAGGAGCAGTAGACTCGTAATCTGGTGAACCGGGTTCGCATCTCCGCTCCTCCACATGCAGCTGCTGGGTGACCTTGGGCCAGTCACACTTCTTTGAAGTCTCTCAGCCTCACTCACCTCACAGCGTGTTTGTTGTGGGGGAGGAAGGGAAAGGAGAATGTTAGCCGATTTGAGACTCCTTAGGGTAGTGATAAAGTGGGATATCAAATCCAAACTCTTCTTTCAGCACCAACATGAGCACCCTGAATTGGGCCTGGAAATGAACTGGCATTTCTATGCCTCTTTCTTTTCTGTCAAGGACAGTGCTGCGTTACTCAGTGGGCAGGCTAAGCCAGCGCTTCAGGCACTGGCGAAGCAGGGGCACCAAAAAAATAGATTAAAAAAAAATGATTTGACATTTGATATTTCAAAGAAAGCAACCAAGTAGTCATCGTGGGGAAAATAAGACCTTTGTTAGAGTCTCTCCATTTTTCTGTACTCTTTTGTATTACTTATCTCACCCAAACCAGGGGCTGTCCTCCTAACCTGGATCAATATAATGTGATCTTAATCGTGTGCTACAATAAATCTAGTTACAGAAAGGTAGCCGTGTTGGTCTGCCATAGTCAAAACAAAAAAATTTTTTCCTTCCAGTAGCACCTTAAAGACCAACTAAGTTAGTTCTTGGTATGAGCTTTCGTGTGCATGCACACTTCTTCAGATATACTGAAACAGAAGTCACCAGGCATATATAGTGGGAGGGTGGGGTGGGGTTTTTCTCAGAAGGGTGGTGGGAATGGGTGTGGTAAACCTGTTGACGACTGTTAACAACTGCAATTGGTCTTACTGGAAAAAGCAAGGGGTGAGATGGCTAAAAATAGCTTTAACGTGTATAATAAGATAAGAATCTAATGTCTCTATTCAGACCAGGTCTCTCCATGGTTTTAAGTTTGGTAATAAGTTGCAATTCAGCAACTTCTCTTCCCAGTCTATTTCTGATATTCTTTTGCAATAAGACAGCTACTTTGAGATCTTGTATAGAATGTCCTGGGAGATTGAAGTGTTCTCCTACTGGTTTCTCTGTCTTGTGATTGCTGATATAAGATTTATGTCCATTTTTCTTTTGGCGTAGGGTTTGGCCTACCTCTGAGGTAGGTTAGGCTGAGAGACGACGATTGGCTCAAGGTGAACTTTTTGGCTGAGTCATAATTTGAACTCTGTTCTCCAAAGTTCCTAGTCCAATACTCTACCATTACGCTACACTGGTGTGTCGTCATAATAGAGCTTGACAGAAAACACTAAGGTTCCCAAACAGCTTTTTAACAAACTGTAAGGGAATAGCCAATAACAATCTCAAAAGGACTGAGTAGGTATATTTTGATTCACAAAAGTAATACTAGGGTGCCAAATAAAAGAAAGAAAGTCCTGTTTAGCAGGTTAATGAGAAAATCTTTCACAAGGGTTAGCTTGAATTCTTTTTTCACCTATCTGCCATCTCCACATAGCAACAACACGCCACTTTCAGAAAATTCTGCCAAGCCTTCATTTACCACAAACTGAAACCCATGTCCCTCTAAGAAGCATGTTCACATTCTGCGTGCCAGTGTACGACTATGTGATTATCATATAAATATTACCTCATAATTATGTATTTTCACTACATTAAAGTTTATTTTAATGTATGATGATTTAGATGAGAATATTCAGTGTACATTAGAACATAATTTGGAATATGACTTCTGCCGCTTGTTTGTGTGTATGTTTATAATACAAGGGCGGGAAATCACTTTATACAGTAATAGAAACTACTGACCGCTACACACGTTTGCTCTACCATTCTCCCAAAGTGTACAGTATTGCACAATCCACTGTATGCAGCAAATCCCAATGACATAATTGCATTTGTAATTGCCTATAATTTCTCAAGGTCTTTGGGGAGATGTAATTTTATTTTTATTTTTTGGTCCCTACTGCCATTTGATTTGACAGTTGGATATGATTTATGGGCTTTGTGGGGAGGGTTTATATATTGCTTATTGCAATTTAAAAATGTTTGCTATACACCACCCTGGGATCCTTGGATGAAGGAAGGTTATAAAAATTTGAAATAAATAAATAAATAAATAAATATGTTCCAATCCTTGAGACAGTTTGAACACTTTCAGGGCTTACATCAGATATTCTTAAAGTTACAGTACTCACTTGGGAAAAGGAAGAAACAGATCAACAAAGCCAGACAGGTTCCCAGGAGTCAACTATTACAGAAAAGAGAAAATAACAGGAGTCTACTCTCGTTACCTATATATGTAAATTAAGACCTCTCGGCACATCTTCAAGCATCCATAGTCCATCCTAGAAACCATACAAAAGGACTACAAAATGTTGTGCAATGTTGGATTTCTGGGTGATACCTATGGCACCCCCCTATTTGAGTATCAATTACTCAGTTTGGGGGCCCCTACAACATTATTATTTATTATTATTTATTAAATTTGTATACAGCCCTATACCGAGGGTCTCATAGCGGTTCACGGGATAAAATCACGATATCAAAACACAGAACATGATCAAAATAAAAACAAGAACAATCCAGTTGCTTTACAACTTAAATGCAAAATTTGCATATTCAAATATTAAGCGTATTTATAAAATGCAGGGTTCGTGCTACCAAGCCGTAGAAAACAACTACAAAACCTTGGCACCAGTTTGGAAGGGACTCAAAATTTCAGGGTTTGTAGTCAATGATTTCTATAGCTTCTCGTTGTTTATCCCACCCAAACTATGCATTATCAATCAGTTTCAGAGGAGCCCTACAGGAGGAAAAAGGGAGTCATGCAGGTGATTGTTTGAGGTAGGCTTAAAATATGCAGGCATGAAGGGAGCCACTTCAGAAAGGTGGGCTAATGGCTTGGCAGACTAAGAAAGTTTTCATCTTCTTCATCATCATCATCATCATCATCATCCCCTTATACTTGACCAGTTTGGGCGGGGGGACCATGAACCCTGCAAGCCACTCCTGGAGTCTGGAGTCTTGCAGTACCGCCTTTCCTTATCATCTCCAGCTGAGGGCACATTTGCCTTTGCTTGAGACCATTGGCTTTCATTTGTTGTCATTCACTGCAGTCAGCTTGAATAGGAGCATCCTAAAATTGCAAGCTGCATCTCCTGGCAATTTGGTTCTTCTGTCGCAACTTTATATTGCTGCCCAGTGCTCCGTTTAAAAATGGTTATGGGGCTACTGAGAGAATTCAGATAATCTGGAAGTGTGGGTGGCTGAGTTATGTATAATTAGAGCTATACTGTTATACTCAAATAATAATAAAATATAGAAAAGGATGTTTGGCCACAATTCTCAATTTCAGTTCTAGGTGGCCTTCTCAGTTTCTTCCTCCTTTAAAAAAAAAAATACCCATCATGAACTGCATTACTATTCAATTGCCATTGCTTCTTTTACATTCATAACTGTGTCTGTGTCTGTTAAAATAAATGATTTTTTAAATTTAAAAACTGCATTAGCAAGATCCTGGTTGCCCTTTGCTTTCATTTGCATGTGTGTGTGCATATACATATATTTCTAGTTGTTGCACCATGATAAATTATCTATATCTATCTATCTATCTATCTATCTATCTATCTATCATCTATCTATCTCATTATGCAACAACTAGAGCTGAAGTGCAAATCACTCCTTTAACTAAGACTTGTGAGAAAAGTAGAAGTTGGCTGGTACAACATAGATCACTACCATCCTTGCATACATTCTCATACACTTGTCACTGTGGTTGTCACCTGACAATAATACACTATTGAATACATACTGTAGGGGAGGTTCAATGTTTACATTGAATTGTTAGCACATGTCATTCCAAATGTTTCCATTGCTGCTGTTCACTGCAAGTTCTCCGTAACTAAGAATTAGTGCCCAAGTTTGATTTTTCCTGCTCCCTCTCAGTCCTTTTTCCTTTTGTGTTGTGTCTCTTCAGTTGTGAGCCTGAGGGCAGAGACTGTCTCATTAATATTGGTATGCTGTTCTGGGACTCTTTTTTTGGCTGAAGAGAAGGATTAAAATGCCAATAATAATTCCTTTATAGATACAGAATCTGAGCATTATTGTCCCATTATACTGCTTTCATTAAATATATTTCAAGTCTCTAATAATTCTTTTCCTTGTTTGGCAGATAAACTAAATCAATTCAATTTCATTTATAGTTTTGGATACACAAGAGTATTATTTATACAAAATGATAATGTGGAGCTATATGAGAATCATTAATTCAGGGAATCAGGAAATACTCTGCTTTTTAAAATTAGATTTCACTATTGCCTTCAAATCAAAAAGAAAGAATAGATTTAAATGTAAACTAAGCAAAAGTATAATCTTTCCCACAAAACCTTCTTCCAAATCTTTTCAAATGGCAATAGAAAAATGTACAGTGTTTTAATAGCTCTTACGCATTGAAAATGTAACATGTTTATTTAGTAATGTTGAAAGAATTTTGAAATGGCAGACAGAGGGGGCACAGGGTTATTTATAATCCCTTTGCAATTCTGCGAGAATATATGAATATGCTTCTTTTTAAACAAAGGATCATAAATATATAAATAAAATGAGCTATTTAATAGCTTCCCTCTTTCAATGATATGAAATTGACTAATGTAGGTTGGTTCTTTTACCATGTTCTCTTTTCTTTTCTTTTTTGCTGACATAATATTCCGGATTATAATGGTAATTATTGCTATTTAAAGTTTACGTACCGGCATATTCCGACGTATTCTTGTAAACTGTGCAATTATGGTTTGGATGTAAAAGGAAAAATAAAAAGAATAAAAAGCTATATATTTATTCTGTGAAATTGCACTCAGGGATAAGTTCCTTGTTTGTATTCACACCATCGAACATACATTCTAAACTACACTGTTCCTTTGCCAATTACACCCACACATCTGCAGACCTCCCCGCTGATGCCAGTTTCTGCTTTAGTTAGTAATATATATTAGATGTGTTGGAGATTTCTTGTTAGAGCAGAATGCAACCAAAACATTTTTTTTAAACTATGATTACAAATAAAATGCTATCTAGTAGAAGAAGCAGGATATGACGGGTTTTAAAAAACGATAGGTAAAAATTCAGTACTGGGTTCAGATGTATAATATACATTTGAATCCTGATTGAGATTTCTAGCAGTTACAAAAACCTTCCATGTATTTTTGAATAATTTGCTGCTTAAAAACTTTCCTGGACCTCCCAACCACGAAGCAAGCAGGAACAAGGCAGGAATTTATTGCTGTTAAAATCACTACCACCACCCTCCCAAGAACTCTCAATACATATTATTCAAATAGAGGTTAACAAACAATCTAACTTTATTCTGTAGTTATCAGCAATGAAATTGGTCTATAAAAGGAAAGTCTTATTCATACACATGAAAGAAGGATGCTGAAGTTTATTGATCATCGCTTATAGACTCAACTACATAGGGTTCACTAAACCAAGAATGTCTTCAGCCCTTCCATCCATCAGTTATAGAATATAAATTGTAGCAGTGTTTTTACAAACCATACTGAGGTTTGTTTCTGGCTTGGTGAAGCACATAATGAATCTCTGTCAGGGAAACTAACATTTAATATAAAGCAAAAGCTTTCTTGGAAGAAGTGCTGATGAGTTCATAGATAAATTCCTCCTTTTTAAAAATAAAAGTTTTTAGTAACAGCAAACACAATACTTGCAGTACAAGCAAGCAAAACTTCACAGATGGCAAGTTGCTTGCCATCTCTCTCATAATTTAAGCATTTGGGGGCATCCAATGATGCTGAATGTTGGAAGAGTCAGGACAGGCAAAAGAAAATACACTTTTATACAGAGCATATTTAAATAAACAGCAGCATTCACACCCACCCAAAATAGTGATGACCATCAACTTGGATGTGGTTGGTCAAGGGAGCAGTGGACTCAAAAAGGTTGAAAACCTCTGGATTAGACAAATGCATGGAGAAAGCTATCAACAGCTACAACCCACAATGACGATATTTTTCCTCCACTATTGGAGTCAGTATCCCCATGAATCCCAGTTGCTGGGGATCAGAAGTGAGCAGTGCTGCTGTCATTATACAACACCAACCAAAACACAATGGTGATTCAAAGTCCTCTAACACTAGTTGGTCTTCAGCTAGTGGGTCAGGTCCTACAACCAGGATGTGGTCCAATCTATTATGGGTCACAACAGCAGCACTACCACCATACGAATATACGGTAAAGAAAAAATAAGAAATGGGTCATGGGTCTGAGAAAGCTGAAGACTACTCACAACAAAGGCTTCTTCTTGATTCAGGTCCTACAAGAACTAAGTTCTGAAATTTGGCAAAAGATGCACAAATTTGGCAGCCCAGGTGGACACCAAAACAACTATTTATTCAGAAAAAAATTGCAAGCATATTAAAAGCACACTATATCATCTACTTACTGTTGCTCAAGTTCTGCATAGCAGGGATGGGAAACCTGTGGCTCTGCAGTGGTTGTGGGACTCCAGCTTCTATCAACTCCAGCCAGCATGGCCCATGGTCAGAGATGATGAAAGCCGTGGTTTCACTGGTACTGGTTGGCCAGTTGGGGACTCGTAAAATGGAATGGTAGGTTTAGCTGCACAGATTCCATGTGTCCATTCCAGGAAACAGGAAAATCTGGGACTTCTATCTACCACTCTGCCTCTGCCAGCCATCCAATTCCATCTGTTGAAGCAGAAACTAACCACAGTACAGTGGTACCTCGGGTTACAGACGCTTCAGGTTATGGACGCTTCAGGTTACAGACTCCACTAACCCAGAAATAGTACCTCGGGTTAAGATCTTTGCTTCAGGATGAGAACAGAAATTGCGTGGCGGCAGCAGCGGGAGACCCCATTAGCTAAAGTGGTACCTCAGGTTAAGAACAGTTTCAGGTTAAGAACAGACCTCCAGAACGAATTAAGTTCTTAACCCGAGGTACCACTGTATAGGATACCCCAAACCATAGCAACATTGCCTAAATAACTAATCTGTCAAGGGTGTGGCCCTTAATATAAGGTTACCAGACATCCCCGTTTCCTGGGGACAGTCCCCGGATTTACAAATCAGTCCCCATACAAAATCCATTGAAGTTGAAAAATGTTCCCGGATTCATTGAAAAAAATCTGGCAACCTTACCTTAATAGCTTGAATTAGCATTTTGGAGCTTGAGTAAACAGGAAAAGCCCTCAACACAACATGTTAAAACCTAATTGAATTATCTATTTAAGTTCTCTGAATTTAAGAAGTTGTGCAGGAAATAAAGGAGTGTGGCAGCAGCATTTCCAGGGTAATCAAGATCTGCACTATATATTTAATGCACATTTAAAACACGTGTCTCCCTTCAAATAATCCCCACAGAGCTATAATTCCCAGCACCCTTAGCAAATCTCAATTCCTAGGATTATTTGGGGGAAGCCATGTGTTTTAAATATGCTTTGAATGCATGGTGTGGCTATAACTACCATCTTGTCTACAAGCTGCAGTTGATCTACTGGTTGCCAGCCCAGTTCTTAGGATTCTTCAAATCCTAAATTTCTTACTGTGTAACTGACAAGCATTTGTCAAACATGCTTTGAGAGGCTGAAGGATTTGGATTATTTCTCTCCGTATGATTCATGTCATCAAAATGCTGGATTTTGGTTTGGGTAAAGTAGCTCCATTGTGTAGCTCTATAACTGTAAGGCAAGAATTAGCAGTAGGGTCTGTTTCTTCCCTGTTCCCATGTGAGTCATTTGCTAACATGGCATCTTAGACTGGCCTGAGGCATTTTGGAAGTGGAGAGCAAACAAAATGGGTTTTAATGCACTTGTAAGAGGGCACTTCAGTTTAAAACTTTTTTTCTCACCCCTTTGTCTTTTAGCTATTAGGTGGCTAAATGGGAACTCCTGTGGGCTTTTGTCTGCAAACCATATGAGAGCATAAAAGCTTGGAAAACTTGGAGGAATTTTGAAGCGGGTTCACACTGCTTCATTGAAAGCGTGGGTGGTTTTGAAGTTCAAATGGCTCTCGTCACCAGGAGCTAAAAACGGGGGGGGGGGGGGGTAGCCAATTTGAAACAACAACAAAGGCAGCTTTAAAAGCCTAATAATGCATTGTGGTGAAAATATATGAAATTGAAGCCTGACACATGAAATTTCTCCAAAAGTTCTGTACGGAATCAATAGTGAAAAAGAGGTGGATTTGCTATTTTTTATTGAGTCCCAAAGGTATGCTGGATCCTAGTTTGCCTGCATCTGTGTTTTTCCAATCATATCGGGCTAATATATTTCACAATACCCTTCAGAAAAAGGAGGAAAACCACCGGGGGGGGAATAGCATGAATTTTAATTCACATCAAGTGGTGCCAAGCCAAGAAATGATGCCTCACTGGTCTTAGAAACCTTCACAGACTTTACAATGAGACGTCAATTTTTGCCTTTGAGAAAGCTAATGCACAGTGCCCACCACGACCAGCTCTACAACATTCCGGCTGCCAATCATTACAATAACCAAAGAGAGCTGTGTGTGAAATCCTGCCATTGATTTTTACATTAATCGCTGGCACACTCTGCTCTTGTGTTTCGCTCTGATGACTGCAACCGTAATGGGCAGAGGTGGTAAGAATGAAAAGGTGCTGATCTGCAGAGGTCAGCTGGAACAGAGGACTTAGGTTATACTGCTTGTGAATCCCGGGCCTGAGAAGTATGAAACCACCTATGAAATTATGAACCAGATTACAAGTAAATCGTATCCTCCGCCGCCACTCAAGGGAAATTCCCTGAATGCCTCAAATACAATGTGGTACACTTGGGCTAATGTGATCCAATGCATTTAGCTCAGAAACAAGGCTTCCACCCACCGCCTTAATGTCCCTCATCGTCTTGGTTTAGATATGCCGCTGGGGTTAACTGCCTCGCCACCCCCCACTGCATCAGGAGGATGCAGCACTGTCTTGTGTTGACAGGCTCCAACCGAAGAGGAAAAAACAGAGGCGAGAAGCTAAACAGGAGGCAGCAGTGACTGAACAGCAGCCTGCACAGGAGGGTGCATTATTATAATATAGAACCAGGTGCCGCCTTAACAGATGGATCCGGACCCACCTGCCCAGACAGCACACATTTGCAATCACGATCATCGCACAAGGTGCAAGAATCCCACGCAGGGCTGGCCCAATACATTTTGGCACTTGAAGCAAACCACAAAATGGTGCCTCCCGCCTCCCTCCGCTGGGGCCAGGGAAACTTTACATCAGAAACAAGGGGGTGGGGAAGACCAACAGCACCTTCTATTTGCCAAGAGGCCACTGTAGAAATGGCACAGGGGTAGGGCCTGCCAAGGAGACACCACCACAGCTATTGCTGCCACCATTCCTGCGAAGCCCAATCTGCTGCCCTTGTGTGGCGGTGGAGGGTCCTATTTACTTGGAATCTGGTTCATAATTTCATAGGTAGTTTCATACCTCTCAGGCCCTGGTTGCCTCAGCTTGCCTCATGGGTGGGTCGGTCCTGGTCCCACAATTGACTGCACCACACCTCATCTTTAAAAACTCCCGAGTACTGAGTCTGTTGCCAAGCCTTTACCATTAATAGCACGTGCAAATAGATTTGTCTAAGGTTACACAAGAACAAAGAGTTTCTGTTAGTTGTTATGTGTGGCTCCATCTTACAGCTGTCTGGTATGCATAGTTGCACTTTAAGCATTTTCCCAACAACCTGTGAGCCACTTACCTGTATGCTTATCCCACAATACTGGGGGGGGGGGCAGGCCTGAAGAGCCCAACCACGTGGGAAATTCTGATTAAATGGGTCTGTTATTAATATAGAGTGTCAACTGCATCAGCATTTGCAATGTATACCATGCACATTTGACTGACAGGCTAAAACAGGTGAGATGTGTCTTCAATCCTTGGTGAGTTAGGGACTTCCCCTGCTTGTGAAGCTCTGGCAGATTCAGATGAGGCCAATAGTGGGTCAAATGGTCAAGAAAGCAGTTTCTGCATGTGCTGTAGAGGGAAGTGAGGGGCGAGTGGGGCCTGTCAACATGGGAAGATAGCCCAACTATGAGAAGGAAAACTCTGATCTTAAACCTCCACTGCCTTGCAGAATATCATCGAGAGAAGAAAAGGCTAGGGAGTAAACCTACACAAATCCAGAGAAGTCCCTAAGATGGTTGGATGGCACCTTGTACACCTCCTTCTGGCAACTCCTGCAGCTAAGCTGGTTTCCTTTGGACCACATCAGTGAGGCCGAGAGGGGGCACTTGTTGTCTGGGCAGCCCAGAATCTCCATATACACCACCCAGACTTACGCCCAACACTTAGGTGTTGCTATCGCAGTAGTTTGACTTCACCCCCAGAGGCGAACTCCATTGTCTCGAGACAAGTGGATGCCAACAATGGTTACACCCACAGCATACGTTTTGACATACACACACCCCAAATCCTGGTAACTGTATTTTGTTAAGGGTACCGGAAATTGTAAACTACAGTTCCCAATATTATTTGGGGGGAGCCATGTGCTTTAAATGTGTGCTAACTGTGCTTTAAATGTACAGTGTGAATGTGACTTTCAACCACCAGTTGTGTGTGATTCACTTATGTGTAAGTTGCTCTGACATGACTGAAAGTAGTGTTTAAAGAAAACAAGAGGATACCTGGAAGGGAGTGCGGAAAGTATCCACTGCTGCTAAACTCCCTAGAATAGAGAAAGTATAGCATCTGATTGCTTTATTAGTACTGGCAAAAGAAAATGGTTTGAGTTCATCTGCATTATGCATTGCAATGCCTTTCCAGTTCAGTTCGTGGGAATTTTCAACAGAAAAGTCTGCATCGGTTGTTCCTTCATCCAATACCAGGAATCCAAAGGTAGTGAACTAAATCCTTTATCAAACTGCATACAAGCAAATGGAATATTTCCTTCTGGTAAATGGAGTGACAGGTGATTAGCTGCTAAACTACAAAGGAAAACTTGATAGGCTCTGCACAGTGACAAGGCCTTAATAATTCCATTCTGTGTATGCAGTGTTCCTAACCCCACAAGGCATCCTGTTTGGTCAGAGGAAAGAGTGCTGAGAATTTGACCCAACTGAATTTGCTACTAGATATTTCTCACTGCAGAGCCATTTAAGGCTTGAATGGATTTTCCAAGGAAACTTTTGTGAAAACGTATTTTTGCGACTCCATTTAGCACAAATATTCCTTGTGGGCTTATAAAACTGTTCCTAACATTTCCTGGCAGTAGATTTTAAATGTTCTGAAAAGAATTGTATTTCACTTTGAATGGGTTATCTGGCACTCGCAACACAAAATAAGTATTTGAATATTTATTGCATGTATGCAGCATTTTGCAGAGAACACCCAAAGATCTCCACAATTATCTTGTTCCAGCTGTAATATATTAGCAGTAACCTCCTGAACAGACCTTTTGATAAAACAGTTTCTTTAACTTTTCCCCCCCTCCTGAACGCAATTTACTCCCTCATTCACAGCTCTTTGTAGCCATCTAATCTCTCTGTTTATGTCTCTGACACAGCCACAATACTCCATGACTGACATACCTGACAGCTCTGACTAGTGACAGAATGCTCACAATGAAACAGAACTCTATGCAGGATGAGTTTTACCTACCGCTAGTCTGGTGGAAATTGGAAATGAAGGTAAGAAAAGAAAGGGACTAGTTTAACCCCCTGCTGTTTTTTCTGCATTGGAGAGGACTATTTTATTATAATTACTTACCTAATGAACCAATTGTTTATTGAAGACACAGTGCGCTCCTTAGCATTTTAATTTGGCTTTTTTAAAAAACGAGCACAATAAAGTTTGAAGACTTGTTTCAAAAGCATATTCTGAGGCACAATTTTCTCCTTTCTTTGGCTTTCCAGCCACCTTACAGTTTTTGCCAGATGGAGCTCAGGTTTACACAGGTGGCAAAGAACCTTTCCAGAACTGATTGAGGAGAGGGCCAACTTCAGGCTTAATAATTATACTTTGTTTTTGACTTGAACCTTGCGACCCACCAACCAGAGCCAGACACAGAATGATGGCACTGTGACAGCGGGGTGGGGGGATGGACTTCTGTACACTTAGAATTAAGAACCATCTTTGATGCTTGCACCAGGAATTTGTTTTTAGGAACAGAACGGATCTCTTAGTCACTGCCTACATAAATAAACACTTAATTTTCCTCCAAGCTTTCTTTGTTTCAGCAGCCTAATCTTTTTTCTTTCGTTTTTGAGGACGTGTCTTTTTTATTGATGCTACAGTGGTACCTCGGGTTAAGTACTTAATTCGTTCCGGAGATCCGTTCTTAACCTGAAACTGTTCTTAACCTGAAGCACCACTTTAGCTAATGTGGCCTCCTGCTGCCGCTGCACCACCACTGCACGATTTCTGTTCTCATCCTGAAGCAAAGTTCTTAACCCGAGGTAATATTTCTGGGTTAGCGGAGTTTGTAACCTGAAGCGTCTGTAACCTGAAGCGTATGTAACCCGAGGTACCACTGTACTGAAAACCACTCCAATATCTACCAGGAGATCCTGATTTATCTTCTGCCCATCCCTGGATTGGGACATTGGAAAACAGCACAGGTCTGTAACCTGAAGGAAAGCCACTAATAGCCATCCAGTTCCATCTGCAACAGTAATTAAAACAGGCTCCCATCCAGATGAAAAGCAAAAAGAGCCCAGTATTCTGACCACTGTTTTAGCTGTGAATCTCTGGAACACAAACAGTACCGGTAAAACAACTCGGGTCCCTAAAAGTATTACATATATACATTCATACCAAGACATAATTCAAAATACTATGAAAGTATTTTGCAGACAATAAGCTATGTGGCACATTTTTTTTGTGTGTGTGTGTTTTATATAATAAAGCAGATTCTGACAGTCATTTCTAACCTAACCATTTCTAGCCTTCATAAAGCACAGAATTGCTCCAGCCTTTTATGCAAGCTATGCTGAGGGGTCTTCAACTGTCTACCTCCATAACCACTTGCATGGGCTGAAAATGACTGAAGCCCCACCAACCACAAAATAGTGGTGCAGGAGTGGAACAAGTAACAAAATGGGAGTGGATGGAGGTGGAGTTTAGCAAAACAACTTGGCAATGGCTGACTTTATTCTCTCTTATCAAGTCCTTCTTTTGCCCCCGTGATTTCCTTGTCACATGTAAATTTGTGAACAGTTCCATACTGCTTCTTATGAGCTGCATTGAGGTTATTGCTTTTAAGCATTTGTGTTGCATGGTTGCTACGTTATTATCCTGCACACCACTTGGTGGCCTTCTGGTGTAGGGTGGTCTATACAGTTCTTCATCTGATCTGTTCATCCCATAGCCTAAACCCAGCTGCTGTGCGCTAATGGGTGAATAAAGGAACATTTATTTAGAACGAAATGGCAGCAGCAGAGATGAAAGGAACAGAAAAAGCAGATACCTTCAACATGTAAGGGTCAGAGACAATCAAAGGGCCCCACTAACAAAAGCCACTGCAAGGGAGCTGTGCCTGTGTGTGTTTGCAAACGCACATAATTGAACGTACTTACAAGTCTCCTCACAGTCAACATTCCTCCATAACACAGGGTTTCTGATCTCTTCCTCCTTCTTGTTCAGTGAATGAGAATTGGAAGTGTTGTGAGCATACATGCACCCATCTCCTCTTTCCCAGTTTAGGTCCTCATGCATTTTTTTGAATGCCTTAACAGGGCTAGTGACAACACTGTCATCATTTCCTGGTTTGCTTGTCATAGTTGCTTGGAGCAGTTTCAGCTGTATTGCCTGATAGTGGGAACAGAATGCTCAGAGAAGTGTAAATTACTGCACTTTTGACCCCTATGCAAACACTACTAGCAAAAACTAGCTCGAGAATATGGCCCTGGACCTGAGCGCTATTATAAATAAATAGCTTGCTACAAAGTGATTACTTTCTGTTGCTCTGAAGGAGGTGTTATAGCTGAAAGCATTCGTGGGATCTTGAAAAATTGTTCATTTCAAGCATGCAGTTATTGGCCAAATTAACAAGAGGTTGCTTACCATTCATAGAATCATAGAGTTGGCAGGGACCCCGAGGGTTATCTAGTCCAACCCTCTGCAATGCGGGAATCCTAACTAAATCATCCACGACAGATGACCATCTAACCTCTGTTTATGAGTTGTATTTCTTAGCTCAATTCCCATTAGGCTGAAGTCACAACGTTTCCTGAACTCAGTAGGCAAACCAGAAACTATACCTCAGTAGTTTTTGAGCTCTAAGCAGCTTTAAACAATATTCATCATAACAAACCTAGTGCAAATTTATTAAAACACACCAGGATTCACTTTTGAGCTACGCAATAGAGGAAGGGATTTGCAGAAACTTGTAACTCTTTTTCTACTGGAATATAGAGCTGGATAGAAACAGGTAAGCCACACGGAGTTTAGTGATAGGTGCTGTACAGCGGACAAGAATTCAGTGGAAAACTTTATTTTTTAAAAAAAACATGTTTAAAAACACAGTGTCATTTGTAAAGTCATAATCAATACAAAAATAAGACACAATGCTGCTTTCAACAGCCAAAGTGCAGTAGTGTAAGTTGCATGATAACATACAAAATTACTTTATTTAAAATTACAAGCACCTCCATTTCCTACAAAATAGTCTGTGTACAACAACAAAAAAGAACCTGTCATTCAATAATTTAGTTGTGAATTCATCGCGTACTGAAAACAGTAGCTCTTTAAACTACTATTCTGCCAAACCCACACCAATGAGCTGAATGGTAAGAGTGCCACTTTTGTCTGTCTCTACCATCAATAAGCCTTTGAAAGTGCCTGCTGATACTGGCTTGAACTGTACTGGTAAGTTGCAGTAGTGGTGACATCTGCAAGAGACAAGATTACAACAGTTAGACAATTCCTTAACAGGCTGCTTCAGTTTGAGATTTCAAGAGAAAAGTACTGTAGCTCTTTACCATCTTTTTGGAAGCTCTGTAGGTCTGCAAGAGCCAGCAGAAAGTTCACTTGCTAACTGGCCAGAATACTGCAGTCAGTGGCATAATATTGTGTGTGGAGTTCAAACTGGTTTATCGATCATTATGGATTATTAACTGTTATCAGTAATTACATTTCTATCCCACTTACCTCCCAAAGGAGTCCAGGGCAACAAATAACAAAGCAGCAAAACAATACAACTAAAATAAAAAATATTTAAGTATTTACAAACTTTGTGAATATGTAAGAACATTTAAAAGTCTCTTTGTGCCTTTGATCTTTGACATCAGCATAACCAAGAAACTTAAGCCATTCTAGAAAATGTGTGTACAGGACATAACTCAGGCATTTACTTTGAGTGTCTCCAGTGCCACAACCACATGGGCTATGCAGGGGTATCAAGACAAATGTTCTAGAGCAGCCTTTCTCAACGTGTGGGTCCCCAGATGTTGTTGAACTACAACTCCCATCACCCCTAGCTAGCAAGGCCAGAGCTCAGGGATAATGGGAGTTGTAGTCCAACAACATCTGGGGACCCACAGGCTAGAACAGCAGTTCTCAGCCTGTGGGTCCCCAGATGTTGTTGGACTACAACTCCCATTATCCCTGATTAATACTGATAACAGTTAATACTGATAACTGAGACAGTCAACATGGTGCTCCCCAGATGTTGTTTAATGACAACTCCCATTCACACCAGCACGGCCAATACTCATCCTCCTAATCCAGGTAAAAGTTGAAGCTTTAGAACATTTGAGTTCACTTACCTCAAAGTATAATGGGAATGTTTGATGTAAAAAGGCTCTCTGGGACATCTGAACTTCAGCTGAAATTTAACAAGAAATGGTTAAGACAATTCAGGTTACTATATTCATTAACAACTAAGCACATAGTTCCCCAGAGTTCAGCAATAAGATAAAAGATATACTGGGATGCAGGTTTAGCAAAAAGGTCTGCATCCAAAACAGTTAAGCTTGCTTAAACCCACTCCCAACTTTGTTGGATTTAGACCAGAAAAGGTTTGTAGTGTTTAAGCTTTTAATATTTGTTCAACAATCAATCCACAGCACAAGTTCCAAGACTGGGATTTACATTCAATATAGTGTACAATTTTAAAATGAAAGTTAATTGGTGTTCAGCTGAAAATGAGATGAATGCTGGGAAGTGAATGACCAGAAAACAAACATTGGTAGAAAGAAATTTAGCCTGAGAACTACTATCAGGAATTAGATGCTAAGGAGTAAGAGTTATTATATAAACACATCTTGAAACAATACTATTAATTCTATATATACCTTGTTTGAAAAGGAAGAATAATTCCTCACAGTAATTTTCAGTGTACTGGATTCACCAATTCTAGTTGGAGGAAATTTATAAATGTCTTCCTGGGCATGTACCCCTTTCCTGTTTTTGAAAGAGAAATGTAAAAATACAGTCGAACAATCATGTATATTATTATATCTGTGTTAGTAATATTCTTGTAATGTATTTCTTTGAAAGCAAAGAATCAACATTTGGCACATTGTTGGAACCACAACTGGATAGTATCTTTCCTAGAGAGTCCCACCAAACCCACTTTACTGTTTAGTTTTAGGAATCCAATGAAAATGCATTTTGCAAACATTTTGTAATATTGTTGGGTGTGGGGTCTTTGATAACCCATTGTTGCTATAATTTTTTGTCTGAAGCTATTCACTGTAAAAAGAAGCAAACCATCTGCTAGCCATCTAAGCCAGCTGGAGTTCCTTGGAAGAGGGTGGGATAAAAAGCAAATAAAATGGATTTCACTTCAGAATAGGAAAGAATATCACTCTCAGTTCCTCCTTTGAAGCTGAATCACCTTATGTCACGTAAGCAACAATGATCAAGTTTTACTTTGTTGATGATGAAAGAGTAGATATATGGCTTATATAAAAAAATCATTTTCACATACCACATTTTGTGTTCAGAGGTATTAGGGTAATCTCTTCTTAGGGTCACATCTCGAACGCTGACTTTTACTAAAGCAGCTGCGGAATCTTCATTTTTAAAATCTTCATTTCCTAAGATACCCTGATGCAAGAAACATCTGAAGTTATACATTAGTATTAGCTCCCTGAACTACAGTGGTACCTCAGGTTACATACGCTTCAGGTTACAGACTCCGCTAACCCAGAAATAGTGCTACAGGTTAAGAACTTTGCTTCAGGATGAGAACAAAAATTGTGCTCCGGTGGCGCGGCAGCAGCAGGAGGCCCCATTAGCTAAAGTAGTGCTTCAGGTTAAGAACAGTTTCAGGTTAAGTACGGACCTCCGGAATGAATTAAGTACTTAACCCGAGGTACCACTGTACGCTGAACATTTTTACATGGATGTGAAAAATTAAATTCATTACTTTGAGAAGGACTACTTTTGTTGTCAAAAACAATTCTAGTGTTGAGGCAGATACACTACTAAGTGAAGATTTCACTTACTACATATGTCACTTGTAGGCTGACAATATTACAAAACTCTTCAGGCCATTGTACTGAGTAGGAAAAATGTGCCACTGAAGAATCATGAGTGCAGAAGCAGGTTCAAAGTAGCACAGTTCAGCACTTAATATTGTTATCTTGTTGTTTTTCCTTCTCTGTCTGACTTGTAAGGGAGGACTTGCTCAAACAGAATGGAAGTAGCAGAATAAAGAACAGCAACCTGTGACCATTCACTAACTGGGCAGAAGCAAGACTGGCTTTTAGGAGGTATTTTCTAACTCAACATCTAGCTGAATCATCTAATGCAGAGGGGGAGAAAGCTGACATGATGTTACATTTCAACTATCATCAACTACTGAATGGGGATGAGGTAATCCAACAACATTTGAAGGACCACAGATTCTCCAATCCTGTTATTGGACCTGCCCATAAAAAGCAAGTCTAGAGTGAGAGACTAAGGTGTTGTCCGCTGTTTCAGGGAACTCTTCTCATGAGACTTTTGCGGGTGAACTGAGAGTTTGTTTAGACCCTGGGTGAGAACCCAGAAGGTAAGGGGAGGGTGTGTCAGAAGGAAAATGTACATACATAGATAGACAGATAAAACTTTATATTAATGTAACATTTTAATATCTAACTGTTTTTGGTAATATTTGCTTAAGATGTCTGTTGTTACTTCTTTTTTGTCTACCGCTTAGATATATTTTTAATATATTAAGTGATACAGAAATTAAATAATCAATCTAATCTAATCTAGTGGCTGGAGACAAAAGCACCTAGTGCTTTGGGACCTTTTTGCTATGTGTATGTCTCCTCAGAGATACAGTGGTGCCCCGCAAGACGAACGCCTCGCAAAACGAAAAACTTGCAAGACGAAAGAGTTTTCCGTTTTGGAGGTGCTTCGCAAAACGAATTTCCTTATGGGCTTGCTTCGCAAGAAGAAAGCCCATAGGGAAATCTCCGCCGGCCTTCAGAAGAGGTCCTGGACCTCTTCTGAAGGCCGGCGGGGGGCAAAAGTCTTTGCTCCCCCCCGCCTGCCTTCCCGGGATAGCGGAGAAGCGCAGCGCGTTTCTCCGCTATCCCGATGGCTTTTGAAGGCAGGCGGGGGGGAGCAAAGACTTTGGCCCACCGCCGGCCTTCAGAAGAGGTCCTGGACCTCTTCTGAAGGCCGGCGGGGGGCAAAAGTCTTTGCTCCCCCTGCCTGCCTTCCCGGGACAGCGGAGACTTCTCCGCTGTCCCGGGCGATCTGAAAATGCTGGCGGGCAGCAGCGAAGGCTGCGCTGCCGCCCGCCAGCATTTTAAAAGCCCCCGGACAGCGGAGACTTCTCCGCTGTCCCGGGGCAATCTGAAAATGCTGGCGGGCGGCAGCGAAGGCTGCGCTGCCGCCCGCCAGCATTTTAAAAGCCCCCGGACAGCGGAGACTTCTCCGCTGTCCGGGGGCTTTTAAAATGCTGGCCGGCGGCAGCGAAGCGTTCGCTGCCGCCCGCCAGCATTTTCAGATCGCCCCGGGACAGCGGAGAAGTCCTTGCCCCCCCCAGCCTTCAGAAGAGGTCGGGGGACAGACTGTCCCCGGACCTGGTCTGAAGGCGGTTTCCCTAGGAACGCATTGATTGATTTTCAATGCATTCCTATGGGAAACCGTGCTTCGCAAGACGAAAAACTCGCAAGAAGAAAAAACTTGCGGAACGAATTAATTTCGTCTTGCGAGGCACCACTGTACCTTGTCTGGAAACAGGTACAAAGTATTTAGTATAAAGCTACAAAAGTTGTTTAAATCCTGTATGCTTTAAGCACTTAGATTAGACAAGAATATTATTATTATTATGGGGGTTCTTTTGTATGGAGGAGGCTAGACAAATGATGAGACTACACAAATGATGAAATGACAATGTTCCACATTACATCTCAACAAGGAATGAAACCTTGTTGAGTATTAATCTCTAATAAATAAAATAATGATCTCATTCATATACTCACCATTCCACAAAACTGAAGTCTGTGTTTGTCTTTCAAGTGAGATTCGTGAAGTGGGTGACACTCGAGATCCCAGAACTGAGAATAGTGTCCTCTGTCTCTAGGTAAAAAGGTGACTACAACCTATGAAGAAAATAAGTTAGAGAATAAATTCTTTTCCAAATTTGACTGAATCGACAGCCATTTCTTTTGTGTTCGTCAGAGTTGGCGAAAGTGCTATTCCAATCTATGTAATGTCACTGACACTACCTGGACTGCTGATACAAGACCAACCCCAGGGGCCAATATTAACAAGGTGTAAGTTCCTTATCCAATTTATGTAGGTTCCCAATGATCCTGAATGATTAGTTCTACCCATGGGCCTCTAGAAGGAGGGCAGTTGCTCCCTCCAGAAGAACCATAATTCCTGGATTTCTATTACTGTCAGCTTTCATATTGAAAAATACAGTTTCTAGAATTTGTAAAGCCTGATATACTATTTTTTCCTAATTTTTGTGAGAAACTAGCCTGCACCCCTCTTTCAATATTTCACTTTGTGCCCTCTCACCCTGCCCCCTTCCACAAATCCTGAGGATGCCCATGGTTGTACCCATTTAACCATAACCCTTTTGATTATGTATGACCACTTAGGTAATATCTGGTGCAGCACAACATCTGGGAAAGGGGAGGTCTTTACTAAAATTCCCAAAGAGAAGCATTAATTCCTGTTAAGGAGGGCAGAAAAATGATACTATCCTTCAGCAGATCCCAGCCCATGAGCTCAGAGGAATGGTCAATAACTAGTAGATTCATTTTTCAATTTCTGGGGAAGCTGGAAGATGAACCTTCATTAGGACAGCTCTATCAGTGTCTTAATGAAGACACTGCCTCTAGGTTCATGTGACGAGATTTTCTGAAGCACAGTGACTATCCTCACTCAGAGAAAAGAAGTTTGCCATGCGAAATATAAGGGGAGAATCGAGGGACAATTTATCCTTCACCTTTCCATTAAAAAAATTCCAAACGAAGGATAACAATAAGATCAGATAAACACACGAGACAAAAGTTGATTAAAATGTCAGCTAGTTACAAACATCAATTAGAAATGCATATTAAAACACAGAACAGCTGAGCAAAACAATTCAGCCCAGAATGCCAATTGCCTGTTTAAATAAAAAGGCATTCGCCTGTTTATGGCAGGCCATCAACCAGTGTGGGGAGGGAAAAGGCAGACAAGCGTTCTTATTAGTGTTTTATGAATGATTTTCAAGGTACAAAGAGAGAGAATATTGAATGTTAACTTTTGCTTTGTAAATAAGCAGCTTTTTAATTTTTATTTCACTGTATTTATTAACTGGTTCATCAGGTAAGGCCAGAAATAATGTGAGAGACACCATGTTCTTGGCATGCCGGCAATGGGGTGTGTGTGAGGGGGAGCAAAGGCAATGGGATAGCAGCACAAAGTAAATTAAAAATTAGATTGATCAGAGGATCAACTTTCTATTCAGCAAATTCCTTGAGATTACAGCTATAGGACCAATGCAGCCTTCAACATCCATCTGACAACCATTCTTGTTACTGGAGTTTGTAGTTTACCTGCTTTTGCAATCATCCTCGCAAGCAGTATGAGTCACTAGTATGTCCTTTTTTCCTATGAAAAGTGTCACTTTCTAGCTCAGGAAGTAATTCACAATTGTGAGGGGAGTGTGGAAGAGAAGCTCTATGCCACATGAGGATCCTGAATGATCTGATAAGCCCCCCTCCTGCCTTGTATGACTACAAATTCAAATGAACTAGGTCTACAAATTTATGTCATGTGACACTGCACATACAGAGTAGGTGAAGTCAACCCATATCTCAAAGTTAATTCTTCACAGTATACTCTAAGAAAAGCAAGTTTCTTCATGCAGAACCGAACAGTATTGTGTATACTTGATGCTACTTTTTCAATTTCTTTAGATTTTTCAAGATGGATTATTGAGTAGAAGCCTGACTTCATTTCACAAAAATGCTGTTGTTATAGCCTAGAACTTTTGAAGCATTAACTGATTTTTTTTTTGATGGAAGACAAACAGAAGTGCAGTGTATTAAGATGAAAACACAGTCAATGTGACTTACCTTTTCTTCCCCATGAGCTTTAAGAATACCAGAAAGCAATGAACATCGAAAAGCAGTATATGTGGCCCTGTAAACCTCTCCACTGTCATCTAAGCCCTGAAAGGAAATTATTAAACAGAAACACTAGTTTTACAAAGCAGCCTTGGAACATGTGCAAGTGAAATGGGTTTTGATTGGAAATTGGGTGGTGTTCAATTAGGTTTTTCTCAGAGTAGACCCATTTGAACTAATGACTCAGTTAGGTCCCTTAACTCAGCAGGGCTACTCCAAGTAAAACTTAGATGAATGCCACCCATTAACATGGAAGTTGTAAATTTCAGTATCTAATGATTTCATAAAAATGATTTTCCAGTTTGTTCTCTAACACCTCCATTGTGAATCTAAAGTTGAGACCACTCAAAATTTTAAGTGTTTACCTATGTCCAGCGCTTGTCTATCTATACAATCTGAATAAAAACCAGAGTATGCACATTTGTCTATCTACTACAAGTTGAGGGTAAGCAAACCAGATCAGAAAGAATTTTTTTAAAAATGTTTGAATTTTTAGTGTTGCTTTTGAAACCTATTTTCCAATATTTTTCTTCCGTCAGAAGATCTCTATTTGCATGTTCATGTCAGGCCAGGTCTGTTTAGATGCAAAGATTACAGAATATATAACCTGATCTTTTAAAGACAGTGTGTGTTTGTTTTTCCAGATTTTTTACTCACCTTGATATAAGGCGGTGCAAAAGATGACAATAGCCACTTCACATTTGCATCTCCATTATTTTCAATCTCTATGTACTTTTCTGGAAGAAGAAGTGCAGGCAAGTAATGTAAGTAACAGTTATTCATCATCATCATCATCAAACCTTTTATTGGCATCACATACAAACATCCATAGCAAGTAACAGTTATTCTTATAAGGGCCTGTGAAGGATTTGGACCTTGTTTGCACGGACTGTGAGATAGTATATGGGAATGATTATCTTCCTTGTCTATTCATTTGGGGGTTATAGAATTAACTTGTGAAGCCTGGCACTGCCCTGGGGCTTAGCTAGGAAGAGAGAATTTCGTTACAGACATTGGCTTAGTGTTATGTGTGAACTGTGTGAATGTGAATTTCAAGACTGAGTCGCTGCCGTGCATGGCCAGTCATGCTTGTCTCACTGAAGTAATACATGTTTCGTTTTCACCATTAGAAAACATTTTACTCAAAAAGATACTAGTCATATGCAAGACCGACCTTACCTGAGCTTTCCCCAGACTTTGTTTCAGGAAAAAACACAGTCCGATTCTTTACTTCAAGTTTTGTCGAAGATGGCTTTTGAAGTGGCCTTATGTGCATAATAGGAAGCTCAGGCTGCTGCTGATGATGAACACCTACTTTGGCAACTGGTGAAACCGTTTCAGATTGCTTCTCAGATATATTTTCCCGAATTTGGACCCTAACAAGCTATGCACAAGAAAGAAACGAAATCATAGTATTTTGCAGTTACTGGTCTCAAGTTAATCCTACAGGTATCTCCCAGACTGGCTGGCCAGTGCATATGCTCAAAGCTGCCTTGCAACCAAGGACTCAAAAGCAAGGTGAAAATATTCAATGTAACAAAGAAAATGGAACACATACATCTCTTAAACTTTTAAAACAACTTCCATACAAGAGCATAAGTTGTCCAACACTTGAAGAAATGCATTTCCCAGTTTTCAACACATTTCCAAGACAACTTACAATTATTAAACAGAAATATTAGCACACACAATTTAAAAGAGCAAAAGTGACCAGAGATAAAATAAATATTTAATTGGACATGCCTTCAACAGAAACTACTAATGAATTTGAGTTAGTAAATATAGGCAAGTATAGTTGGACATATACAATAAGGGAGCAGACTACTATTATATTAAGGTATTTTGCTATTTTATGCAATTAAAAAATAAGAAATAAAAATTAACCAACCAATCAACAAAAGAGAAAGAGATGGAACACACACTTATGCCTGCCTAATATCATGTATGGGAGGCACAAAGAGAAAAACCGCTAAGGCCAGGTGCAATCCTATAGAAGCAGGTTATTCCTCAGGTAAACTGACCCCAAGCAATTCTTCATTTACTCCCATAACTGCAAACTTCATCTAGGAAATGCAAACTACTCCCTTTAAAGCAATAGATGAAAACTTAACTGACAACATGAAATTAGTTTTCTAAAACCAAGGCATTTGGCAGAATTTTCATAACCATAGACACTTATTTAAGCCACTTACTTTTTGTCCATTATCACAATGTACATAAATAAGGCCACTCCATGGAAAGATGGATTTCTTTTCTGCGAGTGATGGATTTGGACTCACATAAATTGAAATGTTGCTTCTAGAAATAAGACGTCCAGTGCATTAATTTTAATATGCTAAATGAAATCAATGTTTCATCATTAGATCTGGTTACTGTTCTTCTTGACTTTTTTGTACACAACTGATGAAATTTTAGTATTCTATTAATTTAATCTGAGGAATTGCAAACCCATGCCTATCTACAAGTCTAGCTTCATAAGGACAAGGGAAAACTCACATAGTGATGTTTCAATCACCAGTGCACCTGCCATGTACACAGAGCTAGAATTATTAGGTCTATGATACAACACTATCAGAAGCAAAATATCAAGTGGGGTGACAATATGCTTGCCAACTGTATAACTATTATTGTGATAGGTGCAATATATCAGCTTCAGATCATATGGTAGCAGAATTTTCATAGAAGACTATGAAATCTTGTGTGAGAGAGGCTCTAACTTTAAGTTATTTAAAAAACATAAAACTGAAATACACTGATAACTCAATCTGAATCATGTATCTTGTATACGTACAGTATTAATTTTTTCTGTGCTAACCACAAATACTTTAGCTTATCCTTAAGAATTAAAGGTTTTTCTCAGCATAAATAAAAACAAGGCTGTTTATTCTTTTAGGAAAGAAAAGCTTGACACTATGGAAATAGCCAGAAGCTCTTTTCACAACTGTACAAAGATTCCTTCCCTTTCATCTTCATGCTATCTCAAGGGCTGGATGTAATCAGACTGACAGTGCAATCCTATACAATGGCACTGAGATGTAAGTCCCATTGAAATCTACAGAAACTAGTTGTGCATCAGTGGATATAGGATTGCAACCTTAGTTACGGCAAAGCACGGTTTTCAAATATATGGAGTCATGTGGAAAAGTAATGAACAATGGAAGTACTTACCCTGGTTCAATAGTTCCATGGTGAGGTGTTACTGTCAGACAGTGAGCAGGCCACGATAGCTCAAATGTCAATGACCTGTTTGAGTTGTTACTTATTTGTGCATGTTTAGTAATCGCAGCTCCACCTTTTGAGATAAGAACTGCATGAATTCTCAGTTATCTTATAATACATTTAAGTGCTATTTACAAAGCATTAACAACCGTATCAATTATGCAAATGTTACTTCCAAAGTTACATATGCAGTAATGAATCTAAGGCTTTTACATAATACAGGTATAGGAAAAAAGCATGTATTACTTTATTGATATCTAAATAGTGGGTTGTGAGTTACTTTGGAAAGTGGAAACTTTACAACCACTGACTAGGCTGCCAGCAACTGATTTGTTACCAACATTGAAACAAGGATCTTTTACTTCCTTGTAACAAATTAGAACTACAGTCATACCTTGGTTCTTGAACGGAATTGGTTCCAGAATTCGGATCAACTTCTGAAAACATTCAAAAACCAAGACGCGGCTTCTGATTGGCTGCAGGAGCTTCCTGCAGTCAATCAGAAGCCGTGTCGGACGTTTGGCTTCCAAAAAATGTTCACAAACCAGAACACTCACTTCCAGGTTTGTGGCATTCAGGAGCCAAAATGTTCAAATCACAAGGCATTCCAGAACCAAGGTATGACTGTAACAAGCAGATCTGTAAAACAGAAAATTCCACTTAAAGTTTCTAGGTAAGATTTTGAAGGCATCTCTGCTACAGAAATAAATTCTATTAATTACAGAATTTATGCATCATGATTAATTTATCAACAGAGTTCTATATACATGAAGAAATATTCCCAATCCAAAACAAATTCAGTTTATTATTGTGTCTCAAAGTAATACTATCTATCACATAACAATCCTAAGCAATGTATAGGTACAAATATCATGGCAAACATTTTTAACAGTTCTTGAAATGTGTGGAAATAACATACTTTGAGAAGGAGCAGTGAGAATTAGAAATTCAGGCAGAAGAGTCCAGTTTTCCTTGGAAACAAGCTTATTTTCATCAATGCTATCAGCATTTGATGACAATGCACAACCATGAGGTCCTTTAACAGGTAGTACATCCAAAGTCATATTGGATTTCTCAGGAACACCAGGTCTATGAAACAGAGAAAGAGCAGTTCAACACCAAATACAAGGAAACGAGACGAGAAGCAAATATCAGAGTATAAAACTTGCCTTCTAAAAGAAAATAAAAAACCCTTGCCTTACTTAGACTTAGCCAGAGTTTCAGACAGATAAAAACTGATAAAAAGCAATTAAAAGTTAGCAGATGAATTTAGTATTCTGAAAATGATTTTCAGTTCCAACATAACCTTTCCCCTATGTATTACTCCACAGGAATCATATCAACACCCACAACCACCAAGAAAGATTATATACAGACCCCAGTCACTGAAGTAGTCCAGTCAGGTAACTACACATTATGACCTAATTTCAGAGTCTTTTAATTCGTATTTTTGTTGGAATATTAAAAGTTTACCAAGGTAGAGGAACTGCTTACCAGTATTTCAGAAAATACTAAAAAATGACAAATAAAATTACCTCTCTAGTGCTACACGATGCACTGAAGATGGCTTGATATCGAAAGCAGAACTACTGAAGGCATTAACTGCCGAAACAATAATCCTTCTCATGTTCATGAAAAAGTACTGGATATCAAACGAATGTTGCGGAAGATCATATACTAGAGAAGACATTTAAAAATCAAAAACAAAGCTGGATTAATGAAACAAACTGCAGTATTTACTGAAGATTGGTGACTGATGACAGACTAATCAACTGGGTTATTACTGTCTTTACAGACAGTAATTGCATTCCTGGACCTTTTCAAATTCTTTAGAAGTTAAAAGAGAAAATGGACATAGTCCATCACCAGCTAGAATTAGAGCAAGATCAAGCAACTACTGCTGCCAAAGGCAGATGAAAAGGGAATCCTAAATAGCATTGGAGGAATGACAATGGGAGATGGGAGAGAGAAAAGATTTGCTATGGAGAGGACAGAGATGGCTGCATGGTTGATTTCTCAACCAGTATTGGACAGTGAGATGGGCTGCTCACTTGACTTCCAGCAGGTCACATAGGTGTTGCTTCCTGGGAGGGTAAGGAGGCTGTGAGGTCTGGGGACATAAACAGCAGCAACGTGATGGACTAGAGGTCAGGTGAGAAGCACTGCGCCACCACAATATCCCCTACTATCAACCATGTTAAAAACAACCCAGCTGCACTAGCACCTGCATTATGATAACCAGATTGCAAGAATATAATCATTTGAATAAGGGAAAGTGGTAAAGGTAAAGGTAAAGGGACCCCTGACTATTAGGTCCAGTTGCAGACGACTCTGGGGTTGCGGCGCTCATCTCGCTTTATTGGCCAAGGGAGCCGCCGTACAGCTTCCGGGTCATGTGGACAGCATGACTAAGCCGCTTCTGGTAAACCAGAGCAGCACATGGAAACACCGTTTACCTTCCTGCCGGAGCGGTACCTATTTATCTACTTGCACTTTGACGTGCTTTCGAACTGCTAGGTTGGCAGGAGCAGGGACCGAGCAACGGGAGCTCACCCTGTCACAGGGATTCAAACCGCCGAACTTCTGATCAGCAGGGAAAGTGGTAGTGAAAGCTAAATTTGAAATACATCTAAAGAATGGCGAGAAATCAAATATACAAACAAGTAGATATTCTCAGGGTGGTCAAGCTTACCTTCAGTCACCAGCTCTTCCCCAGGGAATTCTTCATCAAACTTTACATTTATCACAGGATTATTAGCAGGAAGCATTTTTTGCACTTGCTCTGGATTTTGCTGTACAGCTCTGAGTAGACAATTGAGAGTTTTCAGGTCTCATTAACGTTATGAAGAAGCATTTAACAAAGACACTAAAATACTCTGTAAAGCATTCAATCCAATTACCCCACTTTAAAAGCATTTTTGCACTGCAGTGTGCTTAGGGACTACATCTGATCAGCTTCTTATTCCCAACGAGAAACATAACAAACATAACTCAATCATCCTTTCACAAATGTGTACAAAAGTTTCCTTCCAGCAATCATCTGCCCCAGATGTCCAGTATGCTGGTTAAAGAATCACACAGAGTTAGAACTCTGGAAGTATAATCTTGCCTTCCACTGGTCTGTGGAGAGTCCAACTACTACTGATTTGTCTGCACATAACAGAGGACAAAGGGGAGGGGAGAAGCAGCACTGACAATGACCACATATAATGGCCTGCTACTAACAACAGAGAAAGTTTATGGGCCCACAAACATTGTGCCCAGCAAGCTCAAATTAGGCCAGATAATAGGTACTACTTTGGTTCTGTTGCAGGGAAGAGGGAAACACCTACATATGTCTGTTTCCTAGATGTACTGCTCTTACATGTTCATTGTGGGATTGTTGGAAGTTAGCAACTTGTTATGAAGCATTTGACTACAATGCACAAGGGGGGAGGGAGCAGGACAAAAAGCAAAGGCATTCTAACACCCTCAAGTGCTAACCTGCCATAGCCAGAAAATGAAGCAAATCTGAGTGCTGAATACAGCTGCATATTCCAGTCTTTCCCAAACCTTTTGCAAACAACGTATTTTATAATCAAAAAAAGTGAACTTCTTCTTGTTCTTGATACCAGTGACTGTTGATCTTTGAACACAGACAGAGTTGGCTGTGTTATTTACCCTATTTTTCGCTTAGAAGACGCACCTGACCATAGTTTTAGAGGAGAACAAGGAAAAAAATGTTCTCTCGCTCTCTGCTCAACGCCTCTCCAGCAAAGCGGGAGGAGAAGCAGAAGGGGCTCCGCTTCTCCTCCCGCTTCCCTGAAGGGGCGCTGAGCAGCTTTCCCTCTCTGCGCAGTGCACCTCCAGCAAAGCGGCACTATAAGCGGAGTCCCTTCCATTTCTCCTCCCACTTCGCTGAAGGGGCGCTGCACAGAGAGGGAAAGCTGCAAAGCAGCTCTCCAGCAAAGCGAAGCCAGGAGAGCAAGAGGGATCGATCCCTCTTGCTCTCCTGGCTTCAGCGAAAGCAACGCGAAGCTTCCAGAGCACAGCGGGAGCGCTCCTGCTCTGCTCAGGAGGCTTCGGGCAGCTATCCCTGAAGCCAGGAGAGCAAGAGGGATCGGTGCGCACCAATCCCTCTTGCTCTCCTGGCTTCAGCGAAAGCTGCGCAGCCTGCATTCGCTCCATAAGACGCACACACATTTCCCCTTACTTTTTAGGAGGGGAAAAGTGTGTCTTATAGAGTGAAAAATGCGGTAATAACCACTAATACAGAGTTTTCCAAACTTTTCATGTTGGTGACACCCATTTTAGACGTGCATCCTTTTGTTGTTGTTGTTGTTTAGTCATTTAGTCGTGTCTGACTCTTCGTGACCCCATGGACCAGAGCACGCCAGGCACTTCTGTCCTCCACTGCCTCCCGCAGTTTGATCAAACTCATGCTGGTAGCTTCAAGAACACCATCCAACCATCTCGTCCTCTGTCGCCCCCTTCTCCTTGTGCCCTCCATCTTTCCCAGCATCAGTGTCTTCTCCAGGGAGTCTTCTCTTCTCATGAGGTGGCCAAAGTACTGGAGCCTCAGCTTCACGATCTGTCCTTCCAGTGAGCACTCAGGGCTGATTTCCTTAAGAATGGAGAGGTTTGATCTTCTTGCAGTCCATGGGACTCTCAAGAGTCTCCTCCAGCACCATAATTCAAAAGCATCAATTCTTCGGCGATAAGCCTTCTTTATGGTCCAGCTCTCACTTCCATACATCACTACTGGGAAAACCATAGCTTTTACTATACGGACCTTTGTTGGCAAAGGTCCTTTTACGACACAGTAAATCAGTTTTACTAGTAACTGGAGGTTAAATTAACCCCTTTCCAAATCCGGGAGGAGTGTGGGGAGCGTTTGCGTGACACAGCCGACACACCAATGTGTCATGACACACAGTTTGAAAAGCTCTGTATTAATATTTAACAGCCAATATCAAAACAAACTTTTATTCTTTAAATATCCATTCTAACCATCTGCTTCTTATTTCTTAAGAACCAATAGTAATGAATATACTTGTTATTTCTCAAAAAACATTTAGCCTTACCTGCGATACTGCTGTCTCAAAATTTCATCTCCATAGACAAAACAAATTGTAGACAACACTGGCGAATTACTTTGATCTTCAGTTGAATTAAATGTTACTGTAACTTTCTGTAACAGTCAAATTTTGGTAAATTAATTTGTGGCACAATTGTTTGAATTATATGTAAGATTCACAAACACAAAGCAAGATTTTTCGGCACCTTTTTGGGTGGGTGGGGGAATGTTAGCAGCTTACATATTTTATAGGTTTTGCATAATATATATATTGTGGCTTTCACATTACCTGCTGTGAACTTTCCTGAAGAACAAACTTTTCTGGGGAAACTCTCATCACATTTGGATCCATAACAATTATTTCACTTGAGTTCTTAAAGCACAGTGCTTTCACGTACGCAGCCCGACTCCCTGTATTTTGTACAGAAAAAGAAGCCTGTCTTGTTTTACCATTCAGCCCCGCTATATCATTCAGCCCCACTATGTATCTATTAAAGTGTTTTTTAACATCTTCTAATCTCAGATTGCTATTTCCTCCATATCCATACAATGGTATCTGAAAGAAAGAAAAACGTACATTTAGAAAAAAAGGAATTGAAATAACCTTGCTCCCAGTTTCATTATCCCCAACTTTAATATTCAAAACAATCAAAGGATTCTAAAATTCTTTAAAATGTTCATATGTAGCACACCCTAAAGACCAAATGATGGAAAAGCAGGGTAAAAGTAGCTTAAGTAAGCAGAATAATGACTGGTTTCTGATGTGTACGAGTAACAGGATCTTTACAGGCAGGAAGATGCAAGTTGAAGGAAGTTGACTGTGTTGGGAACAGCTATTTCATGGTGCCCTGAAATGGTTCTTCACAAGGGTGCCCCTCACCTTCACCACTGAGAAAAGTGAGGAAAGCAAGCTTCTTTGGGAGCTACTGACGTGCTTTTGAACTGCTAGGTTGGCAGGAGCTGGGATAGAGCAACGGGCGCTTACTCCATCACAGGGATTCAAACTGCCGACCTTCTGATTGGCAAGCCCAATGGTTTAGACAGCAGCGCCATGCGCAGAGTACAACAAAATCAGGGGGGGGGGCACCAGGTTGGTTACCCCTGACTTAAGACACTGAAAGGCCCAGAACACGAAGAAAAAGATATCCAAAGTGCAAGGCAAGGGAGTTACTGAGATGTGGAGAGACTCTGTACCACTCTTAATATCAAGAAAACTACTGGAGTACAAAAAATAAAATCCAAGGAGGTTATAGTGGTCAATTTCTTGTCTGGCTTACAGTCAGAAAGTGTGAAGATGTTTCAAAACATCCTGAAGGACTTACTGCAAAAATGAACATAATAAATTCAGAAACATCCCATGAAATAGGATCAGTGTAAAAAGTAACTTACAGTGAACTTGATTCCTAGCTGAGATAGAAGACCAAGCTGTTTCATTTCAAGCTTTGCATACATACAAGTTAATCGAGTTGGTGTAAACATTAGACAGACAGAATAATCATGTTTTGGACGGATCTTGATTTCACAATTATTGTACACATGTTCTCCAAGTTTCAACTGCAAACACACAAGAAAATCCACACAGCAAATTAATTTAATTCAGAAAATTATTTTAGAAGAGTTAGGATTTTAATGAACAGTTTAAACCCATATAATTTGCTCCCATAATTCTATGACCTCTGAAGTAAGAAGAAGTGTTTTTTATTCATTACTATTTTGCAATGTTTTCCATGCACAGAGATAAATCTCAGTACAGGAAAAATGTGTAAATGGCTGAACTGATGGCTCCATTCAAACTGGCATCCTCTCTAACTTTCTTTGCACTTCCTTCTCTCCCTTTGGGATCCCCCACCCACCCACATGAAATCAGGATGATCGCCTCATCCTGTTCTCCACCCCTAGTTATAAGAATCTTAAGTTTGTTTCAAATTTGTGGTTTTAAAAGCCACTGAATATAATAATAATAATAATAATAATAATAATAATAATAATAATAATAATTTATATTTATACCCCGCCCATCTGGCTGCGTCTCCCCAGCCACTCTGGGCGGCTTCCAATCAAGTGTTAAAAACAATACAGCATTAAATACTAAAAACTTCCCTAAACAGGGCTGCCTTCAGATGTCTTATTTTCTACTATAACATTGCTCTGTGAAATGCAGAGTATGTTAAAGAAAAATTCAAGATTCTTAAGTCTGATACAACAAAACTAGCAGCAAGCACTGCTGTAAGAGGGACACTGGCATAACAAAAACATTTCAGAAATTTAAAATTTGAAATCATGTCCACTGTACTATCCTATATGTGCTGATAAAGTCCCACTGAATTTGATGAGATTTACTCTGAGGTAACTGTGTATAGGATGGCAGACTAAGAATATACCATTTGAAGGCTTATTTCAGTGAGAAGATTAAAATAAAACCTAGCTTCAGTTTCAAATACCAAGTATATTTGAATCTGAATTTATATAAACAGTTTCAGTTTTGCAT
The DNA here is from genome assembly GCF_027172205.1 of Podarcis raffonei. NCBI lineage: Eukaryota > Metazoa > Chordata > Lepidosauria > Squamata > Lacertidae > Podarcis > Podarcis raffonei. The sequence continues at coordinate 50,348,332 of NC_070608.1, read as the reverse complement.
TACTTACTTGAAAACAGTCCTGATCTTGACCCCTTATCAGCAATCTTAACTGCTGAGTAATAGATGGAGAGTTATTTCTCAGAATTAGTTTCTGTTGGCTGAAGAAATATAAAAATCTTTAACGTTTCATAGTAATTTGCTTATATTTATGAACAGCTGCCCTGATAATCCACCAAGAATTACAGCATGGTAAATCCAAGGTGATCTAGTGAAGAATTAGTTAGTCTAGCTGTACACCTGTGATTTTACTCAGTTATAGGAGTGTTATTTTTCATCATAAGACATATTTAGAACCTTATTGACAGCCTAAAGTTTTGGCTATTTATGTACAGCATGTGCTTGCTTCTAAATGTACAGCAAAGGGTACAATACTGAGAAGGCAGGCATATCCAACAGTAAATTTTGTGTGCCATTAAGGGGTCGCTTTTTTCTTTCTTTTAAAAAGGGTTGCCAGCTGCCAGGTATTTTATCTGTTTACCGTGGTACTTGCCCACAGGAATATACTGGATGAAGACCAATATACTGAAGCTCGGTAAGGACAAGACAGTGACACTGTAGTCTCTCACACATCCCTAAATGCTTCTGATGGTCATTTGGAATAGTGAGGGATATCAGCAAACCTGACTGTGGACATGGCAAAGACAGTTCTGCTTATGCAGGGACTTCCTGGATCCAAGCATCACCATGTTTGAACAATACATTGCCGGCAACCCTGATTTGAATGGGGGTTGCATTCTAGGTCATCGAGTATGTTGGCAGAGCGTGCATAAGCGCACCCCGCTCTCTTCCGGGTCTGAAAATGGCGCGTGCTTTCAATGCACGCAAAATGGGAGTTGCCTGTTTTTTATACTCCTGAATGAAAAATTGATTCACGCTTTATGTACCACCAGCAATCATGAACAGCATATCTTTTTTTCTTGGTACTTACACTGTTCTGCCAAGCTGTACACCTCCCCATGTCAGAAACTGCTTGTTAGCTAGGATGGGGGGAACTTCTGAACTGGGGTATTTCTGTACCAAAGGTTTGCTCTCCACCGCAGTCACTTCGCCTTTTACAGTCACTTTATATTCTGGCCCAGATGGCAGTACCAAGATTTTTAAAACACTATTAAAATAAAGCATCAAGTTAGAAGTTCTGTAAAAAGAAATTCTACTTAATATCATTGGGCCAATTAGGTTGCATTACCTTTCAGCATTTCTATAGTCCTTTGGAGAAAACACAACTGTCACTTCTTGTTCTTCCCCAGGTATAAGAACCAGGTCCTCTGGATTGACAGATATGCCGCTATCTGGCTCAAGTGCCTGGAAATGAATAGTGTTACTTCAAGGTGTCATCCTTTGATGCTCAGGTGACAATGGTAGCCAGGAATACTCTTCGTCTCCACTGGCTGCTACACAAGATATGATATTTCCTAGAGAAACTGAATTTTGTCCCATACAACAATGCCCTAGTTGTATCCAAATTACAACATATAAGTTACCCTTCACGGAGCTGCCTTTGAAGAAAATTTAGAAGCTCCAAGTGGTGCAAATGCGAATTACAGTGTTGTAACCAACGTCCTTAGTTAGATCAAATTATATGGCAATTATTTTGTTCTGATCAGTTATAGTTTCTGAGCTCAATTCAAAATGCTGAGTTTAAACCACTTCATAGATATCAGTTAAGATACATGCATAGTTGCCATGATTTCCTAAGCTGTACCTCACAGGGAGGATCTTAGCAGGAATGCTGATATTTTCACCAGGAAGTGTAGAGGGTTAAGTAGCATCTGCATAGTGCAAGAGCTTCCTAGTGGCCAACCATGTGGCTTTAGAAATAAAATCACATTACTAACCCAGCCCCCTACACACATAAGTAGATAATGCTATTCCAGAACAACTTGAGCAGCTGTCTTCCTTCTGCCCAGCATAGCAGCAACATGGAAACAGTGTCTACTATTTCTCTTGTCTCAGAAGCAGGCACCAGGGGATTAGGCCCTATACTCCACTTTCCACTGTGGGTGAGTCCAGTTGACTAAACACTGACAAAAGCAAGATGGAAACAATGACCCCCTCTGAAATTGTTGATAAGACTGCAATATCATTTTGTACTTTAAAATTTTTGCCGGGAAAGAGTGGATTGGACTCTCTTTCTATTATGTACTGATTAAGTTAGACTGATTTGGTTGACCGTAATTTCAGAACTATTCCTCGGAAAAGTAAGGTAACCTACCAGGATTTTCAAGTCAACTTTAATATTCCCAGCGTTCTTTAATGGCAACTGCTGCCTTGTTGATAATCCCATCCTCGCAGACATATATAAAGTCTAGAAAAAATAGGTTTCAAGTGATAGTTAGAAGTGAAATATATAAAGAAATAAGCTGCATCACAAAAGATGGTTTTGGGAAATGTACCTGTAGGCCTTTCGGAGCATATATCCTAGGAGTTCCAGATCTTGCATGCAGAGGTATACTTAAAATTTTAGCAGGCTCTGGACAATCAACCTCCACATCAATTCTTGCAAAATACTCATCTGCAGGGCCCAAAGAATCTGAATAAAGTAAGTGCAAAGAATAAGACTGATCAAGTGTAAAATGTTATGATTTGTTCTAGAATGAGCTTTGACACCAAGTATTATCAACATTTAATCACCCAACTGTGATGTCAAATTAGAATGTGTCTGGTGCTATGGTAGTATTTTACATCAATATTGGTCTGTTTAAGCAAGGCTCTTCATTTTGAAATGTTTTAGTGTTATAACTGGCCTTCAAAGCAGCAAATAAATGGAAACAGCAATAATGAAGTGCATCCTAAAAGATATGTTGAAGCAGGTGTTCAAAGGTGTTTCAGCATGCAGAGTACATCGTACAACTGGTTGAAGTGATACATTTTTGGCTTCCAGCCTTAACAAAAGATAGTGACACAAGGTAAAATGGACCAGCTTTTCTACAAAGCTTAATGCATGCTTGACATGCCTCACATTAAAAGGCATGCATTACACTGAATGCAAGGGACAGAACAACTTATGGCACATGCTTATATACATTTCATAAGTGCTTGCCCATTACTGCCTTGCCCAGAACATCCATGAAACTTGAAATCCTAGCACATTGTCTTCTTTAACCTAGATATGACGCGAGTCAGCACTTGCAAACCTAAGTATGCAATTCTGCAAACAGGGATTTGGTATGCTAACGTTTATGCAGAGGTTCAAACATTTTAATGCTTCTTGAATATCTAATCTGAGAGCTATTCATCATATGGCATGATATCAAATATCAGACCTTAATTTGCTAAGCAGGTGTAACTGTTACTAAAAGCAAACTTTCAGCTAAGCATTTAATGATAAATACTATTTTGGCTCTTTTCTGCCTGGGTCTCCAAACACATGAGCCTTATTCACATGATACTTGGTTCATTTAAATCTTAAAAAAAAATAACTGTGAAGAGGATTGAAAGTTCTGAGTAGCAAAAGCTCTGCATACTAGATTTTGAATATTGGTTGGACTCATGAATATTATTTCAAGCAGAATTCTGGTCTGCTGGACTAACACAGATTCTTAATACTGTACAGTGGTACCTTGGTTGTCAAATGGCTTGGCTCCCGAACAAATCGGCTCCCGAACGCAGCAAACCCGGAAGTGTTCCGGTTTGTGAACATTTTTTGGAAGCTGAACTTCCGACGCAGCTTCCACGGCATCCAATTGAGTGCAGGAATCTCCTGCATCCAATCAGAAGCCACACCTTGGTTTTCGAACGGTTCCAGGAGTCGAATGGACTTCCGGAACGGATTAAGTTTGACAACCAAGGTACCACTGTATATCGATTTCATAAGATAGCAGATCTATACCTGAAGTGATGCATTTGCTTGGTGCATGGAACTGAACCCACACTACTAGAACATCAGGATCCTGGAAAGACATTTGTGTAGAATGAAACATTTTTAACTTTAAGAACTGATTATGGTTGAAACATTGATCAGCTACAATCTTCACACAGAATCATATTTTAAAAGACCTTGGCTTTAAGTCTTTACTACCCTAAACTACAGATACAGTAGGAAGAGAGAAGGGCTCTTCTGTGGTGTGAATGGTTCTGTGCTCACCTGAACACAACTGATCATGACTGGCAAAGAAAAGCACACCACCAATTTAAGTGAAAGACAGATGTTCCCAATACTAGGGCTCCCATACGTCCAGATTTTCCCAGAAACTACCGGGATTTCAAAGGCAGAATTGACATACGGGAGAATTTTTGAAAGGTGGTGCTTTGTCCTAGATCTTAGGCAAACACTTCCCAAATAAAAACTCTGTTACTGAAAGCAAACTTTCAGCTAAGCATTTAAGGATAAAGACTATTTTGGTTAATTCAACTATATTCCTTTGGTTTATAGTGACTTACTTGCCCATCACTTCTTGCATTCATTACATGGGATATCACTGACGGAGCTGCTCGCTGGGAAATGTCACAAGTAGGGAGCAAACTAACAGAAGAATTAACTGGTTCCTTAGAAAATGTGAAACACCGCCATGCTACAGCATTCTGTAATAAAGATATTTTTTACATTTTAAAAGCAGAACATTACTGCCAACCCCTAAATTACCCAGCATTTCAGGTTACTGACTGTCGTCAGGATATGCTAAAGAGAGCCCTGCTGTTTTGCCAACTGAATAAGATTTTCAAGCAAGAGGTGGTACCACACGGGTTCTGGAAGAGCCTTCCAAGCATATGGGGCACTGAGCAGAATAGATGCCTTTTAGAAGCCAGATTAAATAAACCTTTGACTGAAAGAAGGGCTGTAGCTCAGTAACACAGCACACGTTTTGCATGCAAAAACTCCTAATTTCAGTCTCCGGAATCTCAAGGTAAAGCTGGGGAAAGACTCCTGTCGGTAACCCCGAATTGCTGCCGCCACTATAGGCAATACTAAATGGATCCTATGGACTTGATATATGGATGCTTCCAGTATTCCAAGTTGAGTGAGCAAGAGATCTTTGAAACAGCTAAAGAACATGTCACAAACACCTTGAGCTATAAGGAGTGGATAATTAGAGGGGGTGGAGCTGTGTAAGGCAGCAATGAGGAGTTTGTGCTGCATCCAGGAGTTGATAGGATCCCAACGTAAGAGTTTAGGGAGAGGTGCTATGCAGTCTAAGGGGCCATAAATTATTTTGTTAGCCAAGTTCTGGAAAGCTGGGGGGAACTGCAGGCCAGAAAAAGAAAAGGCTGCAGTAATGGTGGGTGGCAACTGGAGTTTACATTAAGGGGCAGAAAATAAGCGTGCTGTATTTAGCAAAGTTAGACAAGGGGTAGCAACATGACATGGAGATGAAGAGTAGAAAGAGGAATCCAAGAAAGTCAAGACTTTCCTTGATCAAGAAGGTAAATAACTATGTTACAGTTACAGATAGGTAGCCGTGTTGGCTACCTATCTATATAACTATGTTACGTTATATACATACACTTAGAAAGCCAGGAGGAAGGGAGGATGAATATAGTAGGGAACCAAAAATAGAAATTGAGGGTGCTGATCTGGGAGAAGTATTGGAAAAGCTTTCCTTGCCAGAAACATTGAATGAGTGATTGGACAGGTAGGAAGAAAGTGACCTGGTCAACGGTTTCACAGGCAGAAGAGACAAGGGCAGAAGTGAATATTTCAACCTCTTTAATGAAACATTTGCAGGTTGAAGTAGACTTCCAGAAATAGAGCGAGGATTTACTTTGCTAAATCAATGGAAGTCAAAACTACAGTGCACTCAGCCTCACAACTGTATTGCCATGCAATAAGGTTCATCAGCTGCAATCCCTCTGCTTCAGCTTCTTAGAACATCTGCTTCTGACAGCTGTTGTGGGAATAGCATAATGAAATCCTGCTACACAACCAACATTCCCATTGTAGAGAAACATGTCAGGATGCAAAGAAAGTATCTCAAGTGATATCAACACACTACAACAAGGGTAATCCGTTACCATTGGCTCTCTGCTTCTCTGGGAGTAAAACCAAGCTGCTGGTTACCCATACTGTAGAACCAATGTAGCAGTCACTTACAAGTTGCTGCTTCTCAAGAGATCACTATACAAGTTGCTATACTGGGAGGGGGTTGTTGGTTTGTGCATTTTCTTCTTCTTGTTTTTGTGAAGTATTTTGTGTTGCAAACTATGGATAAAGGCTTGTATATAAGTTTAAATAAATGAATGAATACTTACAGCATAAATAACAAGTCTGACAGGCACTCTAGCACATGTCTTGTTTGTTAGTTTCAGTGGAAGAGCTTTCCAGCTGCCAGATGGCATATCACCAAAGTCAAGATGGTTTGTCGTTCCTGCTTCCACCTAATATTAGAAAAAGGGGGAGGGAAATAATACATTTAAGAATTGAGGCACACAAAGTCATATTTATTTGTATGAAGAAGCAAACAGGTGTCACTAAAAGATAACTAGACAAGAGATTCTAGCTGTGCCCCCTCCTGGAGAAGCATTCTGACCACCACCTCTTACTGTTACTGTTACAGATTAGCCAAAACAAAGAAACAAAAAAGTTTCACCAACATCTGAAGTTATTAAAAATTACTCATCGTGTACATCAGGATGGGGAAAACTTGGACCTAAGTGCTAAATGTGGCCCCCACCTCTCTCTGTCTGGCACTCAGGACTCTCCCCAAGTCACACCACCTCTTTGGCCCAACTTTATACCCTTCTTAAATATTTTTTCCCTGGCTGGAATGTACTCTTGAATTCTGATAATGCCTCTTGCTTGCCAGGATGGAGAATATAAAGGAGTGTGTGACTGTGGACAGAAACATACCTACTGTACAGAGGTCCATCCATACTTCGGCCTCTGGAAGACTGCAGCCCTCAGGATGAACATGTACATCCTGATATACATTGATAACTAACCAATTTTGGTAGATTTGGAGAGACCATTTATCGTATAGTAAAATTAGTGAAAGTCTGACTATTTTTTATAGTGTGGTGAAATAATTAAGTTTCAAGACTCAGTATTGTCATTTGGAATTCAGGAAACGATTTGTGGAATGATACAGCTGATAACATACCCCTTCCCTAACTATGTATTTATCAGAACTATGCATTATGCACTCTCATGGATTTTTACCTCAATATCGGGAATCTCAGCAACTGCATTCACAATCACTCTAGCTGCTAAGGCCTGTGACTGGACTATTGTATCTGCATCTGCAGTAAATGGCCAAGAGGCAATACTAAGCACACACTGAAAGACTCCTGCTTGACAGGGTAGAAACAGCATTTTTAGATCTTCTGTAGTACGAGGTCCTATGACAGTTTTGTTTTTAAACAGGAAGCACCTGTGCTTCAGAGGGTCCATCTGCAAAAAAAGAAGCACACACACAATCAGAGGTTCAGGACAAAGCCAGCAATTCTCAATAGAGAGGTGTAAAATAGATGCAAAAAATTAGGATGGCATTTAAAGGTTCTGCGTTGACCATATCCAAATCCTTTCTACTGCTGTGCTGCCCCCCTTCCCCATGGTACATTGGTGAATACTTTTGAAATGGAACGTAGGTATGAAAGTTTCATCACAATGACTTTTGCCTTTGAAAAACAGGGATTGCTATCAATAGGAGGAAGAGTGTTGAAGTCCATCATAGTTTATGGTTGAATGATATTAAAAAGTACAGAGCTTTAACCAAATTTCAAGTTAATAATTTTCTAGCCCTTTTGGGGGGGCGGGTGGCAAGCAGGCCGCCATCTCTAGTTTAAAACATGGTTTACTTCACTAGAGAAAAAAAGTAAAATATTAAAAGATGCATAATACATATCAAGATTTGGTACATACCTTTTCGCCATCAAGCATAATACTAAGAAGGCCGATGCTGACCTGGAGCCACCGTTCAGATGGGTTAAGAATACTAAGGACTGTGTGTGATGTCAGCCCTACACAACAAGCATTAGGGAATGTTACTTCTTCTGGGACTTTTACACGTTCTAGGAAAGAGAAAATAACCAATAAATTGTTTCAGCTGCAAATTTTGGACAACATAAAACAGGGCTAAAATGTATTTTATCCAACTGTTGGATAAAATGGATTTTATGCAACAGCCTGCAGGCAGAGTTCTGCTCATGCAACAGGATTTCTCCCTTCAAATCTGCTCTGAAGGATTTATCAACTTCTTGGAGCAGACAAAGGGAGCAGGATAAAAAATTGTTCACTGGCTACTTTACATATAATGAACAAATAAAGATAGTAAATGATGCTCATTTAAAAATTAAATATATAAAAGAATGACCAAGAGTCCAAGTAAATGTCTTCCTGACCACAAAGGAATTAGATAAGGTTGCTGGAAGAGAAACAAATAACTTACCAAGTCCAAATGGCACAGATTCCTCCAGCTGTCTAGGTCCACCAGCATCAGCTACTTGTACTGTATGTGGAGAGCTACTAAAGACATTCTGGCTGGATATGAAGTTGCACTGTGGAGCTGCACCCAACATTCCAGATCCAACTTCTGAACCTGGTGTCATTCCAGCAGTGAGTGAGCTTGGAACATGACCCACGGGGATGGTAGAATAAATCAGTCCTGGTGGAACACCAAAAACTGGAGGACATCCAACTTGATACTGAGGCAGAGCCATATTTGTTTGAGATGGCAAGCTTCTCAGATATTGTTGGGCAAATGGTGTTGTTCTAAGGGAACACCCTGTTAGCAGTGTTGGAACTTGAGAAGATATGGCTGGAATTTCTGAAGCAGGAACATGTGATTTAAAGTTTGCTCTATTTTGACTTAATGAAATACAGTCACCTAAACCGCCATGAGCAGGCACATCTTTTTGAGAGTCTAAGCCTGGTCCATGTGCTGTGGTTGTATACCCATGCTCTGTTACTGGTACTTCAACATTTCGGAGTTCATTACTATTTGAACATTTCTGTGCAGACTGATCTTTGCTCTTTGATGGTTGCTCTCCAGTTGATTTCTGGTGCTCTGGTAGGCTGGAAGCATCTGCAGATTTGTTTATTTCTAGCTTCTTATTATGGTTTCTCGCACTAGTGCTTGCACTGCTTAGTGATGGATGTTTGTTATTTTGCAAATCAATGTTTTTTTTAGTTTCTTCTTCCAATGCTGAAGTTGGGCTGGTCCAAACTATTGTTGTGCCCCAGCCACTAGCACGATTATTCTGAATAGAAGATATTAAAATTTTGATTAGCATTTATAATTTGTAATAAGCTTATGATTAGTACATATTAAAAGCCTCTACACACAGAAAGTGAGCCTACTATACTTGCCTACCAAGTAGACAAAACACCACAATTAATTCACAAAATAAATTAATATTATAGCCTAAACTGATTATCCTCTTCAATGGAAAAAAACAAGGCTTTTAAATGCAGAAACAATACTTACTGGCCCTGTTCGCATGTTATACTAAACCACAGTTAGAAACAAACTATGGCTCACTGTGAATGAACAGCGTGCTCCTCAAATTGCACCTACTCTGCTCCTCCATTTCCTGAGCCAAAGGTAAAACCACAGTGAAAGCTTAGCATGGTGTGCAAGGCTCAATGTGTGGTTTCTCTCCAGGCAGGTGCAGTTTGAGCAGCATTCATCAGCACACCATAGCATGGGCTTAACGTGATGTGTGAAACAGACGACTATGTTAAATAAATTCATCATAGCTAATTTTTAAAAGCCACACAACGCTGGTACAAGGTGAGTATTTACTGCAAGCTTTTCATATAAAGTCAGCAATCTCATGATGCTTCCAGGCGGCTGCTTCCCCAGGAATGAAGCAAAAAGTAATTCTTAAGAAGTATCAAGGTGTATTAAGTGAGCAAGTGTGTATGTGCAACTAAAGGTTAGGTGCAATATTTGCCGTGTCACCAGTACTAGCCCTGCTGGTACAGCATAGTAGTTGGCATGAGGCAAGGCAGGGATGGGAAACATTTTTGACCCAGCAGAGCAGATCTTTATCTTCTTCCACTCCCCACAGGTCAACTTTGATAGGTGGGACCACCTACCTGTCACTCACCTGATGTCATAATGATGTCAGGTGTCTGGCAGGTGGCTTGTCCCACCCACCTGCCAAATTGGTCCATGGACGTGGGAAATACAGCCCAAGCAGGACAGAACTCCTTGTGTATCAGTGTTCAACCCTACTTTCTAGAGGTTTGGGATGTACTAGACAATTCCCTGTGGGAACTTGCTGGAATGCCTAAATTAGGATTAGAGCTAATGCGTGGAGGATTAATCCTGCTTCCTCCATGCTTGTCTACACCTGCCCCACACCTGACATCACAGACTATGCCAGTTATGGGGCAGGTGGGCATACCTTTGGGAAAAACATTCTGGCATGCCACATGGGGAGGCCTGGCAGGTCAAGTTTGGTCCACAGGCCAGAGGTTCTCCTCTCCTGTGGCACTGCACAAATGAGTTTTCATAGTCCACTGTGTTATTAATTCATATTAGCTCATGTTCGCAAGTGTCCTAAGAATATTTGCTATGATTTTGCCATTTTGTTTTTCATATCACTGATCTGAATTCCAGAGCAGCAGGTTCATGAACATGGTAAGTTTACAATGTGCCAGTGGGGGAGGTTAACTCTACCACTTACAGTGCATTTTGACCAGAACATTAAATTAGTTCTCCTTACTCATCCAATCCCTTGTATATATGTTCCACTGTACTTAAGGGGACAAGAAACATTAGCGAAAGAGCACCTCAGGATAAGAGCAGTTTCAGCTTAAGAACGGACCTCTGGAACAAATTAAGTTCGTAACCAGAGGTACCACTGTACAGAGTAAGTCAGAGTCCTGGCTAAAGTGTAACAATGTCAGCTTGGGTAATACAAGTCAAAATTTAGTACACCATCCACTATACTACACTGATCCTTGACTAATATTTTATACTTCTGGGAAGGTAGTTCTTCATAAAATGTACCTAAGATCAAACTACAACTTGAAACTTGGTGTATAAAAATATTTTGCATCTAACAAGCTACTTACCTGACATCTCTCTGGACTAGACAGAGTTAGATTCTGAAGGGTTTTTTCAGTGGCAGAGACAAAGGTCAATCGTCCCAAGCTATGATCAGTATACAGCACCTGAGGTAAGCTATCATTGCAAGATGATTCCTTAGAATTTGATGTTGTAGCAGGACAGTCAGCATCAGCTCTAAAACACAAAGAATGCTGACTTTTTAAAAAATGTACCCACATACAAACTGCCTACATAACCATTTAATAATATCCGGCTTTTCATTTCGTGAGTAATGTGATTTGCCCCTCATCTGTTTCCACGGTAAGAGTAGTGGTTGCCACCAGACCAGCACTGTGTTTCCAATGTTCCACCTCCCACCTTCTGGTCTTAGTGTGACCTAGCAGACCCATGGTTGCTACCAGCTTAGTGCTACTAGCCTTTAAAGGAGGCCATATCTGAGCCAATCCTTTAATAAGTGTTTCTAGATCTCAGTTGCATGAAGCAAAATGACATAGTAACTGCTAAAACTACATGATCTAGTAAGAGGCTAGATGCAGCTTTTGAGTTTGCTTTTGCTCATTTCACTTCACAGGCCAGTAATAGACACAGTATAGACCCTGACACAGCCTTGGCTTAATAATCAAGTGATTGAACACTCATGCTTTTTCAGCTTTCTTTTATTATCCAATTGCTCTGCCTCCCCACTCTATCACCTTAGCTGCCCTTCAGTGTCATGTTTGACCATAATCTCAAAAAACATAGTTTGGGGGTAGCCTCCTGATGCTGGTAAGACTAACGTTCCCATCATCCATGACACTGGTTAGTGCTGGCTTAAGCTAATGGAAATGCAGTCTCAAAACATCTGGAGGGCACCATGTTGGCTACCTGTACAACAGTCAGTGAACTTGGATTTAGGAGCACCATGGTTAATTTGTTTATGTAGCATGAGGCTTGCATGAGGCTTGCCTTTCATTTTTCCTGTATCACCACAGTATTTCATAAACAAATGTATACCGCTAAATAAAAATAAGCAGTTTACATAAGTAATGGAATATTGATAATAACATTTAACAAAATCCCTAAAAGTGAAGAGAAACAATAACACAAAGTGATGCACCACAGGTAACATTCAGCAGCATACTAAACAGATAATTAAAAATTAAGACCCAGAGTCCAGGAAAGCTTGGGTAAAAGTACGTTTTAAGAGGCATTGCCCAAGAGGATGGGTGACAATGCAGGAAGCAGGCCTTCTTGGTGATGTCACATAGCGACAATTGTCTGGTTGTGGAACGGCCAGCAGTGTCTCTGTGGAAGATCTTAAAGATCAGGTTTGGATCCTGGTGCCAGGTTGTGTAGGGTTTAAATTCCAGCAACGAAAGCCTGAACATAGCTCAGTAGCTAATAGGCAGCTACATTAATTTCTGGAGTAACCTTACTACTTGAGCGAGTCACATAATTTATAAGAATAAATTAATGATGCTGGCTCTTTGATTTGACACTGAATACTGCAATATTGTTCACTTGGCAAGAATGCTAAGCAGCAGCAGTGTCCTCATTTCTAGTTCACACTTAAATATGTAAAATTGACTGCCATTTTATATTATGACAACTGTCTTGAAGAGGTTTATATTGACTGAAGAGTGCTAAAAAATTAAGGCCTCATGTACAGAGGTCAAAAGTAGTATTTGCCAATGATTAGTTAATGTGCATATTCAACTGAGAGATTATCTCTCAAAGACAGAGAGCATGCTTTGCACAAAGGAAATCCCAGGAATCTCATTTTAAAAAGGGCTGTCAGGTGATGGGGAAGACCGACTGTGACCTGAGGGAGCTGTACCAATACAGTAGGCAATAATGGATTGTATGGCTCAGACCATGCAATCTAACCATCTAACCATATTCAGCTACTAACTCCCACCCACATTTGGGCTTTTCATGTTCCCACACAATAGTTACCCTAAAAGAGCAGTTCCAGTAGCTTCATTTGGAGATGAATGAATAAGTGGAGACGTTGAAGGTCTGAAACTGTATTGTTCATCATCTGAAATCTGCATACAAGGCATAGGAGTTGTAGGTGTCTGTTCTGTTACTCCAACAGCATTACCTGAATATTTTAAAAAGGAGATGTTGAAATTAATCCTCCTAGCGATGGAAATAATGACTTCAGATTATCAGTGACTATCCACCTCAGGAGGCAGTACTTCTCAACAGAAATTTGCAAAGCCTACGTTTAGGGATTTCATATTTAGCTATGAAATACCTAGACATAAAAATGGTAAAACAGTGAAGTATATGATAGAAGGATATCCTTGAGATGTAGTATTCTGACTGTGCACAGCCCCACCTTTTTACTATACATAAAATGCAGGTGTCAGCCCAGATGCCAACCTCTTAATGATCAGAAAGAACTATGGCAGTTTATGTCCCATGTTTGTCATGAGATGACATCCTATAAAGATATATTTAGCAATTGTGCTCAATTTCTTCAGATGGGCATTTCTTCAACAGTGAAGCGGTTGCTGAAGCTTGCCTCCTTTCAAGTGCCAGTAGAAAGGGCAGACTGTATAATCAATAATAAATTATTTATTTAGAATAAATAAGAAATTATTATTATTAGCCCTGTTTAGGGAAGTTTTTAATATTTAATGCTGTATTGTTTTTAACACTCGATTGGCCGCCGCCCAGAGTGGCTGGGGAGACGCAGCCAGATGGGCGGGGTATAAATAATAAATTATTATTATTATATAAATTATAGAATGTGGCAACCAAAATCATTGGGATTCTTTCCAGGCATTGCTTTCAAAACAATGGCAAACGGGAGAAATACATAGCAGAGGTGTCTTGGCTACTAATAAACCAAGTTGTGGCCAGCTCAAAATCTGTCCCCTTTGTCTGAAACAATCACTTCCTTATCCCAGGGGAAATTGGTAGAGTTTTCTGGCCATGCCTGAAATACCCTTACCTGATTCTGGACAACCCAATTCAATGAATCTGTCAAAAACTGCAGGAAATGAGAATGTTTATAAATGGAAGGTCTAGCCCTGAAGCTAGACACGCTGATACCCTTCTGCTTTGACTTAGTTATCAAAAGAACACGTTTTTAACCACAATACTTATAGAGTCTTACTCAGAGGGACAAAATATTCTGTGTGAATCAGTCCATGGCTGCTTGAAAACAGCTATGCACCAAAGGCTACCATGGCCACTTTACTGCATGACCATTATTAGATTGATGCTCCATGAGCCACAAGTTATGAGAACTAGGTGAAAAGAATAAAGTCATACAGAATACCCATGAGGCTAGTACTCCCACTTTCAGAGTGGCTGCAACTCCAAGTAATAAGGGCCAGTGAATATTTGGGTGAGACTTCTGCAGAGCTTGAACATGTTAGAGAGTGACTCAGTAAGATGCTTAAGACACCTGTATTTTGCCACATTTTAGTCCAGATTGAAATTGCTTCTGCTGAAAATCACATGCAAACACTACAATAAATTGGGGAAAATTATGGTTTCAAATCTTGCTATCAAGCAATGTGAGAGTTGATGGGGAGAAGTGTGCTCCTTTTGTCCTTTACAATTCCATTTAAATCCAGGGGGTATAGATCTTAATGAAATTTTGGGGCAAGCCAACATAATGTTGAACTAGGTCCTGGTCTGTTAGAATAAGTGAGATCATTTCAGAAATCCAAGTAATGTCAACTGCGTGCCCTTAGTACCTGGTTACAGGCCTAGAAAAAGGACAAGTGACCTAGATTCCTGCGAACAATTTGGAGACATAATACCTCTTCTTGCCTTGTTCTGTAGACTAGGGTTCTCTGCCCAGAAGCCCAAAACCAAGCCCACCTAACTAAACTAAAACTAAGGAAGAAATAATGTTCTGTAAAAGCAACCATGCCTCAGAGGAAAGCAGCTCTCCTTCAATGGAGGCCAAGAAACAGCCTCCAGAAGTAGATGAGAGCAGTTATCAAGCACAGGAATGAAGAATAAACTTCATAAACCTATAAATAACAAACTATTTCAGCTTACTTTCAAAGCAGGCTTCGGCAGAAATCAATATATACTCTACTCACCAACATCTTTCTGGTTATCAACAGATATATTTTCAAAAGCTATACGTTTTTCATTGTTGCAGGCAGCATTCTCTTCCATTATCTTCTCATCTTGTTTCTCTTGGTATTTAATATTGGATGTAGTTTTTTCCTTATTAGGGTGTACAGGAAGAGGGGAAAGCAATATTGGAACAGATTTTAAACTGAGGGGCAGTGTGTTCTTGCTGGTTCTTCCTTCTGATTCAGAGTAAGCTGGATAAAGAAAAAAGTGTTCACAATCCAATTATATATTTTTGACTTTACACCAGAGATGCAGGGTTATAAATGCGTTGCAAACTTCCTCCCACACAAACTTCCTCCTGACAAGACAGAAGTACTGTTTTTGGGTGACAGGAGGCGGGCAGGTGTGGAGGATTCCCTGGTCCTGAATGGGGTAACTGTGCCCCTGAAGGACCAGGTGCGCAGCCTGGGAGTCATTTTGGACTCACAGCTGTCCATGGAGGCACAGGTCAAATCTGTGTCCAGGGCAGCTGTTTACCATCTGGTACGTAGGCTGAGACCCTATCTGCCTGCGGACTGTCTCGCCAGAGTGGTGCATGCTCTGGTTATCTCCCGCTTGGACTACTGCAATGCACTCTACGTGGGGCTACCTTTGAAGGTGACTCGGAAACTACAACTAATCCAGAATGCGGCAGCTAGACTGGTGACTGGGGGCGGCCGCCGAGACCATATTAACACCGGTCTTGAAGGACCTACATTGGCTCCCAGTACGTTTCCGAGCACAATTCAAAGTTTTGGTGCTGACCTTTAAAGCCCTAAACGGCCTCGGTCCAGTATACCTGAAGGAGCGTCTCCACCCCCATCATTCTGCCCGGACGCTGAGGTCCAGCACCGAGGGCCTTCTGGCGGTTCCCTCATTGCGAGAAGCAAAGCTACAGGGAACCAGGCAGAGGGCCTTCTCGGTAGTGGCGCCCGCCCTGTGGAACGCCCTTCCAGCAGATGTCAAAGCGATAAACAACTACCTGACATTCAGAAGACATCTGAAGGCAGCCCTGTTCAGGGAAGTTTTTAACGTGTGATATTTTACTGTATTTTTGGGTTTTATGGAAGCCGCCCAGAGTGGCTGGGGAGGCCCAGCCAGATGGGCGGGGTATAAATAATAAATTATTATTATTATTATTATTATTACTCTTATAAATGAGTTGCAAACTTCCTCCCACACAGACCAATGGAAATTACTTATGATCTTGGCAGGCCACATAATTATTTTTCTGCCTATTGTAGCATTTACAACACACTGTGATAGAAGCTGTATGAATGTTAATTGTATTCTTATTGCATCTTTAATTGTTTATATTGTATTTTATTGTACCATAATTTGCATCCCATAGCATTCAAACCGTAATGCAACATAAAACAATGTAATATGTGTGAATGCAGACACACTGTAGACCACCTGAATGCAGCTCACAGACCAGAGTTTGGGAACCTTGTTGTATACAAAAGAAATAATTTAGATAAACATATATGGGCATCAAAAGCTGATATGTGAGCTTTCTGGCTGCACATGCAGTACCTTCATGCAAGCCAGCAAACAAACAAACAAACAAACAAACAAACAAACAAACAAACCACAAACTCTTCCATTAATTAGTTTGCATTTCATCTAAACTGGAAAATTATGGTTAGCAGCTTTCAAACACACCAGGGTATTATGGCATGGCTGGAAGTTGGATTTGTATCCTGATTTGTTCTGAAACTATTAAGCACAGCTGCCCAACGCAAACAAAAATAAGAAACCACAATGCAGATTGCCTGGATTGTTTGCAGGCCCACATGAAGAGCGGCGCAGAGGGTTATGTGTGTGGTCAAAAGATCTATTCCACTGCAAAAGAGCATTTCTCTCATTACAAGCCATACTGACCCAAAGTTTTCATTAAGCTGCATTGAAATAATTGCCATTTTGTGAATGTCAGTTGTAAATGTTCTTTTTAAAATTGTACAGCTACCAAACAGTTTAGAAGACATGTTAAAGACTTACTGCGAAGTGTTTTTCCACTATCCTCCAAAGATATGGTAGTAGTTTCTGATGGTCTCTTTTCTGAATCTGGTACAGAAGTAGTCAGGTTTTTTGGAAGAAAGTCTTCACCTATGTTAGATGCTGCTTTTAAACATTCCATTTCCTTTTTCTCAAAACTTGTTTTACAAGATGAGTCTCTGTAACTGTTTTCCTCATGTATTATGCTTAGATTAAGCTTCTCTTCCCCATGCCTGATAGACAAATTACTTTTGGACAAGTCTCTTGGAGAAGGCAATTCAGATTCCTGTTTGTACAAAACTGTATGCAAGTCCCTGGCAGTTGCTACATCTTTAATTATGCTTTCGGGTTTACCGTCATTCTCAACTTCATCAGTTTTTCTGAGATATTTCTCTATGTCAAATGTGCTATTTTCTACATTGTTGACATATGACTGACTTGCGGCAGAAAAGTCTGTCGGTTTGACACCTCCAGGGATGCTTGTTACTTCTCTATTTTTATTTGAGGCTTTCGTCATCAAAGCAGCAAGTTGTGCTGGATCAGTACTAACAGAAGCATTTGCAATAGCAGATGCAATTGTGCTTATACTTAATATAGATGGCTCATGCTGCTTACATTCAACTTTTCTGTCTTCACATTTCTCCTAGAAGTTGGAAAAATGAAAAGTTGACATTTTTAACATCTTGTAGCAAAGCTGAACTCGTGTCATAACGGTTATATTGCCTCCAATATCAGAGGCAGTATAGTTCTGAATACCAGTTATTGAGCATTTTAAACAGGAACTGCATCATCGCGCTCATGTCCTGCTTGTGGCCTTCCCATTGTCATTTTGGCTGGCTACTGAGAATAGAATGTGGGACTAGACAGACCTTTGGTCTGATCCAGTAGTAGTTCTGCTACTCAGACAATTTATTCAGAAAAATTGACCAGGTTTTCCACTCGTGAGACAGTGTTTTAACTTCCAGCTTCAGGTTTAACTGTACCATATTTTTCCATGTATAAGACAATGCTTTTTGCTAAAAAAAAAAATAAGGCAAAAATTGGGTGTCGTCTTATACACAGATAGTGAATATAGAGGGGGGACATGTGATCAATGGCAGCAGCAAGCAGGAGACTGGCAGCAGCGATTGGGCGGGTGATTGGTGGCTGTGGCAAGGCCTGCTGGTGATTGGCTGCGGCTGCAGCAATTGGGCAGGCGATTGGCGCTGTGGCAAGGCAGGCAGGTGACTGGCGGCTGCGGCAAATAGGTGGGTGGGTGGGCTGTTGGTGGCAGCAAGCGGGCAGACAATTGGTGGCTGGGGCGTGGTGTGTAATTAGCAATGGCTGTGGCAAGCAATCGGCAGTGGCAGGCAGGCAAGTGAGCAATTGGTGGAAGTGACCTCCCCCACCCCCAAAAAAGCTAAACAACTTAATTTCTGGTTAAAAAAAATAGGGGTCATCTTACACATGGGGGCATCTTATACATGGAAAAATACAGTATTTTAGACACACTGAAATATTTGTTTCAGAATTCTTATAAGAAATGAAATACTTTTTAACAAATATTTATTTTGCTTTTGATATCTAAATACTTACCCTTCCTCCCTCTCTGTCCTTTGCACTCACTTCACAAAGGGTAAATGTAGCAGATGCAAAGTGCGAGTCTTCCTTAATGCTTTCTTCTACATCCCCTAAGACAAGAAAAGTTAGCTTGTGTTCGCTAGAATACTGCTTACAATAAGCCAATAAAAGAAATGTATATTGCAAAGAACAAATTGCAAAGGTTAATGCTGCGCCTAGCCATATTCAGATCATTATCCATGTTTTCATGCTGCTGTTCCTCCTCTTTCTGTTGTATACTTGCTTTGGCACAGATACTTCTATTAACCTGATTTGTTAACTCACATTAATGTAGAGTTCCCTGGCTTGGATGCAATGGGGAATTCTGGATTAATGCAAGGCAGGAGATCCAAGTCATTGGCCAATGTGAAAAGGGGAGAGAAATGTGTTTTATGACACTATGAATGATTGTCTGAACATGGCCATTCTAAGTGTAAACACCACACAACTGTAATTAAGCACACATCTAAGATCTATTTGGAATAACAAAAATCCTATGTAAAAGCAATTTAATTCTATCTGTACTCTAACTGCTTATTTTCATACCAAGCACAGTGTGTGAGGATAATACTAAGCTGCATAAGGATACCTATGATTTCTAAGCCATCCTTCATGAAAAGATTCTGGGGTGATTTACATATCTGTACCATTAAATACCACACATAATAAAGCACTAAAACCAAAATTTTAAAATCCGTTAAAAAAACCTCTTGGCCTGCATATAGCCCCAACAGGGTTTTTGACCCACAGCCGAAAATGACTTTTAAAAGTTCCTATGCACCCCCAGTGTTACGATACCAAAAGCTTTTTGTGATACCTCTGTGTCTTTTTTTTTAAAAAAAAAGAAATTTAAAATTAGCTATCCTCACTTTTAGACTTCAGCCATGCCCACTTTGACATGTTGCCCCTGGAGGGGTTGGCCATGAGTCAATCCTGCCCTCTGCATGAAAAATATGAGCTGCTCCTTACATTAATATGAAACAGCATGAAACCCTGCAGGACCCTGCAGCATGGTTGCCAGGGGGCAGAGCAGTCCTCTAATGCCATTTTGGAATATGCTCAATATAAAACACAGACCCCAATTTCTTGCCCTCACTTAAACTCTGTTGGCAGGCTAGTAGCATAGTCTGCAACTGTATGCTATACAGTGTTATCAGACTCGGCCCAATACATAATCAGATTTTGGAAATGAAGTGAACAATTGGCTAACATCATGCGTGGCCAGTGTGATGCCCTTCAGGTGTTGTGAACAGTCCATTAGCCATGCTAGTGGGAAGTATGAGAAACTGTAGTTCACAATCTTTGGAGGCCACTAGGTTGGCTTCGCCTGATAAAACAGCTACTTGCACAGAATTCTTAGGTTTACGGGAAATTATTAGGTTTACAAGAAATTACCTTGAAGAGTAGATGTCTGAGAATTCTGTTCATCAGTGTTTGTTCTAGATACATCAGATTGCCTCCACAAAGGAAGAGGTTGTCTCTTTTCCGGTGAAGTAATGTGATAACCAAAAGATGGCTGTAAGAGGAAACAACGTTCGTGATAAATGCTTTGAGAAACATGTAGTAATAGAAGCTGGCCAACACAGCGTCTAGATCTGGAAGATGTCAAACTTGCCTTCAAATATTTGCTTCTTTGCCCATGTTTCACAGTCCATTGTAGAAAATAACTCAACAGGTGTTTACAGGCACATGAGACTACTTCCTGGACAAGTCAGTAATGGGCTACATAAAATGCAGTAGTTCTCCGGGGTCTCAGGCATATATCTCTTTCAGTCCTTCTATCAGAGATATTTTAATGAATTTGGACGGCACTAAACCTGCATTTTCTGTATGCAAAGCATATGCTCTATTACTCAGCGATGAGCCTGCTCATTTACTTATTTCTATTATGTAGTCTGAGAGGAATCTTGTCAAAAACCAAGTATGTACATATAGTGGTAAAAGTATGTGGACAAGACAGCTACGTACCCGTTTCACATCACCTCCTCCTCCGAGACAACCAAGAGCCTCAGACCTCTGACCAAAGAACTCTCCTAGAGAGAGCCGTAGGTAACTAGCATCTTTGCTAAAGTCAGTTTGTGAACCTCTTAGTGGGTTGCCGTTATTAACACATTTCCATGAAGAGTCCTCTAATCCAGAGGTATTTTGCAGTTCCATTTTCTCTTCCTGAAAATGTAGCAAACAAAAACGTCAAGAATTATCATTACCTATAGACAAAAGGATTATAATAGCCTCTTTACGATGTTTCCTACCTGAATAAATCTGTGTTCCCTTTCAAATTCTTCTTGATCTTGGTCAATCACAGCAATTGCTTCAGCTTTTCAAAGAGTAAGAGGGAAGAAAAGGAAACGATTAACCTCTTAGCATATCCCACATTCCCTAGGCAGAATGGATGAATGAGTGAAAGGTAAAGTAAACGTGAAGTAAAAATTACATTAAAAATTAGGCATATTTTATGTACTGAGCCTAGTTTCCTGTAAGGTCATGTAATGTTAATATGCAATTTGCTTAGCTCCATCAGCTGAATGTTTTAAGTCAGCTAAAAGCCTATTTGCTTACTCAGGCTTCTTGAGTTGTTTAAGGGGGTTATTCTGTTCAGCTACTGGCTATGATGTTTTTAATTGATGGATTTTAAAAAATAATTTAGTTATTATTTCCTGATTTCTATTTGTAATTTCGTGATACTTGTAGCTACTTAAAGAGATTTTTTTCTAAAAATGTCACCAGTGTATAAATCCAAAGAAATAAATAAAATTTAAAAGTTTTGTGTGGTTTTGTGATATTAGGGTAATACCAACTGTAAGAAAAGACCGATATTTATTATTCAAGGAGAACGGCTTTGAATAAAAACAAGCTTTTGTATCATCTGAAGCCCTGGTCTTCTGTGCTGCTGTCTTTGTAAGGAGCAGAGCTATCAGCAAGGAAATCTGAAAGCCATGCCAGCCCCTTTCCTCTACCATTATTTAATTTCAGCAGTTTTGTAAGTAATACTACAATTGAAGTCTATCAAAACTAATATCCTAAGTTTAGAGAAGTCAGGTTACTTATGCTGTTAATTGTTTTAACACTGAAGTTTCAGTTACCCAAAGAAGTATTTTTGTTTCACTGTCATGCAATTGGCATCTGCATTACATTACCTACAAATATGTGGAGAATCTTGGTGACCCATGTCCTAACATATAATTAATCTTGTAGTACAAACTTACTCAAGGCAGGTCAAAGGAAAGCTTTGCAAGACCCCTGCTATGTTTCCTACTTACCGTATTTTTCGCACCATAGGACGCACTTTTTCCCCTCCAAAAATGAAGGGAAAATGTGTGTGCGTCCTATGGTGCGAATGCAGGCTTTCGCTGAAGCCTGGAGAGTGAGAGGGGTCGGTGCGCACCGACCCCTCACGCTCTCCAGGCTTCGCACACCTCTCTGCAAGCAGCGGGAGCCCAGCGCTGGGCTCCCGCTGCTTGCGGAGACTTGCCTGCATGCCGAAGCCTGCGCGCGCTGAGCTCAGCGCGCCCAGGCTTCGCGGATCTCTCCGCAAGCAGCGGGAGCGGTCCCGCTGCTTGCGGAGACTTGCCTGCATGCCGAAGCCTGCGCGCGCTGAGCTCAGCGCGCCCAGGCTTCACGGACCTCTCCGCAAACAGCGGGAGCGGTCCCGCTGCTTGCGGAGACTTGCCTGCATGCCGAAGCCTGCGCGCGCTGAGCTCAGCGCGCCCAGGCTTCGCGGACCTCTCCGCAAGCAGTGGGAGCGCTCCCACGGCTTGCAGAGAGCTGCCTGTTTGGGGGCTGGGGTCGGGGGAAGCTTCCCCCGCCCCAGCCCCGCGCCTGGGGGGGAAATAATTTTCCCCCTTTATTTCCCCCCCCAAAAAACTGGGTGCGCCCTATGGTCCGGTGCGCCCTATGGTGCGAAAAATACGGTATCTTTGTGGAAAGGGGTAATTTAAAACAGAAGTGAAAAAAATAATCTTGAGAAATCAAGGGAGCTCCGACAAAACTCCTTCTGATACTGACATATTTTGTAAATGCAGGTGTCTGTTCTTTTAAGATTAGGACGTGATATGCAACCAAGACATTTCCAAAGATTTAAAAGTATAATAAGACTTACATCCAGCTACGAAGTCTCCACTTAAGTTTGAGAAATTGGATACTTGTTCTTTATTAAATGACGTGTAGTAAGCAAGATCTGTCACCCATCTACCATCTTCATTTTGATACACAACATCATGTGGTGGGTCCTCTAAAAAAGGAATCACATGTTGTCTTTAGCTTCCTCCACTTTCAGTCATGATACGCATGTACATGAATGAGTACATTACAATATAGCACAAATAAGGTTCCTAATCCAAAGGATGTTACTACCTAGACTTTGACCATTGGGGGAAGGAAAGGAAAGCTAACAATGAGTTGATTTAAAAAAACAACAACAATAAGCAATACATGCATGCTTTAACTTAGTGGTTAAATCAAAACTGAACAAGGATATTCAAAAGCTACTTTTGTTCCACTCTCATTTTCAAGTAAGCTACAGTATTTCATCTGTATAGACTAAAGCCATGTGCTGTTTACATCAGGCATAACACAAAAGCATTCAAAGCAGCCACCCACCAAATCAGCAACATCTCAAAATCAATCTAGAAGCACACAGGAGCTAGCATTTAACTAACCTTCTGCTGTACATTCATATTGCTCTGAACCTTTGTAAGCACTTGGAGACAGGTATGCATCAGCCAGAGGAACATAATTTTCATTAGCAAGCTGCGACAGATCAGGAAATTGGGTTTGCTGTTCTGTGTGCCATATCTCAGAAGCAGCATTACTGTCAGCAATGCATTTAAAGTAGAGAGAATCTAGCTTTAATTCACAGTTGGTTACGTTTGTGGCATCCTTTTATAAAAAGCAAAAGGAAAGAGAGAGAGTTACTTTATTAACTGGACAAAAATGTTCATTTTCTTTTTAATGTCAATTAAGAGATACTTTCCCAGACCAATTTTAAATAACCTCATGTAGTAAGGTTTTCTATAATTGCTCAAGGACTTTCATTGAGTATGGTTTTAGCAAGCAATTTAAAGTGTTCATTGCTGTTAAGTAGCGTATGCCATTTGGGCAATTTTACTGGGAAAGCTCCCTCCAGCTTGCAAAGAGGATCATCAGCTAGGTACTGTTAACTATAGTGCTGATTGTGGTGATGGGGAGAGGAGGAAGGGACAAAAGGAACAAGTGAATGTTGCCTACTCAAGGTATTGGCATGAGACAGATGACTACTGGTTGGGAAAAAATAATAGGGATTTGCATGTCTGATTGATTCATAAACTCTTGAGAAGCTTTGGAAATTCAGACTACTCAGACTGTTTTCCTTAAAAAACAGAAACAAAAAGTATCCCCAACACTTGCTCAAAAAGAAGTCTGGTTTATTTAAAAAAGAGATGATCCCCTGTTAAAAGAAACTGGTGATATCCAACTCATACTCAGAGTAGACCCATGAACAAGTTACTTAAGATTATTTATTTCAATGGGTCTACTCTAGGAGATACCCAACATTAGGTCAAACTCAGTATCTTGAGCCAGAATACATGGATTCTGATTTTCAGTCCTCTACTTACATTTCTGCTGCTGCTCACTGTTTTCGTCTTTACAGATATTCCATCTTCCTCACTACAGTCATGACAACCTGCAGTGATACAGTTATTTAGCATTGATTTTAAATGAAATGAAAGAAATGTTGTAATAGAAAAAAACATTTAATAGGTAACACATCTAGGCATCAACATGTTATTCCCACAGTACTTTGGGCTTCATTACTATACCATATTTTCCTCATTATATTCATTTTTATTCAATATGCATTTTTTAAAAGATGCTTAAAATTTGTCATGACACGATTGTGCCTTTTAAGGAGGGACAGAATAAACTAAGTTGTACCAAATTGATATGCACATTCAGTACATTAAAATGTCACCATCAATAACAGAGCTGCTACCTAGGGCATCTGAAGAAGCGTGTTGATAATCTGTTGTTCTACTGCATACATCAGATGTGTAAACTACCATTTCAGCAGGAAACGTTTCAGAACTATCACTGTGTCCAGAGTTTAGACTAGGTTTACCGCATTCTACCTGTTGCAAATAAAAAAGAAAAGATAAGCAAATGCATTGCAATTTAAAAAAAAAAAATCTTAAAATGTATTTTAACCCACGTTCAGCAACCCCCAAACTACATTGGTTAAAGGTTTGTGTCTTCTCTAGAAATTTAGCCAAGCTTAATTATGACGCACCTCTTGCCTTGCTGTCACGGGCAGCATAAATTGCTTGTCTTTTTCGTTGTGCCCAGCTTCCTTAAATTCATACAGTTCTTCGTCGCTAGCAACAGGTGAACCAGTTCTTGCTGCCTGGCAAATGTTAGGTATCTGGAACTTTTCCTGAAGAATTTTAAGTTTTAGTTTTCAGCCAAAATGCCTTCAATGTGCTCTAGAGTTGGGGAGCTTTGCAAGGAGCATCATACAATGTGTCAGGATGAGCCCTGCACACCTCTACAGCTTCAAAGTTGGGAGGTTGGCTAGCTGCTCATCACGCTCAGAGCAGGTGAAACTCAAGTACCCAAGAACTCTTGCACAACGGCAGAAGATTATTTATGTAATTTGTTAGAGCATGATCCACTTGCACCGCAAGTGTAGTGCTTATGAAGCATCCCAGAAAGTCTGAACAGAACCATTTCTTTTCACCAACCAGCAAGGGCGTACGAGCACAAGTACACAACATTAGAGAGAATGTCTAGTCTCTGTGTGCTGCCTTATCTCCATATATTGCTCATTCTCTATTCTTTTGTAGTTCTTGTGTAGAAGGTGGGGAGAGAAAAGGGAAATGGAGCATTATTGCTATTAGGATCCTCTGCAGAAGATGCAGCTTTGGGGCAAGTGAACTGTGCCTCATTTCAGCTCCCTTAAGTTACCAACATTATCTACCCCCCCAACCACCTTTTACAAAATTGTTCATGCTGACTGAACAATGTCATAGTGTGCCTACAAACCCCCAATACTAGAATAACTGAATTTTCACTTACAGTTTTCCTATTTGAAGGTAGTTCCATGGCTTTAACATGTTCTCCAAATTCATGTTCTTCAACATCTTCCATCTGCATTTCTGGTAGTACCAGCTGCTCAAAATAGGTCTCCAGTTGGCCATCACAGAACTCTTCATCTCCAATTTCATATTCTAATTCAGCAAAAAGCGGCTTGCCATTAGTTCAGATATTAAGTATGAACCACGTGCATTCTTCCAGTTCCCCAGATATATGCACACAGGTGTTTTAAGAACATTTGTATATCATCTGCACTTCACATGTTCACTGCAGGAAGCATATGCATCGCATGAAACACCAGTGCACAAATAATCTGGCTTGCTGTTGGCAGTGTGGAGCCATCCTTAGAAAAATAAACTGGAAGTTCAATTCAAATTTTAAAGCAATACCTGTAGAATGTCCTTCTAAGCTTGCAAAGCTCAGTGGTTGTTCATTTTCTATAAATCTGGAAAAGCCGATCCTGGTGTTGTTGTCTATTTCATTTGTTATCCTCTTCTGACCATGTTCTAATGAAACAGCCTACAAACAAAAGTCAATACAGGAATTTGAATTACTTATTGTTGAATCTCCTCCATAATTTCATTTTTTACTGGCTGGATCAATCAAACTCTCTAGTGTTCATCAAATGCCCCCAAGGAAAGCAGAACATGATGTTATTTTCTCCTACGTTTAAGTCGCATAGTTTTTAAAAAATAGAAGGGATTCAAGAAATTACAGACAAGTTAACTTAATGTTTGTTCCAGTTAAATTGGTGGAAAGCTTTAAAGATAAAATGGTAAAGTATAAAAGAGAAGAAGTCTTGCTGATGAAAGAACAGCATGGCTTCTGCAAAGATAAAGCCTGCCTTAGTACTACTTTGGATTCTTTGAGAGTGTGGCCAAGTATATGGAGAGTGATGCTTCAGAAGACATTATCTACTTAAGACTTTTTGCTAGAAAAAAGTACATTAGTTCTTTGTAAAGTCTACATCGATCATACTGCAGAAAAGTTACCTTGTAGTCTTCATTGTCTTTTTCAAATGAAGCAAATATTCTAGCTGTCAAATCTGAAAGTAAAAAAAAAATTTTTTTCCCTACTGCATTAGCAGCCCACTTTACAAAGGCAGAGCAAAGAATTTGCCAGGAATTTCTTAACAACAGTGGTACATGGAATATATTGCTTGCAGATTTTATGTAAATGCTCTTGCTCTGCAAATATCACTAGTTTATTTTTTGGGGGGGTCACTGTCTCCCACTTAGCACTGTGCATAAAAATTGAACACTATCAAGAACCTTTAGCAAATGTAAACTAATCAAGTATGGAATCATTCAAGAATATTATTTTTTAATTAAATGCACCCTTCAAGTACATTCACATAAGAGCTCAGGTGCAGAGAAATTTGGGTTTCGTTTGCCCAAAATTACTTTAAACCACTTTGAGGTTTTTTACAATCAAGTGGCATAAATTTTATGAAATAAAAGTAAAGAAATAAAATTGTCTGGCAGGCCTAATTAGGTCTGTAGATCAACAGCTCCCCACTCCATTCTCCCCCATCATCCAAGTTTGTCTATTCCCACCAAGTCAGCCAGCCAAATTATGTAGATGCCAGCTACTACCTTATTTTTGGTAGCTCCAGTTCATTTCCAAACTGATGGGAAACTCATAGTGGGTGACTATTAGCAGGAAAGCTATATTACACTTGAAGTATCACAAATGAAGACACCACACTTAGCAGAACTTCAGAATACATTGTAGAATGCTTAATAGTATTCCTACAGACACTGTGAAAACTGCCTACCTTCCAAGTGTTGAAGTGAAAGCCTCTCATGCAAAGAATGCCACTGGTTCCCAGAGCTTTCATTAGAAAATTGCTGGTGCTTTTGCTGCAAAACATTAGATCCTTGCTGGTTTGACTCCAACTGATTGTCTGCAGCTTTATTACAGCATTCCCTGAGAAAGTAAAAATGAAGGTTTTAATCTTAATTTTACAACTGCTTAGTAGTAGTTTAATATACTTAATGTCAGACAGCTCCACCTGCATTGTTTAGCTGAACCACACTAAGCTATATATTCCAAAATAACTTCCCTAGTGGTATCTTGTAGATTGGATCACACCCTTGTAGGAAGCTGCAACCGGCTGCATTTTATTTAAAAATATAATATAATAAAAGGCATGTTTATAAAACATATACAGCCATTGTCAATTCTTAATAAGAGGTTTCCAACTCAAATTTAATTTGTGTTTAACATGTATAAATATTTTTATAGTTAAGTTTGCATATTAGCCTATAGCTTGCTGTTCCAAAATTTTACAAACTAAGTACATCTTTCCATAAACCAATTCTCATGTGTTTTCCTTCTAGCTTCAACATAGTAGGTGTATTTGAATAAAAGTGTTATTTCTCATGATCATTCTGAAATGGGAGGCAAGTTTAGCTTTCCAGCAACATATAAAGATTTTCTAGTGCTTCTCAACTGGTAATATCAATATTAGACTAACTTAAATGAAAAAGTTAACTAAGGCTAAAATCTGAAAAATATATTAGGATCTTACAGGTACTTTTTAACAAGCTAAGCCAGGAAGTAGTTATCTACTTCAACACTTTAAAAAAACCAACCACACCCAAGCTAGGTTTATTAGCAGCATCTACCTAAACATTTTTAACAGGGAACTTATGTTCCTTCAACAGGTCATTATTTGGAAAAAATGATATACACCATGCAAGCAAAAGATAGAACTTAATAGGGAGTACATAAGATTTGCTTCTAGAGTCATAAGTGGCCTTGAGTGGGTGAGTTTGCTAGATACAATCTGACCACAGGTTCTCTTGTGAGACAACTCCACATGCCACAGAAATTAGTCTAAGGAACAACCGAGTTGGGCTTTCATTACTATCCGTAGGTTAATCTTAACATACATTTTAGGATTTAAAACATAAGGAGTATATTTCATGGTCTTAGCAGTCTAGAACAGGAATGAACCTTTGGACCTTCAGATGTTGGACTGCAATTCTCATCAGCATGACCAACAGTCAGGTATTATGAAAGCTTAGGTCCAACATCTGGGGGACTATAGTATTATTATATTTATTAAATTTATATACCACTTTTCACAGGGCAGTTTACTGTATAAAAGCACAAAAATACATAACAAATAACAAGCAAAACAATAAAAAACAGAGTTTAAAAGACCATAGGTTCTTTAATTAGCTGAAGGCTGGAAGAAGAGGAATGTTGTTTTTTCTGTTGGCAAAAGATATATAATGAAATTACACCCCCATCTCTGCTGTTAAAAGTGATAAGACATGCAGCAACATTTAAATCAGGCATTCATGAAACCTATTTGTCAGAGAATATCTCTTGAAAGTTAATTTTAAAGTTGAATCAAAAAGTTCTAATCTATAAGCAGAAGGGAGTCTTCTGCGAGCAGAAATGTATCTTTGGATCCAACACAAGATATAACATTAAATTATGTAATCTACTTCTTACACAGTATCCTGAAAGTTAAGATTCTTTCTTGGATCAGAATCAGATTCACCACTACAGGAAGATGCTAATGGAGCAGGGAATCTATTGTCCATGTAAGACACTTCATCATATTGTCTGTAATACAGAGAAAACAAAACCATTATTTTGCAAGTTCTCAGCTCTGTGGTTTAGAAGACCATTTCAGTGATCAGGAATGTCTTATGATGTGGCACTACCTCCTCACATTAACCACACGATAAATTTGTCTCCAGTAGTAATCCAAGGTAAAATCAAATGAAGAAGGTACTCTAGTGCTTAGTGTATCATAGTTAGAGCAGTCCTCTTCTTCTTCTTCTTTTGAAAAAGGAACATATTTGCTTCCCCTCCCCCCACCATAGTCTTCAGCTTTCAGCATCTTGCCTAATAATAGCAGCTTATGAGGTGGCTCACTAAATGATACTGCTGATGTCAATGACCATTGCTAGGAACTATATGTCTTCATAGTGCTAAGCCAGCAGCCCCCAAGCTGCTTCACAACTCCGCCTGGAAAGGGTACTGGAGTGTTCTTCCCCATAAAGCAGTGGTCAGCAGCAATTACTAGTAGTCTCCACCTAACTGCCTCAAGAGCAGCTACTGTTACTCAACCCTGTATATTACAGCTACTAGCAAAAATGGCTTTAATATCTAGGGATTCAGGTATTCACCTCTACACACAAGAGGGTAACTGAGATAATATGCTAATATGTCTGGGACCTGCTCCAGATCTCACCACTTGGGAGGAGAGAAAGCAGTCTTCAAACAGCCCCTTGCCAGTACCTGCTTTACTTGCCTCCAAGTTACTACACAACGTCTGACAGTTCAGCACATAATGATGAGCTTGCTGAATTCCGTTTCAACAAATTTTATGTAAGATTTCCAATTATCTAGATTCTATTTTTATCATGAATCATACACTGATGGAAGTAGAAAGCCATGCCTGGAAATAGTTTCAGATTTAGAAATTACCAGCCATGAGCAATCCTTCAGTCAATACATTCTTCCCTACACTCACCTACGAATTTCTAGTCATGAACTAACAAACGTCTTACCCGTCATGAGAGCCAGTTTTCCGTCTGGCTTCAGTTGAAGCAGCAACTGGTATACCAAGAGTTGATGAAATTGTGATATTGTCAAAAATGTCACTGGTGCAGCCAGTTACAGAGTTGAGCAAAACACTTGGAAACGTTTCATCTGCAATACATTTGAAGTCTTCCATTATACTGTTTTCTCATAGCTGCCCTAAAGGGTAAGAGAGAGAGAGGTTACACATAGGCAGCAAGATAATAGTCAAGAAATGTTCTATTTTATCAGTACTTTTAAATCACATTGTCTAATCTTTGTTTCCTAGATGGTAAGTGTACAGTCAGAGACTGACCTGTCATCAAGCTCCTAAATTGCTACAGGAGCTCAATAACTGAGAAACAAAACTGAAAAGCTGTGCAGTTGTTTGACTTTGCTATGACTGCCAACACAAGAGTAGCACAGTATCCCTACATCTTCCACAAAGACAGACACTGAGTAAATTCTTTCACAATACGCTCTAGAAATTCCAAACGCAAAAGGAACACACATTTGAAGGACTGGAACAGGTACAAGCTCTTTGAAAGCAAAATGCCAGAGCAGTCCAAGATTAGAGTTACATCAATCACAATTGCAGAACGCAACTTTTACTGTATTTTTATTTTCAAAATCAAGTTATACAAAGCACCAAAACACACATGCATGTTGTCAATCATTTAACAAAATAAATTCTTTTCAGGAACACAGCTCATTAGATTGCTGACTACACACAGTGCAGGTGCTATATTTAGCTGTTTAAGCCGATTGGCATGAGTTTATTGCTGTTTCTAGAGGCTGCCAGCACCTGAAGTGGGGTACAGCAGAGAGAATGGTGTATGTACTCAATTTTTCATTAATGCTCTTTCAACCAAAACCTTTACTATGGGAGTGGGGGAATGTAAGAAGCACCATCAACTCTCCTGCGCACAAAATAATTCTGAATCACAACTAAGTTTTGGTCAGCTCCAAATATATTTTTTCACACCAAGGCAAGTACTTCACAAATCTGCAAGATAAATTAAGACTATTTCTTTTACGACAAAAGTAGCAATTAACTGCCTTGTTAAATTTACAGGAATTACTTTTTAAAAGAAAAGGGCTCTTTTCTGCAACTGTTCCGGAGCCATATGGGTCCGTGTTGCTAGCTTCAAAGTAGTCTTCCATAGCACATTAGCAGGGCACGGGGCCGGAGCAGCCCTCTACACATGCTCAGAAACACTCCCTGACACCAGCATCGTCTAGCATCGCATTCATTCACAGTTTGCTGCGGAGCCGAGATGTGGCTCAGCTTTGTCCCCGTTATCGACCTTCTTATGGGCAACTTATAGGAAAGGAGTATGGACACTTCCGAGGCAGAGCAGAAGGAGGAAAGCAAGAGGAACTCTGTCCCCACCGCGGAATATAAATAACTGCGCCAGGCACACGTGGAGGGCGCCGATTTCTAGCGTTTTTCCTGCTAAGGACGGCGCTGGGCTGAAGCGAAGCGCCGCGAGGGAAGCAAAGGGGCGCGCCTTTTTTTCCCCAGGTTCCCCCTGAAATGGGCTCCCGCCCCTCCGTCCTCTCTTCTCGGGACACCCGCCAAAAAAAGCTTCCCCGACACTCGCTTTAGGCGCCGACACAGGAGGGAGGGGAAGCGGGAAGCAAGACCGAATGGAAACCGCCTCTAAAACCACCTAAAACGGCCGCTTCCGAGTGAGAAAAACATGCTCCCTCAAAAAAAAAAAAACACTCAACCCCCTCCCCCCTCCCCCCAAACCGCTCACCCAAAGCAAAAGCGAGCGCTGGAACGGCAGCTCTCGGGCGCCTCCGGGCACGCGCATTGATGCGCGAGGACACCGTTCGGAAACGTCACGGCAACCCCAACAAGCGTCGAACTCTGGCAGAAGGAGGGAGGGAGGGGGAAAGAGAGAGAAACGCCCCCTCCTCTATTTTCTGCTAAGTGCGCACGCGCACGCCCCTTACCTGGCGCCTAGGAAACTCGCTTTTGGATTTCGGCGGGCGGGGTGGGGTGGGGGCAGGCGGAGGGCGGGATCGGGGAGGAAACACATGCGAATTCTATTGGTTTACGAGAACGGAACGAAGGAAAAGCGCAGCGCTTCTCTGATTGGACGAAAGGGCGGTGACACGCTACTTTCAAACAGTCCGGGAAAGAGAGCTGTGGTGGAGTTTGCGGAGGTGACCTATAACGATCTCGCTGCGAGTCTGCTTGTTATTTTATTTACAAAAACACCCAGGTTTCCCGGTCCTGTAGTTATTTTTTTTAATACACTATATCATATACATAAAGTCACAAAGCGTTAGGCGACAGACTTACTCTCAATTTATCCTGCCAGTAGGAAGGGGGGTACTGATTTGCTGTTTTATTTGTTTTACCCTTTATTTTATTCTGTCAACGGCCCTGAGATCTTATGATGAAGGGTGGTATATAAATTTAATAAATAAAAATAATAGGTGATGCTGAGAATTACTTGTTCAAGACCACCCCCTGAAATGTCTCCTGCAGCTCCGTTCTAATTAATTACTGTAATTGGAATAGTTCAGTAATGATTACTGTAAATCAGCCTCATGACAGGAAGTGTGGCATGGGAACAGAATCAGCTGCTTAAACAAATTATTTTTTAAAAAATCACTGAGGTCATATGAAGCCTTTTGGGATTATTCAAGACAGCTCTTTGGACACACACACCCTATCCAAGAGGGCAGAGGCTTTAAGGCAATTATAGTGGATGTTCTTTGATGACCATGGTATTGGAAGCATAATTTTATGCAGATTTATGTAGAAATCAAACAGCATCCTGCCCACAGCACACAGTGGGACTTCTGAGTCGCTGATGGACTCACTATTAAGACCGTGTTCATGAAAGACAATCTTACCTTATCACCTTCGAGCGATAACCAAAACAGCAGTAGCAGCAGCATAGGATTTTGCCACATTAATATTACTGCTTAGCTGCATCCAAAGCTGCAATCCTTACCCTTTACCTCAGACTTACTTCTGAACAGACATTGTGAAGACTGCAGGACGAGTTGTATTTTTGCACCAAGGCAAATTGGGTAATTCTTTCATATTTCTACAAGAAACATTCAATATTGTCAGCCTACAGAAAAGTCTGCAGTGCACTATTGTTGTTTACTGCCCACTGTAGGGTTCAAACCCATGACCCTGATATTAAGAGTCTCATGCTCTACAAATTATGCTACCTCTCTCTGTGGATGATGTTATTTCAGATGCCGCATGCTATACCCAAGGTGGCTCAGGCCAGAAACAGAACAGGTTAAGGTGCACAGCATAAACCTATGGTCATAGGTGAAGTCTGACAGCTCCCTCTCCCCAATATTCACTTTTATACATTTAGAAATAAGTACAACTTAAATAAAACCACCACGCGACATAATTTTCAATTTTTTTATTAACCTACAATTATAAAACGTAGTGTAAATATTTTTATGCAAGAAAGTGAAAATGTTTGCAAGTGACTAAACACACTACCCATTCTATACTGCTGCAGAATGCACAAATACTGCATTTTTACTTTAGCATTCCATTTCAGTACCAATGTCCAGGGCTGGAAAAAGCCTCAAGAATCTGGTCACTTAGAAGTTTGATGCTGGAGATTAAGATACCCCCCCCCCTCCACACAGTAGAACAGTTTTATTCAAGTTCTATTTAGTTTTAAGGACACATTTCCAAAAACAATGCAGGATACAAACAAAATCTATTAAAATGAAAATAGCACAGTAGATTGAATACAAAAAAAATACAAAATTAAAAAATGGTGGAACAAGCACTTTGAACTTATCTGTTGTGTATGACCCACACCTAATACTGCTTATTTGTTTCATCGTGGTTGAAAATGGATTGGATAGCAGAGCTAGCATTTGGTGCATAAGCGCTAGCACAGTGAATTCTGGTGGGAGAAAGTATGCAAAATAATAATAAGCAGACAGAAACGCAAGCATTTTACAAGCATCTGATTGAGGCCCTTAATACAGTTTTAAATGTGCATTAAACCCCTTCATGTTCCCGTAATAGGTTAAGAGGTCGAGAGATATATCGTCTGCGAGGGTGAGGATACTGGAGATTGGCAGTGGCAGCATCGCAAGAGTGCTCTATCAGAGGAGCAGGAGGTAGGAGCTGGGCATAACTGGACCATCTTGATCCAGCCCGTGGGGAATCCAGAGGGGGAAAGAAATACCTGAAAACAATGAAGACAGGAACACCAAAAAAGAAAAAAGGAAAAACAAGAAAAAAGAGAATAGTAGTAAATATGAGGAGAACCAAAGGGGAAGAGAAAAGACATGCTGGGGGGAGGCGGTGGAGGCTTTAGTAAATCCATGCCAAAAATAAAATATAATGGCCAAAATCATGTTTGCAATCAAAACAAAAATGGTTATGGCAGTCTGGAAACTATTTGGTTCGAATACAATATCTCTAAATTAAGATGCCTTATGTGCATTTTGCAAAATAATAAATTATCTGTAAATTAAATGAGTTCCTAACTATCAACACGTTTGCTCTCTCCTTAAAACCATGTACTGTAACTCAATGTTTTTAGTAAACACTTGCAGAAAAACAGGCACACATTAATTATGCAGATATATTTATGCTGTATTTGCATCCACATTAACTTTAATGCAGATTTTATAGGACAGTTGTGAAAAAAAACCTGTTTTTACAGTGCTTAGATTTCCACAATATACAATAAGTGACTCCTTTTCCACTGAAATACAGTCTGGGTGCATATATACATAATTCTGGAGAAAATGTAGGATAAAACCAAATACATCTGGTAAATTAAAGGCTTAAAGAACTATTACATGTCACTTTTTATGACTTACCCGTAATATTAAAGACACCACTTTGTAATCTTTACAATCTTTGGAAATGTAGACAAATTTACAGAACGGAATGGCAAAGTTAGTAGAATCTGGAGACAAGACATATTTAGAGCTACATTGACATGCCGCTATATAAAACAAGGCATTTTCTTGCCATGTCCTGATGAATGTTTGCAATAGGACACTGCTTCAGTCTGTTGCAGAGCAGTAACTCAATTGCACAGAAGCAGTGTGTGTCCTCACTATGTAATGCATGAAGCATCTTAAAGGCAATGGACAATAATTCCAGAGCAACTTGCCAATGCCACATGACAAACATTCATATGGATATGGTTCTCCACTACAATATTGTGACCAAAGGAAGTCTTGCTAATTATTCCATGGAATCATGCCACAGGAACATGCAACTATCAGGTAAGATCATTCTCACTAAAAGTATGACATTAATTAGTGTGGGGGCTTCTGGTGATTTTTTTGTTTGTTTACTCTGAAATAGTATTTAATTAATTGTGAAGCAATTCCAAATTAAGATACTAACTGTACAACTGTCAAGGTACAACAATGCTTACATTGCTTAGTTAAGTTTGCACACTGCAAATCCATTAACAAAAATGTAATGGTTAAGACTCATCTGAACAAAATGTAGAACAAAAGCAATTATTCAAAGCAATTTAAATGAAAACCAACTGATTACCGAGGCTTCACACTAATACTTTCCCCGCCCAACACCTCAAATATAAAGGATGGTAATCCTTGTTACTTGGGTGAACTTCCCCCACTCTGATTTATATAAAAAAAACTTTTTCTGAAGAGAAAGAGGAGAAGTGTCTCCACAAGAAAACTCTCCCTGTTACTGTTTTTTTCCACAGATTCCAACAAGGTCATACTGTGCTGGCTAGCAAAGTACGCATACAGTGTTTTTTAATAGAGCCTTTTGATTTGCTTTTAGTAGTAGGCAGACTGCTGGTGTCTTGGAAAGAGGTCAAACGGCGCTGGGGAGGGGGAAAAGGAGTTCGCTTTCCATTCCTGTGTGCATGCAACAAGCAGCAAAACAGCAAAGTTACTCCAGTTAGCTTGGGTTCAGCTGTGCTTTCTGTTAAAAAGGACATAATACAAATGGAGAAGGGAAAATGCATCACAATTTTAGACACATATGGTTATAAGCACAATAAGAATACTGTGGAACAGTATTTGGTAGGTTTATTAAATTTTAATCTTTTCAATCACTTCTCAAAACAATTTTAATTATTTCCTTGTTAAGCATAGGCTGTTGGTGACGTTGATCTCCAAAAGTGTTAGTAGTGTTACTAGTAGTGTTACTAACAAAAGTACCAGAATGCTGAGCCCTAATAACAATATTCTATTGTATCAGCCTGCTTCTAAAACTCAGCATTTACATTTCTGTTTATATAGAATCATCAGGGCAATACAATATGTCTGAGTTCAGCCCCATTTTCAAATATGATATGCTTCAAAAGGGTTTTTCCACCCCACAACAGCAAGTATATCTCATTATTAAAGCTGTACTATTTCTGACTCCAAAGTTGTGCCCTGGAATACAAAATTTTCCTCTGAAATGTAACTCTGAGATTATAAGGGAGAAATGGAAACACAAGAACCCTCTTTAACTGAACAGATTTGAAGACATGACCACTGTAATTTTATAGATTGCTGTGTTTCTAACACTCGTATTTGTGGGCACAAGTGTGGAAAACATAAATCTACAGCATATAGTCTGAATTGTGTCCATCAAATGGTTGTGGCTGTATGAAGCTGGCCGAGGCAATCCTATACAAGAAGTTGATCCCTCAACAACGGTTCCTTTCAGAATCAAGTTTGTGAGGACGGGCCAAAAATACTCTTGTGTTGAAAGCTAATTTTTAAAAAGTGGTTGCCTAGAGCTACTGCAGAACAGGATTGGAAGAGGGTCATGTTCCCAAGGAGTCTCAGGAAGTAGGAGAGCAGCACAGGAGGCTGAAGTCAAAGAGACCTTAGTTGAGAGACAGTAGGATAATGAGCGGTCAAGGTATTATAGGGCAACAAAAGGCAGATACAGTACTGCGAGTAGGAAAATAAAAGAGCTAATGACATGGTTTTCAAAATACTCAAGTGAACTCAGCATTTGAAGTATGTGAACAGTAACTAGAAGGAAGTTTTTCTTTATAATACTTTATCTGTTGCATACAGGACACTGCAGATAAGACTAGGACAACTGAATCTGCAAGCTATTGATATAAAAGTTACTAATAATGATGCATATGAAAGCCAAAATGATGCTTAAGATTTTAGGGAGATTAATGGTGGGTGTTGACAAAACAGAGTTTTTAAATTGCAGAATTTACATACGAAGTGGCATACCTGCCAGCAGATGTTCCGTTTACTGAATTCTGGAGGCTTGAATTGGCTGTGCCTAAAGGAGCATTAAAAACTCCCTGCTGAGCGGAACTAGCATTGACTGGACTCCCATTACCTTTCAAAATTCCAGTACACTTCCAGTTGTCCATGTAGTTAGCTGCAGGGTGGGAATGAACAAAAAAATAATGCAACTGTGACTTGAGAAAGAGATTTTTATGACAGTTAAAATAGTATAACTAATGATATAGCTGCTAAAACACATTATATTTTAAAAAATCTAACTCTAGCCAGCCCTAAACAGGTTACTACTATGTATGCTTAAGACTGAAGCCATAGTCTTCTAATAATTCAACATTTAATCACACAGAGAATTCTAAAGGAACACTTACCTTTCCAAAGCCTTACACACCCATCGTCTCCTGAAGATGCAAGCACTGTGCCTGTAATGTTCCAACTTACACGCCAGACCTGAGAATTGTGGTTATCAAACTGAGCCACTAACTGGACCTCAAATTTTGTCAGGCCT
The DNA here is from genome assembly GCF_027172205.1 of Podarcis raffonei. Lineage (NCBI taxonomy): Eukaryota > Metazoa > Chordata > Lepidosauria > Squamata > Lacertidae > Podarcis > Podarcis raffonei. The sequence goes on along the minus strand of NC_070608.1, from coordinate 50,310,382 downwards.
GATGAAGAAGTCAGTTCCTTTCTGTTGAAAGCAAAATTGTATATTGGAGTTTGATCTGCTTAAAATACATCCATTCTTTTAATTACTGAAAGTAAAACAATGTTTTGCCCTTTTTTGTGTGCTGCTTAAAAAAAAGGATTACTGAATATCAAATAAACTTACAAGGTTCTTAACCATGAGGACAATTAGTTCCATAGTTGAGAGAAGAAAATACCAAATATCTGCTTCCACATTATAGGATGATATGTATGTCAAAAACTCACCTTAGTGGTTTTAATGTGAAAATTCGCACATCTTTGGTAGCTACAGCCAATATATGGAAGGACCTTCCCAGGTTTGGAGCAAATGCAATATCATGCACAGGGTCTGTGACTGTCATAAGTGTTTCTGCTTTTGCATACTTCCTGAAAAATGAGACAGACAGTGTATTAATTTCTAAACAGAGAAACACATTAAAGCCCCCCCAAAACTGTTTTTATAACAACATTATCGGTAAATTGTCCCATGAAAGTATTTTTAAAAAAGTTTTCTCTAGATAATAATCCTTTTTTCTAGAATGTATGTGTACTATAATTTGTACTATTTGATGTCTGGCATGTACAATTTGCTACAAAATTATTGCCATGTTATGAAGTGTTCAAGTGACAACTGATTTTTGTTATGAACAACAAGAGGATGGGACCAGGTCACTCAACAATAACACTGACTTAAATCAGAAACATTAAATACACAAGTTGACTTTTTACTTCAATGAATTTAATAGGCAGTGCTATGGAAATTCTTTCTGAGGTACTGAAATTCAGAATGGCAAGTCTGTTGATTCATAGCAGAAAAAACAGACTGTACTCTTAGATTCCAAAAAAAATAAAACCATAGGAAGGGGGAAACTTTCCACAGATCATATGTTTCTCATTACTTCAACATCACTCACTATTCCCAATTAGTCAAATCAAGCTTATTATAAGAGTTTGGATCTTTGAGTAGAAAAAGCTGCTTTGTTTTGGCAACAGACTCTATATTTGGAGGAAAGTACAGAGGATAGGATTTTTATGGTTGGCATTCATTAATTAAATGTAGCCTTGCAAAACTTTTAAGGAAAATAATAGCATATTATTAGGAAAGCTAAAATATTCAGTATTCTCTACAGATTGTTGTTCAAGCCCAACTTCTGTCATTAAATTATCATGGAGCATTGACAAATTACTTCTCCCTCAGCCTCAACTTGAACATTAGCTATACAGCAGAAGTGGGGAACCTCCTGCAGCAAGAAGGTCATGTCCCCTTGCAGCCAACTTTCTGAAGGTCAAATGCCTGCAGTGGCAGAACCAGAACAATACTGGGTGTAGCCAGAACAGGCAGAGAGCAAATGCACACATACAAACACCACCCACAGAGAGAGGCGGGGAATACTCAGCCTCACCCACTACCAGAATCAGGCTTGGATAAATGTTAGGGTTTTTCTTTCCTAGCCACAATGCTAAGGAAGGGGAGATCTTACAGAATGCAAGTAGGTTAAAATCTTCTTTCCCTGCTGTGATTTCCCCCTCCCATGCATTCCCAGCATGACATTTAGGCTTGAAATAAGCCTGCCATCGGTTTATAGCAGGAACGGAGAACCACTTTCAGCCTAAGGGCCAGATTCAAACCTGATCAACATTCTGGAGGCCACATGCCAATGGTATACGTGGGTCAGAAGCGGACGGGATCATCTTTAACTGTATTTCACATATACTTTGGAGGGTACTTTAGTAAAAGCAGCAAGGCAGATTAGAATGAGGACAGGTGACAGCAAATAGCATCGTATGATTGGCAGGTGGGTGGAATTTGCTATAAATGGTCACACAGGCCATTTGGAGGCACCACTGGTGATCCATAGTATAAACTTAAAATCAGTACCAAATTATGGTTTCAGCTAACCATTTTAACATGTTCAAGTCTCAGAAGAACAAATGATGTTGTGAAGCAATATTATGAAGTGTTGAAAAATGAAAGTTGCTTTGTTTTCTTCCTCTTACCTGGTATTTTCGTTGTATTCATAAATCTGAACTTTTGCCAGTACATTTGGGCTGCTGTCATCACTTCCTACAGCTATCATAGGTGCATGAGCGCGAGAGCTGCAAATGCAAAATGGAATATTCTTACAAAGGACTTCTTATGATGAAAATAAATTCCTCAATACCTTTTCTCTTAAAAGGCAACATGCACAGCGGACACCTGATGGAACATAGGATCCCAGGATCTCAGACAGAAAGGTTTTTTGCATCACCTACTTGCTGATCCTTCTAACTCAGGAGTAGCTAACACAGTGTCCTCTAGACATTGACTCCAATTCTCTTTAACCTAAGCCAGCTTAGCTAATGGTCAAGGATGATGGGAGTTGCAGCCCAACAACATTTGGATGGGCTCACATTGGCTACCCCTGGACTCTACCTATTCAACAGTCTTGGCTTCCTTTTAGACCCAGCACCACTATTTTACAGTCAAGAATTTAAATAAATATTACACAAGAAGGAAACAAGCCAATTATCCTTAGGGTTTCCCTCCCTCTTTACTTTCTGATTAGCCCGTCAAGGGAATTGATAGCTTACCTTGAAGGATTCCAAGAAATACAACTGCAGCTTAGTTTACATGAGATTTCATGCTGAAGTGACCACTGACTGAGATTCATAACATCTGGTGCTTCATATATCCTAACAACTCCATCTGCTGAACATGTTGCCAGCATGAGGCCCATATGCTTAGGAGCAAACTTTACATCTGTAACTGATGTCCTACTGTCAACCAAAGTAGTCCTCTTCACCTAAAGATAATCAATGGAGCAGTCATTAGAAGAAGGAAAACAGATTTTTAGACGCACCATCACTTATTTATTTAGGTAAACTTTAGAATAGAGAGCTAAATTTTTATCTGTAAACAAGATACTACACGTTTGATAAATTTTATGAAAAACATAACCATGAAACATAACTCTATTAGAAATCTTACAAGCTCCAAAGTTAAGGAGAGCAAGTATGTTCATTTGATATTATGAAAAGTTCAATTGAATTACATTCTAGCTGTAAGCATAAAGAATGCTCTTGTATACTGTGATGGGCAGATCATTGTTAATACTAAAGGTAAGAGCCAAGCAAATAGTAGAAGCTAATCAGAATTAAAACTAATAGATACTTGAATTTGAGTAAGACAATTCATTTCTTGCCAGGTCAGATTGGCTAGTAGTGTCAAAGGGCTGCATTAGGCAGTCTCTGCTATAGGGTCCAGGACTAGGGGCGTCCCCAACCTTGGAGGAGGGCTTTTCAGGAGGCAGTAAAGGCAGCTGCTGGAAGGAGAGAGCTAAAATGTTTCTGTGCATACGCAGAAGACTGTCAGTGGTATTTGAATCATGGCCTTTGCCCTCCCATACTCTTCAACCCCAACCTCACCCCAATCATGTGGATTAACAGGATAATCAACATCCCACCAGAGCTACAGCTTGGATCTTAACTTTTATTACACAAAAGGCATGGAGTTCTGTTCACATAATGGGGCTTTGTCACCTCCTCTCTGCAACTCCCTACACCTCCCAAAAATCTGCTCCTGAGAGTTGAGGAACTCTTGAGATTGGTGTAGGATATGCGATGTGGGACTGCAGGTGGAGAGAAGTTGGTAGAAATCACACATCTCCTTGTCTGAATAGAAGAAAAATGTAGGGTCCAAGCTTATGATTCGTCAAAAGCCATGTATAGTAAACAAATCAAACTAAATATATCTATCTATATTCAAATATGTAGCTTTGTGAATATATAACATTTCTTTAAAAACATTTATAATAAATCTCTTAACTGTGAAATTTAGCAAAGTAAATCCTCGAGGCAGCAACAATGTTATAAATTATATGTGAGAAATGAGTGCATTAGAACTGTCACTCTTCAAACCTTACCCAATGACTTTGCCCTCGAAGTTTATCATTTGATTCTCCTACTATTTCTTCCCATACAGCAGCTGTTCTGTCAAAAGAGCAGGAAGCCAAGACCTGTCCAAACTCTGGATGTGCCCATGTAACACGCCACACAGATCCACTATGTGTCTGGAAAGGTAAGAAGAACTGGAACTTGAAAACCAAAGACTAAAATTGAAGATGTTTTAATGTATGCAGGCTGGGAGAAAAAATAATAACAGCAATATAAATTAAGTATCAAACATCAAAGCCCCTTTACAGTCCTCCCCTTGACTGATCCATTTCCAAAACACAAACTAAAATGTCTGGGACAGATGAATATTCCTGTCTTTCAGGGAGTTGTATTAGATGATCCTCAGGGTCCCTTCCAACCCTACAATTCTAGGATTCCATGATTCTATGTTGTATACCACCTACCCAGTTAACTGAAGTAATAGGGTCAAAGTTCATGCACACATAATATTCCAAGTGGACCCTGGAGGCAATTTCCCACATGGATACATGTTGGCCACATTTGCATGCCACACAAAACCATGGTTTGAAGCAGGCAAACCATGTGCTCCTTTTGCCTGATCCACAGTTTTGTGTCACAAGTATTTTTCCGTTTATAAGACAATGTTTTTTCGTTAGAAACAATAGGCAAAAATTGTGGATCATCTTATACACGGATAGTGCAGGGGGGATTGGTGGCAGCAGCCAGCAGGAGATTCGCAGCGGCGACTGGGTGTGTGATCGGTTGCTGAGGCTTGCTGACAATTGGCTGTGGCAATTGGGCGGCCAATTCATGGCAGCAGCAAGTCATGCGTGCAATTGGCTATGTTTGTGTCGAGTGGGCAGGTGGGCTTTTGGCAGCGAGCATGCAGATGTTTGGTGGTCATGGTGATGCGTGTGATTTGCAGTGGTGGGCAGGCTATAAAGTGATTGGTGGCTGTGATGCCCCCCCAAAAAGCTCAACAACTCTTGGCAATCTCCCCCACAAAAAGCTCAAGAACTTTGGACAATTCCTCCCCCCCCCCAATTTCTGTTGCAGTCCCAAAAAATAGGGGTCGTCTTATACATGGGAGTGTCTTATACACGGAAAAATACTGTATGGCACTTCCCAAGTGGCATATACAAAAGGACGTGATGAGATGGACGTAAGGAATAACTCATATGACACTGAGCTTTGGGATAGGTAGGAGTTTCTACCATATCCAAAAGTCAGCACAACATGAGAGACCGCCATCAAATTTCTTTTAATAAGAAGAAGGATGTTTTTGTAATTCATATACTGCTAGGCATCTTGGAAAAGAACCTGCATATTGAAGAAACAGACTGGAAATATGGAAAGTGTGAATGGAAAATTCAAGGAAAACATTTTTGCAAATCTGAACAGAAACATGAACATCTGTATACATGAGCATCTTTATAGTTTCAACAGAGAGGAAACAAAATTCCATCACAGGAGTTTTGTGTAGTTAAACATTCATAGGGACTGACTTAGCAGTTAAAAGTAAAGTAATTTACACCGAATTATAGCTGCAGACAATTATTGGGTTACACATTCAGGCTGCAATCCTTAAGAAACTACAAGGGAGTAAGCCCCATTGAACAAAGATAAATTTCCTGCTGAGTGAACATGCATAGGACTGCACTGTTTGGAATGAATCTTTCCCTACATTGTGGCTTCTCATGCCAAAAACTGTTGCATGCAACTGATTTTTCCAGGTTTCAGCCCTTACCTTCCAGCTAGCAGTACAGTGCCATTCTCCATTTTCACCTTTGTCCCAAACCTATTAAGAAAACCAAACAATATCTAAATCTTTTATTCAAAAGTTAGAGAAGGTACAGTGATCCCACAAACAAGTCCACAGATCAAGGTTTGTGGAGAGTCCCAGAAGGATGTTAAACCACAAATGCTCTTCTATAATATCAACTCATATGTGAGTCAAATAAGAATTGTGCATAGATTTCTCTATAAAAAGGACAGTGAGTGTCTGTGCTATTCCAATTTGGAATTGCCTCTGTTCACTAGAACCACAAGAGTATCTGACCCCAACATTGGATCACTTGGAATCATTGAGGCTACTTATATCATTTTCTAACACAGATATAATTTCTGTGCAGGGTTCGAAATTAGCAGGGTGCCAAGCACATTTTCCGCTTAAAGATTCTCCATTTGTGAGCACTCTCAAGGATTACTGAAATGTATGTGCTTTGAAGTCTCGAAGTACAAGTTAAGTATAGACAATTAACAATTAAAAGTAGAGTTTTGAAAACTGAAGTATGGTACCAGTATTTTTAATATAAACACCAAATAAAACATGTATTAACAATTTCTGCTAAGAATTTGGTATTAACAGTGTGCCACTTATGTGAAATGCATATTAGTTCATGCTTATCAAAATAAAAAATGTTGCTGAACCCCATGGCGACTAGACATTGTTTTGGTGCCCTCAACCCAGGTCTCAGAAGCCATTTGGCTCCTAGTTTTTCTGTCCCAGTTTCTAACACCACTTCTGTGTATGAAAAGGTTATATGGCATAGCACATAAGTATTTGCTGAATACACATTGGGAAGTTACAGCTAATCATAGCATCACACTACATGCAGACATCTACATGTGCAGGATGACACAGTGCATATAAATTTCTACATGGGAGCAATAGTTATGCAGGAAAATTGTCATGTGCAAAATGGGTCTTAGAAGTAATGGTTAGTCTCTCCAATACATCGTCCTATATAAAGCAAGATACATCAATTTTATCATTAAAACTCTGCATTTTTACCTGGGAATGAAATTCATTTACCACAGTGGGAATTACTTCCAAGTGAACACATAATTACTGACGTGCAAACTTTACATGTCAGCTAGACATGCGTAATTATAATTATTATATATAGAATATACATACACACCCCTAATGAACATTACTCTGAATTGCATCCAACAGTAGTCCCACTGAAACAACTGAGATCCATTAATTTTAGTAGGTTTACTCTAGGTAAAGGTCAGTATAATGCACACCTCTAGTCTGTGTCCTTTCTCAACTGCAAAACTAGTATCCTTACCTGAAAGTCCCATTGAGCTCAGTTCAACTTACTTCTGAGTAAACAAGGAGGATCAATCTATATCTCAGCTAGCACACACTTACACAGCATTCTGACTTTGTCTACTCAAAAGTTTTAATTCAATGGGGTTTACTCCCAGGTTAAGAGGGGTGAATACTGAAGAATGATTTACAATCCTAACCCACCTACTTGGGAGTAAACTCCATTAAATTCAATAGGACTGGCTTCTGAGTAAACATGGTTAGGATTGCAGCCTAAATAGTTATTAATCCCAAATCACTAATTCCCATTAAGGAAAATAAATCCAAATTGTCTACACCTATTGCAAACCTGTACTGCAAAACTCTGTCTGGAAAATAATCTCAAACCACTTTTTAAAAGCAAACAACTTATTACGTACATATGTTACAAGGCCACACAAATCTTCTGATGGACCCATGGGTATTAACGCAAAACAAAAATGAGAAAAATTATTCGCACTAATAGGATGTTTACTGAAAAAGCCTCTGAACATGTCCATCATCCCCCATTATTACTTGCTTTCTCCATAAGTTGTGACTCTTCCATCAACCATGACTTGCCCAACATTGCCTTTGAGAACCCTTTAAGTATAATTGCATTGCACTGGTCCAAAATATATAAAGATGATTAAAGACAGAGGCGTATGCACCCTTGCTATCTGGCAGTAAGCCCCATCGAATTCCGTGAAACTTTTGCCAAAGAGGGCAGGAGACAAGACACGCTGCTAGAGAAGTTCCCGACTTAACCATTTCATTCATACCACACGCATGCTGCCTTTTTTATTATTAGTTCAAGTACTGTAACTTGAAGTTGCCACCCAAATCAGTCCATAGGCCTGTTTTGGGTTCGTTGGGTTTTCTCCCGCGCTACAAAAACAAAACAAAACAGGGACTCTCTCATGTCCTACAATTTGTTATTTCTTCCGTTGCAAAAGGCTGCTATAAAACGTGGTCCTCCTACATGCCCCCCCTATGACCACCTGTTACCCAACGCAGGCAGAAGTGCCCAAGCCACTGTATAGCCCTCCTTGAGGCCTGGCCGAAGGAGCCGGCCAGCCACCAGCGGAGGGGCAGCGCGTGGTCCCCGAGAGAGAGGGAGGCAGGGCGAGCAAGGGCGCCGGCCGGAGGAGCACGGGCGTCAACGGGCCCCGCGCGGGTCTAGCCCGATTCACGAGGGGAGACAGGCCGGGGCCCGCGGCCTTCGCGCGCTCTCCGCATCCCCGCACCTTGACACTCTGGTCGCTGGAGCAGGTCGCCATGCGCCGCCCGTGGAAGTCGAAGGAAACGTCGTGGATGAGGTCGCGGTGGTCGGCCGCGATGCTGCGCGCCACGAACATCTCGGCGGCCTCGCTCCGTCAGCCGAGCTCGCTGCTGCTGCTGCTACGATTAAGGCAGCGGAGGAAGGTAAGCAGCGGCTTCCCCGGACCAGCAGCTGCACTGACGGCGCGAGCAAACTCTTTCCCCTTCTCTCGCCTCGAAAAGGCGCGCCTGGCTCAGTATAATTGCGTGGAGCGCCGGGCCTTAGCGGGGAGGAGGCGGCCAATGGAGCGTCTCCCCGGCGCTTGCGCTTTTGCGCCTTTCCCTCAGGCAGAAGCTGAGGCAGCCCCGGCAGGGGAGGAGGGGAGGGAACCGACGAGCCGCACCATTGTCCTTCTCGAGTGAGGAAGGATTTGTCGATTTCCCAACCCAACAGGCGGAAGCGTTAACCCGCCCTGAACATGCTTGGGTTTGGGTTTTTTGCAGAGACGCACGCCGAGGAGTCCGCTTAATCAATTTCACCTCTGGCAAGAAACACCGGCCGGGGACGAAACAATTTGGGATCCGATGGCTTTGCTCTGCCCTAGTAACGCCCTGTTTGGGGCCCTGAGCTTGATACCATTGGCGGAACCACCGCTGGCAAAATAAACTGCTGCAGAGCACGCCCTTCCCCAGGTCAGGAAATGTACCCCGCCAGCATATCCTGACCTCCATCAGCAAAGATGGGGGGGGGGGCGGTGATGGTTGAGAATGCCGCTGTTAGACTCCAGTCCTTTACATACTTACCTGGATATAAGTTTCATTTAAATCAATGGGACTTCTAAAATAGTTGCACTTATGCAAGACATTTGTCAACATTGCTGCAATTCTAGTTTATACTAAAACACTCAGTTTAACATGGGAATGGGATTTTGTCCCATTAACATTAAATTGGTCCAATCTAAGTACTTTCTCTTAAATCAGGAGTGGCTAACCTTTGCCCCAAAGGTAAACAATCAGACAGGGATGCCAGTGATGAATGTGGTCAAAAGCTGGTTATGGCCACACAAACTTGCATGTAAACATTTACCACAACACAGTGGCATAGCGTGGGTTGTCAGCACCCGGGGCAAGGCAAGTAATTTGCGCCCCCTAACCCGTGGATTTGCCCTAACCCCAGATGTTGCGCCCGGTGCGGCCGGCCCCCCCTGCACCCCCCACGCTACGCCACTGCCACAACATACACCCCAGCATTGTGTTTACTTTTTTCCTTTGCCACCACCCAAGTTGGTGTGGTGGAAGTGGAGAAATTGCTTTGGTGGACAGATCACTCTTGCTTTTTGGACTGAATCCTCATACAGTAGACAGCTTTCACTGTAACAGTAACCAGCAATACATGCTATAGAACGGGCTGTCTCTGAAGTGCCTGTAGGCACCAGTGTGCTCACCAATACTTGTTAGGAAAGGCTTCAAAAATCCACAATGCACACAATACTGCTTGATCTTCTTGCTCCATTCCCTTTTACACTGGTTTGGCATCTTGAACAACTAACACCATTAAACATGCCCACATTTCATTGGATACCAAGGTCATATACACCAACCGTCTTCAATTCTGAAAGAGAAGTGTGAAGTTTCCCTCTGTAAGTGTGGTGGTGACAATTTTGTGCTATACAATACACCAGAAGTTCCCATTAGCTAAATACTGTGGACCCATGTTGTTCAAAAGCCAAACCATGGATGCCCTATTTTTGAAAATTTTGATGTCTATGGTAGTTTTTGTTATGTGAATGATGTCATGGACTCCCTGGGTGGGTTATGAGATCCTGGATGGTTAAGTCCAGTCAAAGGTGACTATGGGGTGCGGCGCTCATCTTGCTTCAAGCCAAGGGAGCCAGCATTTGTCCACAGACAGCTTTCCAGGTCATGTGGCCAGCATGACTAAACAGCTTCTGGTGCAATGGAACACCACAACGGAAACCAGAGCACATGGAAATACCATTTAGCTTCCCACCTATTTATCTACTTGCACTGGTGTTGCTTTTGAACTGCTAGGTTGGCAGAAGCTGGGATAGAGCAATGGGAGCTCACCCTGTTACTCAAATTTGAACTGACCTTCTAACCAGCAAGCCCAAGAGGGTCAGTGGTTCAGACCACAGTGCCACCCACTCCCTCAAACCACTGCAATACACCCATTGTAGTCATTTTGTGACAGGTGTCTGCAGCACTTTTGTCAAAATTCAAAACGTTAGCAACTTCTACATTGGTGCCATCTAGTTGCATGGCTTTTGTACATTTTGGTTTTTCATTATTTATGGTACCTTTGACAAAGTTTTTACAGAAAGGCTAGGTTGTTCAGCAGTATAGAATATTGGCAAATATGTAAGTAAATAAATAAATAAATAAATAAATAAATGCTAGCAACTGCAGCTGGGATTCTTTGCATGTAAAGTATCAGTTCTATAGCTGAATTATGTTCCTCTCAGCTTTCCTTTTTTGTGACCAAGAAACAGAACAAGTGTGGGACTAAGCAGATGAGGCACAGGGCCTGAGCAAATAGGAACAAACTTGATTGCTCATTACTAAACTCAACACTGGAAGGAGCAGGCTCAACACAACGTTGATGCCGAGTTTGCCCCTTTATTTTCTTCTATGTAAATAAAGCAAAAAGAAAATGCTGCATACAGGCAGCTTCCGCGTTAACAGCCAAACTGGATTTCTTCCATTTTCCTGACACCGAGTAATCGGCCTCACTGACAGGTACAGTATCAAACTTCCTTTACAATCGTGTCCTTTACATGCTTTTTTCAGGCCCCTTCAGCTTGACGGGCATTTTGCAAGTATACATAGGGAACTCCCTCGGGATCTTGAGAAGCACCCGCTTCCCCCAATCCTCCAGCGCCTTAACACACGAGGAAAGAAAATAATCCCACTTCCTCCACCTGCCGAGCCCCCTCACGAAACTCGATCCACTCCCTTCCCGCCCAAAGGGAACAGGCGGGATGATCCCCCCCCGCCCATCCTCCTTCGCGGCCAATGGGCGGAGCTTCCGCAATTCTGGGTAGGCGGTCATGGTGGCCTTCCGCGCATGCGCCTGCCGAGAATGCCGCCGAAGAGCCGCTGAGGCTGAGTGCGCGGTGTGGAAGGTAGTCGAGGGTAACACGGCCGGTGAAGTGGACGCGTTGTCGTCCGCGCCCTGTCAAGTAGCGCGGAGTAGGTGATGAACTTGTCGGCTCCCAGCGGCCTTCCCTCCTCCGGCTGTCGCCGCCATTATGTCCGTCACCGCCACTATAGAACAGGAGTTCCAGGAGATCGACGCTGCTAACGGCTGGCAGCCCCGGTACCTGGTGAGTGAGGGAAGGAGGGGGCGGCGTGTAGCGGGGGGAGAGAATTGGGGGCCGACGCGGGTGGTGAGAGTGCAGGAAGTCGTCGGGCCACGACTAGCTTCCCCCCCTCCCCCAGGTAACCATTGAGGTTGGGAGAAGTAATGCGCATGTTCCAGTTTTAAGAAGGGGCGGTGATGAGCGAGAAGGAATAATAAAAGAGGGCTGAGGGGAAAACGCATGCGCCTCGGGGGTCGGGCAAGAGGAGAAGGGGGCATTTGGGCAGGTTAGTGGTGCGCATGCGCCGGTGGGGGTAGGTTTAAGTTGCTTCGCACGGGTGGTGACTGGAGGGTTAAGTTCGTCAAGCGAAGTGTCGCAAGTTCCAGCCTCCGTCTCTCCGGGTTCCTGTCTCACACTTCTGTGTTTGCTCCGCGCGTAGCTATGTCGTTCAGGCTGTCGCAAGTCGCCGTTTCGCTCGTGTAGGTTGACTTGAGCCGAATATTCCTGCGGAGTGAAATGTCCTGTCGACGTACAGGGAAAAGAGCTGCCCTTGCTGTACCAAGCGGGGCCACGCTTCCTCGTTAATGCGCGTTGTGTGTTACAACGTCACTCTACGCGTATGTGCGCTGCTATCACTCGCCCTGCAGAATTAATAACTTCCTAGCTACACTTTAAACATAGTGTCATGGTGCCAGGAACAAAGGAAATCCCGGGTTCTGTTGGAAACTCTTGGGAATGCCTCACACATTACAGTTCTGTCTAAATGTGACACAAGCACAGGAGCAGTCCCATGGAACCATAATTTGTTGCAGCTCCCTGATGTGTGTTTGCTTGGTGGCAAATCCAGGTCTGTTGGCACATAATGTGTGAACTGGCCCTTAGTTGAGAACTGGAGATTATTTTAACTTCCAAAGTTTATAGGTGGGAAAAACACATTTGAGCTGGTTGTATTTACACACAAAAGGTTTTAGAGTTCAGTATGGATCTTGATAGAATGTGGCCTATAAGTGTTGGTTCAGTCTTGAGCCATTTAGTTTCTTATGTAAATTTTTTGAATCATCATTGTGGAGTCCATTAAAAAGCATATGAATACACATGCTTAATACTCAAAACGATGCTAAGTGTCTTTAGATTCAGCGTGACCTAATGTGATGGTGGTTTTAAAAGCCCAAGCTCATTACATTACTGTTGCTTTGTTACTTGTGTATGTCTATGAGAGCTGTTTGGCATATATATTTCAGGGCAGGTTACCATACAATAAAACTGTAAAACCACACTACAGTGAAACATCACTGCTTATAAAACATAGCTTATCCTTAAAATGCCCAGGCAGGCACAACCCAGGAACCTCACTTTTAGCAGTGACAGAATTCATAATAACCTCCCCCCCAAAAAAGCTGTGCAAATAGATGAATTTTCACCTGGCACTGAATTGTCAAAAGTGTTGTTACCTGTCATGCCTCTAGGGAAGAGAGTATAGGTGGGGTACCACTACCACAGAAGAGGCCTTATTCTGTGTCACAAGAATGGCTTTCTCTCAGATCTAATAGCATAGGCAGACTGATACAGAAGAACTGTTCATTTGGGTATTAGAGCTTAAAGTTGTTTAGGGTTTTACGGATCAGCACCAGCACCATGAATTCTGCTCACAAGCATATAGATAGCCAGTATTGGCTTTTCAGGTCAGTGGCTGTGTGATTCCATCTAGATACACTGGTTATAATTCCGATCCCACATTCTGAACTATTTATGGCTTCTTGACTGCCTTCAAGGGCAGCCCAACATTGCAGTAGTCCAACTGAGAATTTACCAGAGCATGAGCAACTGTCACCAGGCTTTCCTGGTCCAGGAACAGATCTAGCTGATAAACCAGAATATAAGAAAAGTCCTGCTGGATCAGGACAAGGCTCATGTGGTTCAGCATCCTGTTCTCACAATGGCCAACCAGATATTTTAGGAAGGACCTGAGTGCAATAGCACTCTCCCTACATGGGTTTCCCTGCAGTTTCCCCAGTTCAGTCTCCCTGCAACTGGCATTCAGAGGCATGTTGCTTCCAACAGTGGCAGTAGAACATAGTCATTGTGGTTGTTAGTCATTGATAGCCCTATTCTCTGTGAACTGGTCAAAGACACTGTCCCACTGAAGTTACCTGAACCTTAAGTGACAATTCTGAATCAAAGAGTACCTGAGACTACACACAAGCATCTTCAGTGGGAGTGGAACCCTGCCCAGAATAAATTATCAGACCAATTCCAAGACCCTCAGGGCCTTCACCTGTCAGGATTGTCTCTGTTTATTGACTCTTATACATTTATACTGATGATTAGAATTATAGAGCCAGAAGGGACCCTGCAGGTCATCTAGTCCAATCCCCTACAATGCAGGAATCCTTCCCACAGCCATCCCTGGGTGGCTCGAACCACCAACCTTGATTAACAGCCAGATGCACTGACCGACTGTGCCACAGGAGAGCTCCCAGGATTAGCTATAAACATGTGCAGAGTTCATTTCAAATGCCCTTAAATTGGGAGGCATTATCTAATCTTTGTGATGGTTGCTATCCACATAATGTTTGGGAATGGGCTGCAAGTACATGGAATGTCAGCCATATCTCCTCAGAAGTAAGTCATTACTCCCAGGTAATTATCACAGCCTTAGTGTTCTTTTGCATGCTGCCCTGAATCTTTTTGCTCCAATCTGCTTCTTGTATTGGTATATTAGATTAGAGCCCATGACAAATCAATAAGATTGAAACCAATTCACAAATATCTCTTGGATAACTATATGTGCCTGTTCTGTTTGGAGCAATAGCTCAAGTTCCGTGTTACAAGGAAGCAGTAAGGTTATTGAGCAGGGGTCAGCAAGGTTTATTTTGCCTGGGCCGGTTCTGTCCTGTGGCGATCCCTCTGTGGGCTGCATCACACGTGCATGTGAGTGCACATGCCTGCAATTTTCGGTGTCTGCACAGATGAGATTGTTGGCGTCGGCGCAGACATGATTTCTGATGGTGCGGAAGTGAGTCCCTGTGCTGCGCTGGTTTAGTGCAGTGCGCGAGTGGGCAACTCTGTTCAGGGACGGCTCGTGGGCCAGTCAAACGACCCTCCGCGGGCTGCTTCTGGCCCATGGGCCTTAGGTTGCTGACCCCTGTTATTGAGGGTAGAAGTAGGTGGTTGACGTGGTACTTGTTTGCCCTGATGAGGCAGTTCAGTGATTGTGTATTCTGTATTGAGAATTGACAGCCTGAAGGCTGGATTTAAATGTATGTTCTAGTGAAAGTGGTTCTCTTCCTTGCTCTTTTCCTATACATAGTTCTGTAAAATTCAAAATAAAAATGGGAAAGAGCAGAATGAATTTCTCCATCAGAAGAGCAGTGGTAGCCAATATGTTCATAATATCCATATTTCTTGTTGTCACAGTAGGGTTTGCCTATGATGTGGCTTTCCTGGTTTCCATTTACTTTGGGCCTTTGAATCCCTGGATTTCTTGTCACACTGATGGTATCTTCTAATTTTTGCCACCACTGTCAGAGCACGTGTTGCCACGTGCTTAAGCATAGTGGTGTGGTTAACTCCGTCAGTAATTTCTCACATGACTGTATTGCTACTGGATACTTTGTGAATAATGGGTTCCTCTCTGCAGGGTGGTGGTTAATCTGGTGATACGATACTATGGACTTATAAAGTCCCTTCTGTCCTTATCTGCTGGCTGCGTTTCCCTAGTATTTTCTGAACTGCGTATTAGGGAATCTGTTTCTTTTCCTCACTTTGTGTGGAATTCATTTCAACATTTCAACTTTGGTTGGCTTCATTTATTTTTTGAGTTTGGGCTATTTTTTCTGTAAGTTTTGTACTGAGTGGTGAACACTTGTGTATTTCCACTGACACAAGGGCCAATGATCTGTTTTCTGATGGTGGTATTTTCTTTGTCGAAAGAGGGAATTTTTTTATATATTGTTCAAAGTGAATATTTTTGGTAATCCTTACTTGCTTATTGTAAGGTGGACCAGTGTTGTATAAAAGAGGTAAGGCTGCTGAACCTGAGAGTAGTTTTGCTAATACTTCAGAGTGAGCCCATGGTTAAAGTGAGATATCAGACTAAGAAACTGGTGGCTCACAGTTGACACTCCTAGCTGCCATGTTAAATAACTCTGTACCCTCTGTACCCAGGATAGGATGTGACTAACATTTCCATTTCTTTGTTGTTCTTGTGTTACATCCTTCTCTGGCCCCTTGAGAGATGCAGACTCTGTGCAGCGTACTCAGTTTTCTTTTGTCGGGCCAGCTATCTGTAGGAGGGAGAGATTTGTCCTAACTAGTATCCAATTTGTATATTTCTCTGTGGGTCCTTGAGTTGTTTCCTGCTATGTGATGTGCTCACTACTGAAGCTCAGACTAAATGAAGGATTTTGCAATACTTACTTAATAGCCTTGTTCAGCTTAAGTGAAAAAGCCTTGGGCTCGTTGTCCCCCCCACCCCCCTGCTTCCAGTGTGGCTGTAAGGAGGTGTTTAAAATAATTCACTGCCATTTTAAAATAATTGCTGTTTGGCCAGACTTTCAAATCCAGACAAACTGGTTAGTCTTACCTTTGGTTTAGGGAAACAAGCCAGTTTGAAATCATTATTAAAATTAATCAATTTTAGATTCATGCATAATGATAAACTGAAGTTAATTGAAAACAGAATCAAACCTTAAAATCCCCTCACTGCTATGTCAGGGAAGGAGGATGTACATAGGCTAAAACTCAATGATATAATATTAAACCATAGTTTGACATTATATCTGGACTAGGTCAGTGACTAGGACATTGGTGGTCAACCTGTAGTCCTGTAGATGTTGCTGGACTCCAACCTGCATCAGCCCCATCCAACATGGCTAATAGTCTGGAATGATGGGAGTTGTAGTCCAACAACATCTAGAGGGCCCCAGGTTCCACCCCCTGCATTGACTGATAGAAACTGTGTTTTCAGTAAGCTCTATATCCCAGTAGTGGTACTTAATACCACCCTGGTGGCTTTCTGTTTTGTTTTATTTTGCTTCAGATGCAAGTTTAAGCTTACGCTAAGTCCACAAGGAATGTTGCAAAAATGACTTTAAAAATAACTTAAAATATATCTTAACATTTGCCTCATAAGCACAATAATGCGGCTGTCATACTGGATGTAGTAGAGCACTTGGCCATGAAGTTCTTTCTCCAAATCTTACTATCAAGCTGTACCAACTAAGTTACTTTTAAACTCCTTAAAGTATCAGGATACAAATTGTTCCCAACAGAAGTTACATAAATGGAAATTTTGAAAGCATGTTGGCATTCTAGAACCTCAGTCCCGAACATTTTGTTACACAAATAAATACATGCTTTCACTATAATGCAATTAGTGCCATGTGTGTATTAATATATATATTCCATTTTTAAAAGCCCCATTAGGGTCTTGAAGCAGTGGAGCAATTGCGGTGTGGAGTGGTGATGGAACTAGTTTATTTGGTATTAACAGCCAGTTCAGACACCCCCAGTGTGCATCTGTCATTCTGTTAGCTAGTTTACAGTTTGTAGTAAGAGGTTCTCTAAATATTTGATCACTGACTTGGATTAACACCATTTCCCAAACTTGTTACTGCATATCTAGGTTGGTTCTCTTCAGAACTTCCTTTTAGTTAATAGATAGACCAAGGCTATCTCTATTTTACAGCTGTTAAATTTGACAGAAGTTTGCTATATGAATGCACTCTACTAATTTAGAAACTTGGGTTGTAATAATTTTAATCACTGCATAAAATACTGTCCTTGTTGAATTGTGATCACAGTAGTCATTGAATTTTCAGTTGACAAAGAAATAAGGATTACAGCAAATTGAGTAAGATAAATTTCTACTGTGCCTTTAAATATAATATTTGTTTTTATTTCTTCAGTATCTTTTGTTGTACTGCCAGGAAGTAATCATAACATAATCAACTATCTTTGTTTGTTCCAGGATATTCGGCACCAGTCCAGTGATTATTCACATAGAGTTGCAAAGTATGCAGAAAATCGAAATCGTAATAGGTACAGAGATGTTAGCCCATGTAAGTAAACTTTTTTTTTTTTTTTTTTTTTTTTTTTGGTAATCTAGTGCATGACAAAGTAGGTTTGACATTACCAATGCTAATACTTTAAATAGTTTTGGGCTAGTGTTGTAGAGTTTGATATGTGAAGCTCCACTGCAGTCATTGAGATGAAAGTGCATACAATCAATGAAGTCATGTAGAAATTATTGTACTTTATATAGAGAGACTTCTATAGAAGCCTTCTATCCATGCAGTATTATATTTATATCTCACTTTTCTTCTGTGGAACTCAAAGTAGTGTATAGAGGCCTCCCAGGCAGTCCTCTAGTCAGGTGCCAGAACTGGCTAACCAGAACTACACATGCACAACTTCTGCAAGGTTGCTGTGCCTTCAGGAACCCTGGATAATCATTATTATCCAGACTTCTAAAAAATTGTTAAGACTGATGTTGCAGTAAGTATGTGTCACTTAAGAAGCTCCTTCATTTTTCTCTTATGCGGTTTCAGATAAAGATAGGTCATCTGAACTCGACTTTGTTATGCTGTTGAAATAAAAGATGTGACAGTTCTGGTATCTTTCAGAAGGAATACTACTTATGGTAAATATGTACCAGACATGGTTTGGGACAATTCCATGTCACTCAGTTAACCATCAGGCTGTAGACAGTACCATATTTGGAAGAGAAAAGCTGAGCAACTGCAAATTTATTGTGATAAGCATATTCAGACAGTCAGAATGGGAACATTGTTTGTTTCAAGATTCTACTCCCATAAACTAGCAAATTTTGTCAAATTAAATATATTTAATGTAGATTCTTTTTAAACATTGGTTTTGCAGAAGTGGTAATTTGTATGAATTCCATACAGTCTGTGTTGTTTTGATTGTTATTCAGTTCCATGGCAATTGTCAATTTAAAAGATTAAATGAGTGCTTTATAAAAAGCAAGGTAGAATTATTCTCAACTTTTGCTGGATTACTGAACTGCTATGGAAAAGTGAAGATTCCAGGTCACAGTGACCTCCAGGAATTACTTTGCTGGCAGTAGAGTAATTTCTGTCTTGAGCATTTCCAGCAAACTAGGCTTATATAAACATGCCTGAAAAGTCTTTTAAAAATCCTATTGATGTCTGTGGGACTCTTCCAAGATAAATGGCTTATTGACTGGAGTTCTTGTCTGCCAGATTATGAGCTAGTATATTCAGTACTGGACTTTATTTTAATCACATTTAGAAGGGCATGTTGAAAATTTGAATAAGTCTTAATTTTCCATACTTGTCACCACCAGTGGTCCAGAATACTGGGATACTCTCTACTCTATCCACTAAGAGGCAGACTTTTAAAAAGCCCTCTACTTTTGTCTTAAGGCAGGGGTGGGTACAGTTAAAAGTGGGCTGGATCCAGCCTGCAGAATCTTTTTATCTGGCCTGTGGCCTCTCCTCAGACCTACCTTGTCCTTCAGCTGGGTGACACTGAACAGAGGCACCTCTGACCAGAGTCATACAACACCCCCTCCTCACTAGCATTTCCCAGAAATGTAGCAGTGTCTTATTATTCAGTGGTATACTTAAAATATGTAAATCTGCAGTCTCTACAAGTAAACACTGCAGAGATGTGGCTTGTTCAACAAGCTCAGAGTCCATTTATCCCTTCATAATCTGCATAGAGCCATTTTGCTCTTTTTGATGAAATTAGAGCTGAATAATAATTTGAAAAACTAGACCAAATGCTTGCTTTTTGTCATTGATGGACTGAAGCACAGAAGTGGGGTAAGACTGTTGTCTTCTGTATGAAATTCAACAGCACAGCTTGGTGATTCACTGGTTAAAATAGTACTTGCTGACATCATCTTTCCGAGAACACTAGCACCAGTATGTGTGATTTACTATAACAAGATCTTAAGTTTTTCCTGTTGGCAAATGGTATGTAGTATTTACAAAGGTTTTGGTTTCTGTCCAGCAGAAACATTTGAGTTCCAATAAATTGATAATGAAAAAAGAAACTTAACGCTTTCATTTCCAAGCAAGGTAAACAGTTCCCCTTCAAGGAAACAATATTTGAAGCATTTGTATAGTATAGATAGATAGATTGGTTCAGACTCTGTAGATTTTAAATCCTCTCTGGAAAATACATGTACCAAAAGTGATTGCGCTTGGTATCATATTTTCTGGAAAACAGCATCTATCTCTGAGTCCAAGCATTCGTTGACTTTTTAAGGCTTGGAAAAACATGCTTGTTTCATTCATTTTGAACAGTCATATATTGTAAAAACTTTTGTACACTTGAAGTAAATTTTTCTCTACAGTCTTCTTGTGTGGTGCTGGTTTGTGCTTGCTTCTTTATTGTGCAGTTAGATTTACTTTCAGTCTGACAGGGACTCAAGGTTGTAGGTCTTCATTCTTAATTTCCAGCCACACATATTTTGGTTGTGTCTCTAGATGGTGTCAGAGATCCCTCCCAACCCCTATACTTTCAGTATCGATCGTATATCTCTAGGTGCTCCATGAGTGTACAAACCCTGGCTGTAATTTAAATTAGATGTCTACACACATAAAGGTGTGCACAGCCAGGACGCTATCCACATATTTGCTTCTTCATCTCCAACATGCAGCAATGCAAGCCATTGTGCAGATTGAAAAGCGGGTTGTATCTGATCAGCTACTGATCACAAAACAGTAAGTTGCACCATACACAGTTTATTGGCTTGTAGCCCCAGATCTTCATCAAGCATAATAGACTATTTGTGTTCGCTTTCCATCTCAGTGTAACACTTCATGTATGCAGTTTGCAAACCCTAGCCTTTTACCTAGAAATGATGAAGAAACATTATTACAGATGATTGTCATGGGCAAGATACATGTTGGTGGGAGTTGTGAGAAGCCCAGTCTTGGGGAAAATTCTAATTACAAACATTTAAAAGGAGAGATGGTGCAGTGACATGGCTTCAGGTATATGCTGGGAAGTCTGGTTAGAATTGGAGGCCTTAAACAGGCCAATGCTATATCCTCCTTACCTCCGTTCTGTGATTTAAAGATTATAATGCTGGTCCATATTATATAAATTACTGAGATATTGAGTGAAACACTTATTCAAGTACAGCTGTATTAATGTTACAACTAAAGGTTTAAATGCTACCCATAGAGAATGTCAGGATTCTTCACCCCTGAAGAGCCTGACACCTATTGTATATGCCAAATGGGTGCAGGTGTAGGTGTAAAAATATCTAAACTACATATGATAGATAATCTGGTGATGGAATTGTTTCCTGAAGTGGTGATGCTTGTGTCCTGAAGCAATCCGGCAGTAACTTCAGTAATCTACTTGCTAGTCAGAGTTTTTATGCCCAGGTGGATACAAGGTGTCCTACCCATGTTTAGAGTGCTTCATGATCTAGAGAGCAAGACTGGAAACCTCTGGCTGCCAAGCCAGTCTTGGCCTCCAGAGTGTCTAATTTGGCCTCTAAGGGCACCTTCCTCAAACCTAGGGTTGTCATATTTTGAAGAGGACACATATTTTCCAACTTCTACATTTAACTACGGATTGGACTTTTAACCCCACATAGGGCAACCCTAGTATCTGTCTGTATTTGTGCATGTATATGCACTCATATCAAGGGGGGGAAGGGGGTGCATGGATGTGGGTGTAGAAGAAATAATAGAATGAAAGGGAAGATTAAAAGAAAAAGGAAGGGGGAAAGGGAGGATTAAATGATTGAATGAGGGTAAAGAGTGCAAAAGTAGGAGTAGGGGTTTGGGAATAAAAGTCAGCATTCAAGACAAGGAATCAAGTTTAAAATGGGAGGCGAAGTTTAAAAATCAAAATGTAAAGACTTCCCCCTGTCTTTCTTTGGGTTAAAAATGCAAAATCAAAATGGAGATGTAAATTAAGATTTGAAGGAATAAACCAAAAATTGACAGTTTTAAAAGGTTAAAATTTTTGGAGGTAGAATTTAACTAGCTGGTGTGAGGTTCTCACTAGCTCTTGAGTCCTGGTATACTCAGCTGAGAGTTAATGCAGCTCTCTCCCACCTCCTCAAATTGACTGGGAGGGAGAGAGGGGCCAGAATTTAGATAAAATAAAATGATAACAAAGCAAAAATAAAAGAGGGGTAGTAAAAAAAATAAATTGAAATGGGGGGGGGAATTCCCTTTAAAAAAGAGAAAGAAGAAGGGAGGAGAGAAAAAAATATATAATGGGGGAGAGGGGGAGAACAAAAATTATAAGTCTCTCTCCTGGGAGCACACGGGGCTGCAGAGTCAGGGTGGGCAGGTGTCCTCAGGTGGAAGCTGCTATCATTTTGGGTTTCCTGACTGGGCGCTGCCATTTTCTGCCCTCCTCTGCTTATCCCTTGTCAAGCCCACACCTGCCACCGGCACCCCTCTGCCCAGCCTAGCCCCAGCTGCCCAGCAAGCGGCTCCAGCAGAGGAGGAGATAGGGTGGAGGAAAGTGCTGGGAAGCATGAGATGTGGAGTCAGAGAGAGAGGCAAGGCAGACAGGCCAGACAAAGTGGGAGCTTCACCCCCTCACATTGCATGGCAACTGGAGCACAAGGAGGCGGTGGAGGGGCAGACCGAACAAAAAACCCCAGACGTTTTGGCGA
This sequence comes from Podarcis raffonei, assembly GCF_027172205.1. Classification (NCBI taxonomy): domain Eukaryota; kingdom Metazoa; phylum Chordata; class Lepidosauria; order Squamata; family Lacertidae; genus Podarcis; species Podarcis raffonei. Next base: position 50,288,173 of record NC_070608.1, on the reverse strand, counting down.
ATTGGACAAATCCACCCAGACAGAATTTTTAAGTCTGAAAAAGAAGATGTCTCTGGGAAAATCTGGACATATGGCAACCCTTCCACATTCACCCACCCACCAGCTGATGTCACTGGGAATGTCAGCTGATGTGCAGGAGGACAGCATTTAATCTTCCATTGGCTATGCGCCCTCTTTACAGCAGGGAAGAGGATTGCTCAACAATGGCAGCAGGATGTGAAGCTTTCTCAAAAGTGCTCCTGTGCATCTGCAGGCGAGCAACAGCAGGCATACACTTCTTCCCCACCAGACTTCTGCTGCTACCGCCACTTGCACAAAAAGTGCACAAGTTTTGATCTTAAAGGAGGGAGCTTACAAATGCCTTTGCGAGCTTCCCTCCTTAACATCAGCACCTATCAGATTTGGCCTATGAGGCAGATCCTGATATGGATCCTGTTAAGGATCTGGCCCGTGGAGCCAAGAAGGTTACACACCCCTGGTATAGAGAGTGACCAGTAAGAAGATTTAAAAAGATCCAACTCCAATAAATCTTTTCTAGCTAAAGGCGGTTTAGCTAGAACATTAAATAATTGATGTTTTGAAAATGCTTAGTATGAGGATTGAAAATCTATTGCTCTTCAACTGATGCTTGTCTTATAAGACTTCTTCAAGGGAAGTTTCTGCTTCCTAGTATTTCTTCCCCACCCCCAAATGCATATCCTTAATTTGTTTCCAAATTGCTTTGGGAAGTGGGGCGTGAAAAAGTGTATGATTGCATATTAGACTATTTAGTCATAATATATATATAGAGAGAGAGAGAGAGCGCGCGCTATATACAAAATATTTAAAAGTAGATCATAAATAGTTTAAATAACATAGCTTGTACCACAATATCTTGGCTTTAAGTTTAGTGCATTGAGCAAAGTTATCCATAAAAAACTTGATACTTAATCTTAATACTCTACTAATTATATTTATTTCAAGATGATCACAGTCGTGTAATACTCCAGAATACAGACAATGATTATATCAATGCAAGCTTGGTGGTTAATGAAGAAGCTCAGAGAAATTATATATTAACGCAGGTGAGTAGTATTCGACTTTTAGGTGTTATATGCTTAGTGACTTAATTCTAATATGGGGGCGGGGCTCTTCAGATGACTATTCCAGGTTTAAGTGCTTCTCCTTTGCTCCATCCCACCCTACTTCCTGCCACACACTGGCTTGTTCTCTTGGTTTGTTAACAAACGTTAAGTCAGAGTTTCCTCAGTTTGGATATAACAAGAAATTCTGACTTAATGCACGTTAGGGTATTTGTGCTTAAGCAAGCATGCAATAGGAAAGGAGAGTGCTCATATCTAATGTTCAGTCCTGATTTGGTAAACCAGGCCACAATCACAGTTGCATCCATGTCACAATAAAATGCTGTAGGGCAGGTTTTCAACCTTTTTGAGTCCACAGCAACCTTGACCAGCTACATTCTTTCTGCGGCATCCCTGTGGAACTCAGGAGCCCAGCTATGTCACCCCTTCCCTGCAGAGCTGGCAACCTCTCACCCTTTGTCATACACCTTTCCTTGTGGAGTGTTCCCTCAGCCTCATCTTCTCTCCCCTCACCTTGGGAGTCCTCCGGGCAGCCGCAGCTGCCGCCCCTGGTCTCTGAGCTGCCATCCCTGTCCCAAAGAGAGGTGCCTCCTCACACTGCCCCACAGGGGCCTGGGAAGCACCTCCTGGCCAACCCCAGAGGCACTGTACACTTGAGGCCAGGGCTGCTGCAACAAACAGCTGTGCAAGCCTTTGGGAGGCCAGTGTTGCCCACAGCACCCCTGACCATCATTCAAGGCACCCCAGGGTGCCATGGCACACTGGTTGAAAGCCACTGGTGTAGAGAGATTGTGCTTTCCTTGGATGTCTAACCTTATGGTGAGCTTGGTAAAGTGAAGCTATTCTTCTGCAGCAAAGGCAAGGCAATGCACTTGGCTTTTGCTGATAGCTGTATAGTGGGGACAGGTACTCACAGCCCAACCTCTGTGTGGGAATCCAAATGGGATTACTGCTATCATCGTAAGGCTTAGAACAAGATAGGTGATGTGGAAATAACCTTGCCTGAGGCAAATACTGCTCCATGCCTGAGGCAAATAAAAAAAATCTTATGAAAGGAAACTCCAACCTGGAACTTCAGATCTGGAGCAAGTTTTCAACTCAAATCCCTGCTTGGAACATTGGCCCTGCAGTGTTTATGTGGGAATAAATTGTCACAGTAGCTTTTTTATTTCATGAACAACCTTTGTTCTGTCTTACCCACCTAATGGAGATCCAGTTAAGTACAAGTCAGTAATGTTGGCTATTGAAAAGGGGGACTTACATGGTTTATTTTGTTATCTTATATGTTTTGTGACTGAGGCATGTCGGGGAAAACAGACTTTGCTGGAAGAACACTAGTAAGCCATTATGGGCAAAGTGCTGCTGTTAACAGTTAAATAGACCTAAATTTAGGCTTTTTAGAAAATGTGTCTGGCCAAATTGAACATGAAAACTGTTACTGAAACAAGCCAGCTGCTTTCCGGTGTGTTATTTACCCTAAAGATGTCAGTTGTTTCCTCTTTTTGGCGGAGGAGAGAGGTCATGATTGCCTTTTTGAAAAATGCCACACAAGCATGTCCAAAGCAGCTGTTTATTTTTTGTTTTAAGGAACTGAGATCTGAATATCTACTTGGATTTTGAAAAGTATTTTAAAATCCACGTAGATATGGACAGATTGACTAATAAGAAGAATCTGCTGGATCAGGCCAGCTTGTCATCTAGTCCAGCATCCTGTTCTCACTGTGGCCAAATAGATGTCTGTAGGAAACTTGCAAGCAGCACAAGAGCACTTTTCCATTCCTGTGGTTTCCAGCAGCTGGAGTTCAGAATACTGCCTCTGACAGTGGACATAGAACATAAGAACATAGCCACAAGGGTTAGTAGGCTTGTAGGCCAGCAATTCTTACAACATCATTTGAAAGGCTGGGCTAGACCTATTCATATTTCCAAAAATGAGGTGCACGTCTGACCACTAAACCATGTTAATGGAAGGGACTGTCGTTGAGTGGTAGAACACCTACAGAAGATTCTAGGTTCAAGCCCCAGGATCTTTTGGTAAAGCTGGGAACGACCCTTATAGGAACCCCTTGCTGCTAGTCAATCTGGACAATGTGGACTAGTGGTCTGGCTTACTATAAGGCAGCTTCCTGTGTTTTTAATTTACAACTAGATTATTGGGTGATAGTCAACTTTGCTTCCAAGATTTAGGTTCTGAGTTATGTTAGACTGCTGACTGAATGCCTCCTTTCCCTTATTTTTACAGGGTCCACTTCCTAATACATGTTGCCATTTCTGGCTAATGGTATGGCAACAAAAGACCAAAGCTGTTGTCATGCTAAACAGAATTGTTGAGAAAGATTCGGTGAGTTGCCATAACTGCATTAAAATTGGTTTTATTGAGATCAACATGCAATTAGTGAAGTGTATATGGTTTATTTTCTACTTGCGCTCTGTTATGTGGAATTTTTTAATCTTATAACTTAGGTGAAATGTGCACAGTACTGGCCAACAAGAGAGGAGGAACAAATGATGTTTGAAGAAACAGGATTTTGTGTCAGGTTAAAATCTGAAGATGTCAAATCCTACTATACAGTACGCCAACTTCAACTAGAAAACCTCAATGTAAGTGTTCATCAAAACCTGTCTCCAAAACCCTTGTGAAAAGTGTATGTCATTGTTGCCATGGCATATTTCATGTGACCAAGTTATCTGCAGGTGCAGGAGCATGTTTGATCTTTGGTGCACAGAGAACTGCTGATTATAACAATTAGCAGCCAGGCACAGGCTTAAGCCCTGTTCACACTTAACTACCATTTGCTACTCAATATACTTGACTTCAGCAGCCTTGGCCTTTAGGGTTGGGGAAGAGTTCATTTTGAGAGCGCAACATTATTTGAATTTCAGAATGAGAGTATATCTTAAGTGTACACAGAATAAAGAAAAATAAATAAACGTTTGCCTTTTAATGAAACATGATATTCAAACAGCAGCTGATAGAGAGCAAACTTTTGCATTGAACAGGAACCATTCTCTATGTTGTGCCAATACACACACACACACACACACACACACACACACACTTACTTCCAGGAAGCTTTTTTAGGTGAGGACCATTCAAACTTACAACCAAGGGATTCAGTTTGGAATTATTTTCATAATAATGAATTGTTACATTTGGATCAGCCATCTTACTGCATGCTGTTTTGCCTGGATGCAAAACATATTTATTTCAATAAGTTGCTCTTAAACCCATTTCTTTTTATTAGACTCATGAGACCAGGATGATATTCCATTTTCATTATACTACATGGCCAGACTTTGGAGTTCCTGAATCCCCAGCTTCATTCCTCAACTTCTTGTTTAAAGTCAGAGAGTCTGGATCCCTGAGTCCTGAACATGGGCCGGCAGTCATTCACTGTAGTGCTGGAATCGGGCGCTCCGGTACATTTTCATTGGTAGACACATGCCTTATCTTGGTAAGTTTGTCTTAGATGCTCCTCTAATAACTGCTGCTCAGTTTCTTTGTAGTGGTATGGAAAAAATCCTAATTTACAATGCCTGAATAACAATTGAAAAACTGAATTCTGCCATTAAATGAAAAATAGTGTTTGCTCTGACAATTTAGACCGGGGTAGTCAACCTTTTGATACCCACCGCCCACTAATGCATCTTTCTTGATGGTAAAATTTCCTTACCACCCACCAGTGCTCGATGGAAGGAGGATTCAGCTTGTGCCGTAGAACCCCCTACCGCCCACTAGTGGGCGTTTCAGGATTCTAGGTGGGCAGGTACCATTAGCTAAAGTGGTGCTTCAGGTTAAGAACAGTTTCAGGTTAAGAGCGGACCTCCGGAATGAATTAAGTACGTAACCACTGTACTGCAATTTTTATATACCCTTGTGCCTAGCCTCTTGACAAATTTAGGCATGTTAAGACAGTAAGGGCAGAACTCCCATGTTCAATATTTTCTTTCTGCACAGGCTACTGTTGTCAAGCAAACAATGTGTTACATTTCAAGGGGGGAGAGATATCAAACTGTTTTCAAATTGTTGCATCAGGAGCTGTTTGAATACAGTGGTACCTCGGGCTAAGAACTCAATTCATTCTGGAGGTCTGTTCTTAACCTGAAACAGTTCTTAATCTGAAGCACCACTTTAGCTAATGGGGCCTCCTGCTGCTGCTGCGCAATTTCTGTTCTCATCCTGAAGCAAAGTTCTTAACCTGAGGTAATATTTCTAGGTTAGCGGAGTCTGTAACCTGAAGCGTATGTAACCTGAAGTGTATGTAACTCGAGGTACCGCTGTATATATCATATACTAAACTTCAGCTTTCTATTTCCTTTGGTAATACTTCTATTTTTTATCTCTGCAAATGAAAAGGCAAGTGAGTGAGTGAGTTGAAGTGTCTTATAGAAAATCAGCATTCTGATAACATGTGCACTCTCTTTGGGTGATAATTTTTATGCCTTGGAAATCTGGTGTGTAGGCTTAAGGGGCCCTCTGGTGCAATTTAGGGTTCTGCAGGGGATAGGAGAGGAAAGCTATGTGCTTTAGTATCTGCTGGTGCAAAGTTGGAGTGCTCCCCTTCTCTCTCTTGTTGCAGAGAGCAGTGATACTTGCATGAAAATCATTTTATTTTAAAACAGCTTTCACCCTGTTCATGAACTGCCATAGTGCCACTAAAACTAGTTGCTATTTTTTCTTACACAGATGGAAAAAAGAGAAGACCCACTTTCTGTAGACATAAAGCAAGTTTTATTGAATATGAGAAAATATCGAATGGGACTTATTCAGACTCCAGATCAGCTAAGATTTTCATACATGGCTGTAATAGAAGGAGCAAAATACATAATGGGTGATTCTACTATACAGGTAAACGTTTAGCATAAATTGACTGCTTTTTAAATCATTCGCTCAAGAGTTTGTAATGAAATTATTAATAATGCCAGATCCAGCTGTTCAGGGTTTATGTCACTTGTGGTCCAGTTTTGGCCCATGAGACCATTTTCCCCAGACCTGTCAGGTGCAGTTGCAAGCTACATCAACTGATGGATGCCTGTTGCTGGCAGGAAGCAAGGGTGATTGACCAAATCAGCAGGATTAATCATGTGCTCATTACATTGACTCCCCTGCTAAAACGAAGGGGGAAACCTTAGGTTTTGTAGCATTTTGGTCAAATTTAGCCCATAAGCCTGATCCTGATAAGGATCTGGCCTGTAGATCAAAAAAAGGTTATGAGTAAAATTTATATAGTGTTTTGATGAATATAGCAATTTTGTAAAACAGCCTTATATGCTGAAGTTTACTTATTTTGTGATTTACTTTATTTTATTTATAAATATACAACTGTAACATAAAAGTATTACAGTTGTTTATAGCAATATAAAACCATAAAAACCATGCAGTAAAATCATAAAAAGTTAAAAGCAAGTTAAAACCAAAGGAATTAAAAACAGACATCAGTAGACAATTGTTGGGGTGTACTTTTAATTGCCTGCACAGGCCTGGTGAAATAGAAAAGTTTTCAAGTGTTTAAAAGTTAGATCCAAAGAACAAGAAACAGACAGCCACTAGCAGTGGGGGGTTTTCAGCCAGAACTCACCAGAGCTCAGTTCTGGTACCTCTTAGGTGGGCACAACTGCCATTATAAGAGAACAAGGGAGGAGTTCATGGTGAGTTCAGGCACCTCTTTTTCTAGAGAAATAGCACTGGCCACTAGTACTATCCCACAAACTCTAGAGGAAAAATTTGTACAGTGGTATATACCATATTTTTCTGTGTATAAGACTAGGTTTTTCGCTTAAAAATAATGTCAAAAATTAGGAGGCATCTTATACACGTATACATTTCCCCCAATTTTCTTAAATCTGAGTCCCCAAAAAATGGGGACATCTTATAGACGGGAAAATACGGTAAGTATGTTTCATAGCAGTTTCTGTGTTTCTTCAAGCACAGTGTCTTTGGATTTGGTTTTCTTTTTGTTGTGGAGTGTTATAGTGCAAGTTTTAAACCAGTCCTGTAAATGTATGTATGACATAGTATTTCACATATGGAAAGGAACCATTGAACCCAACTTGTCGTTCTTATCCAAGGATGTTGTAGCTCACCTTTGAAAATAACTGTACCTGTGACTTTTCAGGTAGTTAAAAAAAAAACTTCAAAACTCTAACAAGCTGTCCTCCATTCAGAATCGGTGGAAGGAACTCTCAAAAGAGGACCAGGCACCAAGTTCTGAACGCTCCCCTCCACACCCAACCAGACTAACTACAGGGAGGCACAATGGGAACAGAGTGGGATTAGAAAACCAGGAGCAAAGTGAGAACATCATAAATACTGACATGTCTTCTTCAATACAAAATACTGCAGATCCAAGTGCTGACACGTGAGTATCATTTTTATATAATAGCTTGAAAAGAGGCCACTAGCCAAGGCCATTTTTAAAAACCAATGCCATATGATTTGAAGAGAGTACCCCTTGTTACAAAATCCATACTATTGATTGTAATTCATATCACTTAATCTTGATGTTACATTCTTGTACTGAACTCTGGAAAGTGTTTGAAAGCTGAATATGGTGGTCTGTATATGGATTGAGACCACAATGGAGCTAGTAGATCTTTGTTATATAAATCCAACAGTTGTTTCAGGATCTGCATCTTGTTTTGTTCTGTTTGTGCACCCATTGGAATATCACTGAAGGGCTCTATAAACGTAGTCATAATAAAGACTTTGAACTACTATTTAAAAAGGAAGCTTATAACCCTTAAAGCTGAAAATATTCAGGAAGTGTTAAAACACTTGCTGTGTTGTTGTATGCTGATGCAAACATGCTCAGTAGTAATTGCAATGAATTGGGTCCAAACTTCACCTAACAGAAGTCAACTCTGGATTCAATTCAGTAACTTCTAGGTCTTAATCGTGATCTGATGTGTTTAGTAGTGCAATTTGAAACCATGACAGTGTTTGTCAAGTTAAGCCCTTGCTCCAGATTGCATGTACAGTCATACCTTAGGTTAAACACACTTCCGGTTGAGCGTATTCGAGTTGCGCTCTGCGGCAACCCGAAGTAACGGAGCGCGTTACTTCCGGGTTTTGCCGCTTGCGCATGCGCCGTCGCTCAAAATGCAATCCCCTCCGTGTCTTGATAATCTGTCCATCATGATTGGTGGACCCTTGGAATAAGTTATGACAGGGAGCCACAAATGGAGGGAGGAATTGGTAGAGATCACGTTGCATGCAGAAGAAATACTAGATCCATATTATCTACGTGCAGAACATAGTACTTATGCAACTGCAGTATATTACCTTGAATATCAAAACCCAGCTCAACAGTTCAAAATGCATTTTCTCTCTTTCTCTCACTCCCTCTCCACTTTAGTAGCATAACTTGATACATAAACTGATTTTTTTTTTCTCCCATAGTTTACTGTCAGCCACTGGGGGCACTTTATATTTTCTATACTGGGTTTCATTTCCAGATAAATTCAAGAAACAGGATTCAATCTATACACTATACACTACAGCTGCAGTGATCAACCTTTCAGGGGCTGAAGCATAAAAGTGGGCATAAGCTCTTTTTTTATTTTAAAAAAAATGACAGATTTGGAGGTTTCTTCAGAAGCTTGGCCATTTATCTTTTGGAGTGCTTCCTCAACAGTGGACATCCTTTAAAAGTGCCACATCATTAAATCATATATTTTACTTGTAAATGATGCACACAGGTAGCAATAGAGGGTGGGAATCATACATTTGTTCAGTATGTGTGTGCATGTGTAATGTACCTACATCTTCATGGATTTCCTCTTGCCCATTTACAGAACTCTTCCCATGGAAGCTTGTCAGCCTGATGATCTTCCAAGAAGACCTTCTTAATAGGATTAGATATTTGTGGCCAGGTTTAAGCTGCCGTTGTTCAATTTTGTATTTAACAAACATAAGCAATACTGTTTCTTCTGGGGGTTTTTTAATTGATGTGTTTTAAATGTTGCTACCTATCATGCACTTAAATCAAAGTGGATTAAAAATCTGTGACTATACCTGATCATTTTTTGTTTTCCTTTCTAGGGCTGTTCGGAAACGGCTAAGAGACGACAGGAAAGCTAACACAGCACAGATGGTGCAGCAGATGAAGCATAAGCTGAGTGAGGCTGAACGAAAAAGGAAAAGGTGGTTATATTGGAAACCTATTCTCACTAAGATTGGGTTTGGTTCAGCCATTTTCATTGGAGTTTATTCTTGCTGGAAATTGTACTTCCAAGGTGCTCTCATGTAAGTGAGTGCTTCTGCAATCATGCATCTAGTAATAGAAAGCTTAAATCGGTCCCACTGATTTGAGGGGAACATAGCAACTATTTCTAGGTGCAAGACTGCTGCTGCAGTTGACAGAACAAGTGAGAATATAACTGCAATCGATGCAGTAATCTTGTAATGCATAACACATGAACCTGATCACTAGTCACTGTGGCTGCACTCTTTGCTTTAGGTACTTATGGAACCAAATTGCTACCTGACATAAATTTTATTTATTTATTTATTGGATTTCTTACTTGCCCTTTACCTTAAGACCCCGCAGTGGGGTGGGTTACATCAACAAAATACGCAAATATAAAAGAAAGCAGTTACAACTGTAAAATAAGAAAAATAGTTCCATAGTAAATGCAACTCCTTATATAAAACTGCCCACATTTTAAAACAATTTTATATATAAAATAGTGAGAAATAGTACTCAGAAGCAGACTGGGAAAAGGTATCCACTTGTTGAAAGAGACCGGGGGAAGGGGGGCGGGTTCAGTAGGGGCTAAAAGACAGGATAGCACCTGTCTAATAGGGAATTCCGAAGGGTGTCACCATCCTAAAGACCCAATTCGTATATTATATGGAAAAAGCCTCCTGAAAAAGGTGGTTTCTGCAACAGGCTCTTTTACAGTTCTTGTCTGGGTATATAAGGAGTTAGACGATCCTTTAGGCATCCTGATGCCTAAAGGATCATCTAACTCCTTATATAGCCAAACTGTGTAGGGCTTTGCACACCAGTACCAGTGCCTTCCACTTAGCCTGGTACCTAATGTATAGCCATTGCAGTTTTCAGCAGTGGCATGACTATGATAGTCTGCACCAGAAAGCAGTCAAGCTGCCACATTTTGCACTTCCTGCAGCTTCCGGGCGAGCGTCATGTAATCCAGTCAGGAGGTTAGCAGCTCATTGATGACAGTGGTCAGATTATCCCAATCTAGAAACAGCCATAAATGTCTTACCAGCCAAAGCTGATAAAAGGCACTCCTAGCCACTGAAGTCACCTAGGTCTTTAGTGACCAAAATGGATCCAGGAGAAACCTGCTTCTTCAGGGAGGGTGTGGCTGCGCCTGAAGTAGGCATTTGGACAATTATTCTGAGTCCAGAACCACCCATCCACACTCATGAGGCAAACTAATGCATACTTTCAGCAACCATGTATATATTGCATAAAATGATAGTCCACTAGATGTAGTAGACTCAATTGCCAAGGCTTTATCAACTCTCATAACTGGATAGAAGCAATAAACAGTGTGGTGTCATACTCTGAATGCAAAACAGTTACATTTGTGTGTGTGTGTGTATAATATACCATCAACCATTTATACTATCCAGACTTAGAATAAATTTTGTAACTCTATTTAATCCTTTTTTGTAGATAACTGTATTTTTAAAAAACTACATTTGTACAAACTTCTCTGACAGAAAGAGTATGCATTAGTTATCGGTCACCCATCCCCAACATTTCAAGAGTGGTTTGGAAATTTACTGATATCACCATCCCAACTTAGTGATTTAGTGAATTGCCCTTTTGAGGTATTTGGTGTTAAGCAAACAGGGGCTGCTTCTCAGTTTCTACTCTGTAAGTTGCATTCATGTATTTATGCTTGTAGTTACCTTTTATTTAAAACTTGAAAATGTTTAATTTTTATAAGACTACTGGGAGCTTCAATATCTCAAACAGACTCTTTTTGAAGGGAAGTTTGTGTTAAGACTGCAGCTACTGTTGGAAGCCATAGCTTGTGTTTAAAGTTCAAACATTCCATTAAATGTGAAAACGTTTTTGTGTGTCTCACTTGATTTGACTCCTATTCCTTGAAATATTTTAGTATCTTTTATAGTGGTTGTAAACAGCATGTGACAAACTTGGTCATATTTTCTGAAAAGAAAAAATGTAGGCCGTATTAAGTGTTGCAGCTGGAAACAAATAAATAGCCCATAATATGAATGTTTTCTCCTAGAAAGGAAATGGAAATACTATTTTTCTTCTATGTTGGCCTATGGATAGTGGGTATATAAGATAGTGGAAAGAACAGTAGAGCTACTTTTTGACGGTGAAATGGCATGTTTATGAATCTCAGCACCAACAAAATACTTAAGACAACTGAACTACAGTACTCTGATATGGACACAATTATCAAACATTGTTACAGGTTAGGACACAGGATTTTAAGGAAATGTCAAGCTTATTCCGCCCACCATTTTCATAGATTTATTAGAGACATAAATCAGGGCCAAGAAAATACAAAACTCTAATCCCAAGGCTTTTGTTTTTCATTGTGGGGAGAGGAATTATGCAATTTTAGGATTATTGAGTTCCTATAAGTGTTCTAAGGATCTTATAAATTCTAATCCTGAACAAATGGGTGGCACCATATGTTTGGAGAGTTTTGAAGTGTAGTAAGCTTTTTGATCCAGTACAGCATAAAAGGAAACTCAAGATTAAACAAAATCAAACTCAAGGTAGAACTAAATCAAGGAAGTCTTGAAATATATTTTTCTCAATTCTTACTATTATTTCCCTTATGGATTATTAAATGTTAATAGAGGGAGTATTTTGGAATTGTGAAGCTTGAACATCAAAAAGGTACTGATCAGAATGTCAGGATTTCTATATAAATGGACTTTTCCTTTTCCAAGAAACCAAATGCACAATAGAAGATGGAAATGTATTTCATTTCTGGATTAAATTGCCAGTTTCAAACTCACATTTAGGCACTCTTGAAAGCTTGTGTGCATGTAAAGAATGGTGGTACTTTTTCCATCTTACTGTTCAATACATACCTAGGTCTTATAGGCATCTGCCTCAGTGAGTCAAATTATTGGTCTATCCAGCTCAGTAGTACTATTGAGGTTTGGGACACAAGTCTTTCCAAGCCCTACCTGGAGATGCCAAGGAGATGTCTGTTACAACACTTAAGTTAAACTACTGAGCTGTGCCCTCCCTTTCCCTCAGAAGTAACTTCATGTTTTGCTCTTGGCAGCATTTTATGGAGCGTATTATATTGTCCTTGCTCCTTAATATTTTCACCGTAATCATTTATATGCAATTTTATTCATGAAAATATTTGAGAATATTTTCTGTGCAGTTTTCATTATAGATGAATACATGCAAATCCATACACATACACACTATATATATATATAAAACTATTCATATATATAACTTTATATAACTATATATCTACATATATGCAGTGCTTTATTTCTAAAAAAAATGTTTAGGAGTACTCAAAACCTACGCATATTGAAATACTGCCCCTCAATGAGGCCAAACTTAGATTCACAAAATGTTTAGGTGTATGCGTACCCCTGCATACCCCCAGAAAAAAAAGCATTGCATATATATTTACAATGTTACAGTGGTTTGTGTGGAGAAAATGAGCAAAGCCTTAAAAGTGAATACCACACAAGTCACTTTTGTAGTTGACATGTGTCAGGTTATTATAAAGACAATATATTATTCAGGAAAGAGTAAGCCTGACTAGTATTTGGGAGGGTGGCCATCTTGCTGGAGAGGGAAATGATGTTGGTTCTTTCTTGATATGGGAAGCAACCCAACAAAACTGGAATTCCTGACTCACTTGCCCTCTTTCCTGTGTTTTTTGGGTTTGTGTCTTCCACTACTTTTTCAGTTCGTACCTGAGTTGTCCTGGGTCTGTCTCAATACCACTTTGGTGCAATCATCTTTGATGTTCATCTACCCAAACATTTGTTTTACTTTGTTGGCAGTTCCCATATGATAAAGGGTCTGAGAACCTTGTGCAAAGAGAAAGCTAGATTTTGAGTTAACTTTTTTGCCCATCAAACTGATTATTAGACACATAATGGAAGGTTTGCATTTCTAACTAAAGCAAGCTTGTTCAAAATACTCTAAAAGCCTTTGTCAATTCATAGTTTATCCAACATATTAACTTTTTTCAAAAATATTGCACTCAATTGAAATGCAGTGGTTACCATCTTGATTCTCCATGTTTTCTCTTGTATCCTCACTTAACATTAGTTTTAAGCTTTTCGTTTTAGTTCTAAAGGTAGTGAAATTTTCAGGAGAGTCAAATGCAACAAAATTGTACACATCGTACAATGTACTTTCCTTTTAATCAAAGTGCATTTTTGTATTTTTCCCCTCCTAATTCAAAAGGTCCTTAATTGGAGCATGAATGTTCCCAGTGCCTTTCTCATAACTAGTTCAAAGACATTTTATCCATGGTAGGAAGGATACACCTGTTGCAGTAACCACTCAATATCAAATAAGGCCTTCATGACTTTCAAAAAATATTTCAACTTACAATTGCAGTAAAACTGTAATACCTCTTAGCAGTATACTTCTGTTTGTACTGAATCTGTGACTCTTTTGCGTTGTGTGTCTTTAGGCCGAGAGTGACCGACACCTAGATCTCCAAGACTTGTGAATATTCTGCAGCTAAAAATTATATACTTTTGGCATGCAAAGCAGGACATGACCCCTCTTCAGGAACAAAACTGAGGTCTGAGCAATACACAAGTGGCCTCATAACTATCTGTTTACAACGTAAACAACCAGGGAATGAAGTACATCACCAGCAAAAGACTTTGCAAAATGAAATTTGTCTTAAGTGTTTTATGCTTGTATTAACTGTAGAGAGATGTAAGAGATCACATTAGAAAATACTTTGTACTGCCATTCTTATTGTATTTTTTATACTTTTGGCAGCATTAAATATTTTTTTTAATTGACATACTGTTGTGTGTGTATTATTCCCCATCCCACAAAAGGGCTATTTCATTTCACAGAAATGCAAGTGTCATCCCTAATTTTTATCACCTTCAGCTACCATTATGGCCGCCTGAAATATTAATCAGAATACGTATATTACAAAGCTAAGGAAGCTATGTTGAGCCCTTAAAAAACTCCAAAATCCAGTTGGGCAATACTTTTATGTGACTAACCAGGCTTCTGTTTTTCATTAGGCAAGAAGTTATTAAAAGGGGGTGAGAAAATAAACTAATATGTCAGCTGTACATACATACTATTCCGGAATAAAGAAGCAATGGTTGCTCCTGGATGAGGGAGAAACATGGTAGTCTTTAGCCATTTAAATTTTTTATTAAATTACTTGTGTGATACCTTGCCTGACGAGAACATTTGGAAGTTTCACACTTTTGTGATACTTAAGCTGGTCCCCAATAAAGGTATGTTATCTTCATTTTTAAAACTAGAGTTCATTTTATATACCTACAATTTAGGTAACTAATCTGTTACTTTTGTCAGCATACTATTAAGAGTTTTTTTAAAAAGCAAAAGAATACCACCCACCAATAACAATAGCAAAAATTTTTTAAAAAGTAATGGAGGTTTTTAAGCAGATGTTGGCCATCTGTCATGGATGCTTTAGCTGAGATTCCTGCATCACAGAGGGTTGCACTAGATGATCCTCAGAATCCCTTTCACCTCTACAATTCTGATTCTATGAAAAGGTTGATGAGCCCACTCACAAGTTCTTGTAAAGAACTAGTTTCTTAAAAGTTGTTTCTAATGGAACTTAATCCCATTGTGATACACTTTTCAACAGGAAGATGGTAAATTTAAATAGCATGGTTTGCAGGGGAAATCTGCACTAAGCTGGGCTTCATTAGAAAGCAAACTTGAGTTCAGTGGGTCTACTCTTGAGTATGACCAATATTGGCTATCGCACAACAAGTTAGTATGACTGGCTAAAAATGATGCAGTTCTGAGCACAAATAGTATCTTGGTATGTCATGCTGTATTAAGAAACGAAATAGCACTGAAGGCTTCCCTTCAGCTGTGTTTCTTGGGCAGCCCAGAGTCCATGGCCCAGTTGATTGGTTTATTGGGGGGGTGTGCGAAAGAAGTGCCTGACATGTGGCTGTAGACTCCCCTTAGAGACAGACAAGACCTCTGCCTATTTTTGTTTGAGCCCATTTTGGGTTCCTCTATGTTCCTAGTATTTGGGGCAGGTCTACACATAAAATACCAGTAATAACACATCTATAGGCACCGTGGAAACTGCTTTCCTACAGAGATTTGTTTTTAAGGTTTGAGTATTCTGAAAATAAAGCATGCTTACGGAAAACAAACTGAAAATTGGCATCAGTATTAACCCTATCCTTGTTATATCCCATCTTCCAAAGACTGGGTAAAATGTCTACCCATCAACAAAGGAAACATATTCACACTTTAATATACAAATGGAACTGAGGCATCACACACAGTCTTGAGCTGTTTTTCTGTTTCCCAGTTAATTTTTTAAAACAAAAATTGCTTGTTTCTGTAAACCTTGAATTTTCCCTAGCCTACCTTTCTCTTGCAGGTGGGTGACACTGTTTTGCTACATAAGGCATGGTACTTACCTCTGAAAGCTGGAAATAGAAGGAATAACAACTTTGGTCTAAGACTGAAAAATACAGTCTTGTTGATCATCATCTACATAATGTAGTAAGAACTAAATATTCATTGAAGTTACTGTTCTTCTGAAGACTTTTAAGGCAGGTTTCCTCAACCTCAGCCCTCCAGATGTTTTTGGCCTACAGCTCCCATGATCCCTAGTTAGCAGGACCAGTGGTCAGGGATGATAGGAATTGTAGTCTCAAAACATCTGGAGGGCTGAGTTTGAGGAAGCTTGCCTTAATGTGTCAAAAAGCAGCTAGCTTTGGGAATATAAATGCTGGATATTAGACATACATGTTATGTCACTGCAGATATCTGAGCATTTCCACAGTTTTAGACTGCTCAGCATTGTACCTCTAAGGGTTGTGTGTATGTGAATGTGTACATGTTTTCATTCAAAAGATTCATATTTCAAATCTCAATTCAGCAGGATTGATTTTTGTATCAAAGTTGAATATAGTAAATTGTGATCTTTTCAAATATGCACTAGTACTTTGTGCCAGAATTCTTGACAGTCTTTACAAGATGACCACACAAAGTTTGATGACTTTCACCACCTCCATTTCCAACAAGCCCATCATCCTTTTTGGGTGTGTTACATATCACATGGAATATGCTTTCATACTCTGTTTGCATATCAACTACCTGGATTTTTCCTAACTATAATAATAATAATAATTTATTATTTGTACCCCGCCCATCTGGCTGGGTTTCCCCAGCCACTCTGGGTGGCTTCCAACAAAGATGAAAGATACACTAAAATGTCACATATTAAAAACTTCCCTGAACAGGGCTGCCTTCAGATGTCTTCTGAATGTCAGGTAGATGTTTATCGCTTTGACATCTGATGGGAGGGCGTTCCACAGGGCGGGCGCCACTACCGAGAAGGCCCTCTGCCTGGTTCCCTGTAACTTGGCCTCTCGCAGTGAGGGAACCGCCAGAAGGCCCTCAGAGCTGGACCTTAGTGTCCGGGCAGAACGATGGGGGAGGAGACGCTCCTTCAGATATACTGGACCGAGGCCGTTTAGGGCTTTAAAGGTCAGCACCAACACTTTGAATTGTGCTCAGAAACGTACTGGGAGCCAATGTAGGTCTTTCAAGACCGGTGTTATATGGTCTCGGCGGCCGCTCCCAGTCACCAGTCTAGCTGCCGCATTCTGGATTAGTTGTAGTTTCCGGGTCACCTTCAAAGGTAGCCCCACGTAGAGCGCATTGCAGTAGTCCAAGCGGGAGATAACCAGAGCATGTACCACTCTGGTGAGACAGTCTGCAGGCAGATAGGGTCTCAGCCTACGTACTAGATGGAGCTGGTAAACAGCTGCCCTGGATACAGATTTGACCTGTGCCTCCATGGACAGCTGTGAGTCCAAAATGACTCCCAGGCTGCGCACCTGGTCCTTCAGGGGCAGAGTTACCCCATTCAGGACCAGGGAATCCTCCACACCTGCCCGTGTAATTCTGCATGAATTAAGGCAGAAGTAATTAAGCATCTGAATAAGAATGAGAAAAGGCCTGGAATGTTTCAAAAGTTAAGCTAAACTAAAAGCTTACAGATAATGAATTTATTATGGGGAAAGTATTTTCATTCTGTATAGTTGTATGTTACAATTTTCTTTAGGTAGCCTCAGCATTTTAAAATATCTCTGGCAGTAAGATCTGCTCATTCAGTTTCACACAAGGTTATGCACAGCTATTATTCATATTAGAACCCAAAGTGTAAAACTTAAATTTTAAATAAGTGGTCCATAAACAAAAGAAGAAGAGAATTTAAAACAACGCAGGTGGAAGTCCACTGCCATAGAGTAATTTCCAGGAACTTGGTATTTTCCATCTGGAAGATTTAGCTGGAGAACTGCAGCTTTCCTAATTTCAGAAAACAAAAGTCACAACACAGTTTTATTCTCAAGTAGCAAAAGCACATTGTCTCAAACACATGTATTTATATACACTCTAGCATTCAATTATATGACTTTTAAGTAAAAGTGTTCTAATGCATCCTGCAGCTCCCAGTCTATTGTCAACAATTTCAAACCATTCTAAGGAAATAGTCTGAATGAAGGAACTTCCCTGAATTTTTCTTCCAGATGTGCAGCCATGATGTGTCCCCAAGCATACAAATTGTTTCAAGGCACCCCCATGACAAATGCCAGGTGAGAACGAAGCATGCACCCTATAATATGCCTCAGGGCAGGGGCTCTGAGGCAATTTTTTGTCAATTCCTCCATCCTCCCATAGCCCTGTGAAAAGCCGATCCAAAGGTTGCAGAAGGAGCCCTTCTGTTCACTAAACAGCAACTCTGGATCCAGCCCATTGCCCCTGAAGACCAAAGGGCAAAGGTTACAGTACAACAATATTCATATGCTGCAAGAGTATTCATAATTTCACTTTAGAAGCACCTTTCTAGGAGCTAGAATTCCAAAACTAAAAAACCTACCATGTTTACCGTGGGCTGGCATACTTTTACTTGGTTTGCAGTTAGCTGGAGCCATTCATTAAGGTAGTCAGCAAGAGCCAGGGCATCAGGGATATTGTCTCCCTCTGAGCAAAACTTCAGCAAAACTATCATTGGAATACCTTTTGAACAACTGGAATAAAAGCAAAAGCAATTAAATAACTGGACAGAAAAATTCTCTGCTGGCACTCTTGCTCATGTTTGGGTTGTAAGCCTGGAATGGATTAATGTGGACCTCCAGATGTTGAACTACAACTCCTGCCGTCTCTAGCCATTGGCAAGCCTGCTGGGAGTTGTAGTCTTGGAACATCTGGAGGGCCACAGGTTCCCTCTCCCTCCTATAAGCCATAGAATCACACATACATAAACACAAAGTAAACATGTAAAACAATCCAGCTAATCCAGCATTCTTCTTTCTTAAAGCAAGCTGAGGTGACATAAAAACCAAGCTTAATCAAGCAAGAATTCCAAGCCGTTTGCTACAGCACAATGACTGTCTGAGAACCACCAAGATACTCCCTGAAATTTTAAGACCTTAAAAGGACCAAAAGGAATGGAGTGGAGAACAGTAGGACAGGTACATTAACAGAGCTCTGCTTTGACCTTGAATAAGTGTGAACTAAGGGATTGGCTCTTCTTGACAGAATCCAGAAGGGATTAATTAGACACAACTAAATAGAAACACCAACTTTCCCCCTTGGTATCCACTCTTGAGAACAGAGAATTTTAGAGCTAGTTATCTGACCAAGCTCTCACCAGTTTCCTTCATAAATGCCATTATTGAACTGCATTTCCAAGTGATTCCCACTACAGTCTTGGATGGCTGTTACTACAAGGTCCCATATGCAGATAGACTTTGTATTTGTGGTTGACCTCAGGTGGAAAATCCAATAGATTTCCTTCTGAAACCTTTGTTCACACAAGCAAGCGGGCAAAGCCCAGCATAAATGGTTCAGTTTCTTCTACGTAAAAATAATAGCTTTGTAAAACAGAGTAGCCCTCTATGCACTAGCTGCACAAAAAAGTCGGAAAAAGCTATTAGATAAAATCACTCTAAATTGTGATGGTAGCTTAATGGTCATTAGTTTCGTAAATTATCCTTTGATTAGAATTTCATCATATTTTTTCTGCTAAAGTTTCCGTTGATAACATGTTGTACTCCAACTTCAGAGTAATTTGAGGTGCTAATTTTAACTTTGGTGATACTTGATAAGGTACTGTACTCATTTGTGCCTCTTCCAGTGCAAAGTGCCTTTCACTGGCACTTTATAATGGTAATTTTCAATATTATTTTTTTACTGCCTCACCAACCTTTCAGTGAACAATAGTTTTGTGATACCACCTCCTGGAATGTGGAACACTTTCTCATCTGTTACTCCAGGGAAAGCGGCTGTTTGCTCCAGTTCTCTCCTGTTCAGTCTCTGCATTTGATCTCCAACTGCTTTCTCAACAGCAGATGAAAGCAGATATCGCAATGAGGTACTGTCAATAAACCATGAGATATACGCATAAGCTGCCACAAATTACAGTTGGGAACTTTGAAAAAGCAGGTTTATTTGATTTGTAATGCATGCTGAATTACACCTTTGTCATGAAAGACAATTTTGCATATGCTAACTTGTTAGCAATATGCATACGAAAAAGGAAAAAATTACTCTAGCCTGCTAAAATAACAGGACTTTGTGGGTGACAAAAATGTTCTAGGTAACTTTAAATCAAAGACAGAAAATAAGAAAAAGGAAGCTTTTCTTGGGCATGGATAACTGGAGTGTGATGAGGCTGGAGCTGGTTTAAACAGTATTTATAACCTGTCCTATTCTCAAATACCTAGTGATTCCTAGTATAAGAGGACATATTAAAATATAACACTAAAACACACCTTTGATCCAACACCATCCCAAATAGAAATATTCTCACATTGCCTCTGTTTCTCTGCTGTAGCATTTTACCTTTTATGGTTTTATGTGTTATTTAATTATTTTCTAACATGCTTCTTAGGTCAAGCAGATCAGAAAATCTCTAAATAAATAAACATTGGGCAGTATCCAACACATCTGCTCCATTAGCACAAGGATTTTCACAACAGAATTCCCCCCACATCCCAATGCATATCCTGCAACCTCCTCAGATCAGCTCTGGAGAGCCAGGGGTGCAGGAAAAGAAGGAGGGGCAGCCCTTTTGAGTAGCCAAAAGTCCTTGCGTTAATGGAATAAGTGCACTGAATACCAACTGTCATCTCTGAAAAACACTCAGGCCTGCGACCGACCTATCTTAAGGGGTTCATGCAGCTACTGATAGAAAGACTGAATATGTATTTATGACACACTGCACTTATGGCTTCTTTCGGGGTACTGAAAGATGCTCTGGGAAGCTAAAGTGATTGTAGATCAAAGCACAAAATTAAATTAAAACATCAGGTTGAATTCAAAGCTGTCTGGGCACCACACAGACCTGCTCACAGAAGCATTCATGCAGCCCTCACACCCAAAGCCGCTCCAAGTGGACCCGCAACCCTTCAGAGCAGATTTTGAGGGTGGATGGGGCAGTGCTGCAGGAAGCAGGGGAAGGTAAATTTCAGCTACATGAATAGAACTCCACTCATACGACGATGGATTCCGCCCTAAAAAAAACATTTCTAACAGTTGGCACAGACATACCCATGAAGCTGTTGGTCATTACGCTGGTAAGCATGGCTGCTGGACAGAAGAACAATTTTGGCAAAACTGCAACTTTTCACCCAGGATAGTAGTGTCTGACAAAAGGACCTATATTTATTCTTTACATCAAGGGGGGGGGGGAGAAGAGGTTAGAAAGTTGTTTCAAATTATCATGTTAAGTCTTCAGGACTTCAAACGTTTTTGAATTGTTAATTATGAAATGGTATGTTTTCTTAGCTGTTTCTTTCTTGTGACCTTTAAAAAGTAAGACTATCTTGAGTGGCAAAGTTGTATTTTAGAGCCGTAACAATATATAACAGCGCAAAGGATTTATTGGAAAGCCATATACTGAAATGATGCCAATTTACCACCTATTTTGTCATTTCCAGTGAATAATTACCCTACGGAATTCAGCAATTGTTGACTGATTTGTTAACTTACATCTTAAACGTCTGTCAGATTCTTGCTGATTTTTTTTTTAATTCATCCTCTGTTGTTTAAATGTATTTGGCACCTTTCTAGAAATGGATTTGAATTAGAAGGTGCCTTCCACAAGCAGGAAAAAATTATATTTCTACATCCTGCAATTGGATGCCCAATTCCCTCATAGAGTCTGGAGTGGCTTGGGATTCTGTCAGTGAACTCCAGCGGACAGAAGCCAGGACAACTGCATTACTTTACCCAAGTTTCACTCCACATCTAACCCACAGTTAATTATACATCTCATAGGACAATTTTAATTACTCACCGTCAGGACTTGAAGATTTTTCATTATTTGTTTTCACTTTTGAAGTCTAATAACATGACTACTTGAAATAGACACACATACCTTTATGAACAGTGATCTGATTTGTAGAACAGCCAACTGTTTAGAAGGCGCTGCATACACTACAGGAAGAAGTAGCATAAACAATCTGTCAAGACCCACATTAAATTACATTTAGTTCCCCTCTCCTCCTGCCCTGTGCTGGTTTGAGGGTTCTCTCAACCCTCTGGAACAGATCTGGAGGAGGAGAGGGGTAAATGTCCCTTTGTGGTAGCAGAATTTTTTTTGCTGGCTTCCGCAAAGGGAACAATTTAGTTAAGTAAGTCCCAATGAAATGAACCTGTTTCAGAACTTACAAGCAATACCCATTAGAACAGAAGGCAATATTACTTTATATGCTTTCACATAGCTATCAAAATTTCTGAACCCGTCCCAATTTCATTTATGATATTGAACCTTTAGAATCATTCATATCAGGGATCTTGTAGCAATTCTTTAGAAGATTATTTTTTTGGGGGGGACACACACACATATGTCCCAGCAAACAAGTAACTGTCTTGATTAAGTACGTTTGCAAGAAACTGAAAACACATAAACATAAGAACAATTAACAGTTATTTATACATAACCTACTTGTCAGCTGGGCTGACTATCAATTTAGATGCTAGAGTGATAACTACAACAAGCTTCCCACATGCGAAAACTTCAGTGCTCACACTCTAAAAGCAAAGTAAGATGTTTGAAACTGTCTTCACATGGAATAGTTTGAGCAGTCTCATGATGCAGCTACCTAAGTACATCCCTAGTTGCGTGTGCTGCTTCCTGGTGGCAATTTGAAAGTGTATTATGAACAAAAACTTCAGTGCTCATCTCATATGACTTGCTGCTAGAAGGCAGCAACTACAAGCTATGACGTCTTCTGATGGGGCACATTTGATGGTCTACATGCACCTGAGGTTCATCTGGCCTTTCCCAGGAACCAAGCCTTTAGTGTGGCAGGCCTTACCCTGTGGAATTCCTTGCCAACAAAGGTTAGGCAGGAGCCATCCCTGCTCATTTTAGGTGCTTTCTAAAAATGGTATTATTCAAACAGGCCTTTCAAACCTGAGATTATTTAGCAATCAGCTCTTACTGATATATTACTATTTACTGTTTTTAGTTTGAATACCACCTTGAGATATTTTCTATGAAAAGTATGTATAAGTAAATAAATAAAGCAAGCAAACTCCAAGTCAGAAGCTCTCTCCCTCTCTCCCTGTGGTTGCTCTGCACAGATTTTCAAATGCCTGTACTGACCCTAAGGACTGAAGAAGTGTGGTTGCTTTCTAGGGTGTCTTGACAAGATTTGTGTTTACAGCACATACCTTCAGCATTTGTACAAAGTTCTGTTGCATTCTCTTCTGTCGTTGCATATGGATTATTTCCAACCATCGGCACAAGACAATCAGTGTAAAAGTAACCAACTTTGGACATGCCAACTGTGGAAATGACTAAATCTACAGCTAGCTGGCCAACATTTCCCACTGATACAGCAGGCTGAAATGGGAAAAAAATGCAGATGAAATGAAATGATGGACACATATGAGCTACATAATCCATAACAGCTTACTTTTTCTAGTTTTGTTTTGTTTTAGAGTGATCAGCTTTAACTATCAAGATGCCCACATTGACAGTTAGTTGATCAGATGCACAAAGCATCATCCTAGGATTTGGGAGAAGGGCGTTGTGAAAAGTGAGGTCGGAGGGACATGAAATGCAGCAAAAGGACAGACACAGAGAATCTCTGTACAGTGGTACCTATGGTTAAGTACTTAATTTGTTTCGGAGGTCTGTTCTTAACCTGAAACTGTTCTTAACCCGAAGCACCACTTTAGCTAATAGGGCCTCCTGCTGCCGCCGCGCCGCTGGAGCACGATTTCTGTTCTCATCCTGAAGCAAAGTTCTTAACCTGAGGTAGTATTTCTGGGTTAGCGGAGTCTGTAACCTGAAGCGTATGTAACCCAAGGTACCACTGTACAGTGCTTAGAAAATTTATTAGTTTAACAATAACAGGAATTTAGTTTTGTAGAGTCGGTTTTGCAGTTGTAGGGATTACCATTCTCAGGCTAACATGCTTCACGTGAGAGGCTTTTTTTTTTTTAGCTCCTCCTTCAGGAGATCCACTCTGCTCCTCCTGTGGCCTCCCCGTCCCTTTTACATTTAGTGCAACCTCTATCAAAGGGCAAGTGGCCCCGCGATTCTTGTCTGGCGGGTGCCCCAATCTCCCCCCCCCCTCCGCACCTCTTTTTAATGCCCACTCTCCCTCCAGCCCACCGAGGTTGCGAAGGAGGAGGAGGCGGAACCTCTCCCCCTGACTCCCCGCTTCTCGACTGACTGACAGCCGCCCGGCTGCCCGGGCAACAACAGCAGCGCGCGCGCGCAACCCCAGAGAAGCGATCTCCGTTACCATAAGGAGCATGAAGCCTTTGAAGTCCGGGCACGCCGAGCCATCGCAGGAAACGAACATCTTGTCAACGGGAAGATAGAAGCAAACGCGTAGGCTGGGTGGTTGGGGGGCGTGATTTCTTTCCTCCTTGAGGGGGCCTTTATCTCTCAGCGGCACGGCGTGCTGTTTAACCAAGTGCCTGTCACAATCTCCCCTTCCCACGCCGCGGCCTTATCCAAAGCCAGCTACTGCGCCGGGATAGCAACTTCGAGAAAAGCACGAGCTGTGTTTGCAGTGGTGGGGTTTAGATGGGAGCCCGGGAGTAAAGGCTCCGTTTAGCCAGCAGGCGATTGCCGAAGGCAGCCTCTGAGGCGGGCTGTTTCGAAAGGCGGTTGAGCTAGAAGGCCCCGTTCCCGGCTGCGGGTGAGGCTTCCGTTTCTGGTTGGCTGAAGACTGAGCCAATGGGAGCTCTGCAAAAGCTGGTCTGGACACAGGCGGGTGAGTGCGCGGGAGGGTTCGCGTCTCCCTGGTGTCAAAGCCGCTCTTTCCTTTTCGGAAGATCCCCTTAAAGTTAACGCCCAGCTCGTTTTTGTTTCCCTCCCCAAGAAATTGTAGCAGCTGCCCAGCCATGGCTCTGCCTCCGGAGAAAGCCTCGGAGCTCAAACAGATTATTCACCAGCAGTTAACTAAGGTAAGGGCTCTCCGCGATGAAAGCACTGCTGGGAAAGAAGGAGGAACCTATCTTTAAATATCCTCCAAAGCGGTTTTCCCATATGTTATCTGAGGCTTGTAGCAGAGGAAGCCTGTATAGCTGTCTATATCCCACTGATTTTAATAGGGCTTCCTTCCAGGTAAGTGTTGATATTGCAACCTGATGATTGAGATTGGGGCTGCAACCTTAAAAAGCAGTTGTGATAACTCTTTGTTTTTTTATATGATGAAAGGACCTTCATTTATTCAGTAAGCATACGAAAGAACTGGCTTGATTTCTAAGAAGTCTATTAATGATGCAAAGAATGGCAAACAGGTTTCCTAGGTTGCTTTCTGATGACTGGAACAAAGCCAGAACATGTCCAAAATGTGCACATATAACTAAGAGAACATCCATCTGAGTGCTATGAGAGCATTAAAAACTGTTCTCTTTTTTGGAATTACCTTTTTAAATTATATAAAGGTTGTACTGAATTTCATTCAGAGCCTGTATCACATGTTAACAGAAATGTTTCTGTTTAGATGGATGTTCACAGCAGGATTCGAGAAGTGCTTGCTGAGACCATACATGAAGAACTGCCACCTCAACATCAGCAGCTATCCCAAGAAGATCTAATGAAAGCCCTCACACGGCGAGGAATCATTGATGATGTTATGAAAGAACTAAATTTTGTAACAGTGAGTATAATTTGAAGAAAAACTCTCCTGGTGTGATACAAGAAGTGCATGGCATAGTTAAATACAGCCATATTTATACAAAATCACTTTTGAATGATTTCAGTGTGATGCAGAATTAAAAAGGAGGTTGTGTGATTGCAGTCCTTTATGAGTAAGTTTAATATATTTTTCATTGCATGGCTTGGAAGTACTGGATGCATTGAGAGCCTGTAAACTACAGAAACCCTATGAGTCACTTCATTGTTTTTAATGAACTCCTGCATTGTTCTAGCTTAAAAACAAGTGATACTTACAAACCTGTATTTTGATGCAAGTGAGCCTTACCCAGAGCTCCTAACTGTATGTAGCTCCCTGTGATGTGTCTCCTAATATCTTTGGATTTGTGTCATGTGAAGTGTCCCCTGGATGAATATTTTGGTAGAGCATGATGTATTTCTGGGGTTTTTAATTATGTTGGAAGGATTGTAGGAGACTGACTTGAAGGTGTCCTTAATGATATCTTTATGTAATTCTAGGATATAAATGACAAAGAAATTACTTCAACTCCAAAACCCACTACTCATTTTGTTGACCGACAGGCAGCCATGCTGAAGAAAAGTATGTTCTATATTACCTTGAGTATTTGATGTACTGATTTTGTATTTTAAATGTATATTTTAAAGCTAGTATTGTAAGGCTTTTGGGGTGGAATCAAATGTTGTTCAAGTGGACTACCACTCATGCAGTAGAGCTTCAGCTTCCTCTTCTGCCCCAAGCAGCTCCTGTTGGGATACTGCCAGGGAGATAAAGTCCATCTTGGCCCCCAAGCTCGGTGCCGGACGATCCATCGACCTCCCGTAGTCAGGCAATATCAGCAATTCAGCGACACTAAGCCTCAGGCTTAGTGCACACTATATCAGCAGAATTCACACAGCAGGAAGTTGCACAAGCAGAGAGCAGAACATGCATATTTACAGTTTATTAGGCATTGGTCAGAACAAAGAAATCATGACCGTCTCCTCCGACTGCTCAGGCAAGACAGGCAAAAACGAAACGAACTTACAACATAAACATCCTGTGAGACAGGAACTTACGCAGGCTGTTATACAAACATCCTGCTCCCTTTTAAGGTGGAACGGAAATATCCTAACAGCTCCTGCCACCCCCCCATACCTGCTTCAGAGGGTTTCCCATAATGGAATGGGTGGGCTGAAAGGGGGAAGGAGAGGAAAGTGAAGTCACATTGTGCAAGCAGAATCCTGCTCAGTTCACGAGGAGACATATTAGTTATAAAGGCTGGGTTGTATTCAACTTAATTATGACCAGGTTGGTATGTACATATACTGTACATGTTACCAAGTATCTGCTAAGACTAGTTTAATGTAGCAGATTAGATAAGTGACCAGGCAGGATTATTTTGGACTATCCCTAGATAACCTTCTTGGTAGGGGAATTACAAGATATACCTAGGGCACTCTGTGGATGAATGGATTGTGGTTGTTTGCCATGATTGTTGTTGTAACCCTACGTCTTGGCTAACTAGTTTTTTAAACCTACTTTCTAGTGTTTCCTATTTATGTTAAATACATTTTTTATGAACTGCTTGCAACTCTTTTATATTTATTGTTACACTTTGCAGCAAATATTGACCCAACACGAAGGTATCTTTATCTTCAGGTTTTGGGTGGAAAAGCTTTTCTGGAACATCTGCAGGAACCAGAACCTTTACCTGGTCAAATTTGTTCTACTTTGACACTTTGCTTGCATTTCCGAAACCAACGTTTCCGCTCTAAACCTGTCCCGTGTGCCTGTGAACCAGATTTCAGTGATGGTTTTCTACTTGAAGTATATAAGGAAAGCTTAGGTAAGGAAGCCTGCAGTCTAAGAAAATGAATAATGTTTTGGGTTGCACTTCAGAAATAGTCCAAGAGTAGTTGTTCCATAAGCAGTAATATAGCCTGCATTCTTTTTTTAACATGCAGAATTTCATTAAGAGGCCCCACAATTCCAAACATTTGCCTTTATGTTCCTTTTCCCACTTGTTTTGAAACAAAGGATCAAAGAAACAGAGTTCACTTTTAAGGATCCTGATCTTCTCTTTGCAGCTACATCTTTGCCTGTCTCATACCTGTCATATATTATGTTATCTAGGCAGTGGGCATACTTTTGGAGGAACTGCCTTGTCAGGCTAGATGTTCACCACTGCTGTTATTCCTTGGCTTCTTCTAGTTCTCTTTCATATCTTGATAATTTAAATATATTTGAAATTGTTTTAAAATTCTATTAGATCTTGTACTCAATTATCTTCTCTAATTAGAAAGTTGGCAAGCTTGAGTGAGTTGCTGTTGCTGTTTCACTTCAAGTGCCTTGGTAATAGCTTTCTAAGTAATGACCAGCAATCAAAACTCATTATGCTATTCTATATTGGGGAACCTCTGGCCCTCCAAATGATCATCTACTCAAACGCTCAGCAGCCCCAGCCAGCATGACCAATGACCTGGGATTTATATGAGTTGGAGTCCAGCATCATCTGGAAGACACAAGTTCCCCACCCTCATTCTGTGTATTTTTACACAGGTCAATTGCGTTCTGCTGTCATATGCAATGCTCCAGAATGCAATCCCCGCAAATCAGGAGTTGCCTGTGTGGATGGGAAATGCTTTTAACAGAAATTTGTTCTTAACTTCATTTTGCTGTGCTGCTGACAGGTGAAGCAAGTAAAATGGCAGATGGAACCACTATGCTATCAATTTGTGATCCAGTGCATATTGTCTTGATCAAAACAGACACATCTGGTGAGACCACATTAGTAGCATCCTATTTCTTAGAGTGGCGGTCTGTCCTTTGTGCAGAGAACAGGATTACAAATGTTGCTGTTGAACTTCTGGGTGTAGGTAAGTTTTAGAACTACTTCAGCAGTGGAAAACAATATTGTCTGAGAGTGACAGACTACTCAAAATGAGACAGTAGCAATAAGAGTTTAATTTAATTGACAAGATTACCGTAAGTACTTGTGTTGTGTAGTACGATTTAGTTGCATATCACCTAATGGGCCTAAATCTCATAAACCCTTTTTTTCTTTTTCTTTTGCTATTTGAATACCTGATCTATTAAAATGTATATTTGTTTTTGTTAACAAAGTGAGAAAATGTGATACTTAGCCATTTGGTATAACATTTCACTCAACATGGAGCAAAAGCCTTCTACTAGATTAAGTGGCAATGGGGTGTAGGTGATATAATTTATAGTGATGAATAGAATTGGATATATAAACATATTTAAAATGTCATGTTAATAACAATGGAAAAAACCCGTTGCAAAATGCAGTACAGATAGTATCTGACACCACCTGTTAAAAAAGAAATTATTCCCTCCAGCAAGATACATGTTAGAGATGTCAGAACCTGATATGCACATTTTGGAATTGTTTGCAAAGAAGGCCCTTTCGATAGAAATTATTTTATGTAATTACATATATAATTGGGTGTGATGTGGCTTTGAATCCCAAGTATATGCTCCTTGGTTTCATAAAAACGAGTTATACTTAGAATTTTATAAATATTATTAATAGCAACAAAGCAAGTAATACCAGGAAATGCAAAAACCTCAACTGCACCAAATATAATGAAATGCCACACAAAAAATCAGGAATATAGTTGTTGTTTTAACAAAGTTACTTTATAAGCTGTAAAAAAGGTCAAGCTGATAAATTTAACCAAAATGTGTATTTAGGAATTGAAATCTGACATTTCAAGGTAAAATTCAACCATATATTTTGTTCAATTTAATTTGAAGTTGTTTAAAGTGTTGATAAATTAGGCTGCAAGTCTAGCCATGTATACTCAGAAGTAAGTCCCATTGAATTCAAAGGGGCTTACTCCCAGCTAAGGGGGTTTAGAATTGCAGTCCTATTGATTCCCTCCACTACTCCTTTAGAACAAATATATTGCACTTTAATTGCCAGTATTGTTTGATGACTTTTTAATGTACACTGTAGAGTTGTTCAATAACAATTTTTTAAAAAAATTATTTGCTTTCTTACCAAGCCATGTATTTTGGTCCAAAGGTACAGAATCAAAAGTTTCTGTTGGAATACTTAATATCAGACTTGAAATGTATCCAAAGCTAAATAAGACACTTTCTCAGGAAATAGTTACTACTCAGGTAAGTCTGAACTTATATAAGCACTCTTTTAAGCATTATTATTTTAATGCAATTCAGATTGATTTAATGTTGTTTTAAACAAAGGAACTTTGAATATGTGTTTCATTGCAATCAGTAACAAATGTTCTGCAGATGTCTCTCTCCTGATTAATCAAGACTGATGTCATGTTACAAACTTAAATCTTTATTATTTCCGCAGTACAATAAAGAGTAAAACACAATTTATGCTGTAAATTTGCTTGAATTTGATTTTAATCTATTACAAAATTCAATAACTTTTGCTATCATAATAAAACTAACACTCATTACTAAAAAAACCACCCTCCAGTATCCTACTCATTTACAGATTAAGCATTTTAACAAGAGAGTTGACAGTCTCCAGCCATCTGACAACTTTCATATGGCTTCATTATTCTAAATCAGGCATAGGCAAACTCGGCCCTCCAGATGTTTTGGGATTACAACTCCCATCCACCCTAGCTAACAGGACCAGTGGTCAGGGATGATGGGAATTGTAGTCTCAAAACATCTGGAGGGCCGAGTTTGCCTATGCCTGTAATCTAAATCATGCTGTCAGATTTAGCCCATTCCTTTTCAACAGGCATGTCATATTACAACTAATATTGAACACGGAATAAAAAGGCAATCCTGTGGTTATGGATCTGTTTGCCTTGGGCTTGGAGAATTAGCAAAGCAAGCTTACATACAGTATTCTTAAAAGAGTTTTTTTTTTGCTCATATTTCCTCCCATTTTTTTGTTCTGACCATCAAGACTGACACAAGAGGGCACTGTCCATCAGCTGTTTTATATATATCCACTAGTTAAACCAGATAGCATGAATTTATTACAGTGGTACCTCTGGTTACATACGCTTCAGGTTACAGACTCCGCTAACCCAGAAATAGTACTTTGGGTTAAGAACTTTGCTTCAGGATGGGAACAGAAATCGTGCTCCGGCAGCATGGCAGCAGCAGGAGGCCCCATTAGCTAAAGTGGTGCTTCAGGTTAAGAACATTTTCAGATTAAGAACGGACCTCCGGAACAAATTAAGTACTTAACCCGAGGTACCACTGTACTGTAGTTTGCCCCAACAACCACTTTTCTGTTTTTTCTACATATGCATGTAGATCAGACTGGGCAGTAAATTTCTCCCTTCTCCTTAGTAGCACGGTTTACTGATGTTCTCTAGAATTATTTCTTCAGTTTACTTTTATCTGCTTCTGATCTTTGTAGTGCACAAGCCCTGCAGGTAAAGAAGTCCTCACGTGATTACTAGAGAATTGGGTTGTTCTGCATTAGGTCCCACTCCTAAGGTTGTGTGGCTTGCCTCATCTGCAACATCCACGTCTTAGGCTTTTCCTCTGCAAATGTAAACTTATGTGCATACAGTGGTGCCTCGCAAGACGAAATTAATCCGTTCCGCGAGTCTCTTCGTCTTGCGGTTTTTTCGTCTTGCGAAGCACGGCTATTAGCGGCTTAGCGGCTATTAACGGCTTAGCGGCTATTAACAGCTTAGCGGCTATTAGCGGCTTTAAGAAAACAAGGAAACAAACGAAACAAACTCACAAGAACTCGCAAGACGTTTCGTCTTGCGCAGCAAGCCCATAGGGAAAATCGTCTAGCGAAGCGACGCAAAAACCGAAAAACCCTTTCGTCTTGCGCGTTTTTCGTTTTGCGAGGCATTCGTCTTGCGGGGCACCACTGTAGATATGTGTGCTCTGCAAAAATCCACACCTAATATATAGATACTGGTGTGGGAAGCTGGGAATCCCCACTCTCCAGTAATTCTTTGAGGATCCCTTCATCTGTATGAAGGAGTCCATAGTATTCTGGATTAAACAGATTAATCCTTGTGTATGTGGTGGAAACTACATTTGAGTAATGTGGAATTTGATAAATCATCTCTTGATGTGTATCAACAATGTACATAGAAAACAAATCATAGTTCCTTGTCCTAGGCGCTTGAAATCAATGTACATTCTTTTTATAATAATGTCCAGGGTGAATTCTATGATTCTATGACTCCTGCATATTATTGCTTCAAAGCAAGTTTTGGAATACTCTGCTAGGAGAAAAAATGTCCAAACCTATTTCTATTTCCTTTATTGACATTTTATTTAAAGCCAATGACAGCATTGGAATAGGCACAACAAGTCTATATATGTTCTTCTGCAAAGCAGCAGTCAGAATCCAAGGCACTTTTGTACATGTTCTGGGAAATAGGGCTAAAAATGTATGTGTATACATATATCACATAGTGTTCGTTTCTGAATTTCAGTTTTCTTTAGAACGCCAGAAAACAGCAGAAAAAGAACGCCTGTTTCTTGTTTATGCTAAGCAGTGGTGGAGAGAATATCTGCAGATTAGGACTTCACACAACACAAGACTGGTGAAAATTTTTGCACAGGTCTGTGAACTTATTTTTTCCTTGATTCTTGCTACAGGTCCAAATTTACTGGTTTTTCCAGTACAACCCTGTATTGTATTCATTGTTGAGAGCTGGAATATTTAACAGTTAACTTGTCAGAGTGTAAACTATTCTACCCCACAAGTCTTGGCTGCCTTATGTTTTACTGATTCCAGACACTTGTTTTCCTGCAGTAGAGGAGGAGATCCTTAGACTGGTTGTCCCTTCCACTCATTCCACTACAGGCCTATGCAATTAAATAAGTTTATCTCCAAGTGACAATGCATCCCCCTCTCTGTTCCTTCCTGCTTAGCTCTCAGTGCAGGTTGTTGATGGAACTGCTCATGCACCTTGGCAGGAGCAGGATTTTGAAAATAAGATGACAATCTTTGCCTTCTCATCACCCTTGCACTCTAATAAGAATGAAACATTTGTAGTTCTTTTATAGAAGTAACCTTGAAATGGAGTAAAGCAGGACATTGTGTAACTATAACCGTAAAACCTGCTATCTTCCAAACCACCATAAAAAACCTAAGTGTTCTTGCTTTCGTTGGAGGCAAGAAAGGAAGTTCTAGAGCAGTGGTGGTAGAGAATCCCATTTTTGATATGGAAGATAATTGTTTCCATATTTTCTTCCAGTTAAACGTCATTTGATAGCCTTTTGTATATTTCTGTGTGCAGGATGAAAATGGGATAAACAGGCCAGTCTGTTCATACGTCAAGCCTCTTCGAGCAGGCCGACTTCTAGACACACCCAGGCAAGCGGCAAGATTTGTCAGTGTGCTTGGTTATGAAAGAGCCCCTATCATCGGTGGAGGAAATAGTAAACAAGAACAGTGGTGTACTCTTCTGGCTTTTCTATGTAGAAATAAGGTACCTGACACTCCTTAAGATACTATACAATTATACCTCGGGTTAAATATGCTTCGAGTTGAGCGCGTTCAAGTTGCGCTCCTCGGCAACCCAGAAGTAACGGAGCGTGTTACTTCCGGGTTTTGCCACTTGCGCATGTGCAGACGCTCAAAATGACGTCATGCGCAGAAGCAGCGAAAAGTGACGCGTGCGCAGACGCGCTGTCACTAGTTACGTTTACCTCTAGATGCTAACGGGGCTCCGGAACGGATCCCGTTCGTATCTAGAGGTACCATTGTAATTCAAAATTTTATTGTGTAGTATCAATTCATGGTATAAATCTGTTTTAAGTCGTGGCTTCTACCAACTCTATAGTTCTATGATTCTTTGAATCTATCCAGAAATCTTGCACTTTGGTATTCATGCAAACTTTTGTCCCATCTTAGCTTCAGCACCCACCTTGCATGCTGCGTTTCCTAATGTTCTGCAGCAGCAGGCCTGAAGCAGAGAGAGTGAAATGGCCAGTAAACACACCCACATGCACATGCATTGCAATACTGTTCAGTACTTCTGTTGCAGACAATTTTCCATATTTTATTTCATAAACTTGGCTAGATGAACTTAGTATGAACTTATTTATTTAAAAGCATTTATAAACCACTTAATATTTAAAAATCCATGTGGTAGATATGTTACAGCAGCATTTGGAAGATTAAGAAATGTTTAATTGCTTATTGAATTTCTTCTGTAAATATGCACATATGCACAAAGTGTTGCACATATAATGCCTGGGCTACAGTGGATGCTACACCACTCTAGTATGACCAGCTAGAAAGTACACAGTTTCATTGACAACAGTTGTGGGTGTCCCAATACACATCCTCCTATGAAAGCTTTTCCATGCCATGTAAGGGAGAAATGGCTGTGGGCATGATCAGAGAAGGAAGCTTATCACCAGTAGCAGCCAGCATGATTGGGGTGGAGCTGCCCTCGTGGGTGAGGGCAGGGCAGGGCAAGGTAGTGGTGAGGTTGTGGCTCTGCACATCCACTGGTGGAGCCAATCTGTCACTCCTGTTGATGTGTCCTAGTAACCCTAACCTTGCCATTGCTCTTCCCCATCCTGATAAGCTGCAGTGACATCTGTGTTAGGAAGGCAACTTGGCATCTCTGTCCCATCATGCTGGCTGCTACAGTATTGTTAAACTGTAGAAGCTAATTATACTTTCCAGAATGTTGCTCAAGTAGAATTTGGTGTATGGCTTTCTCTAGTAGTGCTAGTAAGACCAGGAGTAAGTCCTAGTGTACAGTTTCTGTATAAGGCTATGAAATACTTGATTCTAGGTTAATGATTGTCTGTTCTCTTAATCTTGCATATACTAACTGTGGGTTGTATTGAATTAAATTTTACTCAGTGTAGATACATTGAAATTAATGGACCTAAGTAATGTTCATTCATTTAATCAGGCCTCATCTGAGTAGGACTAGCATTGGAGTCAACCCTTTCTTTCAATAACATCTATGTTAACATGATGGTAACATTTTTGTCACTAACCTAAACAAAGCAATTCGCTCTTCCTCTTTGCTTTTATTTTTAATCTGTAAATTTTGAATTCTTGCCATTATCTGCTAAATTTTCATTAGATGTCAATTTAAGACACCTTACTTTTTTTTGGTATAAACTCATGTTATACATTTTAATATATCCCCCCCCCCTTTCAGGGAGATTGTGAGGATCATGCTAACCTTTTGTGCAGTCTTCTACTGGGATTTGGACTAGAAGCTTTTGTCTGTGTAGGAACAAAGGCCAAAGGAGTTCCTCACACTTGGGTAATGACTTACGGGATTGATGGAATAATCACTTTCTGGGAGAGTTTAACAGGACATAGGTAAGTAAGTCGATTGTGCTGTAAAATTGAAGGCACATTCAAGGAATCTTCAGACATAATACCAATCCACAGTTTAGTGTTGCATCTGAACATTCTGCATGTGTGTCATTTGCTACTGAAATTTTATTAACCAACTCCCAGTTATGGCTAATGTGCTTTAATGTGTTTTTGCTTTGTTTTGGTGGCTTCTTTATTT
Source organism: Podarcis raffonei (assembly GCF_027172205.1). NCBI lineage: Eukaryota > Metazoa > Chordata > Lepidosauria > Squamata > Lacertidae > Podarcis > Podarcis raffonei. The sequence continues at coordinate 50,253,260 of NC_070608.1, read as the reverse complement.
GCTTGTTTTATTGCAGGAACATGTCTGGCATCCTGAATGCATGCCTCCACTAAAATGGCAAATACTGGGCATGCTGGAAAATATTCTGTGCTCAATCTGTAGCTATTCAGGAACATATGAATAACACTACAAGACTAAAAGAACATGGCACCACTTGGAGTCAGCTGGGCTGTGACTTTGGAAAAACTAATTGAAGCGCTTCTCTCAGTCAGCTCTCCTAGCAATTACATAATGATGGCATTAATCATGGGCAGCAATGTCACAATAGCCAGACTGACCACACTTAACCTATTCCTTCTCTAGAATATGGCTAGGGAGTATTTCAGGCAGGGGGAAGACTTGACAGATAGCCCAGTAGGGAGAAATGCCACAATAAGAAGTGGACAATACATACAAAACTTGTGTATTTTCTTTCAACTCTTGTCTGCAATCAATATTTTTAATAATGCCCAATCATTACATTTAAGTGTAGTTGTACAATAGAAGAGACCTGGTTTGGAATAGAAAGGTACAGCGACATAAGGACTGAGAGGAGCAGCTACAAGAGTGAGGGCAAAGTGTGTAGCCTCTACTCTGATGAAGTGTTGCATTAAGAAATGTGGAACATGGATTCAAATTTTGGTTTTAGACATGCACTATTAGGCCTGGGTGAATGGGCTTCATGTTTTAAAGGGGGTTGCACATTCCTGAGACTCGCTCCAACTTCTTAAACATAGCTGATCAATAAAAACAGACAGTATTTTCTGTGCACCAGCCAAATGTCTATGCAAACTGAGAAGTACTTTGGGACTTCCTAGTTCTGGCTTTAAATTACTTTACTTTGTAGGTTAACTTATTAAATCATACCTATTAATTTTCAGATATATCCACAATCCTATAAAACCTGATGATCCTCCAATTGTTGAACAACCCAAGCCACTGTATCCTTACCGAACAATAGGATGTGTCTTCAATCATCACAAGTTTTTGGCGAACTGCCAGCCTACTGATGCCGTAGAAGTCTGTTCCTTTGACTTGCATGATGAATCCAAGTGGAAACCAATGAGTAGTGAAGCAATCAAATCTGTATGTTCTCCAGGAGCCACAACTGCACTTCCTCCTTTTCCTCCTCTCTGTGCTTCGTCAGTAGATGCTGCAGTGACAAGCAATGAACTGGAGTTGCAACTGAGAATGTTAGTGGTAGAACACAGGAAGGTACATACCATTATTTGTGTGCAAATTGGTGTTTGGCTGCTTCTGCATTTCAGTAGGTTAAAGTTATTTTCAAAATGTATTTGAGTCAACACAGTTTCTTTCTTACATTTGATACTCATGGTATAGACAGTTGGCTTTATCCCAACATATGTAGAAAGCAAGTACGTAGGCACTATCCACACCTTGTGGAAATTCTGGATTTATGTAGATGCATCTGTGCATAAACTGAAAGCAATTTGCTTTTACTCAGTCTGGTTTACCACTAAAACAATTTACTTTATGTAAAATATACTTAAGACTTAGCAAATATGTTTGAAGCTTGTTTTAAAGGAACATAGGAAGCTGCCCTCTAGTAAGCCATATCATTGGTATATCTAGCTCACTATTGTTAACACTGACTTCAATTTTTCTCAGCCCTATCTGGAGACACTTGGCATTTCAGCTAGGACCTTTTGCATGCAAATTCAAATCCCCGCATCTGAGTGAGCTCCCATTGTTCAGTCCCAGCTCCTGCCCACCCTTTGCGCTGCTCTGGTTCGGCAGAAGCGGCTTAGTCATGCTGGCTACATGACCTGGAAGCTGTATGCCGGCTCCCTTGGCCAGTAAAGCGAGATGAGCGCCACAACCCCAGAGTTATTCGCAACTGGACTTAACTATCAGGGGTCCTTTACCTTTACCTATGCACAGGGTGAGTCCTTTAAAAGAGGCCCCGTGGATACAGAGTACACATGTTCCACGGGCCTCTTTTTAAAGACTCGCCATGTAGTAATTACACTCTGACCAAAAATAGAATTTTGAAATAATTGTGGTCAATTCTTATTATTGCTAACTAAATATATTCTTGGACCTTTTAACCGGAGGTGGGCGACCTCTGGCCCGCAGGCCTCATTAGGCCTCCCATTATATGCCAGGTATGGGACAGGTAAAATCCTGGCTCAGCCAAAAGTGCAGTGCCTGCAAAGCCCCGTTTAAAGTGCTGCACAATACAGTATAGCATTTTGAAAGGGACTTCTGAAGACTTGTGGACAAAAAAATATCAGCTGACATCACAATAACATCTCCCCCCATAAAATTTGGTCTGAAAGTGGTGGGAGAGAAAACATTCTGGACCACTGAGCTAAAAACGGATCCCCCACTCCTATTTTACTCTATTAAGTAGGTGAACTAAGCATTGTTATGTACCTACTAGTCCTAATTCCCTTCTTTATTTGATTCAACATACAGGACCTTGGTCTTTCAACAGTTTGGGACGACCAGCTTTCCTACCTCTTGTCACCAGCCTTGGCAGCCTATGAACTTGAACGCACCACAGGTGTTTCTTCAGGTAATGAAGAATTTCAAGATGCCATCAGGAGAGCAGTACCCGATGGACACACATTCAAAGGATTTCCCATTCATTTTGTACACAGAAATGCAAGGAGAGCATTTGCTGCGTGCCTTCGGTAAACTTCCTTCTGCTCTTTTTACGTTGTAGTGTTGCATACAATCAGTGCTTTTTTTGTTAAAAAATAAGGTGCCAATACTGGTATCTTGATAAAAATGTTGTGGGTGCAAGCACTAAAGGGCTGCCATGGGTAGCATAGAGAGAGGTGACAGTACTAGTGAGGACCATCACAACAAGAGTGTTGCATAACATAATCAGAATATAATATCAGATACAAGTATTTATAGCTAATCATATAAGGCTGAACATAGAAGATTCAATATTAGTTACAATAAAACAGAAAAAAAGTTAAAATTACTGACCTACGAAAGAAAAATAATATGACATAGCATAAGGGAATAATATATATTCATGTAAGTTGAGAAAACGGAAACAAAGGAGATATAATTTAATAATATCTTGCATGAAAAATTGAGGCTAAATTTTTAATAATTCTCATATGGACCTTGAAGTATACAGCTGGTTATTTTATACATGTAGCTAGGTAAAGGTAAAGGGACCCCTGACTGTTAAGTCATTGTGGACGACTCAGGGGTTGCGGCGCTCATCTCGCTTTACTGGCCGAGGGACCCGGCATTTGTCTGCAGACAGCTTCCAGGTCATGTGGCCAGGATGAGTAAGCCAATTCTGGCAAACCAGAGCAGCACACGGAAACACCATTTATCTTCCTGTCGGAGCGGTACCTATTTATCTACTTGCACTTTGATGTGCTTTCGGACTGCTAGGTTGGCAGGAGCAGGGACTGAACAACGGGAGCTCACCCCATCGTGGGGATTTGAACTGCCGATCTTCTGATCGGCAAGCCCTAGGCTCTGTGGTTTAGACCACAGCGCCACCCACGTCCTATACATGTAGCTAGAGATGAACAAATATTGGTTGTGTAGTCCTGCTCACTCATATTTTAGTTTTATATTCATTTCTGGTCAGTGGACACCTGTTAAGTGTTCTGGATGAAGATGGGTCATCTGTTAGTCAACATTTGTGACAAAATGTATCAGTCAGCATGATATCATTCAGGCCATAGAAATAACTCGTGGAGTAAGCTATGCTTGGTATGGCTAAATTCATAGCAAAGGCTTTGTACAATTGGATGGTTAATTGCTATGTCAAACTTCAGGTATGCAGATTTGCAGATTAAGACAATGGCTGCAGTTAACCACTTCTGTAATGATCACTATCCTTACAATTTAAAAAAATGTATGAAATTCAACAGTTGTGACTGGTTTTTGTGTTTCCATTTCCCGAAATAGGTCTCCTTTTTGTGACGAAATACTGTGCTGTAGAGGGGACCAAGTGCGACATGCAGTTCGTGTCAGAGTTTTCACATATCCTGAATCTGCATGTGCCGTATGGATCATGTTTGCTTGCAAATACCGTTCCGTCCTCTAAGAAACACTTGCACTTTGAACTGAAATCCCCCACAGTTATGTCAAAGTCCCATTGAGGTCAAATGCTTCTCACTATTAATGATGTCAGGCTTGCATTCTGATCCTGAACACATTTACTTGGAAGTAAATCCCATTGGTTTGTACTCAGCACTGCTATTCCAGTTGCTCAAACTTACACTTGCACAACTGAACTTGCCCATCATCTCTTCCACCCGGCACCCCCTGTGCACTGTTAAAGTCTGCTCCAGTGGGTTGGAGGACCCTCCAGAGCAGATTTTGAGGGTGTGTATGGAAGGAGGTGAAGAAGGAAAAGTCCCATTGTGCAATTGGAACTCTACTCAGTGTTGGATACATCCCACTGATTTCAGTGCAGCATTTATCTAAGTGTGCTTAGGATCACAGCCTTAAAGAGACAAGATTGAATATTATTGTATTTAATGGTATGCCTTTAGTAAAGGCTTCTGCCACAATATAATGTTATGAGTTTTGGCTGTGTGATTGTGTTCAGAGTATCATGACAGAAAATCTTTGTATAAAGTGTAATTAAAGTATTATAAATGAAATGTACATTTTTATGTAATAAAAGTTATATTTCTTAACAAAAGGGAAGACTGCACTAATTGTCAGTTGGTGTCCAAATATTCTGTAGTTCACCTCTGTGTGTGTGTGTGTGTGTGTGTGTGTGTGTGTGTCCGTGTATCCTGTTAAATTGCAGTGAAATTATAAAACTGAAAGACCAATGCATTTTGCTTTCACTTGGAACACACCATAACATAATGGAAAAAGAGTGTTGATTGTGTGTGTGTGATCATAATTTAAGAAAGTGTCGCTAAGGGAGGAGTCCTGTGAACAAGAATTTGGCATAAAGCAAGCTGATGTCAAGTTATACAAGATCTAAATCCAACTCTGATGTCAAGTTATACAAGATCTAAACCCAATTCTGTACCTAAGCCTGGCAAAGGGAAAACAAGCCTTTAAAATAGTGCTGTATGCTGAGCTGCCATGTGACCACATTGAGGCTTAGGATCCAGTCTAAGTCTCCCCTCTCTGGACCCACTCCTAGAACAGAAAGAATGGTAAAGGCCATGCTTTGAGCCAATGTGGATCCATCTACCCTGCTTGGGTCTTTGTCACAAGGCTGAAGGTGACCATCTTGCATACAAAACTTGTCCTGGACCTCTGAGCAAAGGGTCCGTTTCTCCCGAATTAATTCTGAAATACCACTCCGGAATTAACGGGTTTAGCTGGGGGGAGGAATGGCAGGCTCCTTATTAATTTAGTACTGAAGCACTGCGGCCAAGTTAGTCATATCCTGACGCTTGGCAAATCCCCATGCGGAAGGCTTTGGCGCCTAATTAATTTTCTTCCCTGGGGGAGGCCGGGCCCTCGTGGCTGGCTCTATTCCTCCCAACCCGGACACATGATATACCGGTATGTACACTTCTCCCCCTAGTCCATTCCCCCCGCTTCTTGCTGTCCTTGTTTCCCGCAGGCAGGCGGCAGTGTAACCCAGCAGAGCCCGAGGCGAGGAGGAGGGACGCCATTGCGTTGCTATGAGGTGACTCCCGCCCTCCATACTCTCCTCCCCCTCCAGCCACGGACTGACTCGCTCTGTGGTGGCGGTGGCGGCGCTGCTGCTGCCTGCCTGCCTTCCTCGCCGGTGACTGGGGCGGCTCACGCGCTTTCTTATTTATTGAGGGAAGCGGGGGGAGGGGTGCGGGGAGAAGAACATGAAGGCGGCGGGCAACGGGCAGCCGCGGCGGCAGCAGCAGCAGCAGCAGCTGAGGTGAAGCGAAGCGAGGCGGCGAAGGCAGAGGACGAAGAGGGCAACGAGCGCGGCCGGTCATCACCTTTCCGTCGTTATTATCATTCGGCTCCCCGCAGAGGGAATGGCTCACGGCGGGGCCGCGGGAAGCGACGAGCCCTTGCCGGGCACCTCCGGTCGCAGAGACGGCGGCGGCGACGACGAAGGCCGGTCTCTGGCGGCGGCGCTGGCGATGCGGGACGCGCTGTCTCTGGAGGAGATCCTGCGGCTCTACAACCAGCCCATCAACGAGGAGCAGGCGTGGGCCGTCTGCTACCAGTGCTGCGGCTCCCTCCGCTCCCGAGGCCGCCGCGGGGAGTCTCTCAGCCGCAGGGTGGAGAGCCCCGCCGACATCCGCATCTGGAAGGACGGAGCCGTCACGCTGGGCGACCGTGCTCGGAGCCCGCCGGCAGCAGGTAAAGCTCCGGGGCGAGGGCCGCCGCTGAGCCTCGCGCTCTCCGCGCTCTTGAGGCTCCCTTGGGCCCCAGAAGGGTACTGGGGGTGCCCTTCGCGCGCTGTTTTCAGCCTTGTTTTCTTTCTGTGGGGGGTGAATCTTTCCCCCTAGCAACGCCTCCCCCCCCACACACTTTCCCCCCTTCCGTCGTCTCCCGTTCCCGGGAGGCTGCATACATCCCCCAGTAATGCAATTGCACGGCGAGGATTTCCTCCACCATTTCTCCATCACTTAGCACTGCTTCTTGTCCATGGATTTCAGGGCTGCCTCCTCCTCCTCCTCTTAGCTGCCTCAGGTCGGCGACATTCTCGCGCGCGCTCCTCCCGCACCCACAGCAACAAAAACGCCTCTGTTTCGTCTTGTTTATACAACTGCCCCATCTTCCCCAGAAACGACGGCGTTTGTATGAAGAGCTTGCTAGTTACCATTTTCTGATAATCCCTTCCCTCCCCCCCACCCCTCCCGCTTCGCTGCGAATGTTTTTCTTCTCTCTGTTGTGCTGAAATCTAGAGTTCTTATATGATCAGTAATGTTTTCTGTCTTTTAAATGCTGCATTATGGCTGGTGTATAGGCAAGCAGTTGGGAGACTGCAGGGTAGCTTAATTGTACCTGAAAGGATGTCTTGGTTTGGGCATGAGACGTTTCATTTTTGGATAGAGCACCTAACAAAAACACCCTTCCTGTTTCATTGCCCTTGTTTTGGCACTGCAGCATGGGTGACTATATTAAATACTGATACACGGTTTCTGAAATACCGAGGCTGTGTGCCTGTTTATTTACTAGAGCTCCTCCAGCACCTTTTTTCCTTTGCTCCTGCTTGGAGAAAGCCTGTGGAAAATAAAATGATGCAAAGCTACTCATGTAGGTCAGCATGAGGGATTGGGGGAGGGCACTGCAAAGCAAAACAAAGAAAGCAGCTGTCAGAACCTGCTTTATGTTGCTACCAGGAGGTTTAATGTCTGTTGGCTTTGTGCCTTTGTTTTGTGTTCCTTTTTAATTTCAAAACAAGGCTGCAATCTTATGCTAATTTATTTGGGAGTAAATCCCAGTGATATCAGTGTGTTCTATACACATCCACGTGAAAAATGTATAGGAAACAAGCAAGTGGAAATACATACTTTTTATAACATTGGTTTGATGTTCCCGTTTACTGAAGACTGCAACTAATCAATCATATGATTAACACAGGAAATAAAATGTGACGTTATGAATTCCTCTTATGTACTTAGGAAAAATATGTTAAACAGATTAAGCAGTTATATATAATACACACTTTATGTCCATGACTAATGTAACACCATATTATCTTTGCCTTACATGTCTTAGCATGTGCCTTCAAAATCTCTGATTATACTAGTTACCTCAAACATACTTTAAAAAAACCACAAATTAACGCAGTAGACCACTTTTCAAAGTCAGCTCTATAAACTCATTCTAGCAGCAAACAGATTGTACCTGTCATTTGACTGTGCAGTCAAAGAAACAATACATATGAAAAGTGACACATAGCATGCATTGTACAGATCCTGCATTTGCTGTGTATTGTTTAGTGAACATAATAAAACAAGAGTTGAAGTAATAAGACTTCAAATGGTGGTAATTTGATTTTAAAAATAGGACATCATATGAAATTTGTTTATTTCGTTGTTGTAAGAAGAACAATAGGATAACCTATTGTAGAGTTTAATGTTGGCATGACGCTCATTGTTGAGTACTCCATAATCTCCTTCAGAACACAGTAATGAATTCTTGAATTCTACAGCAAATACTAAACAGACTTTTTATACTGGCTGAGGAATAGGAAACCTTTATGTGCAGAATTATTTTATGTCACTGTCGAAGGATATTTTGTACTCCCATATGCCAGGACACAGAGTTAGTTCCATGTCAGAATGCAGTTCCTAGACAGGTTTTAACCTCAACATAACAAACAACAAGCATGAGTGGTATTTTGCAAAATGGTTTTTTGTTTGTTTGCCTGCAGACAGAAACATTCTGTATTTGAACACTCTTAATACTGGCTATGATTTGTGAAATAAAGATAATGGATGAAATCCAATGCTAGTAATACTCAGAATAAACTCATTTAAACTAATGGATGAGTAAATTAATTTCAGTGGGTTTACTCTTGAGTATTATTACTATTATTATATTTATTTTCATCCTGCCTTTTTCCCTGACAGAGACTCAAGGCATCTTACAGCTAAAACAGAAACAGCTAAAAATGGGGGAAAGCAATAATTAAAAAACATTTAAATATTAATATATTTATCTATATATGATCTATTAAAGATACAGATCATAATGAAAACCCCACAGTACCAGCCCTTCCCCTAAAAGGAGTCAGTTCCCAAATACTATTGGAACAAGAAAGTCTTCACCTGGCTGCAATAAGAAGGAAGTTCCAAAGTCTGGGAGCAACCACTGAGAAGGCCCTTGACTATGACTTCGTTAGATAACACTCAATGTCTTTTACCTCTTTATCCCTTTATCTTATATTATTTTAACACTTCTTATTCCCCAAATGAGGGCAAGGGCACAGCATATGACATACTCTCAGCTGAATATTAGGTTTTGTACTTGCAAATAGCATAGCTTTTTCACACTGCTGTAGGGAGGAAGGGTTTATAATAACAGAGATGTGGTATGTTTAGGTTTTCAGCTGAGACCGTCAGAGCAGCCACCTGCTCTGAGTCCACACACAGCAACATGACTCATCTGTCATGGCATTGTTAAGTTGACTTTTACTGTTTATTGTAGCATTTCCTACTTGTGCGTTCCTAAGACGGTGGTGAGAAGGGTTCCAAAGGAGATGACAAGAAGCATATAGAAGTGAGGAGTGCAGAACCTTCCCCTGCCAGCTGCCTATCTTCAGGAAAACATAAACTACTTTTTAGAACAGCATAAGTAGTCTTAGTGCCATACTTTGTTGTCAGCCCTCATCACACACTGTGTCTGCCCAATGGTGTAGCATGTACAGAGCTGCCGCCACCATGAAGTGGCTTGGGCTAATTATCTGGATAATAACCTCTCAGTTGATGTGGGGCAAAACAATAGCCATGTTTGCACTTACAGAGCATGTTGGCTGTCATAATTTATCTCTTGGAAACATTCCAATGTTGCTGAGAGGGAAAAACCTCTCTGATGGTTTCCTTTGATCTGTTAATCCCACATATTTTAGACTATGACAGATTATTTTTAAGTGCATGAGTAAGGGTTAACACTGACAGGTAGATCATTTAAAATTATACCTTATGTCCATTAGAATAAACATCTCTAAGGTCCCTATTTCAGTACAGCCATACCTCAGGTTAAATATGCTTCGAGTTGAGCACGTTCGAGTTGCACTCCGCAGCAACCCGGAAGTAACAGAGCGCGACTAGTTACTTTTACCTCTAGATGGGCTCCGGAACGGATCCCCTTTCATATCTAGAGGTACCACTGTACATATATGTTTTCATTTGTTAAACTAACATTAGAAATGTATCATGATCTTGTAAAGGAGATCTATGTGCAGAAGCAAGTGCGTATTCATACCATGCTGATTATCTGGGCCTCATCAAGCTGCATCTTTTTTTCTCCACTGGAGATGTACAACCCTGTCAAGGGACAGTAGTTGCCTGTAACTGCAACTTGATCATGGCCTTTGTTAACAAGAAAGGAAGCAGACACAAACTCTTCAGTATTAACTCTTTTATGAGAATTTGACAACTTTTGGTAGGGAAAGTTCAAGTTTTGTTTAAGACTGTGAAAGAGGATACAATCTGCCATTATGTCATCTAAGCTAAGGAAACAGCAAATGCCATAGACTTTGATTTAGGTTGCATTCCTGTGCTCATTTTCCTGTATGAATAAGCTCAACTGAATACAATGGTACTTACTTTTGAGTAAGCGTATGTAAGACAGCTCTTATATGGATGTCTAACTGCCATGACTGGGCTCATTTGGTAGAGCATGAGACCCTTAATCTCTCAGGGTTGTGAGTTTGAGCCCTATGTTGGGCAAAAGATACCTGCAATGCAGAGGGTTGGACTAGATGGTCCCTTCCAACTCTACAATTCTATGGTTTTGCTTAACCTGATGAAAAAGTGGAGCATGTTATTACTGGAAGGAATTTGAAGATCAGATAGATTTAATCTTCTTTAGTGAATGGTTATCAGTTGGGTCATAACATTCCGCAAACAAAGTGGGTGGATGAAGGCAAACGCTATTAAGTAAATAAACTACCGGTAAATGCAGCTAATTCATACAAGCAAGCTATGCCATAATGCAAAATGCAAGATAATGTAATAAAACTCAGAATTATTAGAAACTGTGATCTGGAATAACATTTCCCTTCAAACATGGTAAAGAAATTGGACCCAATTTACTTCTCTTTCTCATGTTTACTTGTCTTTGTCATGCCCACCCTGCTTAAAAGCTTATATCCAGTTCCAACTATCTTTGAACCTCCAAGGGAAGGAATTTCTCCATCTCATCTTTCAAACCTATGTATGCAAGTGCATATAAAATTCATTACTCTAGTAAACTACCAATGAGGTTCAAATCAAAATGTGCTAGATTAAATTATGCTAAAATACAAATCAGTTAACTAATAATAAAGTGCAAATCTCAGTCTTCTTCACTGCCTCTAACAGAAATTGAACGAAAGGCGCTGACAGGCTTGGAGCCATTGAGAAAGAGATGAAACATACCTGGAGGAACCCTGAGGTTTGCAGAAGAAAAATACTGAAGGGGGCAACCCTCCAAAGTAGACCAATGAGGACTGAGCATTCTCAGTAGCTGCAGGACATTGAGTGTCAGTATGAAAATGAGAAACGGGGTGGAATGTAATGCGCTGCAAGCCCCCTGTTAGCAGCTTCTTGGAGGTTAGGGCATGATTGGTTGGCAGGACTCTTTAATAAGAACACTTTAGATACATTCTCCAGGCTGAGGGCCACATTGCTTCTTGGGCAGCTTGCCAGAGGCCACATGGCTGTGATCGACCAGAGTTACAAAGTGGGTAGGGAATTGGATGTGCTACTTACTTACATATACTTACTTACTCCAGAAATGCAAAGTCAGAAGTTCCTACACATACCCTTCTCTATCCATGCAAGCAAGAGTCACTAGCACAATTAAAAAACTTATTCGAGACAGACAATAGCACTTGAAGAGGGTGTGGAGCCTTGACAGATGTGGCTGGGGAAAACCCTAGATGGCCTCATTTAGCTCTCCTTGTTGTGCAGCTCCACACCTTGTATGAGGGAGTCTACCCATTCCCCACAACAGTGAATTCAGGTGGTGACCTCTGATAGGACTGGTGCCAAAAAGGGATACTGAGAAATGAGGGTGTTCTCAGCATGCTCCAAGAAACAAGGAGTACAGGTATGTAGAAGTACAGAAGGATTAAATGTTCAGGTACACGTTGTTTGGTAATCTCCAGGAGCCACAGAATGAGTAGAAAAATGGAAAATCAGGTTGAGTGAATTGGCCTACTTGAATGCTTTAGTACGGAAGATAATATGCCTGGGTGACACTCCTTTTAGGAGCTTCAGATACATTGAAAATATTTGTTTAAAGTTGTTTGTGTTCATAGAATAAAAGAACTGAAACTTCCCAAGGTAACATTAATGACATTGCCCTGCCCTGTATATGGGGAAACCCATCCAGATGGGTGAGGTATAAATAATAAAATTATTATTAATAATAATAATCATATCAATATACCTGAAGAGCAGAATTGTTCCAGTGACTAGAGTTAGAGTGTTAGTCCAGTTGTAAATAATGACCTTGCATTAAATACTAAAGTCTAAAAATAATGTGGATAAAACTGCAGTGTCTCAAGATGGAGAATGGGCCTATTGTTTGCTTTAAAGTAATTATACAAGAAAATAAACTAGCATTTTAAAGACTGTTTGACATGCTAGTTTTTCTATAAATATTATTAAACATTTGATACTTTTATACATTTTTTAAAAAAATCTACAACTCATAACAATTTTGTGGATGAAATTTCAACTTGATAGTTCTTACAGTGTGTTTAGGAGCGATTATCATTTAGTAAATGAAGGCTTTTTATAGAGCAATTTTACATTTGTTTATTCAGCAGTAACCTCAATATAGATTTCAGTGAGACTTCTGATGTGTAAGGGATTGCAGCTTTAATTGAGTGGTACTTCTCTAAGTCACTAGATTTGTTTTAAGGAGGCATGAGCTTCTCAGTGACATTTATTGGCTCAGTTTCTATCTTGATTGGCACAGGATTGGAACACTGATTCAATATGGTGTATATGGTTAAGTGACTACGTGCCTGTATTTTGCTGCTGGATAGTGCTTTTCTCTGGAGAAACCTCAAGCGTGTCATGAGGGACGTATGTGTAGTCCTTCCCTTTTTATTGAATCTACTTATGTCTGTTATTGGTTCAAGAGTGAGGTACAAAGTCTTCTAGACTAGTTGGCTGAATGAAGCAGAATGTGCTATGTAACCTACTAGGTTTAAGATGAAGTTCAAGAACTCTTGCTCTAAACTTAGTAACAATTAAAATCACAGTGGAACAAATACCAGTCAAAACTTTTCCTTTCACTTACTTCTATGAAGGCTGATTTTATGCCTGTTGTTTTGGGCACTAGAAACGTGTAGTTTCAAAATAAATTGTTTGCTAGGATAAGAGGAGCACCAGTATATGAGGCTACATGTTGTGATTTTTCAAGGGCTTAATACTGTATTATTCTCTTGAAAGTTTAGAAAATACATTAGAGACAGAAATCAAGAAATTTCAGGGTTCTAAGGTTTACTAATTTAGTAGGGGTTTTATTCCTTTACTGAACGTTTGATGAAAAAGTTATAAGATTAACAGCGGCTGACATTCATATGTGATACACCCTGTAGTTCATTGTTCAAATATAATAATTATTTTATTGTTAATATCTTAGGGCACAGTAAGAACATATTATGCAGTCTTCTTACAGGAAAAGTATATGTGCAAGGCTGGTTTCTCTTAATTCTTTCTTCTAGCCTGCTTTTCTATCTGTCATTAGTGAGCAAAAAGCCATCTATTGTTGAGTTTTGTTTATAATGAAATATGATTTTATTTCCTTAACAAGGTACACACCCAGTTGAGCACTGATATGTAAAGTGATTTTTTTGGGTTGATTTAACATTACTTTGAATATTAGCCCTAGTTCTCACTGAGGTGGCAAAGGTGTGCCAGGGTTTTACTGTTTTAGGTTTCAATGGGAGGCTCACAGGATTGAACATTACCCCATATAATATAAATAAAAATATATATCCACATAGTCAGGTAGCATGTCAGGCTATAGCCTTTCCTCCTGAAATCTAGTTTTCTGTGTGCAGAGAATTTGTATGAAGGAGCAATCAGTCATGTGAGTTACCATCCACAGGCTGAAGTACCACTGTTCAGATAGAGCTTTACAAACTCAGTGAGTACTAGACTTCAATTGTTGAGTCCCTTTTTATGTACGTAATGGAATTTGAAAGGGTAGACTGCAGCACTCTCAGATAACATTACAGAGCTAAATCTAAAGCCCGTAATTATAACTAAAAGCTGGCCAGAGCTTCTGGAGCTACAGTCCGAATGTTTTTTATTGCTTCAGGGTGCTTTGGGGGGAGGCAATGATAACTGAGTTTTATGTCTTAAGATTTATCCTGGCATTTTGTATATTTTTATTTTATCTAGAATATTATAACACATTTGGAGTAGATGACCTCTGTTCTAAAACAGCAAAGTGTCTTGTGACACCTTAACATCTAACAAATTCATGTTTCAAACTTTGGTTAATTCAAACCCACTTCATCAGATTCATGAAGTGTAATCCTCAATTGGCAGCTGAGGATTATACATGTATTTATTAAATTTATATCCTGCCTTTCCAGAGGAGTCCGGGGCAACAAACACACAAGTGATAAAACATCTTTAAAATATCTTTGAAACAATTTCTTTTCAAACATCTTTAAATGCATTTGGTAAAATGGACTTTGGCCTATGAAAGCTCATGCCATAATAAATTGGTTAGTATTTAATGTGCCACAGGAACCTTTGAATAGAAAAGGAGTCAAAGGTCTAAAGGAGGATAAGGAGATTGTTCCAAGCATGGCTAGAATTGCCTGGTCAATCCAGAGGGCTTGCTAATACCATTTCTCTACCCTCAGATAAATTACAACAGCTCTTAAGTGCTTCCCTGCTTGACAATAAAAAGGGAAGTGATGGCAGTTTAATGAATATAAGAGGAATGCATCTCATACCCTGTTTATCTCATAAGGGAGATGTGGGAGTGATTGCCCCATGGTTAAAGAAATCAGTGAATGTGTTGTTCCAGTTAATGCATGTTTTCAATATATAGAGAGGAGCCTTGGAAAGTGTGAATGAGGAAGGAAAATGGGAGAGGCCAGTGTCTATATTCTTTACAAGAACTTCTGTTGAAACTGAGTCATAGATTTGTATGACTCAGTTAAGTGTCAAGTCTTCAAAGTCAGCAGGGCAAAATGTTAGACATATACTGTCATAACTTCCTGAAAAGTGGGGAAAATAAAAGCATGGCTAGAATTGCAGCACGCTGAAGAACTTGACAAGCCAGACTTTAAAGTTATATTTTAAAAACATTTTTTAAATATCTGGATTTAATGAAGTCTGCAAATCTGTTCATCATGAAGATAGCCCCTTCTTGTGCACAAAGTGTGGTCACTTCCCATCCACCTAAGTGGAACTTTGTGACTCCTAATTTGTCATCCTCCTTTTAGACCAGCAGCTGGTCCTGAACATATGAACCTCCTCCCTTCACAGTTCCTTTCAGCCTTGATAATCTTATCGCATGATCTGTTGCTGTCATCCACCACTGCATCCCATCCCAACATGGATAGAGTGGTGAACCTTGACAAGCTCTCTGACTTCTGGCAAATCATTTCTTAGCCTAACCTACCTCACATGGTTTTGTGCAAATACACTGTCCATCTTCAGATTGTATAAATCTTTAATCTTTAATAAATATATCTAAGGAGAATAGCATTTATAATATTTTAGTACGTACTTTTTTGTGAGAATAAAAGGAGGAATCATTCATACATGGCATCCTGAATGCATTGCAGTAAGAGATGACTAAAAGTTTCATAGTCAATAAAAGGGGGGAGGTGGCTATTGCAGAGACAGGCAGAAGAAGAAGCAATGAGACCCTAACTTAGCTTCAACTTGGGGATGACAGTGGGAGTTCATGATCTTACATATGGTATAACACTTCAGAGAGTGGTTTGTGGCATGATGTAGACCAGGGGTGTCAAACTCAAATTCATCGGGGGCCGCACCAGCAGTTTGGTCACCCTCAAAGGGCCGGTTGTATCTGTAGGACTATGTGTCCGCTCAATATAAAAACAAGTGGAGGTTTCCTGAATGCATGTAAAGTGAAGTTTTCCTGTGTAGAACTGCCGGCGCCACTAGAGGGCAGACGTTCTCTGGCTTGTAGGCTGCCGCGCATGCGCTGAGGAGGCGGCTTTCTTGTGTCAAAAAAAAAAAAGCGAGAATAAAAGGTGAAGGCTGGTGGCCGGCAGCGGCTACACGGGCCACATGATGAGGTCTGGCGGGCCGGATTCGGCCCGCGGGCCTTGTGTTTGACACCTGTGATGTAGACTATCTGCCGTACTTCTCAGCATGGAGCTGCGGAGGCTGTGAGGCAAAGGTTCCTAGTTTTGCGCTGAGCTTTGGAGATCCTTGCTTCAGATGTTCAGCATGGCATCAGATACCAGACTCCGCCCCTCTGAGGCCAGGGCCAGCATGTATTTTAGCTGGCTACTAAGGCCAATCAAAATTTGTTTATCCCTTTTTAAGGCTGATTTTTTCCCCTGTAACAATTTGGTTAATATTTATTTATTTAGAAGCAGAATAAAATGAAGGTTGTGAAATATTGGCTAACTTGTCAATCAAATTGTTCACAGCTTATAACTTCCAGTGTTATTTGCTTGTGTCAGGTTAAGTTATGCATGTGCAGGATGGAGGAGGTATAAACATGCATCACATTATCTGATTCAGTGGAAGACATTTTCATAATGTTATTTTCTCTCCCAATGAATTTGTGAGAACATTTTTTACTGAGTTACTGGGAAACTCAGACAATGAGAGGGGAACATCTTTGTTGTTTGTTAAGATGCTTATCTTAAGAAAGAGAAACTTTCTTGGGGGAGAGTATTGTATATATTTCATGGAACAGACAAATACTTATTCATATTTCATTGAGTGGCAGATTTAAGATTTTAAAAATGTATATAGCAGTGCACCAGTAGCAATTAAGCCTCACCATGAACAGTGCATGTGCAACCAGTGCATGTACAATGATCCTTGCTCCATCTTCCTCCAGCAGTGGATTAGAAGAAGAAAGTGCTTTACAAAAGTGTAAAATGATCAATTCACACAGGCCATCTGAGAAAGGAAGAGTCCTGGAGACTCAACTATACAGCTGTGAATAAAACATTTTAAGTGTGTTTTAAATGCAATATACAATGTGATACTAGATGGCGATGGTGAGCGTTTTTATGTGTGTGTAGATGTGTATGTTTTTAATATGTGTGTAAATTCCACCCCAGTACCATTTCCTCGCTTCCATGTAGCACCTGTATGGAGTGAAAGGAATAGTATTCCCATTTACCACCATCCCTGAAGATTTTTGCTTTGCACAGAGTTCTCAGGAAGAAAGAAGCAACAGAGCTTCTTCACTTCCTAAGTACCTGTACAAAGTGAAAGGATCATCTCCTTCTCTGGTCATCTGCAATATGCAATGAACAGGGAAATGTAATAGTCCATGGATGATGGGAGTTGTAGTCTACATGGGGAAAGAGGATGCATCAGATTTTTTTCTAATCTTTTCTAATCTTGTTTTTGGAATTGATTGTTTATTTTTAAAAGGTGAAAATAACTCTTTTTTGTTTTTAATTTCAGGTAAATCAGAACATTTACACTGTCCAGAAACAGAGGTAAGAACTTGTAAAAGTGTTTGTTCTGTTTGATACACTAGTGTATCTTAGGGCATTTATATATAGCTCTCCCAGGTATCTGTACTGATATGCTGAGAGAGCACTGCCACAAGGGAGAGAAATGTGTACAGTCTGTCAGCTCACAACCCCTCTGAATACAGAAGAAAGCTCAAGCAGTGGAGCTTTCAAAATGCAAATGCTAAGCAGGGAAAGGACTTCTTTTGGCTAGGCAGATGCTGCAATGGAGGGAAGAGCAAAAGGGTCAAGCAGTCCACATTCAGAGCAGCCATTCCTCTTTTTCAGCTTTCCCAACTTTTCCAGCTTTTTGCTGTCCTTGACCAGCACCATCAACTGTCTCTTGTGATAGTCTACATGAAAGCCCCATGCAAGCAGATTCACACTAGTGTTAGAAACTGAGATATGAAAGCTAGGAGCTAAATGGCACCTTAAACCTAGGTTATGGGCGCAACAACAGAATGTCTAGGTGTGCTTTTTTATAACAAGAATACAAAACTGAAAATGAATGAACAGCAGCTAAAATATTATGTTCATTTTTCACATGGTCTAGTCCTTCCCCTGCCCACCCTCCTAATATTCTTAAGAGGGTCTCTTCTCCAGTCTTCAGAGAGTAGCTAGAAGCAGGGAACCAGAAAAAGGTCCTCCTTTCCTTCCACTCTGCAGTTTTAATCTGAAATTTTAGGTGCAGTACTGCGCCCACAGCTCAGAAACTGCTCACATTAATGAAATTCCATGTTGCAAAATGCACTTAGAACAATGGGAGTTTCGAACAGTGCTTCACACTGCTCCTTACACCCCCAAAAACTAAGGGTTCAACGAGCAGCATTTCAAAATGTTTCCCACTGCTCCTGAAAGCTCTGAAAGTCAGGTTTAATTCACACATGCTGATTTCCCAGCTCTGTCAGTTATTTTCTCATAGGAAAACTTGAGCTCTTTAAAGAATATGAGGGCTGTGTTTGACCCATGTTTATTTCTTTTTAGCGCTGAGAGAAATCTGTATGATTCCGCTTAGTGTCTTAACAGCTGTACCCAATGCTAGGGAAATTTCCCAGGAGCACTTACATATTATTTGATACAGTTGTATCCTGCCCTTCCTCCATAGAGCTTAAAGTGGTATTTTAACCTCAAAATACCCCTGGAAGAGAGGTTGGTTGAGTGATGGTAACTTGCTCGAACAATGTGGTGAGTTTTGCAAGAATTTGGACATAGGATTTCCACCACATTAAAAACCATTTTAGCCACTGTGTGGGAATATAAAGTTTCTATAAAGAACAAGATCCAACCTCTTTCCAGGCAGAGTTTTTGTAGCTTTTGCCCTCACTTGTCGGTCAGGGTAAACTGGGAGTCTTGTGTGGCTGATCTGTATCTCTACCACCTTGCCTCAAGGGCTCTCTCACGTGACAATGCTACTGTTGACTGAGTTCTCTCTTTTGGTGAAAAGGGTATTTGATAGTAATCAGTTTTCTTTGGAGGCATTGATTTGGCTACTGAGCTTCTAGGATTTAGGGACTTGGATAGTTATTGTTTCTGACTCATATGCTGGCTTCTGTATCTCAGTGGCCCTGTGCTTGCTATGCTGCTGCTGAGATTTAATATGCAACTGCCCCCTGGTTTTTGTCACTATTTTTAATACACTAGAAATACACTGAATTACTAATAGTGGTGGGAAGATCTCTGTACTTTCTGGAGATAAAGATCAGCTGTGTTTTACCAGAGCTTGGAAAAGATAGAAAATCATTCATTGTGACCTTAAACCATACTATTCACTGCTGCAGCTCCTGTCATATGACATCATGCATAAAATTCAAGATAGTTCTTTTTTAGAAACAAAAATAAGCTTGCCATGTGAGTGGAATAGAAATCCTTTTTTTTTTTTTTTTTAGAAATAGCATGATGTGGAGAAAGTGGGTATAGATGTTTTTCTCCCTCTCTCATAACAGTAGGACTCAGGGACATCCAATGAAACTGAGTCTTGGAAGATTCAGGATAGACAAAATACGTGCTACTTCACACTACGGAATTAACTATGGAATTCTCTCCCACAAGATGTGGCTATCAACTTAGTTGGCTTTAGAAGATTAGATGAATTTATGAAAGATAAGGCTATTGCCATGATGGGTATGTGCCAGGGACTGACTAAAAACTGAGGAGTGGTGGCTGGATTTGGGTGAGTGGGCACCGGAAGAAGGGGGGGTTGGAGACTGACTTGGAGGAAGGGATCAGTGATCTGGGGGAGCCAGTAACAGCCAGGAGATGAGAGGCAGGAGAAGCTGCGAGATTGGAGAGTGAAGAACAGGTGCAGGAGGAGAGAGAGAGGGGTCAAGCTGGTGTAAAGGGCTTCCACACCTCCTCCTTCTGCCTCCACCTCCTGCTCTACTGTCTCCCAGGACCAGAAGAGGATTGAAGCAGGAAGAGCAAAAGGTTACACGCAGGTGGAGTCATTATCTGCTTGCAAGCAGCTGGGGGGGGGCAAGAACGACATAAATGGAGGTTGAGGGCAGGGCTTCTTTGTTCAGCAACTCCCTCATCGGGTGCACACCTGGAAGTAGCTGATACACGTAGGCCAGATAGACATGCCTTTTGCTAACGTGTAAGTGTACTTTTGACAATAAAGTGTTAGCTGTTTACTCAGGATGTCCATTCCTCCAGCACTGTGACAGTATGTTGTAACTCCACTGTCAGAAGCAGTATGGCTCTGAACACCAGTTTCTGGGAATTGTGGGTTATGCCCATGTTCTGTTTGCATGCTTCTCATAGGTGTTTGGGTGGCCACTGTGAGAACATTGTGCTGGACTAGGTGGGCCTCTGTCCTGATGCATTAAGGTTTTCTTATATTCTTATATCATGCTCAAAAGCAAAATAGGTATAGTCTGTCAATGACACCTGCAGCAAATGTTTTGAATAGTTATTTCAAATTACTATGTTATATTCTTCCTTCTGGTTTCTTCGTCTGTCTTATCACTCTTGACCGCTCTTGACTTCTGTTAGCCTTTTCAGGACTTTGCCTGCCATTTTGTGGGCTTCAGCTTCTGTCCCTTACCCACTGTCTGTCCTACACCTTTTTAAGATCAGAGAAATGCAGCTTAGTATTTGTGGGTGGCAATTATTATTAATAATAATAATAATAAACATATTGTAGGATTAATAGATACAATTATTAATCATCATCTATGGTCTGTACAATGTAATAGTAAAATAGAACAATTCAGTTTTGAGATTTTTTTTCTTGGGAGTTTGCAAAAAATGCTTGGGCTTGCCTCGTGTTCCTTATTTCAAGGAATACATCGTTGTTTAATAAGGAACAGGGGGCAAACCTCCATGGAAGGCAAAACAAAGTTTTAGGCCAGTAACATACATTAAATTAAAGATTCAGTTTAATAAAATGGCAGTGTACAATACAAGTTTTTGTTCTTTTCTTCAGCATTTATAGCACAAACATTCTGCTTGGCCTTTGAAAATATGTACAGTAGGACAGAATGTGACAAATAACTGAGGTAGCCCAGCCAAAGTACTTTCATGGTTCAGTTGGAAAGGCAGCTCTAGTACTCTCAAGGGCAAAGAGAACCTTCAATCATTATTTCCAAAACTGTCTGAGAAATCTTAATACAAAAGCTGTTTACTATGCAATATGACTAGGGTAGTATTTTTATCATCATATGCAGGACTGAAGCTAGTAAGTAGTAAAGTTTATAAAAGGTTATGTACATAATTATAGGCTAAAAATAGAAAATATATTGTGAACTACAGTGTAGGGTAAAAAAAGGCTTGCATAAGAATTGTTCTGGGTCCCTAAATAATGGGTGTAGAAACCTATAATGTGCACTATTTGGGATATTACAATTTTGTGTATATTCATGAACTTTGTGTTTAAAAAGTTGGTTGCAGCATAGTTTGGTAGACACAATTTCAGAGACAATGGTGTCTCTGAAGTGGCAGCTGCAGAAGGTACAGTGATCAGCCACTCTTACCCTCTGCGGAATTCTCCTGAATACTAGTTGCTGGCAATCACAAATGAGGTGTGTTTCTGGTTGGTCATTGTGATAAAAGAACTCTGGACTAGATGGACCTTTGGCCTGAATTAGCAAGGGTCTTCTTACAGCTCAGCAGCCCATTTGTCCCTGAACCCACTTGACTTGACCTACTCCATGCTTATTAAACAACATATATTAAGTTCTCATGTAGTTAGATAAACAAACCCAAGTGTGGAGTACTTATCTGTTCCATCAAGTGTGGACGTGTATAGAGAGAGATGTATCCTTCAAAATAAAATCCTAAATTGAACAAGTTAATATATTTTTCCCCACCTTAGCTGAAGGACAATTATTTGCTTTAGGGGGGACACTAGGTGGCGCATTGGAAGATGGCTGACAATAACATCTCTCCGACCCACACGAGGTAATTTGGAGGCTATGATGGGGGTAATTAGCCTCCTTAACCCCCCCAGGATTGTGGGGGGGACGGCCCTTGCCTGCTGTGCCCTATACCACCCCCGAATTTGTGGGGGTGGGGGCACTAGGCACAAAGCCCTCCTGTGGGATTCCGGCACTCCTGGACACCGTCCCTGATTCGCGCCGCTAGTTGCAAGCATCTTCAAAAGAAACAATTTGGACGAGATTAATTGCACATGCTTCAAGGAAAAAGGGGAGTAAAGACTGCTGACAGAAGAGATCTCTGATAACAAGACAAGAATAAAATATGAGAAGATACGTCAAGATACGGTATGACATGACTGAGGGGGGAGGGGGGAAAAAACCTGCCTTCCCTTTTTTATGTGATTTAACAAGAATCCCCTCCCCTAATGAGTCAGAAATTAAGGACTTAAGCTGTGGATTTAAGGCTGTGTGGAGATAAACTTTCGATCCAAAGCAATGTTTCAAGATGAAGCTGGAAAGCTAAGAGTTTTGGAATGACGCAGTTAAAAATGCCGTTGCCATTTTGGGAGGCATTGTTGGAGCTCTTGGGTCTGGGAGGAGAAAGAGAGAAATAGAGTTGTTTACATATCGTGGATCAACTCCTCGGTGGGACTTAAGAGCGACAAATGCCAAAATTTACGATGGAAAGAGTGATGTTATCTACGAAGGAGATATATGGAAACCATCTGGACTTAGTGGAGGAACGGGAAATCCACACAGGATTATTATACTTGCTATCGGCTTAAGGAGACTAAAAGAAGAGATCGTAAAGGAAAAAGAGAAATTATATGAACAAGATATGATGTGGAAACACCAAGATAAGACTGGATAGAATTATGAACTTTGTCTGGACTGATTGGGACTGATTTGGACATTAACGCAGTAATAAGAAGATGATCTGAATCCCCCTTTGGATCTTGAAGTATGGGTTCCCCCAACAAAATTTAAAAATTTGGCTTTGTAATTTGGAATTTATACGATGTGATTTAATTTGATGTGATTGGCCACTTAATAAAAATTATTTTTTTAAAAAAGCCAATTATTTGCTTTAAAAGTTTGAATAATTGAAATTGGATAATATAAATTGTAGGCATGATCCAATCCATTGCTTAAGAAGCAGGCATTCTGTGATAGAAGTGGGAGTTGCTGGCATTTAATTGTGCTTGTGTACTGACACAGTAGATTACTAAATTTCATATTTAACCAGCTCTAGCATCTCCACTATTTTTTATGTACAATCAGATGTAACTTGTGCAAAAGTTGAAATTAAAAGAGGGAAAGCTTCCCAAGTTCAACATGTTTATTTGATACATGAACTTCCACAGTTACATGGTAAAATATGTTTATATGAAAGCATTTTGGAGATGAAGAATCTTGATGATTTGGGTGGGGATGGGGGCCTCATGGCAGAAGAGAGGAAGGGGAAGTTCCATTTGCTTGGGCAGAAATCCATTATACCGGCAGGCTGACACTATTAGAGGTGACCCTATATTATATATGCATTATTGTATTTCATTTAGTTTCGTTTGGAAATGAAATAGTAAGGGTGTCGGGCAGGAGGGCATTCTCCCCTGTGTAGTTAGCTGAATGCTGTTGGATTCATGTTGCAACCAGCCTAAGAGACATATGAGCTTGACAGATCAAAATCCTGAAGAACAGGTGTAGATCTCCTGAGATTGTATCTCATAGGCTAGTCATTGTGCATTAATTACAATTGGCTATTTGTACAGCAGACTTTTACTTCAGTGCTGCACTTCTAGCTATGTCTGTGGTAGAGTGCTCTTTCTCGTTGTTTGCCAAAGCATTTTTGTATGGTGCAAATGCTGATGATGTGTCAGAAGTATGCTTTATCTGAGATCTTAAAAAGTATGTGCTTTGTGACTGCAAATGCTATTTTAATTAGTTTTTGTAACGACATAATTAGCTGTGCCATGCATTGGATTTTAAAAATACTATTTTAATTCATCACTACTGGATTTTCAGTTATAAAGCATAATTTTATTTGTTTCAGGTTTGATTCTTTGCACAAATGACTATTGTTTATTTTATTTACTTAAAACTATGAGGCTGCTAATTTGTTTCTGAATAAAACACAGGTTTGTACAGAAATCAAAGACTATGTTATTTGCAGGCCACAAGCAAACATTCTGTTTTAGCAGGCATTTTATGTAAGTTTTCTTTTTGTATGATTAATTTTTATTGTTTTATCCACTGTATGCTTTTTGAAATCTTATTGCACATGGCTTAGAAACTTTGTTGATTCAGTGATATATAAATAGCTGAAATAAATAATAAATAAGGTGTTCAGGTATATTATAATCTTCATGCCTGGACTAACAAAGAACTGACAGTTTCAAGTGAATTGTTCAAACATTCAACACCAGTGATTCAGAAATGGTATTTTCTTGTGAAAAAGGCATGGGGACTTGTTTTCTCTAACCATCTAATATCCAATTGCAAGGGCTGCAAAGGCAATAGAGCGTATTATCTAGTGCCTCCTTCCATTATTCTTCAATTTAATTAGGGCAGTCAGCTGCTTATCTTTAGCAATCATGAAGTGTTGCACTTTCAGCTTCATCCTGCAAGGAGATTATTCATCCATCTGACTTGTTAGGCACCCATTCATCCTGTTTACTAGGCACCCATTCATCCTTATGCCTCCAGTGACTTTGCTTACTATTCAGATACTATCATTCCTCGGGATGTTGGGGATAAAGTGAAAGACTGGATTAATGCTGGGAACAGACAACTGCTGTTTAAAATCCATGATTATACTGTTAAAATAGAATTGATGGCTACTCTGATCAGGGGTTTTTTCTATGACCTTGAATACCCTTCGGCTGGCCATCCATTCAAGCTGTAGGGGTGAAAGTTTATATCTCACTAAACATCCTACAACAATATTTAATAGTCAAAACTGGTTCACAGAAAAGTCAAATCTTATATGTAACTCTTATGATGCGTTTCATTAAAAACTCACACAAAACCATGGGGGTTACTTTGTTTGAAATGCTGTATATATAAAGCTTCCTTTATATTTTTTTACTTGCAATAATCCACTTGCCCAACATCAGAAGTAATTCTTTTAGGGCCTTTTCAGATGTGAGAGACTTGTTCAGTTTATGCACTTAGTACAGATCCAGCACCAGTAGGCTGCAAAGTAATGGTAACCTATATGAGGAATAGCAATGGTGATATAATGCTTTCTTCCAAGAGACTGAGAACATGACATTACATCACATTTATAATATAGTCATAATTTATAATATAACCATAAGCTTCAAAATATTTTTTGTGGCTTTGGATGCCATTCATGATATGACAGAAATAAAATATTCTGTTCTAATAATTTTTCAAGATTCAGGGTCGTTTCATATGTTCTTGGATATAGCTGACACTGTGAACTTTTCTAATGTTTACACTGTTAGGACACAGTTCAATTTTAATTAGCTTTTTACATCACTAACATATTTTAGGAAAAACAAACTCCCACTAGATTTTTTACATTGTTGTAGTGGGGAAAGTTTCAGGAAATTATCCAACTCTTATGCAGTACTTAGCAACTATGAGATTTAAAATGAAACTACTGCAGTGGCCTGATACTAGAAATTATGTGTCACATCCTATCTAGTTACAGTGAATATTATAACGGTGTATTAAGTATCCAGTCACTAATGTAAAATTGATAATGCAAAACATACCCTTAGTAGTTGAATGTTTAGTATTGTAATGATAAAATTAATTGTTAATGTTGTTTGTAAGCAACAAAGTGTTGGCTATGATTACACAAACCAAGAAATAATAATCTGGTTCTCTGAATTATCTGAAATTACAACTTGATCCCCTACTTGATTTAGGACAGTTAAGTAATATAACATCATGTCATAGCATTAAGCAGATTCCCTAGCAGCATTAAGGATTTTCCAGGGTTTTTTTATCAGCACAGAGCAAAATCCTCATTCAGTTAAATTATGTAATGTATTATAAATACAGTTTTATTAATGAATGCCATGCAGATGATGGAAGCTGCTTGGGACAGCCTTTTTTAATGAAAGTTTGTAGAACACATTTTGCTTTCTATTTTGAACATTATTACATAGGACGAATCATCTATAGCTAGTGTTCACTGCAGTGGCCAACCAGGTGCCACTGGCAAGCCCTCAAATAGGACCTGAATGGTGCTCTCCCGACTTGTAATTCCCAGCATTTGCTCATAGCTGTCAACTTTTCCTTTTTTTTAAGGGAAATTCACTTATTCCAAATAGGATTCCTTGCAAGAAAAGGGAAAAGTTGACAGCTATGCATCTGCTTCAGCAAGACTTGTACTTCTGCATGCTTGGTAGTTCTGTATCTAGCAATGCTTTCAGCCAGTTCCCCCAGAACAGATGTTAAGCAAACAAGCCTGTAATTTCAATGATCTCTCCTGGATATCTTTTTGAAAGTTTGTGTTATATTGGCCTCCTCAGTCCTCTGGTATGGAGGCTAATCTTAAGGACAAATTACATAATTTTGTTAGAAGAACAGCAATTTCACATTTGAGTTCTTTAAATACTCTCAGGTGGATGCTATCCAGACCGTATGATTTGTCTGTTTTTATTTTGTTAGGAAGACCTAAAATTGCATCTTTTGTCGCCACTATTCGCCTTTTTTCCTGCGAAAGTCAGTTCAGGCGCTGGGAGCTGCCCTATATATTCTGCTGTGAAGACTGCACCTTCCTTCAGCTTCTTTGCCATCTCTTTTCCTCTGTTAGCACACCTCTGCCTCACTTGTCATCCAAAGATCCTAACACATCCCTGCGGGACTCCCTAAAATTTTATAGTTTAACTGTGTGCTCCTTAAATTCTTTTTCTAGCACCCCCTATTGTCTGATTGAATTTGTTTGCCAGCATTTGTATTACCTTTTTCCTCCTTGTTTGAACAATACTTCCATTTTCTAAAGGGAACCTTCTTGTCCTTAATAGCTTCTTTGACTCTGCTCATTAACTAACCACACCGGCAGCTTCTTGACTCAGGTGGTACCTTTTCTGATCTGTGGTTTACATTCTGGCTGAGCTTCTAATATGGTTTTAAACAACTTCCAAGCTTTTTGGAGAGATTTGATCCTCTTAACTTTGCCTTTCAACTTCCTTTTTACCAATCCCCTCAGTTTGGGGAAGTTTCCTCTTTTGAAGTGAAACAAGGCTGTTGGATATTTTTGGCAATTGACCATGTACATATATATTAAATTTGATAGAACTATGGTCACTGCCTTCAGTCAGTACAGCAACTTACACCTCTTACCTTAAGGAACTTGCTTCATGCTACTACTTCTGCCAGGAGGTTTACTAGCCTCACCTTAAATCTCTTTATATTTGTTTTAAAATATCGTATTGTGCTTGTTGCCATATTTATTTCTTTTACACTGCCTCTCACTGTAGTTGTGCAGAGAGGTATTCTTAATTCTATTCATACTCAACAAAGGGATGTCTCTTATCCTAACTGGCTAACTAAAAAAAGGAAGGGAAAATCTGTTCTAGAAAGACCAAATAAATTTTATTTTAAGCTTATCATTTATTTACTATTTCAGAGCCATTACTAGATTTCAGTCAAAGTCATCCCCAAAATGGAAGTAATGGAGTGTTGTGTGTTCATCTGTAAATTCAGGGTAATTCTAGCTTCAGTGAATGCAGATAATTCCATGGAATGTTTTATCATAGCTTTTTGCAGAAAATAGCTAAGCATACTGACTAGTATTTTATGTGAATGTTCGTAATTGGCCAATTATGTAGAGGAGCAATTCTCAAGTGAATATGTCCAGCAGGTGGATTATTGGACATTACAATGTTATTTTGATTTCAGTTCAACCTTAGCAGTAACCTATTTTTGTAAAATAGAAATCGTGACTTGTCCAACAAAATTGTTAAGAAGGTGAGTGACATATTGATAAAATGATGTGGCCTGATATATTAGGCATTGAGTGAGTTGGTGCATAGAGACAAACATTTCTCAAGAATAGAAGCAGAGAACAGAAAGCAAGAAAAGCAGACATTTTGAGTACACACAGTGTTAAATATAATTTCCTCACATTTTGGTCTGCTATGGCATCATTTACAGAGCTTGTACTAGGACCACATTACAGGAGCAATAAGTTGGAAGCAGAGCATCTGTTTTATATTCACAAGTTTTAGATTTAATCCTAGCACTGCCAGTTAACGGATCTCTGGTTGAGAAAGACCTCTGCCTGCGAACTGAAAATTGTGAAGTCGTACTACTGGGTTATTCTGCAGTCACTTTTAGACCACCACAATGGAAGACAGCTCCTTATCATCTTAGAAAATAATTCACACAGAAGGATTAGTGAAATGAAATGAAACAAAAAAACAAAACAAAACAAAAATTGTTCTGTGTTCTATAATTCAGGAGCTGGAATTATTCATTGATATTTAAAATATCAAAAGAGTTGAGGCCCCAGAGGCAGCTTAGTTAATTGACTTGTTTTGACATCCTTTGGTGCTTTCATATTAATTGATGTTTCTTTTTTAAGAAGTTTGTTTTTTATAGTCCTTACTATTTATACGACATTCAATGAAAGCTGCCTCTGTTCTATCTAGTGCCCAGTTCTGCTGGTCTTTATATGACTTTATATGACTTTACGCTGCTTAATGGCTGCTACTTTTTATGATCTCTCATTGTACCATTTTAAATAACAAAATGTGTACTTTTAATTTTAAATAAAAGGATTAGCTCTTTCTGCTCACACACCATAAAGGAGATTAAGTAGAGTTGTAAAGTTCACTAGGAAGTTGTGAGGAGGAATTTGGATGCAAGGTAGGTTTAAGTCTGCTAGTTAGGTGTAACTGTTCAACAAATACCTGCTGTGCATACCAGAAGCTGTGTGCCTTCTGCTTGGTATTCCCATTTACTTTCTCATTCCTGTATCACTTCCTCACTTTCCCAAGTAGACAGATCATGTTTTTTAAACTCTTTTGGACTTAAAATTGCTTGTTGTTCAGCAGAACAAGGAGCAAATTTATGTTCTGCCTTACCACTGAATAAGATATTATCCCATCACTTGTGGATTTTTAGGAGACATTGAAATGGTATATTTGCAACTATATATCTACTAATCTGCTTTTAAAAACTGTAAAGGTTGTTTTTCCTGGAGACAAGATTATGCCAGTGTCCACATTCTTCATTGCCTGATAAAGGATACAGACACACTAGTTTATGAATAATGTGACTTTGTGCATTTGAGTGTAAATAGCACTGGTAGCATTACTACTTTTTTGTAATCCAGTACAGATAGATTCCTGTGCCTGTCAACAATCTGAATATCCTTGTTTGGTTGTACCGCAGCTTATTGCATTTGCTCAGCTAATCCATGATATGATGACCGATATGTCAGCTCATTGCACTCAGTTTGGACTAACTCACAGTAATACTAGGAATTTTAATCACTGCAGACATACCTTAAAAAGAGCTACAAGATCTGTTTATCTCCCAAAATGTTTGCTTTCTGTAGTAGTTAGTGTTAGCATAGATATATGTTACACAGAAACTGAAAAAATATGTCAGTGAACTTTGCACTAGATGAAACACTCTAATTATCTGACTGCATTAAACAGGTAGTAAGATTAAACAGGTAATAAACCAAGAAAGTAATGCACTTTAAAAATTTTCATAACTCCTCCTTTCTAATAAAACTTGTTTCTTGGTTTACTGAGGGAGTTCACATGAGTACTTTCCAAACAGAAAGATTAACAGTCCTTCAGCCGAAGAGTTTAAACAAAGATTAATTCCCCCTGTGCATACTGTTCTCAAGGATGTTGAAGAAAAGTGATGTGCCAACAAAGAGAATAATGTCTGTGCTACTGGAATTGCTGTTTTGATTATTTTGGCTTTGGAATAAACTAAATGTATTTATTTTATTTACTTATTAAATTTCTATACCGCCCTTCATCCAAGGATCACAGGGCAGTTTACAATATAGAAATACAAAAATACATACCATAGTAACAAACAAAAACAATGCTCCCCCCAAATACATAAACAGTTTTAAAAGGCCATAGATTGTTTAATTAGCCCAAGGTATGGGATAAGAAGAACGTTTTTGCTTGGTACCTAACAGTATGTAACAAAGGTGTCAGGTGAGTCTCCCCAAGGAGAATATTCCACAAATGGGGAGCCAGTGCAGAAAAGGCCCCTTCTCAATTTGCTGCCCTCTGGACCCCTCATGGAGGAGGCACAAGAAGAATGGCCTCAAATGATGATCTCAGGGTCTGGTTCAGTTCATATGGGGAGGCGTAAATTGTTATCTCAGTGATGCATTAAATAAGTCTTTTAATATAGAATCATAGAATTGTAGAGTTGGAAGGAACCCCAAGGGTCATCTAGACCAACCCCCTGCATTACAGGAATCTGAATGCAGTCTCCCATCCAATTTGAAACTGTACCGGCTTGGCTTAGCTTTGCAAATATGCTAGCAGTTTTATTGATGCACCACTGCTTAGCAATGTCATGGACATTCAAAATGACATTGTAATCCTATACATATGTGCTCTACTTCTAAATATATATATATAGGATTACATTGTCAATTAGCCTCATTGAATTCAGTGGGACTAACTCTCAAGTACATAGGACCACAACCTGAAAAATCTGATTCTTTAGATTGTGTGACTTGCTCCTCTGTAGTGTTTTATCACACACCTGTGAATGCATGAAAACACTCCTAAATGGAAGTTAATTCTGTTATTAAACAACAACAATTCATCTGTAGGGCTGCTGTGTTACATTATCAATGTTAGGACAATACCCTTATTAGGCCATCCAAAACACCACAAAATAATGTGCAACCTTTCAAGTTCTCCAGTACTTTTCATTAGACCAGATGATAAATAGACCATTAGTGGGTGGAGGAATAAAAGTTATTTTTGTTGATGTTGAAGCCTTGGAAACTGTACCTGGTCACAGTCTTAAGATGAAAGTTCTCATCCTGAAGCAAAGTTCTTAACCCGAGGTACTATTTCTGGGTTAGCGGAGTCTGTAACCTGAATCGTATGTAACCCGAGGTACCACTGTATTATAAAAGATAAAATTATTTGCTTATACAGTGGTACCTCGGGTTACATACGCTTCAGGTTACATACGCTTCAGGTTACAGACTCCGCTAACCCAGAAATAGTGCATTATAAATATTAACACGTGTTTCAAAATGACTGAAAAATAAAAATAGTTTTTAAAAGTTCGTTTTAGAAAGCATATACTGACTGTGATATGACTGGAAATCACATAAATGCATCAGCTATGGGGTGGCACTGTTTGCACTAGTGGCAAGAAAAATAAGGGCAACCTTTCTGGATAGTGCAAGTGCCAAACCCCTGGGATGCTGACTAGAAGGAATGTTTTTTAATTTTAGATATTGTAGAATTTGTCCTGGTATGGTGCATGAAATGTCTTTTGTTTTATAGTTGTGTGATTTGTGCTCATGCTGTATTGTGATGGCCATTGGCTATAAACAATAAAATTTACTGGAACAGACTGACAAAAAGTAAAAGTTCTCAGGAGAATTAAATCACCAATATTACTCATATTCTTCTCCTAAAATAATTGATTTAGTCCATGACCTTTACTAAACCAAACAGAAAAATGTGCCAACTACAGTGGTGCCCCACAAGACGAACGCCTCGCAAGACGGAAAACCCGCTAGACAAAAGGGTTTTCCGTTTTGGAGGTGCTTCGCAAAACGAATTTCCCTATGGGCTTCCTTCGCAAGACGAAAGCCCATAGGGAAATCTCCGGGACAGTGGGGAAGCGCAGCGCGTCTTCCCCACTGTCCTCGGACCTCCTCCGAAGGCTGGCGGTGGGGCGGAGAGACCTCCTCCCGCCGCCAGCCTTCGGAAGGCTGCTCCGAAGGCTGGCGGTGGGGCGGAGAGACCTCCTCCCGCCGCCAGCCTTCGGAAGGCTGCTCCGAAGGCTGGCGGTGGGGCGGAGAGGCCTCCTCCCGCCGCCAGGCTTCGGAAGGCTGCTCCGAAGGCTGGCGGTGGGGCGGAGAGACCTCCTCCCGCCACCAGGCTTCGGAAGGCTCCTCCGAAGGCTGGCGGTGGGGCGGAGAGACCTTCTCCCCGCGCCAGCCTTCGGATGGCTGTCCTGAAGACTTGTGGTGGGAGGAGGGTTTTCCTTCCCACCGCCAACATTCAGAATGCTGTTCTGAATGTTGGCGGTGGGGAGGAAAAACCCTCCTCCCACCGCAAGCCCCGGGAACAGAGGAGAAGCGCTGCGCACCTTCCCCTCTGTTCCCGTACCTGTCCTGAAGGCTTGCGGTGGGCAGAAAAGCCCTTCTCCGCACCGCCAGCCTGGCAAGCGGTCTGCATAGGAACGCATTAATTGATTTTCAATGGATTCCTATGGGAAACCGTGCTTCGCAAGACAAAAAACTCGCAAGAAGAAAAAACTCGCGGAACGAATTAATTTCGTCTTGCGAGGCACCACTGTAGATGTTTCCAGACCAAGCCTGCCATTAAACAAGTCAGTTGTAGCAAAAGAAGGTGTGGTTTGGGGCACGTCCATCCCTCAGCTTGAAGAATGCAACTGAAGCAGAGAGAGTGAAATATCAGTGCCAGCTGTCCATAAAATAGTGGTTACAAAGGAGTCAAGCACAATCTCTCTTATTGGCTTGAACAGAGGGGCTGCAATGGCAGATATTCAGCACCTGCAATGATTTTGTTTCAACCTTGAAGCCATTGCAGGTGCTTGTCTTGGGCTCAGGAGAGGGCTCTTCATAGCTCAGTCTTGGGCTCTTCATAGCTGAGATAAAGTTGCTCAAGTCTGGAACATGTGGGCTTGTTCACCCCTTCAGCCCATGATGCCATTTCCTATTATGGGAGGAAAACTGGACTTGGAAGATGTTCAACTGAGAGTACATGTCTTCCAAATCCAATTCGTCCCGACCCCATCACTTTCAGATCCTAGCTGGAGAACAGAAAGTTAGAGCAATCATGTTCTTCTTTAGGCTAACTATTGCTAAAAGCTTGCTTCTGCATGCTACTTTCTGCTACCCATGTTTGTTTCCTGACCACCCCTTAATCCTGTAGGTTTGGGGCAGTGTGCTTTTGCAAGTGAGTCTGGAATTCTAATAATAATGGTAATAAGCAGTGTTTTTTATGTATGCCTCTGGGTGTCCCCACTTGGCTGTAGGGACCCATTCTAGAACTTTCCCCTCTTCCGTTTGGGGCTCACAGGTTCAGGGCCGGCCCAATGCATTTTGGCACCTGAGACGAACCACAAAATGGTGCCCCCCTTCCCACCAGAGTGGAAGGAGTGAGTGAACATCTACATCAGGAACAAGGGGAAGAATAAAGCCCTAGATTGGGATCTGGTGCCCCTGTGGATTCTGCCACCTGAGGCGGTCACCACACCTTGCCTCATGAGTGGACTGGCCCTGCACAGGGGAAATCCCATAGAAAGAGTGCTGCTGAAATGGCACAAAGGCTGTTACTCCAGTAAAAGTCATACTACATTTTAATATTAAAGTATGTTTGCTGAACATGCTGTATAAAAAAGTAACCATTTGTTTTCTGTGAATTATAGTGTACATCTTATTTCTTATTACCTTAATAAGCTCAACATCGTTACATTGTCTTAGTTTTCAAGGTGTAAACATTAAATGCATACACTAACATACCTCATTCTTTTCTTGTGGTTTCAAAACAACCCTCACAAGGAGCAGGATTTAGAGAGTTTGAATATTGGCATCTCATTAATACTAATATTTCCATTTTTGTGCTATATTTGATATCTTCCTGTTTAACAGTGATATAACAGAAAATGTATTTCATGGTTGATATTGTAGCAGTTAATAGTAGCAAAATATTAGTACCAATATATCTAATATGATGTAATCCTTCTTTTCAGGTAATAGAATCATTGGGAATTATTATTTATAAAGCACTGGACTATGGCTTGAAAGAGAATGAAGAGCGAGAGCTAAGCCCCCCCTTGGAACAGCTTATTGATCATATGACCAACACAGTAGAAGCAGATGGGAGCAAAGATGAAGGTTATGAGGCTCTGGATGAAGGAGTAGAAGAAGAAAATGACAAGGGAGACGTTGAAGTTATACATTCTTATCGAGATGTCATGAAGGTACAGACTGGTTATCTGATATTGTTATTTATATTGTTTAGTACCTTTTAACTGCAATACTGACAGTAGTAGTTCAAACACTCGTCACATTATCTCCAACACACATAATGTTTGCTTAACCCTTTTGATTTCAACAGACTTCAGTGCATACTTTAGTACTTCATTGGATTGTATCTACCTTGCATATATTTATTTCTCACATGAAATTTCCTGATAATTCTAGACTTTTGCACATATTAAAACTGTATAAGGACACAGTATAGATTCCTATGACATACTATGGTTGTATTACGGATCATCATCAGAGGCTCTTCTTCGTGGGTCTCCTCTGTGACTTGAAAATGGGCCTTTCCTGCAGTGGCTCCCCACTTGTGGAGGGAGACTTCCTTGACGCCTTGGTTACATGTTTTTGTCTGGCACCTGAATATATGTACTTATGTATTTCTGTGGTTTTTTTAACTGATTGTGCCAGTTCCCTATGGAACAGGAATGAAGTAGATGGCTTAAAATGCAAAAGGAACATATGAAAGGAGGTTCTCTTTAACTGACTGGTGAGAGTTTCTTCCAGTCTCAGAGTGCTTCCAGACTGTTGCTATATTCAGGTGTGATTCAGCCACTTAGTGGCAAATTCAGTCCATGCATTTAAAGTTGATTTGGAGAACTTTTACAGCATACCCAATTCCTTCCAAAATTGGACTTTTTACCACAAGGGAGATGGAGAGATACACTGGAAAATGTGGGGAAGTATTTGCTTGATGCAACATTGTCTAATCTCCCTTCAAACAACTGCTTTGAGATTTTATCTACAGTCAAGCAATATATAAATTTTATGAAATACTAGATTAGAATGAATGCTTAATAAATAGCCACATTGTCTAATCTCCCCACAAACAAACTAGGATGAATGATTCAAGAAACAGGTGGTCTGGAAGTAACCACAGGGAGAAAAATGGCTCTGGAAAAGAGGTTCCAGGGAAAAGGGAAAGTGAGGGAAGGTGTTCAGCAACCTCTTCTTACCTGTGCCTTCTGCTCTTTGAATTTCCCCCAGTCAGACTTCTCACTTTTATAGGGATTTGACTGCAACCCAGTTTTAATTTGTGGGTCTGTTACTAGTGTGTCTTGTTTGAACTTTATTGGCCTTCAGGCATTTTATTGATATTTGTAGTATATTTGAGTGCATTGCTAATGCTGCACATAAAAAGACAATTTGTCCACAGTTTTTTCATACAAGTAGATCTGTGGAATTAGTTTTGTGGTATTATTTTTGCTACACTCTTTATAGGGATAGTGTGCTGCTAAAGCATATTTATAGCTGGTTATAGATTATGTAACAGTGACACGGGTGCACTGTAGGTTAAACCACTGAGCCTAGGGCTTGCCAATTAGAAGGTTGGCGGTTCGAATACCCACGATGGGGTGAGTTCCCGATGCTCGGTCCCTGCTCCTGCCAACCTAGCAGTTCAAAAGCACGTCAAAGTGCAAGTAGATAAATAGGTACCACTCCTGCGGGAAGGTAAACGGCATTTCTGTGCACTGCTCTGGTTCGCCAGAAGCGGCTTAGACATGCTGGCCACATGACCCGGAAGCTGTACGCCGGCTCCCTCAGCCAGTAAAGCAAGATGAGCACCGCAACCCCAGAGTTGGACCTAACAGTCAGGGGTCCCTTTACCTTTTATAGATTATGTACCTGTGACACGCTCTCTTAGGGAGTAGTCCTAAATATGGGAAGCCAGTGTAATTAAGCCACTTTAAATTAAGTCAGCATAAAGTGCACCAGATCCAAACTCCATCCTGAAGCCTGGCACAGGGAAAACAAGCCTTTAAAATAGCATCTGATTTGCACCACTCTTTTTTGCTGATGTATGTTCCGGTGGTTGCCTGGTCAAGTAACCAAGCTGAACGGCGTTAGGATCCAGCATAAGTCTTCCCTTGCCTGGTCTTGCCCTCGCTACTCACCTGGAATGCCCATTTTTCAGGGCATGTGCTGGCATTAGTTCAGCCAGTCTCAGGTCAGTCGGCTTAGCCCCAGCTGGACTACAATGAGAAAGTTATACTGGAGTATCTCAGTCTGAGCCAGGATTGGTTACTGATGCCAGCATAGTATGACGGAGCTGTGAACCTGCTGGCTGAGCTGGAGATCTACTATATCTTAACTCAGTCTTCCCAGTGAATATATTGTTAGGCTTGCACCCTTACTCATAGCAGATCATTCTCATTTGCTGGTAGAAGTTCCATAAGCTATTTGCTTGCTGATTTGAACCTACCATTCTTCAAATATCTGTCTTTAAAGGAACAGAGAATGTTATTTTGGCTCTGTTCTGTTTTTTATTCAGCAGCTTGCCTAGAGTGCAGATGCGATAACTGCAATGCAAATCCTCTTAGGAATTTCACCACTGCATTGATGTAATTTTCTCCCCAACCCACACACCTTCATCACATTCCACTTTCCTACAAACTCCTAACAGAGAAGTCTGCATATCTGAACCAGATTAACATCTTAATGCATGTATTGTGTGGCAACAATTGAGTAGCACTATGCAGCATTGCACTGTAGTAGTATCTGATGGCATTTTTTGTGTTGTGATATTTGTGTCAGTTCTATTTTATTAACACATTCATTACTGAGGGTGTATGCAACAAATTTAGTACCACTGTAAGGAAGATAGTTGGAGGCATGTGGGCTACTTTCCTGCCCTTTCACTCATCCATGCCCTTTTCTCTCTTTCTCTTTTTTAGTTCTAGATAGCCTCTTTACAGTCAGTCTCAGGAAGGAGTAAAGCCTACCACATATGTATGGGCTATGAACTGTGAGTGAGCTGGAGTAGTGGGGAAGAGAGTTGGCTCTTTAGTCCTGAACTCAGACCAATCTTCTTTACCACCAAAATATGTTGATACTGAGGCAAGAAAGAAGGGCTACCCCTATGCTATCCATATAATCAGTTATCAGTAATCAATATATTCATATATGCTCACACATAATCAGGGCTTACAGTATTTTATAATCCATTTTGAATCAAAGGGAAGCTGTGCCTTCAAGCATACTGCTTGAAACAGCAAAATTAGGAGCCGACCTTTCCCCTACAAACATCCGTGTACCCTGGACAAGGGGAAGAGGTGAATCAGAGATTCTGGTACAAAATCCCCTCAGATACAGGCTAAATTAATCCACAGAACAGGAAGAGCAAAACCACAAAATCTCCAAACTCCCTGTCCTGTCATAACTAGGGGAGAGGTTAGACAGAGCGTCACTGCAAGCATCGGAAAGCAGAACTAGAACTCCGTGCTTGACCAGTGCTTGACCAGGAGCTGGTAGCATGGCAAGAAGCTTGCTAATTGGCTAATTTTCGCTGACAATATCGTGACTGCCTCATGGTTGTCTCATGATCTATGATTTGCTGTGATCTGCTCAGGTATAAAGACCTCTGGATTTCTGTCAATCGGGGTCCCAGTTCCTTTTGGAAGAGATTCCAAACTGGGTCCTTATTGCCTGGCAATAAACTTCACCTTCTTATTCTCCATTGCTGAGTCTGCCTGATCCTTATTTAACACCAAGCGAGTACCTGCTTACGTTCATGTGCTTCAATACTACATATTTTAGCTATGACGGATACAATCGAAGCAAGATACAGAACAGTTGAAGAGGGAGTAGCAGCTTTGTGGATATGAATTGTTCTACTGTATTTATTTAGTGTTGTCAGTTTGCCTTCTCTCAGTCAGGCATGGATAATTCCTTCAGTGATGGGGGGAAAAGATTAATACATCAATCTGTATGTTCATGTTAGCATTTACTTTGCATTAAAGAAATGCATGTGGCTATATGTACTTTTCTAACAGGTTCATATGGGTGATAGCTACTGAAATACGCCAGTTACCTATACCTTTCCCAGTTGTGCAGATAACCATGGATCTGCCCTAGAACTGGGCCTCTGAGGATGGTCTCATGTCTGGGATATATGATGAAGCAAAGAATAACATGAGCATATGCGTAATGCCATGTTATTGAGTAACCATAAAAAGCTCTACCTGAAGGTGAAGAGATCTTGGTAACCTTGAGTATCTGCAATTCCTGCATGACAAATTGAGCACGACTCTGGTGGTAGTGTGTTGGATTAAGCTTTGACTATCTTTTCTGTTTCTGGATATGTAGTATACATCCACAGTGTTTGATGTAAAACTTCAGATACTTAAAACCTCAATACAAATTTATTTAATACTCTTTACACAGACTTTTAGAACTGAAAGTATTCAGGTCATCCATGAATTTGAATTATATTTCTAGT
The DNA here is from genome assembly GCF_027172205.1 of Podarcis raffonei. Taxonomy (NCBI): domain Eukaryota; kingdom Metazoa; phylum Chordata; class Lepidosauria; order Squamata; family Lacertidae; genus Podarcis; species Podarcis raffonei. The sequence continues at coordinate 50,215,185 of NC_070608.1, read as the reverse complement.
CCTGCTAATCTAACTCAAACCTCTTGACACATTGATCTTAAAGCTTTACAGTATTGCAGTACTGTATAAATCTTCAGTAGTCTGAAGAAGTTGCTGTATATTTATTTAACAATTTCCAGACCCCCCTTTCCCCCTGCTGATATTCAAAAGTGCTTTCAGAATCTGTTGCTGATAGAAGCAAGTGTTTTATAAAAGTTTGAGTGCATTACTGTTCATTGATGTCAAAAAAGGATTCATTTCTCATTAAAAAATGCATTTCCTAAGCCTTTGGGTACTTGGAACATATAACCTTGTCATATCCTAAACATGGTTTCACTTTAATGAACCATAATGGGTACTATGCATTGTTATGTTAAGAAAACTCCTGAAATTATGCTATGCAATTTTCTTGCTTCATTGTTCAAAGGGGAAATTCTGTGTTCTCTATCAACTGTGTCAAACTGCAGTTTCTGTGACCCACCATTAGTTTTGGTTGTTAACTGTTAACTTTAAGAGATATATTTCGTAAAGCAAGGTCAGGTTGAAAGTTAGATGGCTCATAAATTTTAAAAGAGTTCAAGCTCATAGGTGATATTTTCAATGGATACGAGTTGAGAGGAAATACTATTCCTTATGGATTTTCTAACTTTATATTAGATTTTATCATTCTTGTTTAATAACAATGTTTATCTCTCGTGTGTCTGTATGTGTAGGGTTATAGCCAATTAAATCATACTCAGAGTAGACCATTGGAATCAATGCACTTGGTTGACTTTCCCATTGATTTTGCTTTGTCCCACTGATTTTGCTAAATAAGACTTGATTAGCTACCATCCCATGAGCTTGTATTCTGTCCACTTTGTTCAGAACACAGGGCCATTACAAGACATTTTGCTGCCTGAGGCGATGGACAAAGTAGTGCCCTCCCTCAAGGCACATAAGAAGCCAATTAGATTGGAAGTTGAATCTTGATGCAATATTGGTGAAAGGACAGTGTCCTGAACTGCGCTTGAGGGCAGCAGACTAGCATAGGGAGTACAGGGTAGGTCACGTGGCACTCATAGCTCTGGTCACTCCCTGCATCTCAGCATCTGCTGCCAGAGGCAGCTGCCTCACACTGCCTCATCTTAGGGCTGGCCCTGTCAGAACAGTGCAGATTCATGGGTTTTGTTGATTTAGATTATTTCTCAAATCATGTTTCTTATACTGGGAAATTTTGCAGGTAGCATTTTAGATACATCAGGGAAAGTTGTTTAATAGCTACCAAATCATACATGTTAATTAATAAAACAACTGACTGCAGATGCAAATCAAAGAGGCCTGTTCAGTCACTTTGTACCACTGCAGCTACAGCAGCTGATATGGCATATTTGCTTTTCAAACTGAAATGCAGTGTAGCTCCTTTGGGAGTTTGAGTTGCCAAATTGGATATTCAAGCTTACTTTCTCAAGTTTTTGTTTGGCAGGACATTAACTAGGAGCTCTGCACTGCTGTCTTGCTGCCAGCATGCTTTTCATGCAGATACTGACAGAGAAGAAGCAAGTTGCAGCATAAATCCTTGGGCTGAAAATATGCACTGAATTTTGGGGTTGTTTGAGGGGAGAAATCTCGGTCAGCCTCTCATTGAGAGAAATTGAGGCCAGGAACTCAATAAAAAGTATTTTAGAGAACTGAGGGCTAAATTAGATTTGGCTGCAACACCTTCTCTGTTTATATCTCAAACAATATATGGAGAACTAAACCACCTCTCCTTCCTGATTTTAAAGTAAAAAGGGATATTCTGCTGAAAGTAATGTAGCTAGTACTGAAAAATATGATCAGTAAAGAGAACTGATTGCTATTGCAAAATTATTCTCACATCTGAACACTTGTTTGTTTGTTTGTTTGTTTGTTTGTTTGTTTGTTTATCCCTTCCTCCCTAAGGTGCCTAGGGTAGCAATAAAACATCCCAATCCCAAGATTGTTTAAAAACCTCAGAGTCCAACTGGATCGGGTCAAGATGCCATCCAGTCTAGCACTGTTCTCACACTGGCCAACCAGATGCCTATGGGAGGCCCACAAAAAGGCCCTGAGCAACTGGTATTAAGAGGTATATTTCCTATGACAGCAGAGGAAGAACATAACCATCATGGCTAGTAGCCACTTATTCTTTTTGAATTTGTCTTACCCCCTTTTAAAGCCATCCAAGTTGGAAGCCATCTTGTGGGAGCAATTTCCATGTGCACTGTGTGAGGAAATACTTTCTTATATCTGTCCTGAATCTTCCAGCATTCAGCTTTCTTGGTTGTGAAGTAGATATGAACATTTCTTTATGATGTATTTGAAAGGCATTGAGATTGGGAACTAATATTTGCGGTTGTCTTTTTATGATGTGCTGATGTGCTCCTGTGCAGGGAGATGGCAGCTTTTTTAAATAGAGGGGGAAGTTAAGCCTCCACACCACTGTTTTTAATGTAAAAAAATGTGAGAGGTGACATCAGATAGCCCTCATTGTTTTACCTAGTTTGGCCCTTAGTGACATAGCAGTGTTATAGCCACTTGTCAAAACAAACCTAATTGCTAAAGCAGAATGAAGTGCCTGACTTTCAGACAGACAAGTTGTACTGATCGGTTCCAAAGCTGATCTGATCTGTCTGTGAGTTCATCTCATGATACAAACACCTTTGCTGTCCAGACTTTAACACTGATAAGTACACTGTGGAGTGGTTTGCATCTTTCAGTTTCACTATCAGCATGATGGTGTTAAATCCACCCAGGCAAATTGGATAAGACAGCAAATAATCTGAACTGAGGATCAGCAAGTCAATCTCTTCTTTTCATCCCTGAGCATAGACTTTACTGTCCTTAAAGTTTTAGCTGTGCTGATTAAAGAGCGGCTCTAGAGAAAATCACAGAAATTGGAAAAGTAACACAATTAATAGTCTTCTGATGTTCGCCACTATGCGATGAACATTTTATTTGAAATAGGTCTATTAATTTTCCTATTTCAGTAAATAAGGACAAAATATATTATTCAGCTGTACTTGAAAAGCTTGTGTTATGCAAAGTCATAGCTGCTATTGCAATAAAAACAGCTAACAGCAAAGAATGACAAAGCAAACAGAAATTTATACATCCATCAGCAATACATTATCAGCCATAATGTCAGCAGGAGCATGGCAGTGTTATGGAACTTCTACTTTTCACACTTTCAGTTGGAAAGTCTCCAGAAGCCAGGCATGATGTTCAGATAATATGGGAATAAAATACATTCTTATGAAAGTAATGATTGATCATGAAATATTGACTTTCCATCTTAAGTAACTGTCCACCACAGAATGGTCAACAATAATTGTCCATGGAAATGTCATCCATGGAAATGTCAACCATCTGCATTTAAGATGCCTCTTGTTTCTGGCTTAAATCTTTAGGTATGCTTTAAATTTGCAGCTTCAGTGGAAGCATAGCATCTGATATGCTTTCACAATTGTTAGTAACCACAGAAAAAAAACTTATAAAAATAAGCTGTTCAGACTTATTTCTCAGAATTACTTCACCTTTTAGGTATTACATTTGCTGACTGTGTAGTCTGGGGGTTTCTTGGATTGGAAACTATAGTTGTGTGTTTTGTGGAAAGGAAATATTATACACCAGATATTGTTTTTGAAGCACAATTATAGCATTAGTTACCTTTGAATTGTGATTTTGAGACTTGGAACTAGCAAGTTCTTGTTCTAAATTCTAGTTCTTGTTGTTCACCACCACCTTCCATCCTGCATTTTGTTGATTGATTCATATTATCTGCTTGATAGTTTAAATCTTGATTTCTGTTTGTAATGGCATTCTATGCAAACATGACTTTGAATCACTGTGCTGTGGAAGTACATAGAAAACTGTACCTCTTAGCATAGAATTTGTGTTCTAGTGCTCTTTGTTCCTTTGGTTACAGTAGACAATAGTCCAATTGATTCTGCTATAGTTCTGAGGTTGGAGATCCAAGTTTTCATTCACATTGTGGAAAGTTCCACCTATTAGTCTGTCAGTGCAGACCTGTTTTGCTTCTGTTATCCTTATTTCTTAAGTAAATTTGAGAAGAATGGAGCCCTCATGATTCCAGTTAATACCTCAGAATCCTTGCAGTATTAAGCTCATCTCTGCTGAGGACACATGCCTTATTGTCTAAAAAATTTAGGGGGAACTAAGCATGACATTAAATGCATATTGTTTCTTGGAAGCTTCTCTTTCCTTTGGGAGGAAATCCCCATTTGGTGCTAACAGGAATAATAATTTCAGAGGAAGGATTTTCTTCAGACTACAGTAAAGGAGGAAAAGGCTACATTCTCCTTTGTATGTTTGAGGGATATGCTAGGGGAAAGCAGTTTACAGTGGTCTTGCAATGTAGTCTACTGTTAATATTGAAGGTTGGAGATGAAGCTGAGGCTGCTTTGGATTCACAGTAAAAATGTCCTTGTGTTCCAGCAAAAATCAATCTACTAAAATTGCTCCTTCAGACATTCTCCAAGGCCAAATCAAGTACACAATTGCATGCAGAAGCTTCATGCTCCATTGACTTGGATGCTGACTGACTGCAGTATTAAATGTTCAGAAACCTTTTTTTAAAACAGAAAAAATGGGCACCACATAGATTCATAGAGTTGGACGTGACCCAATAACACACAAATTACAGCAGTGGCATGCTGATTTGGGGCTTGTTCTTTTAGCCCCTCAGGCTCACATAACACATGCATACTTACATTCCCTGGTTTTAAGGCGTAAAAATGTCGTCAGGGGGGAATATTGCTGAATTGGCAAAATGTCACGGAAAACCCAGGTGAATGGCAACTCTAAAAGCACTGTTTTTGGTTTGTTCCAAAGAAAAAGAAAGAAAAAGCTTAGGCTCTTCCTAAAAAAAGCCTAAACAACTTTTACTTTTTGGCAACCCTAATAAATGTCGTTGTGACTTTGCTTAATTTTTAACCTTGAAATCTTTGCCTTTCAGATCAAATTTTAACAATAAACTGTAGCACCCTGCTTGTGGTTAACGCTTAGCTGGAATGAAATATTCAACGCAGCAATAGAGAAATTAAAATAATAATTTATTTGTCAGACAAATAAATGAGAGGCACAGTGGTATATGGTTACCAAGCTCTGGCCTGCCTTCCAGCCCTGATGGCCAGCACTTATATTCCCTCAGCTCAGCCCCCTTGCTCCTCCTTTGGCTGCCTCTGTCCAATCAGCCTGGTTAAAATTCCTATTGGCTGTTTGCTAGAACCAATCATAAAAGATACACCCATTTCCTATTACCTTTTATGGGAGACAAAGAGCTATATTTCCTTCTATTTATAATTGGCAAATAAATAGCCATTAACCTCTACAAGGCACCTTAATTACCAAATAACCTTTTGCCCTAGACTAGGCGCCTTAACTAACATTTCATCTTTTGCCCTATTGCCCTATTCACTCCAAAACAGATGGTGGCTAATTTTATCTTTGGAGGTCATTAAGCAGAGGCTTGACAACCATATGTCAGGAGTGCTCCGATGGCGTCTCTCTGTCTGGCAAGGGTCCGGACTCAATGGCCCTCATGGTCTATTCCAACTTCTTCTATGATTCTATGATTCTATGATTTCTTACTTTCTAAATCCTTTGCATAATTACATTTAAGCCAATATTTCATACATATAACATATATAGATTTTTAGAAGCAAAGATCTTGTTTAAGTAAAAAGGAACTTAGTAAAAGTTAAGTTCTATAAGTTTTCTAAATTCTCTGAAGCTTCAAAGCAGTTTCAGAGAGAGAGAGAGAGAGAGGCCTCTTCCCTTGGCCAGCTGCTGTTTGTATTAGCTCTTGCCCTTTTAACCTTAGGAAGATGTGGCTCAAGTTTAATGGGAGGCACTATTTGTTTTTACAACCTTGATTGTATTCTATCATTTGTATGGTCAGTGTGACCTTTTGTTCCCAGCCTGTTTTATGACCGCAATAAACCAAAGGGGCCTCTGACAAAGACCTTGCCTGCTGGTGTCCTGTCTCGAAAGAAACATTTGCTCATTTTTGGAATACAGGAATCTGATCAAAATATAAGCCTTGATTAAAAATGCAGGCTATGATCAGATGCCTCAAAACCATATTATTCATTCATTCATTTCATTTATTATTTGCTTCCTGTGAAGCAATTAACAATAAAACATCCATAAAAAACACCCACAACATAACAGGTAACAGTTCATAGGGCTGGATCCAAAGTGTACTCCCTGTGAGCAGAAGGGGTCATTATCCATCAGTGGTTTCCTCACCAATGGTGTGAGGAAGCAAGCTTTATTGATTCTTCCTTGTCCTTGCAGGGCCTCACACTATTCCACTTCCTGTCCTCCCTCCTCCAGCACAAGCAGAACTCAGCTGAATGCAAGTCTGAATCCAGCACTTAGGACTCATCCACACTTCTTTTCTGCTGCACTTTCTAGGCAAAGGTCTGAGATTTTTAGGTCCCTATCTGAACAGTTTTGTTTTGTATTTTTGTCCCACCACGTTATCAGGGAAAACCCACTGTTCGTTCTGATTCAACAGTAAACAGCTGGCTTTCCTGGGAAAAGCAGCAGGACAAAAAAACAACACAACACACACAAAAACTTGGACACAGAATTCCAAGTCCTGTGCCTAGAAAGTGTGGGTGAGCCCTTAGTGTCTCTTTTTTTTTGGGGGGGGGTTCCCTAGGACTTCAAACCTTCTCAGACTCAAAGCTTCTCGATTTAACCCATGCTGTGCTTTTAGTTGTAGTAGTAGATGACGTATAGGAAATGATTATCAGTATGTTTATGCACAGTAATGCAACCAGAGACTTCAGTGCAATAATAATAATAATAATAATAATAATAATAATAATATTTTTTAATTTATACCCTGCCCTCCCCAGCCAAGGCTGGGCTCAGAGCGGCTTACAAGCAATAATAAAAACAAGTTGAATGATTACAACTAAAAAACAAAATTAAAATACAACATTAAAATATTGAAACATTAAAATATTAAAATGTAGCCTCATCGCAGGAGGAGAAGGAAAGGAAAAAAGAAAGAGAGGGAGGGAATCAAATTGGTTCCAAGCCAAAGGCCAGGTGGAACAACTCTGTCTTACAAGCCCTGCGGAAAGAAATCAGATCCTGCAGGGCCCTGGTCTCATGAGGCAGAGCGTTCCACCAGGCCGGAGCCAGAGTTGAAAAGGCCCTGGCTCTGGTTGAAGCCAATCTAACTTCCTTAGGGCCCAGGACCACTAGGGTGTTGCTATTTACGGACCTTGAGGCTCTCCGTGGGGCATACCGGGAGAGGCGTTCCCATAGGTACAAGGGTCCTAGGCCGTGAAGGGCTTTAAAGGTCAAAAGCAGCACCTTAAATCTGACCCTGTACTCTACCAGGAGCCAGTGCAGCTTGAAAAGCACTGGGTGAATATGCTCCCATGGCAGAGACCCCTTGAGGAGCCTCGCTGCAGCATTCTGCACCCTCTGGAGTTTCTGGGTCAGCTTCAAGGGCAGGCCTGCATAGAGCGAATTACAGTAGTCAAGCCTGGAGATGACCATCGCATGGATCACTGTGGCCAGGTCGGGGCGGGAAAGGTAAGGGACCAACTGCTTGATGCGGCGAAGGTGGAAAAATGTCGCCTTGGCTGTTGCTGCAACTTGCGCCTCCATGGAAAGGGAGGCGTCAAGGATTACACCCAAACTCTTAACGGAAGGCAATGACACTAATTGGGCCCCCGCAAGAGAAGGGAGTTGGTCTCTCATCCCCATGCTATCCCAACCCAGCCATAGGACCTCTGTCTTCGAAGGATTTAGTTTCAATCAGCTCCCACGAAACCATCCAGCCACAGCTTCCAAGCATCTGGTCAGTGTGTTCGGGGCCGAGTCGGTGTGGCCATCCATCAGCAGATAGAGCTGAGTGTCATCAGCATATTGGTGACAGCCCAGCCCAAAGCTCTGGATAATCTGGGCAAGAGGGCGCATAAAGATGTTAAAAAGCATCGGGGAGAGAATTGCGCCCTGCGGCACTCCACACACCAAGGAATGGCGCGACGACATTTCCCTCCCCAGTGCCACCCTCTGGGCCATGTTAGTTCTTGGATCAAGTTAGTAATCTCAGCCCCTAACCACAGTGTTACTGTACATTTCCTACCATTGCAGTTTCTATGCAACTGTGTCCTTGAGGTAATGCTAGGCTCGGCTTCTTTTGGATCCTCTTAAGAGGGTCCATACACCATCTGCTATCTCCCAGGTGGTTACGGTAATCCCTTCCCCCACACAGAGAATGCATTATCCCTGCGAAGTGCTACACTGAGCTACAATCTGAAACAAAATGTCATGTTATTTGATTCCACTGTTCTCTACCTTTTCTCCAGGACCGACTTTGTTTTAGTCACTGTTTAAAGCCATTCAATCTACAAAGTATATTTAGGGCACTGAATCTCAAGGGAAGTCTGGAGATTTCATGTCATTCCTGGACAATACATTGTTTATAAGTACCAACACAGTATTAATTATGGTTACAATATGGGAAGCCAATAACAGATTCCTCCCCCCCTTTGAAGTTTCCTCCCCAAAACTTTGGTATTTTCTTCTAGACCCTATTAATTGAATCGGAGAGAATAAATTAACTTCCGAGACAAAAGGTTTACAAGTAAGGCGTTATCCCATGCATACACAAGTAGATGTCCGTTGTTCTGATGTCTTATAAAAAGCAAAATAACAACTTGCCTCTGGTCATGCAATTCGAAATCTGTCTTTTGGCTGAGAAAACAATCTAGCGAAGGACAAAACATGTCCTACATACTGAGCAGCATTTTAATGCCTTACATAAGGATACATAAACTGAAGGTCTGAATTCTAAAACAATAGAATATAGCAGCACATTTTGCTTGCTTAATATTATGTTGGTAGATTCATTTTATATGGCATTCTAATAATAGCCACCTTGCTCTGAAAATAGGCCTCTTCTCTAGAGTAAATTATTGTATATTTATTTATGACATTTGTGGGAGTTTTGGAAGTATATTTTTATCCTGCTCTTATTCTTTACCAAGTATGAAACATATGCAGCAAGAAGATATGCCTCTTTAAAAACAAAGAGTACATGTTAGATTCAATAGTGTGTAGTAATAATATATGTTTAAAATAATTTTTCATACAGGTCCTTGCAAGACTTGTTCCTTTTGATTATATTGAAAAAAACTTTTTAAAATAGAAAAGAAAATGACGGCTCATGTGATTTTATTTTAATTTTAAAACACTCATATACATTACTTCTTTTCTAGTTTAAAATGTAAAGAGTTATGCAAAAATGATCACTTTTAAAACGTTTTTCATATTGAATTTTAAATTCCTGTAACCCCCCCCCCCTTGGGATCTTATGGTGAAGGGTGGTAAAAAATCAAAAAATAAGAAGAATGACAATAATTCAGACTCCGCATGTATACTATAACTAGGTGCCACAAGGTACCTGTATATTTTCCCTTGTGGGGCAAAACACAGCTTTTTGTGGTAGGCAAGGTGATGCACAATAACAAAACCACCAAAAAGTAGATTTTAGAAAAACCGAAACAATATAAAACCAATGCCTGTGGCAGAGTTTCCTTCATCCAGCTGAGAACAACAAAAGTGTCTTCAGTTGTTTCCAGAAAGTGCAGATAGTGGACACCTGTCATATCTCGACAAGAATGCTGCTCCTTAGGTGGGCAACCACACCAAAAGTCCTGCTCTGAGTCACTGTGGAGCAGGCTTCTGGTATTTTTGGAGTTTGCAGCAGAAGCTCTCCCACATACTGCAGTGACCTGCTGGGTATATAAGGCATAAAACAGTTTCTCAAATATATATATATTTAATTACAGGAGATCAGTGATGGTTCTCCTGTCTAGTTTGGCCCTAAGGCTGTCTAACAACATTTCTGGAGACCAGGTTATTCTCCCCCACTGCACTGCTGCCTTCTCTCACACAGAGGAAGCACAGAAGTTGTTTCAAGCAGTGCTTTTGAGAAGCGCTTTAATTACTGCTCATCAGCTAATGAGTCGAGATTAAATCCTACTGCTTGGAACAGGGCATGCAGCCAATTCAAACCCTCTCCTCTCACTCATCAGCTGATATCACCAGTGACGTCAGCTAATGGGCAAGCATACATGGCTTGGAGAAAGTTGCCTTGTGGGCTAAATTGGACCTCCTGGCAGGCCAAGGTTGGCCTGGAGCCAGAGATTCCCCACCCCTGATGTAGAAGGAGAGAAATGACTTAGGGACAGCTGCCTGGTTTCCTTATCACAAATGCCTGTGTGGCTGAAAGGATGTGAAGATGGCAGGTATTAGTATCAGAGAGGAAAGGCAAGAACCAGTAAATAGATTTTGACTGTGTGAATAAAAACACACAGCATGGAGAGTGTATGGTATGTTTCCATCTCCCAGGATTGAAGTGAAGGGCTCACATAAGGCCTTTGCTTTGCCTCTGAAATGAAGATTTGGTGAAATGTGTTTTATCTTTCAGTTCTACAGCAAATGCATGACGTTATTCAGGCTATATTTTTGCTGCTTAATCAGAGAATTGTCATTAGTTGGTCTTTTTGGTCCCATGGGAAAGAATTTTTTTCACTCTCTAGAGAAAAGAGAACAGTAATACAGCTCTTTTCAAATGATGATTAGAAGTGGAAGCAAGCGTGTATCTTTTGAACTCTGATCCCAGACAGACTGAGTTGTTGTGGTGCAGATTTCAAGGCTTTATCTGAAAATGCTTATATAGAAGCCAAGTGAGCTCTGAGAAGTCAGTCAGTTGTGAATATTTTGTTGTAATTTGGTTTCACTCTTGATGAAGTACATTCAAATGGAGCCAGAAGTTTTGTTTGATCTTTCCTGATAGTTGTGATTTCTGTTAGCACCAGGCTGGCTGGGAGAGTTGTGGTCCCTACTCAAATGAGAATGAACCCAGAGAGAGAAGCTGGCAAGACTCCCCTGTTTACATAATGTGACCTCTGAATGTAGATGGAAATGCTCTAATCTTCTTAGTGATCTAAGCAAAAACTGAATACCGCAACCCAGTTTCTAGGCATCCCAGAAGCTGTTTGAAAATAAAAGCTTCCCATAGAAATTTAGTTAAGCAGCACTTCCACTTCTATTTTTTGCTCCTGTTATAATGTATTCCAGCTTATGCACAGACCTTATTGCATTCCAGTCTTATTTCATGTCTACCAAGTGATAGAATAATCAAAATACACAATAAGCATGCAAATGGTGGGTGCGTGGGTGCATTTGTATATTTGATAATATTTTAAGTGCAGGCATTTTAGGTTCGCTTTCTAAATGGCTCAGGACCACAATACCTCAAGGACCACACATGAACCAACCTGGACCCTGCAATCATAATCTGAGGCCCTTTTTTGTGTGCCAATTCCACCAGAGCCCCAGAGGTCAGCAACACAAGAATAAGCCTTTTCTGTGGTGGTTCCCTATTTGTGGAATGCTCTCCCCAGGGAGGGTTGCGTGGCTCCTTCCTTATATTGTAGCACCCTGCTTGTGGTTAACGCTTAGCTGGAATGAAATATTCAACGCAGCAATAGAGAAATTAAAATAATAATTTATTTGTCGGACAAATAAATAAGAGGCACAGTGGTATATGGTTACCAAGCTCTGGCCTGCCTTCCTGCCCTTATGGCCAGCACTTATATTCCCTCAGCTCAGCCCCCTTGCTCCTCCTTTGGCTGCCTCTGTCCAATCAGCCTGGTTAAAATTCCTATTGGCTGTTTGCTAGAACCAATCATAAAAGATACACCCATTTCCTATTACCTTTTATGGGAGACAAAGAGCTATATTTCCTTCTATTTATAATTGGCAAATAAGTAGTCATATATCTTACATTTACCTCGACCAGGCACCTTAATTACCAGATAACCTTTTGCCCTAGACTAGGCGCCTTAACTAACATTTCATCTTTTGCCCTATTGCCCTATTCACTCCAAAACAAATGGTGGCTAATTTTATCTGAACAGATCTTTTGTTCATCTTCCCACACATTATCAATGAAATATCTCCTTCTTTGGAGGTCATTAAGCAGAGGCTTGACAACCATATGTCAGGAGTGCTCCGATGGCGTCTCTCTGTCTGGCAGGGGTCCGGACCCAATGGCCCTCATGGTCTATTCCAACTCTTCTATGATTCTATAATTTCTTACTTTCTAAATCCTTTGCATAATTACATTTAAGCCAATATATTTCATATATAGATTTTTAGAAGCAAAGATCTTGTCTAAGTAAAAGAGGAACTTAGTAAAAGCTAAGCTAAATTCTAAGTTTTCTAAATTCTCTGAAGCTTCAAAGCAGCCTCAGAGAGAAGCCTCTTCCCTAGCCAGCTGATGTTTGTATTAGCTCTTGCCCTTTTAACCTTAGGAAGATGTGGCTCAAGTTTAATGGGAGGCACAATAATTATTTACTATTTGTTTTTGCAACCTTGATTGTATTCTATAATTTGTATGGTCAGTGTGACCTTTTGCTCCCAGCCTGTTTTATGACCGCAATAAACCAAAGGGGCCTCTGACAAAGACCTTGCCTGCGACAAAGACCTTGCCTGCTAGTTTCCTGTCTCGAAAAGAAACATTTGTGAATTTAAGCTCATTTTTAGAATACAGGAATCTGATCAAAATATAAGCCTTGATTAAAAATGCAGGCTATGATCAGATGCCTCATTCCCCCCTTTCAAGCTCAAGGACCTTCCCAAGTGTCCTTGATAGCTTGACCTTCATCATATTCCTGAGGTAAAGCTCTGTATAGGGCCATGATATGAGGTAGAGTTTCATTTGAAATCATCTTGCTAATTGTACTTCTAAAACATGAAACGATACATGGCACCATACACAAAACCATTACTACTACCGTCAAGAAAAACAAGCAAGACAATAGTATCCCTTTGAGTCATCCCATATCCCATCCTTCCCTTGTTTGTACTGGGACATGTGCTATATTCTCCATCTTTGTGGCCAACACACGGATTGCCTCACCATTATCAGAAATGTTAAAGCAACAGGCATTCCCTGTCAAGTTCAAGACTCCACATAGGCCTCCCTGCCTGGCAAGTACATAATCCATTCCCATTTTCAGCTGCAAAATGGCGGCTCTACTTTCATCCAACTGTTGTGCAATAAGTCTCAAACTCTGGGCCGTTGCATTGGTTACAAGTTCCACTACTGCTTGCAATCGAATTATTCTGTTTAGATTATAAATAGGATCCCGAGCCCCTTGTATGAGCTCATCAGGATTCCAGGAGGCAGGTTCATAATAGGCTATAATGCGCTCTGGTGGCCAATCATCAGTATCGCTCCAACTTTGGGTACTTCCTCCTGCTATATGAGAAATATCAGCGTTTCTTCGTGTACGCTTGGCTGAACTAGTGGGCATAATCCACATTGGTGGTAATACCCATCCCAGGAAACAAGTCCCACTCCATTTGGAAGGGAGTTTCTTGTATGCCCATTCTCCACATATCCACCACAACCATCGGGTCTGAGGTTTTTGGTACGTGGAGTGCATAAGGCGAAATATCAAAAGGGGTACAGAGTTCACAGTGCAGTATGTTAGATTGCCTTTTTCTGTCACAGTTATGTTCCACACCATTTTCCATGCATGAATAAAAGGAGGTGCACAGGGCAAGGTATTCCGAGTTCGATAGGTAGTACCATTTGCCCAGGTTTGACTATTCTTAATATAATCCCAAGTATAGTGGCAATGAGAAGAGCCTATCATGGTAGAATCAGCTGCCTCTGATGATTTATGTACACAGAATTCCCCTTGTACAGGTATAACTCGTATTGGTTTAGTTGAGTTCCATCCGGGGAAATTCTGTACTTCTGTTTGGTGTGGCATTTCGCTTACCATACCAATGGCATTTAATGGTATTGGTAATAAGGGCATACCTCCCTCTGAATCATCTGGCCCAAGAGAGCAAACAAGGCAATTGGTCCTATTTGTAACATTGGCTACCATCTCAGCTAAGCCTACCCACATATTGTGGTCATGGCGGAATCCATATTTAGCAAATTTGCTCAAATTCAAGGACCCTTCCCCTTCCCAAGGGATCAGGATTAATAATAAAATCATGTTGATGTCTAGTATATGCATTCCTTCCACAAAAGATTACCTTATTGTGATAACAAAAAAATATTAGCCCCAATATAATTCCTCCAGTGACAGAAATGGGGAACCACCAAGACCAAAACATATATCCCAAGGATCCCCAATGAGTAATATCTCTGATAATTGTTCCACAGGGGGGGGCAGTCAATCAATTGTATAAGAGAATCTTCCCGTTCACAATCACTGGTTCAGACGCTCCTCAAGCTTCAGGCGTGCGCAGGTCAGCCAGCTTCCAGGTTGTGGCTGCAGCAGGCCGGTCGTCTAATGTTGCCCGTGACCTAGCCCGTTCCCCATAGGGCTAGATACAGGGGTTTTTGGAGAGAGTCAGTTTTAAAGGATTAGAGGGGTCACCTTTGCACGTCCAACTGCCTTCGGACTTCTTCAAACGGGAGTGATGAATCCAGGGGGTCACCTCAGCTACCTTCACCGCTGTTGGAGTAGAGAGCAAGATGGTGTAAGGTCCACGCCACTTAGGTGCAAGTGGATCGCGTTTCCACTCTTTCACCCATACGCTATCGCCAGCCTGGAACTGATGAATCGGCTCGGCAATGCTGCACGGCGTGCGCTCGAGGGCCCACCTGTTAAGAGAAACAAAAACACGGGAGAGAGATTGCACTTGTCCCTGTGTCACATAGTCTCCTATTTGTTTGAGGTCAGCTGGAATATCCTGAACAAAGGAGGGCGGCCTCCCATACAGGAGCTCAAAAGGTGACAACTTAAGTCTTTTTGTGGGTGCGCACCGAACACGAAACAGTGTTATGGGTAACACATCTACCCATCCCAATCCTGTTTCCTGGGTTAATTTTGCCAATTGGGTTTTCAGAGTCCGATTCATTCTTTCAGTTTTCCCTGAACTCTGAGGCCTATATGCTGCATGCAGTCTCCACTTCACTTGTAGGACTCGACATACTTCTTGTACTACTTGATCAATGAATGCTGGCCCATTATCACTTCCAATGCATCTAGGTAATCCAAACCTTGGGATCAATTCAGTGAGGAGTCTCTTAGTTACCTCTCGTGCCTTTTCAGTTCTGGTGGGAAAAGCTTCAACCCATCCGGTAAGAGTATCTACAAACACAAGGAGATACTTGAATCCCTTAGAAGGGACCAGCTCTGTGAAGTCCACAATTAGGCTTTCCATGGGGACGTATCCCACATGTTGAATTCCAGGAGGTTGTACCGGTCCCTGCCTGGGATTGTTTTTAGCACAAAGAACACATTTCTGGGAAATGCAAGTTGCTAATTGTGAAAGGTTAATAATATACAACTTCCGACTGAGACTCTCTCTGGTTGCAGTACCGCCAAGGTGAGTAGATTCATGATAATTTCTTACAATTGTACCTGCTAGGTGATGAGGTACATAAATCCTATTGTCTGGCAGGATCATCCAACCGTCCTTCACAATCGCCCCTTCCTGTTCAGCCCACTTCCTCTCTTCTGGGGTATAGTGAGGTTTAACTTCTTCTGGAACTACCTCTGGTATGAGGGCTGCTATAAATCCTCCCACAGGCTTTTGGGCTGCCTCTCGGGCTGCTTTGTCAGCAGCATGATTTCCTCTGGTTATTGGATCCCTTCCACGTCCATGACCTTTGCAGTGCATTACAGCAATCTGTTCTGGAGCCCATACTGCTTCCAACAGGATTTCTACTTCAGGTCCATATTTCAAGGCCTTCCCGTGGGCTCCTATTAGACCTCTTTCTTTCCATAGAGCTCCATGTGCATGCAGGGTTAAGAAGGCATATTTAGAATCAGTATAGATGTTTGCCTTACATCCGGCTGCCAATTGCAGAGCTCTAGTTAAACCTATAAGTTCAGCTTTTTGTGCTGAGGTGCCAGCAGGCAAAGCTTCAGCTTCCACAACTTCCTCATTGGTGACCACAGCATATCCTGCTCGTCTGGCACCCTCATGCAGGTAACTGCTACCATCAGTATAATATACAACATCTGGATTTTTCAATGGTTCATCTTTCAGATCGGGTCTACTGGAATAAACTTCATCCATTATTTGGAGACAATCATGTGATTCTTCATCATCTACCTCTGGTAGGGGCAGCAAAGTTGCTGGATTGAGCATATTCACTACTCGTAGATGAATCCTGGGATTTTCACACAATAGGCCTTGGTATCTAGCCATCCTTGGGTTTGTTAGCCAATAACTACCCTTATATTCCATAAGTGTCAGAACAGCATGAGGTACATTCACATACATCGTCTGGCCAAAGGTAAATTTATCAGCTTCTTTGACAAGGCTTGCAGTGGCCGCTACTGCCCTTAGGCATGGAGGCCATCCTTTTGCTACTGAGTCCAATTGTTTTGACAAATAAGCTACTGGACGGTTCCAACTTCCTAATCTCTGGGTCAGGACTGCCGCTGCAATCCCATTCTGTTCATGTACATACAGCTGAAAGGGTTTTTCCGAATTAGGCAGTCCAAGGGCTGGGGCCTCCATAAGTCGTTGTTTGATAGCTAAAAAGGCTTGTTGCTGCTCAGGTCCCCATACGAATGGGTCCTTTTCTGCACCTCGAGTGCTTTCATGTAAGGGCTTGGCCAGACTGCTGAAATCAGGTATCCATAGTCTACAAAACCCTGCTGTTCCCAGGAATCCTCTGAGTTGTTTCCTTGTGGTAGGTTCCTTGCCCAGTGAAGTCGCCTTACTGGGAACCGAAGTACTACCCACTCCACACTCAGGTTGTACTTTCTCACACATACAATGCGCTGGATACTTCACCACACTCTACCTCCCAACCTTTCCCTTTTCCCTACATCAGATCACCATCTGATGTACCCAGCCATGTAGCGTACTCAGTTTCCCCTTACTGAGACGCAGAAGTTTGATCAGGACTTCTCTTCCTCCTAATTAATTGGAGGGCCAAACCCTTTGTGCACTTACCCTTAGCTGGTTCCCAGTTTATTTCTCTGGTTCCCCCCGGTCCGTCGCCGTCGGTGAGCAGGGTATCAGACAGACGAGACTTCTGCGTTCCCCTGGAAAAATGTTCCAGTGCGCGCTGGGTAAGCAGTTAGTGGTCCTCCCTCTTGTACCCTGCCCAGTAAGGCGAAGGGGCTGCGTTCCAGCAGACCACTTATCCGAGTCACAGAGGCACCATAAAATGTAGCACCCTGCTTGTGGTTAACGCTTAGCTGGAATGAAATATTCAACGCAGCAATAGAGAAATTAAAATAATAATTTATTTGTCGGACAAATAAATAAGAGGCACAGTGGTATATGGTTACCAAGCTCTGGCCTGCCTTCCTGCCCTTATGGCCAGCACTTATATTCCCTCAGCTCAGCCCCCTTGCTCCTCCTTTGGCTGCCTCTGTCCAATCAGCCTGGTTAAAATTCCTATTGGCTGTTTGCTAGAACCAATCATAAAAGATACACCCATTTCCTATTACCTTTTATGGGAGACAAAGAGCTATATTTCCTTCTATTTATAATTGGCAAATAAGTAGTCATATATCTTACATTTACCTCGACCAGGCACCTTAATTACCAGATAACCTTTTGCCCTAGACTAGGCGCCTTAACTAACATTTCATCTTTTGCCCTATTGCCCTATTCACTCCAAAACAAATGGTGGCTAATTTTATCTGAACAGATCTTTTGTTCATCTTCCCACACATTATCAATGAAATATCTCCTTCTTTGGAGGTCATTAAGCAGAGGCTTGACAACCATATGTCAGGAGTGCTCCGATGGCGTCTCTCTGTCTGGCAGGGGTCCGGACCCAATGGCCCTCATGGTCTATTCCAACTCTTCTATGATTCTATAATTTCTTACTTTCTAAATCCTTTGCATAATTACATTTAAGCCAATATATTTCATATATAGATTTTTAGAAGCAAAGATCTTGTCTAAGTAAAAGAGGAACTTAGTAAAAGCTAAGCTAAATTCTAAGTTTTCTAAATTCTCTGAAGCTTCAAAGCAGCCTCAGAGAGAAGCCTCTTCCCTAGCCAGCTGATGTTTGTATTAGCTCTTGCCCTTTTAACCTTAGGAAGATGTGGCTCAAGTTTAATGGGAGGCACAATAATTATTTACTATTTGTTTTTGCAACCTTGATTGTATTCTATAATTTGTATGGTCAGTGTGACCTTTTGCTCCCAGCCTGTTTTATGACCGCAATAAACCAAAGGGGCCTCTGACAAAGACCTTGCCTGCGACAAAGACCTTGCCTGCTAGTTTCCTGTCTCGAAAAGAAACATTTGTGAATTTAAGCTCATTTTTAGAATACAGGAATCTGATCAAAATATAAGCCTTGATTAAAAATGCAGGCTATGATCAGATGCCTCAATATATCTTCATACGCCCCGGCAAAAACATTTCTCAGTATTTATGCCTTTGGCTGATTGAACATTCTATAGCCCTTAAATGTGTTTGTAGGAAGGGCATTATTGATTTGTTTTTGTTTTTTGCTTTGTTATGTATTTTTTGAACTTTGTGATCTTTAGATGAAGGGCAGTATACAAAATAATAATAATAATAATAATAATAATAATAATAATAATAATAGAGCAAGAAAAATGATGCTTATATCATTAAAACATTTGTTTCCCCCTAGCTCTGTGCTGCTCATCTACCAACTCGATCAGATGCACCAAATCACTATCAAGCAGTGTGCCGGGCACTATTTGCAGAAACAATGGAGCTGTATACATTCTTGGCCAGAATTAAAAGTGCAAGAGAGGTAAGCATGGTAAAAGTCATGAGTGTTTGCTTTACTCATTTTTGAGACTTGTTTTGTTCTGTACACTAATATGTACACATACTATGCCAAAAAAGGTAATTTTTGCCAGAATAGGTTGGAGGACATTCTGTTGTAAGGATGATGCTTCCCACTGGACTTGTTAGGTAGGATTTTTAGAGCCTTTCCTCATCCTCTTCAGACCTAGCCTGCCTATGGCTTTTACTTTCTCTTGAAATATTCCTATATTTGAACCTTTCTAGTGATATGAAAGATTCTTATACAGTACATCATTTGTGTGTCCCAGTCTGAGCAGTTTGTGTGTGGTTTTGCCCTCCCTTTTCCTCTGTCTCCTCCTGAGAGGCAGGGGGAGGGGCGCAACTGGAGCTGGTTCCCCAGTGGCTCGTTCAGAATGGTCCTATTTCTTTTTGTTATTCCTCTTCAACAATATTTCTGTTCTTCAGTTTCAACAGATTTCTTCTCTTGTCTGTTTCTTTTCATTTCATACTCTTACAGTTTCAAGTTTGTTCAGTATGGTGCTGCATATAATAAACTCTCAGCTAAATAAAAATAAAGGGTGGTATTCAATGCTAGTTCTACTCAGAGTTAATTCATTGAAGTTAATAACTTAGGTTCATTAATTTCATCAGATTTACTCTATAAGACAAATTAATTATGCAGGCATTGTGATAAAATTAAATATTTAAGGGTGAAATACAACACTAAATAGATTGTTCAATCAATACAAGCATTTCTGCTTGCCCAGCAGAATTATCTCCCCTCTCCTCCCACTGTGTGCTGTTCAGGGTTTTTTTGGGAAGAGGGGAAAGCCTCATTGCACTAGCAGGTATCCTTGTGCTGGCTTCCACTAGAGGAGCCAGCCCTAAGAGTTAATAAAATATGTAATGGGATCAAATGTAATGCTGCACATACTTAAATATGAGACAGATGCTGAGCTTTCACACATTTGCAAATTTTGAAAGTTTGATATTAAAATGGCAACTTGATTTTGGCAACTTTAGCCTTTTAGTATTAACAATTCCTTTTGACGACAGAGATCTGACAGTGACTTGCAGTACAATCCTAACCTTCTTTACTCAGAAGTACATTCCTACTGAATTCAGTGGGGCTTACTTCCAGGTAAATGAAGTTAATATTGCAGCTTTTAGCATTTAGGTGGTATATTAAAAACATTGATAGACTTAAATTTGTGGTGACCAGAAAGCTCTTAAAATAACTGCTCTCTGGAGAGGTTTAGAGTGTGCACTCTGATTTAATGCTGCAGTGAGCTTTCGTTCAATAAAGAATGAGCCATTTCCTGTCAATTCAACAAATCTCATTTGAGGATTCGACTTATGTTCAATGTCATCCACAGGGTCTATTTTTTCATGCTGATATGATAAAACTAGAATGTGTACAGATGTATATAATTTGTGTGGTGAGGCTGCTGTGGAAGTGCACTCATTGCATTTTGTTCAGAATTACAGCCTTTCCCCCAGATTGAGTTCAGTAGAAACTTGTTCTGCATAATTTTTGCAGAAGCTGACTGTGCACATGACTAATTTGCTGGAAGTAGTGATGTCATTAAACCTCTTGCCATGAAACTTAGTGCCCTAATGTTCATTTTCATTAGTTTTTCATCGTAATAGAGCAGTCAGGGTGAATTGGTTTTACAATTCTGTAATACAAACAACAACAATATGCTTTCTCAATAGAGTTTACACATCAAGCATCCAAACTGTCTATTACCTGTCCTTTTGTATAGAAAGCAGTAACACTTGTTATTTAAAATAAAGAAGGAAATGCAATCTCTCTCAATGGCTCAAGCTTTCAAATGATCTCTCAGGGGAGATTTCCCTGTATTATCTTTCCCAACAGATGTCAACCTTTTCTGGGATCATTAAATTTTCAGCAGCTTTTTACAACATGTTCTTAGCCAAAAGTTAGTTTATTTACCTGAAACAACAATGAGTGAAATTCAGGTTTCAGTTAGGTGAAATTATAATTATAATTATAATGGAATGTGTCACATTATTTATACAAAACTTTCAATTGGCAGTGGTGCAGAGATTTCTAGTGTTAAGCAGAGCAGTGTATAATCAAATCTCCTTGGTGGAAAGATTTATATACAGATGCAGGAAATAATAAGAAAACAATAGAAGGGAAACATATACGCATGGCTTCATCTGACACAAACTGTGACAAATATGACACTATTACATCAAGTTAAATAAAGTACCTTTAAAAAGGTCAGGTCTAGAAATCTAGCAATAAACCAATTTAAACAACAGATGAACAGATTTCATTCGTTATATTACAAGTTTATAAGGTTGATTATAAGGTTGTTGTAAATATTACAACTAGTTAATGTATGTGAAGTGCTTTTAACACCTGAAAATGTTATACAAATGTCAGCTATTTATTATTATTATTATTAGTGGTGGTGGTGGTAATACGGTGAATAGCTTGGAGATAGGGCAGGATGTTCAAATACATTTCATATTAGGTATATGGGTACCCCACCAAAGAGGACCTCCTTCTCAACCTATAGACTTCACTTTTTGGGGAAACAGAAACCAATGCATCCACTCACAGATATTAATGGGCCCCCAGTGTTAGACCATATAGACCTTCTAAAGGTAATAATCTGCAAATCTAAATGCCTAGCTTCAAGGCTGATACCACCCTCTTAGATCTCAGGTCAGCAGTGTCATTCTGAATCAAGTCATGGATAACAACTTTTTTAAGCAACCACTGATCCAACACTGATAATCCGGAGTCCATTCTTGAAGTCCTGCGTTGACATCAAACCCAGACTAACAAGGGTTGAAGGAAGAACTGAAACCCCTTTCATTAACCTTGTGTTGTTTTCTTGCCTGTGCCCCTCCTTTCTCTGTCTCTACCATTTTGATTCTGGACCCCACTTCATCCCCACTTCATCACCATCTGTTGCCCACATTGCAAATATATTGGCTGAGATTCAAAGATGCCGTTCCACTAGTGTACAGCCTCTTTTGGTTATGAAAGGGCTGGTTCTGATCTATTCTGACCATACTGCTGCTGTTTCATTGCAACATATCTACCTTCTATTTTAACCTTCAGAATTTGAAGAAGATGCAGGAAATGGACAGAGAAGGAACTGATGACTCCAGCGCTGATCTTGATGATTTAAAAACTGCTGATTGGGTAATACTGCCTTGTAAATAATACACTAAATATTGTGGCCAAATATTGTGTACGATTGTGGAGTGTTTTTTGTTTTTGTTTTACTGTTCGTGTGTTTTTATTTATTGATAAGCATATTTCCAAACCTCCAACTCTTTAAACATATTGTGGTAGTGTACAATAAAAACACCAGAATATCATAAATTTATAAACATTATCTATACAATTTATATAATACCTATAAAAGCTTATAAATTTTTATATTTAAAACCATAACTAAGAAAAGTTATAAAAGTTAATTTAAACTACTGATCATTATGTTTTGGATCAGCTTAGTTATTTTTCTTAGTGGGCTAACATTTGATTATGGATTCTGAAAAAGATTTAATGTTCTTGATTCTTCAGGCTCAGTTTTGGGTGCAGGTCATGCGAGACTTGCGAGATGGTGTGAAACTGAAGAAAGTTAAAGAACGTCAGTTCAATCCTCTTCCCATAGAGTATCAGCTCACTCCGTATGAGATGCTGATGGATGATATTCGATCCAAACGCTATACTTTAAGGAAAGTTATGGTAAGCTGTGACAACACAAGTTAAAAAAGAAATGACCACCTTTCACTGTGTCTTTTGGTGAAAGTCAGGTTTATGATTCCACACATATCCATAGAATAGTGGTGGAAACCCTGCAGCTTGTATAGATGGCATTATGCAGACCTCTGGACAT
This sequence comes from Podarcis raffonei, assembly GCF_027172205.1. NCBI lineage: Eukaryota > Metazoa > Chordata > Lepidosauria > Squamata > Lacertidae > Podarcis > Podarcis raffonei. The sequence goes on along the minus strand of NC_070608.1, from coordinate 50,192,524 downwards.
TGCAGGCCCGCTCTTGTTCTGTAGACCACTCCTCTGGAAATTGCTTCCTCTTCCATGGTGTGTGCAGAGGCAGTTTTAATCAGTGCGACTGGTTTGTCCGCACTGGGTCCTGGTGCCACAAGGGATGCTTCAACAATGGTGTAGAACAGAGCACGAGAGGCAGGGGGTGCTGAATTTTAGCATTGCATGGGGCACCGCTGAAATTTGAGAGCCCAAAGAGAGAGGTGTGTGTGTGTGTGTGTGTGTGTGTGTGTGTGTGTGTAAGTAAGTAAAAGAGAGAAAGAAACAGACAGTGGGAGACACAGAGAGAGAGCCCAGGCGGAAAAAGCCTTATAGGGCATATAACATCTTTGTTGCTGGGAATCACAAGTGGGGAAAGTGCTCTTGCACTCATATTCTGTTTGTGGCCTTCAGGCCTATGTGAGAATAGAATGCTGGACCAGCAGCTGCTGTTATGATCATTTTGGCAATTTGGGTGGGTGGGTGAAATGGAGGCAATATGTAGGTGGAGGTTGCCAATGGCTGCAGCAAGCAGAATTTGTCCCTTTGTGCCTTGCTTCCTTTTGGCTGTTGTGATAGTTCTGGATTTTTGGTCTGATTCATCAAAGATAATTCTTAATGTTAAACAACATGTTATTATCTTCAGCACCCCTTAGCTGATTGAAGACTGTTGATGCGTTTCAGTGATTATGATGGTTTTAGGATGCATTGCCCTGTTTCCATTTTCAAATTACCAGATGATACAGATGTGCAGATAAAACATTAGTTTTCTCTCTTTCAGGTCAATGGGGATATTCCTCCACGATTAAAAAAGAGTGCTCATGATATTATCTTGGACTTTATCCGATCTCGACCTCCGTTAAATCCAGTATGTAATCTGATATGTGCCTTTTCCCAGTTAAGATGTAGCTTTTAAATATATTTTGTTTGCAATAATTATTTTTATTGATGCTCCTACCACTTCTCACCTGAAAAATGCTGTAGAATACAAAACACAAACATTTTCCATATAATCTATCCCCTTTCAGCTTTATAATGCTTGCATAGAAAGTTAAAACAAGTAACAGGAATTCTTTTAAAATAAAACTTTCTGGTATTTTCACTTTCCTTCTTCCTGCTCACAGTATATTGCTCTCAGTAGGTTTTCTCACCTTGAGTCTTGTACTCTTCCTCCCTTCTGTTGCCAATTCCTGCCCAGACATTGCCTCTCTTAATTCCTCACACACTCGTTGGGCCATTTAACCAGGGACAGGTATGCCCAAATGCACTTCCTCCTGTTGGTCATGCTATCTTTTCCCCTTGATATTTAACATATACAGGATTCAGACAAGCACTAACTTTATTGCTGCCAGACTCACTGTTGAATTAATATGCATTCCTTACAAACCTATTTCAGCTAGCCTTGTTGTTTGCTTTCTGGGTTTTTTCATTCCTGACTCTGTCCACACAATTTCCAATATCAATTTTTATTTACACCTGTATTTCTTGATTCAAGGAGGGAGAGGTTTTAATTCACTATAAATCATATTTCCCATTTAACTTGTAGCCTCCTAGTTGTTGTTTTTCCCCCATCATCCCCAGTTCCTGATGAATATACCCTTTTTATTTGAAAAGGGGTGGGGGAATACTTTAATTTCTAAATGGGGCAAGTACAATTACTACCAAAAAATTAGCTGCCTTTGCATTGAGCACTGAGGAGAAACAACATGAAGAAACAAAGTCTATCAGACCTGCTATCTTGAATTTGATCTAGTTCAGAACCAGTAAGGTTTATTATATAAGCCTGTCTGGATCAATGCCTGAATCCATCCCATAACCCTCTGTGTGTTTTAGTTTACGAAAGACTTCACCATGATAATAATTTGCTGTACACATCTCTTGTGAAGTGTTTGGCATCAATTCTCTACTTTTGTATTAATGTTCACAAGGCCTCTGCAAGAAAACTAAAACCAACCCCACCAAGACCACGTAGCCTCCATGAAAGAATACTGGAAGAAATCAAGTCTGAAAGAAAACTGAGACCCGTCTCTCCTGATGAGATCAGGCGCAGCAGGCTAGGTATTTTGATTTTGATTATATTAGTCCTGGGTGGTACTCTGCTGATGAAATTATTGCATATTGCTAATGGCTTGTATCCAACTGGTGTCATTCCGCTTACTGAAGGCTCATTGATGAAGCAGAGCCTTCTATCACGAGAACAGGGAATGAGACATTCTCCAGTGATTCCCCACATACCTGCACACTTTTGTGTTGATTTGGGGGTGTGGGGAATAAGGGGCTAAAGAGGGAAGGAAATTGCTAAACAAAACCCACCTGTTGATTTTGATAGGAGGTGATTGTACCTAAGTGCTTGATTCTTGCAGGAGTGAAAAAACCAGTATGTTCACTGAGCTCTCTTCATAAGAATAGTCATTAAAGTGAAATGGAATGTCTGCAAGCTCAGGAGCTCTGATTGCTTATTAAAAGGCACATGGGCTCTGTATTTATTGAAGTAATAATAATGATCAGTGATTTAGACCAGCTATTTCAATTTTCAGTTATTTCATTTTTCTTATGTTGGTCTAGGAAAATAATAATTGCCACAGTGATCTTTGCTGGACACATGGAGTAGTTTTCCACTAATTTATTGACAAGTAGCAGTGGTTGCTTTCCTTTTGTACAAAGCAACATGTCACTTATTCTTTTGGTGAATGGGATGTGTGTTTTTAACTTCTCTTCCAATTTCTGCACAGTAGTCCTACAAGATTCCATTTAAATGCAATAGTGTGATATCTAGTCCACATGTAACAGCTTGGAGAAGAGTGATACCCATACCACTTTCTACATTAATAAAAATCAAGGTAGATATATGCTGCAGCATTGGACACAAGAACACACATCCTCTCAAAAACTAAATAAAAACAAGTCAATGAAATTATAGGGCATTGATGCATCTGGAAAGAGATATTTGTTGTCTGACACTTAAAAATAAATAAATGCTGAAACTCTCACATATTAAAACTTTTATTTAAAAGTCATAAAACAGCACCACCATGAGAGGACTTGTGTATCTACTATTAATGTCACAGGCAATAAAGAAGGAAATGCCTATAAATGGGGAGGGAACCATCTTCGTCCCCATCAGGGCACTAGGCTCCACCTATACCAGCACAGTGTTTCTTTAATTTTTGTTGTTTTCACTGCTGCTACCAGAAGGCAGAAAAATTTGCTTAGGGAGGATGGATCTTTTCTTCCAAAGTGGAGTTTAGCAACCCCTAAATTATAGTGTCAGAATATTCAGTGTGAATACTATTGCTGTTCAAGTTATCTATTTACACATCCAGCTTTACAGTATATAATTATGCACCAGCAGTGCATACTCTGATTATCAGCAGTTGCCTATTTTCAGTTTTCATGAGAGCATAGTCAAGTGGTTAAAAGCATGAGTTGTAAACCAATTTTAGTTCAAATTTTAGCATATTGGGCAGCTTTAGGCGGACCACCATTTTTCAAACTTAATTCCGCGTCTGTAATTTGTGGATAATACAGGCCTACATTCCATGGTTGTTGTAAGGATTACTGAGTGAAGTATGTGAAGCACTTTAAGCATTTAGAGAAAACACTATAATCACCAATAACTGCTCTTTTTACAGCCAAGATGACCTTATTCTCATCAAAAAAAATGACAGATATCTTTGAAGAATAGTTATTTTGTGCATTTGGCAATTTACAGTTGGGAGTAGAGTCAGGGATTTTATGCCAGTACTGAGATTAATTGACCAAACTATTTTGAGTACCTCTGCAATTGCATGTGCCTACCTCCTTGAAATGTAGTGCCATAATGTTTGCTACCCTCCCCCACCCTCCTTATGTATTTATGCATGTATTTCTATTACAGAATAACTTTTTCAGCAGCATCTTTGTGACAGGATTCTTTTTTTTTTTTTACTTTACCAGTGATCCTAAGTACATTCATAGCCATTTCTAACATGACAAATTCCCTATACCAAAATAATTTTGAAATATAAAATAGAATTTACAAAATCAAAGCTGAAAAATTGCAGATCTGTTTTTCCGTGTGTATATGCCACAGAAACCTGCTAGCAGTCAGAACTTCCTTGCAATTAAACATGTGAAGCAACAAAAATGTGTATTTTTTGTATGCAACAGTGTACACAAAGATTTATATGCAATTTTCTACACTCATTTAAGTAATTTGTCATGTGTCAAGTGGCCCTTACTGAAATCGATGTGACTTCAGGCCAAATTAGAAGGTATTAATCCTGCATGCAGGCTTCAGGAAAGCCTTTACTTATGGCTATGTAATGTGAAGGCAGTGTAATGTTTAAAAGATTATCACCACATGTGCAGCCCAGTTAGGCAGAGTATCTGTACACCAGCATCATCCCTGATGAGAATGTGCAACAATGATAGGTATATTATAGACGCGCATATTGGGGGCTGCAAATGCAGTAAAGATCTTTTAAATATCATACTCACTGTGCTCTGCATGTGGAGTTAATATTAGCTAAACTGGCCCTTCCAGGGAAATACATGCTTAGGATCCAGGTGTTAATGTATTTCCAACCTCCCATGATGCTGTTGCAGTGTTTACACTTACACCTTTACTGCTGTAAAGAAAAAGTGTCTGACTCATTTCAGATTTAGATTGGCCTGTATAATACAATTTGAAATGTCTCTCATTTAAACTAACCTTCTGTTTTCTTTGTGTTCCCTTAAAAACAGATTGTTTTTCTTTTGTCATTTTGATTTCTTTTCTTTTCTTTTTCCAGCAATCCGGCCTCTTAGCATGTCTTACAGTTTTGACTTGTCAGGTAAAAAGTGCTACAGCACCTGACGTGGTTATTGTGATAACTGTAAATCGTGTTCCATTCCATTTCTTTGTTTAATGTAAGAAAAACATCTGAAGGATGTTTTTCCAAATCCTAGTCTGCAGATTTTAAGATTAATTTAAATATCATCTGAGATACACACTAAAATCATTAGCATTTGTGTAAACATTTATTTTAAAAAATACTGTAGTTATAGAAGAGTGCAGAGCTAGTATAATATATTTGAGTAAATACCCATTACTCTGACTGGGCACCCAAAGGGAAAGAGTAACTCCTCTATGAAGAAAGGTTGCGGCATTTGGGACTTTTAGTTTAGAGAAAAAGTGAGTAAGTGGTGACATGATAGACAAGTATAAAATTATGCATGGCATGGAATAAGTTTTTCTGCCTCTCTAATAACACTAGTACATGTGGACATTCCATGAAGCTGAATCTTGAAAGATTCAGGAGAGGTAAAAGAAAGTACTTTTTCATGCAGCACAAAGTTATATGGAACTCGCACCCATGGCAGGCAGTGATGGCCACTAACTTAGACAGCTTTAAAATAGGATTAGATACAGTCACAGAGGAAAGGGCTATCAAATGATGGCTCTTATCTGCCTCCACAGTTGGAGGCAATAATGCTTCTGGATACCAGTTGCTGGAAAAACAGGGTGGGAGAATCATCTTGTGCTCAAATCCTTCTTGTGGATTTACCACAAGCATCTGGTTGGCCACTGTGATAATGGGATGCTGGACTATATGGGCCATTGGTCTGATCTAGTAGACTCTTCTTGGGTTCTTATAAATTTATTCACAAACCGTTTATAGAAGATTGGTTTCGTTGGTTCACTGTACCAGTGCAATGCTCCACAACAGTGTTGGTCCAGAACTCCCTTCATACATGAGCCAATGACAGGCATGATCTTCTAACCACGATTAGCAGTGGCCTCTAGGCTCATGCAATTTTCCTCCACTTCCACATGTGAATTTTCCTTCCCTTTTATTTTCATATGGCAAGATCAGAGCTAGGTTTGACGGAGTCCAGGACCCCCTCCTAGGACCTCCCATATCACCCTGGTCTTTGCATCAAGTAAGCTTAACAAGTAGCTTTGTCACTTCTTAACATGTTTTCTCAATGTGGCAGGTACACTGCAAAGTGAAGCACTTTCTGAGGGTATTGCCACCTGCCATTTTCATTTCCCAGAATACCTCTTGGCATCAGGTTCCAGAAGCATTCTGAGGAAAAGCAGATGGTGGGTGGATGCAGCCTTGGCAGCCACTTTGCAGCATGGACACCACTTTGGTAAAAAAAATAAAAAATTAACAAAGACAGTGAAAAGTTATTTCAGAGTCTAGCATTAGCCCTGAATGGCCTTCCTGGGGCCTATGAGTCCCAGCATTTACCTGACCATTGCAGGTGCTCACAGTGGGCCTGAACCATGATGTAGTGTAATAGCACATGTGTACTAGTATTTCATCTAACCATGGTAAGCACCAAATAAGAGTTTGCAACTATCATTAAAAGTAGCTTTCAGAACTCTGGGGAGAGCTAAGCAGGGCTAGCAAAGATTCTCGTGCAGGCATAACATTAGCCATGGCTAGTTCTGAAAATCAAAGAGAGAGAGAATTCACATGGAATAGGGGAGGAGGAAGGGTGATAAAACGAGAACTTACTATTCTTTCTTGAACTCATAACCTTATGAGGTTGTTTCAATAGATACAGTGGTACCTCAGGTTACAAACACATCGGGTTACAGACTCCACTAACCCGGAAGTAGTACCTCAGGATGAGAACAGAAATTGTGCACTGGCGGCGCAGCAGCAGGAGGCCCCATTAGCTAAAGTGGTACCACAGGTTAAGAACAGACCTCCAGAATGAATTAAGTTCGTAACCAGAGGTACCACTGTACTCTCTTTTTTCTATTACTAAAATTATATGTGCTACATTAAACAGGGTGACATCCAGTGATATCTGCCTGCTTGCGCAACAATGCTTTGTGTTTCTCTTCTCCCCATTTCAGCCCCCCTGCATGCCCCCAAAATCTGCTCCAGAGGGGCTGCTGTGGGGAGGAAAGGGAGGTGAAATCCTGTTGCACAAATGGACACCCACTTGTAATATGTTGGATCTGACCCATAACCTTTCACACTAATACATTAATATGCTGTAGATTTACTATTTAACATGTTACAGATTTTAACCATGCTTTGGATTTGAATATTATCTAAAGAGCTTTTGCTTTTCTGTTTCTGTTTAAAAAGTTTTATACAGGCAGGCATGTGCATCACACAGAAATGTGATGTTGGTACTTTATCGTCTGAATTCTGAACCTTCCTCTGAGTTGTGCTTTTGGGGAGCAAATTGAGGAGTTTGTGGATAGAAGCGGGCTAGCACATGATCAGCACAAGCTTCAGTTATGATGATTTTGGATTAAGGAAGAATAGGCTGTATTCAGGAGTTTTCTTTAACTGTGTTGCTGTATGTGTGTGTTTTATTCAATTGTTTAAAAATGGATATTTCCATTTGCTTCCATGTTAATTGGTGCTTTCATCATCATCAACTTCCCTGCTTGTTTTGTCTGATGATTTGATGTTTACAAATAGGGAATCCCTCAAAAAGGAGAGCAGTAGTCTTATTTGTATTATTTTTTACAATGTTTGTCCAAATAGTTTTAAGTATAGTTTTTGTTTTTGAATTAGGCTCTGTTATTTTCATCACTATCATTATTAATCGCTTATGCCGGTGATTTTCAACCTGTGTGCCATGGCAACCTGGGGTGCCTTGAGTGATAATCAGGGGTGCCATGGGCAACACTGGTCTCTGTTCTTCTTTCCCTCCCTCCTACCTCCGATGCCCTCTCATGTTTCTGCCTCCCAAAGGCTTGCACAGCTGTTTGTTGCAGCAGCCCTGGCTACAATCTCTCCAGGCAAATGGTGCCTCTGGGGCTGGCCAGGGGTGCTTCTCAGGCCCCTGTGGGGCAGTGAGAGGAGGCATCTCTCTTTGGGGCAGGAGGAGCAGCTCAGAGACCAGTGATGGTAGCTGCAGCTGCCCAGAGGACTCCCAAGGAGACGGGAGAAGAGAGGAGGCTGATGAACACTCCACAAGGGGGGTGTTCCAAAAGTCGTGAGTGGCTGCCAGCTTTGCAGGCAAGGGTGGCATAACTGCGCTCCTGAGCCACTTAGGGGTGCCACAGAAAGAATGTAGTTGGTCAAGGAGCCATGGACCCAAAAAGGTTGCACACCTCTGGTTTATGCAGTACCATTGCTATACGTGACACCTTAGAGTTTCATTTGTAAAGAACAGCCAAGTCTCTACCTACAAGGAGCTTACTGTCTTAAAACTGAGAGTAGGGGGCAAGAAAGGAAGGGAAGGAAATAAAGTGCAGAAGATTGGTAGAACTGGAGGAAGGGTTGTAACAGGAAACAAGGGCTTAAAGTCAGAGTGGACATGTGGATGAAGAAGCATTTTGAGATGGTCTGAGCAGCAGTAGAGGTCAGTGTTTTGAGTAAAGAGGACTGAGTAAATAAGGAGGCTGTAAGTAATGGAAGGTCTCATCTCTATCAAGAGCTGAAAAGAGTTGCAGCTGCTCTTCATAATCCTGTTGTTGAAGGTGACACCAAAGTGTGTCAACTATCAGATAGACTCTTGGGAAGATCAAGGGCATGAAGATTAGTCTGCACATGCAGATGGAACAAGGACCATTGGTTTAAAAAGGCCCCTGTTTTATTTATACTTCCAACAGGTTGCCACAGAACCACAACTCTACATTAGTCCTTCAACACTGGACAAGCCACTAGCCAAAAACATATTTGGCTGTATAATTTTCACAGCCTGGTTATACTTAGATTTTTATTATGAAATCTCCCTTGTATAAATCGGAATGTTTTTTGGGGAGAGGCACTAAGGAGAGGGAGTCAAATCTCATGGCCCATCAAACATTCCAGTAGAAGCCTGTTCCATGAGGCTTCCTTTGTCACCAGAAAGGGAAGGAGGTGCATGCTAGCCACCTTTTATTGAATTTGTGTGGTCTCCCACCCTGTAACCACTACAGTTCCCTCAGGTTTCTGACATTTACCCTCCAGGGGGGTGTTGCTTTAAGCCTTTGCTATCATACTTGGTTTCCCCCAGAAGACCTGTTCCATCTCTTGGTGTGTGCCAATGTGTGTTAGAGGAACATAGGGACTGCCTACAGAGCCTCTGACTTTAATCATAATAACTTTAATCATAATATGTTACCACATTGGTCATGCTTGCTGTTCACATTTTCCTCGCCTCTTAAATTTATACATTCCTTCTAATTGATACTTCTAGTCAGTTTTAGCAGCTGGCTAGACAGAAGTGTTGGGAGAGGAAGGTTTTTTGTTTGTTTCTGTTTTTAGCTTAAAAGTGCTGCTTTCTTATTTTAAAGATGTGTTTCAGTGGTTTTATGTAAAAGAGGGTGACAGGGAGTGTATTTCATGTTATATGCAATTTTATTTATGTATGTGAAGTGCTGCCCATTTTATTTTGGTTTGAATTCAGGTTCTAACTAGAAGATAGAAGAGCTGAGGCACAAGAAAGGGAGAGATGGATTGTTCCCCTAACCCAGCTATTCTTGGATTATCCACTCCCCCAAAATGTAACTGGAAATCCACTTCCATAGAGCTTGTAAATTAAATACTTTTTAAGTCTGAAGCAGTTGCTCAATTGATCTTGAAATGGTTCAAATAAATTACTTGATGTTTCGACCAGCTGTGCAAAGAGGATTCAGTAATTAATAATTTAACAAAGATCCCACCAGGGAACTATTTTCAGAGGAAATGATAACTCTTATTCTCTGAACCCACTGTATACTAACAGGGAAATTACAGAGGAAGCTGTTTATGGAAATTAAGAAGATTAGGAACAGATTCTTTAATATCAGTGCACAATTCCTGGTATTCAGCTACTTAATTGAATCAGGAATTTTATCTTTAAATGAAAAGGCCTGAACTAGGATTTCTCCTAAGAAAGTGGATTTGATCAAAGACATAATGTTAACTAAGAAATAGATGGTCCTCCCTACTTCTGCCCTGTTCACCATTTAGTGCAGTTTATTGAAAGAGGAGACTTCTAATTTCCTTGATAATCAATTACTTGGTCATCAAGGAGAATGACAAAAGAACCAGGACAAAGGTTTTCATGACTAGGATTGTGAACATAGTTATGCCTAGGGAGACCTGTCAAACTTCATTTCCACAGATTAATTTGTGTGTTTTTTATTTTGCTTTTTATTAGTTTTCTTACTTGATGAACAAACACAGACAATAAAATAACCAAAATAATAAAATGACAACATGAAACAAAAAAGGGGAAAATGAAAAAAACATACAAAAAGCATACATACAACCATAAATCTTAAGTTCTTATATACGGATTTATGTCACCCTGTTCTTTAATCCCAATTCCTTTTCTTCTCTAATAGGCTTCCGTCCTCCACAGATTAATTTGGTAAGGTGTAGAGGCTCTGGGCTACAACTATCCATAACATTTTCCTTTTCAAGAAGAAGGAATTCCAGCAGGTTTAGCTATACATAACAATTCCTTTTGTGCCACATTTCTAGGCACAGGTCAGCACTTTAAAGCTCTGTGTCCAAACCTGCATTTTACCACTGAATTGGGGCAAACAACAATAGGTTTTCTGCACACAGAGCGCTTTAAAGTGCGGAGCTGTGCCTGGAAGAGGAAGTCTGGATAATCCCTAAGTCACCTTGGGATTGTGAAATCAGCATCAATTCTAAGACTTATTTTTATTTTTCTATCATCTCCAGATTGTATCCATATCTAGGCAAACAGCATATTAAAAATCCTAACCATCTGTTCTAATTGTCTTTTCCAATGAAAACTGCTCTTGAACACAAACAGCATATGGGTACATGATTGCTCATGTTCATATATACCGGTAATTTATGTTCTCTTTGATTCATTTGGTAAGCACAGTAATCTGTACCTAGAAAGAAAAGGTGAATTCCATTTTGGTTTTGTATTATCTTGTTTTACACCTTAGTAGTAGACACTGATACCAAAATGTCATAGCATTAAGGCTCTTATGCATACCTATCTAGGAATAAGCCCCAGTGAAAACAAATGGACTTACTTCTGAGTAGACATGTATAGGATTGCACTATAAAAAGATCCAACTCAGCCGTTTTCCAAAAAGGATTGCAGCCTGCAATATTTGATAGCTATTTTTCCATCTTGGCAAGATGAAAAATGTATATTTTGCAGCCAGGCTGCCGTTTGTCTTTGAATTGCTGACTAACAGCAGAGGTAACTGCTATTGCTTCCCATTTGTCTGACTAAATTAATCTGTATTGAATTAATTATCATTTCAGAGTTTATACTGACAAAAAAAAACAGCCTCTAAAAGCCCTGTATTTACAGTAATTTTGTGGTGTGTGAGAGATCTAATAGCTAGCTATATTTTTTGCTGTAAATTTAAGTTAGTTGCCCTTTACCGTTTGTTTGAATTATTTTCAGTCTGAATATTGGTTATAAGCAGTTGCTTCCAATATTTTATTCTATTTTTTTACTGGTCTGAAGACATTGTGGCCTTGATTCTCTTGAGATTGACAGTAAGAGCTGTTCGACAGTGGAATTTGCTGCCAAGGAGTGTGGTGGAGTCTCCTTCTTTGGAGGTCTTTAAGCAGAGGCTTGACAACCATATGTCAGGAGTGCTCTGATGGTGTTTCCTGCTTGGCAGGGGGTTAGACTCGATGGCCCTTGTGGTGTCTTCCAACTCTATGATTCTATGATTCCATGAGATAACTAAAAGCTGGGAAACGGTACGGATATATATCATATGACAGAGGGATACCAGTGTCTGTTGCAGCAAAAACAATAGAGTGTTTTGTAGCACCTTAAATACCTAACAAATTCATTTTGATGTTTGTTTGATGCTCTTTGTCGGAAGCTCTCTGGGCAGTTCACAGCATTAAAATACAAAATAAAAACACATAATAAAAACAAGAACAAAAACAAAACAAACCCATAACAATCCCCCATAAACTTCCATAGACTAGTCCTCTTCATCAAATGTTACCTGCAATTGTGTCTGTATGTTTATCTATACACACACACACACACACACACACACACACACATGCGCACACATACGGTACATACGCACGTTTGGCAAGGAAGAGAAATGTAAAGAGTGAAGTCGAAGGAAAGCAAAGGATGGTGGAAATAGCATAACTATCACAGTCTGCACTTCACTGTTTAGAATCCTTCTCCCTTAGCTCCCTTCGTACATCTGTTGGCTGTTGTCCACAAAAATGTGTTAGGTGCCACAAGACTCCTGGTTTTTTAAAATCTATATCTTAAGTGGTAATAGAATTATTTAAAGGTAAAAAACAAATGTTTTCCCCCAACTACATATCAGTTGGAAAATACTTACAAGTGTGACCAAATAATAGTCTGGTAAAATGCATTTCAAGCTATCCTTGAGCTTTATTCTTTTCTTTTTGTTATATTTTCTGTTTGTGTGTATGTTTCCTTGTGAATTTGCTTTGGGTTCTGCAAGGTGTAAGTAGCTGGCTGCTGATATGCTAAAACTATTTTTAGCAATATTGGATGGATGATTTGTTTATCCACGGTTTCACAAAATCAAAGTAGATTTGCCTCTAAAAATAGAAGCATGGATTTATATAATTCGAATAGATTATTTACAACACCCATCCAATCAGGGCCTGGGATATTCCGTAAACAGAAATCATGAACCTGACTCCCTCCCAAGCCTTCCTTGGTGCCCATGTGCACCAGGTTGGAGACCTTCAGTTTTTTAGTTTGTAATTGCAGAGCAGTTCCTGGAGCTGGAAGTCTTTTGATTTTAAAGGATTCTTGGGCAGGGGGCAGAAGTATCAGGGGTGGCTTCCCCACCTAGTAGCCAATCTTGTTTGCTTCCTTGTTGCCCTCCGGCCATGTGGAGCTGACAGTAGGCACTTGCTTCACCCTATGAAGGGACCGTGTGTTGTGTATGATTCAGAATATGCATTTGGGCAGAGAGTGAAAAATAGGTCATAGAATCATAGAATTGGACAGGACCATGAGGGTCATATAATCGAACCCCCTGCACAGGAACCTTTTGCCCAACATTGGGCTGGAACCCACAACCCTGGAATGAAGAGTCTCAGGCTCTACTGCCATAGGTACCTTTCAGCACAACGGGGGGGGGGGGAGGCGGGACTGCTTTGTAGTCTAGTAGAAGTACAGGAGGGTTCACATGGGCAAAAGTGCTCCCCAAGTTTTAACATTTTATTGGTTTTATTGAACTTTGAGCAAAGGGTTATCTGCTAGAAACACAAATAAGTTTATAATTTGAATGAGATCAGGTTTTTGAAAGTACATTTGTGAAAGTCACATGCTTCCCTTCCTCCTCAGATCCACTAATGCTTTTCTGTCGCATCACATCCACATTGCACTCCAGTGTCTGTAACTTTATAGAAAAAAGAGATAAATTTCACAGTTGTGAAACTTCGGTATTAATTGCGCTGTGAGAAACAAGTATAAGTTGAGTATACTTTTCTACTGTGCCACCACAATAATTTTTCTCTTTCTCCCCCTAGATGTATCAACACCAGAGGCCTCCAAAAATCTTTCAGAAAGCTGTCAGAATGGCAGCTTTTCATCAGAAGCAAAGGTGAATGGCATTGGTGCTACTAAGTTGACAGTACAACGGAAAAGACTTTTGAAAGCTCCCACTTTGGCTGAACTGGATAGCTCAGATTCAGAGGTAAGATGCTGGTTGGTCTGAACCTCTTTTCAGGATTTACATTTTGGTTGATTAATTTCTATTTCGTCAGAATTTTTTGTTCAAGGTATTATATATTTGTTTTTTGAATAATTCTAAATCTTACCTTAAGCCAGAAAAGGTTTGCAGAGCAATTAGAGATCAATACAAGCAAGTTCCTGCCCCCAGGCTTAAAATCTAAAAAGACATGACACAAAAAGGAAAAGGACTAAGGGAGAAGGAAATAAGAAAACTTAGGTTTAAGTTACAAGTTACTCTAATAATCATTGGGGGGTGGGGAAGTAGAAGAAGTTCAAGAAGAGACAGAGCCAAAGTTATATGGTCTCTCAGTTCTGCCAATGAACTGGTCTATATCCCTTCTCTTCCCTTCTGCCTTGTGGAATGGCCCCTGTCAGATGATGATGATATGGAGGTGTCTGGCTTCTCAGCAAAGCTGGTGGCCCTGCATCCCTTGAAGGTTGGTGGCTCAGGAACTAGAGTGGAGATGAGAGAGACTTTGGGCTGTGCAAGATCTTTCAATAAGTTGCGTGTGATTCCTGTGCCCAGCACTGCACATTCTTTAAACTCCTGAGTGAAGAGGAGGCACTGCAATATTTGCCTGTCCATGTTTGGTGTCTTTGGGAGTGCTGGCATGGTTTTGTCTGATTGTTCTAGTCCCAGGGAACTTTATGGCCCTTCCAAATTCTGGAAGCTCAGGCTGAATAACAGCACATAGCATTTCTTGTAGAATAACAGTTTCTATCTGTCACAAGTCTATCAGAGTTCAACCTTCTTTTTGCTCTTGTCTGTATTCAGTGATACCTTACAGTTGGGTTATAATGCTGTATCCCCTCCCCTAAATAAAACAAGTAATGAATCAGTCTTGACAAAATGTGAGGTTTTCCACATTTCTTTTTAAGATTAACAACCCAGTTCTAAAATTTAGTGAACAAAACCTAAGTAGGTTTCCGTGAACCTTTGCTAGGACTCAAGGTCAAAGCAATACTTGAACAGGTGACTTAAAGGATGTTCTGTGGGGATTCAGTTTGTTTGGCTAACAAGGCAATTGCAAGGAGACACGCCATCAAGCAGGTAAACTTCCATGCACCAGTAAGCCAGGTAGCATTCCTGATGCCTATAAAAATTTCCAGGTCAGGCATGCTTGTAACAGAAGCATTCACCTCTTTCTCACCCCACCCTCAGCTACTGAGGAGTTGGAACAGACAAACTTACAATACCAGAATATTTTTATTACAAAATGCATTGTGATAAAATCATCAAGGTTTTAATATTGTTTATATATAATGCTAACAAGAAATGTCTCAGTTAAAGTTAACTCTTATTTAACTTAAACAGAAACTGAATTAATTACAGCTCTCTCCTCTAAAGTCCTGACATAGAAGTCTTGATTACAGATGGATAGATAGTTCAAATTTGGTTTATGCCAATTTCACATTTATTTATTTTTAAAAGTCTGTTTCAGCCCATAGAGACAATCATGTCATCCCCACCCCCTGCCATATAATTTTCTTCAGAGTGACGACACCTAATCACAAACTATTGTTCCAGGGGCCTTTGCAGCTCAATTTTTAATCCTTTCAACAGGAGCTGTACTTTGTAGCTGCTCAGAATGCCTTGTACCATTTTTTAAAAAGTTAAAAATGAAGCTCTTGAACCACCTTGTAGTATTTGTTGTGGATCTGGATTCCAAAGAGAACCATGTTATGACCTGCACAGAAATCTTTATTTGTGTATCAAGTGAGTTTGCTTTGGAATATGGACTTGCAAATTTCCACCATGCCATGTCATGATTTGGTGATAAAGTACTTAAACAATAGCAGCAATCAGTGAAAGGGGCTTGAGTGTAATTTCTGGGCTATAGCTTATTTAACTTGAAATTCCATTTTTGAAAGAAGATGCCATAAAAGAAAAATGTAAAGTTCCTGTTACTGGCCGGGGACAGTGATTTAGTCAATGCTTATAGCCAGGAGCATACAACTTGGATTGTATATCATGTAAATAAGACCTTAGGTTGAATTTCATGTTATAATAAATTGAAAGTAAATTACCAATACAATTTAAAGAAATAGGAAAAATGCTATATTGAGTAGAAATACCAGCTAAGTAATCATGTTATACTTTATAAGTATGTAAGCCGCAAACTCTATTCTAAATTCAAATGAATAAAAGTAATATTTGTTGAGTATATACATAAGAAAATTTATGGAAACAGAGCAAAGAGGTATATGAGCAAAGGTGTTGGGGGTGGACAACCACAAGATTTTGTAATCTGTTGTCTTCTAGCAATATTTTTATTAATGTGATCCAATGACTATATATACTAGTGTTTTTCAGTACCTTGTGTTGATAAAAACTCTGATCATGGCATATGAAAAGTTTGCTAATAACTAGAAAGTAGAAATGCTAAAGCATAACTAATTTTATAATGAATGATTTTAGAGTGTTGTTTGTGCTGTACTTTTGTACTGTTTTATTGTTGTTAGCAGCCCTGAGTCCGGCTTTGGCTGGGGAGGGCGGGATATAAATAAAATTTATTATTATTATTAATTGGAACTTGTTAAATAAAGTATTGTAGATGTTGTCTGCTTTTTAAAGTGGAAGCAATTATCAACAAGAACATCTAAATGACCTATTTTCTTTCTTCTAGGAGGAGTATGTACAGAAATCACCCAGCAGCAGTAGTATTTCTCCCTCCCAAATGGAAGATACATTTCCAGAGACCATATCTGGGAAAAAGGGTAAGAATCCAACCTTTGAAAAAGTGTGCAGTACAGTAGGAACATCTAGGAGCAGATGACTCCAGCAAGGGACACCCAATTCACTAAGTTAAAGGAAACTTACACATCAACATGGGTCTATCTTGGACATATCTCATAAGGAGAGCAGGAAACCGGTTGTGGAAAATTCTTTTAAGTTGAATTAATTTGGTAATGATTTGTAATAATTTGTAAAATAAATAACAATAATTGGCAAAAAAAGGAAAGTCCTGGTGTCCAGGGAGTCTGATCTGGAACAGACTAAAGGAAAATACAGGTGTGATACTTCAGGATCTATTAGGTCAACTAACCTCCTGAATCATTAGGTCAACTAACCTCCTGAATTGTTGGGGAAATAGTTTAGCCTCACTCTGGGTTGATTTCACACAAAGGTATGTGGTTTATAAAGAAACCTTAGCTCATATTTTTGTTATCTTCCCGTGAAGGTGTTAAAATAAATATAGAAGAATTTTATTAGATTTTGGCTTGGAAGCTGACTTGGAATCGTTTTTATAAATTTACCACCATAATAAATACACTGAAAATTGTGTTCAACACTTGATGCAGTTCCACTTATTAAAGCATCACCACAGTCTGAATAGAACAATAGGATTGGGTTCCTTTGATGTCATTGGTCCTGTTCTTAAAAGAAAATGTCTGATTATTAGCAAAGTAAACTGTTACTTAGAACTAATTGATGCTGATTGAATTTATAGTGCCTCCAAAATTCTTGCCAATATCATCCACACCACAGCCAGAGAGGAGACAGCCACCTCAGAGGCGACATTCCATTGAAAAGGAAACACCAACCAATGTTCGACAGTTCCTGCCACCTACAAAGCAGAGCTCCAGATCACTTGTAAGTAGCGTGGTAGATAATTTTCGACACTGGTTGATGGGTAAAGACACAACAGCTCCACAACAATGAGAGGATAATGAAATGCTGTGTTGAAACCCAGATGTAATACTACCTTGAACTGTGTGAGAATTTGAATCAGCACTTGAGCTTCATCCACTGTAAACTGATTGGAAACTCCAGGAGAAAACTCGGAACTTTCTGATTCAAGTTTTGAATATTGTGCTTAAGCGTTGATGACATTTTTATTTAAATACGCTGACAAAATTATTATGTTTCTAAATAACAAGAAGGTTGATACTTCCCCCCCCACACACATGTTAGTTTGATTTAAAAAGCCCAGAGCAGATGTGATTGCATGGCAATATAAGAATCCATTGAGGACAATTTTTTAATTTTTTCTTGAAAACAAAGTTCAGCAGATTAGCCAATTGGCTTTAATTGAAAGCAGTTTTCCGACAGCATGTAAGTGTCATGGGGGAACAAAATGCCTGCTTTGGGGCTGGCACTGTGCCTTAAATAACTTGGATTTCATATGAGAGTTCCAAGTTCACTTTTTAGTCTCTTGTCCCTTGCCAGAAGGGCCCAAGAGTGTCCCTTAGAACTGAGGAAGACTGAAAGAAGTTTTTGAGAGAGCAAGGGGCACTTGCAAGCTCTTCAAGTCAATTTATTTGCATTGCTTAACTTGAAGAGAGCCCTTCTTATTCCTCCTTGGCTCAAGAGGCCATGATTTGGATGCCAACTCTTCAAGGTGCTGAGGTTAACTTGTATTAAATAATATACTTCACTAATGTAGAGGGCACAGTCTATTCCCCAAGAAGAAATCAAACAGTTTGTTGTCATATGATTCTAACTTGAGTACATCTTATGATCCTAGGTAAATGGAATTTCAGTAACCTTAAGCTTATTTGTTAGTGCAGCATGCAGAGTACAACACAAAAAGTATTATTTTTTGAAGAGTTAGCTAAAGAGAGTAATTGTTTTAGACATAAGAGAGAGTTTGTTTGAAGTATGACTGAGGGAAGTAATCAACATACAGAAAATCTGGCTTTTTTATGTGGTACAAAAATGTTTGTTTCCACTGAGGTCTATCACAGCCACATATCTACATGGGGGGGGGAATTGTTTGGGAGTATTTAATTGATTGCCGTTTCTGATTAACATTATTCTGATCCTGTACAAAATGGGGTTTTCTTTTTTATGCTTTTGAAAAACTTCCCAGTTCATCCATCCTTTCGTAAAATAATCTGAAAACTTTATTGATTGTCTTCTTTAGGTATTTTTACTATTCATTTATAGGGACCTCTTATGCTCTCTTTTTTCAATAAAAAGGGACAAAAGAATAAAATTTATTGCCTTTTTACATTACTGTCAGCTGATATTGGGTACTAGCTGGGTTTCACTTTTAGAGCTCTGTCTGTGGAAGAAAGATGTTCTTTGGCAGCTGTGTTTAGTTCTTGAGATCTAAGGTAAGATGGGAGCAAGAACTGTGAATATAATATCTGTTGATAAAATTACAGCAGATGTGAAAAACAAAATTTGGATGGAGAACTTTACATCTACAAATATTTCTGAATAACAATCTAATATTTTATATCTTGTACTATCAAAAGGAGCGCCCCCTATTTCTGTTCTTGTTTGGCCTTATGAGAATGAGAAGGCTTCTTGTAAGTATTCATCATTATTTTTTTATTTTAAAATTTTGTATTCCGCCTTACTTGTAAAACTACCAAAGGCGGCTACAACATATCATTAAAACAACAACATAGCAAAATAAAATGAAAAAGCCAAAGTAGCAGAAACAAACCCCGCCCCACAAAATTATAGATAAAAAGTATAAATCGATAGCAATTGGCCAAATCAAAGAAAACAAAATAAAAATCCAAATTTCAGTTTAGCTTAGAATCTTATTTAGAGTGGCCTTTACCCATTTAAGTTCTTGGCTTGATGGAATTTCTTAAAAGAGAACATTTCACAGTGTGCCACAACTGAAAGCACTCTGTTCTGAGGAAATGTTTGTGTGGTACAGATATTGAAAAGAGTGAATGGAAGTGATACATACAGAGAAGGCAGTTCCTTTAGATTTGCAGATTGTATGTCTCTGGTGCATCTGCATCACAGTGTTTCAACCATTAACTAATCCAGAAAATGTATAGCTTACTTAATCAAACCAAAGAAGAAATTTCAAAGAAATTCCTTGATGGAACTGGATTTGAAGTAGTATGCACAAATCTTATAAGGTTTATTCAGGCCATAGAATAGTTTTCTCCTTGGTTCATTATTTTGCTGAGAGAGAGAGAGAGAGAGAGAGAGAAAAAATTTGAAAGTTCATGTCCATTTAATATGCCTAACGTAACATAAGAATGGCTGCAATAATTTCTGTAGTATCAGAAAGCAGCACATATATTGGCAATGAAATATAGTTCTGTGTTAATACTTGTAGCCTTATGTTCACTTCATACATTTTTGTAAACAAATGTGGCCCAGTCATGCTATTTTAAAAGATGATGTGAGAAAAGAGAGATTATTATGGTGTTTTGTTCGTGTATTTGTATTGTGTAATAGTGCCTCCTAGGGGTGATACCTGACATTTCATAGCCATTTTTTCTATAAAAAACTGTAGAAATTTAAGTAGTTACTTCAAATTATCATTGAAGACTTTCAGTGTCATTAAACACGGTTAGACTTCCTTGCCTAGTTCTAACATATGGCTTTAGGGATGCAATTACTGGACAGGCTCAAAAAATGAAGGAAGTGACATAAGTAAGCTCAAAGTATGCTACCTACTTTAAATTTAATGGCAAACTTCTTCATCCCTTCCCCCAGGATTGATGAAATTTCATGGCTTATCTTCTGCTCCAATGATGGCAGTTGGTCTCCCAAGGTGAAAGAAACCCCATCATTTCCAGTGAACAGAAAGTTGCTTGTTTTTTCAACAGGATTAGAAGGGAACTCGTCCTATTTCACATACTAGCTACGGTTTTGTTAAACTGGCTTGCTAGTATACTAAGGAAATTAATGCTGGAGCTAGAGTTACATAATCAGAAGCACTGGTAAAATTGTTGCTCGTGTTCAGCATTCCCTTTTCTTCTTCCTGTCTGTTGTTCAGGTTCCCAGGATAACAAGTTTATTTCCAAGGATGACGCTCAAAACACTTTTCCCAGCCATACATACAGCCTCTCAGCTTAGCTCCCATCCCTTTGAAGCAGCCTTATTTGGGGTGGCAAGGACTATATATTATCTTTGTGAGAGAGCTTTTAACAACAAGTGGACACTCTCAAAGGTTTGCCTTGCACTGCTCCCTATATACTTTCTTAGCCATCTTTTTCTCCCTTCAAAAAGGGGAGCTATGGCAAGAATTAACAGCCTAGATTGTCACTGGATTCTGATTCAAGTTGATTTCAACATCTGTAGACTTTTCTGTGCATGTGTAGATTCTCTAATCAATTTGCTGGGGAAGAGAAATCACTTATGAAAGGACAGCAAACTAAAAATGCAACATCACAAGATTATTAGGGAAGGAATTGTCATAATCTTAAATCAGTGGAATTTTTAAAAATAAAAATAAAAAGCAGTGGAAAGCCAGTTCAGAAGAATTAAAAAAATATTTTAAAACCACTTATCTGAAACCACAGATGTCCAGTTTTGCCCAAATTTTGATATTTATACGTTATTTCTCTCTTTATGTGTGCCAACTCAGCAAGCAAATATAATCACAAACCAGTGTTTATAAATCAAGTAGGTTTAAGAAGCATATTGGATTCTGAGGATTTGTGTAAGGACATCTGAGGGAAATTTTAATATATTTGTTACAATAAAATAGAATTGCAGAATATATATACAATGTAGGTTTACTTTCTCTACCAATCTATCAATATTTACTATATTTTACCTGATTAAAGTTACTCCTTTATTAGTTTTTGATAAGTAGCAATATAAGAGCGCAAGATATATATGGGACACTTTCAGTCCAGTTGAATGAGCCATTTCCATGATGAAAGCAGTGCTATTAGCTTCAAGGCTCCATCCTACTGGTAAAACCCCAAAGCTAGTTAAATTGCTTCTGGTGCAGGAAGAACTATAAACAGAATTGCATCAGCAAGTACCCTGGCCTTCTGTCTCAGCCCTGTGGAGGCGAGACTAGCAGCAGCCTGTGGGTCCGCTCACATTAGTGGCTTGAAACAGCAAGTTCATTTTTCTCTGCTGTGTTTCAAGTCTTATTTGCACAGAGTTTCCACATTAGGGAGGGGCCAGGGATGTCTTCAACTGATGCGCATGGCATTTTTAGTCTCCTGCCCCTGCAACCCCCCTGGAACTCTTGTTCATGAAGCTGTCATCGGCACCTGAACAACCACTGTTAGGCTATGTTCACGTTCCTGCCTACTCAGCATCCAGTTTTCTAATCAGATTGAAGCTGGTTTGAGGAGGGAAAAGCCTCATGAAACCTCAGCAATTCTTGTCAAGAAACCACAGAATTGGTAAGGATTGTGGCTAACAACATGTGAATGTGATTTCAAAAATTAGCAGTGTGGGCGCACTGGATGCAGAGTAAGTGGTAGTATGAACACACCCCAAATTAGAATATAGAGTGGAACTGAATGGATTTCCCTCACTTTGGATTCTGAGATACCTCTAGCAACAGCTCCATGAGACTGGGTTATGAGCTACCCCCCCCAAAAAAAATCTCTAATCATAAAAGGTGCTTCCAGATGGGTGTTTATTAGGAGATTGCAAGTTTTTTTCTGCAGTGATCACACAGTGTCATTAGCATCAAAACGCCAGCCTTTGTTTTTTGCCATGTAATTAGACCCTTTCCGCAGAAAATCCAATAAATTAATTTTTTTTAAACACCCATTGCCAGTGAAGCCATATGTGAAATCTGAATGACTCATTTACAATGCTAAGCCCAGTTGGAGGCACTCTTAAACTATTCCATACTCAAACCGTTTGTCATGTTCAATAAAAATTGGATTCAGTACATATTTAGAAACGAAAGTTAAACTCTCATAAAAACAACAGTATTATAGATATTTAATTATTTGTGGGGAAGAGTTGCTAGGCACAAACCAGAGAAATTTCTCCTTAGGAAAAATGAAAAGGCATGACAATGCTCAATGCGTCTCCCATGCATTTTAATGGGGATTGTGGAAAAGGCATTACAAGTATATTTTAGCAACTATTTTAAATACATGGTGATGAATCACAGTCACGTTTTACAGCCTGTTGGGTACAATTAACATGAGATGGAAATTAAATTGCTTGGATCTAAATAGATCTTTTGTCCATCGTTCCCTGCCCCACCCCCATATCTGACCTCCCATGTCCTATCATGATTTTGAAGCTCCTTTCAGTTTCAAAAACAGTTTGCCATACCAAAAGGGGGGGCAACTGTTGGGGTGGGGACACAAGTCCAGTAGAGTTTTTGAGATCATGGGAGTAATTCCCTTGTTGTTTGGATCCTGGCCAATATTATTAGAGAGACGCAGAGTGATGCAGTCAAGACATACAGAGACTCACATGATGAAAAGCCTCCTTCAAGCACTAAAGACTTTGTGGTCCTTTTCAGATAAACATCAGAATTTACATAACTGACCTTCTAGTTCCCAGGTTCTGGGAATGCAGTCAGACATGCTTGTCATTTTGAACTCATGATTGCTTGTGCTTCTGCTATATCAAGTTTTATTCAATATTAACATGTGTTCAAATCCAGCAAATAGTGGATTTTCATTATTTTCATTTTTAAAATCTTAGAAATAAAAAAATATTAGTCAATGATGTACACTCAGTTACATGTACTCATGATAGTGGAATGGATTTTGTATGGAACTGGTAATGCCAAATGCCTCTTTCAATAAACTTCAATTGGACTGCTCAATGACTTGCTTTCATTAAAAGGATATTAGCTGATACGTAATCTCATTGGAACATCTCAAAATATATTCCCATTAGAACTCAGTATCTCTATCATTTGTTTTAATGTTGCATTGCAGTTTGGTTGTCCTTGTGTTAACTTCTTGAAAATGAAAAAAAAAGCATTTAGACCAAAATTATTATTTTTTTGCTCATGTCTGTAGTTATATATAGATTATTTTTTTAACGGACATAATATTTTCTTTATCTACTGTAGTGGAGAACAATAGAGCATATTCAAGAAAAAAACCTAAGAGACACAATAAAGTTATTACAAATAAATAAAGACAAATAAAGCTATTACAGAACTCCAGTGTAGCTGGTAGTAATGGGTCCTAAAGTATTCATTAAGTGCTATTTTAATTGGTTGCAGTCAGTAAAGACAGCTAAGGGAAGAATTTAAGCAAATACTATTAGAATTTAAATCTTTTAAAAGGCTATTCCATGTATTACAAAGCAGAAAAAGTTGAGGTTGTGGTCTATACTGGCTCTCTAGTGAGTGTGTCTGTATGGTGCACACATTTCCAAACTTGAATTTTTCTCTTTCATCCTCTGAAATGGTATGTGTATTTTGGGTATTTGGTGTAATCCTAAGTATACTTAAATGGAAGAAATTCTAGCACAATGAATAGTGTTGTGCTAATAGTACTAAACTAGGAGACTTGGCGCCTACCAACCTAGCAGTTCGAAAGCACCCCCGGGTGCAAGTAGATAAATAGGGACCGCTTACTGGCGGGAAGGTAAACGGCGTTTCCGTGTGCTGCGCTGGCTCGCCAGATGCAGCTTTGTCACGCTGGCCACGTGACCCAGAAGTGTCTCCGGACAGCGCTGGCCCCCGGCCTCTTAAGTGAGATGGGCGCACAACCCCAGAGTCTGTCAAGACTGGCCCGTACGGGCAGGGGTACCTTTACCTTTACTAGGAGACTTGGACAAAAGTCCACTTAACCCTGACATTCACTGGATATCCTTGGCCCGGGCGCATGCTCTCAGCCTAAGCTGCCTTGTGACGATAAAGTGTGCGAGGGGGTGGCAGAGATAAATATAATAATGATGATATAGTATAGAAATTCTCATTGAATATGGTGGACTAGCTTTCAAAAGCCATCCAGCTCAGAGTAATGGTTCAGTTCTGCATGTCCAATTAGATTTTGGCTTTGTGTTTCCTCATCCCAATGCAGCATCATGGACTGCTTTTGAAACATTGGGGTATAGTCAGTATATTGATATGGTGTTAGTTTGCTGTTAAAAGGAGGGAGATAGATATGCTAGGAGGAAATGTTATTGGGGGTAGGGGACACATCTACTGCATGGAGGTAAACCACAGGTGGGAGGGGGTTTAGTACCGCCAGGCATGCATCCCTTTTGCATTAAAAACTGAACCACTTTCCCCTGCTTGATATTTTATGAATTGTATCCAGTTGTGCCTCTCTGCTGATGGAAGGTGGGGAGGTGGTTTTGGCAAATTCTCCCTTTCTCCTGCTGGTCCATACACTCATCTGCCAAAAGGTCTCCAAACCCTCTTGATCAGATTTGGAGGGGGCTGCAGACTGCCTACTGTTCAGGTAATGAAGCCTTTGCTGGATCAAAGTGCCTTCTGTCACTTCTGTCAGCAGGGAGACACAACTGGATACACTATAGATTTCAGTCCAGAAAGGTTCACTCAAGGCAATTTACAACATTGATACCAGTTAGACACTGTTATGAAAGCCAAGAGTCTTAAAACAAGTTAACAGAACAAATCCACAGGCAGAAATGAATTAAAAACTAATCAAAAGCCTGCCAAAATAAAATAAATCTTAACCACCCACCTAACAATCATCGCTGAATAGGCTAATCAAATCTCTTTGGGAGGAGGCAGTTGCACAATCCGGTACCCCAACTGAAAAGTCCTGCCACAATCACAACAAAATGTCTCTCCTGGTGTTGGAACATGAAGCGAGGCCTTGGGTCAGCCTCCATCACTATTTATTTTGATAGATTCCCTGCCAATCAGATACAATGGCTTTGATCCAGAGTTCTGAAGAACAGAACTCCACTCACTTGAAGAAATGGAAATAAGTATTTTTTGTTTATTCTCCCTTAGCCCTACATCCCTCCTGGGGGGGTTGAAGGCCTCAAATGCAGCGTGGTAAGGGATTGGAAGGGGAAACAGGCAAAAGCCACCTATTCTTGCTTGCTCTTTTTGGATTGCAATCCATTCTGTGAATAGAAGGAGTCTTTCTATTCACTGAAAGCAACTCAGGATCCAACCCAAGACCTTATAATAAAATATTAAAAACCATAAATAACTAATGCATTTAAAAACTAGAAACAGAAACTCTTTAAAAACAGTATCCAAAATAAAACAGATCAATGAAAGGTTTTTTTTTTATTTAAAAAGCTTGGGAAATAAAAGGTCTTTACCTGGCATTGGAAACACATTAGAAAGCATAATTGTTTTCTGAAATGTGTTGGTTATGAAACACATTTGGCTTTGCTTTGAAGCAAAGTATCCTTCAAAGCAAGCTGTATTAAATTTTGGCTCTTCAGAAAAATGGCATCTTGAACAATACCAAGAAAGTAATGATTACAAAGGCAAATTTCACTCAGTTTATAGACCTTTGTGGGCACCTTAAGCAAGATGAAGTTTCTGTGTGTGTTCCATTTCTAGATTGGTAAGACTGCAGTTTTTAAAATATATATATGGTGGCTCCTAAATGCACATTTTTATCTGGTATACATCATAATTGATTTTTTTCTTCCTAAAAGACAGAAAATCTTTAGACTGTAAAATTAAATAACTTGCAGCGGATCTTAATTGCATATTTGGTTTGAAAATTGGATTTCCAAATGTGCAGTATTATGCTACTATGCTTATGGAAATTTCCTGCCATTGTTTTTGACAGCTGATAATGTTGGCTTTGGATCTAGGCTAAAGTCCTAGCTCCACGCCATAGATGACTGGTTGCCCTTGTACAAACCAGTAGGGTCAACATGCCGTGTTGAAAGACTTACTGTGCCCTGTTAGAAAGCACAACATAGTGGGATGTGTAAATAATTTCTGTCTTTTAGCTAGATTTATTTAATCAATTACAAATAATTGGGAATTGGTGTTTTATCCTGTGGTACCATCAGTGCTTAATGTGTATTCAGCTTAGCATCAATTTGCTAGGGAGTTTTAGTGTCAGAAAGCAATACTATATTTGTGTCACAAATATCACTGTATGTAACTGTATGAAGTTTAAACTGATTGTGTAACATTATACGGGAACAATATAACCTGTGTGTAATGTTAACTGTACTGGATATTTAGAATACTATGTTACCTACATATGATACCACAGAATAAAGTTCTCTTTGGGATTGGGCTACTAACCATTTCTCTGTCTGTTCTAGGCATCACAGAGTGTCAGACATTTCAGTGAAAATAAGCACCTGTGTTTTCAGTGACAGGCAACATTATTTTGCATTTTTCTGCATCAGAACACAAATGTATAATGTGAGGTTCATAATACAGTAATTAGCTTAATAAATGACAATATGTTTTTAGTGAGCATTAGACCCCTTTGGTTGCAAATTCTAAACTCTTAGCCTTCTGGAAACACGTGATGCCTCTAGACCAGATATACACTTCTGGTTTGGGTGATGAAATCTTTTCTCTCCTCAAATTACTAACCAGGTGACTGGCTCTCTAGGCTGGCGGCTATGAAATTCTGTGAGATACATATTTAAAATAGAACCTTTTGGCTTTCAGGAGGAGTTTTGTTACCCAGTGGAATGCCTGGCTCTTACAGTGGAAGAAGTAATGCACATCCGTCAAGTGCTAGTGAAGGCCGAGCTAGAGAAGTACCAGCAGTATAAAGATGTCTATACTGCCCTCAAGAAAGGAAAGGTAAGGATGCTTATGCTGATTTTCCCAGAGAACCAGGAGTGAATGAAGAAGAAATTCAGCTAAATGTTATTAGAGCTCCAGAAATTAACAAATTAAGGCCTGCATCCAATGTCATGTTAAGTAATCTTCCCCCACCCTCAGCTCAAGGATTTATTCTTTTGCAATAGGATTTTCTCACCTTCTTTTTCCCTTGCACATCCCCTAAGTCTGTTATGGGTTTCCGTCCAACCCTCCAAAGCAGATTTGGGAAGGAAGGAAAGTCCCAGTGTATGTTTTTGAGCTGATAGTACAGTTACTTAGTGCTATATTGGATCAAGTGAAGAATAGCACCATAAAACCATACATTTCTTTGAGTTGTTGAGTTGTGTGTAATTCTAGTCATTTGAGAATGGGGGAAATGCTTCAGTCAGTTCTTACTGAACTCTTTGGAACTTCTTTGTGAGTAAGAATGCATTTAGGATTGTGTTGTCAGATTTCTAATTGAGTGCTTTCTTCTAGATTAAGTAAAGGACCATGAAAAAATTTCACAAATTTAATTGCACTGATTTAATCTATAAGGCGGCTGGTTAACTTTACACTTTGGATGTATTGGGTTGCAAACTACTTCTTCTCCTTGCCTGACCCCCAAATCTGTTCCAGAATCTTTCCCAACCCTCTAAAACACATTTTGAGGTTGAACAGCTGGTTGCAAGGGAGAGGAAAAGTGGGGGGAGTTGTGCTGCTCATCATAAACTCCATAAGTCCTGTGCAAGGGCTTCTGCTTGTGCAGTTGGGTTTCCCCCACTGCATGCTCCCTGAAATGGACTCTGTAGGGTCAGGGATTGTTCCATTTGCCAAGCTGATATACTTGTGCAGACAGAACATTCGTAATAGTGTGACATCAATTTCTACCCTTTATCTTTACTGATATTTTTTTTTAGATGTTAGTAAATTGATTTTCTAGAAAGACCTACTAATGCTATGGGCTCTTCTCAATTTTTATAGCTCTGTTTTTGTTGCCGAACAAGGAGGTTTTCTTTCTTCACCTGGTCCTATACCTGTCAGTTTTGTAAAAGGTAAGCCTTTGGTTTTCATAGTAACAATAACTAGTGAAGGCACTGGAGCAGAATTCTGTTTGCTTTAACTTTTTGTGTTACATTTAGTATGTAATTGAAGGAGAAAAGGTGATATTTGTACTGTATTTAGGAGTAAAGGTGAATTTGAACAGGGAGTTTTTGTGTTTTCCTAGATAATGAGTAGGGATGATTAGCAAATGCTCATTATGGGATAGGACATAAGACAGAATAAAAGCACTTTAAGATTCAGTGTTAATATTTGAAGTTGGCAGAATGACATAAAAAGAACAAGTTGCCAAAGAAGGGAGTAGATGCTGCAACAACGTATCTCAAATGCCATGGTTGTGCAAGTTTCTCAGAATCAATATCTTAAGAGCAGGAAATGGATGAATGATATTTAGTCCCCTTGGTCTGCACATACATGCTCCCTAATACAAACTGCTTGCATGAAATTATAAGAAAACATTGCCACTCAAGTTTAATGTTCCTGCTAGTTTCCCGTAAGAGCCATTTAAAATTTGCCATCTAATCTTCTAGGATGTGATTAAATAAAAAGAAGAGTGCTGATGTCAAGTCTGAATAGGGCTCTTGGGTTTTTCACACATTCCATTCCTAATTTCCTGATAATGGTTAATATCTATAGGACTGCCTATGGAAACATGCCAATCGTGGCTTGTGAGGTCCCTAAACTTCTCATCTAAGCTACAGTATGCCCTAACATTAGGCAACACTTTTGTAGCTCAGGACTGCAGTTGAAACATGAAGATGGGCAAGACCCAGGCCATGTGCTCAAGATTCTTTGGATGACAATCCTTTGTTTTTATTTTTTGCCTTCTCCTGAGTTCTGGTATTTCAGGTAAAGCCAGTGAAATTCAAAAATAGTTCGTAGCTCATAAAGCATTTTTACTAGGAAAGAACAATACAACTTTTGAAGAGACGTGTCCAGTGCTGTCCTGCAAAAGTATTACTACATTTAGCTGAGTAAGTCACATATTTTCTTTTTCTTTTATAGGCCTGTATGCTCACAGTGTTGCAAGAAGGTAAGTTCAGAAACCTATAAATCCTTCATCTTCTTAAAATCTATGGTGTGATTCATCAGGAACAGCTGCTTTACTATCTTCATAGTACAACAAAGTACAACGGAAAAAAATTCAGCAGAAACCGCCGCCCCCCCCCTAAAAATCAGTTTACAGCATCCCCTGCTTTGAATATACTTGTCATATATACACAGTAGTGTTCATTCACTCATATTTCTTTTCTTACAGCATTTGCAATACATGTATTTGCAACATTTTTTAAAACGGGACTCCTGTAGAAGGGAATGTATTGCTTTGGTATCTCTATGGTTCACAAATTCTGGGTCATTGACTGGGAATATGCTTGCAAAAGTTGTACAAGCCCACATAATGGCACTGTCTCTAGGTAGCTCAGTCTATAATTGTTATTCTCTTTCCTTTGTAACAGATGCGCCTGCCATCAAAGCCATATTCTACACTTCCCATCTTTTCTCTGGGACCTTCGGCTTTACAGAAAGGAGAAAGTTTTATGAGGCCAGATAAACCTTCCACTAGCCATCACCGGTCCCTTAGGGGCATGCCAAGGTAAGTGATACTTCTGATTAAGATTAGACTGCTTATCTACTACCAGCTACTTTCATGGACTATATTCCATAGTTCATTTTGTTTTGGGGCAGTGAATTGTTACATATATTTATTTCTAAGATGCTTACTATTATTCTCTCTTTAAAAAAATAAATACAATTAAATGGGGGGGATCTGTCAGAATTTAAATAAACCATTGCAGAACTACAATTAGGTGACATTTGCAAAATTAACACAAAATTTATTTTATTTCAAAAGGAAAGTTAAAAGTGGAAAATAGGCAAGAATCTGTATAAAATGGATTTACCATCCTTGCCAAACCTGGCTTCAAATCAGTATAAAACAACAATATATTTTGCTCAACCATAGAGCTTTGTTTGAGTCCATAAATGGCTGCCAATTTGTGGCAAATTTATCTTTGGCTTTTCTCTTTAAATCTGACATAATGCATTAACCTGGCTATTCAGTAACAGTTGATGTGGTTGCTAATCACCATTTTTGCAAACAGTTCTTGCTTCCAACAGCATATAAGATGCCACTTTCTTATGTTCTTGTCATACTAAACCACTTGTATATTTTAACAGAAAACGCAAAAAAATAACACTGAGACCAATGGTATCTGTAGTTTCCTTTTTTCCCTTTTTCTTTTTTGGTCAGTGAACATTCCCACCACATGTGGAAGAAGTCACCTCTCTGTTTCTCGCACTTCCAGCAAATAGATGTATACTGCCACAAATGTACTATTACATTTTTAGAAGTGTACTATAGGTACTTGTGAAAGCTCTAGACCCTATCCTTCAACAAGTTTCCAGGCAGTGATCAAAAGGTGTTCAATCTATAAAAGCATTTCAACCTCCATTTTCTTGTGGGAGCCCTTCAGACTCCCTGAAAAGCTACACCCAAAGGTTGGTGGGCTTCCTGGTGTAGCTTCTGAAAAAGGAAATTGGCACACCTCCCTCCCCTAAAAAAACAACAACCCAAACTTCAATAAGTTGATCTTATGTACACATGTACCTCTTTGGATCTTCACATTAATATTTAAAATTATATTAAAATTTATCTCTGCCCCCAATCTTGCATGCTGAAGTAACTTTCGAGAAATATTCTTTTAATTATCTATTCTTCAAGGCACAATAACCCACTGTCAAAATCCAGTGTTGCTCCAACAGACGCATCATAATTTCCTTTCATCACCACCCTCCTAATTCTCCCAATCAGCTCCACATCTTCCCAATTCTTTAGAGCAGATTTTGGAGGTGTACAAAGGGCTGCAAGATTATAGCAGAAGGGCAAGTTTCATTTGCATGAACAGGATGCTGCAATCGGACATAATGTTTAGTTTTTAAGGTTTTGCTGCAAGAAAAGAACTTGCTTAGCTTTTTAAAATTAAAATTTGCAGTTGTCTTTTTTCGTACTCACTCGTCATAAAATTTGTTTCATTTTTTGTTAGAGAAACATAACTAGTTTTTCAACTTAAGGTTGCCATTAAAGTTAGAGAAACCATGTGCAAAATCATTTATGAATCTAATTTGCAAAGGTTTATTTTTCTCTTGCTTGTATATAACAATTTTCTAAGATCATAAATGCCTTCATATCTGTTAGCCAAATAGCACAATTTTGCTATGATTAATCTGTGTTTTGCATTAATCATAACTGGCCACAAGAAACACCTCTCTCCCCTGACACAATATGTTAGGAAGTAAAAAGACCTGTGAGAGACAGATTTGTTATTTTAGAGTGCACAGAGTTCACCTCTCTAGTACAATTGGAAAGCTAAATAACCCTAATAAGAATAGAATTGTTGCTTTGTTTTCAGGTTATCCTCAAAGTCCAAGTCTGTAGATAAATCAGATGAAGAAGCACTATTTCCAAAAGAGCTAATGGAGGACTGGAGCACCATGGAAGTGTGTGTGGACTGCAAAAAGTTCATTTCGGAAATCATCAATTCAAGCCGCCGCAGCCTCTCCCTGGCTAACAAGCGAGCCAGATTAAAAAGGAAAACCCAGTCGTTCTACATGTCCTCCCCAGGCACCTCGGAGTATTGCCCGTCTGAGAGGACTATCAATGAGATCTGAGCTGTGTGCCTTTCTCTTTGCTTTGTATTCATGAAGTCTTGAGAGAACTCGGTGAAACCAGAATGTCTTTTTTCCTTTGTTCCACCCGACAGCTTACATTTGCATTAGATCACTGGTTTTGCCACTCCATAATTTATACACAGAGAGAAAGAAATTGGGCTATGCAGCAGGTCAGTAGATAAAACTGTTTGCACAGGAAGAAAATGTCCGTTTGAAATTGTTGCCTTTTTGTATGTGGCACAGTGTACAAAGAGCGCCTTTACTTGCATTATTTTTTCTAGTGTTCATTCCTTCGATAATTTTCAAGAAAAGAGTCAAAATATAGTTACAGAACTACACAATGGTGTTAGCACAGTTGTAATTATTGAACTATGCTGGCATTTACTACCAACTAACATATGCATTTCAGTCTTTGTGGCACACAAGCCCATGCTTCTACAGAAAATTGACGGGGGCCATGGCTCTTAATGCCTTATGGTATAGCACAAAGCTTTAAAGGATGTGCTCACCATGGTCGATCAATCCAAACTAGATAGTTTATGCTGTCTGGGTTCTAGAATAAAATATTGAATAAGCTAAGAAGCCTGGATTGGGTAACTATTTCCTGCAGCTGCTACTTGTTCCAGTATAATGATAAGTGTGTTATGTCTAAAGTAATAGCAGTTTCTTCCCTATCTTGAATGTATTCTGAATGTTAGTTGCAGTAGTTGTTAGTTGTAGCTTTTAGACATAAGCAAAATACTCTCTATGGAGGGGATGCAAGATAAGTGCAACTTTTTAATATTAATGAGTTTTTTGTAAAATTAAGAACATTCTCTGGGTGACAATCCTGAGAAAATAGATCATATGTATATTTGTATTATAGTAGAACACCTAAGTACTGCTATAATTAAGGGTCTGGAAGCATATCCATTATAAGCCCCATTTTTACAGGGGTTTGTATCTTGGCTGTAAAGAAATTTTATACCCTGCAAAAATTTGAGGCAGGAGTGTCTCAGATTGAGAGGTAGGTTTTTTTTAAGGTTTGGAGAAACACTGTCTAGCTGTTTTGAAGTTCCAGGAATATTACCAAACATTACATTTTTGCACTCTTTTATATTCTGATTTTTAAATGTAAACAAACTGGGGCTTAGAGTAGAGTGTGCAGCTAGGTTGTTTTTATATTTATAACAGCACAGTTATAAATATTTGCAAATCATCCAGTGGACAGGAACAATAATCCTTTCACGTTTTTAATGGCTAGGTCCATATTTAATATCAGCATTCAGTATATGATAGGAAGGATTCAAATATTTGAATTTTCATTTTCACATTTTAGGTTGATGAGAGACATCTCGGTTCACTTCCAAAATAAGCAGAATCTGCTTTAATGCAACCTCCAGACATTTTTTTAATGAAAATACGCTGAGAAATGAATCTTATCTTCCAAGAAAACCAAAACATTAGAGGCCAAGAAATAGAGCCACGATGTAAAGACTAAAAGCCTGATATTGCTGCTCTAATATCTGAAATTTAACTAACTGCACAAGCACAAATGTTTGGGGTCTTAGGATGCAATGGGGTCTCTGGTCCAATTATTCTTAAGCAACTCATCCAAGACAGTGGGACTACTCTATTTTCATTGGATAAACCACACTACACTACACTACACTACAGACAAAACTGGCACTGTTGGCACAATTGAGGAATTCTCACTGGCAAAATAAAACACTCCTACAGGGAAAGCCACAAGAGTTCCACCAATGGACATAACCCATGGTCAATAACAGCAGAAGTTAAATTTCACTTTGTTAATTGACATGATAAAATTGCATTGTGATGACATCAGACCGAGAAGTATTGTTAGACTATAGTCTTTTTTCCATTAATCAACTTGGAAAAAATGGACTGAAAGCACCTATTCCTTTTATATTTTGCTACATTTTATTAATAAATGCCACAAATTGTGTGGAAGCAAAGGGGTCACCTCACAGCTCACAAAGGCATCAGCAATAGCTCCCAGTAAGGTGAGGCATCAGCTAGGAGATTCTCACCCTGCCAGGTTTTCTCTGTCATCTCTTCTCCTTCCATGTAGCTAACCTGCTCTATTTCCTCAAACTGGGTCTTTATCAAGAACCGGTTGTCTAGCTACTTTTCTAGAGAAATAAGTTGTATTCTGATATGTGCCTGGACACACAAATGCATCTATGGATGGAAGGCCTGCTGCCAACAACCCCATCTATATCAGCCCACACACTCAGTCTCCATCCTTCCCCAGGTTGAGGAGGGTACCCAATCATGCATGATGTTCTACTCACATTTAAGGGAATGCAAGTACTATGCCCTTATAGACCTATCCTGCTCAACGTGGGGAAGTTTTGGAACAAATGTGTGGGGCAGGGCTTGCATGTGCTATCTCCTGCCTACAGATACAGAGTTCACGTGTTCAGACAAATGCCTGAATTCTCTTTGTAAAATGTGTCTGGGACTTATGTCGTCGCCTCGTTCTATTAAATATTATTTAGATTTTCTAGGCTCTTTATTAGTATTGCACACACGAACTTTGGTGCTCCTATGGGTCCAGTCAAATTACAGGGAGTGAAGTGGGGATCTTTCTGGTAGAGGACCCCTCAAATTCTAAGGTGAGGGGTTTGAGGTTGAAGTGCTGACAGCGTGAGTCACCTTGAATGCCAGCGATATAAGCGGAGGCTGCTTACTTGCCTCAATAGTTTTAT
Organism: Podarcis raffonei; assembly: GCF_027172205.1. Taxonomy (NCBI): domain Eukaryota; kingdom Metazoa; phylum Chordata; class Lepidosauria; order Squamata; family Lacertidae; genus Podarcis; species Podarcis raffonei. The sequence continues at coordinate 50,158,104 of NC_070608.1, read as the reverse complement.
CCCTGCACACAGACAACACAACTCCTTCTTTCTTTCCCTTTGACAATGCACTTACAGCCACATGCAGCATTGAATCTTAATAGAAACTGCCACTAGCAAGCTCGATATTTTTCAGTCACCACTTTCCAAGTGCCCTTCGCCTTTCTCATTTCCTCTTTGACTCTTTCTGTCAGGATGAAGGAAATATGCCGGCCTTTAATTTGGGGGAAGAAGTTCCACAAAGTTGTTGTTTGAAGCCTGAGGGGGAACTTGGTTCCTTGAGCATTGTGTTGTGTGACATAACATTCTTGTCACCTTGCCATTAATATTCCAACTGTGGTCCAAGTAATAAGGATATTCACTCTGTTTCTCCATATCACAGGAAGCTGCCTATAACGTGAAGCTTTTTGGTGCCCTTGTCTGTTTCAACATAATCATATCAACTTGTAAATATGTGTAAAATATATTAACTTCGGAGAACCACCACTCTTTGTAGTGAGAATCAACCTTCTCATGAAGAGTGAAGAGGAAATTTAAAATAAGCTAAATGAGCCAACTTCTGTGTTATCAGAAATCATACCAATGTTTAAATGAGTTTTAAAGAGGAGAAAGGCTATCTAGAACAGCAAACTTGGCACCATAAGAACTTTAAAGCATTTATTTTTCTAATTACTAATAAATCTAGGAAGTACCCCAAGTGTATTGTAGAAAACCTGCATCCAGTAAAATGATTGTGTGTTTTGTACATGAAAATATTTTGTGGGAAATTCCAAGCTAGCTCCGCTCTGCAGAAGGTGGCAACAAAGCCTTTGCAATGCCTTGGTGTGCAGACAGAACTTTTATGCATCCCTGGTGACAATGTTACTCTATTATTATTTTGGTTGAAATCCTTTATTTAAATATGAAATATGAGGAAAATAAAAACACCTTTCTGTCATAGCTTTTGTCTGTGTTAATAATTTGTTATAACTCTGTACAATATTTGAAAAGAATATTTTAGTACTTGCTTGGGCTGCATGAAAGGAAGAAAATCTGTCAGATGTATCTGAAGAATAGCAATAAAGCAATTTTGATGGGCTATTTTTTTTAAAAAAGCATTTAATTGGCACAAGATTCACAAACTGAAGTTTAAAAAACTTTCCCAAAAACATTTCTGTACCTCAAGCTGCATTTCTAATTACATGTCATTTGTGCTGAATCCTTAGTCTCGGCAACTACTACATTTACATTAATTGTGTAAATTCTGTCAGAAAATAAATTAATTTGGCCTTTCTACCAAAGGAAGCATATTCAATTCAATAACACATTAATTCAAACTTCTCACCCCTCTTCCCCAACCCCTTTTGTTCTGCCTATCCCTATTAACAAAAAGTTCTTCTCCTGTGATTACTGCACGTGAAGCGAGTCAAAAGTGGTTCCCTTTTAATAACGCATGGTTTCACATTTTCATTTGTGAAATGCTGACACACCAAGCAGGTATTAGGCAAGCGATGGCATCACATGTGGGTACTTGTTAGCACAATTTTGGAATTCTAACAGCACAAGTATTTTAATTGTAGACCATCTTTCCCTCCCTCACCTCTGCAATTTCCACAACTCTTTCTCTGCCTTGAAGAGAAAGAACAAGTGCTCTCCCCCCTCCCCTCGCCAGTTAAAAGATTGCAGTTGCACTGGAAACCAAATACAAGATTTTCAGGCAACTTATTGACTGTGTTCGTGGCTGTGGAAAAGCAGAAGCTACTGTGGCTTATAGGCTAAGAAATTTTAAATACTCTAGATACAAACTGCACAGCACAATCTTCTGCATATTCACATGGCGCATCCTACTGTGTTTATTCTCTCATGCTTACGATTGCACTCTTAATGTCTTGTTTATGAGATAATCAAGAATACTGTTGCATATTATTTATGCATTCAGGATTACTTCCGAAAAATAACTTTAGTTCAGGTTCAAATACTTGGTGGTTGGTTTTTTTGTTTTGTTTCTTGTTTTAGTAATTTGAAGGTTCCATGATGTTAGCAAATTCAAACGACATTCTGTCATTTGCAATATATATGTAACTCTACTCCAAATTACCTGGTATTTGTATTGCGTATTTTTTGATGAAATTTTTATCTGTGACACCAATTTGACTCCTGAAGGATTGAATTTGCATATTGTTTCGTACATGGTGGATGTTTTTCCCCAAGATGGCACTGACCACACTTGGATCCAAGGGACCATGCAACTAGTTTTACATGGCTGGATTTATTTATTTATTTATTTATTTATTTATTTATTTATTTATTTGGTGGGGGGGGTTGGTCACATGATTTATAGTACCCATTTAAAAAATCTTGGCTTAAGCTAACACGAAGTGATATTCTGGAATGAGCATGATGTAATGCCATGCTAAGGAAAATTCTAAGCCGGGGGAAAATATCCATTATAATGTGTTACAACTAGCATGCAAATCTAGCCATCATTTGGGCAGGAGGTGAGGTCTCCACACCACTGATTCTAAAAGCACCAGCTTAAGTACTTTTCAATTTTTAGAATACAATTGATCAGTAGGTCTTACAAAATTGGATATAAAATACATCATTGCAGACAAAATAGCTTGTAATTAATATTGCCACAATCTGATGGGTGCCAAAGAGGAACATACCTGGCAGTTTAGTTTACTGTTTTTATATTACATCTTTCTGAATTATAATATGGAGAACCCATTTATCTTTTTGCTATTAAAAAGACATAATAAATAAATAAATCTTGTTTAAAAGCTACTAATAGTGTAATGACTATACAAGCACCCTTGTGGAATTCCAGCTAGATTTGCACTTACAAAGACTTAAAATGCTGAATGTTTTGTGGTAGAAAGGCTCTGTAGCAGTAAGTTGCTATGGTTGACAGAATTTAGTATTGCAGTATTCTTGTGCTATGACTTTTCCCCAATTGGTTGGATTTCTGTTTCTAAACCTGTATCAGAGATCATCATTCTAAACCAAGAGACACGGAATTAATGGAAAACGGGCATGTAGAGATCTGCATTTGCTAACGAAGTGTGTTCATAGAAGGGTATATATTAAAGTTATGTGAAGTATCTCTGCTAAAGTAATATCAAATGTCTTGACAGGCTTTTTTAGACAGCACTATCCATCAACGGAGCACCTACAGAACAAAGTTTATACAATAAAGTTGGTGGTGGCTGCTATAATCGGTACTTTTAAATTTATTTAAAACTGCTGGTTTAAAAATCTAAGCAGCAGACAAAAAGAAACCACAGACAACAAAAAAGTAAGTAGTATAAAGAGATAAACATAAAAACATACTACCTCAACAATTAGTGGTTGGTTGGTTGTTGTTTTTTACCGATCCTGCACTGCAAGTGTGAAAACAAGTAGTTAAACCTAGGTCTCCTCCCTTGTTAAGGACCAATTGCCCCAGGGAAGGAAGTGGAATGCTGCTTTCAATTCCCACGCCTGTCTTCAGCTATGTTGCCAACTCCTAGTTAGCTGGCTTTAGAAAGCAAGCAGAGAGCTCTGCACCTTTGAGCTTATGGCAAGAAGCAGGGGTGGCAAAAGAAGGACTACTATATGGCCTCTAAATCAACAAGCAACACGTGTTCATTTCTGTGGTGTGTATGTGGGTAAATTAATTTACAAACATCATGTGAATTGATATTATTATTAATGAATTAAATTTGTTAGTCTCTTTACCTTGCCCAAAGCAACTTACAAGCTACCCACCAACAATAGAGAGATGCATGTTCAAATTCCTTCTCCATCGTGTGTGGCCCTGGGTACACCACTCTTTTAAAATGTCTTACCTGCATATAGGGCTGTCATCAGGATAAATTTAAGCCACCAGCTCTGCCAGCTTGAACTCCTTGAGAGAAGAGTGGGAGTAAAGATAGTGAAAGGTAAAACTGAGCTGAAATATATTTTGCAGGAGAAATAACTCGCAGATTCGTCTCTAAAAAACGTGCTCAGTCTTATTGCTTTGTTAAATAACTTAATTCTATCAGCATATTAGCATCCCATTTTATAACTTTCTTTAGGCATAAGTTTCAAATCTCAGCTGTGCAACCTTATATATTAGAAAGCAAAATTCTCAGTCAAATTTGCTTCCATCAAAATCCTCTTAATTATGTATAGTTGCAGGGTTGAGGAACAGCATACCTTTAAGAAAAACAACTGGAAGCACAAGATATAGTTCTTCAATTCCTCCTATGTGATGTCACTGTGCATGTTTTTGTATGGCTTCTGATGCACCAGGGTAGCCATTTGTAAATGAAAAGGGCAATAGAATTCTTCTGCTTGTTTTCCTGTTATGTAATACTGATATGCAGTTTATGCATTACAAATTAAAACAAAAACCTATTCTAAAAGTTGTACCGATGTCTTCATTGCTCCATCAGATCAATACGTTTTCTAATATTGCAGAGAGCAAGTTGTGTGTACCACTGCATACTTTTCCGCTACAGGTAGGTAGCCGTGTTGGTCTGCCGTAGTCAAAACAAAATTAAAAAAATCCTTCCAGTAGCACCTTAGAGACCAACTAAGTTTGTTATTGGTATGAGCTTTCGTGTGCATGCACACTTCTTCAGAGGACTTTTCCGCTATTTCTGTAAACACATGAGAATGGGACTTCCCCCAAAGGTTAGAATTAAGTTTCATTGATTGTTTTCACAAGATTTACAATCACCACCTTGATGGCTGCACAATTAAGATGAGTCCCTCATCTTATTTTGCTAAATCGTACTTCCAGTTAGTCCATGTCTCCATGCACTAATAACACTTTAAGGAAGCTAATGTACAAGCTCTGCTTTCTCAATAGATACATAGTACAATCCTTTGCATGTTTATGCAAAATAATACCTCTTGTATTTAGTAGGGTTTACTCATAGGTAAGTGGCTTCCAGCTTCTGGGAGAAAAGGAAGTTAAGACTGAGGTTTTGTTTTTTAAAAGTACATCTTAGCAGTACCAATATAACAAAGTAAGTTAAATTTTCTGTGTGCCCTAGCTGGGGTAATAACATAAAAGCATTGTATTAATAGTTCAACCACAATTAATGAGTGCCAAGGTACTCTCCCAAAACCTCTTAATTGCAATGATGGGCTGGTTAATTCCAGGGCGGCACCTACCGGCCTCCCTTGTGCTATTTTTAGTGTTTGTGACTCAGTTGTGTACTGCATGATCATCCCTTTTGGCAATTAACACAAAAGCAGTCTTTTGTTTTACTATATAGAAAAAAGAAAAGACAGTTTGCTATTTTTAAGTAGGTCATGTTATTTATAGCCCCAGATGTCCATAGCATTTAACATTTCAGATAGAGAGATGCTCTGCTCAGAAGAGCTTACAGTCTAAACGCAGGTGGGAAAAGGCAGGAGATACAGGAAGAGAAACATTTCTGCATGCAATTATCCTTCAAGTCTCAGCTGATTAAGCATTCGCTCCCCTCCCCACAAGCACACCTTCACATTAATGGCACCTGCATGAAAGCAGTGTTAATCAAGGTTGTTTACATAATGAAAAGCAGTGGTTTTTGAACAATCAAGGTAATTCAGATTAAACAAAGGATTGTGACCAAATGCCAAGAAAGGACTACTATACCGTTTCAACAATTGCAGTTTTCTCATGTGCAACTCCTCGTCTGTGCTTGACCTGCTTCAGCTCCCTGTGCTACATAACTCTTAGAAGTACAGAAGCTTTGCCTTTATTTGCACATAGAAACAAAAAGTGCAGCAGGAGACAGTGTACTGTCTAACACCCAGTTCTCCAGACGAATATCAGTATTTGTTAGTGAAACTGGCCAATAGAACTTTAGGTATCAGCTAAGGTTACTGCTATCTGTTGAAACCTACTGTCTTTCCTTTCAATAACCATGAGACAGGAAGAGATTTAGTAGCTAGAGACTCTCCTTACCCTAGAATGACACATGACATGCATGGCAATTTCCTCATTGAATGTAACAGTTGTGAGACAGAGCCTGGAAACGAGTTTTAAAATGCTCTCTTCAGAGTCCTATTCAGAAAGGTGCTGTTACTGGAAGAATAACTTCTTCCTAAAGTGAAGCAAATCCTGACCATGCAGGGTGAAGGAAAAGGCTGAATGGGCAAAGTCCTAAATTGTTGCCCCACCATCCCTTTGTGTACTGTCCCACTCGGCCAATACTTGTGTGGGAAACGATGCAGATTCTCTCAGCTCATGTATTTTTGATTTTATAAAGCTTCAAGGGTGGGTTATTTGCAATGTTCAAGGGCAGAAGATGGTACAGCAAGAGAAAACAAAAGAACCCCCTACAGGTAAGGTTTTGGTAAGTTTCAGGAAGGTAGATAAGCTACTAGATATAAAAAGGTTTGATTTCCAGTCACCTAGAACAGAGAATGCTGGGGCCTTCAAGGACAAAGGAAAAGCATGGAGTGCTTTTACTGAAGATGTGAAGGGGCAAGAAGCAAGGGTAGTGGCAGCCATGATCGAAAGAGCACATGCTCTATTTTCACATGCTAAGGAGTGAAAATGCAACGTATTTTTATTTTCCATGATTTTATTATTAAATTCTATCCTGCTCTTCCTCACAAAGAAGCCCATATTCCTGTGCCATGTTAAATATCTAATAAATATGTGCTAGCCAGGAAAATGTAAGACTGTGGTCATTATTTGGTAAGCAAACAATATAAAAGCAATAGTACCAAGCTTGCCTGCCCGGAGGTTTGTGGGCTCCAAGATCCACTAGGGAACTAAGAGAACAGCCTTAAGACACAACATCGCACCAAGCAAGACACCAAGTGACAGTCTGTGGAGCTGCAGTCATATGAGAGTTCCATCAGCCAAGATCCGTGGAAGGAACAAGAAAGAGCAAAGGTAAGAAAGAGTGTGGCTAATCGCCTTTAGGAGACAGGAGTAGGACTATTAAAGGAAACTCAACCACGATTGTATAGAAGACAGAAGGAAGAAGTGCACATGAATAAGCATGGACAAGTTTACCTTCACACAAAATAAAGGAAGTGGGGTGAAGGATTCCATTTGAAAGCTGGTGACTTTGGTTAACTGGTCCACTTCTTGAAATGAACACACATACGGGCTAGAATGCTGAACTTCTCTGCCCCAGCCACACCACCTCTTCCATGACGGGCCTGATACCCTTCACAGAAGGCAGGCTCTTTGTAATCCAACTATTCTTTGTACAAAGTATATTGAAATGGGGGGGGGGGTGCTTTGATCATATTAAAGAAGCTCTTTTTCTGCCACAGCTTAAAAATTGTTAATGCCGTGGGTTATTCAGGCCAGTGGGGCGGGGGAGGGCAGGCAGGGAGCAAAAAAGGCTCCAGTAACAATTCATCACCATTCCACTTAGATGCGCATGCAGCTTAGCTACATCCTAAGTTTTCTTGGCATGTTATGCTTCCACATAAGAATTCTAGTATGCTGAATTTTGGCATCTTTCTTATTTTTGTCACAAATTCCACACCGTGCCCAGTCCCCAAGATTAAACAAGTAAGATTTCAGCCTTCAGGGGTTTTTTTTCAGCTTTTTGCAAAATATTCAGAAGAGATATACTGCAAGCAAAGTTTGAAGAGAGACAGGAATTGTTTTCATCATACTGGATTATAGGCAGACATCTTGTGTTCATGCCCGAGATATTTGTCATTCTCTGTGAATCAGGAGCTTTCCAACTTTTCATCTTGCACAGTTTTAAACTACAGTTTTGAACTCTACAATGCTTGGAAGTGCATTAATTTATATATGTTTGTAGCTTTGTGTTCCTCGGAGATTGGCTTTCATCAGTGAATGAACTGTTAACAAAACTTTGAATCACACAAAATGTAACACCATGAACTACTTTTGAAGTTACATGGACCTGCATGCTTCCAAAATGATTCCATTGAATAATTCTTTTTCTCTAATCTTCTGTGTGGAACATCTAGGGCTACTGCCATCATAACCTAGTTTTAAGCAAGTGCTCTGTCCTTACCGGCTTCAATAGAACTACTTCTAGATGTTGTACAGAAGAAAATTCCATTAAAATCAGAGGTCAGAAATGGAGTTTGAACTTGCTCAACGATGAAAGCTGTTGGCTTAGTGGGAGAGGTGGTTGTGCTTCACAACATCACATTCCCCCACCACTATGAAACAGCCTCCTCCCTGGAACTGCTAAACAGAGTGCCAGAAGATGGGTGTGAAATGTGGGGTGGGCCATAAATATCCTTTATGGTCTTGTATCCATTGCTAAAAGTAAGAAATGAATTACACAACTAAGTACTCCAAACATATGCCCATTACATATAGAAAATAAGTTTCCTAGTACTTCCCACTGAGGTATCAATGGTATTCACATAATAAGTGACCAGAGGGTATATTCACATATGTGGAAATAAATTAGCTACTGAAAAATAAAAACAAAAATTGACAAGAGAGGATTCAAGCCATTTTTACCACAACAAAATGGCTGCTCTCAGTGGTTTCAGTATAAATACTAGGAGGTAACGTGCTAGAACACCTTGTTCAGAATCTGCATTTGAACAGTGCAAGGAAGAATTACTATCCACAAAGACAAAGTCTCAGGAGGAGATCTCCAGCCCCCAACAAAGGGCACAATCCACCATGGAACTTTGTTGCACACCAACCTTCATTTCAGGGAAGGTTGTTCAGATCTTCTTTCAGACTCCACTAAGTAAAAGGAAGGTTGTGTTGCAGAACTACATAGACGATCACATCAGGTGTCAGTCAACCTCCATCACATTTTACCTCCCCACTATACTTATCTAGCCTATAGAGAGAGAGAGAGAGAGAGAGAGAGAGAGAGATCCCCAGTGCTTTCTGTACCTATTTGTCATTTACAGAATAAGAACGGCAGCTGCACTTTTAAAGAAATAAATAAATAAATTTCAAGTACAAGAAAATGGTTATATAAGATGGGAAGTCTATTCTCTCAGCTCTGATCAAGGCACAGTTTGGTACTTATGTAGATGTCGATCTTCAATCCGCTCTGCAAGTTCCACATCCATTTAACTTCAGTAGGACTTAAGGTCACTATATCGAATTTGGGCACTTGTAACTAGAGGCCATGGGAAAGCCAAAAAACTTACACTGTGGACAAATAGAGGACCCTAGAAAGGCTTAAAAATGGGGGGGGGGTTGATTCTGACCTGTAAAATTTCATTATATAAACATATATATTTCTAAATAAAAAACAATGGAATATCCATCCTGGCAAGGAGAAAATATAATGGAAAAATAAAGTTCTGTCACAGTTCCATCAGTCCTCTGCTGAAGCTGCTGCCATTGCAGACTTCATGCTCTCTCGCGTCGAAGTTAGTTCGCCAATCACCCATTCCAAGGCTTCTCGACCCTGTTAAAGAAGGAACAAGAGCTAAGTGCATTGACCAGATACACTGATGTTAAACTTCTAAATCTTTCCTCTGTCAGACACCAAAAGATCTCCCAAAGCAAACTGCTTTGTTGTCTTCTGAATTATGAATGTATCATAATGAATTGTGCCACTGAATTTGTACAACGAGATTATTTCATTGTAGTCCACCTTTGCTTCTGTAACAAGGAAAACCTTAAACTGAAGGATGATCTGCTTAGATAATACATTTTTCTTAGTAATAATAGGCCAACAAAGTTACAGGACTACAAGCTAGCTCTTTTGCACAGTACAAATATTAGATCTGTCTAGCAAGGCACAATTACAAGAGACTGTTGCACTTGGATCAGTGCTAGAGAGAGTTTTGACTACCCACTTTTTCCAAAGTCCAAAGCATCATTTGCTTCTTATCCCCAGAATGCCTCTGAACAACCTGAAATTTTTTCTATCACATTTCTGTGGCTTCATTACCATGGTAAGATTGCAACAGAACAGACATGAGGCCTAATACTAGCCCTTCTCCCATCAATAATATTTTCCCCCTTCAATTTCTTCCGCTTCATCCTAGCAGTGGAAAAGTTGTTACAAGTCCTAATGAACGTTATTAACGAACCTATAGTTTATGGTTTCCTTCCCATCCTGTTTACTCTCTATCATGAAACACTAAATTACCATCACTGATGCTCAGTACAGAGCAACGTGGAAGCAAGAGCACCGCTTTTGCAAGAATTCAGTTTAACTGAGCCTAAAGACCAGCTACACCCCAGCTACAGAAGGCAAACCTAAATATGAGCTTGAAACACATGCTGGGCAGTATTCAACTCAACAGTTGCACCAGTGCAAGCACTCTTGGCTGCACAATGGAACTGCTTCAATCTGCGCACCCTCTAAATATTTTTTGAGTTTGCCCTCATCCCTTCAGGGCAGATTTAGAGGGTGTGCAGGTAGGGTAAGTTCTCGTGCATGGTTAAAAGTGCTTGCGCTAGTGGAACTGAGGAGAAAACCTCAGTAAGCTCAAGTAGGGAAACTCAGCAAAAAAGTGAGAGCCTCCATAAGGCCACTTAATGGTCAGGGGTCCCCTTCACCTTCAGGTCCAGTCGTGGCTGACTCTAGGGTTGCAGCGCTTATCTCGCTTTACTGGCCGAGGGAGCCGGCGTACAGCTTCCGGGTCATGTGGCCAGCATGACTGAGCTACTTCTGGCGAACCAGAGCAGCGCACGGAAACTCCGTTTACCTTCCCGCCGGAGCGGTACCTATTTATTTACTTTCACTTTGACATGTTTTCACACATATTTGTATAGAATACTAAATAGCTTAAAGCTTAACATTTTGAGCCAAATTACTGTTAGTTTTAAGCCTGTACTACACCATGACTACCAACTTAATTTTTTTATAGATGCTTGTTTTAATTGAAACAGAACACTACTGGATTAAATGACAGTTACATAATCTTTCTGGATACAAATGTGCTCAGTTGAAATCTGTAAACCTAACAGCTCAGGTCAACATTCCTGGGAGAGAGAGAGAGAGATGGCTATATTATTTGCATTTGTTGTTTCTAAATTGTGAAAAAGCAACTAGCTTGCTCTGTCAGTGTGCAGATTTCCATGTGCACAACAGAACTAACCCCCTCTCCTTTCCCTGGCACCCCCCTAAATCTGTTCTGCTGTACCCCCAACCCTATAAAGCAGATTTGGGGAGGGCATGGGGCACGCACAGTGAAATAAGAGGGGTGTTAAGTTTCCTTCTGCAAGTGAAAATCCTTGTGCTGATGGAACAAGTTAACTGGAAGCCACCCTTAGTTTTGAAATAGAAAGTGTAATGAACCAATAGATTGAAGAAACAGCCTTTGAACTTATCTACACTGTAACCTTATACTGGGCTTCTAAGAATATCACAATATCACATTTTTCTCCAAACAATTCTAGTAATTCTAGATTCAGGTAGGTAGCCGTGTTGGTCTGATGCAGTAGAAATATATATTAAAAAAAATAATTTGTCCAGTAGCACCTTAGAGACCAACTAAATTTGTTCTTGGTATGAGCTTCCATGTGCATGCACACAAAAGCTCATACCAAGAACAAACTTATTATATATATATATATATATATATATATATATATATATATATATTTCTAGTAATTGTTACTGGATGATGGTATTGCAGTGCCCAGAATTTCCTGTAGAAAAGACTGTAGTGTGCATATGACCCAAAGCACTTGGCCAGAATTATCTGAATTTCTTCAATTATTTGTTGCTTTTGAAAACACCATTCAGTTTGAAGTGATTTCCATTCCTGGTCTCGGGTCAGAACTAATCAACTTTAACCCAATCCTTCAACTGAATGAAGTTCTGAGCATTAGAAACTGCACAAGTTGGATTTAAAAATCAAAGCATTAGATAAGAATAAAAAAGGGCCCCACTAATAACAGACATATGACATGTCAAATGAAGAAATTCACAGGATTGCTATGGGAGATAGAATAGCAATTATTGCATTGTTATAGCACCAAGTGCTTTTGATCAAGAAACCTCCATGCTATAACACTAAATACAAGTGTTGGGGCTTAAAGCATAGCACACGTACATCTTAACATATTCTAAGAAATGAAACAACAGCTTGGTTTGAGTAGATTCTAAGCACATTGGTGGGGTGAACTAGGTTGCAGCTTTTTTAAAGTAGAGAGTGGAACTGTGGATTTTTTAGGACCAAACTAGACATTTGCCTAATATGTAGCATGCATCTTAAATAATTACATTCACAGGGAGACAGATTCTTACTGGGAAGGCAACCGGTAGGGAGAGGAGGCTTATCTTTTCACCCACTCACCATAATCTGAATGGGAAAAGTCCCCATCAGACTCCCCCATGCCAGTAATTATTTCAGGAACAATGATATATACAGCTGCATGTGACACAATTGAGCAGATGTCAAGTTTGATCCAGTCTGGCCGGCGTTCCTTGGGAAGACTGGTCATTCGTTTACATAGTAACTGAGCATGTTGAACGATTTTGTTGAGTTTGAAATGACCTTAGTTAGAGTGGTCTATTGGGCTGATGACTTACTTATTTGCTTCCCATAGACATCTGGCAAGCCTTTAAAAACAAAATGCTGGACCCATAAGACCAGGGTTCTTTCTAACGTGCACGGAAATAGCAAAAACAATCTGACAGAGGATTGGTTTACTGAGTTTCTGTTGTACCATAAAATAGCATATTAGTATATGACTTGAGCAAGCATATTTCCAATTAAAGCATGCACCTTTTAATATATTTACGTACATGGTGGTAGCACACTGAACATATAGAATGAGAGTTAAGAACTGGACATAATTTCAGTGGTTACTACTTAACAAACGATTGAGAGCATAAAATTTTAAACTCTGAAACATTTCACAGGCTTAATGGTAAAACTGAAAACATACAGTGAGAGTTTACTAATTTTTTTTGTAATATATACACACACTCCAAAATTGGGAGTAGTTAAGTATTACACAACACTAAGGCATGTTTGGTAACTGTATTCTGCAGGATTTTAAGGGCAGGATCAACAGTCAAATAATCTGTTTCCAAGCTTGGCAGTCAAGCTCAAGGAACGAAAAAGGTGGTCACTGAAGTTCCTCGCAAGTCAAACAGATGCTAGCAATGCCTCTTAAAACAATGCATTTAGATAAAAACATCTGCTTTGTTATAGCAAAACTATTTATATATTAGTGTATGTTTAGGTAAAAGCCTGGATTTTAGATGTGAAAAAACGAATCATGGTTTGTTGTTCATATATTTCCCCGTGTTCCCCACTTACATGTGGAGGAAGAGAAGCTATTTCAACTTCTAGTCTGCAACAAATTGTAGTTTGCCGTAACAGGATGAGAAAACAAACTGAAATGTTCAATTAATCTTCCCCCACATTCAGGATCCAATCCTGGTTTTGCAAACAAGCAAACCACAGTTGGCGATGTTGGGGCAAAACTGCAAGTGAACACTTCTAATCTCCCCTCACAAAATGCAGGGAGGAGAGAGTGAGGCTTGTGCTCATAACAAAAATGTGCAGCCAAATGCAGCCAAAAGGTTTTGCATGATTCCTGCCTAATTAAAATAAAGTAAGACAGGAGTGCCTGGTGTGCTTTGGTCCATGGGGTCACGAAGAGTCGGAGACGACTAAACGACTAAACAAAGGGAGGCCCAGACACTAGAAATAATGCAAAGAAGAGAAAAAGCAGGACCTAATTCTCCCAAGTGCCAACTGCTGAAGTTTATGATAGTACAATGTGTTTCAGAACCGAAGTTCCTTCTTCAGGATCAATCTTGGACTTTCTGAAACAACTTACATAAATGCTGCTGCCTACCATGAGGGAGGAATGACAGTTCCAAAATGCGCTGAGCGACAATAAAGCTTAATAGCTGGCACTTTTGAAAACCAGTTTCTTCTTTTTGCATTCTTTTTGCACGGATTTTAAGCTGCCTCAAAAGCAAAAACCAACAAGGACCAAGTAAACAGGTGAAAATGTTCTAATTGTGACTTCATAAACTGCTTTCTTTTAAACAAGAACCCTTCTGTCCAAGCAGTGATGGGACTGTATTTCTACACTGATAGGCAAGAATTGCCATACTGTAGGCTAAGTCCAGCAGTAGCATGAACTAGTTAACAACCTCAAGTATTTCACCCCAAAGCATTCCATACATTGGATCAAGAGGACTGGTTGTACAGAGCTTTACCTACTTCCAAAAAACTCTGGGGCCAAGGTGCAGCAGTTCTTCTAACAGTATTCCACTTACTCAAAAGAGATTTACCAAAGAACAAAAGGTGGGCCTTATTAGTGGCCCACACATGCAGGTTCTTAAGAACTTTTTCCTGTGTCAAAGCATTAGACAGTACGGACGCCCCCCCAAATTCCAGAGTTAAAGAATAAGGGTGCTGTTCCTCTATATGCAATGTGTGTATATATACGAGGCATGCAGGCTTTCAAGTAACATGACAACAACATGCACAGATTTGCTAGAAGCTGAAATGCTGTACCAAGGTAACAAATGCTGGTATTACCACTAATTAGTACAAAATGCAGCTGTAGAAAGAGACTGCTATCTTAGAACACTGTCAGAATGTTGAATTGTCCACTCAATAGCATCCCACCCCTGGAGTAACACAGAAAAGATGTACAACTTATGACAAAAAGTTATTCCACCATCACAGTCTTGTAAATCTCAAGAGCCTACAGTAAACTGAGAGTGATATCCAACTAAGTCCAAGTAAACCTACTGAAAGTGAATGGATGTAACAGTTATGACTAAGCCTACTTTGAGTTTGACTTAGTTGAGCACCACGCTTATCAAATATTGGTAACAAGCAATTATATCACGTAAAGGTTTAACTGAGTGCCAAAGCAGGATGCTGAAAACACACAAACAGGCATCCCAGTAGAATAAGTTAGGTAAAAGCAAGCTGAGCATGCATGCTTCTGACAGATGCATCTCATCCTAGACTTGGGATCACTTGACGTGCTACCAGAACCCTATAGAGCAACTTCTGCCTAGAAAGCTGGTAGTACGCAAGTGTGAAGTGGCCCTAAGTTGAAAAGGTAAAGAGAGAGGGATCACCTGTAAGGAAACTTAGTTAAAACAGGCTGCATTATATAGCATTAAAAGAGAATGAAGAAGAAACAGTAAAGCACTTGAATGAGACCTGTAATGTATTGGTAATCTGTTGTTGTATAAGTGCAGAAGTCATGGAGGACTGAGAACAAAAATATTTGTTTAGGATTACAATACTTGAAATGCTCATTTCCCCCTTAATAATACTCTTTATAAGGCTGAGTTATTAATTTGCTGTTTTATAGTCAAATCCCAATGTACCCACGGAAGTCCCACGGAACTTAATAAAGGGTTTATTGTGTAGCATGCTGAATTGTTGCAGGCTGAGAACAGGGATGGGCCTGTCCCATTCTCTCGTAGCCCATTTCTGAGGGCCCTGTGTCAGCAGTGGGCATGGCCATGCCATGGTCTCTCTCACACCACACACAACACTCCCCTTGCCTGCCACGATTAGGTCGGAGTCACTAGGAACCTTTTTACAAACCTAACCACAGCACGGGGAGGGTGCTTTAGAGCATGGTGATGAAACAACACATGTGAAGGCAGGGTTGACCATCCCAGCTGCATTTAGGCAAGGGGGGAAATAATCTTTACTCCAACAGGATAGTTGTTTTCTAGCTGCAGGAAAGGCAAGGAGGGAGGTGAGGGCCCGAGAAAGAGGTCAGGAGTTCAGCTTCCTGTATCTTTTAATGCATGGAGTCCTTGCATATAAAATATGCTCTGGAGGGTTGAGGGAATTCCCAGAACAGGTTAATGCTGTGAACTGCACTAAAATCTATGCATGAAGAACAGTATACAAATTTAATTGATTGATTGATTGATTGGAGGGCACACAGGGAAAGGAATGGAAAGTTCCACTGCACAGCCAGAAGTCTGTGCACTAACTGAACTTCTTCACCCATAGCATTTAGGGAAACAGTTCCTTTTCATCTATCTCCTATTCTGCTACTAACAACCTATGTATGCATTTGGTTTATTATACATTGGACGTGGAATAAGTTCCCTTTCCAACACTACAAATAGGACAACTAGAACATGTGCTCACACCCACCATTTCGTACACAGTAGAAAACAAGAGACATCTGTACATAGTAAGTGTCTGGGTTATGAGGGAAAGTTCAGATATGACATCTCCTTAGTTCTCTCCTCTGCTTTCAGCACTGAAAAGAGTAAGGAAACGATTTGCCTGCTTTCCACATAAACCTATTTGTCTCAAGCAACCCACTGCGGAATCCAATAGCTAAACTGAGAAGGTATTCTGTGAACTGCAGGCTGAAAGACAGACTAATCTGATCACACAACCAGACACTATCTCCCCTACCCCCATTCTAGCTGTAAGCTGCTGTTGTCTCAGTGAGAGACAACAATCACTTTTCCTGACTTCATACCATACACAGCTTTGAATCTTAAAAAGGAAATACATGCGGACTGAGAATACACAACTGGCTCTACAGATACAAGAAAAGTCATTATCTAACCTGAAGACTTACAGTGAATTGTGTATAATCGAGAGCACCCTGGGCTTATGGGATACCAACTCTAGCATAATGCACTTAAACATTTGAGTTTTAGTTTTTAAATGAACCACCTTAAAGTTAGCAACTGTGACCTAGTAAAAGCGTGTCACACACCTACCTTTCTAGCATTAGAAGATATTGTGCTTGCCATTAAAGTTTCCAAGTAACTACTGAGGCTAACACCTTTTACTGTAATAATTGCTTCTTGCGTTAACAAAGTCCTGTAAGGGGAAAGACAGAAACTATCAGTACAAAAAGTATTCCCCCTCATCATATTTTTTTACTGAAAGTCAAAGACATTCCAACTTACTTTTCCGGGTTCTCAGGGTGTGGCGTATATACCAACCTTTCATCAACTGATATAAGATTTGTAAGTGTTATCTTAAAGGGAAAAAGAGGCGAAGTTTAATTTAACTAATCTTAGTATTATCTAGCATAATACATAAAAAAAAGACTGTCTACTTTACTTAAAGAAAATGATAAATTGCATTTTTAAAAACAACTAAGGCTGTATCCTAAGCAGACTTTCTAGGAATTAAAGTCACATTTAAAGCAGGAGTAAGGAATTTCAGGCCCATAGGCCTAGTTAGGTCACAAACCATACCCACTCCCCCACATGTGTGATGCCAGGTTTGGGACAGATAAATATGTGGCTGGCATTGGCTACCCTAGGGAGCGCCCCACCAGTGAACTCGATGTGCAGTTGGGTATAGCTCACTGTCAGCTGATGGACAGAGACAGCGAGACCCCTTGAAGTTCCAATCTCCACACTCATAAGCTGAGGGACATTGAGAGAAAGCTGCTTTGAAGTTTGGTTGCAGCTGTGGTTTGGATACAAAGCAGGCCTGAATCCATACCACAGCTACAACCAGACTTCAAAGGGGCTCTCTCAGCACCCATCAGTTGGTCAATGCTGAGAGGGAACTCCTTTGAAGCCCTCACCTGATGACATGATGATGAGGATGGTGCCAGGTGACTGACTGGTGGGCAGTCCCACCCAGCTACCAGAATTGATCCATGGGGAGTGAGGGAGATATGGATTTGGCCTGCTTTAAAACCCTGGCCTTGTACTACAAGCCTCAAGTAGCATATAGCCAGCCAAATCACACACACTTATATCCAAAGCTGCCTGTGTGTGGGAAGGATTTGCCTTTCCCTGCTCTCCCCCCCAGCAGCCCTCCTACCCTCAAATTCTGCTCCAGAGTGTTGGGGGCCCACTGGAGCAGATTTTGGGACTGCACAGAGGCAGGAGGAGGAGGAAATGGTGAAGTCCCACTGCATGAATGGAAGTCCACTCGTGCAAAGTTGGATTCTGCCCATAAAGAACTTTCGGATCCTCGAGAAATAATTTCATCAGAGAAAGTAAAGCTAGCAACCCCAGTTTCTTTAAAAAATAATAATCTAAAGTTATCTAGCGTACACAGAGAATGCTAGTCTTGGTTCCTGCTATGCCCTTACAGCAAGGTTTTCCCAACATAAGCAAGGACTGCCTCAAACAGGCAGTATGTAAAAAAACATAGCCAGCAACTCCCTGGTCCTGCCAGCAAATACAATACACAATACTTTATTACTCACATTTGTGGAGCTCAGTACCATTTTCTTTTCCACCGGATCAACTACAGAATGTTCTTTAATGTATGTCATAGTTCTACTTGTTCCCAGAATCTTTTAAAAAAAGGAAATAAAAGCAAGTACTAACACAGTAACCCAAAACGAGCAGTCAAGCAAAATATCAAAAAGGTTGATGATAAATGTATTTCTGTAAAGCATGCAGTGATAGCCCCTGTCCAAACAGTCTCATTGAGCCAGGTTCTCTAGGTTTGTTGCAACTCTTAAGGAAATTTAGCCTGAGCATTTACTATGAGAGTCATTATGTGCAATACATTCAAGAATAGAACACGTGTTTTTATTTCATAAAAAGATTCAGCCTACCACTAGCCACCGTGGTTAAAACAAACTTACCGCTTTTACAATGCTTGGCAGGCCCCATTCAGTGCTAAGTAGCCGGTGACTGTGCAACCTTCCTTGATTGTCAAGGCTTCGGTCCAAGACATCAACTCCTACCACTGAGGGGTTCATAGGATTGGGATATTTTCTCATGGCAGCTTTTATTACAGTATCCCATGGATGCCTAAGGAAAATGAAATGAAAGAGAAACAAGCAATGCATTAAGAATTCTCTGTATGCAATGCAATTTAATTAAAACTGAACATTTTGGTTTGCATTTATGGTATACAAAGCATACATTCCGAAACACAGAATTTAATATCATGTAAGAATTGGTACCTGAATTTGCATATTTTTCTCTTCCTCCCCTGTCACTTTCTTCATATTTCGTCTATTAGGTTGTTAACTACTGTAAGCAATTGGCATAAGGGTACTATATGTATAAGGTGGTAGCCAATACTGAAATTACAAGAGCAGAACAGATTTCTGCTTGCAAAAATGAGACTTCCCCTTTGTCCCCCTGCAGCAACCCTCCATACTTAAAATCTACTCCAAAGAGTTGGGAAATCCTCCAGTGCCGACGTCTGGAGAGCAAGACCTTTGAACCATAATAATAAAAATTTATTAAATTTATATACCACTCTTCAGGCAAAGATCTCAGGACAGTTCACAAACCTGTCAAGCACCTACAGTTTAAGTGACACCCCCAAATGACCAGCACAATTAGTAAGTTTCAGAATATAGTGC
The DNA here is from genome assembly GCF_027172205.1 of Podarcis raffonei. Classification (NCBI taxonomy): domain Eukaryota; kingdom Metazoa; phylum Chordata; class Lepidosauria; order Squamata; family Lacertidae; genus Podarcis; species Podarcis raffonei. Next base: position 50,138,972 of record NC_070608.1, on the reverse strand, counting down.
TATATAAACTTTGGTCAGATCAGAGATTTGCCGATCTAGCCCTCTTCAAAGGCTGCTGTCCTGAAACCCCCACCAGTCCCAACCATTTTGGCCAATGGTCAGGGAAGGTGGGAGTGACAGTCCAATAATATCTGGAGGGCACAACGTTGACTACTTCTAGTTTAGATGGCAGCTCTTTCTAGGCACAGCAGAGTGACAGATATTAAAGGCAAGAAACACCACTTTCAATTTTCAGCACTTATTTAGCACAAGTTCTCCTCTGGAGAGGAAGCATTTGACACAGCAATAGGAAATCAATTCTTACAGCTGGATCCTAGCCATGCTTACTCAGAACTGAGTCCCACTGATTTCAATAGGACACTCTCAAGCATGCTTAGAGCCATGGTATAAGTATTATGCACAATAACAAAATAAGAGAAAGAATTGTAGGTTAAATTTATAGAACATGCTTTGCATGAAAATGCTCCAAGGTTCAAAAAGCACGGGGAAAGACTCCCATCTGAAATGTTGGAGGGCCACTGCCATTCAGTGTTGAAAAAACTGAGCTAGATGGACAAATGGTCTAGCTTGGTATACACCAGCTTTCTACATTCCATGTTCCTGTGTAGCATATATCTTTCATTTCCAGAAAACATTCATTGCTTAAGTAACATTAACTCAGTGGTGAAATATTTTCAGTAAGCTAATAAGAACTTATGAAACCCAGTGACTAAGTAAAGGAAGTTAACATTGGGCTGTCCTTGTTCACAAAGATAAAGACTGAGGGAGAGAGAAAGTCATGCTTAAATTCAGAGATTATCACACTTAATTCAGTATCAGCCTGCGTAGCTCCACTGCTATCTCACACTTTTACATTAGTTTTTTTTAAAAAGAGTGTGGTGTTGCAATTTAAGCATTTACTTCATTATTGGAAAAGTGTTTTATGGCACTTTGGCTATTTGCAAGTAGCTTATGCCAACAACATCATCAGTGATCTGGTATTGCACTTAACTGCTAGAGAGTCTCAGGAGCCTTTCAAAGCCATGCTGCTAATTCAATATACTCATGCCATAGGGTCTCAACCCCTCTTTCTTTGGAAGAAGAATATGCCTTTTTTATGGCAATGCAAAAAACAAAACCCATTGAACACATCATAACCTACTTTCCACCCATTTAATTAAAAGCTATTACAGGCAGTGTCTCAGCTTGTTTTATTGCAAAATTCCAGGAAGCCACTCTCATGATGTTATTTCCTACACATCTGTACAGAGGCAAGATGTGGCAACCTCTCCTCCCATTTTCAACCACCCTTTCCTGGAGTACTAAAGAAAATTCCCTCTTAAATTGCTAGACAGAACAATTGCACCATTGCCTCCATGTCCCTCATGTCCTACAGCTCAATTTCTTAGAAGAACAAAAAGGTACAGTTCACAGCGGTCCACAATTATGCACCCCACTAGTATTCCATCATTCCTGGAAAGAGTGACAAGAAAAGTCCCATCCTTCTGCTCCAGCTTCTAGATGAGGAGTCAGAGATCATTAACCAGAGGTCAACTGAGTTTCAGAGGGCATAATAAATCAAAGATGAAGATCCCATGCCCTCATCTCCAGCTCCAAGCTGAAAAGAAAGATTGGGGCTTCCCATTTTGGTGCTCAGGTCTCTTCAGCCACCTTAAAAAAAACAAAGAAAACCCAGCCATTCTCTCTAGCTGCAGAGTAGGAGAGTGAAGATCGCTATTTGAGCCACTGGCAGCATTAATGTCCCAAGTGATCAGAGAACAGATTGTCCACACAACTGCGAAGTCCACATCTGTGAAGTCTTCTGAACTTCATCACTGTAACCACTGTAATTACTGTTATTACTGTAAGCACTGTAATAGGGACTGTAACCACACAGGGGATTGCTGATGTCCTTGCGCACAGATGCAGGGGAAGGTCAGGGACCAGCAGCCCAATCCTAATATACTGAAAGGGAGGCAAGGAGTCCTGGCAATCACCAGCTTAGCTTTGGTAACCATGACCGGCCAAAAAGTCTGAGGGCCCCTGACACTCAAAAATATTCCAAGCCCCATTAAAATGATGGAAAGCAGAACTGAAGTCTCAAGAGTAACATTTTCTGGGTAGCAGCTCTAACCCTTGAAGGAGATGAGAGTGGCAAAGGCCTACCAAGTTTCTGTCCGCAACATCCATGGCAATAGCAACATACTTTAGTTACACTGAGGTATTTTTAGAAACCAGTTCTACTCAGCAGTTTATGCAGCAAAGGCGTATTACCATGACACGACCTTGAAGAAAGGAAGTTGTCACCTTTGCCCCAGATATCACAGGCATTTGCAGGGCAGCTCAGTGCATGGAGAAACACTTATTGCTTCCCTCTCTAATAAAAAGACAGCAACAGAGCGCAGGGGCCAGCCGTCCCCAACCTGGAGTCCACCATTTGTTTCAAACTACATCAACCCAACAGTCCTCGGCCCATGTTAAAGGAAGATGTGAGTCACACAACAACATTTAAGAGACCTTAAAGGGCAGCTAAGACGACATTTTTAAAGGTCTTTCATAAGGCAGGCATTTGGGAGCAAGCGCGGGCAAACCCACGACAGACCACGTTTAAAGCCCTTTAAAGCCCTTGGTGAGGGAGCAAGCGCGTCGGGGCAGGATGCTACCGATGTCCTCGCCCGGTGACCAAAAAGCACGAGTTGTATACCAAGCGGAAACGGAGACGGGAAGAGGGGAGTTTTATTCATCTTTCCTTCCAAAGGAAGCTCCATAACTCAGCTAGAGAAGGGCTGTAGCTCACTGCCAAAGCATCTCCTTTGCACAGGCTCAACCCGCAGCATCTCCCGATGGGACAGGGAGAGACCCCTGGAGAGCCGCTGCCAGCCAGTGTAGGCAACACTGAGCTCGGAAGAACCAGCGGTTTTTCTGTCCCTCCGCTGCTGCTGTCAAGGACGGAACGCGCGCCACTCCCGTCCTCGCCTTACCCAAATTCGTGCTCCGAGCTCCAGATCTTCATCCTGTCTGTAAAAGCAGCGGCGTTAATGGCGGCTCAATGGAAAGAACCGGCTTCTCCGCCCCAAAGGAAAGGGCGGCGCTTTTCCCCGGAGGAGGGTAGGCGATGACGTCAGCCGCCTCCCACCCGCCCTTCTTCCCCGCGCCAGCCAATCGCCGCTCCTGTCCGCTGGAAAGACACCCGGCTCGCTCCCGCCTCCCTGCACCCTTCGATGCCCAGGGAAAGGACGCGTCGAGTCCGCGCGAAGACCTTGAACAGGGGACGCCCAGCTCACATTCCTCGCCAGTGACGTCAGGGCTTCGGCTCTGGAAACGCGCCGCTTCTTGCCAATTGCGTGACTCCTCGGTGGATCCAGTAGCTTTGCCTCGCGGGTTTGCAGATCCGTAGCGCCTATGCGCCGGCTGCATCAGTCGTGAGCTGAGCGTGGGATTCTAAGGCTGCCCTTGGCACGGGGTGTGTTTTGATCTTTGCCCGCACAGAAAGCAGAAGAGTAGTATCTTGTGTCGTCGTGGCCTCTGACTCTTACTGACTTCAGTCTCAGTGGGTTTAGGGTGCGAATTAAGTCAGGTCACACATTTTCACGGAATAAAATCTTCCACGTTTTCTGCAGCGCGTATTTATTAAAGGGGAAAAGGTTCGGTCCTATGCACGCATATTTAGAATGAATGATTGTCAATGTATATACATGAGATTGTACAAAGCCGCTGGCAAACGCATTGTAATATCATTCTTAAAACAAAACTAAATTCAAGTTAACTTAAGGCAGGCCTGTTACATTAGAGAAAATGAAGCAAACTGGTTTCACGACTGGCCTTGATTTCTAGGGCCATCGCTAGAATACATAGCAGAGCGCGGGAAAACCTGCCTATGGATTGTCACAGAATTAACATCTACCGATGTCAGTTCTTACACACACATAATTGGGGAGAAAATGTTACTGTATTCTATGCGATTTAAGCCCAACTACTTGACAGTAATCAAAACAGAGTCCTCGAAAATACCGAACATAGGATTATGTAACTTTATGTAACTGTTCAGTTTCTACTCCCCAATAAATGTGTTTAGGCTTGCAATTTACACCGAACTGTCTCATCACAGAGTTTCTGCGCGGGTAACGTAATGAGAGATGCAATCCGAAATCAGTAGGCAGCGACCGTGGTACTGGGACAATTTAAAATCAAATAGGATTAAAATAATTGCAGCTTCCGGCACCTTTTATTGGTGAACTCTGTTCCACTTTCCTGGATCGAGGTTATACCGGAGCCACGTGTCTCCGTCCGACTGACCTTGCAAATAAATTCCAAGGCATCACTCTTTCCCCTTCGACATATATGTTACTAATTAATACCGTCGGGGCCTACGTAAGTGTCCTAGACGCCATGTGATTTCGGAGTTCATCGACTCCTGATCCACTGGTGCCAACCTGCCTCAGCAGGCACAACCATCACCCTGTAGGCGTGTTTGCCTTGGGTACAAATACAGTGGTACCTCGGGTTAAGTACTTAATTCATTCCGGAGGTCCATTCTTAACCTGAAACTGTTCTTAACCTGAAGCACCACTTTAGCTAATGGGGCCTCCTGCTGCTGCTGCTGCTGCGCCGCCGCAGCCCGATTTCTGTTCTTATCCTGAAGCAAAGATCTTAACCTGAAGCACTATTTCTGGGTTAGCGGAGTGTGTAACCTGAAGCGTATGTAACCCGAGGTACCACTGTACCAAGCAGGGGTCGTCTTCCAGCTAGCATGCAAGTCTTCAATAGGATCGTCTCGTTGTTGCACCAGGCTGGCAGAGAGCAACACGCGCAACGTCTCCAAAAGAGGCGGGGCTTACGAAAAAAGGCGGAGCATGGCGAAGGCTGCGCGCACGCGCGGGAGGGGTCATGGGGCGCCGTGATGGCGTCACGCGCGGCGCCGGGGGCGTGGCCAAGGTCCCCCAACCACCCGCTCGCCTGTTTGTGTAACTGAGTGAGTGAAGAGACCGGTGCTTTGGGGCCGCTGGCCTGTTTCGGCGACTATGGCTCACCGCTGCCTGTGGCTGTCGCGGGGCTGCTGCCGGCGTTCCCCCGGCGGGATCCCCGGGGCCGCCCAGCGGCTGCTTTGGGGCCGAGGCCCCGCCGCGCCTTCGCGCTACCTGAGATTGGTGAGTCACGTGCGTGTCAGGCAAGGGCAGGGCGCAAGGGGAATGGGGTGCGCCTCCCGGGCACCGCCGCCCTTCCTGGCAGCGCCTGCCGGAGGTGGACCGGGGCCGCCGCCGCAACCACGAGGGAGTCCCGTCCCCGTGGAGTTACTTGGCAACTGACGTTTCTTATCTCCCCGAAGGTTAAAGGAGAGAACCGGCTTGTGTCGTGGCTGTTTCAGCACCGTAATGGTGACGGTGAGAAATGCTTAGCATCTCACCTTTGCTAGTCACAGTCCCTTGGTCCAACAAGATCACAATGGGCTTCGCTGACTGACTGTCAAAGGTTCTTGACGGTTTTGAGGGGGGGGGGGGAATTAAAAAGCAAGTCTTGACCGGTCTTGCCTGGAGATGTCAGAGAGTGAATCTGGAACTTTTTGCAGATGAAAATGGGTTCTAGCACTGAACTGCGCTTCTCATTTGCAAAAGGATTTGTATAGTGCTTTTGAGTGTTCAAAGAACTTCCTGTACACTCTCTTGTAATTTTATAATTATTTTTACTATCTTTCAGCAACCCTGTAAAGTATATCATTATTATCCCCCTGTTGTATATTGGGTTGAGGGCAAAGTGTGAGTTTGAGAGACAGTGGTTTATTTAACGTCACCTGCTAAATTCATAACAGAAGTAATGTGTGGGCTGGTTTCTAGCTCAGATGAGTTGACAGTTGCTTTTATCTGTTCTTTGTAAACTTGCTTCAGCGTCTCATTTGGAAAAGTAAGAGGAGGAATGATAGAGTAAACTGCTTTTACTCACACTGTGGAGGGAGCTTTCACTTTCTTTGATATTTGTGATATTTCATCCCCAGGCAACATTCCAGGTGTACCTATCCAGAGTACCCATTGAGAAATGAAACCAAAGGATATATTTTACATCAGGGGTGGTGCAGGAGAACCTCCGATGATGTAAAAAAATGTGCCAGGATATTTGTGAAACTGGGAGAGTGGCTGCTTTTAAATGAATAACCATTATTTCATATTGCAAAAACAGGCCTTCAAGTGGAACCTACTCGCATGTATGAATGTATACAACTGCAGTCTAAGGCTGCAATTCAAACACCCTTTTCTAGAAAGGTGTTTATATTGGGCAGAGATGGTGCTGTGTCCAGCCCTGCCAGCCCTGTACCCATGTCAGTTTGTATCCACTGGCACAAACATGCAGACAGATAGCCTTGAAACAGTGTGTTCTGGGGGCAGGGAAGGGCTGAGTCAGTCTGGGATCCAGTGGATCCCAAGCTGGTCCTGCAGCAGTCGCATAATGCTATTAGTCCCATTATGGGCCTGATCGCTGGCACAGCTCCAGGCTTGGGCAGCTGTTTGCCTTCTATCTCCCCTGTCTGGGCTAGCATGAGCAACTGGGCTGTGGATGCCTTGGTGGTCCCACTGCTCTCCAGCTAGGGTTTGGATTGCAATCTAAGGCAGCAATTGTGTGCATGCTTACTAGAAAGTAAGCCCCATTGAAGTCTCTGGGACTTATTTGCAATTAAGCATGCATAGGATTGTGCTGAAAAGATGCTGAGGAACTGTCTTGGTTTTTAGTGACAATTCTCATTTTTTCAGCTTCATGACCATGTCGCCACACAAGTTCCTACAAATAGAAGCAATATCCTTGCAAGTGTAATTGCTGTTTACAGGAAGCTCTTCTCCCAACCTCCAAAAGGTAATTTTTTGCTGTAAAATAATAATGTTGTGTAGCTTATCATTATATTATTGACTACTACGCTTATTCATCTTATGTGTTTAAAACTGCTTAGGCACAATTTTATGGGAAGCAGCATAGAAGTAAACATGGTTTTTTTCCAATACCAGAGCTGCACTAGAATGTTTGAAGGTGCATAGTTCTGAGAATGTGCAGAGACCTATTGCTTTGCTACAGAACAATTGCACCTTAATTGCATTGCTTCCTCACTCAGAATGAAAGATGTGGCCTGGGCCCTAGCACTTTACTCTTTAGAAGTTAAGCACAGTTGTCCTGCTGTCTTTCCAGCATAATGTGCAGTCAGAGAGCAATCTCCCACAAAACTCCTCTCTTGTATTGTTGCACAATCTTGGACCATCACTGAGAAGGGCCTTTCCTTCATGCCCACCAACCTAAATGATCACACTGGAGGGTACATGAGTATGGGTTCCTGACAGGTTAATGCATACATAAGACAGTCTTTCAAGTAGCCTAATTACAAACCATTTAGTTCAGGAGTCCTACAGCCTCCCTGAGATGAGTAGGTGGAAACAAGGGGTAGAACTGAAGTCATCTGCATATGGCAGCTGAAACCTTTGAATGACTTCTCCCAGCAGTTTCATGCAAATGTTGAAAAGCATGGGAGACAGAACAAAGCCAAAACTCAAGGGGTAAAACAGAAGGTCCCCTCGTCACAACCATCTGGAATCAATTATCCAGGAGGCACCAGAGCCAGCAGAACACTGTGCCTTCCAAGTCCAACCCAGTCAAGTAGCTCAGAAGGATAGTGTTGATTGATGGTGTTGAAAGCCACTAAGAGAGCCAGGACAGCCAGTAGGATTGTGCTCAGTTCCATCCCTAGTCTAAGTCAACCACCAAGGCCAGTCAAGGTGTTTTTCAAGCTAAACCCAGGCCTGAAGCTGGACAGGAATATTATTCTTTCTTTGTCCCTATCTCAAGCTACATATGTGCTGTGACTCACCTGTTTCAGTCCAAGGGCTGACTGAGCTCTCAGAATAGTCCTCCTTTCTCTCCACAAAAAAAGTCTGCTTCCAGTTTTCCAGCTTCCTACCTTTTTCTTGTTTCAGCAGTGTAGTTCTCCTAGAAACTAGATGGTAGGCACTTTTGATAGGCACTTGGGCAGTTACTATTCTTTATCAGAAATATTTTTAAATGACACACATGCTTTTATCTCCTCCTTTTCCCACCCACCCACCCTCCTGTTTAGCTTTATCAGATATGTGGAACTCACATATCCACCTCTTTTCCTGTACCCTGAAACACATGGTGAGGCTATTTTTGGTGAGACTTCACTGCCTGAAGCATAATATAATATACTCAATTTTTATTGCTGCTTTTTTCCTTACTAGGTTTTGAAAAATATTTCCCTGATGAAAAGAAACCTAATGAAACAAAGGGCTCAGAAGGAGAAACTAAAGGTACCAGTCTGCTTTTTCACTTGAGGCTCATATGTAGAATAAATGTCAATTCGGTTATTATTAATTTTGACTGCTCTTATATACAAGCCCATGTTGCTGTGTCCTAGTTTTGACAATGGCCATGAAAGTGGTCACTGTTTCCTACAGTTTACTTCTGTCTTGTGACTTCTGTTGTCACATTTTATGTGCCAGGTCTTCACATTGTAGAATTGATATGTTTCTGCTCCAGCATCACCATATTTAGTTTCTGAATTCTCTGTTAGATGTTTGTGGTGTTGTTATTTTTTCCTTGAGCATTTTGATTAACAATCTATGTTAACTGGGCCTGTTTATATCCCTGGTTTGTGTGCCTTTTAATGTTTGTTAAAGAATTGAGTACTTTGTATCAGTTAAGAAAGAGGGCCAAAGCTACAGTGACACAGGTACTGTATTTAAACATAATAAAGAAGGGAGCGGGAAGCTGGAAATGAGTTGGGAAAACTGAGCTTGCACTATCGTTCCACTAAAAACTGGATTCTATCTAATCAAAAAGCATTATCTGGATGTACCATGATATGTTGTTTGAGACACCCCAACAATAACCAGTTTACACCAGGTTTTCTTCCCAATAGGCTCTCACTGTGTTGTGAGTTCTTACATAGTCATTACTGTTCCCCACCTAAACACATGTCCTGGCGTGATGCATCATAATAATCTTTATATACTGCCTTTACTGAATCCTCAGAGGACTTCATTTACACGATATAAGTAGTCTTTGTAACATCTCTGTAACGTAGTCCAGATTCTGAGTGTTAAGAAGAAATTGCACATTAAATATGTGACTTCTGTTGTAAACAGCTGCCACACATTTAGGCCCACCCAACCCCCTGATGCTTTCTGGTAGAGCTTTGCTATGCTGTGACATCATGATGTTCTGTGTTCCCTGCACCATGCCATCAGCAGTCAGTGGTACAGGGTGGGGAGGCACAGAACGTTTTGCTGTCGCAGCACAAAGTAAGATCTGTTCCATGGTACAGAGTAAGGGTTGGGATTAGATAAGCGAACGCTATTTTTGTAGACAGCCGTGTGTGTGTGTGTGTGTGTGTGTTGTAACATCTAATCTAGCTGGTAATCTTGTAAGAATCAGTGTTGTGTAAAGATTACAGAAGTAACAAAACAAAGAACTACAGGGAGATAGGCTTGCTTGCTTGCTTTCTAGTTTTTGTAGAAACATGCGTGTGAACTTTTTTTGTAGATGTAAAGCAAGCCAACTCTCAGCGCCCTTCCAGAACCAACAGTGGAGGAGGAGGAGGAGGAAGCAGTGGAGGAGGAGGGAAAAAAGGTGGCAAGAAAGAAGATACTAACTGGTGGTCCAGAATGCAAAAGGTCCCAATTCATATTTTTTGTGACACTGCTTTTATCAACCTGCTTTATTGTGTTTTGCAGTTCTGTAAAATATTATTACTTCTCTAAATGTTATTCAGATTATTTTCGCCATGGGGATGCTGTTGACTTATATGTTTTTTTAAACTCAGTTACTTACGTGTTTCTTAAATTTCTTTGAAAGATTATATGAATCTATGATTTATAGTGGCCCTGACTCAAGGCCCAGTATGCAGTGCAGTAGATTTTGTGAGCTTTTGCAAAGCAAGCATTCCCATTCACCTCAGAAAAGCTCAGCGCATTTCATATGTGAATCTGCCTCTCCACCAAGTTAATACAGTGGTGCCTCGCAAGACGAAATTAATCCGTTCCGCAAGTCTCTTCATCTTGCGGTTTTTTCGTCTTGCGAAGCACGGCTATTAGCTGCTTAGCGGCGCTTAGCGGCTATTAACGGCTTAGCGGCTATTAACGGCTTAGCGGCTTTAAGAAAAAGGAAACAAACTTGTAAGAACTCGCAAGACGTTTCGTCTTGCGAAGCAAGCCCATAGGGAAAATCGCCTAGCGAAGCGACGCAAAAACCGAAAAACCCTTTCGTCTCGCGTGTTTTTCGTTTTGCGAGGCATTCGTCTTGCGGGGCACCACTGTAGAAAAGGGTTTGTAGGTGGGAATGAAGGCATGACTGTAATTCTGGCACTTTTTCATGTTTTCATGAATAAATCATCTTTGTAGGCCAATGCACAGTATTTTTTTATTCTGTATAAAAATCTTTTACAAATTGGTGCTTACATAGGGCTGCTTTTGTGACAGCAGATGAGAAAACCCACCATTTTCATATACAGTGGTACCTTGCAAGACGAATGCCTCGCAAGACGGAAAACTCGCAAGAAGAAAGAGTTTTCCGTTTTTCGAGGTGCTTCGCCAGACGAATTTCCCTATGGGCTTGCTTCGCAAGAAGAAAGCCCATAGGGAAATCTCCGGGGACCTCTTTTAAAATGCTGGCGGTCGGGAGCAAAGACTTTCGCCCACCGCCGGCCTTCAGAAGTCTTTGCTCCCCCCCGCCTGCCTTCCCGGGATAGCGGAGAAGCGCAGCGCGTTTCTCCGCTATCCCGACGGCTTTTGAAGGCAGGCGGGGGGGAGCAAAGACTTTTGCCCTCCGCCGGCCTTCAGAAGAGGTCCTGGACCTCTTCTGAAGGCCGGCGGGGGGCAAAAGTCTTTGCTCCCCCCCGCCTGCCTTCCCGGGACAGCGGAGACTTCTCCGCTGTCCCGGGGTGATCTTAAAATGCTGGCAGGCGGCAGCGAAACCTTCGCTGCCGACCCCCAGCATTTTAAAAGCCCCCGGGACAGCGGAGAAGCCCGGGGGCTTTTAAAATGCTGGCGGGCGGCAGCAAAGCCCTCCTGTCCCCAGAGCTTGCGGGGCGGGAGGTGGGGAGAAGGGCTTTTCTTCCCACCGCCAGCCTTCAGAACAGCCTTCTGAAGGCTGGCGGTGGGAAGAAAAGCCCTTGTCCCTCCCCCCCAGCCTTCAGAAGAGGTCGGGGGACAGACTGTCCCCGGACCTGGTCTGAAGGCGGTTTCCATAGGAACGCATTGATTGATTTTCAATGCATTCCTATGGGAAACCGTGCTTCGCAAGACAAAAAACTCGCAAGAAGAAAAAACTCGCGGAACGAATTAATTTCGTCTTGCGAGGTACCACTGTACAAAAGTCAATCTCAATCCAGTATTCCTTCTCTCTCTTTTCCCCTTTAGGGTGACTTTCCCTGGGATGACAAAGAGTTCCGTTTTTATTTCATGGGCACTGCAATTTTCTGGGCATTTGCTACATACTACGTTTTCTTCAGGAATGCTGGGAGAGAAATCACATGGAAAGACTTTGCCAACAACTACCTTTCCAAAGGAGTGGTAAGTAGCACAAGGCACCTTCAGCTGAAACGTAGATTTCACAGAATAAGTTATCCATTGTGACTGAGTGTAAACCAGGGTGGGCTATAATTTAATTGAAGCTGGAAGGGCTGAGGATGAATTTGTATTAAAAAAAGAAGAAGAAAATTACTGCATGTGGTCAGAACTTCGATTCCAGAAACAAAAGCAATTGGCAAAAAGTAGAGGTTAGCCATATTGTTAGAAAATGGCCTAAGACATTTTGAGCTCCACGGCTCTTTTTAAGGGCATATTATTTATTTGAAACTTTTCCTGCCTTTGCTTCAAAAAATTTAAGGAAAGTAATTTAAAATATAAAAATAGCAAGCTAAAAAAACAACAAGCAGCTATTAAAACTCTTGAAGAGAGTTCAAGAATAAGTTTAGTGTAGTGGGCTAAAAGAGAGACCATAAGTTTGCATTTTCTTTAAGAGTGGACAGGTTATTTACTTTGAGAACCTGTTTTCTCAGGACTTGCTTTCTCACTGAGGCAAGAGAGGGCAGAGCTGTCACTCACACTATAGTTTGGATAAGAAAAGCAACAGCAGGCTGATCTCCTGTTTTCTTTGTGTCTGACACAAGCTGAGTCAAGATCCCATTGACACATTCTTATTTCCTGTTGTGTTCTTATCCAAGCTTTGGGCAGCCACATGAAACAGCACTCCCTGTGTCCCTGCATGCTTGCTAGAAGGATCAGGGGAGAAACAATTTTTTATCCCACCTGCAGGGAGCTTTGACAAAGTGGAAAGGAACATAAGAATCAGCATAGGTTCTTTATTCAAGCCCTGAATGCCAAGGAATCTGTTTTATATTTGGGGACCTCTGCTTTTGGAAGAAAGATTTTGAACTTAAAATGTATTGGGCCAGACATTTTAAAGCAGATTTTGGATGTTTTTTATTTTGAAACAGCCCTCAGCAGTTTCAGTACAATAGTATTTCACAGGGTTGTGTTCATACAGCAAAAGGGAAGGTCTCTAGCTCAGGGGGAGAGACTATGCTTTACATGCAGAAGGTCTGAGGTTCAATCTTTGGCTTCTCCCAGGAGGAAAAAGTTATTGTCTGAAATGTATTTTGTGCTTTCACAGGTGGACAAGCTGGAAGTGGTGAACAAGCGCTTTGTTAGAGTGGTTTTTACCCCAGGGAAGTCGCCAATTGATGGGGTAAATCAATTTTTTCAATTCACCAAATGCATTAAGGGTTTGAATCATTTATGTTTGTAAACATTTCTGTATAGTGTATTAAATATGGATCTGACAGTTTGTTATTTTGACGTATCAGGGCTGTGCTCTGTGCCCTTGCAAGTAAATGACAAAATGTGTGCAGAATGTGATGTCTAGTGCACCTTACATACTATAGGAATCTCCACATGCTTTTTGCTTAAAGATGCAGAACATGATCTGCAAGTGTGGTTTCCCTGCACCATACCTATTAGGGATTTCACCTATTATATAGTATTGTGTAACACTATAATAGAAATACTTTTGCCATCCATGGGAGACATGGCAGAAGTCCTATAAATATTTTGCCATTCTAGCATTCAGAAATGCACATTCAGCGGAGGTTTTTTCTTCAGCAAATAGAAATGATGCAACTAAAACCAGCGTATCAAATTTCTGCCTCTAGTTGATACGTATGTATTGTAACTTTTTGGATATTCAATTAAGCTTCTTCTTTATATTAAAATAAGCTTTATAATCTTGTCTCTCTCATGTTAATTTAAAATGCTAAAACCGAGACACCATGAATTATTATATTTGTTTTTACAGCAATATGTTTGGTTTAATATTGGAAGTGTGGACACATTTGAGCGGAACTTGGAAACTGCACAGCTTGAGATGGGGATAGAAGGGGAGAGCCGGATACCTGTAGTGTATGCAGCAGAGAGTGATGGGTAAGTGTTTTAAATGATTGGAATTGTAATGGAATATATGATATTACCTTTTAGAATTGGCTTGCTGACAAGCTAGTCTCTGGTTGCGCTTGTCGGTAACCCCTATCATCCACCACTCTCAAATTATTTGGCATATGCATGGGGGAAGAAGAAGGGTTTTCTCTCATTTGCACTAGGCTATGGGAAAGTCAAAGAGAGTTAGGGCGAGAACACAACCCTATTTCACGCTGCTCTTTATAGGGAAGGAGTCCGAGGATGAGCTGTCATACTGGACAGTTCCATGCATGTTCTTGTGGAAGGACACTATCATCTTGTAAAGCTTAGGTGGACATCTTACCTTCTTGAGACGGGAGTCTCTTCAGCCTGGCACGTCTCTGCACCTAAACATAAGCGCAACGGGTCTTACCTGAGAGATGTTGTTTGCAGGTGACACAGCATTTACAGAGCACTCAGAGGAAGCTCTACAGAGACTCGTCAACCGTTTTGCCCAAGCCTGCAAGGAGTTTGGCCTTACCATCAGCCTGACGGGGATGAGCATCCTGAGCCATTGTCAGCATTCCACGCATCAGCATTGGTGACCACACACTTGGGGTGGTAGACAAGTCTACCTGGGTTCCACCATAACCAGCAATCTCTCCATCGACGCTGAGCTGGACAAGTGAATTGGCAAGGCAGCTCCAACAATGGCTTTTCACGCCAAAGGGTATGGGAGGATGTGATGCTAATACTAAGATGAAGGTCTACCAGGCTTGCGTATTGAGGATTCTGCTTCATGGTAGTGAGATGTGGGCAACTTACACCTGCGAGGAATGACACTTCAATGCCTTCCACATATACTGTGTCAGGAGGATTTTGGGTATCCTGCCCACGTTCCCACAAAGTTCAGACTCCTGTCTCTGCGACTTCTACGTAGTCTTGGTCCTGTCCACAGAATGGAAGATGGCAGAATCCCCAAGGATGTTCTCTATGGGGAGCTGGCATCAGGCCCATTTGCAGACCATCTCTGTATTACATATATGTCTGCAAACGGGACGAAGGCTGGCAACATCAACCCCGCCATGTGGGAATCCCTTGCAGATGATCGCAGTGCCTGGAGACAGGCAATCAGGCTATGCCTCCACAGCATTGACTAGAGGAAGAGCGACAGTTGGGAGGAAGGCAAAGAGAAGAAACGCCATGGTGCATCTGCAACAGCACAATCGGACGCCTTCAGCTGCAGCAAAACATGTCTCTCCCGTATCAGTTTCTACAACCACAGCAGGTGCTGCAACTCTCCCAAGGGTTTGGCTTCATCTCCAAAAGTGCACTCCTCCATTTTCTCTTGAGATAGATGGATGCCAACTAATGGGGAATGTAAGAAAGAGCAAGAGATAAAGTTAGCCTGATCCAGGAATTCATTAGCTTTAGCGCACATTTGTATTATGAATCAGAAGGGTGCTATGAACTGTGTATGATTTGTTGTAGCCCAGCATATTTTAACTAAAATTGCATCTTATTGAGCAAAGTTGCTCATAATGTACAAATGAAATAGCTCTTATGTGTCTCCTCCCCACCCCATCTTTTGTTATGAAACAATGAATTAATAACTCCCAAATTTTATTTTTAGTTCCTTTCTTCTGAGTATGTTGCCGACGGTCCTTATAGTTGGCTTTCTGCTCTACACGTTAAGAAGAGGACCTTCTGGAATGGGCCGAACAGGACGGGGAATGGGAGGACTTTTCAGTGTGGGTGAAACAACAGCCAAAGTCTTAAAGGATGAAATTGATGTGAAGTTCAAAGATGTAGCTGGCTGTGAGGAGGCTAAATTAGAAATAATGGAGTTCGTCAACTTTCTGAAAAACCCAAAACAGTACGAGAATCTTGGAGCAAAGATCCCAAAGGTAAGGAGTTTCAAGAATAAAAACATTATTATGCCAACTTCATTACTTTATTGAGCTCTTTTAGCTGGAGATGATTTTTTTGGAATTTAGTGACAATTTGCATTATTCCTATATTCTGACCTAACATCAGAATTTAAAAAATATGATCACAAGAATAAAAGCCTTTGATTAGTTTGTGGAATCATAAGAACTCATTTCGCATCGCCTCTGAATCTTCCTTTAGTGACATTATGAAATTCTCTTGTTCTCTGTGCTTCCCTTTCAGTTCTTTCTTACTCAGATTTACCTGCAAGCAAAAACTATTTGTCCAACTTGATTTTTTTAAAATCTGAATTAGCATAGGGCCAAAAATTAGGTTAGAGTATCGTTTCCTCATGGATCTTAATAAATAGTGGGTGAATCTTGTGAAGACTTATTAAATTGACCATCTTGTGTGATCATGATCAAATATTGGTTACTTTAGCTATATTGCGGCTTGTACTCCCATTCAAAATACAGTGGTATTAAGTGGGTTAAGTACTTAATTCGTTCCGAAGGTCCGTTCTTAACCTGAAACTGTTCTTAACCTGAAGCACCACTTTAACTAATGGGGCCTCCTGCTGCCACTGCACTGCCAGAGCACGATTTCTGTTCACATCCTGAACAAAGTTCTTAACCCAAAGTACTATTTCTGGGTTAGCGGAGTCTGTAACCTGAAGCGTATGTAACCCGAGGTACCACTGTAGTTATGTGAAATTCAAATTACCTTTTCAAGGACTAGAACATTTCAGGAAAAAGAGAAAATTTTGAGTTTTTGTGGAACTAGGACACATGTTATACTTCCCTGAAACAGAGTTCTAAATATATTGACTCATATTGAAGAAAATTTAAGGTGAATATTTGCACTGCTTTTATTTCTTAGTAATAGTTACCCTTTCTCACACCTTACAGGGAGCTATTTTGACAGGACCTCCAGGCACAGGGAAAACTCTTCTAGCAAAAGCAACAGCCGGAGAGGCCAACGTCCCTTTCATTACAGTCAATGGGTCTGAGTTCTTAGAGATGTTTGTCGGCGTGGGTCCTGCTAGAGTAAGTCTTTGGCCTTGCTCTGTTATTGCAGTGTCGGTTGTTAAAAGGACACAGTCAAGGTTGGTAGGCCAAAAGCTTGATAATTCACTAAATTTCAGTAATGATCAAGATAGCTGTGCATCTTAAATAGCTGGCTGCAAGCTATTTTAATTAATAACTGATATCTCACTCAGTTTGTAGGAAATCTTATTGCTTCAGAGCTGTAGCCCTCTGCATTTTGCCACTCTCTTCTTCTTTTTACTAACAGTTGATAAGGACAAGTGAATGGTATTCTAAACTTGATGGCTGTTGCAGGAAGACTAGATTTATCATCAGTGTACACAAAGGTTCTCCACACTTCTCTACGGAGTTGTGTAGGAAATTTATGCTATTTTAAGTAGTCCTGGCTCTGAGGGAAAGATGCAATTTTAACCAAGGTCTCCTTCATCTAAGTCTAGCTCTTGTACTTTGGACACTGCTGGCTCTTCCAGCATAAAGCATTTATTTCAAGTACTTATGTAGAAATAAAAACATTGGGCAGAATTCTTTGTTCACTAAGTCTCATTCTGTCAGCACAGGGATTTCTGCTTGTGCAACAGAATGTCCTCCCCCTGTGCACCTCCAAATTTGTTTTATGGGTTTTCCCAATCTTCTGGAGCAGATTTGGGGAGGGCACACACGCACAGGGTGAGGGGAGTCCCATTGCACAAGTAGAAATCCTTGCGCTGACAGGATGTAGTAGTTGAATACCACCCATGGTTCTAAACACTTTTCCAGAGTTTGATTTCTAAAGCTTTCAAATTACAGTCATACCTTGGAAGTCAAACAGAATCTGTTCCGGAAGTCTGTTCAACTTCTAAAATGTTCGTAAATCAAAGTGTGGCTTCTAATTGGCTGCAGGAAGCTCCTGCAGCCAATCGGAAACCGCGGAAGCCACGTTGGACGTTTGGCTTCCAAAAATAGTTCGCAAACCGGAACAGTCACTTCCGGGTTTGCGGTGTTCGGGAGCCAAAAAGTTCGAGAACTAAGCTGTTTGAAAACAAAGGTATGACTGTAAAAGCATTCAATTTATTTCATAACCTAACATGTTAGCTGCAATATAATTTCCTGATAGACGGGCAAATGAGTCTAATGTTGTATACCTATTTCAATGACATGAATACTATCTCTGTGGTGTATTCTGTAGTGTTGATGGACAACTAGCTGTGTGGCATTACATGAGTTTGAAAGTACATTCTTTCTCTTTCAAAGGTTCGTGATTTATTTGTTCTGGCTCGTAAAAATGCCCCTTGCATTCTCTTCATTGACGAAATAGATGCAGTGGGAAGGAAGAGAGGACGTGGTAACTTTGGAGGGCAAAGTGAACAAGAAAACACATTGAATCAGCTGCTAGTAGAAATGGATGGTAACTATTTGGTTTCTTAAACTTTTATCATTCCTACTGCCACTTACATAGAGAGTAACACTTCATTCTTAAACAAATTACCTGGAAACAGCTCCTACTGGTATGAAACAAGCTGCAAGGGGCACAACCAAACGTTGTTATGAAAACCTATGTCAAAAATCAACTGGCTGTTAAAAAGCAGTAGGGAGTGTAGGCAGGTGCTGGTTAGAGCCGGCTTCACCAGCCTGGTGCCCTCCACAAAATACATAAAAAGGTAAAGGTAAAGGACCCCTGACCGTTAGGTCCAGTCGCAGACGACTCTGGGGTTGCGGCACTCATCTCACTTTACTGGCCGAGGGAGCCGGCATACAGCTTCCAGGTCATGTGGCCAGCATGACTAAGCTGCTTCTGGCGAACCAGAGCAGCACATAGAAACGCCGTTTACCTTCCCACCGGAACGGTACCTATTTATCTACTTGCACTTTGACATGCTTTCGAACTGCTAGGTTGGCAGGAGCTGGAACCGAGCAATGGGAGCTCACCCTATCGCGGGGATTCAAACCGCCAACCTTCTGACCTACAAGCCCTAGGCTGTGTGGTTTAGACCACAGCGCCACCAAGTAGTAAAACAAAAACAAACCAATAATCCCCTCAAGGGTTGGATGGCTTTATTAGTAATAACATATTTGAAGATGAAAATGTTGTAATTTTTGTTAGTAAGCAAAAAAAGGTAGAATAATATATATTAGTCACAAGCTGATTATGCCCATTGAAATAAATGGAGTTAACTTTTTGATCAATTTCAGTGGCCTATTCCCAGTATGACTGACATTGGATATAACCTAGACTTTATAATGTCTTTTAGGAAGAGTGGGTTGTTTTTTCTTCATGATACTGAATGAACATAGCAGAAAGCATCTTTCTGTTCTTTTTGTTTTGTAACCTTATTGCTAATTGTATGGGATTGTACATTAAGGTTTGTATCCAACTCTGCCAGTGTGCAAGTGAAGCAGACTTCTGTTTGCACAATGGGACCTCTCCCCACTACAGCCCCCTTGGCACACTCAAATCTGCTCAAGATGGTTGGGGGACATAACCCATAATCTCTGTGGGTGATATCATGACTAACTTAAGCGTATTGATTTCACTTGTTCTACTCTGAGTATAACTTAGTTGGATACTACTCTTTGACTTGTTTCCCATTTCATAAGCTATTGCCTGTCATATAAATCCATCCGGAAACCAATGTCCCCACTGTGGAAGGACATGTGGATCCAGAATTGGCCTCCACCGTCACTTACATTGTTAAAACCATGTTTATGGAAGACAATCTTACTCGGCTATGAGTGATCGCCAAAGAAGAAGTTGTAGACTGTAGTAGCAGTGGTTCAGAATTTTGAAAGTACCTTGTCCTGTGAATTGTAAGCACTCATATTACATAGTATGCAATAGTTTTGCATCTTTTCCTTATTCTTTAACATGGTGTAGTTCTCTTCACTTGCTCAGTCGTTAAGTCCTTGACGGAAGGCAGAATTGCCAATACTCCGGTCACTTCAGAATTTACAAAATAGCATGCTTAAGATTCACAACAGCCTTTTGGAAAAACCATTTTCGCTACTGAATATTTAATATTTTGGTTTTTATTTTCTTCACAGGTTTTAATACCACAACAAATGTAGTTATTTTGGCAGGCACCAACAGGCCAGATATCCTGGATCCTGCGCTTATGAGGCCAGGACGTTTTGATAGACAGATCTTCATTGGTAAGTTATCTTATTAGACAACTTTGACCTCATAAAGATGTCAACTCAAAACTATGAGAACAGAGAGGAGATGTTAGCTAAAGCTGGTCAGTGGGAATATTAGAAAGCAGAAATGTTTGCAATTGTAAAGTTAATTGCTTTTTCTTTAAACTCTTCAAGGGCCGCCAGATATAAAGGGAAGAGCATCTATTTTCAAAGTTCATCTTAGGCCCCTGAAGTTGGATAGTAGCTTGAATAGAGATAATTTAGCACGGAAACTTGCATCACTTACTCCTGGATTTTCAGGTAGGTGATCTTTTACTCCTGTGTAATTGGTACGTTTCTAGAAGTATTATCTTCTCATTTTTATGAGGAAATTGTGATGACAGATTGGAGGTGGAATGAGGTTAGCTCTATATCTACTGCAGAATTTGCATGATTCGTAATAGATCAGCAAGGGTTTCTGATTCCCCATTATTTAATAATAGCAACAACAAGACTACTCTCCCCCACCCTAAAATGTGCAGCTTTGCGGGAACTTTAGTTATTGTGCTTGATTGCATATCTGGTTATCCTCATTGTGTTAAGTGATGGATGTTGTGTTTGGAAACGGCTCTGTTTATTGTCTCCTCACTCTTTTCTTTTAGGTGCAGACATAGCTAATGTATGCAATGAAGCTGCCTTAATTGCTGCACGACATCTTTCAGATGCCATAAACCAAAAACACTTTGAGCAAGCAATTGAACGAGTGATAGGAGGTGAGAGGGTAACCCTTTGTGATTACATTTCTTGCAGTGTTGTGGGTCAATTCTTTTGTTCATCTCTTAATTTAATTGCTGTATACAAACAATAATCTTCTTTCTTGATTATGGTGGGGAGGGGAGAATAATTTTATGGACCTAGTGCTCCATTATATTGAACAGTAAATATTTTTTTCCCCCTATATGCAATAGTTTGTTAAGTGTGAGGCCTAACTATCTCAAGTTGAGGAGAGGGGACGGAGGAAACCCCAAATTTGTTGGCTCTAGGGGGCTATCTTATCACCAGTTTGGAAATCTGCACCTCAGTAGTAAAGTTTTGGATTTTTTAAATCAAAGGTTTGGAAAAGAAGACACAAGTATTGCAACCAGAGGAGAAAAAGACAGTAGCGTATCATGAAGCTGGCCACGCAGTTGCTGGGTGGTTTTTGGAACATGCTGATCCACTTTTGAAGGTATGTTGACTTAGCAAGACGCTTGCTGTACAACGATCACATTTGGATAATCAGAATTTGGCTTAGTAAGTTTAGATATGAACTAGCCTTTTGCCTTCACACACAGACCCTTCATTCTTTGCTTTGAAGCATGTGTAATCAAGTCTCTTAACCTCAGTTTCCCATTTCATCCATACCAGGAAGCTATGGTAACTAGCTTTGGAATAAGTCAGGATATTAAAACACTTGGTTAAATGCTGGGTTTATATTAAAAAGGTAAAGGTACCCCTGCCCTTACGGGCCAGTCTTGACAGACTCTAGGGTTGTGCGCCCATCTCACTCGAGGCCGGGGGCCAGCGCTGTCCGGAGACACTTCCGGGTCACGTGGCCAGCGTGGCAAAGCTGCATCTGGCGAGCCAGAGCCACACACGGAAACACCGTTTACCTTCCCGCTGGTAAGCGGTCCCTATTTATCTACTTGCACCCGGGGGTGCTTTCGAACTGCTAGGTTGGCAGGCGCTGGGACCGAGCAACGGGAGCACACCCCGCCGCGGGGATTCGAACTGCCGACCTTTCGATCGGCAAGCCCTAGGCGCTGAGGCTTTTACCCACAGCGCCACCCGCGTTCCTCGGGTTTATATTAGCCTGGCTTATTCTGAAGCTGGTAACCACAGCTTCTTAGTTTGGACAAAATAGAAAATTATGGTTAATTACAAGCTTCTAGGTATTAGAAGAAGTTAAAAAAAAAACAAAAACCAGTGCTTGCACTGTAACTGGGATACGTGTGCAAGCAAAAAGCTTATTAACCTGAGGTATGATTGTCTGAATTGTGTGAATTTCTTCAACTGGTAAATGTTAAAAGATTATCATTTTCAGATTAGAAAAAAATGTGGGTTGGTAGCTTTAAGTGGATATTTTAGCCACTGCTTAAAGAAGATATGGTGGGATGTGTTCTGAATCATGAACCAGGACCCACACGGGATCTGAGCCACAGTAATCTTCCTTAGAAACTGTTAGGAAAATGTATTCAAGAAGAAAGAGGACATGACACAACTACAATCAAGGATCTCACAAAGGCTTGCACATGGCTACATTCCAGCTCAGTTCTTAAGAGCAAAGTATATGCAGAATTTTGTGTCTTTCTCAGGCCTGCAGCTGCATAAGCAGGAGTCAACCTTAGATAAAGGGAATCTCAATTCTGCTTAGAGATCAGGGTGCATTCTAGCATTTCAGCTTCCTTCCAGCAACTACGCTAATCATAATTAGCATAGCAATCAGAAAGGAGGAACAAAGTATATTCTATCTCACTTCCTCTCTGAGCAGCTGCTGAGGAAGCAGAGGAAAGTGTGGCAGCTTCACTCACTTCATTGCCAGTTGTTGCCACTGCTTTGAACTATGGGAAACAGTTCTGCCCTTCCTACTTATCTGTCTGGAAAAAGTAAAATTAATATTATTTATTGAATTTCCTAGCAGAGGAGTTCTGCTAGCTTCATACCCTCCCCAACCACTTCTGTGATACTTGCACATTGGTGATAATTCTATGCCATCAACCTTGGCTTGATTCATGGAGCATTTTGGGATCTGCTGTAACAGGAATAGTTTAGACAAAGCCCTTTTCCCCAGGTCAGTCAAGTTTGTGGCTGCCATTAGCTGTTTGCTTGTGTTCCAGCTGGAATAAGCTGGATTGTTTAAGTTAAGCACTTTTTTTCTTCCCTTGCACCAAGGTATCTATCATTCCTCGTGGCAAAGGACTGGGCTATGCTCAGTACTTACCGAAAGAGCAGTACCTTTACACCAAAGAGCAGCTGCTTGACAGGATGTGTATGACTTTGGGCGGGCGTGTGTCAGAACAAATCTTCTTTGGAAGAATTACAACAGGGGCCCAAGATGATCTAAGGAAAGTTACTCAGAGTGCATATGCTCAGGTTTGTATGCCTCTCAACAACTCTATATTTTTTGAATTAAAAATTACTGTAAAAGATTATTGTTTGTACTTTTTGGTATTGTTTTGATATGCTTTATACACCACTCATGTCACAAAGATACTTCTGATATCTGGTATATATTAATGATTTATTATGGAGGCTTGCTCCCCCACTCTAAAGTCTAGCACTGTTTCTTCCTGGGGAAAAAATATAATTTGTATGCTGGTGGTACATGTTAATATTTATATTTTTGTAGTATACAATACTTTACAATTTGTAGTGCATTTTGATGCCTGGATGCTACTATTGGTTGTCTAATATTTTATGAATACTTCAAGAGCCAGATTATTGATGAAATAGATTCCTAACAGTTTTGTAATTAGTAATGACCATACTCAAACACTAACATTAACCTTTCCCAGTAAGCGTTCATGGATTATTACAGGAATAAATACAATTGCCAAGAGCTGGTTTTTACTTCAGGGTTAAAATCCTGACAGTAATGTAGAGCAGGTTGGAGAACCTGGGACCCTCCAGGTGTTTTACTCCATTTCAGCCACAGCCAACATAGCCAGAGGTCAAGGCTGATGGGAGTTGGAGTCCAAGAACATCTGGAGGGCCACAGATTCCTCATCTCTGGTGCAGAGTTTGGTTAGTTGCAACTGCTAATACTAAAGTATTGTAGCTAGAATAAAGACTTAATATTTTTCATAGCATTCGTGACTAAGGCACTTAAAAATGTGTGTCATTCAATCCTCAGATTGTTCAGTTTGGAATGAATGAAAAAGTTGGGCAAATTTCATTTGAGCTTCCTCGGCAAGGAGACATGGTATTAGAAAAACCATATAGTGAGGCAACTGCAAGACTGATAGATGAAGAGGTGCGAGTGCTTATTAATTCAGCTTACGAACGGACATTGTCTCTCCTAACTGAGAAGAAGGCAGAGGTGGAAAAGGTGAGTATTCATTTGCCTACAGAAACGGTTACCAGGTTCTTTGATCAATATGCTACTAAAACATTGCTGTTTTATACACAGTATATGTGTTAGTGGGGTATCAGGACTCTACAAGTTATATTATGCCCTTAATTGCCCTTTATCAGATTTACACAAGAATAGCAGCTCTGCCTATTACTTGCTTAAGCAATAATGAGGTATTGGCTCAGGACCACAATACCTCAAGGGCCTGCTCTCCATATGAACCTACCTGGACCCTGAGATCATCCACTGAGGCCCTTCTTTGTGTGCCTCCTTCACGAGAGGTCCAGAGGGTGGCATCACAAGAACAGGCCTTTTCTGCAGTGGCTTCCCATTTGCGGCATGCTCTCCCCAGGGAGGTTCGGCTGGCACCATCGTTATACACCTTTAAGTGCCAGGCGAAAATGTTCCTCTTTAACCATCCGATGCCCTTTTAAATGTGTGGTGGAAGGGGGGGCGGCGATCACACAGGGTCCCCGGACGTTTGACGGTCTATTGATCCCTGTGCCACCACTGTGCTCGCTTCCCCGCTGCCACCAACCCGTTTCTCTCCGGTACATACTGAGTCCAGACAGTTGTTAACATTAAACCAAATAAACAAGTTTATTTTATAAGCATTAACAAGTTTATGGTTTCAGATAATTTTTCTTTTCAGTTTCTTAACCTTAGTTTCTTTACCGGCCTATACCTTCCTAATACCTTCTAACTGATTATCCCAACTGTCTATCTGACTCCTCTTAACAGATTCTCTCACTCTCTCACATCAGACTAGCCCAACCCACCGACTTATCCTCCCTCTCCCTTCTCTAACTCCAGACTGACTTATTAAGAACTCCCCTTGGGTTCCTATTGGTTAATCATTTTTACACTTAACCCTTTCCTTATGACCCAGTAGGATGTCACACACCTAGGAGGGCAAACGCCACAGGGGGGTTATTGGTTTGTTTTTGCTCTCATTTTATTATGTGTTTTGTATTTTTTGTATAGTGGGTATAGGGACCTGCAGGTATAGGGTGGTATACAGATTTAATAAATAATAATAATTTCCTTGTTCATGACATGAGGATGTATATGTGGCCCTTTCCCTAAGACTAAAATGAATGGGGCAACTCTGCCTCAGAGAAAGCAAAATGTGTGCATTCCTTAGGAAGTTTGGAACTAGGATGCATTGATATAATCACATCCTGTTGGTGCGCCATGGGAATACCTTGCAGTAGTGAGCTTCTTAATGGTTAGTTTTTAGAGTATTTGACTAGACTCTAGCATTAGAAACAATGTAGAGGAGGTTATAGTAGCTATTGGTAATATGCTACTTTTGATTCTGTTATACACAGTGAAAGCTTAAATCCTTGGTTATTATTTTGCATGCCGTGGAAGAAAGCCAGTTTACATTCTTTACCTTCTGTACAAATTGTGTGATATGTGTGCATATTGTTTCAGGTTGCTTTACAACTCCTAGAAAAGGAGGTTTTGGATAAAAGTGATATGATTGAAATGCTTGGCCCCAGACCATTTGCTGAAAAATCTACTTACGAAGAGTTTGTTGAAGGCACAGGCAGCTTAGATGAAGACACGTCACTTCCAGAAGGCCTTAAAGACTGGAACAAAGATCGTGAGAAGGAGAAAGAGGAGACGACAGATGAGCAGATTGCCAGACAGATTACAGGAGACATGCCTTTTTAGTGTTGAAATATGGTGTTGTATAAACTGGCACAGTGCATGTGTTGCACACTGAAAGAAAATGAGGGAACATGTCAGAGTCTAGTCTTCAAGAATCCTTGATTGGAAAGAAGCAATCCTGCAGCAGTGGTGGAGCCAGGAAAGGGTTTGTTGTTGTATTTGACAGAGGAGGATTCAGATTCTAGTAGGTCCTGCTTCCTAAAAATCTACACAAAAAAAGTGGAGACCTTGCAGCTTATGGATCTGGACTGAGTCCCTTCTTTCAACTTTTTAGATCCATATCTGAGTTGTGCAACTCTTGCCCATCACCAGATACATTTAAGAGGACCTAGATTAATGTAGTGTCATGGATAACGGGGGGAAATCATCTGCCTGTCTTTTAAGTAGCCTCCATCAAATGCAAGTTGTTAGCACACAATAAATGCGTTGCTGGTGCTTACCAGGAGTCAAAGTAATTTATGACAATACTTCTTCTGTTCTGCAGAAACATCTACTTATCACCCAACTCTATAAATTTATTTCTGCCTTGCCATTTGTAAAACAAAGCTGTGCTGGTGTCCATCGTGAAATTTGAAGCCTGCTAAAGAGTTTTTCCAATAGAATTTTGGGTCCGAGGCTGGAATAATGTGTAAAGTCTAAATTATATTATTGCTGTTTTAATAAAGGTTTCTTTTTTTACTGGCAGTTGTACAGTATTGAACATTTGATTGTATTGTATTTTGTAAATACAGTTTGGAAACATTATTGGCACACTGGACTTCATGAAGAAATTCTCCAGTCATGAGAGGCTATGAATAAAAGCGTTCTGTGGTAAAATTGTATATTTATGTATAGATGATGCATCTATGGCTGCTGTTGGGTGGAAGGCCTAGAAGAAATAACTTTTCAGAATGTGATTGCCACACTAGTTATTGAATTTGGTATTCAGGATGAACCTGGCTTCACCACAAACCAGGAAAAAGTGACACCAAGTTGTCTTGCTCTCAGCTGAAATGGAGTATTGGAGCAGAAGCCATTCATGAGAAGGTCTGTATCCATGAAGGACATGGATGCTTGTATTAACAGAGGGTAGAAGTTGAAGATTATTAGCACATATTACTAGCAGTCCTATTTGTAAACCATTACTGTGTTCTTGAAACACAGGTGCCCGTTAGGTTTTGGGAAATAATTTGATCTACCTCAGAGGGGAAACTAGGCAGATTATCTTTAGTGGTGACTGGGAGTGGCCACTGAGACTATATAACACCAGTCCTTAAAGACCTACATTGGCTCCCAGTACGTTTCCAAACACAATTCAAAGTGTTGGTGCTGACCTTTAAAGCCCTAAATGACCTTGGCCCTGTGTACCTGAAGGAGCATCTCCACCCCCATCATTCAGCTGGGACACTGAGGTCCAGTGCCGAGGGCCTTCTGGTGGTTCCCGCACCGTGAGAAGTGAGCTTACAGGGAACCAGGCAGAGGGCCTTCTCGGTATTGGTGCCTGCCCTGTGGAACACCTTCCCTTAAGATGTCAGGAAAATAATTATCTGACTTTTAGAACACATCTGTTTAGGGAAGTTTTTAATGTTTGATGTTTTATCGTGCTTTTAATATTCTGTTGGGAGCCACCCAGAGTGGCTTGGGAAACCCAGCAAGATGAGTGGGGTATAAATAATAAATTATTATTATTAGTGTTTTCCCAATGCTGGTTGGTGCCCATTGGGACTGGTAGGGTAGAAGGCAGAGAGACCAACTGTAGCTGGACCCAGAACCAGTAAAAGGCAGGAGCCACCTGACTGGTTGCTAAGTAAGAAGGTAGGCAGGCATATTTATGAGGAAGTGTCCTATTTGCCCTCAGTGACAGGCCACCACTGTGTTTTCCGGTTCTTATATTTTCTAAAACCCAGAAGTATTTCTCTGAAGAGCAGCAGCAAATGTGTATGTAATAACCCTCAGCTGTACCAGAGTATTCTAACCTACTATTCAATTTACTTTTCATACTCTTCTCTGTATTACTGCAAGTTCTGAACCCTACATCTCTAGGCACTCCTGCCTGGAATAAGTCTCTATTGACCTCAATTAGGCTTTTGAGTTGACATGCATAGGATTTTGCTATGAAATTCGACACTGCAGGTGGGATTTTTAAGGTTCATACTATACTTTCAAGTTTTAAACATTTTCAAATTGGAGAACAAGCTCAACAAATGGGAGGTCTGCTCATATGCTTGTTTGCTCAACTGCTGTAGTTGGGGAAGTGGATGAGGCTTGAGAATGTTGAAGAGAAGGAAATATCCAGACATGAAATAACATGATGCTGTGAGTAAATTTGAATGTTGCAAGGCATACTTAAGTCTCTTAAGAGGGAAGGGGGAATTTGCATGTATATCTTAGCAACATAGTCAACAAAACAAAAATGGAGAATGAAAATGAAAGGGCAAATACTTCCTACGCAGGAAAGTATCACGTTTGTTAGCTTGTCAATATGGAGGTCTCAAGCTTTCTGTGATGATAAGTCTCTCATACAACCCTTGCCTCTGCTGCAGAGAATTCTGGTAAGTATTGGAAGGCTCACACTTGATTCACACAGAGCACTTGTCCAGCCTTTTGGTTCAGAATCACCCTGTGTCAACTGACAGTACTTGTGAAAGGCACAGGAGTGAGAAAAGTTATGTGTGGGCATGTGCACTTGAATGAAAGATCTAACCGTTTAACTATGCCAACTCAATATTGATATTTTAAATGAATGGAGAAGCAGAACACTTCTGATTGATTCAACACAGAATGTGTGATGCAGACGCAAAGCTTTTTCAACCCCAGTGAAGGACACGGATTCTATCATAAAATTGTGTGAGGTTTGACATTATCCCAGCTACTAGTGTAAGGAAATTGTGTGTTTTTTAGTCTTTAAATGTCTGTGTTTGAGCATTCATTTATATGCATTTAATATATGAAAAATTAGACTTTTTCCATTCCTTTTATTAACAGAGTTTGTTCCCAGCAACTCAATACTATATACTTAGTACAGAATAGCACTCAAAAGCCTCACTAACACTGCAAAACACATTTACTTTGATGATGCAAGTCCTGCTGGTATCAACACTCACTTTCAAGTAACTGTGCTTAAGATTGCAGCCTAACGTGATTTTTCTGATTCACAGTTTGAGGAAAACAATATAGTCCTGAAAAATAACTCTCTTATATTCTTTACTATCCTGGAAAAGATTAGAACTAGAGCTAGCTATTCAGACTTAATCATTTTTAGAACAGCATTTGATAGACTTCATTCATTAATTTCTTCCTCCTCGTCTTCAAAAATTTCCTCTCCATCATTTGCTGTAGCTTCTTGGTACTGCTGATACTCTGACACAAGGTCATTCATGTTGCTCTCTGCTTCTGTGAATTCCATCTCGTCCATTCCTTCTCCTGTAAACCAGTGAAGAAAAGCTTTTCTCCTGAACATGGCTGAGAATTGCTCTGAGATTCTTTTGAAGAGCTCTTGGATAGCTGTGCTGTTGCCGATGAAGGTAGAGGCCATCTTGAGGCCACGGGGTGCTATATCACAAACGGCCACTTTGACGTTATTTGGGATCCATTCCACAAAGTAGCTGCTATTCTTGTTCTGGATGGCCAGCATCTGCTCATCAACCTCTTTCATGGACATGGGACCTCGGAAGACTGTAGCTACTGTCAAATACCGTCCGTGTCTTGGGTCACAAGCTGCCATCATATTTTTGGCATCAAACATCTGTTGCGTGAGTTCCGGGACTGTGAGAGCCCGGTATTGTTGGCTCCCTCGGGCAGTCAGTGGAGCAAATCCTGGCATAAAGAAGTGTAGGCGTGGGAATGGGACCATATTCACTGCCAGCTTGCGCAAATCTGCATTTAGCTGACCAGGAAAACGCAATGATGTCGTTACCCCGCTCATTGTAGCGGACACCAAGTGGTTCAGATCTCCGTAGGTTGGAGTGGTGAGCTTCAGAGTGCGGAAGCAAATATCATACAAGGCTTCGTTATCAATACAGTAGGTTTCGTCAGTATTTTCAACCAGTTGGTGGACTGAGAGTGTGGCGTTATATGGTTCCACAACAGTGTCAGAGACTTTAGGAGATGGCATGACACTGAATGTATTCATTATCCGATCAGGATATTCCTCTCGGATTTTGCTGATCAGTAGTGTTCCCATCCCAGAACCTGTTCCTCCTCCAAGAGAATGAGTGAGCTGAAATCCCTGCAAGCAATCACAGTGTTCACATTCTTTTCTTACTATATCAAGCACTGAATCTACCAGCTCTGCTCCTTCCGTATAATGTCCTTTGGCCCAGTTATTTCCAGCTCCTGTTTGTCCTGAGGTAACACAACAAAAGGGGAAGAGGTGAATAGGTTTACAACTCATGAAATAATAAGGAACTTCAAAATATTCCTATTTATCCACTGTATGCATTTAAGCATAGACTTTGTGGAAAACTTTTAAATAGAGTTACACCGAGAGCTCATTT
The DNA here is from genome assembly GCF_027172205.1 of Podarcis raffonei. Lineage (NCBI taxonomy): Eukaryota > Metazoa > Chordata > Lepidosauria > Squamata > Lacertidae > Podarcis > Podarcis raffonei. The sequence goes on along the minus strand of NC_070608.1, from coordinate 50,109,226 downwards.
AACTGCCAAATGTGTCCAAAATGTCCAAAACATTCCACATATTCCTCAAGTACATAGTGGCATAATGGCACCACAGAAATAACATAAAATGCTGCACTGTTTTGACTCCAGTGGAACCTCGTGTTACGGACAGGATCCATTCCAGAGGCCCATCCATAACACGGAACTGACGCAAGCCGAAGCACAGCATCTGCGCACACACAGGGCCCGATTTAGCACTTCTGCGCATGTGCGAGCAGCGAAACCCGGAAGTAACCCATTCCAGTACTTCCAGGTTGCCGCAGGATGCAACATGAAAACACGTAGCCTGAAGCGGACACAACATGAAGTATGACTACATTTAAAACCAAGGTGTTGCTTTCAGTATGTCCAAGAGCACTCCATAAATCTGTAATAATTTACACAGACATTTTTAATAAAAAAATATTATTTACAAAAGAGATTACCCCATAGACCCACACTTTAACTGGACCACTTATTTTCCAATCACAGATAAACTTAGTCTGTGCATCCCTCGTTCTCCTTGCACTTTTTAAAGACCGACACATATGACTTTCTAAATTTACAATTTAGAGCCCAGTACTTCATTTCTGTAAAAGATTTCAGTAAAGTCACATAGAAATGCACTGGCAATCTGCCTGTAACTTGTGGGTCATGTGCCCTTTTCTGACTTAGAGAGAGACATTGGGCCCAAACTGCCTGTAAACAAGGGTTACCTCAGAGTGGGGAACTGTGACACTCCAGATGTTTTGGGGCTTTAATTCCCATCAGCCTAAACCATCATGGCCAATGATGCAGGGATGATGAGTTCAACAACATCTGAGAAGTCACAGGTTTCCCACCCCGTTTTACATTTTCCTTCCTGTTTTCATCATCTGTTAGAAGGAAAGCAGCAGTGCTTGCAATAGGTTACCTGACCCAATGGGGATGAGAGACAGAAAGGCAACATAGTCTTCCCTTGCTTATTCCTTCTTAAGTCACCACCTACAGATTGTTTTCCTCAGGCTTTATTTGCTTCCTCTTCCCCCTCCCATCAGTTAGTATTAGAGTATTTTTGTTAACCTCATTGCTCCATAAAGGCCATATGAGCTTGTACCCAGAACGGTTTGTTTGCCAGGAGTAATAAGTTTCTTTATTCTTTCAACCAGTGGTTGAAAGAAATTAACAATTTATTTCTGCATTTTGCCAAACTCCAACATAATCTACTTGGTAAGTTTAGCCAGCATTTGTAACAGACAATCATATACATACCAAAGATGAAATTATCAGGCCGAAAGAGTTGTCCAAATGGACCAGACCGCACACTGTCCATGGTTCCAGGCTCCAAGTCCACCAAGATTGCTCTGGGCACATATTTCTGAGCTATAAGAAAAATGAAATGCATCTTGCTTTGGGATTTAATTTATTACAATTGCTTGCCACATCTTTACCGCATACACATACATAAATATAATTATTTATCACTGTGTTTCTAGTAGCTCAGTTTAATGCATCCCTCTACTTCCCCACAAATGTTTAGGAAAATATAACATAATGTCCCTTATTGTGACCATTGGCATGACCCTTTTCCTTTATTGTCAAAGTCTTTATTACCAGCTGATCTTGTTTACATTCACCACATGAAATTTGCTTAGTTGTTTTGGTGACAGAGGATGCTCTTTCCATTCTGTACAATGCAGCAACTTCACAAACCCCTGGATCACTTTCTCCACACACACCCTCTGTAATCCCTTGTTTGCATATCATATTAAAGTTCTTAGCAAGTTTATAGGTACCTGAATATAACTGTGCAAGCTGGTGCTATTTTTGAAACAAAACAATAGAAAACATGAGCTCACAATCTAGAGAGGAAGAAGTGCGCATGCAGAGGAAACATGGAGATTAGTACTGGGACAACAAATTAAAAACTGAAATGAAAGGACATGTGATAAAGGACACTGGTTGTAAACGTATTCTGAGGCAGGGATGGGGATCCACCGGCCCTACAGATGTTGTGGGATTCCTACTCCAATTGGCTCAACCAGAATAGCCAATAGTCAGGGTTGACGGGAGCCATTATACATACATTTGTTAGGAAATCAACATTAAAAGTAATTCATTTTTTCTGCTAGGTAGAAAATTGTATAGGGAACAGGAAAACACTATCCTATTTCCATTAGCAATGGGCAGTACTTGGAAGTAAATCCCACTGTGTTCAATGGGGCTTATTCCCAAATATATATGGTTGGGATTCACACTACAGAGAAGTGATGGAGAATCAGTAGCCCTCTAGATATTGCTGGACTACAACTCCCCTTATCCCTGGCCACTGCCTATGCTTGCTAAGGCAAATAAGGAGCTGTAGTTCAGTCATATCCGCAGGGGGGGGGTGTCAAAGGTTTCCCTTGCCTGTATTAGCCCTTTGCTTCCTTACTTGTGTCAACCCCTAAAGTTACTCTAGCAAGCAGAGTCCATAGTTGAGTTTCTGTGACTCTTGTGGTGTAGTGGTTAAGAGTGGTAGTCACGCAATCTGGGGAACCGGGTTCGCGTCTCCGCTCCTCCACATGCAGCTGCTGGGTGACCTTGGGCCAGTCACACTTCTTTGAAGTCTCTCAGCCCCACTCACCTCACAGAGTGTTTGTTGTGGGGGAGGAAGGGAAAGGAGATTGTTAGCCGCTTTGAGACTCCTGAAGGGGAGTGAAAGGCGGGATATCAAATCCAAACTCTTCTTCTTCTTCTTCTTTTAAACAACTAGATGTAACAAGGAGGGATAGTCCCACTGTTATCTCTTATACCAGGCCCCACCATGACTGGAAAGTTGCTTTCTCCCTTCCTATCTGCTAACAATGCTGCAAACTGCAGGGGGATTAGAACAGATAGATATCACAGGCACTGTGTAGCACTGATCAGCCAGAAATGGAAGGAGGGGAGGTGGCAGGCCTAACCCAACCAAAAGTGTTGGAAGTCTTTAGTCGAAAGAGAATGAACCACCCAGTCTGGAATGCATCCAGGACAAACGCTTAACATGCTCGTATTTGTAAAGAATGGCAGGATTTTATGCTATTGGGCTGGGACAATGGTTCCTGGCATTTAGGGAACTGCTGTTAGTGAATCACGGCTTAGCTGGTGCTGCAAACTTTGTCCTCCATGAACTTTCCTGAATCAAAAGGCAAAAGTGCTTGGAACTCATTAAGTTAAAGGTTGGAGCTGAACAGGATCACTATAACAGCTCACTATAACCCTTATAACAAGCAGTCTTTAAATTGAGCAAGGGCTCAGATGTTCAGTACCAAGTCTTATCCTTTGGAAGGTGAAGAAGATTCAGGTTCTGCTTATATACATGTGGAAAAGAACTTTCATTTTATATGAGAGAGTGCTTCCACACCAGGCATTTACTCTGGATTTTTTGCATTTCATTTATTTCTAACCTCATGGCTGCTTACGTTATTTTCCTCTACAGTTCTTTGTTTCTGTACCTGCCAATGGATGCATCTTACAAAATGAACTATAGTCAGTTCAGGCTTACACCATAGTAAATTCATTAGTCTTTGTTGCTTTTTACAGGGCATCTGTGTGATGTTATCATTAAATCATTGTCCTGTGTTTTCCCCATAGTTCTTCCACTATTTGTCAAATATCGAAAACCTACTTTAAAAAACATAAAACAGAGCAGCACTGCAATATCTGCAATAGATGGAACACAGCTGGATAGACCACTCAGAGCACCATATCCTCCAATGTGTAGAAAGTCGTTAGCAATTCTACATGTAGGATTCAGCAGAAGAACAGTGAACTATAGTACTAAACACCACCAGTCTGAAAGCACCTTGAGTGACTAATCACTTCATCCTTCATATCTGGGACCAAAGTGGGAAGCAAAGTGTTTTAAGTAATGGGCTCTTCTCTCTTTACAAATTAACTATTGGCAGCGAGACATAGAACCAGATAATCTACACAGGTTTCTGTGGGACAGGGGAAAGCTTTCCCATGAGTGTGGAAGCTGAAGGCCTCTACAAACAGAAGACTGCAATACTCTGAGCAAAAATACAAAGCAATGAGGTCAGCCCTTCAGTATACAGCTAGCAAAGGGAGGATCATGGTGAAACTGATGTCTCCTTAAGCTGCTTGTGTTTCTACTCTGTGCAAGAAAATAAAAGGCCAGGAAATTAGCATATCTTTTATTCTACTTTTTTTGGGGGGGGGGCAAAGTCCAGTACAGCACACTGAGACTGTCTTCCGGCCCACTTATAATCTAGTTACCCTTTCCTCCTATTCCTTATGGGAGTCCACTCCAGTTTGCTCAAAGAACTTTGAAGTCAATCTTTGCAAATCTTCCATTTGTTTTTAAAGTTTCATTTCAAATTTTGAAATGAAATACGTTGAATTATGTGTCCAAGTACCAATTTTTTGTGTTTCTGTGCCATGTGTGGGGAACCTCTGGCCTGCCAGATGTTAATGAATACAGTTCCAATCATCCCTGGCCATTGGTAAAGCTTGTTGTGGATGCTGGGAGCTGTAGTTCACACACACTCATTCTAAGTTACCTCCCTCCTATTGCCAACAAAGTAAGCAATGAGCATAGAACTGTAACAGTTGAGGTTGAACAACACATACACACACACTTAATGAAGTACATAGAGGAAACTGAGCAACCTCTTTGCTTTCTTCATTGCTTCTCCTCCCATAAGATCACATTATGCTTAGCCCTTGGACAACAATGGTACACTTACAGGATGATTCATTGTAGTAGACATTGATCCTCTCCAGCTGCAATGGTGAGTCACCAACATAGCCTCCAGCTGGGTCGATACCATGTTCATCACTGATCACTTCCCAAAACTTTTGAGTGGAAAAGGAAAAGAAAAGTGAGACAAACTCTTTGAGAAGATGGTCATCATCATAGCTCCCCCCCCCCAATAAAAACCCTCTGTGTATGCGTGTTTCCCTTACTCTTTATCTCTGCCACTAATTGCAAGTCATCAAAACCCACCCATCCTTGGCAGGGACAGAACAGGCCTCTGAGGCATGTGTTGAAGCAACAGCTGCCGAATTCTTGGCATGTTTGAAGGCTGCTCCTCTGAGCCCCTCCCTGCTGTAGGCTTGAACAGCAGAGAAAATATAGGGTGGGGTTGTGGGGGGGGGATAAGGTCAAAAGCTAGGCAGATTCACATCAAGATTTCAAACCACAGAGAAAACGGATAAAATCTCCAGCAGCATTTCTAGCTTGGGTTAATTCCCCCCACCCCCACCCCGCTGCTGCCTCAGGGTTTTTTTTCTCCCTTGGTTTCTGTTTTTTCCAGAACCTTTTATGGTCAACGTGGAAGAGATGAGCTATTTAGTTCCCGTTTTTGGTGGTTTCCCACTCTGTAGCTTATGTGAGCACGCACAAAATTAGAATCCGAGTTTGCTACAGAACAAGAAATTTCTCCCCAAAACAAGTGAAACTCTTAGGAGAAAAAAATTGTTTATCACTTTCTTCCTAAATTCTTAAGGCACTAATGAATTAAACATACTTTTCCAAAAGTATCTTATTTTGCAGGTGGGTATCTGAAGAAGGGTCCCAATAGAACAAAACAGAAAATCCTACTGTACCACGAGGATTTACAACTGGAACCACCAGGTGCTAAATACAACTTAGTAATAATAATAATTCCCCTTACCTTGGTTCCAATTTGGTTTCCACACTGGCCTGCCTGGATATGAACTATTTCCCTCATGCTGATATTTTACAAGCTCCTGATCAGGCTGCTTCTGCTTCTGCTTCTCTCTCTCTCTTCCTGACTCTACGAAGCAGAGTTCAGCTATGCACAATGAATGTCCTTGCCTCAGTTAACGTTTTATTGGCTCCCGGTCTGTGATTCACCCTCCCTGCTCTGCTCACTCTGCAACTTCACAGAAGAATGAGGAGGAAGGGGAAAAAATGCAGCAGCAACTGGCTCTGCCCCCCTGCCCAGCCTTCTCTGGGACTGTGTCTATATATGAATGACATTTCACTTCATTCTTTCAAAGCACTTCAACATTTTGAGCAGACTGCAAGTCTCTGTGCTTTTCAGTTGCCTCATGCATTATTATCCTCTAACTTTTGTAAGACTTTTGCCAAGCCAAAGGCCACTAGTTGTATCATGCTGTCTCCAAATAATTGACAGGGCTTCATTAATGGTTCCTGAAAATCCAAACAGAGGAGGAACAGATGAATATAAATTCAGGAATCAGCATCCAAGGTCACTAGTATAAATCCTGAAAAAGGACAATTGTGAAGTATCTCAACCTGGATTAAGTACTTCCAAATAATCTGTAATGCATCTATTCCCCATCACCCCATTCCCTTTATTCAGGTGCCACCACCATTCTAAGCAAGATTGGTATATTTTGGGTGGGGGCGCCTTGTTTATAAAATTGTCTCTCAAGGGACATTGCTGGAAGAACCAAAGTTAGCCTCTGGCACCCTTAGGCAACTGTTGGGCCTCAATGCCCTGGAATAGCTCATCGCTGACCTCTGCCCTAAGTTCCACTGCCCCTTGGTTTAAAATTAATTTTCCAACCCAGTGCATTAAACAGTACAAGATGGCTGGGTCTAGCTGCAGTTTTCATGTCTGTCTATGTTCCTGATGTAGCTTCAATCTGGGGCATTGTGGGGAATTCAAACAGCAGCTAGACGTAGCCACTCACTGCTGTTGTTATTGCAGCCCATTGTCCCAGAGCCTGTCAAGAGAGGTGAGGGCCTATCAGAGGGCACTTTGCTCTCAGACCTGGAGCTGGCGCTGGGTGACAGATCTATTCAAAACTCTTACTGTAGACTTTTTGGATTTAGGCTGTTGTGATAGAGTTGGTGCTTGCTCTTGTTTCTATGCCTCTTTTGTGAGCAATTTTTAAAGTGTTGTTATGTATAGCTAGTTTGATTTACTGTATTTCCTGTATTAATATATTTTAATTTAAATTAGCCTAAGAGCCTTTATAAGGGACTTATAAAGTCCACAGACAGAGCAGTGGGAAAATGAACAGGAGAATCAAGAAAAATCAGGCAGATGGGATATTAATTGTTGCTGGGACTGGCTAGATGTTTGTTTCTTCTAAACACAACAACACTATTGCTCTCTGGCATTGTCTCTTATGGATGATGCCACTGTAAAGCAGTGGGTAGCCAAATACCGGCCTTCAGATATTTTTGAATTCTCACCCTTGGCTGTTCTCTATGCTAGCTGGGATTGATGGGAGTTGGAGTCTAAGAACATCTGGCTACCCCTAATAAGCTATCCTCAAGAGAGAGACCTTGTTTTCTCTTGCATGTTTAGCCCAAATTTCATTATGTCCCAAAGCACCAGGGAGTCATTGGCATAAGTGATTTTTATTGGATGTAAATCTTTGTCCTCATCCCACCTGAGTTATTGCTACTAATGCTATAGAAATTACATAGCCAGTGATATGGGATTTTAGACTCAGTTACTAAGAAATAGCTCCTGGTACTCTGTTTCTAGTGGACAAGTGTCCACATCATAAAAAATTTTATGAGTCATGCTGCTATGTGAAATGGCCCTTACTTTACACTTTGGTATGGTCTAAGTGCAATGGACACTAATGGGCAGTTGGCTATTCCAAGCAGCTGGAATCCAAGTCATGCCCACCTGCTAGGGTGGGCCCGAAACATCTTCGTCTAGGAGAGTATTGTGAGAAGAGCTGGAAGCAACAGTTTTGTATTTGGCTGGCAGAGAGATTACTAAAATTTGGGAGAGAGGAGAATTAATGTTGAAGTCCTACCTATTTCAAAGTGAATATTTAAGTCAATGAAACTTAACTTTGAATCGATGCCTCAGACAATCTCTACTCTAATATGAATGCCTTTTTTAAACTTCATATGATTAGGGAAGGACAAGCACTGAAAAATATATTGGTTAACACCCTTAATTTAAATAAGCTCATAGTCTTAAGACATAAGGATGTGCACTACAGGCTTTGTAAGATGTAATTTAAACACTGAAGACTGAGGTATACATAATGAAGAAATGGAGGCAAATTGATGGTGCACTTGTACAGTACAGAAAAAAAGTTCAGTGGTAAATTTGTCCAGTACCCAAGACACAGTCACCTAATTCCAAGCAGCCTATGTATGATATTAAGAAGAAGAAATGGAAAATGCTACTTAGTGCTCTGGAAAAACACTACTGCAGTACTTCCCTAATTTGTTTGTCATGAGATCTGTTTTGTTAAGCCTTTTCCTGCTTTTCAGGAAATATGTTAACATTCTGTGGAGGGTTTTTCTTTGGAGCATTTATGTTAGCTAGCAAAGTCTGTCACGGCCCGTCAAGAAAGAAACTTAGGTGGTGGGAAAGAGACTGGTCTAAGCAATCTCCACTAGCCCACCACACTAATGGAGGAAATATATAAAAGGTAGCCACGCTGTTATCATTGCACAGAAATCACTGAGAAGGCAGCTGCACATTTTGTCCCATTATTCTCTTTCAATGGGCTTAGAGACTTACTTAAAAAATAAAAATAATAAAGCCAAATTCTTGCCCAAGGTCACCATGGGAAGCCTTCATGGGCACCATAGTGCCCATGGGCACCAAGTTAGTGACCTCTGATCTAATTGATCATCACTAGCTCAAATGTATCTGGCACTATGAACAGCCCAGGTCAGCCTACTACTACCGTATGAGGCCTCTTGACGTTTTATTTGCTCAGATTCCACCCACAGAGGGAATGGTTCAATTCTGGACAATCCCAATTATATTAAGGATAAACAGGGCAACAGAAGCTATAGCTCTACAGCTCCAGCAGCCAATTACAAGAAGAAGAAGTATATGGTATTGTAAAAGCACAATTGTAATACCCTGCCCCCACCACACAGTCCCTCTCTCAAACAAGACTGCTCTGTGTTTACCATGTATAAACATGGCCTTTCAGCAGACGACAACAAAGAGTGTGGCAAAACTTGATACAGAGTAAAATTGTCACATAGATGCATGTGATTTATTTCTGAACTTTTTTCTTCAGCGATCAAACCATTTGTTACACACAAATTAAAACTGTTAGCTATGTTACCATACCCATGATTTAAGAACATATGAATGCTGAGAATGTAAAGAGGTCAGTATGGCCTCTGTTCATCCAGAGCCCACCCCACAGGCTGCCCACGTTGAAAAAAAATCTATCTATCTCAAGGCCCATTTGTTAAACAGTGTGTGCAAAACATGGGATTACATTACATATCATTTGCTCAACATAATGTATTGCATTGAGAAAGGAGAGTAAAGGCACTTTTGTAATCTCTGTGCTGGCAGCATTTAAAGAAGTCCAGTTTGCACTGCAAAACCTCTGCTGCCCTTACTCCAGCTTCACATGTAATTTAACATGAAAAAAACACAACTCTGATCTTCTGCAATATAAACAAAATAATTTGTTAGGCTTTAAACACCTATTGACACTGTTAAAGGATTGAAACAAATATTTGCTTGTAAGTTTTAGTATATAACTGGGGTTTTTTTGTTGTGTAGGGAAACCAACAGGTCTCATCACCAGCTGACCATTTGAGTGAACTTGAAAACAGAGTTTATCCTTGGATCAGAAGGCAGTCAGAGCATTTGGGCCTACATAGTTTCCTCAGAGGCCAGACCAGTCCTGGGCATATAGGTATGTACCAGTAACCAGTTAGGAGCAGAAGCAAATTAAGACTTCATTCTTGGGAAGCACCTGACGAACTGTTAAGGACTGCTCCTCCCATGTCTTATTAGGTAGAAAAATGCTAGGCAAATGTGAAAAATCAGCGGCAAAACTATGACATCACAACATAGTATCAAGGGTCCCAGAGACAAGCATATAGAATAATGATGAAAATCCAGAGCAAGCCAGAGCAAATTCTCACACCAGCCAGAATTCATTAACAGCATCTCTGAAGTATTGTATTTGTGCTCACACATTAGAGACATCGGAACACTGCTATTCCTTGAATGGGATAACCATCCAGGGTTGTTGTTATTGTCATGCAACTATGGGTGACTAATGTGCAGGATGAGACTATGCTTTTTGGCAGTGGTCTGATTCCATAGATGTTTTTGTGTATTGTTGACATCCAAAATGCATTTAACAACAATCTGATATTATTCAAGGAAGAAAGGGTAGCAGATTCATTCAGAAATGTTAATATTAGTAAAAAGTAAAAAAATAGTTAAAAAATGAGTAACCATTGCAAGCTTTTAACCACTAGTTTTAAGTGTCGGCAGTAGCCTGTCTCCATCAGCAGTCTAGCTGCAGTATTTTGCGCCGGCTGGAGCTTCTGAACCAGGCACAAAGGTTGCCTCTTGCACAGAACATTGCAATAATCCAGTCTAGAGGTTACCAGTGCATGAATCAACGTGGCCAGGCTGTCCCACTCCAAGAATGGCTGTAGTTGGCATACCAGCTGTAGCTGTAGAAGCGCACTCCTAGCCGCAGAGGCTGCCCAAACCTCAGTGAACTATGGCATCTTCAATTCCTCACCCACCCCCATGAAATGTTGCAACATGGCACAAACATCAGAGACACAGAAACTCTCATTTACAGTCAAGGACGAAACATTTCTGCACCCTTTATTCAACACAACTATCAACAAATGGTCCCTCTAATTAGTTTTGCACCATGATGAAAGGTGTAAATTTTCACAGTTGCAAACATACCCAATGTGCAATGAGCGAGGGAGGGAGGAAGAAAGAAAGAACTATTGCAAACGAAACTAACTTAACTAGCAACGTGGCCAACTAAACTGCCTCACCACAACCATCAAGAAACACATTTTTTAGCATGTAAAGCTAAACAGATGCCAATAAAGCAGTTGAGAAGCACAAGGCGGCTAAAAGTGCCACTTTTTATTGGATAAAAGAGTCTGTCAGCTTTGAGGTTCCCAAAGCAGGTCTTAAGACTGAATGAAGGAATTTTAAAGTCCTATAATTTATAGCTTGCAAAAGCAGGCAAGCAAGCAGCAATCAAAATCCTATTGATAGTTTTCTTGGGCAGTTCTAACAGCTAAGCATATCCATGAGTATGGATATACCTGGTGGAACGCTCTGTCGCAAGAGACAAGGGCCCTGCAGGACTTGACATCTTTCCGCAGGGCCTGCAAGACAGAGCTGTTCCACCAGGCCTTTTGGTCAGGGCGCAGCCTGACTCCCTCCTTTGGCAATCTTTACAAAACTTTAGTTTATGGTTGCCATCAATTTGTATTTTAATTAATTTTTATAATGTTTTTATAATGTTGCACTGTTTTAGTGTTGTTAGCCACCCTGAGCCCGGCTTCGGCTGGGGAAGGCGGGATATAAATAAAATTTTTTATTATTATTATTATTATTATTATTATTATTATTATTAGGTGAGAAAGGGTGCTTTCAGACAGGAGTTTATCATGGCATTGGTGCTGCTTATGCACATGTTTTTCACAGAGTCCATATGATGTAGTTGTCATCAAAATGCCAGTCTACTTTGTTGACATGTAATCCAGATTTCTCCTTAATTCAGAAAACTTGGTAAGTAAAAATAACCTTCTATACCTCCACTGCCATGGCTGATGTGGAAGCACATTTTGGGGTGGGCTTGATTGTCATGGTTGTGGTGATGTTTCATGGGTGATATCTATCACCACACTCATTTCCTCTTCACCAAAGTGCAAACGAGCAATTTCGTTTCCAGCAGCCCAAATGATAGAAGTGTGCCTATTTCACGTGATGGATGAACTTTGGGTCTAATCGCCTTCATCCCAGTGGGGAAATTTATCCAAAGTGGCCCCTCCTCTACTCCTGCCCTCCCCCCCATCAGTTCAAAAGTTGCTCTGCTACCCTTTTAGTTTTAAGCACCAATAGTCTGGTTCCACCCCAGTTCAAGTAGAGCCCACTTCATTTGTACAGCCCTGACTTGTCTCAAAATGTTCCCCAGTGCCTAACAAATCCAAACCCCTCCTCTCAACACCATTGCCTTATCCAAACATTCACACACTGAAACTACAAAGCTGTCTAGTTGCTCCTGAATGTGGAACTGGTAGTATTTCAAAGAAGGCTACCATGGCTTTCAGCATTCTACCTAGCAACCTAATTGTTACTTACGTTGTTGTTGTTGGATGAACACTTTTAGCATTATACATGTTTCCATTGATCTTTTCAATTCTTGGAAGTTGCTTTGAGACTCCTGCAAAAAGCAACAGACACATTTAATAAATAATAATAATATGCCAATATTTCAATAACACCATAATTTGAAGAGTTAAGGGGGATAGAGACAGTATATTTAGCAGAAATAGTTAAATGCAAGATCTCAATGTGTACAACAACTGAAGATCTAATGCATGCTTGAGATTCCTTCCACTGTTAACAAGAGACCAATTATCTGCCCTCGCCAAAAGACAAGCAGTTAGCTTTTACTTACATAGCATCTTTCATCTGCATTATTTAAAAGAACTACAGAGACCTTTGCTAAGTCTCACCATAAAACTACAAGATTAGCAGTTACTGTGAAACTGAAGCTGAAACTAAAGCTTGTAGCCACTTTATTCTCACTGAAGTGGTCAAGCTGAATACACATGGGGACTCACATGAGTCCCTCCATGCAAAACATTCTCTTCATGTAGAAAAGAAGGCTATTGGGGAGAAGGTTTGTAACTTAATGTTATTCCTGCCATGTTCATCTTTCATGTGCAGAGAATGTGTGAGGAGCATCCATGTGAGCCCTTACCTGCACTCTAAAGTGGTACCGTCCTGATGCAGGTTTATCCCCTCAGTGACAACTAGTCTTAGGACTACTAAGGTTTTTATAGTAGTGTGACTCATTTTTATCTGTCATTTTTATCTTCCTTTAAAGAGTGTATATATATAGGTCCCCCTTCATGGATCACTGCCTTGCCGTGGCGAAGGGGCTTGAATAACTCAGAGAAGCTATGAACTATGCCGAGCAGGGCACCCAAGATGAACAGGTCATAGTGAAGAGTTTGGACCAAACGTGATCCACCTGGAGGAGGAACCGGCAAGCCACTCCAGTATCCCTGCCAAGAAAACTCCATGGACAAAGACAACAGGCATATAAAAGTTATGACGCTGGAAGATGAGCCCCTCAGGTCGGAAGGCATCCAACATGCTACTGGGGAAGAGCGGAGGACAAGTACAGGTAGATCCAGAGCTGATGAAGCGGCTGGGCTAAAGCCGAAAGGACGTTCAGTTGCGGATATGCATGGAAGCGAAAGGAAAGTCCAATGCTGTAAAGAAAAATATTGCATAGGAACCTGGAATGTAAGAACCATGAATCTGGGTAAGTTGGATGTGGTCAAAAATGAGATGGCAAGAATAAATATTGACATCCTGGGAATCAGTGAACTGAAATGGATGGGAATGGGCGAATTCAGTTCGCATGACTATCATATCTACTACTGTGGGCAAGAAACCCGTAAAAGAAATGGAGTGGCCCTCATAGTCAACAAAAGAGTGGCGAAAGCTGTACTGGGATGCAATCTCAAAAATGATAGAATGATCTTGATACGAATCCAAGGCAGACCTTTTAACATCACAGTAATCCAAGTTTATGCACCAACTACTGTTGCTGAAGAAACTGAAATTGACCAATTCTATGAAGACTTACAAGACCTTATAGAAGTGACACCAAAGAAGGATGTTCTTCTCATTATAGGGGATTGGAATGCTAAAGTAGGGAATAAAGAGATAAAAGGAACAACTGGCAAGTTTGGCCTTGGAGATCAAAACGAAGCAGGGCAAAGGCTAATAGAGTTCTGTCAAGAGAACAAGCTGGTCATCACAAACACGCTTTTCCAACAACACAAGAGACGACTCTACACATGGACATCACCAGATGGGCAACATCGAAATCAGATTGATTATATTCTCTGCAGCCAAAGATGGAGAAGCTCTATACTGTCAGCAAAAACAAGACCTGGAGCTGACTGTGGCTCAGATGATCAGCTTCTTATAGCAAAATTCAAGCTTAAACTGAAGAAAGTAGGAAAAACCACTGGGCCGGTAATATACAATCTAAACCAAATCCCTTATGAATACACAGTGGAAGTGAGGAACAGGTTTAAGGATTTAGATTTGCTGGACAGAGTGCCTGAAGAACTATGGGTGGAGGCCCGCAACATTATACAGGAGGCAGCAACTAAAACCATCCCAATGAAAAAGAAATGCAAGAAAGCAAAGTGGCTGTCCAATGAGGCCTTACAAATAGCGGGGGAGAGAAGGCAAGCAAAATGCGAGGGAGATAGTGAAAGATACAGGAAATTGAATGCAGATTTCCAAAGAATAGCAAGGAGAGACAAGAAGGCCTTCTTATACGAGCAATGCAAAGAAATAGAGGAAAACAACATAATGGGAAGAACCAGAGATCTGTTCAAGAAAATCGGAAATATGAAAGGAACATTTCGTACAAAGATTACCATAATAAAGGACAAAAGTGGTAAGGACCTAACAGAAGCAGAAGACATCAAGAAGAGGTGGCAAGAATACACAGAGGAATTATACCAGAAAGATATGGATGTCTCGTACACCCCAGGTAGTGTGATTGCTGACCTTGAGCCAGACATCCTGGAGAGTGAAGTCAAATGGGCCTTAGAAAGCACTGCAAATAACAAGGCCAGTGGAAGTGATGATATTCCAGCTGAACTATTTAAAATTTTAAAAGATGATGCTGTTAAGGTGCTACACTCAATATGCCAGCAAGTTTGGAAAACTCAGCAGTGGCCAGAGGATTGGAGAAGATCAGTCTACATCCCAATCCCAAAGAAGGGCAGTGCCAAAGAATGCTCCAACTACCGCACAATTGCACTCATTTCATACGCTAGCAAGGTTATGCTTAAAATTCTACAAGGAAGGCTCAAGCAGTATGTGGACCGAGAACTCCCAGAAGTGCAAGCTGGATTTAGAAGAGGCAGAGGAACCAGAGACCAAATTGCAAACATGCGCTGGATTATGGAGAAAGCTAGAGAGTTCCAGAAAGACATCTACTTCTGCTTCATTGACTATGCAAAAGCCTTTGACTGTGTCGACCACAGCAAACTATGGCAAGTTCTTAAAGAAATGGGAGTGCCTGATCACCTCATCTGTCTCCTGAGAAATATCTATGTGGGACAAGAAGCTACAGTTAGAACTGGATATGGAACAACTGATTGGTTCAAAATTGGGAAAGGAGTACGACAAGGCTGTATAATGTCTCCCTGCTTATTTAACTTATATGCAGAATTCATCATGCGAAAGGCTGGGCTGGATGAATCCGAAGCCGGAATTAAGATTGCCGGAAGAAATATCAACAACCTCAGATATGCAGATGACACAACCTTGATGGCAGAAAGTGAGGAGGAATTAAAGAACCTTTTATTGAGGGTGAAAGAGGAGAGCGCAAAATATGGTCTGAAGCTCAACATCAAAAAAACGAAGATCATGGCCACTGGTCCCATCCTGGCAAATAGAAGGGGAAGAAATGGAGGCAGTAAGAGATTTTACTTTCTTGGGCTCCATGATCACTGCAGATGGTGACAGCAGTCACGAAATTAAAAGACGCCTGCTTCTTGGGAGAAAAGCAATGACAAACCTAGACAGCATCTTCAAAAGTAGAGACATCACCTTGCCAACAAAGGTCCGTATAGTTAAAGCTATGGTTTTCCCAGTAGTGATGTATGGAAGTGAGAGCTGGACCATAAAGAAGGCTGATCGCCGAAGAATTGATGCTTTTGAAATATGGTGCTGGAGGAGACTCTTGAGAGTCCCATGGACTGCAAGAAGATCAAACGTATCCATTCTTAAGGAAATCAGCCCTGAGTGCTCACTGGAAAGACAGATCGTGAAGCTGAGGCTCCAATACTTTGGCCACCTCATGAGAAGAGAAGACTCCCTGGAAAAGACCCTGATGTTGGGAAAGATGGAGGGCACAAGGAGAAGGGGACGACAGAGGATGAGATGGTTGGATGGTGTTCTTGAAGCTACCAGCATGAGTTTGATCAAACTGCGGGAGGCAGTGGAGGACAGAAGTGCCTGGCGTGCTCTGGTCCATGGGGTTACGAAGAGTCGGACACGACTAAACGACTAAACAACAACAACAATATATAGGTCAGTCTTAGAGAGAGCTTCTCCAGTACAGAATAGGTTTGCCAAGGTCAAGTCCTATCCTATACACACTTATCCATGAGTGAGACCCCTGAAGTTGAGGAGGCTTACTACTACTACTACTACTACTACTACTACTAATAATAATAATAATAATAATAATTTATACCCTGCCCTTCTGGCTAGGTTTCCCCAGCCACTCTGGGCGGCTTCCAACAAAACACTAAAATACAATAACCTATTAAACATTAAAAGCTTCCCTAAACAGGGCTGCCTTCAGATGTCTTCTAAAATTTTGGTAGTTATTTTTCTCTTTCTGAGTAGGCATGGAGAGGATTACACTGCCCAAATCAGTTTCAAGCACACAAGTGAGTGAGGTCAAATAGTCGAAAATGATTTTGAAAAGTTTATATGGCATTTAATTACCCAACTCTCTTGTACCTGATGATGTGCTAGCTGCTGTATTCCATTGTTAGCTTCCCAATCTCTCGCATTTGCCTGCCTTTCTCTGAGCCCTCTCTCTAATCTCAAACATTTTTCTCCTCTGCAAAAAAAACATGAGAATGAGACACACTGGAAACAAACTCACAGGCAAACTTGGTTCCCTGGCATTGAAACACATGTGATTAGAATTTTGCCTGCTAGGCCTCAAGCTGTACATGTTTGTCTACTTTAAAATGTTGAAGAAACCCATGCCCCACCTGTAGTCTATGTGATTTTACTGAGAAAGGACATGGAATGAAGAGACCTGAAAACAGAATAAGCCTGTGTGGGACCTCTGAATAATACCTAGTCTGGCCCCATCACTTTGTAAAATTGAACTGTTAGCACTGAGAGTCACAGCTATATAGCTGAGGCAAAGAAAGGCCTTTATAAATATTGGACTATAAACATTGTTTCCCCAAGAGGAAAAAAGTCAGTGGGGAAATCAAATCAGGAAGTAGAGGAACTTTGCATACAGAATATGAGCAGTGTCTGAGTCAAACAGGAGTGAGTACTTGAGACAGAATTCCTTTTTTGGAAGCTAGACAGTCACACTGTTTCATTAACATTAGATTGGCAGTAAGTAATGCAGTCACACAAGAAATGGCACTGTTGTGAATGCAAGGAAGCACTAGTTTCCACCATGAATTGATTAAAACCTGAAGCTTTCTGCTTCGACTTCAAGTTTTTAAAGAAACACTAATAGATTATTGGAACAAAATCCAGTAGGCAGAAATGACATTCTTTTCTCCTGCCCTACTGAACTTCCTCAGGAAGACTGGAGTCCCAGAATGTGTAAAGAAAGATTTTTTCCTGTTTAGACAAAAGCATGTGTTGTGATTTAATTAAACAGCAGATTCACACATTGAAAAAGGATGTCTTCAATTCCACATGAAGAATGGATAAATGTGTGTGCTGCTGCTTCATATACATGATGACAGTGCACACACTTGCAGCAAAATACTATACTTCACATACAGACATGTATAGTGGTACCTCGGGTTAAGTACTTAATTCATTCTGGAGGTCCGTTCTTAACCTGAAACTGTTCTTAACCTGAAGCACCACTTTAGCTAATGGGGCCTCCTGCTGCTGCCGCGCCGCCGGAGCCCGATTTCTGTTCTTATCCTGAAGCAAAGTTCTTAACCTGAAGCACTATTTCTGGGTTAGTGGAGTCTGTAACCTGAAGCGTATGTAACCCAAGGTACCACTGTATTGGTTTGTTTTTGGTTTTTGCTTTGTTATGTATTTTTTTATCTTCGTGGTCACAGGGCACATTGGAAGGCATTTAATGGCAGGTCTGAGCTTCAGCAGTGCCTGCCCAGGTGGGAGACCACCTGGGACCCCAACTCTTGAGTTCTGTGGAAGAAAGGCTGGATGTAAACATAATTGATAAAAAGCAATGTTTTTGCATCTAAACAGAGCAATATATACAGCAGGGCAGGATAATCCTTATATGAATCATTTGAATACAAACAGCATTAGAGCCATGATTTAAACATACTGTGATTTCAGAGATGCTACAGTCTACACAAATTGTGATCCACAATTTGTGACCCACCAGTTTAAACACAGAGTGCCAACTATGTCAGATATTGACACCTCACACCTCCCCTTTTTATAGTCCATGCAGTTTGCATACACTCCATTTCTTTTTTAAGCCAATCAGTCTTGCTAAAGGATGTCCAGCTTAAAGATAAAGAGCCATAGAAAGGGGAGCAAGAGTTTTAAGATGCCTATAAACAGGCAGTACACAGTCACAATATTCTCCAGTATGGTGAGATATATTGTGTGGTGTTCCTAATCCATAAACAGAACAAGGAGTGAGGTAATTTCAGTTATCCTCCCTCCCCACCCCACCACCCGCTGCCAAATCTGCAGCAGAAAGTTGGAGGATCTTCTAGAACAGATTTGGGGGGAAGAGAGGAGGGGCAATTGCAAAATGTGCCTTCCTCCCCATTCTGCTCATGGACACATCCAATCACATAGTGCTTGCTGTCTCTCTACTACAATCATACTGATTCCCCCGCCCCCATGAGCACATACAATTCTTATGCAATTCTTTCCTTTCGTTGTGGTTCATTTCTTCTTTTTTAAAGCCACACATAAAGTGAATAGTAGAAAGTAGCCACCAACTACTTAAAGACCCCAAATTTAGCTCTTTTAGATCTAAAACCAACAAAAATGCTCCCCTGGAGCTCAAATTAGGTTTCTGAAGTAAAAAAAGGTAAAGGACCCCTGACAGTTAAGTCCAGTCTCAGACAACTCTGGGGTTGCAGCGCTCCTCTCGCTTTACAGGCCAAGGGAGTCGGCCTTTGTCCGCAGACAGTTTTTCCTAGTCATGTGGCCAGCATGATTGAGCTGCTTCTGGCGAAACCAGAACAGCGCACGGAAACACCATTTACCTCCCTGCAGGAGCGGTACCTATTTATCTACTTGCATTTTTGGCATTGCTTTCAAAGTGCTAGGTTGGCAGGAGCTGAGACCGAACATCGGGAGCTCATCCCGTCATGGGGATCCGAACCGCCGACCTTCTAGTCAGCAAGCCCAAGAGGCTCAGTGGTTTAGACCACAGCGCCACCCATGTCCCTTTCTGAAATAAACGAAGCCTGAAAAACTACAGGTGGATTTGTGTTGTAAATGACAGTGAAATCTAGCCCTGAGAAGCATGTTGGGATGAGCATGTGCTCAACACAGCCTTGTACTCAATTCCAAACCTGTAGAACAGGGCGGTCCAACACACATACGGCTCGTAAGGCCCTCTGGGTAAGCCTCTCACAGTGTCCTAGAGTCCTCGCCTCCTTCTCAAAGCCTAGTTCGTGCTTTCCCAGTTTTGGGATGAAGCTGGGAGGGCTCTGGGACCCTTCCAGAGCCTTGCACCTCTTTCCCAAAGCCTGATACATCACTTATATGGCTTTGGAAAAGCAGCATGAGGGAAAGGGCTTTAGGTTTTGTTCTCGTTCCCCTCCTCTGCTGGACAAGGCAGTGTGTGGCCCACAGGTTCCATGTTGAAGTACTTTAGTGGCCCACTTGATATGAAAAGTTGGGCCGCCCTGTTGTGGAAGCTTCTGGTACCGCCGTTTTGTACCTGGTTGGTAGAGCTCTAGGTTCTAGCAAAAATCAAAATGGTTCTTTCTGCCAAGGCTGAAGTTGACCCACCCCGTCAATGATAAACACTAGTTTTATAAAAATGCTGCACCTGATGAGGCAGAAAAACTGTTTATTCAGTTACTAATACACCCTGGGTCAACAACTAGATTTGTGAATGGAACACCAGCATGGGCAAGGATGGTGAATCAGGCATTACCTGCAACCCACAAAATGGACTTTCTACACACAATTGTTTCTTCCACATTCTTTTTTCAATTTAGATGAAGAATAAGGGGTGGGGTGGGCAGGGCAGTTGTACTCAGTGGGCCTGGATTTAGTCTTAGGAATTTAAGCCAGTTTACCATTTGGTGGAACAATAGGAAGTCTTGCTTGGCCCCAAAACATGTTCTGAATGTAGATGGTAAAACAGTCTTGCTGAAGCTAAGTAAGTCCATACCTGGGCAGAGCCTTGATGGAAACTTGAGTTCCATGGATAGGTGTGGCATAAAATCATGACTAAAACATGTATTGTGTCTAGCTGGTTGTATTTTTAAAAAATAATGTTGTGCACCAAGCCTGTTCCTTTGGAAAGGTAGTATACAAACACAATTAATATTAACTACTACCAAATGTCTTTGTAATAGTGACACCCCAGGTTTCATAATCCAGGACATATTGTCCAACAACAGCCATAAATATTTGTCTCCCAGTGCCATGGCGACATAATAAGATTCATTTCTACATCTGTTAACATAGCAATCGTCATATTTTTCCTTGGTGCAAGGTGTGAGAGAGGTCCAAGATGGGGATGCAGCAAGAATAATAGCAGCTGACCTCCCCTAAAGTCAATGCTTCCCTAAACCACTGCTTTATTTTGATGCTCTTTATTTCCCCTGTCTGATTGAACAGAGGAAGAAGGCATCTGGTGCTTTCTTCCAGCTGTAAAATTCCCCATACAGTGGTACCTCGCAAGACGAATGCCTCGCAAGACGGAAAACTCGCAAGAAGAAAGAGTTTTCCGTTTTTCGAGGTGCTTCGCCAGACAAATTTCCCTATGGGCTTGCTTCGCAAGAAGAAAGCCCATAGGGAAATCTCCGGGGACCTCTTTTAATTGCGGGCAGGTGGGAGCAAAGACTTTCGCCCACCGCCGGCCTTCAGAAGAGGTCCTGGACCTCTTCTGAAGGCCGGCGGGGGGCAAAAGTCTTTGCTCCCCCCCCGCCTGCCTTCAAAAGCCGTCGGGATAGCGGAGAAACGCGCTGCGCTTCTCCGCTATCCCGGGAAGGCAGGCGGTCGGGAGCAAAGACTTTCGCCCCCCGCCGGCCTTCAGAAGAGGTCCAGGACCTCTTCTGAAGGCCGGCGGGGGGCGAAAGTCTTTGCTCCCCCCCGCCTGCCTTCCCGGGACAGCGGAGACTTCTCCGCTGTCCCGGGCGATCTTAAAATGCTGGCGGCCGGCTTCGCTGCCGCCCGCCAGCATTTTAAAATCGCCCCAGGACAGCGGAGGCTTCGCTGCCGGAGAAGTCTCCGCTGTCCCGGGGGCTTTTAAAATGCTGGCGGTCGGCAGCAAAGCCCTCCTGTCCCCAGAGCTTGCGGGGCGGGAGGTGGGGAGAAGGGCTTTTCTTCCCACCGCCAGCCTTCAGAACAGCCTTCTGAAGGCTGGCGGTGGGAAGAAAAGCCCTCCCCCCCCCCAGCCTTCAGAAGAGGTCGGGGGACAGACTGTCCCCGGACCTGGTCTGAAGGCGGTTTCCATAGGAACGCATTGATTGATTTTCAATGCATTCCTATGGGAAACCGTGCTTCGCAAGACAAAAAACTCGCAAGAAGAAAAAACTCGCGGAACGAATTAACTTCGTCTTGCGAGGTACCACTGTATACAGATTTGACTTCATATCTGGCAAAGCAGTTCAAAGAAGAAAATACAGTGGTACCTCGGGTTAAGTACTTAATTCATTCTGGAGGTCCGTTCTTAACCTGAAACTGTTCTTAACCTGAAACTGTTCTTAACCAGAAACACCACTTTAGCTAAAGGGGCCTCCTGTAACCTGAAGCGTCTGTAACCTGAGGTACCACTGTAGTCGTAATTAAAAGTCTCAGTATTGAACGAAATCCCAAACAATGCTTAACCTGTTAAAAGCAGATCAGTCTTTAAATTTGCCAACAATGATGGTGACAAGAGAAGCACTTGAACTATTAACACAAGGTTGTGTGGAAATTTCTGAAAGCTTCATATTTTAGTGAGTGTGTTGTGCAGAAGACAATGAAGGAGTGAGCCTTTGGGGGTGAAGTCAAACTATTGGAAGGTTACAGCATCTGTTGTGGCTGCAAGACACCGATACAGGAGAGACATGTTTTGTTGCGGCAGTAGCAGTGATAGATGGTATTGAGAAATGGCACAACAATGTAGTTTTGAAATACTGAAGCTTGGAAATTTATTTATAAGAAAAACAGTTTTAAGTGGTAGGCAAGATTAGTATTAAACTTCTACAAATGGTCACCACCTCCAATCAGAATTTGCTACATGGCTGTTTATATGCTGATTAACAGACACATCTCAGCTGATAAGTCATTAAATGCCTGCTTCCCATTCACACAACTCTTCATTTTTGAAGTTTATGGCACAGTAATTTCTATGAAAAACTTCCCCTTCCACTGCATTAAAAAGATTCCAATCATATTTACACTTATGACATCATTATCTTAATGAAAAACCTGTACATGAAAAAAGCTACTTTAGTTAAACTTTTGGTCATTAGAGTGCTGCTTGACCATTTAGTGTGTTAAGTTATAAATATATTTAAGTTAAAAATGCTTAAGTATCAGCTGCAGAACCAGCAATAAAAGGTTCTTATGCTGGTTTTAGTTAGCGCTTTCCATTTGTAAGCCGATCTTCTTCATAGTCACCCATTAACTGTAGCACATATGTTCCAGTGTAAAGAAGGACATGTCCCGTAACTTGTGCCATATGTGACAGATATCGAAGTATCCTCCTTAAATAAAGAAACACATTAAGCTTAGACAGAAGTTCAAAAAAAATTGCACAAAAGGAGAAAACACATCATCACTTTTGTCCATATACAATTTACACCAGCACGTGCTCTGCACTTTTTCTGAAGTTGCACTTTTCCTGAAAGAGCAAATTTAGTTTAAGGATTCTCCTGGATCCAGCTTTGTTGCTTGAAGACCAACTGGTAGCACAGAATACTTCTGGACAGGGATAGCCTAGCCAGTTAGCCAAATGGAAGGTTATCAGAGCATGGCTGATGGCAGTGACATTATACTTGGAGCTGCTTTTGAAGATGGTTTAGAAGCTTCAATTAGTGCAGAATGTCTGGCAGCATTCACTTCCAATTCCAATTCCAAGAGCTGGATGCTTACTTTTAAAGCTCTAAATGGTTTGGGCCCAGCTACCTGGAGAAAACAGACTCCCATGTCAACCTGCCCGCATTCCAAGATCTGTTGATATCCTGCACCATCAGGTTGTCAGCAAAAAAGAGACTTTTCAACTAGAGCATCCCAGTTATGAAATGCCCAATCTCATCTGACACCAACATTGTTATTTTAGCTGCTGGTAACAATCTTTATAGCAGGTATTTATCCAGGAATTTTAAAGATTGTTAGCAATTTGGGACTACAATTCCCATCATCCCTAGCTAACAGGACCAGTGGTCAAGGGTGATGGGAATTGTAGTCCCAAACATCTGGAGGGCCGGAGTTTGCCTATGCCTGCTCTAGCCATTTTATATGAAACTTCTATGTCAATTTATTATATTGCTTTCTTTTCATGCTATCGTGAAAGGTTCTGAAATTCCTATGTTCAAATACCAAGCTGAAGTTCTTTTTGTTTTTTGCTGCCATTCTAAGTATATTTACTTTGCAATTACCATATTTTTCGCTCTATAACACGCACCCGACCATAACACGCACGTAGTTTTTAGAGGAGGAAAATCTGTAGGCATGCCACCCGTAGGCATTCCCTCTATAACACGCACAGACATTTCCCCTTACTTTTAAGGAAGAAAAAAGTGAGTGTTATGGTGCAAAAAATACGGTAAGTTTAACCTGAAAGTCAGAAAGGCTCATACTTTCCTACAGGGGACTGCTAGAATTAATTATAATATATATTCGCTTGGTTCCTCATGCTACAGCAAGCATTAAAATATACTGGATCAGATCAGTAGCCTACCTTAACAGACCCAAAGCTGTTGTTTCTGGATATTATCCCACTATCACCACTTTAATAACTTCTAGAAACATGTCAGTGCTTGCTATATTTGCAGGAGTCCTTCTGCATTTGTAATTCCCACATTTTTATAGGGAATTCCTTATCATTGCACTCCAGTTCTTGCTTCAGAAATTTTAGGCACTACCACCACCTAGTGTTTCAGAGAGTCTGAGACATCAAGAACCTTCAGATCATTTTATAAGCTTGCCAGTTCCTTGAACATTCAACTTGCTCGTGCCTTTATTTAGCAGGTCACCATGTATCTAGGGAATCAGGTGTAGCTTGCTTAGCCTCCACTGCACAACACATCAAGATATCTGAACAGACAGCAGAGTTATCAATAATTTTTTTCTCTATTTGAATTTATTTTTAAGAAGACTGACATTGCAGAAACAGCAGCTCTGGCATTTCAGCTCCTCTTTGAAATTTCACTTTCAGCATTTCCTTTTTATAGTCTTTATCAGTGCAGCATTTGTACTGGTTACTTTAAGGATCTGAACTTGAACCAGTGATTCTTATCTTGTTCATAAGTGGACGGCCGTAGAGACTGAGCAGTTAGGTGGCAAATTTTGCCATCAGGTTTTTCATGGTAGGGCAGACAAATATCAAATCCCAAAACAGGTGTATGGATGTTAAAGTGTCAAATGTGGTTCAAAGTGTAAAGTGATGCAAACTGGGACAACTCTCTCTTCACACAACTTCTTGTAATGTAACTCATTGCCATGTTTCCCTTTACTTGTGCTCTCTGCCTACCCTGGAACCCAGGTGCTTTGTTTAAGATGTGGGAAAGAAGGCTTTATTTTGTCAATGAATGGGGACAACAGCCATTGCTTTTTTATCCCAGAATCCTAGGTATGTAGCTTGATGAACAGTGGCACCTGGGAGGGAATCACACACATGCAATCTCCACCTTGCACTCAAATATCCATGATGGTCTCATTACTACAACACTGACCCCAACTTTTGTTGATTTTCCCTCACCCTAACAGTCACTGATTTGTTTAACACTTTGTCCAATGAAGGATTCCAGAGGGCTTGAAAGCTTGCCACATGTCGGACTTTTGGGTTGGTCTTAATAAGGGAGTTATTCAGCTGTGGACTTTTGGGTGTAATTTCACCTATGCATGGTTGAGTCTGAACTAGAGGCACACACTTACCTCAGTACAGCCTTTGCTCCCATGCATTGGATATCATACGTCACAGAATAGATTTCATAAAAGGTAGCTTTGATATTTAGGCAGCCAATGAAGTCCTTAGGGTTCACTTTGTACAAATCCAAGGTGATATTTGCCACCCCCATTTTCTTTGGCTGCTGTACTGCTGCAAAGCAGGGTCTTGGCCCCTAATTCAGAGGAAAGAAAAACAAGTGTGTGAAATATTTCAGCTCCCAACACCTATCTACACCCAAGAGCCCTGTAGGATTTTTTTTTTTAGACTAATTAACTTATTGAGAACAGAAATTAATCAATAGCCTTTGAACTATGGTTTAACCACCAAAATGGGTTTTGAATCAAGCTCTTGAGTCCCTTGGAAGTTTACAATTACCGGAATACGGTAAAGGTTGTTTGAAAAATTTGGGAACAGTTTGGGAAATATTTTTTTTACCACCACCTAGTTAAAAGGCTTAGAGAGACACTGGAGAATAACCTCAGTATCCAGATTTAACACAAGTGATATAATGTCAGATATAACATTTATTGTTTCAGGATTTCTACTGAACCAGGGAACTAGCAAATCAGAGGAACAAGGTTCAGGAGATATCATTCTCTATCTCACTAGTCATCCATGGAGGTAGTGTTGTCTTTGTCCTGTGTTTTATACCCTCCAGCTACCTAACCTCTGTAATGTGTTCAGTTATTAAATTTATGGTTTTACTTCTTGGGGTGGGGTGGGGGAATAAACAATATATGTAGAAAAAACGTAACTCTACCAGCTAATTGGCATGACTATTTACTCTCATGGAGAAACACTGTTTTGTCCTGTAACTGCCACCCTCTGCTCTGGATGCTTACTTCCAAGTAAACACACATTCAGTTCTACTTTGTTCAACAGGATGTATTCCCAAAGAAGCATACCTAGTTTTATTACAATAGGCTTCACGGGCGTGACCTATCTATTAATGCTTACATCAGTACGGAGATGGAAACAATTCTGTCTTTTGTAACTAAGCAGACACAATACCAGGAACTGAATTCAAACTGGCAATTAAAAAGTAGAAGAAGTTTGTTCCCGATTCTTCCTTTGCGTCAACAAGTTGGCACTTTCAGAATCTGGTGCCCGAATCTGCATTGCTCCCGTGGGACCTGGAGTCTCCCATGCCTGAGGTCACATACGACATTAGGCATGGGAAAGAGAGGGGTAGTCTGCCCAAAACTTCCTGGTAGGCCGATCTCCAAGGTTTGGTGGGTGTAATTAGGCCTGTAATTGGAAAGACTGAAGAAGTTTTGTTTAAACTCAAAGCAAACAGGGCATATCAAGTTTATTATTTTCTGTAATAAACTATTTTCAGAACAACACTTACTGGCTTCCATTTCTGTCCTCTCTCTAGAACCATGAAATGTGTGTTGTCTCCCAGGGACTGGAAGAAGTCTTCTGTATCCACCACTGTGCCATCTTCCTCCAGAACTAGTGTTATCAGCCCAGCAGTAATCATTAAGGTATCTAAGGTCTAAAATACAGACAGAAGAGCAAAACGTAGCTCCAAATGCCTTATTGGTTCAGGGCAATCCTACTTTACTTACCCCCTACTGAAGCAAGACACATCAAAGGCGTGAATGTCTATTACTCAGAAACTGTACGATTAAGTTATTTGCATGCACCATTCTACATAGATTAAGCTGTCATAGATTGAGCTAACATGAGCCCAGCTACTTTTGAATGGAGAAAATTATGGAAGAGAATCAGATCTGTGTGTGTAGCCCCAATTTATGAAGCCCTGTGTTCACATGGTGTTCAAGCCGCCTCCAAAATGTGCTTATTTTTATCACTGGAAAGTCAATGCTTAGGACCAAACTAGGCTTTATATGAATGCAACAGAAAATAAACACACGCACACACATATAAGCAGCAGTGCTGGCTTTGTGTGTGTGTGTGTGTGTGTGTGTGTGTGTGTGTGTGTGCATGCATGAGACCTTGCTATTTTCAATCAGGAGGAAAGCCCCCATCCGTGACAATGGAGGCCTTCTTTCCAAAACAAATTACTTTGAGAGATTTGGTGATTGTGGAGAGTTAAATTCCTCCCTGTGGCTGCTATTTACATTCTTTAAAAGTGAATATTGACAATGATGCATCTAGTTTAGCCCTGCAGATTAGAACTCAAATCGAAAATAGATTTTAAAGAAATTCTGCTGCCAAGAGAGGGCATTATTAGTGTGACTTGCAGAAGCAGTCTAGATTCCTATAGCTACAAAGCAAGTTGCTCTTTATTATCCAAATCACCTTAACTACTTTACATTTCGATCCATTCCCACTCCCATCCTCTTTCTACAGTACTGTACACAGGATTCTGAGATGGTCTTCCATCCATGCAGCATTCCAGTGCTGGTACAGTCAAACCTCAGTTCCTGAACTGCTCCCGTTTTTTAACGTTTCGGATCCCAAATGCCAAAAACCCAGAAGTAAATGCTCCAGCTTTCGAACGTTTTTCGGAAGCCGAATGTCCGACGCAGCTTCTGCTTGAGTGCAGGAAGCTCTTGCAACCAATTGGAAGCCAAACCTCAGTTGTCGAACGTTTCAGAAGCCAAATGGGCTTCCAGAATGGATTACATTTGACAACCGAGGTTTGACTGTATGAGGTAGCAATTGGTGCTGTGACTGGTTCCAGGCATAACCCAAAGCCATCTCACCAGCCTCCTAATCTAGTCTAAGTAGGACAGCTGCAATCCACTCTACACTTCTGCATTCTACAAATCAGGTTAATGGTGGTTTGTGGGGACAATTCCCACAATTCTGCTCTACTTGTTCAGTTAAGAGATGTATTTTCCATATAAACTTTATCACAATTTTTGAATCCATAAAAAGTAAAAAAGGGAAAGGAGGACATGGGTTAAGGACATGATATTACAGTGTTGTTTAATACAAGTATACTGCACTGCCAACTTAAGTTGTGCAAGAAAAGCTGGCCAAATTTTTACAAATTTCTCTTCTTGGTGCTCATGGCAATATAAATCGCCTCCTGAGATAAGGGCAGGGAGTTCAAACCGCTGGTCACTGTTGCATGGAAGGCATGCACGTGTAACCAGTGCTCATGGTCCAGTGGTAAACTACAAATAGGCATCTTTGAAACACAGTGATTAATTACATTACAAAGGCCTCACCCCAAAGGGGGCCTACAACAGGGCAGCTCCACATCATGTGCGGAGACAGCCAGCATGGTGTTGTGGTCAGAATAATGAACATGGACCTGGGAAACCTGGGTGAAACTCCCCAGTCAGCTATGAAGCTCACTGAGTGACCTTCAGACCAATTCACTGTGGATAAAGGACCTGATTGCTGTCCTGCTTCTCCTAACACTTAGGGACTGAGATAACCTGAGGAGGAGCCTTGGGGATATGCAATAAGGTTTTGGATTTTTGTTGGATGAGATGTATCTTCAGGTTCAGTGGAGAACTTTTCTCTAGACTAGAGTGCTATGGATCACTGGCTAAGTTAATTGGAATGGAAAAGGTATCTTGAGCATCTAATACAACTATGACTGGAGCTAAGACAAACAGGTAGGACCAGACTTCTCCAAGAAGTAAACATCCCTGCTAGATCCAGGACTTCACAGTAGCCTTCACCCACCTGCTGCCTTTTATGTCCTGGCTGGGGCTGATGGAGGCTGTAGTGTACACACATCACCTGTGTGTATGTGGGGCAAGAATTTTTGAACACATGGCTGAGATAATGAGGTCCTGGCATGATCATCAGGCTTGTGCTTTTGACAGGAGGCATACCTTGCTAATAAGCTCCTCTAGGGTGCTTGCAACAACTCCTCTCCGACTGCTTCTGTCATGGTTACAAACACGGAAGGGCCGAGCTGCAGCTGGAAGAGGTGCAAACAGGGTCTGTCTTGTTACTGACCCTAGAGATGCTCCCACTGACACCAGAGATCTAGAACAGAAAGCAGTTTGGGGTTTGTTATTTTTTTATGTACATTGTATGGTTTCAGTTTTAAGAGCAAGGAAATCATTTCTAGTACACAGTAGCATCATGGGTATAATTCATGTCAGCCTGCAGCCTAGATGCAGAGCAATTCATGCATTGCTAAATATATACCTTCTTCCAGGCTAGAAAAAGAGATATTAAGCATTTGAGGGAAGGGGCATTTTGATCCAACAGTGATTGTTTTGATCTATAGATGTAACTATGAGCTATACAGTGTCATCCCCACAGCGTCCAGTAAAACCCATCTGACTATCTTTGCAGCTGATCAGAATAGTGTGTGTTTGCCAGCTGGGCCCCTAAACATGGTCTAATTTACTGTTTCCAATATTAGCACAGCATCTTTAGAAGACAGACTAGTAACTGGAGTCTTTGCTAGAATATATAATAGGGCCCATCTGCTGTAAGGAGCAAATAAATGACTGTTAGTGCCTAAATTCAATTCTTGCATGTATCTCATGATAAGCATATTAATTCCTGCTTCCTGTTCCAGTTATTGATGCCTAAGAGGACCCATCCTCTTAACTGAGGAATGTTATATTCACACTTGACTATCAAAAAACATATGACAATGTCTACCAGACCACCTCTAAAACACTTGGGCTAAACAATTCCATAAACTATAATTACAAAGGTTAAGTAGCTGTGGTTAAAAATACAACACACTACTGATAATTTTAGCTTGTTATTAATGGAAACAGTAGAAACTCAGCACAACATTAAAAAACCTGATTAGAATGGAAATGTTTTCAGAGCTCAGTTAAAGATAAAGGATCCGGTCCACAATTTCCTCAGGAGGAATTATCAAAGGTGTGAGGCCACCACTGAGATGGTTCTGTGTCTACTGTCTGCCATTTTAATTATCTTGGGTTCCCAAAATAAATTTTGTTGGTAATATTTTTTATTAATTTTCAATTACAATCCAATAATTGCTTCATTATAGCAATACCAAATTATAATACAATTACTAATACCAATTACTCAAATTGGTGTTTCTTCCTGTCCTTATAAAATGTTACGTCTATCTTTTCCCGGTTGTTGACGTTCTCCATCATGCCTTGGGCGTAGCTGATATCCCATTGTTTCAGAAATTTCTCCATTGCTCCATCCCATGCTTCATTGTTTTGCAACTTTAATAACATATGCAAAAATCACTCTGTCCCAATAAATAACCTGTTTTCACCATTTTTCCTCTCTGCCTGAGAAGAAGAGTGATCTGTCAAACTGCAGATGACTCAGTAATGAACCTTATCAGTTCCTTGGCAAGTTCGCAGACTTCTTTCATCCTTCCTTCCCAAGATAAATTTTAAGGCCTGGCCAGGCTTGCATGCACGTAGGCAATCCTTCAAATCACCTAGACCCAAAGGTTTAGGGCTTTGAAGGTCTAGGCCAGTACTCCTTGGACCCGGAAACATATTGGCTGCTAATATGTACAATACAGGTTTGCCCAAACACCTAACCCTCATCAGACATCCTGACATTCTGTACCAGTTCCAAGCCATTTTTCAAGATTGCCCAACAAAGTATACGTTAAATACAGTGGTACCTCGGGTTACATACCCTTCAAGTTACATATGCTTCAGGTTACAGACTCTGCTAACCCAGAAATAGTACCTCGGGTTAAGAACTTTGCTTCAGGATGAGAACAGAAATCATGCTCCGGCGGCAGCAGGAGGCCCCAATAGCTAAAGTGGTGCTTCAGGTTAAGAACAGTTTCAGGTTAAGAACGGACCTCCGGAATGAATTAAGTACTTAACCCGAGGTACCACTGTAGTCTAGTTTGATTTTAACCAGCACATGTGTGACTGAGACAAAATATGCTTCCTAAAGAAAGGGTCACAGCTGACAGCATAAGCTGGTAAAAGGCACTCCTAGCCACGAACATCACCTGTGCTTCCATAGTTGCACTCAATCCAAGAGGACCTCCTGCAAAAAGCAAAAACACTGCAGCCGACAATTAGGATGGCAGTGGCTATTCCTTTATACTGTTCAGCCATAGCACTTTCTACAGGCTGTCTATAAAAGTCTCACTTCAGATTTATAAGCATTTAGCCAGTCACCTTGATTGCCAATGGATACTTTTGCAGGATCTTACTTCATCTCACTGTATACCTATATCCAAGCACTTTGCTTAGGCAACCTGAAACAAGGTTAATTACAATTGAAAGATCCATAGTGGATGATAGGTTAGGACACAAACCTTTAAATTAGGTTATTTGTGACTCAACCACTGTCCCAGCACAGCATTAGGAGTGTCTCCTTAATGCCATGATTGCCCTATATTTAATTCTGTAATCTGGTTACAGCAGATCAATTTTTAAGGTTGCCTAATGCTTTTATATAAAAAAAAGTCAGAGCCATGACCTCACTTTAGCAACAGTACTGTGTTGTTGGATATGCAGCCTGCTCATATAAAGCTTACTTAGGAACAATCCCAACTTGGTTAAATCAGGTCAAAGATTGCAGTCCTATAAAACAATACTCTGCCAAGAATCCATGTTAGTCTGCAGTTGCCAACAGACATGTCATAAGTTTTGCTTAGGCAGACCTTTCCCTTGAGACAGTTATATTTCTGCTCTGTGTTCAGAAGAGTTTCACATTTATAGAGCACAACTCCAATAACTTGGCTATTTATCCAAGGCTTGCACAAGGGTCACTGTGGCTCAAGCTATACATGGTATCTAGATTTAAGTTATTCTTGGAACGGATTCCTGTGACATTTCTCTCCAGAAAGACTCTTTTTTTCCCCACTGACAGGTCTTAAGTAAAAAGTAATTTTACAAACACATTAAAGGATTAACTGTGGCAAGAGCTCTCCGTGGAGAAAAGCTAAACAGATGTCACCACCACAGATTAAAGCCCATATGGCACCCCAACCCAACTTGTAACTTGCATTTTACAAGCAAAGGTACCGCACAGAAGAAATCACTTCTGCTGACTTTGCTTGCAACACACGTCTGTCTTTCTTCGTTTGGGAAATGAAAAGAAAGCAGCACAGGTCACTGGCATCATCTTGTGAAGACTGGGGAGGCCTACACAATGTAACGCGGACAATGTGCAATGTCACACACACTATGTGCAGGCATGTGCATGTGATGCCACATGCACAATGCGCAATGTTGTATCGTGTTTTTGGAGAAGGAGCCGGGGCAGAGTCAGATGCAGTGGTCAATGGCTGACAGCAGCTCCTCCTCCTCCTCTCTCATGGACCAGGAGGAAAAGCCAGAGGCAGAGCAGGGTCTGGTGGTGCCCACTAACTTGGGGTGTGTGGCTCCCTCAAATATATTATTGTGGGGGTCAAAGCCCCCACGGACCCCTGGGGTTGGCACCAGTGACATAGGCAGTGCATCCACTCTTAAAGTGCTTGGCAAAAGTGCTCTTTGATGCAGCCTCCCTGCCTCCTTCAAAGGGCGCTTTGCCACTTTAAGACAACACTGTGTTAAAGCACTTGCCTCCTCTTTTAAACCTCCAACATTGGATTTAAAGACTTGCAAAAAAGACTTTGGGAAGACTTGCAAAGGTGTGCAAGGGATTTTGACAAGCAGGAACCATGTTGCACCATAATGACATCATGCAACTGACATGCAAATGGTTAAATTTGACCTCTGAGGCTGATCTGGATAAGGATCTATCCCAATGAGCAAATAAGCTTCCCCAACAGCTGCTTTATGAGATACCTGCTTCGCTGACAATATACAAACCATTGAAAACAAGCCAGCAATGTTGTAGAAATGCACAAGCTGGTTAACTCCCAAATTGTGTGGTGGGGCACACTAGCATGTGGTGCAGGAGAGCAGTTAGTGTGCTGTGAAAGTTACTCAACAGGATGTGAAGTTGACCTGCAACTTCAACAGGTTCCAAGAGGCACTTTAGAGGGTGAAGCTTCTTTATCCAAAAGATAGTTTATTTCAAGTGTACTAGTAGTCAGAGGCAAGAGACATTTCAAGGCAAAGAACCCTAGATAAAAGAGAAGAGCGCTAGACTGTGGCTCTGCAAGCACCTGTGGCTTAAAACTCAACAAGGTCATAGCCACCCCCATTGTATAATGCTGCTATAAACACCATAGAGGGGGCGGGGATGTCTTCGCCTGATGCACTTTCCCTGACTTCGTTTCCCCACTTCTCCTGAGGCTGTTATCTGCACATGCTCAAAGGATGTCTCAGATGTACACATCTCTGCTTAAACACAGTTTATGATTTCAAATCAGATGGAAGGTGAGGAAAATGTATCCAACAGGAGTACAGGATGGACTGTGGCTCTAACATCATGCATGCTCGGCTTCAAGCATCCAGTCGTGGGAGGGAGAAAAAGGTGAAGGGCATCCACTTGTGGGATACTAACAAAAGGTATGACCTGAGTTTAGACCACAGACCGGGAGGCCCGTCTGTCTTTTCTTGCCGTGTAGCAAGTCACGTCGTTCTATGAGTAAAGGCCACTAGGTCGGAAGCTGCTTCCACAAACCCCATAAGCTTGAGTCACACAGCTCCACTCCCCCCCCCCCGCCCTTTGGTTTCAAGTTATTTTAGAAAGCCTCCAGTGCATTCAACCGGTGGCTAGATGATCTTGGAAGGCGGCGGCTACTTCCAAGCAACCAATTAAGAAAACACAACAGCGTGTGACTGCCTGAGAGCTGCGGATCCTGCGACGCCGACCTCCCGCCCTGCCCCTCCAAGACACAAAGAAAACCCGCCTGGATTTAAAGAGGAGCGCCACCTAGTCCGCATTTGAGCGCCGGACAAAGAGGACGTGCCAGGTGGCGGAGCCAGATGGCAGCCGGGGACTAAGGGCTGCTGCTCGGGTCAGGAGTTCAGGAGACCGATCCTGCCCAGGGAGGAAAGCGGGCAAGCGAGCAACAGGGGCGGGCAAGCAAGCAGGCGCTGACACCCCAGCTCCCAGAAAACGTAAAGGCGATAGATAGATAGATAGATAGATAGATAGATGATAGATGCAACTGCATGTGTGCATATCGGGCAACAAGCGCCCAAGGAGGGTCGCCGCGGGACTTACTCCCGAGTAAACGTGCCTGGGTAGCAAGCGTCTAGGCGATCACTCACCGGAAAAAAACCGCGGCTAAATCGCGCGCACACACCACCGCCATCCCTGCACCTTCGGCTTCCTTCCCAGCGAGCAACGCCGTCTGCGCCCCCTCCCTCCGCGGCCCTCTTATGAGCCCAGGAGCTCCAGGGAGGCGTCGCTCTTTGCAGCCCCGCCCCCGACGGGCGGAGGCGCGCAGCGAAATCGCCCCTTCGGGAGGGACGCAGATTAGGCAAGGGCCTGTGCGCGTGGCCGGCGCGGCAGAAGGCTCAGGCGCCAAAGCGCGGGCGGGTTACCTGGGTGTGTGCAGGGGGCGACAAGAACCTCCACCCTCCACCCCCGTGGGAACGTGCGACAATGAGGAGGAGGCTTTAGCACACCCTGCCCCAGATAGCCTGCAACTCCCGCGGAGTTGCTTCTGAATACACGTGCATAGGGTTACGCGATAAGGCGGTACACAGTGAACGCTCCACTAAATTCACTTCTTGATTAGTGAATATAGGATTGGAGCCAGAGAGATATGAGACGTCTCTTAGCGAAAGAGTAGGGGCAGATGTCAACAGCCGAGGCCTAGATCAGCAGGCATCGGAATCAGCACCTAAGGGTCATTGACCCTTTGCCCCCAGCAAAATATTTGAGGGGTCTGGACCACCCAAAAGTTGATGGGCATTGCCATTCAAATAATATGTCTTTTGATACAGGGCAGGGCTTACTTGTCCCCGCGCCCCCTCCCCCATATTTTATTCAAGTTGGCACCCCTGCCAGCAGGATGCTGTTCTCGTGAATGTTGCCTGTTCTGTCCTAATGCTATCACAACTGATTGGCTCCACTAAATATTAGCAGTTCTGGGTGCCCCATAAATACAAAGATAATATGTACATGAGGAAACATCAGCCCTGGTCACGTGTTACTCACACGTAGGGCAATTGTGGGAGCTTTTAAAGGCTGTGCCCTTCCACCACTTTTGCACCCATTTCCCAGGACAAGCAGGGTTTGTGTGTGGTTATCTGTAAATAAAACTTATGTATAAGATCCAACGGGACGCGGGTGGCGCTGTGGGTAAAAGCCTCAGCGCCTAGGGCTTGCCGATCGAAAGGTCGGCGGTTCGAATCCCTGTGGCGGGGTGCGCTCCCGCTGCTCGGTCCCAGCGCCTGCCAACCTAGCAGTTCGAAAGCACCCCCGGGTGCAAGTAGATAAATAGGGACCGCTTACTGGCGGGAAGGTAAACGGCGTTTCCGTGTGCTGCGCTGGCTCGCCAGATGCAGCTTTGTCACGCTGGCCACGTGACCCGGAAGTGTCTCCGGACAGCGCTGGCCCCCGGCCTCTTGAGTGAGATGGGCGCACAACCCTAGAGTCTGTCAAGACTGGCCCGTACGGGCAGGGGTACCTTTACCTTTTTATAAGATCCTGCACGCGTATAGGGGTTCTGTGCTATTGGGACAGCAGTATGTAGGTGTCCGAATTAGGCATCTACCTTTGTGTTGGTAGATGCTCACATGTCAAGAATTCTTTGCACACAACCTCACATAACAGGTGTTGCAGAATGAAGATGTGATTTCAGGGCCAGCGCTCAAAACATGGCCCTGCTCCCTTGTCACCACAGAATTGCCCTAAGTGTAAATATAACTATTATGTTTTAAGAGACATCTTCTATAGTCAAGGTCCAATCTTCCTCACATGACAATGGGGCTTGGTTGAAATAGGTCACAGGCTTCCCTGTGCCTTGGCCAAATTATCTTTTTCTCCTGCATCTGACCTGAAGCTTGCCAAAGAGCTGTCCTCCAGGCTACTAAGCCCTCCTCCTCTTCACCCTCAAACAGACCAAGAGGAAGATCAGCACTGCAGCCATCCATTTTAACTTGGTTATAATGCAATTTAAACACAGTGACAGAGGGGCTGGAAGTGTCCATGATATAAAGACCGCAGAGAATCAGGATATACACACCACTCCCACTTAAGAATCCTATGTAGGTCGCTGAATTAATGCATACAGGGGTTGAAGTCTGGTTTTTAGTGCCAGGGCTGAATTCTGAGAAATGTGCAACATTTTTTACCTGAACTTCAAGGCCTGAAGTTCAGGCAGCAGAGCATTACCTCATTTACCTGAGGGTGGACACAATTGCTTTTGTGTAGACATGGGTAGGATTGGACTTCCGGGTTAGCGCCATCGCCTAATGGCGGATTCCCTCCGAGCTCCGGAGGGAATCGGCTCAGCAGGGGTTGGGTCCTGCCGCGGCGGCGACGCGGGGACCCTCATAAACCACAGGCGTTGAAGCCTGTGGACCTGGTGACTCGGCGGGCACCATTTGCGCCCCCCCTGACCCACAAAGGAGCCTTTTTAAAGGCTCCGGAACGGGGGACGGAGAGCGGTGCGGTGCTGTGAGTCGACTGCTTCCCCTGCTGAGTGAAGCCGCATGCCATGGACGGAGAGCGCTGACTTCTTTCTCTGAACATTTGGACTAAAAGTAACAACCCGTGAGTAATACGGAAATTGGACTTAAAAGGGAAATTTTCTTTGGGAATTAGGCACGACCGGGTGAGGTGTAAAGAGGAAGTCTGCCCACCCGCCTTGTAAACATCATAAAGCAAGGATTTTATTACTAAGGTTGTGAGAATACCTTTCTTCTTTGTGGATTAAAGCAATTAACTCTACTTTTTGGCAATTAAAGTGACTGTGCTGGAGGATAAGAGCTAACATTGAGAACGGAATTCACCCCTCCCCCAAGACCCGGGAGCGATCGGTGGGAGAGCCTGCGGAAGAGACATAAAGACTTTGACAGCTGTCAAACTAGCTGTCAAAGTTGGGAAAAAAGGAGAACTTTGTTTCTGCTGTCTTTGCTGGTTATATTCGCTACAATTTGGTAACAAATTGTTAAAAATAAAGAGAAAAGGCTAACTTGACTTTTGGGTTGGAACTGGAAGATAATAAGAAACTAGAATCCCTCTAGAGGGGGTTTAGGACATTACAAAAATGGCTGCAAGTGGAAAAATACTGGCTGAACTGGAGAGGACTTTTTTTCTCTTGGGAAAGTTACAGGAAGAGAGTGATGTTTTGACTATAAACGTTACAATACTGAAGGGAACAGTAAATAAAGTTGCTGAGCCTGGGAGGGACTTGACTCAAGTTTTTGCAGATGAACAGGAAAGTTTTGCAGTTGACCTAAAAATTTCTGCAGCCTAACAAGAAAAGAAATTTGAGAAATCTGAGAATGTGATGAAAGAGGAACATGATGATTTGAAGGAAAAAGAAGGAGGAGCTATAATGCCACAGATGGTTGAGGAGAGCCAGAGGCTGGTTAAGATGGATATAAAGGAAAATAAGATCAGGATGATGGAAATTTGGTTTGAATTGAAGAATGGAAAATGGAGAGATCTCCCTATGTGGAGATCTGAAGACATATGGAATACAAACCTGGCTAAAGTGGAAACTGGAGCTTTTGGGACATTTGGACTTAAGAGAAGTAAGAAACAAGATCTTGGCTCCATTTTTAAATATGGAGGCCTAGCTGGAAGAAACATGGACCTTATTGGGACAGAGCTCCTTCGAGATTCGGAGTTTAATATAAAGGACTATCAAAAAAACCGGCAGAGAGGAATTGAGAGAGAATTGAGAGCCTCGGACGTGAGGTCGCCAGGCTGACTGCAGATGGACTGATGGACTTTTTGTTGGGGTTCGAAACCGGGAAAAGGGGGTGGTGGGGCCTTGGGAATCCAAAGGGTGTATAACTATATTCTGCTTTAATTAATTTGGTTTTGCCACTAACATAAAAATGGGGATTTCGGGGAAGGGAATTGGGGCCGACCTTAGGAAAAGACTTTTAAGAATAAGTATTGACGTATAAAGATTGAGGTTTTTAAGTTAAAATTGGTTAATTAAATTGATGGGGCGAACCTAGAAAAAGATTTTTAAGAATAAGTATTGATGTATAAAGATTGAGGTTTATAAGTTAAAATTGGTTAACTAAAATGAATTAGAGAAAATAAGGTAAAGTTTGGGGACAAGAACTTGCTGAGCTAAAAATTGGAACTAGAATACAAGAAGGGGAGGTGTGGTGAAGTCAAGGAAATTGGTCATTGACAGTAAGAAATGTAAACTTTATGTGTTTTTAATT
Source organism: Podarcis raffonei (assembly GCF_027172205.1). Lineage (NCBI taxonomy): Eukaryota > Metazoa > Chordata > Lepidosauria > Squamata > Lacertidae > Podarcis > Podarcis raffonei. The sequence continues at coordinate 50,071,109 of NC_070608.1, read as the reverse complement.
GGTTTTTTTTATTTTTTTTATTTTTTGAAAATTCCAATAAATATCTTTAAAAAAAAAAAGACATGGGTAGGATTGCACTCACTGAGTTCACTGAAAAAGAGATCCTCATTATGAACTCTTGACTGTGGTGCCAGTCTTATTGCAAATGTGTGGAGGAGACATCCTGAGCTCCTAATACCTTGTGTAAATTTATCAGCACATTAATCTAGTGACCAATAAATCTAATCAACAGCTCCTGCGAAAGTATGGTTGCCACCAAGATAAAAGAAAGGTAACTTTAAGACAGGAAACAAACAAGGATAACCTGTTTAGTCATTGCTCACTAGGATTATATTCTTTCAAATTTCAAGTAGGCAGGAAATTCTAGGAAGAGAAGAGACAACAGAACAATAAAAATATTGAAATTATAGTAATTTGCTCATCTCAAAGCCTCCCTCTCTTCTCCATTACAACATATTGGCTAAAATTAATACAAAAGCCCAATATTTCCAATGGTTAGTTAGCTCTCCAAGTTCCAACAAGGATCTTACTCAACACTTTCAAGGAACCAAGACATGCTTCACTTTAAGGACAGGTATACCCTTCCCCTCCATTTCTTGTCTTGCTATTAATGTGTGTTGTGTGGCAAAATTGGCACTCTTGCTTTCTGTAGGATTTTGAGAATAGTTTTAGATTCTTTCACTCTTTAGATCAAGGCATATGTGTACTGTACCATTTTGCTGGCTGTTCAACTTGCAGTTTTGCTGTCTGAAGCAGCATTTATATACCGGTTTTTTTTGCTCTACAAGATGCACCAGACCACAAGATGCACCTAGTTTTTGGAGGAGGAAAACAAGAAAAAATAATATTCTGAATCCCAGAAGCCAGAACAGCAAGAGCGATCACTGCGCAGTGAAAGCAGCAATCCCTCTTGCTGTTCTGGCTTCTGGGATAGCTGCACAGCCTGCATTCGCTCCATAAGACGCACACACATTTCCCCTTACTTTTTAGGAGGGAAAAAGTGAGTCTTATAGAGCAAAAAATACGGAAATTCTGTCACTTTCATTTCATGTAATAAACCAATATTTATTTGTGTGGGAACTTCTTGTGGGCATACGGTTAAGGGTAAACACATATTCATAATGAACACACGTCGTAACTCCAGCAAAAGATCCTAAACCTCTTGATAGTGTGTGTACGAATACATGTAAGTGGTGGACACGCATGTGGGTTCAGACACATACACTGTAACACATCTTTCCTTTCATAAAGTTATAGACCTTAGCAATAACTTATTTTATGGAGACTCCTAACTGGTTAAATCACAGCACAATCCTAACAATGTCTACTCAAAAGTAAGCCCCACAGGATTCAAAGTGGGTTGCTCCTAGGGAAATGGGGTTAGGATTGCCGCCTCAAAAAGGATGAGCAAAGCAGCACCAGATGCACAATATCTTGTTAGTAAGCAGATAGCAACACTAGTGACTATAATGAAATCATTGCTATGAGCATGACCATTTTTAATCACCCTTTCCTGAATGCACCAAAAAGTAATTTTCACTTAAATAAAATGGACACAAGTGCTAAATAAATCATTTAATAAAAGTTGCATGAGCAGTAGACTCACAAAAACTTTCAGTGGAAACACTAGATATTAATTTAACTATTAACTTTCCCTTTGGCCCAGCAAACTAAATTTTAGCTTGACCAGTTATCACAGCTTAAGGAAAGTTAAATTAACTGAATCTTTCATCCTACTCCCAAGTGCTATGTAACATGATGCAAATACATTGGAAAACAGAAGTAATAGACAGTAAAATATCATAATTTCACCTTCAAATGTATTAATCTTTTATTTGTAGAATACATTAACAGAACTCCTAGAGGACTGTTTGCACAAGTTTGCTAGAAAACCTGTCCAAACATACAGAAGTGTGCAATATTACCAACCTGAAATGTATTAAAATTTAATAATAACAATAAAGTCAATTTGACTTCATTTTGAAATATTTAAGCAATGACAAGCACCCTTGTATTTATTTGTAATTTGAAAAATCCCTCTTTAAATTTATTGGTGGTAAAAACAAAGTCATGACTTGATGTGACCTTTCGTCTTGCATCTCAAACCCGGCTTTCCCACTATCATCACCACACAAATGCATTTGATAAATATAATGGCCAACAAATTTAATGCCAGCTCAGTATTCTTGACCCTCCTTCCATTCTGTTCACTTAAACAAACACACTACGAATATATTGTTTGACTCAATTAAATGTACATTCCTCTTCTTTTTAAAAAGCAGAAATGATTAAAAAACAACAACCCACAAATACTGTTTCAGGGTGAGGATTAGTGATGCGACTAGTTCTAAGCCAATCAATGCTATGTTCTGCTGGCATCTGGTATAAACACAAACAACTTGTTTTCCCCTTATGACTGAACACTTAAAATACGACAAGTAGACTTCAGTGGCCTCACTGCTTAAACTTATACAAAGTCTATGGACACTCTATGGCTGTGATCCACATCTGTATGCGTTTCATGGCTGAAGGATTCCTAGCTTTCTTTTTTGAGGAAACATTTCAGAAGGGAGCCCCTGCATGTATCTAGGCTACTTATTTCCTTTTTACAAAGAGAACAAAGGCCCCTGCACATGAAAGGCTTTGGCTTGCATTCTAAGGCTGCAATTTTGCACAGTGCTTCACAAATGAAAGTCCTATTAACTATTTGAAAGGGGCTGATCATAAATGAGCATGACGTAGAAAACAGCTCTACTAAAAGCAAGTAATACTAGTAAACACCACTGGGTTCCGGATTGTACTCTTAAGCTTTTGGTTATACTTAACACCTGCAAACAAGTTACTCATTTCAGATTTTACATATATTTGAAGAAAAACAGCTAGTAGCTTTCAACAGTTACCCCTCCTGGAATCTGTCCAGTGCTCTGTTAGTCATCTTTAAGCTAGGTCCTCGACTGACCAGTTTCATGCAGAATGTAAGTGTTTTGACAACATACATTAATACTTCTAATAATTCTGGATAATATTATTTAATTCAATAGTAGGGTTTACAGGATTCTGCTGCAACACGTTAATTATTCCTCATAGCCCCATACAGAGGTAGAAATGTCTGGGTTACCAGATTTTACAGCAGTATTTCAGATATGAATAGGTTTAACAGAGAACAGTTAATGGTGCACAGTTACTGTAAGAATCACACAGTATAGACAGATTCATAATTTTTATGTCTAAACATTGTAAACTAAGCCATTTAAAGGAAACCCATGCACTCCCAAGTTCTTTATGTTGGAATAAAGTCACACACAAAAATCCTCATCGTGCAGCACCTGAAAACAAAATACTTTGTGCTACCCAAAAATAGCAGAGTTGCTATTTTTTAACATTTTGGTTGTCAGGATGGCCAGTTTCCTTCTGCTATTTTTTTTCAGTTGAAAACAGTAATGTGTATACATAAAAACCCAACATAATACCAAGACTTGTTAGAGAGACTCAGCTTCAATCATTATTTTTTCAAAGGATGGGATGGGGGAGTTAAATACTGTAATATATATACACACACACACACACACACACATATATATATATATATGTGTGTGTGTATATATATATATATATATATATATATATATATATATATGTGTGTGTGTGTGTATATATATATATATATATATATATATATATATATATATATATATTAATGTACCAAGTCCAAATGCCATTGTTCATTGGTGCTGTTTTTCTCTTGTGCCATGATTCTCATGAACCAACCCTCTCTCCAAGTTGCTATCAAAATCATTCTAGGGAGAAGAGCAATAGACATTCTGAATCATTGGGGGGGGGGAGCAATTGACAACCCTCCCCCTCAAGTGACATGGCTCCGACTAGCAACTATGGCTGCTATAAAAACGGAAATGAAGGAAATGAAAAGATGTAACCTGTGCTTGTGTAATATGTTTTACTGTATTCAAATGGGATTTAGGTAAATGTAAAGGGACCCCTGACTGTTAGGTCCAGTTGCGGACTCTGGGGTTGCGGCGCTCATAAGCCGTTTACCTTCCCGCCGGAGCGGTACCTATTTATCTACTTGCACTTTGTGCTTTCGAACTGCTAGGTTGGCAGGAGCAGGGTCCGAGCAATGGGAGCTCACCCTGTCAAGGGGTTTCAAACCGCCAACCTTCTGATCAGCAAGCCCTAGGCTCTGTGGTTTAACCCACAGCACCACCCACATCCCACGTCCCACAGCGCCACCTGCGTCCAAATGGGATTTACTCCCATGTAAAGGTGTATAAGACTGCAGCCTTAACATACGTAAATGACACCAAAATACTGAGCTATAAGTCAGGCAAGTCCTGTTTGAATCTTGACTCATTCAATGAATTAACCTGGTCTTAGGCAGGCTCTCTCCACAACCCCCAAAATAAGGATACTACTACTACTCTTAGAGGACTCTTACAAGGTTTACACATGAGACATGAAAAGTGCTTTGAACATTCTGAAGTACTATATAAATGGTAAGTGCTATTAAGTCAACAGTGCTTTAACTGTACTCTCTCAATTTTAAATATTTGTACAGTCTGACTTGCAATGACAGACACACATCACGGTTTAGGACTGGCACAGCTTCAGTTTGTTCATTTCAGAATTACTGAACAACAGATTGCCAGCTTATTTGTTAATTAAGGTACCTGCATAGTAATGACTGGGGGTGGGGGGTGGGGGTAAGGAAATGACTAAGCAGTAATAACATCTTCTAGTGATTGACGGAAAAAGCTATAACTTGCCGATTCCCCCCACCCTGCCATTTAGCTGGTAAAGCCACAGAAAATCAGCAAACGAGTTGGTAGTCCTTTAAGCCATAAGATAAGCTATTAGGACAAGCATTCAAGCACAGCATGAGTTTAGTGTTGGCACTAGTATTGGGTTTAGAGTTTGTTTCTCCACTACCTTTGCTTTGCCAAAACACACACAAAAACTATGCTCAAATTAAAAGCTTGAGACAGACACAAAGGTGATCCACAATGTTTCTGCATTTTTAGGGCTTTCCTGCATACAAGTTCAATTACACAAAAAATGTTCATTTATTGTGCGCATTCTTTATGTCTTTCTTCAAGTTTTCACTTCTGTTGGAGACACCACAATTTCCAAACACTCAAATCACAATACTTTATACCTGGGAAAATGAGACATTTCACACAGATAACACATTCATTGCCATTAATGTTCAGACTGGAACAGAGCAAACAACTCACAGGCACCAGAATATTTTTGCAATGCAATTAACAAGGTGTGACAATGTTTCCATCATATGGCTATACAGTATTTTGGTGAACCAGATGCACCAAATTAAAGGATTATTTCTGTGGCTGCTTTGCTTCTTACACCATACAGTGCTCCAGCAAAGAAGCTCTTAAACATATACAAAAAATGCAACAGAAGCAAGGCTAACATGTAGCAATGTCTTGTTATTTTGCAGACCCTTCCATTCAGAACATTTATTTATAATATTTGCAAGTCACTTTTTCCATTCACAGACTGGGTTGTGCTCAGAGCAGCATACATCACCATCTTATTAATATTCTTTGGGTCTTTACACTCCTTTTTCTTGCACACACATATAGCTAAATAGAATAGTAAACTCCTCTTAGACAGTAGGATGTCTGTTTATAAAGCCAGGGTTGTATTTCTATGGAACAAAAGAAAATTCCTAGTCCCAGATTTTCATATTGGGACCAACTGGCTCAGTCTCACAATCGCAATCCTGAGTATTTGTGCTTAAAAGTATCATTAGTTTTAATGGCAGTTATTTCCAGTGTGTTTAGGTGTAGAGGATGTTAACGTGACACAGACTACTTCAGGGGTAATGTTCTAGTATCTGGGTTTTGGTCATGATGCTGACTTTCAGTAGCTGCAGAAATTACAGCTATTATCCACACAGTTACTGTGGATAACCGTAGATTCACATCATTTCTAAGTCTAGCTCCCACAAAGGACAGGTAAGGAAATAAATATTTTGTAGGCTGTAGTTGAAACAGCATGCATTGATTTATATGACTGAATGCTCTGCCATACAAAAATAAACAGAACTGCTACATTTAGGGAACTTGTATGGCTAACTTAGGATCATTCCTCTGACGTACTAAATTTTGGTTGGTTGGTTATTGTTTTTTGGTACAGAGAAGCATTCAGTCAGTCATGTGAGCCCACACCTGCAAATGGTAGAGTCCAGGAAGAGGTTTACCACATTATCTGCTATTTGTGAGAACTAAGCCTAAGTCATGACCCTTTCCTTCTCAAGCCCTCAATTCCATGGTTCTCTTAGCAACTGACTAAACACGGCCAAAACAGATTCTGGTGCTATTTTCAATAATTGGTTAAAATGCTTTGCTTCAGTCCTTTGAATATATCTCCCTTCAGAGCCCTTTTCAAGTATTAGCACCCAGTGGAAGAGATTTTCTTTGCTAGTGTTCTATAAACTCCACTATCGAAGGCAGCATGCCTCTGAATTCCACTTGATGGGAATCAGAAGAGCACCGTTGAACTCAGGTTCTGCTTATGAGCTACACAGAATCACAGTGCTAGAAGGCTTCCCCAAGGGTCATCTAGCTCAACTCCCTGCAATGCAGGAACCACAGCTAAAGAATCCCTGAAAGGTTACCATCCTATGAAGGGTTTTCAAACAAGTCTCTTAAATATTGCAGAGTGCTTGGTGTTCCTTCTCCTTCGCACCTCTCCAGGTTGGGCCCCAGAGAGCTGCCCGCTCAGCTTGCCTGGCTCCCTTCCTGGCATTCTTGCTCACCCCCTGCTCTGGTGGTGGAGAAGCAGGCCCCCTCTGTCCTGGGGGAGCCAAAGGTGGGGTTGCCACTGGGCTCCCCCCTCTCTTAGAGGGGTCCAAACTGTCTTTGAGCCAAGGGAGAGAAGGCTCAAGAGTTCAGGGCTCATGGCATCCTAAGGCTGGAGGGCCCATGGAGGTCAAGGTGAGGCCTGATCTTCCCATATAGACATCTAGCTGGCCACTCTAGGATTCTGGACTATATGGGCCTTTGTAGGACTCTTCTTGTGTTCTCACCTGAATAAGATTCCTCATCCCCATAGTAATGACTCAAGTGTAGCAGTGACCAACGTGTGTGTATGGCTGCCAAGCTAGTTCTGTGCTCAGTGCTATTACCTAGGTTAAAACCATCACATCCTTATGTGATGTTGTATTGAATTTTCTAGGTCATGAAACAAAAACACCCTGCTGTCATTTATGTTGTGCTGCTTGATTGAAGCTGAAGATTTTCAAATGTTGGAAAAACAGCTTTTCATCTTCTGATCAGCACCAATATCTACTATTTAAGTTACCCACATAAATATAATACACCGTTCAAGGATATGTGCCATTGCCACTTTTGACTGTGCTACATAAATGAGTGTAGTTGTTTTTTTTTTTAAGTAAATAGAAGTGTAACTATCTAAGGTTTGTTCTATACATGTACTTTTAAGTTAGAATTCTCAAGCACTGTTGAGTGTGAGTACTTTAGGCACACAATTCGAAACAATTTTCCCTTTGCTGCAGAAAGACTAATTTACCTGAGATCTGCAAAAATAAAGTTTTATTTATATTTGAATGTGGTACAAACCCCGCTTCCCCTCTGCTTCAGCCTAAAAGAGGCAAGAAGCCAACTCAATCTGGGACACCTGTGATTTTTTTTTTTAAAAAAGCATAGCCGAAATAAATTCTCATTAAAAGGGGGCCAAGAAGCTTACAAAAATTAAAAATTTCCCTTCACCTTCCTATTATGCAAGCAATTTTTTTCATAATACCTTTGCTATATAGACTGTATTAAGAAACATACAATTAAACCATTTATCCTATAAGCAAGCCATCCTGAAGGAAGCAATGTAGTTCCAAAAGGACAAGTTTCCTTGTTTTCAGGAATATGTAAGTCCAGTCAATTCTCATCATCTCGCCTATAGTGAATTGTCTGAATTTCCTGAGCTATGAATGCAGCCATTTCCTGGGTACCTGCTGCGACCACTCGGCATGACATTAGATCTAGAGGTCCACCTACGAAAGGAGAGGGATTTGATCAGTCAAACAAAGCACTTGAGGTTCAAAAGTAATGCGAGACTCTGTCCCCTCTGTGACTCAAACCACTTCCCATATAGTACAATTCATCAGATGCAAGACCTCCATTTCACAGGAAGACATTAAGGAGCAACGCTTAGCTGGAATGCACCCACCTTCCCTCTATCATAGGATGGGGCAACCTTTGGGAGATAGGTAAGTTGCCTGTTCTAGATAGGGTTGCACTTCCTCTGAAGGAACATGTGCCCAGCTTGTGGGTACTCCTGGATTCATTTTTGTCACTAGATGCCCAAGCATCCTCTGAGTTTTACTAGCTGTTTGGTCTGGGATAGCCTGACCGCAGAAGTCCATGTGCTGGTAACCTCAAGGCTCTATGTGCTCTATGTGGCACAGCCCTTGGGTCTGCTGGAAATCTCCAGCTGGTGTAGAATGCAGCAGCTACACTGCTGACTGGGACACATGGCTGATAGCATATGTCATCATTGTTAAAACATATGCACTAGCTGCCCATCTGTAACTGAGCCAGGTTCAAGGTCCTTGCATTCATTGTAAATGAACATCGTAGGTCCAGGATACCTTAAGGAATGCCTAAACTCTTATATTTGAACTTGATCACTGAAAGCATCTGCAATAGCATAGCTGGTTGTCAAGTTGGTGGGATTCATCTGACAACAACAACAAAACTGAGACGTTTTCTGCCCAATAAGGGTGGAATGCTCTGCCAATAGACACTGAGCAGGCACCTTCAGTTTCAGCCTTTTAACACCTCCTGAAAAACTTTTCTATGTCACCAGACTTATGCAGGCAATCTTTCCATATTACCGTATTTTTCCGTGTATAAGACGCCCCCATGTATAAGACGACCCCTATTTTTTGAGCCCAAAATTAAGAAAGAAATATTTTAAACACCAAACCGAACAACTTTGATATTTTATTAAATATTCAAAACACCGGTATATTTAGTACCATATATTGAAACATCAAACAGTGAGGCAAGCTGTGTAATGGCAGCTGCTCCTGTCAGCTCAGTGTAACTCCATTGTAGCTGCGGCTCCAGCTCTCCCGCCTGTGTGCTGCACTTTTGTCTCAGTATTATTTACGGTATGTACCGTATTTACTCCACAAGTGCCGGCAGATGCGAATGCTGATCAAGGAGCTGCGACTTCCAGAGCTGCCTGAGTGAGTGCGCTTGGGGAATGGGGGGTCTGGGTAGCCAGGGGGCGGCTGAGGGAACAGGGTGGAAAGGACAATGTCCGGAGTGGGAGCTGCTGGGGGAGGAGTACCAGACCAGGGTTTGTCGTGAGACCATTAGTGAGGTGAGGTGGGGGGGGGATAATATGGATGGTGGCATGTATTTAATTATATTTTTAATTGCAACATTCCATGTATAAGACAACCCCCAATTTTAAACTTAATTTTTTTGGGAGGAAAATATTGTCTTATACATGGAAAAATACGGTAATTAGTTGATGGTACCTGTATGTAAATGTTATGTTTAGATAGATAGATAGATAGATAGATAGATAGATAGATAGATAGACAGACAGATAGTTGTAAACAGCTTTTTTACGATGTGGTGATATGAATATTTTTATAAATAAATGTGCATTATAAACATGTGTTATAAAAATATTTTTTTTGCTTACCTGAAGTATCCATCACAACACCACCTGCCTCTCTGATAATAACTGTAGCTGCCGCCAAGTCCCAACAGTGCAAGCCAAACTGGTAATATGCATCTGCAGCACCAGATGCTAGAAGACAGAGCGCCAACGTGGAACTTCCAATGACACGAACCCTACAATAAATCACAGGTGGGAGCAAAAAGACTTGTGAAAAGAACAAAAGCCATTGATAAAGCCAACCCATGAGGATGTGCTCATGAGTCATGGTTAGAAAAACAAGTCATCAATTTTAACCAACGATTTGTTGCACAGACAAACTGGCATATTCACAACAAGTTAAAATATTATCTTAAAAAAAGCCAGTCATACATTTCCAGGTGTTTGTCTCAACATCTTCCCCGTTCTTTACAATGTTATCATATCCAGCAAGCAATGTCTGCTTGTCCTATTCACTTGACAATGCAATACAAGGCTGCCCCATCTTCATAACTCCCAAGCAAGAAGAAAGAGGAGGGGGTGCTAACTGACTTCTAACACTGAAAAGCTATCTTGATGGTGCAGTGAACACTGGCGGAGGAAGAAGAGGGGGGGGAGCGCACCGGCAGGGTGCCATCGCGGCTGCCCCCCCCGCTGGGTGCCCCACCCCCGCAGGCGACACATACTCCACCCCCAGGACGCGCACCAGCCTCGCCCCCCTGGTGCTGGAGCATGAAGCTCCGCCACTGGCAGTGAATGGGGAAGTTGGTTCAGAGGGAGTTCTGTAAGTGCACCAAAATGCCTGCAAAAGTTTAGGTTCACTAAATTTAAATGGATGGCCTCAGTAACTGAAATGTTAATGAGGGTGCTGGTTCTTTTCTTTACAAAGGTTTGTGATTTATTTACTTTTTAAAGAAGATCTTACCCATGAGCTTGGGCCTTAAGCAATCGCTCCATGTTGCTGAGAAATAGTTTCAAAGTGTCAGGATCTCGTTTTGGGCCAATCTCTGTTAAAATCAAGGCCTTTGAGATATCTGCAAGACAAAAGGTTATTTTGTATTATTGCAACAGCTTTTCAAAGTAGGCACTGTCCAAATTCTACTGTGAAGGATCTTTGGATATTTTACAATAAGATCGCTTCACATGTTCATATATTACTGTTCTTTTTTACGAGCCTTGCTTATTTCCAAAAGCTTTCAACAAAATTCTGTGTCTTGAAATTATGGAAAACAAATCTGCTTATTACTTTTAGTTAAATATGTTTATTTGGAAGCAAAGTCTTACCCTCTTAGAATCACAGCAGATTCTGCAATAATGTTCAGTCAAAATAATTCTACATCCCATCAACTCTAAGCCTATCACAAAGTACATTTTAGATCTTGCAGTAGAATATATCATTCCTATCATATTTTCAAAATTCATACATGCAAAATCCAGAATTAATACTACCACCGTGAACTAACATATTATTTTGAAAAAGCCTCTAAAGTGATTGCATAGCCTCATGCTGCTATTTCAGAGCTGCACACATTAGAAGCCTATCCCAAATCCTAGTATACCTGGACCAATTAACTGAAATTTCAAGCTTTTGGACAACTTTTCTTTAGCGTATACATACATACTTCACATCCTATGTTAATTTTTTTAAATTTTCCATTGAGAAGTCTGCTAGTCTTCCTTAATCACAATAAAAAGTCTCTCTACTTCTACTGTTAGAAGTCAACATATTTTTCAATAAGAAATAGGTAATAAATAATCTAGAATTCCACCAACTCTGCAGGCTGACAGTGCTAATCCAACCTAAGTAGGCTGTTTCATTATTGCAGCCCCAACATGAAATGGGGTACACTTAAAATACTTTCCCTGAAGTGGCTGTAATGTTTAGAATACATTTTTTCAGGTAGTTTTACATGCCAGCACCATTTGTAAGATATGAACTATGTCCACTCAGCTGTCACTGAAGAGCTCCCTAATCATAAGATTAAGCAAGGGTCACCAGTTCTGTTGCAGCCAAATTTACAGTGATTTATAAAAGCCTCTTTTAAGCTATTAAGCTCAATAATTAAAGTATGGTATAGAAAAGAAGGACTACTTAAATAAATGTAAAATATATTCAGTTATGCAGAAGATACATCGAGGGTGCAATCTTATGTGCACTTACCTGGAAGTAAGCTCCACTAAACAGAGTGGATCTTACTTCTGAGTAAATATGCAGAAGATTGCTCTGTAAGTCTACCTACATATGGTAACGACTATCTAATAATACAGTATTCAAAATATTTCTTTTAGAGAGCTTAAACCAACCTGTCACTTTTGATACCTGAAGCCTTTTGTCGTTACAAAATGCCCCTTGACCTCTTCTACCAGTGTATAATCGTTCTTCCGTGCAGTGATAAATTACACCAAATTCAAGCTTTAGCATTTTGGGAAAGGAAAAAGATCGTGAATGCAATTTGTATTATATATATTGCAATATAAACAGATTATCACTATATAAAATGCATATAAATGGCAGTTTATGCTACTGATAATAAAGAAGAAATGGTTTTGAGCATGCCAGACTTTCAACTTCACAAGGTACATAAAATTTCATTAAGAAATTAGTTAATCCATCTCCACAGACATTTTAGGGCTAATTCTTACATGTTCAGAAAGCCCCTGGAAATCTTTTCTGCACAGTGATGACAACAATGAGCAAGAGCTCAACACATCAAACATATCACACAACTGCTTAGTTTTCAAGTTAAGCACCAGTTACTATCCAGATATAGTGCTGGCACAAAAACTCTTGTTTGCTAAGTCTGTTGAGTGGTGCTGCCTGGAGTAGCAGGACAGAGGCTTCAAGTAACCTATGGTACAAAATCCATAGATAAAAGGTTTAGTATCCCATCTCTGCTTTACTACTTGACATCACCCCTATACCTTATTTTACAGTTGCTTTGAATAAGTAAGTCTGACACAGGCATGTGAAGTTGTATCCTAAGAGTTACTAATATCTGGTGTTGAATATACAGTATAGGAGTAGTGATAAGAACTAAATGCAAGACTATTATCCCTACCCAACATGTCTTTGCCAAATATTATTCTATGGAACAGCTTTGTCCTTTCCACCTGCCATCTAGCAACAAGGGTGTGTCCCAGCCAACAGACAACATTTGTTGTTTCCCCTACAGCGTAGTCCTTTTCTGTTCTAGTGGGTTCTGCATGAAGAAAGACTGCATTGCATTACCATTGCATCTGTGTAATGCAAAGTCAGCTACTCTGCCCTTGAAGGAATAGTATCAAGGGCAGACTTATAAAGGCTGCCAATACAGGTTTTCTAACAGTCAAGACAAGAATGAAAAATTATGTTGTGGCACAGGTAGGTAGATGGCAATAGAAAAAAAACAACAACTGGTAAGTCTGCCACTTGATTGATGAGCTGGAAGCTGCTTGCGCAGTCACTCAGGAAACAAATAGCATGGCTTGATCTGACCTTTCCCTTAAGTTTGACACTCCTAAATGCATTTACTTGGAAAAAAGTCTTGTTGATTTTAATGGACCTTATTTAATAAAAGAGACATACATACATACATACATACATACATACATACATACATACAGTGGTACCTCGCAAGACAAATGCCTCGCAAGACGGAAAACTCGCAAGAAGAAAGAGTTTTCCGTTTTTTGAGGTGCTTCGCCAGACGAATTTCCCTATGGGCTTTCTTCTTGCGAAGAGGTCCGGGGACCTCTTTTAAATGCAGTCGGTCGGGAGCAAAGACTTTCGCCCACCGCCGGCCTTCAGAAGAGGTCCTGGACCTCTTCTGAAGGCCGGCGGGGGGCAAAAGTCTTTGCTCCCGACCGCCTGCCTTCCCGGGATAGCGGAGAAACGCAGCGCGTTTCTCCGCTATCCCGACGGCTTTTGAAGGCAGGCGGGGGGGAGCAAAGACTTTCGCCCTCCGCCGACCTTCAGAAGAGGTCCTGGACCTCTTCTGAAGGCCAGCAGGGGGCAAAAGTCTTTGCTCCCCCCCACCTGCCTTCCTGGGACAGCGGAGACTTCTCCTCTGTCCCAGGCGATCTTAAAATGCTGGCGGGCGGCAGCGAAGCCTTCGCTGCCGACCCCCAGCATTTTAAAAGCCCCCGGGACAGCAGAGGCTTCACTGCCACCCGCCAGCATTTTAAAATCGCCCCGGGACAGCGGAGGCTTCGCTGCCGCCCGCCAGCATTTTAAAATCGCCGCTGTCCCAGGGGCTTTTAAAATGCTGGCGGTCGGCAGCAAAGCCCTCCTGTCCCGAGAGCTTGCGGGGCAGGAGGTGGGGAGAAGGGCTTTTCTTCCCACCGCCAGCCTTCAGAACAGCCTTCTGAAGGCTGGCGGTGGGAAGAAAAGCCCTTGTCCCCCCCCCCAGCCTTCAGAAGAGGTCGGGGGACAGACTGTCCCCGGACCTGGTCTGAAGGCGGTTTCCATAGGAACGCATTGATTGATTTTCAATGCATTCCTAAGGGAAACCGTGCTTCACAAGACAAAAAACTCGCAAGAAGAAAAAACTCGCGGAACGAATTAATTTCGTCTTGCGAGGTACCACTGTACATACATACATACTCCACATTTTTCTCTGACAGGGACTCAAGGTGGCTTACAAATTAAAAATAAGAAAAACATAGAAAAAGCCATCATTAAAAAACAAATAAACATTGATAGAATTAAAACATGCAAGACTACTTATAAAAACAGGTCCCTGAAACTGGAATTAGCTACCTTTACATTCTGCCAGCCATAAAGGATCTTCTACATACTCTTTTACCCAAAGAATGATTCCAGAATCCATTCATTTATGGTAGGTCATAATAAGACTACTCACAACACCGAAGAATTGGTTTCGGGATTATGCAGATTGGTGTATTCAAACCAAGGTTATAACAGATTAACACTTCAAGATAAATACAGTAACCTAAATGGCTTTCTGTGAACTTTGTTATTTGTTATGAAGCTCACAAGATTCTCACTAAGTTTGTTAGATATTAATCTTTCACTTAATCACGATAGCAGCAGATAAGGCTTTATCCTATACCTCTTGATTAACAGCAAATCCAATGCTGACGGCCACAGTCGGAAACCTGTGTAAATAAAACCAGTTGCGTCTGTTAGTACATTCTCTAAACAGTTAATTTCAACAACTTTACCTGTCAGAAATGCAATTGTGTTGGTTCTCAGCTAAGAAATCTGAGTCTTAATTTCTTTGTATCTAAAGGAATTGCACATTTTTACTTCTTACCTTTTAAAAACAAACCCAATGGTTAAAGAATTAGGGGCATCCTGATCTGGTGGATCAGTTTAGCAGTGACCTTTCCCCTGTAGCTGAAGCAGAAATAGCTGACTTGACTTTGATTCTCAGAAAATCCCTTTCTCTTCTTCAAATCTTAGGATGCTGTGCAATTGATCAGAACTTGACGACTGATTCAACTACAACCGTCCCTCCCTCTTTTGAACTCTCCACTGAGTTTCAAAACCAGTTTGCCATGCTAATGGCAGGGAGAAGGAAAGTATACTGTTAAAAGCTATTGTCCTTAGGTACATTGTACTAGTCCAATAGTTCTCTGGATTTCAGCCAGAGCTTCTGATGATAAGGGACTCTTTTAGAATAAGGTTTTTATAGGTAACTGGTATGCTGAATGAAGGTGCCAACCACTACAGTTGTTGATTGTTTGTGGTACAGCAATGGTAGCTCCAAATTATTGTGCTACTTAGTAACTACACCCTTTTGGTACTTGTCCCTGCACTTGGTACTATTCAGTTCGGTCCACCTGTAATAGACTTCCACAAGGCACTACAAAGGCAAGAACCTATCTTGATAGTAGCCAAACTATGTAACAAAGGAATTGAGTGTGTGCACTCCCCACACAATAACACTTGGGAAGCCCAAAGTCATAAACTACAATCGAGTTTGTGCATATGAGTTTGTGCATATGAGTTTGTGCATCAGAGTCTTCCTCCCAAAGCACTGGGGCAGAAGTTGACTCAAGAAAGTAACCTTATATGCAAACAAGCCTTACTCAAATAGGTTGGACACAGAAAAATAAAGCATGGCAGAGAGCTTGAGAAAAGGCAGACGTAGCTTTTTTGCAGCACTGTTTATGTATTTACCTATGTACAAAATTACAGGTGCCATCAACAGGATCAATAATCCAGGTAGGGCTGTCACAGAGAATGCACTTTGAACCAGCAGCGGTAGCTTCTTCAGCAATAAACCTATAATGGACGAGAAAATTAAAACTGAATTATTACTTATTGGAAGGCACTTAGGCACTGGCATTCCCAAACGTAGCTGTTTTCTGCTACATTTGGCCTTAAACAAGCATCAGATAAAGTACTAAAAGTTATGCTAAGTGGATCTATGTGAGTCTTTGCATATTATCCAAGAGCACATATAGAAGGTGTTCAAGTTACTTTCAGGGCCTCTACGGAGGTTTCAGGTTCTTACACAAAGGGAAACCCATGCATCTTCACTCATGAAAAGCTGTGTGTGAATACAACGTAGCAACAGTTTGTACATCACAACAGGTAAGAGGTGTCATTTTGGATGACAGTCAGAAGCACATATAGAAGATATACAAGTCAATCTGCAATGAGTAGTTTTCTTACTATTGAAATAAAAACTATTGAGTAAGATTCAACCTTTGTCCAATATATGAACCGTGCAGGCACATGAATAGAAAACGCCTGTTCATCACTATCATGTCTTATTTGGCTTTAAATCGCAGTGTGGGTTCCCTAGACATGCGATTGCCATATTTGAACATCACACTAAACCATGATTTAGCATGAAGAGAATGAGATGCACCAAGCTTTGGCCTCCCTTTCCAGGACACAAGGAGATCAGAAGCCTAAACCGCAATTAACGCTTACTATGATTTGTTTCCAAGAACAGGACCATTTTTACACAGAACACCACATGTATTTTTGAACATGTCTTGTGCTATACATGCACATGCAACCCTTGACCTTTTGCTGCACTTTGTGTACATTGCAGCAATTAGTTTCAGCTTGCGCAAAGGACATCAAGCTTTACAAGATTACCCACACCTGGAAGAGTTACAGTTTTCCCACCATTTCATAGCTATTATTTCCCAATTAAAACTAGATGGCAACTGTCTATTGAAGCTTAGTGCTATACTTGTGAAAACAACCTTCAATTCCAGCCTATATAAAGGGAAGGTTACTGTTTTTGTTGCTGCTGTTGGGCTTTTTTTCATGTGAACAGATGTCCACTAAGATTATGCTAAAACTACTATATTCATTTCATTACGGGAAATCTAATCTGGATTTGAGAAGACATTGGAGGCAGGAGAATTAAAAAAGAACACACCCTTTTAACATGTTGTCTTCCGTCCATGGCCAACCAGTTATATTCAACAACTCTCACCTGATGTTTAACTGGAGGAGTAGAATGGTTACAGGAAGGTGGTCAACCTTTTGTTCTCCTGAGGACAATCAGTCACCCTTTCTCTGCCAATCAGCAGAGGAGCAGGGGGCAGGTACCTCTCCATCACAAGACTGTGCTGAGCGGAAAAGCCCTCCCCTCCTATCCCAGCATCGTGATGGTGAAGTAAAGTGTTCCCAGTTCTGTCTTTCCCCACTCATTGCTTTGAGAAAAGGTTCGTCTCTCCCCACCCAGATCTCTACTCACTTACTTTCCAAATGCCCCAAGTGCTCCTTCCTGTTTCCTGAGCACTATAACCTCCTAGCTGTGGTGCTGTGCCAGAGGGAAAAGAAGCTCTTGGTTTCTTCTGGGGCTGGTAGATCACTTGAAGCATCTCGGTTCAAATCCCCAATTACCACAAAACTCATTGAATGACTATCTCTCAGTCTAACATGTCTCAAAGCACTGGGATGGGCTATACATTTTATTGCATAACTAGGGATCCAGCTAGGTTGAGGGCTGCATGTCAGTGGTAGACAAGGCGAAAACCACATGTCCCCATGCTCATCCATCCCCCTTTCATAAGTTATTTACAAATCTTCCCTTCTCTCCCCCACTGCTAGCAATCTGGCAATTAGGTTTAGAACAAAGGCCCCCATTTGCATTAATGGGATCTGTTAAGCCTAATTGCCATTCTGGCTCCTCACAATCTTTAGAAGAGTAGCAACATATGGGGAAGGTTAACTCACCATGGCTAGCTCTCACCACCACAAAAATCACTCCCATGCAGCAATTAGGGTTAAGAAAAATGGTCCCAGCTAATTGCTTCATGGGGCTGAAACAGATGAGAGGAGGCTGCAGGAAGCATGCAAAAGCTCAATGGGCTGCATCTAGCCTACAGGTTGCCAGTTCCCCATCCATTTATGACATCGTCAGACAATTGGTGGCACATTTAAGTTCATCACCAACAGTACGCTTGACAGAACTGTAGCCAATCCCTGTTCTCTTACTAGTGTACGTGAGGTGCATGTTTGTATCATTCAGTCACTGCATTCATACAATGTGTGAAGCAGCTTATTAGTATTGCTATTCTCCAAGCTTTCTTATTCACAGAATGACATTTTCAATCCCAGTTCAAAACATACGTAACTTGCCTAGGATAATACCATAGCTGGACCTACCTGTGAGAGGGAAATTTTTCTTTCAGAGCAGAAACAATTAAGTTTTCCACAAAGTGATCTGTTTCTGTCACAAGATCTGCTGCAGAAGTTTTGGTAGACACCTGTTTTTCCTCAGTGAGAGCTTTGCTAATAATCTAGAAAAATTAAATCAGAAATTACTTTACCATTTCCCTCCACAGAACTCTCAACTGACTCAAATGACAATAGACAAAAAAAGTTCACAGTTATGCCCATATAGAATTGCTTAAAAACATCAAACGGGTTTTGTAAAATCAAACAAAAATTATTCCCCCAACCATAAAAAAAATCAAACTGGTACTGCTGTGACATGTCACCAATATTTCAGAGACACTGGTCTGTGCTGATGTACACAATCAGGATGTAAAAAGCCATTCGGTTACATTTTCAACATTTAGAACTTTGCTGTGTTGGAAGCCACAGGTTTGTCTCTAAATTATTATAAGCACAAATGTATTTTTACATATTGTTTCACAGTGATTTCCATGGTGAAATTATCCTGAAGAGAGCAGGTAAGATGTTTCATCACTCAGAGGCAGAAGATGGGTGAGAGGGAGGGCTATCTGTATATGGTCTTAAACACACACACTTGTTTCCAGAGAACAATGGGCATATCTTCCCCTTGACGACTACCAAAGCATTTGACCAAATTCTGCTTTAGTAGCTTGATAGCCATCCAAATTTTACGAACGAAGGGGAGGTTTCAACAAGATAGTATTTTTACACATTGTTGTTTCAACTGAAATAAAAAGGAATTGCTTTTGGATCAAGTCCCTTTCCTTCAAAATGGTTTCAGAATCCGACCCTGTGGTAGCAGGGCATGCTTACCCAATTTACCTATTACTTCTGCTTTAATTTGACAACTCAGAAGAAGCTGTGTTATACTGACACAGGCCATGGGGCCATCTAGCTCAGTAATGTGTATACTGACAGTGGTTCTCCACCATTTTAAATAGGAGTCCCTTTCAGCCCAAGCTGGGGATGTCAGAGACTAAACATGGAATCTTCTGCTCTTCCACAGAGCTATGGCCCTTCCCCATGACTCCTCCTGGTAACTGTTCGGAAACTGCAGCTGGTACAGAATTGAGTGGCCAGATTGCTGACTGAGGCAAGTTGGGTCCTGTCCTTGTGAGAACAGTCCTCACATTTCAGGACTGAACTCGTGACATTGAAAAGAAATTACAATCAACCTGGCCTGGAAAGAGAACCTGTTTATTATTATATATGGGATCATTCTTACCTTCAAATACTGCTCTATTTTTGCATATCGATGTACAGTAGTTCTTACTGGGTCATTTTACTAGGATTTCTTATAATGCATAGTTCCCCTTACCTGTATGTCAAAACACCTTTTCAACTACCAGTTAATGGAATGCTATTGGCTAGAAACTGATACAGTATTTCCTTTAACTCAATTTTTTTTCAACCTATACATTGCCCTTTAAAAAAGGGGTCACATCTTAACAATGTGGCTCCTTAAATGGTATCTGAAGTTGGCAATGGAAAAGCAAGGCATTCCTAGTGAAATCAGGACTACAGACTCTTACCCAAACTCTTGTTGAATATTAACAAGATACATTCTTGACACTGAACACATTAATGCAGATACAGCAATGATGCAATACAGATTACTCCCATTCAAACCCACTCAACAACCTCAAATTAATGTGTTGGGTTTTTTTAAAAACTAAGTGTTCCAACAATGTTTTCTTTGATATTTTACCATGGGCTACTTTTAGGCCAGGTAGTTAAGAAGAGCCATTTCTGTAATGTCCAGAAATGCAAGGTAGCTTTCCTTTGTCCTTTTGTTTGACCTGGCCCAGCTGAACCCCATTTACCTCCTAAACTGTTAATCCACAGTTAGCCCACATCTGACTTCATTTCTGGAAAAAGTACTTCTGTCCACCAGTTCTCTCTCTTTCACCAGCATCTTCCCATTCTTTTCTCTACGTGTAATCTTATGCACTTGCTCGGGAGTAAGAGGGAGCTATTAAACTAAATGCACCTCGCGTCTCCGCCAAACATGCACAAACTCGACCAGCCAGCCAGAATTGACAAGTCCTGCGTGCGGTACTCAGAAGCTCTGTCCACAACCAGGAGACCTGGCCCTTCACTGCCCAGCAGGTAACATTGTGTGTGTGTGTGTGTGTGAGAGAGAGAGAGAGAGGGGGGGGGGGGAAGAGATGCAGCGATTTCTCAAGTCCCACACGAATCTCAAAAGGAGACAGAAAGGCATGTCAACCCGTGTTTGGAGCTTCTTCTTGCTTACAGACCCCGCAGGGTCGGGGGAGGGGCAGCAGCGGAATGAAACGCCGCTGCCCCGCTCCCCCTTGCAGCCCTGCTTCCCCAGAGCCCCCCACGTGGCGCCTGCTCACCTGTCCGGCCCGGAGCGCCAGCTGCACCGCCACCTCCATGCACTCCTTCCAGGGGTCGCCCGGGCTGGCGGCCGCCTCGCCCCGTTTCTGCTCCCCGCTGGCCTTCATCGCAGCCACTGCCCCCCTCCCTTCCAGGACGCCTCCGCCTTCTCGGGGCCCAAGTGAGGCGGCCTCCCCTCCTCGGTCCCCAGCGCGCGGGGAGAGCGAGCAGGGGGCCCGGGCGCAGCGCTCGCTCAGGCGTCGCTCGTGCAACTTCCCCGCCGCTTGGCCGGGGCTGCTGCTGCTTCTCCTCCCGCTCGCTGCTGGACTTCTGCTGCCCCGCTGCGTCCCCGCTCCGACTTTCCTTGTCTGTCTGGCTCCCGCGTCCTCTTTCCTAGCTCGGGGAGGCGAGAGAGGCGCTGACGGCAGAGGCGCCGCCTCCTTGGGCGAGAGTGACGGCGCTTTGCACCCATCCAGGAGCGGCAGCCTCCTCGCCACGCAAAGCCCGCTCGCTGGCTGCTAATTTTAGGACGCCGTTCAGACTGCTTGTGGCAGCAGCCGCAAAGGCTGGGCCCTTGAGCAGAGGACGAATCATGGGCTCGGGTGTGTGTGTGTTTTTGCGTGAGAGAAATAGGATGTGGCTCACAGGAAGTTCCTCGCTTCTTTCAGGCAGCCGCCCGCCTCAGTTTAAGATCTGGTCCCATCCTCACCTCTTCCTCGCTGAAGTTGCTTCTGACTCCAGAGCACTTTGTCATTGTTGCTATACAGGGTCGTTCAGCTTGCCAACCCCCGGCGCTGTTTCCCCTCACTTTAACACCGGAGAAATGCCTTTTCCCACCACATGTAATTATGGAGCTTGCCAACCGCATTTCTGCAGAAATACCCATGCCTCCCCTCTCCTGCACACAAACCACCCCCACGGAAAGCTCCTACATCTTCCTCTTCCCACGCATTGCATCTGTTAACATACTTTTCACCTTCCGCCCAGTCAGGGCTGGACCAAGACACAATTTCGCCGTTCTGAGGTGAACCACAAAATGGTCTCCCTCGTCTCCAGGGAAGGAGGAGTGAGTGAAAACCTAGGAGCAAGCAGTGAGTTAAGATCTACATCCTTGCCTTATGGGTGGCCCTACACCCAGTTGGGAAGCCACAATTTCCTCCTGTTCTGCAGAACCTTTAATACCTCTGCTTTCATCTCCACCCCATTCCCATGCCTCCTACTCACTTTCTCAAGGCTGTACATTTTGTAGCTTTAAAACAGATGTACATAAATGCACAAAGGATCAGGTTCTTCATGTGCCTGTTATGGCACATTTGGCTGCAGAAATTGGATATGTTACATAAATAGATCAGAACCCGAAAATATGAACCAATGATGTGGTCAGTTCCTAGCCTAACATTACATTTGTTCCTAAATTATGAGAATGTTGCATCGTAACCTGCACCTTATATTTCCAGGCTGTGAAAGTTTTGTGGGAGTTTACAGTTTTAGTATATAAACTTAGAAAATAATACACACACTTGTATTGATTGCATCACTATACAGCTTTAAAAAACTTTTAAGCAATATAATCTCATCTGTGGACAGTAAAATACTACACACACATTGCATAATGCTTAAAATATGCTCACAGTTTGACTTCAGAATACCTATTTGTTGCATTTATATATCACCTTTCTGTCAAGTCCCTCCAAGCAGTTTATAATTTTAAAATACTAAAACATATGATATAAAATGTAAAGTTAGCCCTAGATGGGGAGAGGGAAGTCTGAATGGAGAAGGTCTTAGTGTTGTCTTAACTTGCCTTGGCCACTTCCTTCTCACGGGGTAGATTACTGTTGGAGTAATTGGACATGAGAAGGGCTTCATTTCCTTCAAAAGTGTAAATCACTCCATGGATGAGCTAATCGCATGGCCAGCCAAGCCAGCTGCTATGGTAATGGCCCAGTGCCCCTACTGTAACTGTGATAGATGCATGTCAACTCAGTAGTGTCCATTAATCAATTAGCCAGTCAGTGTTACTTGTCAAGTGTAACATCTTGAATTGCTGAACTTATTTAGAGCAACAGAGATACTTTGTACTTTTATGTACTACAAGCCGTCCGTGTGGTGACTGGTACTGCGAGCAACTTCTAGTAAATGGGTGTCTCACCTGCCTGAGATTCCCAATAATTATGACGATTGGCCTTATGGGTGGGGAGGGGACAGTCTGACCGGACTAAGCCCTGATATTATATTTTCCTCCCTGTGGTGGGTTCGTCCAATATCAGATAATCCCCTCCTGAAAAATTCTGCAAATAGGCTTTGGCATGTTTCCTGTGCAGGAACTAAAGGTCAGACACTCATTAAGAATTCACTGTACAGTTAATGAGTAGTACAGTGGCATACATGTCTACTCAGAAGTAAGTCTCTTTGTATTCTGTTAGGATGGCAGATTAGGCTTTGCTTTAGGGGGGAAGGGTTCTTGTGCCAGTAACAGCTGTATGACAGCCAGATAGTTATCAGGCTAGGATTTTCTATTGTGGAAATACAATTATGAGAAAATTTTCACCATGACTGTGCTCTCTCTTAATGTTATGCTGTACCCCACATAGCACTCATTTTTTAATCGGTGCCCACAGCACTCTTAAAATTTGAAATGTGCTCACTGGCCCAAAAAGTGGTGATCCCTGAGTTACAGGGTTCTACTAACCAAAGTATATTGTAACTTGTTCATACCTACTACATGAAAGGCACGAACAGACATATTTGGGACAGAAAATGTAGAACACAGGTGTGAATGGAAACCAGAATGTAGATCCTAAAACACTAGTGTAATGGTATTCCAAGATTCAGGAGCCTCCACAAACTGTACCCTGTGAAGCCTTTATAATCAGTTTTCAAGTACAGTGGCACATAGTATGATCACAGTAGTAGTCTTTTGAAAGAATGTAACAGTAGAGGAGGAATTTAAGTAATATTATTTTAAATATTATGGATTTTATGAAAATCATCCTGGATAGTATTGCAATGCAACCGTGTGTGTGTGTGCGCGTGCGTGTGTGTGTCACTCTTTCTGTCTGTATGCAATATCTAGTGAAAGTTTAATTAAACATTGGAACACAAACTATCATTCCAAACACACTTTATAAAAAATTATGCAAATGTGAAATATACAAATTTAATTCAACACTCTTCTGGCTTTTAAAAATATCTGTTGTAGTTTGGTTATCCGTGATATGAGCATTATTTTCCAGCAGACTTCACACATATTCATTTGGTATTCAGCTTTTACGTTCCAACTGCAGCTAACATATTTTTCCACCCTGATTTTTCTTGCTAGGGCATGCTTTGGAGACATTCTGTGTGGAGCCGGAATTATGCATAATGAAACCTTACTCACTGGAACATGAAGGCTGGTTTGTAGAAAACTGCTTCCACTTTATTCATAGTGCAGAAGTGGCAGGATCAGTTTCTGAATAATAATGCAAATATTGATTCATGATGATATGATGAATCACAGACAGTTTGGGGACTCTTTAAAACTACTATTGGCAGTTTTATTTTCAAAGTACCAACATACAAAAAGGGGGGGGGGATTTACAGTGCAGTCCTAAACATGGCTGCTCAGAAGTAAGTGCTATTGAATTCAATTGGGCTTTCTACCTCCTGACTGGCGTTTCCGTGCGCTGCTCTGGTTTGCCATAAGTGGCTTAGTCATGCTGGCCACATGACCCGGAAAAACTGTCTGTGGACAAACGTCGGCTCCCTTGGCCAGTAAAGCAAGATGAGCGCCGCAACCCCAGAGTCGTTCGTGACTGGACTTAACAGTCAGGGGTCCTTTACCTTTAGCTTTACCTCCTGACTTACACAACAGAGCAGACAGAACAGGGAGCCTGTATGTGGCAATAAAGCTGAGACTGTTAACAATCCTATCTTTATTTTGCTTTTCTTTTTTGAAAAAATATGCATCTCATTTGCATTATGTTTTAATTGTGTGTGTGTGTGCACACCAAACCTGCTACTTGCCACCATGTCTACTAGACTGGTAAGGGCTGTGAGGAAGTCATGGGGGCATGGCCAATCAGTTCAGAGGGGTATAGCCAGTTGCTCCCGTTTTTTTCTCCCCAACATCTTCCCTTATAAAGATACTGTGGACAGCTATACAAACACTTAGCACTGAACTGGACTGTACACTCTTTGGGTTAGAATTTCTTATTTTAATTATGTACACAGCCATCTACATTGATGGTGGTATATAAATAAATAAATAACCAATATTTGACAGTTTTATTATTTAAGAGCATCCTGGTTTCACTGAACAACAGTGAATACCTGTGCAAATATAAGCCTTAGTTCTTGAAATTACATGCTGCAAAGTTATATTGAAAGTATATTAAAATGTCCCAGGGGAGGGAAACAGTGTTGCTCCAGATGTCCCTGGACTCCCATCAGCCCCAGCCATTATGGCCAGTGGTCCTGGATGATGGGAGCTGGGAGTCCAGTAACTTCCACGTTTCCAATTCTTGCTGTAAATAAGGATTAAGAATTTCAAAAGGATTCTGGCGAAAGAACCATAGCTCAATGGAACAGTGATAATAACAGAGCTGTATTTTTATCCCAGTCCCTCCACCTCTTTAGTTTAGTTTACTGTGAATGACAGGTGGTTCCTAGCTGTTGAACCGTGCTCTAATATACCTTTCATAACCCCAGGAAGTTGATATTTCATAACCATAGACTTTCATAACTTGACTTCTCGGTGTTGTTAACTAAAAATAGCCTCTGCCTGATGAGACTGAAATCCTTTTGATCACTAGGTGTCATTATGTTTTTAAAAGTCATGTAGCCTCTGTAAAAGTTGCACTTCATCCAGGTCTCTGCAGTTTCTATCTTCTGTAGAATGAATGTGCAATGTTTCTATATCCTGATTTAATTTAGAGAAATGCAATGAAATAAAAAATTACTCTGCCTCTGAAGGACCAAAATCCAACAGCACAATCCTTCATGTCTAAAAGGTATAGGTACCCCTGACCTTTAGGTCCAGTCGCAAATGACTCTGGGGTTGCGGCACTCATCTCGCTTTACTGGCTGAGGGAGCCGGCGTTTGTCTGCAGACAGCTTCCGGTCATGCGGCCAGCATGACTAAGCCGCTTCTGGCGAACCAGAGCAGTGCACGGAAACGCCGTTTACCTATCCGCCGGAGCGGTACCTATTTATCTACTTGCACTTTGACGTGCTAGGTGGGCAGGAGCTCACCCCATCATGGAGATTCGAATTTGCATGCAAAAGGTCCTAGCTGAAATGCCAAGTGTCTCCATATAGGGCTGAGAAAAACTGAAACCCTATGTATCTGTTGCCAGTCAGTGTTAACAATAGTGAGCTAGATATACCAATGATATGACTTACTAGAGGGCAGCTTCCTATGTTCCTTTAACAGAAAGATCTACAGTGAGGAGTCCCTTCAGCAGTGGGTCAGTTTATCTGCCTATTTATCTGTTGGTGATTAGAGTCCACCCAGGGATGGCTGTGAGCAAGATTCCTGTATTGCCGGGGGTTGGGTTGGATGACACGGGGTTACTTCCAACTCTACAGTTTTATGATTCTATGAATACTACTAAGATTGCAATAATATACACACTTACCTGGGAGTAAGTCACACTTAACAGGACTGTTGGATTAGTCATATTCATATGCCAGCTACTTATTTGCAGGGCTATTTTTCAGCTGGAACTCACTAGTACTCAGTTCCGGTGCCATTCTAAGAGAACAAGGGTGAGTTCCAGCACCTCTTTTCCTATAAAAAATAGAACTGCTTCTTTGTTTAATATCATATTGGTGTTACTTGGAGCCATGTTCATGCAACCATAACCATGATTATGAATTTGTGGAGATGGGAGTAGGATTGTGCCTTTATTACTTGGAAAGTTTGGCATAGACATGGAATTGCTATACAGTGGTACCTCGGGTTAAGTACTTAATTCGTTCCAGAGGTCTGTTCTTAACCTGAAACTGTTCTTAACCTGAAGCACCACTTTAGCTAATGGGGCCTCCAGCTGTTGCCGCGCTGCCGGAGCACGATTTCTGTTCTCATCCTGAAGCAAAGTTCTTAACCCGAGGTACTATTTCTGGGTTAGCGGAGTCTGTAACCTGAAGCGTATGTAACTTGAAGCATATGTAACCCGAGGTACCACTGTATATCTGGAGACCCTGCATTTTGTAGAGTTCCTGATCACACTGCAGAGCCAACATGCCTACGTTTATACGGGGTAGTATTCAACTAAGTTATAGTTAGAGTAGACCCACTGAAATGAATGAACATGACTAAGTTAGGTCCATTAATTTCAATGGCTCTACTCTGTGTAAAACTTAGTTGAATACTACCCAAGCAGATTCGGGGCGGAATTCAATGCAGCACTAAGGAGATAATTCCATCAGCACAACCATTTCTGTTTGTCTGGTGGAAAAATCTCTACTTCCCCTGCCACATGTTCTCTTGATCCTCCAGAGTGTATTGCCATGGTATGTGATTCTGATTATTCCTTCACATATTCCTATCCAGAAATATGGTCACATAAACTAGAGAGAGTAGGCTAGTGCTCAGAGAGGCTACATAGGACTTTACAAGTTTTTTTTATTATTATAAAAAAATAAATAAAATGTCCTTTGAATTAGGTCTCAAAACCAATAGCAAGGCAGTGAAGGCCTTTCAGCGCTGGCAATACCTGATCAGCATGATGGTCTAAGTTCAGCTGGTCACACTGCTCTGAACTAGTTGAAGTTTCCAAAGAAATTTCCTAGGCAGCCCTATTTATAAGTAAGAGAGTAAAACAAAAAACCCAGAGAATCCTGGATGTTTGCAAGATTAATTGTGGCAAGATTATGTTAGCATACAAAGTGCAGATGCAGCTAATTTGGGCATCCATTATGACAGCTACAAACACCAGCAATGTATAACTGAGGCTGTGTGCACACTACCAGTGTAAGACACAGACTCTGCATTTCTATCACATTTGCACATATGTGTTTCCCAATTGTCCAATGCCTGGTGGGTGGAGAAGGGGTGTGGATGCCTTCATATGGATTGCATTTTCATGCATTTTGCCCGAAACCAGGTTTGATTAAAGGGGGGGGGGTGACCTAGTTGAATTTTTAGCCAGCAGAGTGTCTAGAGATGTTTGGGGAGGAGAAATTAGCAGTAATTGTAACAAGTAGCCCCATCCCTGTATGCCATAAATATGAGGACTCTTTACATATATTTGATCTTAATAGTGATCTTGTATTGAGACTGTGTTCTGATCTATTTCACTTTCACTGTAATTGCGTTTGTTGTCGTCAATTACAGTAAGCCCACAACTTATGTGGGGGTAATATTCTGGGGATTGTGCCTAAAGCCAAAATTGTGTACCGTCAAGAGTCAAGACACACTGGTTGCCAAAGTCTTTTTCCCAGATGCCTACTCGCCCCCCAAAGGAGGGGGGACCAAATATGCACAAGTTATATGTGTGTAACTTGTGGGCTTACTGTACTAAATTTTCCAATAGGTCTGCTGGTCTTGTGACTTGAAATTGAAACAAACTTCCCTGTAACCTGTGCAGCTGCCAGCTGGTAAATTAGGAATAACTTTGCTAAATCTTAAATTGCTAACTGTAACCCTAGATGTAAATCCTACAGAATGGGACTTATGTGGATACAGGCTCATAGCTAAATAGCTTATGGCTGCAATGCTGTAAACACTCATCTAGAAGCAGATGCATTGTGCATCTAAATTTAGCACTGCATTTTACAGCTATCCAGTTTCTTGAGTTTTCTAATAATTCATCTTTTAAAGGGCTAACATATATTATGATAGGCCAGAGCAGGTCACAACCCTTACTTTCCAGTTCCTTTTTGTTCTTGTCTAGTTAATCCAGCAAAAAAATAGTCTGGTTTGTTAGGCTTCAAATAAAATGAAAAGTTATTTGTATTTTTATATAAAAGGTTTGCTCACCTAACTTTCAATTAATTACTTTTGCCAGTAAGTTAAGCAGGTGTCTAAGATTATCAAATAGTGCAGGATAACTCTGATATACTATTTAGCCTTAAAAGATTGGCAATATGAAATTATTAAACACCCACGACGTCAAATTTTTAATATTTTGGGAGTTTCCAGAAGGGAAGCTGTGAGAGTCTCTTGCAGTGAAAACAAAGAGTATTGTGGACCCTTAAAAACTTACAATTTCCCCCCATAATAAATGTGTGCCTTTAGAGTTCTACAAAAGCCAATGCTATACTATATTTTGGCAGATTTAAGTTCGTAAGTGTTTGCGTGCATGTTAATTCTCCTATATTCTCAACGAGCTTTGACTACAACGGAAGTTCCTTTCGAAACCGAGTCGCCATCTCTTTGTTACGTTTCAGTGCTGGGCTGGGGACACGGGGTCACTTAGCCAAGTCAGAATCTTGTCACCATGGTAACCCAGAAGCCGAAATTCCGAAGGGGGGCCTGAAACTGCAGTCGCATTTGAATGACCTCATAGAATTCTACCAACGTAAACAAGTCGGTTTCACTGCCTTTCACCACTTGTGCTTTAGCGGCGTGGGGCCGGCCTATGAGCAGGCAGGATTTTTATAATATTCATCGGGCACAGGAAACATGGTTTTACCCGTTTGTTGCGAATCCTTCCGTACTACTTTTACTCAAGTAGCGCAGGCGCGACATTGGACAGCTCGCACGTGGGGGCCTTTTCTCCCGTTGCAAACTCGTCGCAGATAATAGGCTTTTAAGTTTAAGCCATTGAACTTGGAAACCCGGCAGCTACGGCCCGCTAAAAAGGAAGGCCCCTCCCCTCCCGCCGTTTCATTGGTTGTGTCTTTCGGGGAAGGGCACGTGACCCTCCTCGGATGTTTGGCGTCCACTCCGTGTGGGAGGCTGTAGGAGGGAAGTGGATGGCGCTGCCATCAGTTCACAAGTGCCTCCAAGTGAGTGACGGAAAGTGGCTCCCCGAGTGGCTTCTGTCAGTGTCTAGAGAGACGCACCCGGTTCCCCTGAAGGCGGTGGCAGCTGGGCGGCTCCCGCTGTCTCACCGCATCTTCTGCCCTTGTTCCAAACACACAACAGCCTCTCTTGTCCATTGAGGTCCTCTGCAAATTTCCTTCTTACTGCCACAGCCCGTCCACCCCGTGTTATCTGCAGCGAAAGCTTTTTGGGTTGTGGTATCTCACTTTAGGA
Organism: Podarcis raffonei; assembly: GCF_027172205.1. Classification (NCBI taxonomy): domain Eukaryota; kingdom Metazoa; phylum Chordata; class Lepidosauria; order Squamata; family Lacertidae; genus Podarcis; species Podarcis raffonei. Next base: position 50,041,299 of record NC_070608.1, on the reverse strand, counting down.
ATAATAATAATAATAGTAATAATTTATTATTTATACGCCGCCCATCTGGCTGGGTTTCCCCAGCCACTCTGGACGGCTTCCAACAAAACACTAAAATACAATAACCTATTAAACATAGGAATTCCCTCTAAATGTTTTCCTGGTGCCAGTTTTAGTTTTCCTCTTGGTGTTGGGCAACAGGCAAAGAACTTTCTATTCTAGGTTAGGTTTTGCAAATATTTTGATTAAAGGGAGAACGTCCTTAAAGAAGGAAAGCTAAAGTAGGATGTTTTACACAGAACTATTCCATTGCACTAGTTAACTAACTGTATCTGTTCCTAACATAATAAACGTTTTTTCCTCCCCTTTTCCAGCTCCATCAAGAAAATCAGTTGCTGCTTAAAAAGCTGAGGCATGTACGTCTAAAAAACAAGCAGTTGGAATATGATTGGGCACAGTTACAAGAACAACTGCAAGGACAAAAGAAGTTACTGCCTACTTGTGTCACAAAAAAAGAGTAAGATTATATCTTTGCCCCTTAGATGTCCATGTTCCCAGCTAAAGATCTGGTTTAGACCCAGCCACCATAGCCAATGGCCAGGGGTATAGGATCTGTGGTTTGACAAACCCTTGGTCAGGGAGAGCACAGGTTGTAGTTTGCTATGCATCAGGTTTGAAGTAAGGTTGCACATTGAAGTCTATGAAATCATTTAAATTTGAGTTTTGGGAGTGTTTATACTATGACTCATGAAAAAGTATGTTTCTGGATAGATGGATTTATACTTACTTTTCTCTTGAAGAAGGATAAATATTGAACATTAATTCCTCTTCTTGACTCATTAGATTTTTTGGGATGATTAGACAGATATTGTCTCCCATGCGCAGCCATGCTCTGTAAATTATGCTGGGTCTTCAAATAGCTCATTATATACTTCCACAGACTTCATAGTTTTTTGATGTACCGGTACCTAATGCAGACTGCAGCCATGAGATATTATAGGAAAGCTGACTTAAGAAGCAGTAGTTTGAGAATCCATAATTGCTCTTATGGTCATATTTGATGTAGTACTTTAGGTAATATTTGCACAGTTTTTACATTTAAGTACTCCTAAAGCAAGTCTGTGTGAGTTGAAGACATTGAACAAGGACTATGTTCACAGTAGTAATTTATATATAATAATAAAAATATGGGGCAAGTAAATTTACCATTGAATGAATTACTTATTCATTGTCTGAAAATGTGATATGTTAATGCTTTTTAAGAGGTGGAAATATTATTTTTTCTGAAAAAAATATTTCTGTCTGAGCAAAGAGAAACCCATTTCACCAAATGTAAATCTTGACTGTCCAGCTGAAAAAAATTAATGAACATATATATTCAGTTCCCCCATATACATTTATATCCCATCTTTTTCCAGTCGTACCCCAAAGCAGTGTACATATGGTTCCTAGGGTGTCTCCTATACAGGTACTTGCCAGACCTAGACCTGCTTAGCCTTAGCAAACTGATAGCCTTCACATCATGTTCTGATGTGCATGTGCCTTTAGACCATGTGACCATGTTCTATGATCAATGATAATGTACTTTTTTGAACTTCCGTTATCTCACTGCTGTTTTTCCTAATATATCCAGATGATAAAAATCAAAATACAAGTATGTAGCTTTTGAGGCCACAGATTATTTTTCGCATTAACGTTTTTAATTGCTTCAGAATATACTATTAAGAAAGAGAAAAATGTTCATGCTTGGGGAAGAGATTTTAAGTTATCATATTTGTTTAACTTAGTGTGCCAGTTCAGACAGAAATCCACTTACCCCTTAAAGACAATGGGTTTTATCGTAAGGAACGTGAAGGAGTAAAGGAAAATGCTAGGTAAGTTGTGCAAGTATAGTTAGATGTATCTCTGCTATGAATCTGATTCTTCGCATATTTACTTAAAACATTAGTCTGCTTGTGGTCATGGAGATGTATTTCCAGTTAAGTGTGAATAGTATTGCAGCAGAGGATAAAGAAAAACAATTCCTTCTCATTTTTTTTAAATGAGCTTCTATTTTGGCATGTTACATTTTTGTCAGTGGATTCATCCAATTTACTGCTGTGTGAGTTACATTATTTTCTCATAATGAACAGTTAGTATCAGCTAGCAAATCTTGCTTTTGTCAGCTAGGCCATTCTAAAATTGTGTCACCAAGTCCTCAGTTAGATTCTTTTTACTCTCGATCTCACTGGGGACAGTAGGGAATTAGGGTTCCCCTTCCTGCTGCCACTTCTATTATTGCTATAGCCTTTCTCAGATCTGTAGAGTTGGGCAGGGAGTGCTTTTCTGCTGGTCATGTCTCTAACTTTCCCGTCTCAGCTTCCTTCTGCTCCATTCCCCAGCTGAGTTGTAGTCCTGGAAGAGTGTGGCCAGCAGTGATAGGCCAAGGGCAGCCCTGAGTTTGTTGGTTCTTCGAGGCCTCTCCCGGTATACTTGCCTTTTTCTCTTTTTTTACTCACCATTGTCACCCACACCCAGCCACTCCACCTCCGTAAACCTCATCTTTCACATGCTGGATTTCAGTGTTTATTAAATCAAATCCAAAAAAACCCAAAACATTTTGCATGTAGTGAATGGAATCCACCAAGCCCTGCTGCCAGATGCTGCCAGTTCTTTTCAGAGGGGTTTGAACAAGCATTTCTATATCTGTATTAGGAAAATCAGCAGTTTGTTATCATTCTTGTCTGTTTGCTGTTCCAGAGTACTCCAGTTGTATCATAATCTACAGAAAAGGTATAATAAAGAATTAAAAACAAACCAAGGACAATGTGAAACCATTGCAAGACTTTCTGTAAGTTCTGGTCATATGATTTCATGTAAACTCTTACTTTAAAAGAATGCTCAAGATTTAGGGCTTGTCCACACTGGAGTTTACTGTGTGTTTTCAGCTATTTGTGTTTCCATCAAATCTGCATAGTCCTCATGACATTTCCCTCAAACAATACCAATCTCAGTGATTCCCTACTGTAAATTAGGTTTTATCTGATATGGGGATAATGCAATAAGTAGTGGGGTGTTAGGGGAGGAGCCTTCTTTAGGCTGGCATTTTAATGGCCAGAATTAGTCAAGTGTTGGATAATTAACCATAATTTAATTGGACATTTTGTTTTTATTGTGCCTAACTGTTACTATAAGCTCCAAACTCTTGGGAAGCATAGGATAGACATTAGCTTTCAGCATCTGATGTAGCAAAGGTGATTTGCATAAAGAAAAAAAGAAGCAAGCAGATATTTTCTTTAAAACGTGGCTGCATGTTTAAGATCCTGTATGGATGAAAGACATTGTGTTTAGTGTTTGGAGTTGCTTGCATAGTGCATTTATTGGATTGGAGCTGCTTGCACCCCTGCCAACAGATGAGTGTAGCTGACAGCCCTGAAGACGCTTGTAAAAGTTCATATAACTGACACAAAATGAACAATATGCAATGTATGAAATGCTGCAGGCATAGATTGAGTCAATAATATTTCTCATTTCCATCTCACACTTTCATCTTTTGATTTTGATCGGAATCTGACTCCTTTTCTCTCACATTTTTGTTGCTAGCTTCTGATGCCAATAAAGTTCAGTAAAGTGTGCTTCCAAGGATGCTAGATATAGTATTAATTTAAATGCTTATTACAAATACTCTACTATTTTATCATAGATTAAAATTAATGATATGGAACACCAACTTCACTTAGCAAACCAAAAGATGAAGGAGCTGGAAAGTAAAAAGATGTTACCAAAGGACAAAACTGATCCACTACAGAAAAAAAATGGGTCTTACAAATGTGTGTGTAAAAAGAAGGGGAGCTGTTCCTGTAAATATTTAGGTAAACATATACTATGTGATCATGTTTCTTTGGCATGTTATGAATAAAGTTATTAAAATTATAACTGAAACAGTATCGACAATATTCATGGAGGTTTCCAGCTAGCTGGGTTAAATTCTAATACTTTATTTGATACAGGGCGTTATTAGAAAATTGCCTGAAGATATAAGCATATTTTAAAAATTATAAGTATGTAACATGATTTTATCTTTTAGTGAGCTCCTAATGGTTTTTATTGTACTATAGACCAACTGCTTTTTGAGATTCAGCGTCTGAAGATGGAAAATGAATCATTATCTAAAGAAAGAAGAATGTTGAGAAATGAGCTTGCTGCGTTAGATAAGGTAACTTTATCATTACTTATTGCACTTATATACCACCTTTCTGCCTAAACATCCAAAGTGATTTAGTTTTCAAATACTAAAACAAATAACTGTTATAAAATGTAAAGTGGGGGAGAGGGGACAATCTGACTGGACAGGTCGCAGGATAGGGGCAGTCCAACAGTTTAGGTTTGATAAATGAGCAGTTGAGTTCTTTTCTTTGACTGGTCTTTTTCAGTGTACAAAAAAACAACAACACCCCAAACTAACTGAGAAATTAACTAAAAAATCTGTAATCAAGCCTTCAGTACCGCACTGTGATCTTGTCCAGAAGATAAGTCCTCTAATTACTTGTTGAATAGGATTTGGCACACATTGCAGTTCACAAAATCTTCCATTGATTAGAATCTTGCATCTGTTAGATGTTAAGAGGAGTAATATTCCAATCAAATTAAAATGTGGACTTTTCATTAGCAAATCTTGAGGGGTTTTTTAAGATGGTTTGTTTCCTATAAGACTATTTCAGTGATGAATACAAGAATGGACAAACTAGGAAGTAGTACTTAATTAAAATACTGTGTGTTGTATTACTTTTTAGGATTTTTTTGATGAAATAGAAGATCTAAAATATGCACTTCAAGAAGCCATAAAACTTAATACTCAATATGAAAAGTGTTTGAAACAACTAAGTTCAACATATGGAATCACTTTTACATCAACTTTAGCAGCTGGTAGCCATCGTGGAACTTTAAATAAATCGTGGAAATAAAATGTTCAACCAAGATTATGAATAAACAGTTTAATATTGACTGTACTTTGTAATATTAACTTGCTTATGAGGAAGGCGCTTATTTCACAATAAAATCATGACTTTGACCAATTTTTAATCCTTTGCATAATTTGTGCAGTGCCTTTATGCCTTTCTGAATTTTTAATAAGTTATTTCTCAGTTTTGGATGTAACACTAAACTTTGGTTTAGCATTATATGAACGTACCTGCATGAACTTTGTTCTTGAAAACCCTGGTCCCCTCTCTTTCTGTAGTATCTGACAGAGGTCAGAAGCATTCAGTTTTAATTTGAACAAACAACAGATCCTCATTATACCCCAGGGTGCGTCATTGTGGTTAGTTCAAACAAGCCATGATGAAACTGATATATTATTATTTATTAGATTTATTAGATGCCTTTTCCCACCACAAGCAACTCAAGGCATTTTTACAAAAACAAAACAAAACAAAACAACAAACACAACACAGTCATTAAAATTAAGCGGGGGTGGGGTGGAGAAACAAAAACACAATCCTTGTATGCTCATTAACTATAGTTCTCCCACCAAACTCCCTACAGGCCCAACAATACTTCTGGGGCAAGGTATTTCATAATCTGGGCATGGCCATTCCTGGCCAATTGCACCTCCACTGCAAGTGAGACATAGAGAAGGATATTTTTACTGGGTATTAGAGGGTGAGAGGTGGTGGTTCCCAATATATCCTGCACCTGAGTCGTTTTGGGCTTCAAATGCAATCACCAACATTTTGCTTTATGCTTGAAAGGGAATCTAGTAACAAGTACAGGGCAGGAACAAGTACTCATTAACATGCATGCTGCTGTATTCTGGGCGAAATGTAACTTCTGAAGACTCTTCAAAGGTAGACCTGCTGCAATGATCCAATATGGAAAGGAGTACTTCCCCATCCAAAACCAGTTGAATCCCTATTCCAGAGTCTGTCTCACTGTTATGTACTGAGTTGAATAGGATCCAAACTGCAGCAGTCTGATTGGTCCTAGAACAATAGGATCCAAAAGGCAGCAGTCTGATTGGTCCTAGAACAATAGGATTCAGAACGCAGCAGTCTGATTGGTCCTAGAACAATGCAGCAGTATGATTGGTTGGCAGGAACCACCCAATCATGCTCCAGATAGAAGTGAATCCACAACCTGATTGGCTTACAGTAGAATTCCGGAATTAGCCAATCATGTGCAGCCCATTGTGTAAATAATGTATATAAAGCAGATACTTTGAGGGGACATTCATTCATTCCTCCTCACCACTATGAGCTGAATAAAGAGCATGAAATCACTTTGCGACTCTGAGTATATTTCACTGGCGACGACGGTGGGATCCCGCTGAGCTGACTGCCACACACAGCACCGCAGCACCGCCACCTGCCGCACCACTGCCTCGCACCGTGTATCCAGGCTTCAGCTCCGGGACACAAGGAACTCAGAATGGCAACCGACAGCAGCTTCTCACCGTTCAACCCAGCATCTGGAGACTGGGAAGCGTACGCCTCCCGTTTCACCTTCCTCCTAGAAGCCAAAGGGGTCACCGATGAAGAAGACGCCAAGAAGAGGGCAATATTCTTCAGCGTCTGCGGAGAGGAGACGTTTGAAATCGCCCGGGCTCTCCTTGCGCCTGAAGACGTTGCTACTGTTCCATACAAAACAATAATGGAACAGCTGAAGGGGCACTTTTCACCACAGCCCTCAGTGGTGGCTCATCGAAATGCCTTCTACGCAAAGCGGCAAGCCCCTGGGGAAACCATAACTGGGTTTGTGACCTCTCTCCGCCAAGCCGCCCGGTTCTGCAACTTCTCAGAGCTGGAGAACATGCTTCGGGACCGCCTCGTCAGTGGCCTGAAGGATGAGAAGCTGCAACGACGCCTCTACGCTAAGAAGGACCTAACGTTCCAGGTCGCTCTGGAGGAGGCCCTGGCAACGGAAGCTGCCGAGAGGTCGACGCAAGAGGCACGGCCGAACCAGCCGTCCCAACCGAGGGTCCACCACGAAGACCTCACCAACGACTCAGGATCCAACAGGGAGGAGGTGCACCGAGTACAGCAGCGCACTCAAGCAGCCCACATACCACAGCTGCCTCGACGAGAAGGAGGGAACTGCGCAAGCTGTGGAGAAAGTCACGAGAGGAGGACCTGCCGTTTCCGCAACGCAGAGTGCAGGCAGTGCAGAAAATTGGGACACATCGCCCGGGTGTGTCGGGCTCAGCCCACCCAACGCCAGGCATCAGATGACCAATCCAAGAGCCCCAGGTCCCAGGGCCCAACGCACCAAGGCAACTCAACGGAGCTCACGGACTTCCAGGTATACCAGTTGCCCCACCCCAACGTAGAGAAAATTTATGTAGAGGTACAGATAGAGGGGGCCCCATGCCGCATGGAGCTTGACACGGGTTCAACTCTATCCATAATCTCGGCAAGGACCTTAAGGAAACTGTGTCCTACTGGGGGTCCCAAACTCAGGCCGGCCCCATTCATCCTCCAGGACGTCCAGAAACGTAAGGTCCCCACAAGGGGGGTGGGGACCTTCAGGGTGCAATACCGAGGGCGGACGCGGCAACTGGACTTGCTTGTGGTCAAGGGCCCCTACATTAGCTTACTGGGATTGGCATGGTTTGGACCACTGGGGCTAGCCGTCACCGGGGTGAACCACACCAGCTTACAAGTGGACGTGGACGCCATATGCAAGGAATTTCCGGCGGTTTTCGATGGGAAATTGGGACAGTATACGCCCCCCCCATTGCTCTACAGCTTGACCCCGCAGTACGACCGGTCAGGCTCAAGGCCCGCCGGGTCCCGTTCGCTCTGAAACCCCGTATAGACGAGGAATTGGACCCACTCGTGGAGCAAGGAGTGCTGGAGCCGGTGCCTAATGCCCCCTGGGAAACCCCAATCGTCACACCCATCAAGCCTAATGGTTCGGTCCGCATCTGCGCAGACTACAAATGTACCATAAACAAGGCCCTCACGGCCCATGCATACCCAGTGCCAGTGGTCAGCCATGTCCTTGCCACCCTGGCTGGGTCAAAATTTTTTGGCAAGCTGGACTTGGCCCAAGCATATCAACAGCTGCCAGTAGATGAGGCTACAGCAGAGGCACAGACGATTGTGACGCACAGAGGAGCGTTCAGGGTAAAGCGGCTGCAATTCGGTGTCAGCGTGGCACCAGGCATATTCCAGAATCTAATGGACTCTCTCCTTATTCCTGGTGTCACCCCCTTCTTCGATGATGTGTTGATTGCCGGGCCCACACCAGAGGAGTTTGAGGACCGCCTCCGCACCGTTCTGCACCGTTTCCAGACGGCGGGTCTCAAGGTGAAGCGGGAAAAATGTCTACTAGGAGTGCCTCAGGTGGACTTTCTGGGATTTATGGTGGACGCAGAAGGGGTCCACCCGACTGGGGACAAGGTACGGGCCATTTGTGATGTCCCAGCGCCCAAGAACAAGACTGAACTTCAGGCCTTCTTGGGACTATTGAACTTTTACCATTCCTTCCTTCCCCACAAGGCGGCAGTAGCGGAGCCCCTACACAGACTCCTGGACAAGCGGGCCCCTTGGGTGTGGGGCCAGCGCCAGGAGGCCGCATTCCAGGCAGTCAAGGACTTGCTTGTCTCAAACTCGGTCTTGGCACACTTCGACGAGAGGCTGCCGGTGGTGCTAGCATGCGACGCCTCGCCCTATGGCATTGGCGCTGTCTTGGGACACCAACTCCCGGATGGAAGAGAGGTACCGGTGGCATACTTTTCCCAGACACTCAACGCAACTGAGCGGAACTACTCGCAAATCGACAAGGAGGGTCTGGCAATCGTGAAGGGAGTAAAAAAATTCCATGATTTCTTGTACGGGCGGCCCTTCACCGTGGTGACTGACCACAAGCCGTTGCTTGGCTTGTTTGCCCCTGAAAAGCAGACCCCCCAAGTGCTGTCTCCTCGCATCCTCAGGTGGTCAATTTTCCTTGCCAGCTACCAGTATGCACTGATTCACCGCCCTGGGAAGGCGATGGGCCATGCAGATGCCCTCAGCAGGCTACCACTACCGGAAACAGGCCCTGACCCAACACCTGCACAAGTGGTTATGAGCCTGGAGCTGCTTCCCGACCGCCCCATTCAGGCACAAGAAGTTGCACACCATTCCAAGAAAGATAGGGTCATCTCCCGGGTCCTGGACTGGGTGTGGAGGGGATGGCCCAGCAGCAGCCCCGGGCCAGAATTCGCCGGCTACACAACCCACAAACATGAACTGTCGGCCCACAAGGGGTGCCTGTTATGGGGAAACAGGGTCGTTGTTCCCCAGCCCCTCCGCAAAAGGGTCCTCACAGCCCTACACGAGACACACCCAGGGGTAGTAAGAATGAAGGCCCTTGCCAGGAGTTATGTGTGGTGGCCGGGGATCGACGGAGAGATAGAGGCCTGGGTCAAACACTGCCAGGCCTGCGAAGAATCCCGCCCAGATCCCCCAAGGGCCCCAGTCCAGTCCTGGGAGTCCGCCCGAGCACCATGGTCACGCCTGCATGTGGACTTTGCTGGCCCCTTTCAGGGGAAAACATTCTTCATAGTGGTGGACTCCTACACCAAATGGCTGGAAGTCGCACTGGTACCGTCCACTTCTACGTCCGCAGCCATCCGGGTACTACGCAGGCTGTTTGCAACCCACGGGCTCCCTGACACTCTCGTCTCAGACAACGGGACTGCATTTACGTCAGGAGAATTCCAAACCTTCACAGTGCAGAACGCCATCCGCCACATCCGTTCGGCGCCATTCCACCCTGCCACCAATGGCCAAGCAGAACGCATGGTGCGGACCACCAAGGACACCCTTCGCCGCATGACACAAGGGGATTGGGAGTACCGCCTTGCCACATTCCTTCTAGCACAGCACAGCACCCCCAGCTCAACAACTGGCCGGAGCCCCGCTGAACTACTAATGGGTCGGCGCCTTGCAATCAGATTGGACCGCATTCACCCCGATAGAGCTCAGGATGAGGTAGTGGTGGGGGAAGGCAGGAACCCCCGGACCTTCGAGGCCCAGGACCCAGTGTACGCAAAGAATTTTGGGGCAGGCCCTGCATGGGTACCCGCCAGAGTCACCAGGGTCACTGGCCCCGTGTCGTACGAGGTGCTAACAGATGGGGGCAATGCTGGCGCCGCCACTGCGACCAGATACGGCGACGATTCCCGGGAGAAAACCAGGAGGAGGAGGACAGGTCAGGGAACAGTGGGGCAGTGAGACCCATAGAGCAGCAGGGGCAAGCAGGAGAGGCAGAATCAGTAAATACAGAGGGGACCCGTGAGGCCGAAAGGACACCGGAACCAGAACCACAACTGAGCGAGCCGGTTGCGCCAGACCAAACAGCCCCATCACAGCCAGCATCCTTGGAACACGAGCCAGAACCTGAACCCCGGACCAGGGAACACCCCAGGCCGCAACGCACACGTAGGCCGCCGGCGTACCTTGAGGACTATGAATGCGACCTCCTGGGCAGGACTGGAACTTAGAGGGGAGGGGTGTTATGTACTGAGTTAAATAGGATCCAAACTGCAGCAGTCTGATTGGTCCTAGAGCAATGCAGCAGTATGATTGGTTGGCAGGAACCACCCAATCATGCTCCAGATAGAAGTGAATCCACAACCTGATTGGCTTACAGTAGAATTCCGGAATTAGCCAATCATGTGCAGCCCATTGTGCAAATAATGTATATAAAGCAGATACTTTGAGGGGACATTCATTCATTCCTCCTCACCACTATGAGCTGAATAAAGAGCATGAAATCACTTTGCGACTCTGAGTATATTTCACTCACAATGAGCAGCTCTTAAATCTTGGTTAGAGTAACCTTCTGTTAAGCCACATCTTGCCACCGCAACAGGCAGCAGATCCAAAATCAAGTGGTTTCAAAGGCTCACAAGTTAAGGTGCCTGGTTGGCATCTCTAGGGAGGGCATTCTGTAACTGGGATGCCACCGCCCAAAAAAGCCTTTTCTCCAGTAGCTACCAGTCGCTTCACACTTGGCGAGGGCCTCTGAAGAGGCTACAAAGCTTACAAGCTCTTCACAGGCAGGAAAAGCACAAAACAGAGAGGTGGGAGAAAGGAATGCTGTGTGTGCATGAACTAATGAATAATGAAAATGAATAAATTTGAACGAACTATTGTTTCCTCTTGCTAAGTTAATGAAACCAACTACCCCGAGTCGCCTGCATCGCCCTTGCACGCCCTCCGCCTCAGCTGTGCAGGGACAGCTGCCCAGGATAACCATCTCTGAGCGAGCAGCAGCCGCCATGCTCCAGCCGAGAGCGACGCGGCGGCCAATCAAACTGCTGCCTCAGCGGCGCCAATGAGAGGCGCGCAAGGCTGGAGAACGAGGCGATTCAGGAAGCGAGGCATCCAATAGCAAGTGCTTCGGTCGCTTTCCTGACCTCCGGAGTGGGAGCTCTTCGCCGTTCCACGGATGCCGCAGGAAGCGCCGCTCCAGACGTGCGGGGGACACGTGCAAAGCGGCGGGGAGTTTCTCCGTCCTCCGTCTTTGCACGCAGGGAGCCTCGCTCCGCTTCTGGCGGGAGTTTCCTCTCAGGGGTGAGTAGCAGCAGCAGCAGCAGTAACAGCACCACCTTGAAGCGGGTTGTTTATTGTGAGAGGAAAGAGGTTTGGCTTCCGCCTTCGGTAGTTTCCCCATAGAAATGCCTCCCCTTCTGCAGGAGAAAGTTGTACAAGCCTCCCTGGCTTTATTCTGCCTCTTTGACCTTTTCCCAGGTCTACCAAAAAGAAATATTATTGTGGGGGCTTTCCTTCCTCCTTGGCGGTAGGAGGGACATTGTAACAGAGGCGGGCTCGTTTTATGATGCCGTTTACTCAATCCCTGGGAGATGCTTGCAAAGTAGTCGGGTGGTTCTCAAAAGCCGACAAAAATTGCAAGTCGCCTCGCTGATCCATTAGGTAAAATTAAACATAGTTATCTCTCTATTTCCATCCAAATACAGCCGATGTATAATGTCTTTGTTGCAATCAACTAAAAACGGGTCACAACAGTAGCGAGCAAGCTTTTGAGTTGAGCAGAGCTCTTCGCTCTTGGAGGTTCCACACACAAAATGGCGAGAGAAAAGATGTATCATTCCGTGGCTTTCACCTGAACTTTGCTGTTGCTTCGTGTTAGCTCGATTGTTACCAAAGGGGCTCACTGGGTGAACTGCAGAAATAAATATAAATTATTGGTATAATTGCAAACAGAAGCGTTTTCAAATTAAGGCAGGTAGCTGTGTTGGTCTGACGCAGTCGGGGAAAAAAAATCTTGATCAGTAGCACCTTGGAGACCAACTAAGTTTGTTCTGGGTATAAACTTTTGTATGCCTGCACACTTCTTTGTTTGCACACGAAAGCTTATACCCAGAACAAACTTAGTTGGTCTCCAAGGTGCTACTGGACAATTTTATTTATTTCAGAAGCGTTTTCATCACACACAGGAACATCTTTGCTCTCCCCTGTAACGTTGCTCTGAAGAAAATTCTGGTGAACTCAAAGGCTTGCTTTGCTACTTGATGACGTGTTAGTTGGTCCTAAGGAATATATTATACTATTGTTGACTTAGAGTAATATTTATAGAAAGTTTAGAAGGTATTATGCTACTTAAGTAATTCTTACACCAGTCCTGTGAATTAGATCACTTTTATCAACATTCTCACATTGTGTTTTGGAGCCTAGAGGAAGCAGCTTGGATCACTTACTGAATTCATAGTATTTATTATTTTCTGTCTTCTGCAGGATTCCTGTCTGATGTGAAGAACAAAAATTGAAACACACATTTGGTTTGGTTTACTGGCCTCAATAGGTGGATATTGGTACCATCTGTGGGGAGAAAGACCTGCCTGTAGGCTGATATGGCACTTTTGCACTTTAGGATCCCGAACAGTTTTTTGAATAAGAGAGGAGGCACTTTTGCACTGAAGCTCTTGTGTTTTACTCTTTCTGTGTTCGTTTTCTGTGAATTTTTTATTTATTACATAGTTATAATTCAGTGTCACTGGCCGCAATTGAAAGCTCAGGCTCCAAGGGCTACTGAAAAGACTTCCAATTCTGTCTTGAAGGCTATGTTTTTATCAGATACTCATTTACTAGGTGAACTCAGTGGTCACTGGCTGGACAAGCTGAGAAGGTAAGAACTAAATATCAGTAACAGGCAGCAATTTATTGTAAACATATATTTTCCAGTTGGCCTCTGCATGCATGAAGACCAGGGTTATGAACCACTAAATACCTGTGACTTGTTGATTATTTGCATGCTAAACCATTCATTCATATTTGAATATTGCCAAAACTTTAGTATATATCTATTGAAAGAAGTGGGTTTTTTAAAAAAATAATTTGATAATCATAAGCTATTACTCATTGTTTGAAGGAATCATTATTCTTAATATTTTCTGATTCACTGCATGTTGCTGTAACACACCAGAACCAAAATAACATAAAAAGCGCAGGTATTCTGAAATGGTTTTAATGAGTTTTATACTGTTATCAGAAGACTGTCTTAAATTTGAGAATCCAGAATTGTTCTTATGGTAATATTTGAAGTAAAACTCATTTTGCATTTCTTAGGCTCTGCAACCTTTTGGGGAGCGCAGTGCAGACTGTAGCATGGGGTTAAGTTGAGCTGGTATAAAGCATGCTAGATCCAAACTGTTCAAGAAGGAGCCAGGGGTATTGCTGGCTGAGCTGGCCTGAGGCTGGCAAAGGGGAAACAAGCCTTTAAAATAGAGTTTGACTTATACCTTTTTGCTGGCATAAGTTTCACTGGGTTGCCAGGGCACATGACTGAACTCAACAGAGTTATAATTCAGCATAAGCCCCTTCCCCCCATTTCACCTCTCCTGGAATGGCACATGTTCTACTGGTTTCAGTTAGCCCTGTATTAGTTGGGATGAGGGAGTTATGCCGCCATATTTCCAGCTGAACTGAGGTTGGGGTCTTATACTAGTGTAGTCTGCTTGAGCTGGGAACTTGCTGGCTGAGCCGAAGGTCTGCCACGTTCTAACTTGCTCATTCTGGTGAATCTAAGGTTAGGATTGCACCCTAATTGAAACTATTTTTAATACAAGATGTGCTGTGATATAATAATATTGAAGTCTTTCATCAGCCTATTTCTAAAGCTGCTTTATTTGGACTGGTAGTATAAACATGGATAAAAGAATGGAAATCCCCTTGGTAGCAAAAATAATTCAAAGTCTTACCAATTAAAATTGGTTCCCAACTGATGGAATGGTAATATCCTGACTATTGCTAGGCTAAAATATAGTCTTTAGAGTTCACACAAATAATTCATGTTCATTCACTGTGTTAGAGGAGGTAATGGCTGGGTGTAGCTAGGCTTGATGGTTATTTGATCTCATGATGGCAAATTATGCACTTCCAGTATTCTACATCTCTCTGTGTGTAGGAAAACGTGGCTAAAGCAGTGGTTTTTCTGCTATCAAGCTGACCAGATACCTTGTATGCTTCAGTCCAAGTAAAAAAGAAATAAAAAGTGCACGAATTGAAATTGCAAAATTTCAGCCTCTGAGTTTTAAAATAAATTATGCTGACACAAAGGTCAGAGGCGGATTTAGGGGTGAGGCACCTCAGGGGGAATGAGAGGTGGTGGTGATGGGAAATTTTAGCATCACACAGGGCACCACTGAAATTTGAGACCCCCATGGTCTGCCACTGCAAAGATTGAACCTCATGGTTAGAAAACTCAGTAGAAACGTATGTAAAATAATCCATATTTAAACTTGCATCACTTGGAAATTACTTTTAGGAGCCTTTTGTTGTTGTTGTTTACATAATAGAGTTATATATGAAACCCACTGACCACTAACCCGTACATATTTCTAGCTTTCATTCAGAAGGATCACAAAATCTATTACTTACAGTCATGCCCTGGAATACAACCACATCTCTTCAGACTTGTAGGATAAAGACCCATAATTAAAACATTTACCTTAGGGAACTTCCGGGTTGGCGCCATTGTTTAATGGCGGATTCCCTCCGAGCTCCGGAGGGAATCGGCTCCGTAGCGTCTGGGTCTGGCCGCTGCGGCGAAGCGGGGACCCTTAAAATCACAGGCGCGGATGCCTGTGAACACAGAGACTCGGCGGGCACCATTTGCGCCCCCCCAATCCACGACGGAGCCTTTTTAAAGGCTTCGGAACGGAGGCAGGGTGAGGCGTGGTGCTGAGAGTACTCCCTCGCCTACGGAGTGAAGCCGCAAGCCATTGACAGAGAGCGCCAACTTCTTCCAAGACCGATTGGACTCCAAAATATAAACCCATGAGTAATACGGAGATTGGAATTTTAAAAATTTTTAATTTTGGATTTGGAACGAGCGGGAAGGGGCTAAAAAGGAAGTTCACCCCCCCCTCTTTGTAAACAATCTAAAGCAAAGGACTGGGCAGCTAAGGTCGAGAGAATCTGTTTTTTGTTTTTTAATGAAAGATCCTGACTTCACGGTTTTGATACTATAAGAAGACTTACTGGAGGATAAAAAGAATTTTGGGAGCTGAAATTTCACCCCCCCCCCGAGACCCGGGAACGTCCTATGAGAAAGCCTGTTGCATTGAAGATTTTGACAGCTGTCAAGTGAGCTGCTAGTCAGCTAGTTGTCAGCTGGAAAAAGAGAACATTGTTTCTGCTGTTTTTGCTGGTTTACTTGGTATAACTTGTTGAAAATAAGGAGGGCTGATACAAAATAACTGGACTTTTGGTTTTGAGCTGAAAGGAACAACAAGGAACTAAAATCCCCCTAGAGGGGTAATAGGGACATTACATCACAAAAATGGCTGGAGTATGTAAAATCCAAGCAGAATTGGACAGAGCACTCGTTCTCTTGGGAAACTTGCAAGATGAGTACAATGCTTTGTCTACAAAGGTATCACTACTACACTGGACAGTAAACAACAGTTTTGAGCCTGATAAGGACTTGAAACAGGAAGCCCATTTAACTGAACAAATAAATGAAACTGAAAGTGTAGATACGATGGAGCAATATGTTGTTTTTGAAGAAAATGAAGGAGGAGCAGGAGATTTGCAGGAGTCAAAGGAGAGTTACAATATGAGGCCTGACATGATGATAAAAAAGGATAATAAAAAGTGGATGTGGAAAGCCTGGTCTGAATGGGAGTCTGGAAAATGGAGAGATCCCTTTTGGAGGAGATCTGAAGACCTGAGGATTACAAATTTGTTGGTGAAAGTTGGAGCTTTGGGGACATCTGGATTTGAAAGAAATTTGAAACAAGAGTTGGAGCACCCCATAGGCTTTGCCTTTAAGTATGGAGGACTGGCTGGAAGCGACAGGGATTCTGTTGGGCCAGAGCCCCTCCGAGACTTGGGGTTTAACATCAAGGACTATCAAAGAGACCGGCAGAAAGGAACTGAGAGAGATATAAGGGCCTCGGATGTGAGATCTCCAGGCTAAATAAATAATATAAAGACTGATGGATATTGGTTGGGGACTGGAACCAGGAAAAGGGTGGGTGGAGGTTGGGAACCCAAAGGGTACATAAGGATAATTTGCTTTTTATATTTTTTGTTAGTGGTAAGGAAATTGGGTAAATCGTGGAAGGGAAATTTTGGTCGACTTTAGGAAAAAGGTTTAAGAATAATCAATGAGGTATAAGTATTGATGTGTAATTTTAATAAGGTAAAATTGGTTTCTTTTCTTTTTAAATTAACTGAAAATAAGGCTGTTAAAAATAAATTGAAGAAATGGAAAAAAGAAGTAAAGTAAAGCAATAGTATGTTAGAACAAATGTTTAAGCTAAGGTAAAGAAATAAGTTAAGGACTTGCTGAACTGACAATTTAAATTGGAATACAAGAAGGGGAGGTGTGAGGAAGTCTGAGAAATAAGGTTAAGAATAATAAGTATTAGAAACTTTATGTGTCTTTTCTATTTTTTTTTGTTTAGTTTTGAATGTTATGTATTTTTGTGTTTTTTGTTTTGTTTATTTTTTGTTTTTGTTTGTTGTGTGTTATTTGAAAATGCTAATAAATATTTAATAAAAAAAAAAGAAGAAGAAAAGGTAAAACATTTACCTTAGGAAAACCTCAGACTACAATACCCACCCAGTATAGTGGAGACAAAACAAAGCAAAGCAGGTCAACATGGCCAGATTGGTACAAGTGCTTATAATATTCACTTAAGTATGTTGAACTGATACCCCTTTTTATTCTCTTAGGGAATGGCAGATGGAGAGAGCCTTCCAAACTGCTCTCTGGCTTCTGCAGCCAGAAATAGTCTTTATCCTGGGTGATATCTTCGATGAAGGGAAATGGAGTTCTTCCCAGGTTAGTATTGTGTGAAACATTAAAGTGTTCATGAAGCAAAATAAGATTTCATTGAAAGTGTTTTGCACAAAAGAATGAGACCAGGAAACTAATATAGTTCTTTTAAAGCTTCATTGTTCAGTCATCTTTGCTAACCGGTATCAGTAGCAATTAAGTTAAAGAACTTGGAAGTCATTGGGCTCTAAATTCTGCTTTACTAGGTAGCACATTGGACTATGTAGTTCCTACAGGCATATTTGACAAGTACCAGGCAGTTGCTTCAGTGCTTTTAGGAGAGATCTGTTAACACAGATATGTTATGCTTTTTTTGCCAGCAGTTCCTAGTGCTTAATTTAAGATGAGGTGAGAGATGCATCAATAATATGTAGGCATTCATCAGCTAGCAGTAAGCTACACATGGGATTGGTACAAAGATTTTCTGTCCATAGCAAAAACGAGTGAGGAAAACCTAGATTAAATATTGGAAACTTCTTACCCATAGGTCAAATTAGACCCACTAAAGTTCCTAATTTGGCCCACAGGGCGGTTTTAGCTAACTATGTCCACCTGTGTGTCACATTTGGATTTGACCCACCAGATGAAAGTGCTTCTTCACTCCTGACCTAGATAGGGGCTATTTGAAAATGTATCTGCATAGGTTTTGTTGTTGTTGTTGTTTTTGCTATTGTCAAGTTAAAACTAGGTGAATGTGCTGAGTAGATTATTTTTGTGTGCGTGTTAAAAGCTGAGGGTGGAATTAAACATTGCACTATTCCATCTATGCAAGTATTCCAGCTTGCCAGATGGAATGAAAGTCCCCTGCACTGTTCTGGGGGTTCCCCCCTGCCAGCCCCAGGGCCAATTTTGTAAAATTGGAAGCCCTTGTGAAAGGTTCTTTAGGTGAATCCCACCTTGGATTTCCACTCAGCACATTATTTAGAATGCTGCAGCTGTAGGAATAATAATAATAATATATTCTTCCCATCTGCCTGCATTGCCCCAGTCACTCTGGGTGGCTTTCAACAAAACATTAAAAACACAATAAAACATCAACCATTAAAAACTTCACTGAACAGGGCTGCCTTCAGATGTCTTCTAAAAGTCAAATAGTTGTTTATCTGTTTGACATCTGATGGGAGGGTGTTCCACAGGGTGGGCGCTGTAGTTTCACATGTTTCAGTGGAGGAACCACCAGAAGGCCCTCGGAGCTGGACCTCAGTGTCCAGGCTGGACAATGGAGGTGGAGATGCTCCTTCAGGTATACAGAGTATTGGTTTAGTGAGTCACATGACTGATTTAGCATGCACAGAGACTCTGAGAAGCAATTTATGTTGACTTAAGCAGTTAAGGATTGTGAGAATCTATCCTTTGTCAATATTAGTGTCCAGTTAGTCAGTATCCTTATTAGTGCCCAATTATTCATAACCCTTACTCAGAGTCATTACTGAGTTACTGATTTTTTATTTTATTTTTTATTTTAATATAGGTGGGGTGGGGAGTCTCTGGCATTCAGGCAAAACAAGATGCTTTAGGCACTTCATGGTCCAAGAGGCCATTTCCCCCAGGCCATGGTCCCCTGACCCTCACCTGGCATCAAATGATGGATGTAGGACAGGTGGAGATGTGGCTGCAAAAAGCAGGACTCAATTCTTCATGCAGCGACTGATGTGTGGCGAGTTCAGTATTGCTTATGAATATTTCCGCGGGCCAACTTTGACAGATAGGTGAGGTGGTCTGCCTGTCAAGCACATGACCTCAGATGATTGATACGTGGATGTTCCTGCCCATGTCAAAGTTGCCCTGCTGGGGTTGAGGAGAGAAAGATTTGCCCAGTGTTCACATTACTTTGATTTATTTATGTGGGCTTAAATGCATTGTTGCAGGTCACTTATTGACTTATTGCAGTATTAACGCTGTACAACCATAATATGCTTTTAACCAGCTCATGGTAACAGTAATGATATATGGCTGTTACTGACAGTAGAAATATGGGGCAAACTGCAATAACTAATAATAGTGATGAAAAATTTAATAGTTATTTAAATTGGATTATATACAGTTAGAACCTTTACATTTTCCTGCAGGCCTGGTCAGATGATGTAAGACGCTATCAGAAAATGTTTAGGCATCCAGCCTCTGTTGAGCTAATTGCTATTGTTGGCAACCACGACATTGGCTTTCATTATGAGTGAGTAATCTTTTTTTAACAGGATGCAGTACTGAGATGGGAATTGTCAAAATGAGAAGAACATTCCATTATAAAACTAAATGCTTTAAGATAGGTTTGAATCTATGGGGGGGGGGACATATTTATTGGACACATGCAAAATCATACAGAGTGTTCCTTTGTCCCTTCTTATGCCTGTGCACATAGAGGGCTGGAGGAGCCTTGCTCCATATTCAGTGTTAACATGCTTCAATCTGTTGGTAGCAACAAGTGTGCCATTTACAGTGGTACCTCGGGTTACAGATCCTTCAGGTTACGCGATTTCTGGTTGCGCACTGCGCCGAACCTGGAAGTACCGGAATGGGTTACTTCCGGGTTTCGGCGCATGCGCAGAAGTGCTAAATCATGCTATGCACAGAAGTGCCAAATCGTGACCTGCGCGTGCGCAGACGTGTCGGTGCTGGTTGCAAATGTGCCACCCGCACGGATCACGTTCGCAACCCGAGGTTCCACTGTAGTACTTACACAACACTGAAGTCAAGTGTTAGATACATACCATAATATGCAGCTGCCGTGGACTTAAGTTGTAGTATTGCAAGTTTTCTGTTAAAAACGTTTTTGAGGGAAGCTTCAATCCACTTCCAGCTAATGCACCACTTCTTCTTTTAATGCACTTCTGAAGTGATGCTTCCTGTTTTGTTGTTCTGCAGCAGCTCCATTGCTGCAGGTTGACTATAAACGTGGAACATGTTGCCAGGGCAGTGGGGAAATGTTTTGCCCATTTCAAGCATTCCCCAAATGTCAACAAATTAAGGATAAGGGGAGTAGAAATGAGTGCAAAACCTTTTAACCCAGCTGTATTGTGGACATCAAGGCTTCACCTAGAGTGATAATCCCTTTTGCCTAAAAGGATTCTCTTTTCAGCATCAGATCCTGTGTTACTAGCTGATTGTGGTGCCAGGATTGCAGAACGCTTGGTGTAGTTTCCACCCAGCTGTTCACACTCTCAGTTCTTTGCCTGTTTTCTTTTGAGGACAGGTTTTAATACTGAGCTGTCTTTAAAGGCCATATACTACAAGCAGCTAGATCAGGAATATATATGTTTTCCTGCCCTCCCCCCCAAGAAGTGAATTTACCATATTTTTCGCTCTATAGGACGCACTTTTTCCCCTCCAAAAATGAAGGGGAAACGTGTGTGCGTCCTATGGAGCGAATGCAGGCTTGCTCGCTTCAGCGATAGCAACGCGAAGCCTCTGAAGCCTGCGCTCCGGAGGCTTCGCGTTGCTTTCGCTGAAGCCAGGAGAGTCTGGTCTTTGAGGCTGGTGGTGGGGGAAAGCAGCACTTCCCACCACCGCCAGCCCCACAAGCTCGGGGGGGGCAGCGGGAAGGCGCGTGACGCCTTCGCGCTACTCTCCAACCTGGTTTGGAGGCTGGCGGTGGGGGAAAGCAGCGCTTCCCACCACTGCCAGCTTCACAAGCTCGGTGGAAAAGCCCGCAGGAGCCGCGCAGCCATTAAAGAGTGCACTGCTCTTGGGGGCTTTTCCCCAAGGAGGGAGAAGGGACTGACTGGCCGAGTCAGTCCCTTCTCCCTCCTGTGGGCTTTTGCGGGAGATGGGGGAATTCCTCCACCTCCCGCAATAGCAGGGAGAAGTGCACAGGCTGCGTGCAGCCTGTCCACTGCTCCCAGAGCTGGGGGGGGGGAATCAATTCCCCCCCCTTGATTTCCCCCTCTGAAAACTAGGTGCACCCTATAGAGTGAAAAATACGGTATTTGCTTCAAGAAGGAAGTGATTTGAGCCCTGACTTGTCTGACATCCAGGAACTGGCAGATAAATGGAAGAATGGAACAGCAGGACCATGTGTATGAAAGTCTCTCAAAGGGAAAAATGTGAGAAATGAAAAACAAAAAGCTGGTGAAAATAAATTGCTATGTTGGCCTCCAAAATACACAGGCGCAAAATGAAAACTAGTTCAAAACCAAAATTTTGTTAATATTAATGATGATTTTTGGAGAGTAGCAGTTGTGAGAATTGTGTGAATTTTGAGGCATTCAATGCTCATTGGAAAGTCTGCCCCACTGTTGTGAAACACTTCTATAAAGGAACTGCGACGGACTGTACTTTAAACTAACATTTAGATACACACATTACCAGACTGAAGCTTGATAGTTATCTTTTTAAATTAAAGCTTCAGAAAAAAGATCAATATAACTTATTTTAAATTAAGTAGATTTTTTTTTAATTTCACACAGAATGACGGAATACAAGTTGCAACGTTTTTCAGAGGTTTTCAATTTCACTTCAGAAAAGCTGATAACTCGGAAAGGGATAAAGTGAGTCTTTTTTTTTGTTCACTTGCACCTTAAATATTTATTTACATTTTGTATCTGCCATTGGCAGGAAGCTATCAGTTTTAATTTTATGTGGGGTGTAAATTCATGAAATGGTTGAAGACACTTGTCAAAGTTGGTCTGCAGCATTTGTATCGTAAGTACATATTTAGGCTTCAGTCTTGCACATCAACCTAGGAATGAGTCCTCTTGTGCACTGTTATGTTCAAAAATACCATGCATATTAATATAGAGGACGGTAATGGAACTTAAAACAATATCCGTTTTGTTTTGTGTTAAGTTATAACTGGGACCAAAGAATCATCCATAAGGAGAAGGTTGCAGTTTCAGTTTTCAGTTGGTTGGAGGTCCACACTGGCGAATTAAGCATGTGCACACGTAGCTCACTCCCCTATGCATTTTCTCCCCTTCCCACACATGCATGTCTTCCATCTTTCACCAGCTTGGTTGGCACCTATCCCAAGTAAAGAAGCAATTACTAAAAAGGGGAAGGAATGTGACGTTCCACCTTTTCCACAGTGAATGCATTTTTCCTAGGTGTGATTCCCATCTTACGTGCAGCGTGTCCTTCCTTGTATCTTTAGAAATCCTGCACCTGCCTGATGTGACCCATGGAGATAAGATTGGGGCCACATGGTTGCAAGGAATGTGATGGAAAGGTGATTTGGCCCAGGGTTGCCAACTCCTGTTGTAAGCATATAAAATGATGTAGAATACTAGGCCTTTTGGATCGTCAGAGTGGCTGAATTTAGGGCAATGGTTTGAGAAAACACTGCACTGCAGCTGGAGCGTGTACCAAACAGCACTCTCTAGATTTGATGCAGGATGTCTACCTTGTTGAGTTTTCCTGATTTTGAGCATGGAGCTGCTTCTTACTGCAGACATACTGCACATCGTTGTCATTATTTCTTCTCTTGTACTTGTAGCTTTGTTATGGTGAACAGTGTTGCTCTTGAGGGTGATGGCTGCATCATCTGTAAAACAGCAGAAGCAAAGCTTGCAGAACTCTCCCATCAACTCAACTGTTCACTGCAGGTAAGGATAGAATTACCTCACCGGGAAGCTTCATCCATGTATATTGAGGTGCTCAAAATAATATTTCTAAACTGGCTTCTGTTTGTGATTTCTTGGCATACATTGTTTTTGCATACATTATTTTTATGTGTGACTTTTATTGCTGAGAAGTTCAGTTGCTCTAATGTGTGCATGAAGTTCTTGCATCTCTCCGCCTTCTCACTTTATATAAGGATGTGCTGTTTCTCTTAATGCTTGGAAACTTGCTTCCTCCATGTAACAACAACAACAACAAATTATATAAATTATTTCTACCCCACCCATCTGGCTGGGTTTCCCCAGCCACTCTGGGCAGCTTTCAACAGAACATTAAAAACAGAATAAAACCTCAAACATTAAAAACTTCCATGAACAGGGCTGCCTTCAGATGTCTTCTAAAAGTCAGATAGTTGTTTATTTCCTTGACATCTGATGGGAGGGCATTCCACAGAGTGGGCGCCACTACTGAGAAGGTCCTCTGCCTTGTTCCTTGTAATCTCACTTCTTGCAGTGAGCTGAGGCCGTTTAGGGCTTAAAGGTCAGCACCAACACTTTGAATTGTGCTCAGAAACGTACTGGGAGCAAATGTAGGTCTTTCAGGACTGGTGTTATATGGTCCTGGCGGCCACTCCCAGTCACCAGTCTAGCTGCTGCATTTAGGATTAATTGCAGTTTCCGAGTCACCTTCAAAGGTAGCCCCACGGGAGATAACTAGAGCATGCACCACTCTGGCGAGACGGTCTGCAGGCAGGTAGGGTCTCAGGCCGCGTACCAGATGGAGCTGGTAGACAGCTGCCCTGGACACAGAATTGACCTGTACCTCCATGGACAGCTGTGAGTCCAAAATGACTCCCAGGCTATGCACCTGCTCCTTCAGGGGCACAGTTACCCCATTCAGGACCAAGGAGTCCGTCACCCACCTGCCCCGTCCCCGCAAAACAGTACTTCAGTCTTGTCAGGATTCAACCTCAATCTGTTAGCCGCTATCCATCCTCCAACCGCCTCCAGACACTCACACAGGACCTTCACCGTCTTCACTGGTTCTGATTTGAAAGAGAGGTAGAGCTGGGTATCATCTGCATACTGATGAACACCCAGCCCAAACCCCCTGATGATCTCTCCCATTGGCTTCATATGGATATTAAAAACCATAGGGGAGAGGACGGAACCCTGAGGCACCCCACAAGTGAGAGCCCAGACGTCTGAACACTCATCCCCCAACACCACTTTCTGGACACAGCCCAGGAGGAAGGAGTGGAACCACTGTATAACAGTGCCCCCAGCTTCTCTAGACAGTCCAGAAGGATGTCATGATCGATGGTATCAAAGGTCCCTGAGCGATCCAGCAGAACTGGGAAACAGCTCTGTCCCTAGCCCGCCAGAGATCACCAGCCAGCACAACCAAGGCAGTTTCAGCCCCATGATGAGGCCAGAATCCAGATTGGAAGGGATCCAAATGGTCCGCATCCTCCAGGCATGCCTGAAGTTGTTCAGCAGCCACCCTCCATTAAAATGAATATAAAAACATTTATGGGTGAAGTATCTGCATGGCATTAGAAGAGCCAGCATCCCATCACTGAATTAGGGCATGTGAAAATAGTGATTGTTGCAAAGGTAATTGTATCTGGCTTGGGCACTGAACAGTTACGCTGCTTCAGCTTTCATTACCCCCACTCTCTTCCACCTCTGGGTGGTAGTATTTGTTATTAAATTCCATCATACCCTTTCTCAGAGGAACGTAGTGCTAAGCCAGTACTTGAAATCATTATGGACTGGATGAAGGCCAGTAAACTGAAGCTCATCCCAGATAAGATGGAGATGCTGTTGGAGGATGCTTGACCATAAGAGTGCCATCCTGTTCTGCATGGGTAACACTCAGCCGGAAGGACCAGGTTTGTAGTTGGAGGCTACTTGTCACTAGAGGTTCAAGTGGCTTCTGTGGTATTCCCTGCTTCCACAAGTTTAGGCTGGTGCACCAACATTGTTCTTCCCTGCTAACAGATAACTGAACAGTTTTCCATTCCCTGATAATTACTAGATTAGATTACAGTGGTACTTCGGGTTACATACGCTTCAGGTTACAGACTCTGCTAACCCAGAAATAGTGCTTCAGGTTAAGAACTCTGCTTCAGGATGAGAACATAAATCGTGCTCCGGCGGTGCGGCAGCAGCAGGAGGCCCCATTAGCTAGAGTGGTGCTTCAGGTTAAGAACAGTTTCAGGTTAAGAACAGAGATCCGGAACGAATTAAGTACGTAACCTGAGGTACCACTGTACTGCAGTTTGCTGTGTGCAGGATTTATTTTGAAAATTCAAGTTAGTACAAAAATTAGGCTGGCAAATTACTAACCGGGATCATATTCCACTGAATATGACCCGGGTTGGCATTTTGGGGCACAGTTCTAAGTGGTGATGATTATCTGAAGTGTGGTGACTGGAGAAAAGGCCTCCTGAGATCTAGCACCATTTGTGCAATGCCATCTTCAGTGAGGCTCACTGGCCGGCAAATCTGATGTATTTTCAGAGACCAATTTGCTTGATCTTTTTAACAGTAAACTAGCTGCAGACTTTATATTTCTTGTTGAACCTTAGGCTGTTTAACTGCTGCTTTCTGCTATTTGTCACCCAATTGTAGTTGTGTGTGTGTTGTTATTCTGTTGTAGTCCACTTTGTATGGTTTAGCCATTTTTCTATCTATCTCTGATACATCCGCTGTCTCAACACTGTCAGCAGTACTTTGTACATGGTAGGTACATCTTGTGTTAGAGCTTCTAGGCGGGGAGTGGTCTTTCCATAGACTGGACCTACTAATCTCACATGATTTTTCCTGAAAATAGCCTTCTTCTATTTGCTCTTCTATCGTGCGATATAGGATTGTGTACAAACACTTGCTTGGTTTTTGTTGGCAGGAACAAAGTCAGTCCAGAAAAAGGTGCAGCGATGTAGACAAGCTCCCACCTTCAGCTCCAATTCTATTACAGGTGTGTTTGTGTTGGGAAATGGGTCATTTTTGCACTTTTATTTAGTGTAAATGCATTATGGTCTTGTTAATGTGCTGTTTCCTTCTTGGTTTTAATCCCTTTCAGCATTATCCTCTTTATCGAAGAAGTGACGCAAAATGTACAGGTGAAGATTCTGCTCCTTTGGATAAAAAGAATTACATCTTTAAAGAGAAGTACGATGTGGTTTCAAAAGAAGCTTCTCAAAAGGTATGTTGAATGTGTTCTATCTTTGTCAAGACGTGTACTAGCTGCCCTGAAAGGCTTGCCTATTTTGTTGGCAAATTGTAATTTTATTCTTATTGCTTAACGTCGTGTGTATCAGTGAACAGGGCACTTGGATAGTCAAAGAATCTTAAGAATGGCATGTTTCTTATTTATTCTCTCCCACTCCCCCCCGTCATGCACTGCTTGATCCATTCTTAATTTCATTGATTTCTAAGCTATTCTTGTAACAATAGTGTTTGTAACGGCGGGTTTTTACTACCATCAAAATAAAACTGTTTTTCCTTGTCTAATGGCATTCCTATTTCTGGTCATAAATGAGCATACTCAAATAAGGCTACTAGAAATATAATGCAGCTTCTGCAAAGTATGCACAGAAGCGTGCAGCCTGTTATGTTCAGAGTCAGTCAGGAAGGCTGCATGAGTCTGCTCTTGAGTCAGGCTGTGCATTTGGTACATGCATGAAGTCCTGCCTTAGCTAATCAACCCCCTCCTCCACTCATGCAGTTGAGGATGATCATGTTCAGAGGATCCAACTGAACTGGGTAGGAGAGATTGCTGGAGCCATCCCAAGGAAAGTAGATGTTTTGATCCTTAACTGGTTTGTGCTCTGGAGCTGAGGTGCAGAGAAAGGCTGGGCAGGTAGTCTGTAGTGGTTGCCAGGCTGCTGCAAC
Source organism: Podarcis raffonei (assembly GCF_027172205.1). Taxonomy (NCBI): domain Eukaryota; kingdom Metazoa; phylum Chordata; class Lepidosauria; order Squamata; family Lacertidae; genus Podarcis; species Podarcis raffonei. Next base: position 50,014,597 of record NC_070608.1, on the reverse strand, counting down.
TGCATGCTGGTTACTAGGCCTTGCCTAGTGAACCAAGAACCCAGGGTAAGAGCAGACCTCCTTCCTCCACCTCCCCTACTCCAAGCTGTGCTTTTATATGTGTGATCATCCCCTGCATTATTTGAGAGCATCTTACTGCATGTGTGGGTGAAAACTTGTACTAGCATTGACTTAAAGAAATGAAGGGGAAACTTGAAAGCAAAGTAAAAATATATCAAGCTGTGTGGCACTTTTCTTTTTCTTAAATCAGACATTTTTAAATGCCAACATTGTTTTACTCTCATAGCTGTTATGGTGGTTTCATCCTCGGCTCATTTTGAGTGGTCACACCCACAGTGCCTGTGAAGTGTTGCATAATGGGAAAATCCCAGAAATCAGTATTCCGTCATTCAGCTGGAGGAACAGAAACAATCCTAGTTTCATAGTGGTAAGTTTAAATAGTTTTTATTTTGTCAGATAATTTTTCATAATATAAATCAACATAGCAATCAGCTATTTTCTCAGACTGATGCTACCTGTAAAAAAGCAAAACAAAACAGCTCCTCCCATCCTCTCCAAAAGTACACTTAAGTTGAATACAAAGCACCCACTTTATAAAGCACATACTTGCGTAGCCATCCTGCTTGTATAGTGCAAAGTATTTTTTTTGTAGGTTTTACAAACATGTCTACATACAAGCTATATTTAGTATGTTTCTATAAAGAGGATGCAGTGTAAACAATTTGACTGCAACAATCATCAGTAGTCTGCAACAAACAGTATTAAGACTTGTTTTTGCTTAGCTGATTTATCCACAGGACCAAATCTTTTCTGCATGGTTCTTCTGTCTTTCAAAAGTGCAAACTTACTATCTCTTAGGGCAGCAAAATTCTATCAGATGAACCTAATTCACAGTTTGCTTACTTTGGGTATCCTAGATTACAACTCTAAATAGATTAACCTGAAGCACAAAAAGTTTCCCAGTTCTAAAACACATTTAAATATTTATTCTTTTCAAAAACCAGTTCTGTGCTAAGTTTACTTTTTCAGCCTCTTGTGCATGGGGGAAAGCAAATTGGTTATAATTTTTAGTTCATAGATGAAAGTTATTCCTCACTCAGTAAGTAACACAGTGTTAAAACAGTTGTACTTGGAAAGCATGCTGTCTCCCTAATTTTGTTTCGAGTGTTTACTTACCAGATAATCCAGTTTACTTCAGAATATCATGTTTTCAGCAGTTTGAGGAGTAGATGGTGTCTGACTGTTGGCCTAGATTACCTGCAGACCAGTGATCCCTCCCCCAACACTCCAAGTATTATTAATCTGGCTTTATCTCGTATGCTTTGTCACCCCACATACTTAGTGGCCACCTTCCAACACAATTAAGCACCTTTAGCCTGCAATCCTACATAGTTATGTGGAAGTCATTCCTCAGGTCAGGGCCAGTAGGTGCTATGCGGTCTGAGTAGCTGCCCAGCCAAATAGCAGCTGCTGTGTTCTTTACTGAAAAAAAATATTTCAAATGGCACAAAATAGTCTCAAGGCAGCTCAGTGCTTAACAAATGGAATATCTAACATAGGTTTTAAAGCTGTCTGCATCTCTTATCCACAGGACAGTTGAGAGCACTGATGCTATGAGAGAAACTGAACTGTACCGTTAGTATAATTGTAAAGCATACAGGCTCCCAACCACTTGCCCCATATCTTATAAAATGCTGTTTTCCTTTCTTTCTCAGGGCAGTATAACACCAACCAACTTCTCTCTCTATAAGTGCTTTCTTCCATTCGAGAACACAGTTCTTACTATCTACTGTGCAGCAGGAGCTGTGCTTTTGGTCCTCGTACTAGCTCACTTTCACCCTCTCGTTACCCCTTTTCATTTTGTTCAGCGTTTAATCACTAAATATAAAGCAGTATGAAGAGTCAGACACTTGTAATCGGTCACTGACACACCAAAGCTAAAGAACAGTCCATCAGACTACATTCATGCCAGCAAATGCGTACTTGAATTGCTAGCCCAAAGGCAGGTTGCCTTTACATACAGAAAGTCCTATACAGTTGATATGACTTATACTACAGGGTAACTTAACTGAATGCTTCATGCTGTACAAAAATATTGTATTCTACAATCAAATGAATCATTTTCTTGCTAAAGTTTTTGTATCAAATATGTATATTAAAAGTTTGTAACTGTACACTATAAGTCCTACAAGCCTCCTCTTGTGTCTGCACTAGTGTCCTATGCTGCTTAGAGGCTCAGTCTTTCTAATTGGAAATAATTTTAAAGTGTTATTGCTGCGAGACCATCTGGTGTGGTACTTCTTTTCCTTGATGTAGAGTTATTTTACAATAAGATATTACAAAAAAGGGCTATTGGGAGAAGTAACTTACTGGCCTCAGAGAAGTCTCCTTGTTCTAGGTTAGATGTAGTTTTCGATGGCAGTCATGTGCCAATCATCAAAATCCTTGCCTAACAGGCTTGCAGAGGATTGGCTAACCAGGCAGAAAATTGAGGACAAACCTCTTAGATCTGTAGACGTAGCTGTGTATCCCACTGGCACGTGCTATGATGTCTGGCTGAAATTAATCTCTGGAATAGAAGGCAAGCGGCTCCTTTCTCTTCCCACCCCATTTTTTTTTTATATAGGCCTAGTGCGTCATTGCAATAAACCATAGCAAATGATTTACAGTAAATGCGGAAATTTCTCCTCTAGCATGAATGGCAGCAACAAACCACAATCCCCTGTGTAAACTTGAGGATTGTTGTTTATTTTACTCCCAAACCACAGGGGGAAGTCAAGGTTTATTTCGTGGCTTACCAACTGTGGTCTGTTCATAGTGAAACAAACCACAATCCTCAAGTCCACATGTTACACTAAGCCAGGACTGTGATTTGTTTCTCCTGCTCACTTTGTGGCAGGAGCCATCTTTATGTTACAAGTAAGCTATTAACTATGGTTTACCATGATGGGCAAATGCAGTAAGAATGAAAGGCCTGATGCTTGGTATTAGTGATGCACTTTATGGGAAATAGTGTTGTCAGAATCTTGCATTTTGATCCTAAACACTTGTGTCTTTCTAACGTTTTGGAAACATGCATGGTTAGCATTATTGAAAAATCATTAAAATATATCCAACTAGCAGTTTCAGAGTGGAACTAAAGTGTTGAAAAGGGTCTTAGAAAATACAGTACCTGGAAAGATTACTAATGTGACCCCTCTGCAGAGTTACATCCACAACATGTCTGCCCAGTTGTCAGGGAAAAACGGCTGGGCTTACATAAACAACAAACATGCTATCCTCCTTTAAGAATTGATTCACATTGGGTGGTTGAAAATATTTCAAAGAGTAATTTGCCTTTAAATTTAAAGCAAAGGATGAAGATAATCCAAGAGATACATAATCTATGAAGGTATGTAGGCTAACACTTCTAAATTTTGTTATTGCAATTACAAATTTTAAACGTTTGTACAGGTTACCTTGGACACAGGAAACTATGTACTCCGACATAACACCTATGTATAAAATATAAAAGCAGTGTTATAGTACTGAGAAGGACATGCCTTATTGCTACTGCAATTCTTGCTTTTATATTATACTGTACCACAACTTATTTTGTGAATGTCATTTGCATAAATTATTCAAGTTTGAGAAATATCCACACATTGTGATTCTACAATATTTAAAATAAAACCATTTTCTAAGGTCTCTTTATTAAGAGAAATAAAATTGTCATCTTGTAATTCTCTTAGGCCAGACACAAGGGTTAAACCTTTTCTTCTTTCTTCCAATTTGCACAATGAAAGCGGCTGTTGCAACAGAGATTGAAGAGCCTTTATCTAATGGTGCTTCTACACATTCACAATCTGCAATTGTGAAATTGGCTATGAATGACCAAAGAATTACTGAACATAGGTTTTTTTTAAAGGTAAAACAAAATCCTTGGTTTCCATGAAAACACCAGGTTGCAATTTGGACACTTGAATCAATTTCAGTGTTTTAAAGCTAAGACTGAGAAAGGCATATTTGCTGCAACATCTGGTGGCAGTAATAACTTACTTTCAAAGGTATATGACTAAAATTTGCATAATTTATATTTTTTTATACTAAAGAGCATTTCTTTTTATATAAACCAGAAAAACCCTAAACTCTACAGAGAAGTTTTTTACCTTCAGTCACTGCTGCAGGTAAAGTTGACATCAAGCTGTACAGCGCAATCAAAAACATACTTACATCTTAGCTCGTTTTACAGGTACAGCCATAATCAAGGCACAAAGATCTTCTACAAGTATTTATCTTCAATAAAATTGTACAAAATAATATTACACTTTACAGTCTGTACAATATAATAATAAACCAGCAGTAAAACAAAAATAATATATATATTATATATATATTATATATATAGGGAGAAGACTGTTGTCCAAAAATGATCTAAAGTAGTTGGATCATTTGTGGACAGAAGAAACAAAAGTGAGGGTGAATTTTCTGCCTAGATGCAAGTAGTCTGAAAAAGTAGCTCTGAATTCAAATGCCTGAGGTGTGTAGAGACTCTTGGCTCCAAACCTCCAGAAAAATTGCTCATCTTCCCTGTGCCTCACTATCTAGTCTATTTCCTGTGCCAATAATGGCTTAGAAGAGGAGGTCACCTTTGTCAGCTGACCTGCAACTCAGTTATGTTAAAAACTGTGACTAATATTGTGGTGCTGCTACATCACGCGTGTATATATCCTCAACAGTATTTCACAACCCTAAAACAAAGTGCATTATTCTCCCCCACCCAATCTATCAAGTACTCCTCAGCGTCACGGTAGAAAGGAAACCCATGCACACTGCAAGTATGACATGGTGTCGCCCAACTAGCAGATACCAGCTTGAACAAACCTGCTGGGGGGAAAAAACAACTAGCAGGCTATGTCCAATTAAAAACAAAACAAAAATGCAACCAAACCTAAGGAAACAGAGGTAGCCAAAGGCCTTAGTGGAATGACACAGAAGTGGCATATAAAAATAAAGCACACACATCATCCCATAAAGCATGAACTGGGTTGAAAGGCTAATCAAAGTAAACAAACTGAGGAGGCAGACGTGTATCTATATAGCATCTCCCTCTTACTTCACATGAAGAAGTTGGAAAAAAAGATGATGTTTAAAACCACAGGCTCCATGGTGTTCTCAATTACAATAGTTCATACTGCCGAAGGTGCATTCTCTGAATGATGTCTCTACAGTCGTTGAACACTCTGCGGATGTTTTCTGTGTCAACTGCACATGTAAAGTGGGGGTAGCAGTAATGCTTTCCATCTCCAGTCGCCGTGCTTATTCTCTGCAGGGGGAAGAAAACCAATACAGAGTCAAGACTTGAAAGGCACAAACTGTACCTGCCATTGGACAGCTATCAACACAACAAAGTGCTGCTTTGAGAAGTGAAAGGCAGACCTGGAAATGGCAAAGTGTGTGTGCGTGTCCAATCTAAAACCAGAGGGTTATATGCATTAATCTTAGTTATCTGGTTCACACAAATGGGCTGGAGGTGAAAGGCAAGCCATTCTAAAAGGAATACCAGATAGGAGACAAAATAATTCTACGTAGCTAGACAAGTGACCAGGCATTTTTTCCTGATTTATAAAACGGGGACATTGTTGATTAATATTTAAATAACAGCTGGATTTCAAGATGTTACACATTTTCTATAACGTTCAAAGATTATACTAAAACTCCTTTCTGGTCAAATGAGTTTATCGATAGTAAATTAACACAGCCAGTCAATGTTTTTTAAAGTGTCACTTACTAAAAATTCATCCCGGATAAAAAACTTTGCTCTTGTAACTTTGGGGTCTTCTCCTGCATCTGGCGTTGCTGTTAGGAACATTAAATAAGTAAGTAGTAATGACATGTAGATATAAAAAAGGAAAGCATGGTTAAGGCAGATTAGATAAACATGGGCAATTTACTGCCTTTTATGTATCAGTACAATTTTATGGCTAACACTGTCAAATGTAAGAACATTTATTAACTTAAATAAAACTAACCTCATTTCACACACTTAATCCCCAGAACTCCCTGAACAAGCGACATTCCTTGCAATAGTAACATTTAGGTACATCATTATCTACAACTTATACTTTCATCATTGTAATATACATCAGCTAAAATATTCCCATGTGGGCAAATGCTCTCTTGCCTACTGTCTAACCAGTGGTGACTGGTGCTTATTGGGCCAGTAGGGTATAATGCAGGGAGGCCAACAGTAGGTGGAACCAGAGCCAAGGGCAGGTAGAGACCTTTGCATTGGTTTGAGTTCTATAAGGGCTAAACTGAGTCTGGAGGAGGAGGAGGAAGCAGGCAGCCTTTAGGGTAGTTGTGAACAGGGTAGGAGGGCTAGGCATCAAGGTAGGTTTGGTGGGGAAGTGCCCTAACACAACGCAATACGGAGAGGCGTTGGAAGAAAGGAATTGCTCAACAAAGCAACAGTTGTCTGAGATAGGAAGAATAATACACAGAACACATTAACATTTAAACAAGATAAGAGGATTTGCTCCCAGGCTATCTACATTTTGGTTATGGCAATGAAACCTTCATACATGATTCTCATCTGGTGTAGTCACATGGAATGCTCAGTAGTTCAAGGAGCTAAGCAGTTTTCAGTCTAGCTGCTCTTGAGTATTTGTTACTTTGTCTGGTGGAGTTTGGGAAAAGAATCTGGAAACTAAGAAACCCAAAGGGCAGGAAGTCCAGAAGCAAGAAGGCTAATGAAAGAGTGAAAAGCAGGCAAGGGACTGAGAAAGATAAATATGAACAAAAATTACCGTATTTTTCGTCCCATAGGGCGCACTGGCCCATAGGACGCACCTAGTTTTTTTTGGGGGGGGGGAAATAAAGGGAAAAAAATTATTTCCCCCCCAGACACGGGGCTGGGGCGGGGGATGCCCAAGCTTCCCCCGACCCCAGCCCTCAGAACAGGCTGCTATCCGCAAGCCTAGGGAGCCTGGCGGGAAGTCGCGCTGGTCTCCCCAGGCTTGCGGATATCTGTCCCCCGAGCTTGTGGGGCTGGCAGCCTCCAAACCAGGTCGGGGAATAGCGGGATGGTGGCGCTGCGCCTCCCCGCTGTCCCCCGAGCTTGTGGGGCTGCCCGATATCTGCCCGAAGCCTGGAATGCAGGCTGCTATCCGCAAGCCTTGGGAGCCCGACGGGAACTCACGCGGAGCTCCCAAGGCTTGCGGATAGCTTCCTGAAGCCTGGAGAGCGAGAGGGGTTGGTGCACACTGACCCCTCTCGCTCTCCAGGCTTCAGCGAAAGTCTGCATTCGCCCCATAGGACGCACACACACATTTCCCCTTCATTTTTGGAGGGGAAAAAGTGCGTCCTATAGGGCAAAAAATACGGTAGGTAGAAAATGAGATAAAAAACTTACTGAGACAAAGGGAGACTATAGAAGGGCTCTGAAGGAACAGTGATTAAGATAATGTGGGAGAGTAGAGGATTGTTAGCAAGGCACCACAAGGGCAGGGATCTACAAATCTGACCTTGGTAGTCAGCCAAAATTTGTGCCTGCCAGTGGCCCCACCCCACCCCTGAGGGAGGTGCTGGGTCTTGTTTCTGATATCGTACTGACCTTCATTGACCTGCAGAGGCATTCTGAAATGTGGGGACATGGGAAGCTACTATTTGTCCATGTCAGTATTGTCTTCGTTGGCAGGCAGCAGCTATCCAAAGCTTCAGACAGGGGAGTTTTTCTAGTCCTACCTTGAGATATTAGTGATTGAATCTGGAACCTTTGGCACTACAGAACTATGGCCCTCTGAAACTGCATGCAAAATTAGGAAAGAACTACCTTTCTGAGCTCTCCAAGTTTGGGAAGAGGAAGGGGTTTGCCAAAAAGGTTGTCTGAGGCAGGAGCTGTTAATTGCTTCTGTCATGACCATGTCAGAGCTGCAGAGGGGACTGGCGTATCTTGTCAGATCTGCTCAGACCTGCTGCGGCAGAAGTAGTGGGTGCTACTGAGATCCCACCAATCCTGAGGATGGTTTGCAGCTCAGCCCAATTGCTGGACGTTTTCACCACTCTTTCCTCCTTCCCTGCTGGTTTTCCTCTCTTAGGTGACTGCCAAGCAAGGCCACACTTCCATCTGAACTAACCAGCCTATTGGTTGTCTAAAGGTTTATTAGTGTTACTTGGAACAAAATATATCTTAACTTCTGCGTTGATATATTTACTTTGATATATATATGTTATTTAAGGAATTTATGCATGACCTTAAAGGAAACCAAAGATTACCCTAGCTACTTAATCACAATGCAGATAAGAAACTCACCATCTTCAGGTACAGTGTAACGTGTGAATTCAGGAAAATAATCTTCAATTTTAGACTTCCCTGCCAAGACTTTTTCAGCCAGCATATCTTGTTTATTCAAAAACAAAATGATAGAAATTGTCCGTAACCACCTGCAAAGACCCACATGTTAGAATAATCACATACAAACATCATTCAGTGTCCTAATTTCCAACAGCAGCCAGCCAGTTGCTTCTGGCAACGCAGAAGCAAGGCAAGGAAGCTTGGAAGCAGGGGGGGCTACTTGCCCCCCACTGAAGGGGCCTGGCATCACGTGATGCGTCCTGCCCCCGCCTGCTGCACCCAGTGGTGGTGGGGGACGGGGAGCACAGAAAGTGATCTTCACTCTCTGCGTATCCCATCCCAGGCCAGTGTGCCAGTGCTCACCTGGTGGCAGCAGAGGATGGAGAGCTAGAAATGCTACATACTGTTCCCCCTTCCCAATATAGTTGCTCTGTTGCATGGGAATTTTACCTGTTGTTCCAGATACTTTTGAAGAGGTCCAGGGACTCCCGTAATCTGTTTGTGTTGTTGTCTTCCCTTATGACCATGTTGTAGCTGCTACAGGCCACGACAAAGATAATAGCTGTGACATCTAGAGGAGAACAGAACACCCAGAGAATAAGATTTTTACTGTGTTGCGTTCATTGCCACAGTAAATAAACATGTTTTATGATGGTATTTATATAAATGCAATCTAGGATATACAGACAAAATGGTAAAGATTTCTGAAGGTTTAGAAACTCAGATCAATCTAAATTATGTACACTTACAACATAAAATAAGGGAGCTGGAAACATTCTTAGAACACATAATGTGAATATATTGCTTACCGTTAAAACACTGGATCCATTTTCTTCTTTCATCTCTCTGACCACCTACATCAAACATGCTGTTGAAAAGCCAGAGGGTGTTATGTTTTGGCATGCACAAGGAAAGTTACACTTTGCATGCTGTTGTTAAACTTCCAAATGAAATGGCAATATTTATTGCATGAAAAAAGGGACATTCCCTCAGCTTCCCGAAAATGTTTTATTTATATACTAACAGATAGTTGGGGAAACACAGATCAGTTGTGAAAAGGGGGGGGGGGGGAGTCCGGCTGAGAGTGCAAATTTACAAACATGTCTCAAAGGCAAGACCCAAAATGCAACAAGAAAGTGGGCCAAACAAGTCTACTGAGAAAAAGGGCAAGGATCCTCTATCTCAGGCATAGGCAAGCTCGGCCCTCCAGATGTTTTGGGACTACAACTCCCATGATCCCTAGCTAACAGGACCAGTGGTCAGAGATGATGGGAATTGTAGTCCCAAAACATCTGGAGGGCCGAGTTTGCCTGTGCCTGCTCTAGTGATTCATAGGACAGAAGGAATTAACTTGACATTCCTACAATACTTTTACAAGGCTGAGAAAGTTATTCAGCTTTACTAAAGTTTTATAAGCACTGTTTAGAATGTAATCATTTTGAGAGGCAGCATATATTTTAGGCCTAAGAACATTCCAGAATATACCAAAAAATTCAAATGGGTAAAAGTATTAAAATGGTTCATTGGGAATGTTTCATTGCTGCAGTCAGACTAGAAAAAAGTATTAACAGCAAACATAGCCTAGATGTTAATTAAATTTCTCTTTGTAGTAGCTATCATTGCTTTCGTAGGTATCAAATATAAAAATTCAAAACCGAGGGATTTTAATGTGCTATTTGAATTAGGGCTCGTGAAATAACACTTCCGCTCTTTCATTATCATTATATAAAGCCTTGGAAAGACCTCATCTGAAATTTGAAAGTTCAAGGACCATAATTTACCAAAAGAAGTAAATAACCAGCAATGGCTTGTGCAACAAATGGAGCTGTTGTATACGTTTCAAGCTTTGCTCTTCTCTTGTGCAATCCTGTTGCAGCCCACAAGGTTATTTGAAAAAAATGGTTCTATAATTTTTTTAAAGTCAATTTGGTCGCCTCTACTTTACCATAATGACAAAAAATACAGATTACTACAGTACTAGTGTACTCACTGAAAGTTTACTTTATCTACTTGGAATCTTGTCTCAAAAATCCCCGATGTCAAAACCCTGCACCTCAAGAGATCCTGGAAAGGAAAAACAGAATAAGAAGTATGTAGTTTTTTGGTTTAAAAAAGCACTTGTTTATACTAGGAGTACAGGAGTAGCCAACGTGGTTCTTCCAGATGTTTTGAATGACAACCCTCATCACCCCCTGACTCTTGGCCACTCTGCTGGGTCTGGTGGGAGTTGTTGCCCACAACATCTGGGAGGCATCACATTGTCTACCCTGGACTATACAATTTTAACTGATATATATCAACATTTCAGTGCAACTGATGCACAATGTGAATTGACACAACTGTTTCGTCAGCTGGCTCTCTCTTCTCGGTGACTTCTCAAACTGCACAGTTCTTCCCATATCTGGCTAAATTCCCTCTGAAAAGGTATGCCTTTGTGTCTATGCCAGACACCATGATGGCACGTGCCTGACAATCAGCAGTGAAAAGGGCTGATGTGTTTTGCTTCTTGGGCATCAGGAAATGCAAACAAGGAGTTGGGTGATATTTACTTTTTGATACTGGCCAGGATCTGAAGACCTGCTTAGAATCAAGCAAGGTGGAACTATTTTACTTTTGTTCTTTGAATGGCTGCCTCCACCCCGCAATACAATAAATTGTTTTTAATCTCCCCCCCCCGCCCCAGTTTCAAAAGCAGTCTGCCACGTGGCATGGAAGGGAAAAGGTTAAAGCCTCTGTTGTTCACAAAAACTAAATTCACCAGTCATGGATGAAGGACTAGAACACTTCAAGAAATGATCTGCGTTCTTTCTGTGAATTGTGATCTCTGAATTTTAAGGAAGCAAACATGACAGAATTAACTCATCCTTCATTTGAGACATTCACCCCACCGAACGGTTTAAAATTAGTATATTTAAAATTAAATGCTATGGGTAGCATCCAGTGGTGTCTGTGCACTCATGAAACAAATCTACCAGTAGAACAGGGACAGAGGCAATTTTTTGAAGCCTGTTCTGGAGGGTCCCTCAGGAACCCAGAGCAGGTTTCAGTGGCATAGAGCATGCAAAGGAAATACCAGACACTGCATTCCTGTTCCACGGACAGTTTTATTCTCTCAGCAGGTGGACACCACTGGACATGTTAAAAAAATATGAAGATGGCTTACAGTTCACAGCCAGTTGTTTCCCACTTTACTCACCTGATCTGTGGGTGTGTAATCAATCAGACTGACACTGTCTATTCTTTCTAGAAAGCTGAAAGAAAACACAGCTGTTAACCATGGAAAAACTAATATATCTAAAACACCCAATAACAGCTGCCTCATCCCCACTATTATTATGATACATATGGTGGGTAATCTAAGAAACATGGTTAAAGTTGCAGCCAAAACACCATTTATCCAATACTTTTTACAGTACAAGGGCCCCCAATAGAAGCCTATACAATCCAAATGTTGGATTAATTACCTGTCAAGAAAGATATAAAAGGTGATATTCAGAACTTTAAAAAGCTAATGCAACAAAGAAGTTTAGGCAACCACTATAATAACCCTGTGGATGTGGATGTGCATTGTTTAGTGTACCTCTGCAGAAACAGTACAGCACCTTCACTTGCTAAAATACAATCTTTTAAGAAATCATCATGCATATTTATTGTTAGATTACCCATCTTATAGGCCAACTAAGAAATTGAGTAGACCCCGTTAAAATGGAAAGACAAGTCTACTGATTTCAATGGGGCTACTTTGATTAATGAAAGAGCTCACCTATTATTTATATTTGTTGTACGTGGACCATTGCTTGCATTATTTTGCTCAATTCTGGTATTTTGTTAATGTTTTTACTTGAGTTTTAAAATATTTTTCCCCGTAAACAAGATAACATGCCCTGCATTACTTTTAGATTTAGGAACCCTATGAATCCACCAAAAGGTTTATTTTCACAAGGGATACAGGGCACAGCTACAAGCATAAGACAGGGAAGAACCAAGACAAGGCTCCTAGGAAAGATGTACGTATTAGCAGGATTAGCCCTGACTCATATTACCTGAATTTTCAACACCTGTTGCTATGGCAACTGGCTGACTAGCAGGAAATAAAAGTGTGGTGTTAAAGTTTTAAAGAAGAGCAGGCATCAAGCAGAGAGAAGTGCTAGGTTATTTCCAGTTTACAGGAAATGAGAAGCTGTTGTTCATTTGCAGGCTTATACGTCTCTCCTCAATAAACCGCTTTAGTTTTGCAACAGCAGTGGCTAAACTGCGGCCTCCAGGTACCAACAGCCCCAGCTAGCGTGGTGAAGCATCAGGAATGATGAATGTGGAGTCTCAACAAGATCTGGAGGGCAACAGATTAGACACACACCCACCCTCCTGGTTTAGAGGATAAACCTAAAACCTCTCTCTTTCCCACAATAGTAGAGCTATTGTAATTTGGAGTGCTGGCTGGATATGACTGATTTTCTAAGGATTATGATGCCACTAAAACAAACATATAGCCCCCTTTCCTGATGCCATATTGTAGGATACAGTTGTGGAAGGATCACACTACTCTGTGATTGGAGCTTCCAACACATTTTCCTTTTGCTCAAATGCAACTACAAGCACTTTAAGATTTTTATCAGGGCAGTGACACTGCTTTAAGCGCAGCTGTTTCCCTGACTCCAATCACCTTTCAAAACTGCTGCTAGAGTGGCAACAGAAGAGGTTCTCACATTGTACTGAGAGAAAAGAGTTAACTCCTCCCTCAGAACAATGGCTAGGATCCAAATTGGCAGGGATAATAGCAGCAGCTCTAAGTGAAAATACACAACATTTGGAGATCTGATCATAGATCCTCCACAGCATATCTATTTTGGCAAAATCTAGTGAAAGTTACAAGGCAAGGTGAAGATTTGTTCAAGGTTGGAAATGGCAAGGTACTTTGTACTTTACTTCCATGCCAATCCCTCCTCTGCAAGATGAATGTCGCCCCCCCCATGCATAGTAACAGTGCAGAGGGATGAGCTTTTTGGTAGAAAGGCAATAGCAGCCTCAATGGGACCCTGACAACCTTCCTTCTCACACATAAGTATTTAAACCCTGTGCATGACAGGTTGTTCTAAGGCACTTGTTTTTAAACACACATTACCTTTATAAGCTGCTCAAAAGTTCTCGTTGCATCAGATGTCTGATAAACCTCTAATGATAACACACCAACCATATGCAACTCTCCTCTTTAATATATACAGGATATCTATGTTTGCATATGTAAAAAAATTAATTGCTTGTGCTTTTTCGTGAAATCTGAACAACACTTTACACTCAAACATTTATTTGTCTAGGTATGAAACCGCAGTAAACAGTGCTGCCTTTGGCTGCCACATAAAAAGGTTTAACTGACTTCATACAGCTTTTGTGAGAATCCTACAGTTCAATGAAGTAGCACATTTTCTTATAAATCAGTTGCACAGGGTTCAGTCGCGCTGTGGTCTAAATCACAGAGCCTAGGGCTTGCCGATGAGAAGGTTGGCGGTACAAATCCCCGTGACGGGGTGAGCTCCCGTTGCTCAGTCCCTGCTCCTGCCAACCTAGCAGTTCGAAAGCACATCAAAGTGCAAGTAGATAAATAGGTACCGCTCCAGCGGGAAGGTAAACGGCGTTTCCGTGCACTGCTCTGGTTCGCCAGAAGCGGCTTAGTCATGCTGGCCACATGACCCGGAAGCTGTCTGCGGACAAACGCTGGCTCCTCGGCCTATAGAGCGAGATGAGTGCCACAATCCCAGAGTCATCCGCGACTGGACCTAACGGTCAAGGGTACCTTTACCTTTAAATGTGCATAGGATCATGCCTTAAACAGGTTTGCTAATTAAAAAAGTAATCCATCTTAACCCTTGGCCACAAACATTCCTTGCAGCAAAGTGAGCTGTTTGTCCAGAACATAAAACCTGGGAGAGAATTTTGAATCAAGTTATATGGCTGAGAAAATGGGAAAGACAAACAAGTCGATCCTGCCTGCCAACAGGGAACTTCCTTTCCCTGTGCATCTCACTGTGTTTTCCGTTATCACTTTGCTCTAACATGAACTAACGCTGCAATAAACTGCCCAAAACAGCAATAGTTAGAAGGCTTCTGAATCTATCTTAAATATTTCACATTTGTTAAAGAGAAAAAGGCCAAGATGAACAATATTATTTAGCTACTGACATTATTATATCTATCTTTAGATTTCTAAGTATCTTTAGTAAGTTGCCTTGGAAACACATCTGACACTTTCTTTGACAAGCAATCTTAAAATTTATCTTATGTAGGCAGAAAACACAAAAGTGCAGATTTCAACCTGCACTTTCCCCCCGTTTCGAAAAGGTTTGGAGCTAAGGTTTCACACATCAAAAGAAAATGGATATTTACTTGTGAGGAACCCCTTCTAAACTGCTGAAATTGAAAAGCCTGGAGCATGTGCTTAATACTACCACAGAAATCAATGTAATGTGAACCGTTGTAACTGTTTGGTGTGTGATTGATATGTAGAGAGAGAGAGAGAGAGAGAGAGAGAGAGAGAGAGAGAGGGAATTTTACAGAGAAAAGTAAGGCATGCTTTTTTAAAAAAAGACATGCATAAAAAGGATTTTTTATTTGAAAGCCCTGAACAACCCTGGCCCTGTATACCTCAAGGAGTGTCTCCACCCCCATCGCTCAGCCTGGACACTGAGGTCCAGCGCCGAGGGCCTTCTGGCAGTTCCCTCACTGTGAGAAGCAAAGTTCCAGGGAACCAGGCAGAGGGCCTTCTCGGTAGTAGCACCCACCCTGTGGAATGCCCTCCCATCAGATGTTAAGGAAATGACTAATTATATAACATTTAGGAAACATCTGAAGGCAGCCCTGTATGGGGAAGCTTTTAAGGTTTAATGTTTTACAAGGTTTTTATATATGTGGGAAGCTGCCCAGAGTGGCTGGGGCAACCCAGTCAGATGGACAGGGTGCAAATAATAATAAAAAATCCTAATCCTAATCTCAACATCATCTTTACTATTCAAAGAAATCTTAATACAATCCCAGTAGAAACAAACAGGTTCCTTGTGAATGATTGGTTGTTAGAAACATGGTACCTTTCAAAATGCTACCAAGACGACAATCTTAGACACCAGCCTTGGGGAATCTTTAGCCTGCTGGGCCTAATTTGTCTGGTGTATAGGACTGTTTCAGGCAGCCTTTTGAAACATACCATGTTTGGAACAGATGTCCAGTGCTCCACTCAGCAAAATGAGCATTAGGGGTGGCTTATCACATTTTGAAGTAAGTACAGTGGTGCCTCGGGTTAAGAACTTAATTTGCTCTGGAGGTCCGTTCTTAACCTGACACTGTTCTTATCCTGAAGCACCACTTTAGCTAATGGGGCCTCCTGCTGCTGCTGCACCGCCGGAGCCCGATTTCTGTTCTCATCCTGAAGCAAAGTTCTTAACCCGAGGTACTATTTCTGGGTTAGCGGAGCCTGTAACCTGAAGCGCATGTAACCTGAAGCGTATGTAACCTGAAGCGTATGTAACCTGAGGCACCACTGCAATACACGTTACCATCTAATGAAGGCCCCTCCTGCAAAACCATTAAATTCAGAGTCTAAAGTAACTGTACCACTGAAAAGATGACCAATCCCTATCTGAACTCTACAGAGACGCCATATTATATAGCCTTTCTATCAGGCTGCAGCAGAGTTGGGACTGCCGGGTCTCTACTGTACACTCTGCTGAAAAATCAGCAACTTTTGGCTCCTCCTTTCTTTGAACTGTTTCTGTTCCAACTGGTTCTTATAAGAACTTGTAGCTAATAAGATGTGGCTGAGGTTGGATTTTCCTTCCTTCCTTCCCCACCGCCCAATCCCTTTCCCTTTGATTATGGATTATAACAAATAATTTGGTCACATGGACAAAACATTTGGTCACTAGAAAATTGCATTTAAAGTTCATCTCTGCTTTTCCAAGCATCAAACTCCCTTTTCATTATACTTTAAGCAACCTGCAGAGGGCAGCAATAACTAAACAAAATGTGCCAGCTCACATTACATTTGGGCAAACAACAAAACTGCATTCTAAAGAGTTTACACCTCTGGTTTTCAGTCTAGTAAGGAACAAACACCTTTAAATGGATTCAAATTCTAACAACCATTTAAAATAAAATTCAGTTTATTTGTTGTAACCTATTTATGTAACTGTTAAAATGGGTAACTCATGTTACATGTAAGGGACACGTTTCCATATCTCAAATGTGAAATTAGAGTTTTAGGAATTTGTCCGGAAAGTATTTTTTGGTTTTACTATGAAAGTTTCAAATATTGAAATATTCACTTAGTATTTATTTGCATTGTCACACATAAAATAAATCCTCAAGCCAGACGGCCTTGATTATAAAATGGTTGCCAGTTTGTATCAGCTGACTAGATTTAGTGAGATATGGGAGCATGCGATTTATTTAAACAAAAATATTTTACTTTGAGTCTACAACAAAAAACATATTCTCCAGCAATTCTAGAGACTTGCTGCAGCAACACTGTAGAATGTCTTCACTGAAAGAAATTACAAATGTATTCATTAAACTATATTTCAGTAACACAAAGAGAGAGGCAAACTATGATTCTAATATAGTCAAGCTAGGTTTCTATTAGTAGGTATTAATTTGTGACAAACACATATTTAAATACTTCGCTAACATGTACCAAATTATTTGTATTTAGGATTGGAGATTAAAGAGCAGTTAAGGGTGCTTTATCCCTGTACACCTCAGGAGATAAACTTCCTCTGAAGGCTCTTCAGAGATCGCGATCTAAAGATCAGACAAAGTGATTCCTCTTTCAATGAGAGAGGAAATGAGAGCAAAATTCCGGCAGGTTCCAGGCGCTCACTCAGGGTGGTGTTTCCATTGGGAATCAAGACGCAGTGGAGGCCGCCCTGTCTTTTAAAATGGGCTTTATTAACATATTTTTACAACCTGTGCACAGATGGAGAGTGTGTGGAGTTGACAGCATTCTCATCTCAAGAAGGCTTGTCCTTCACAGCAGCTCAGTGCTGCTTTCAGAGGCTTTCTTAGTGCCATCTCTGTGCCTCTTCTCCAGCTTGTCTTCAGCAAGCCCTCATGGCATCTGCCCTTCAGCCCCAAGTATAAAGTTCTCTCGACTTCCTGCTTCTCCTTTCCAGAAAACCTCTTGCCAAGCAACCCCTGTCTGATCACCCATTATCCCCGCTATTCTAAGCCCAGTTTTAAAAGATGACTATTTCCCTGTAATTACGTCGTTGCTCAGCATAACCCTAGCCACCTGCATAACCCTAGCCACCTCCGTTGACACAGGCCCAAGGATTTCCCTGTGATGGGCTATCAGCACCTTTTGCCGTGCTTAATGACTTTTATCCCAGGTGAGACCCTGCCCTGGAAAGTGAGCTTAGTCTGTATTTTTCCACTGGCCTGGCATCTTCCCTTCAGTACTCAAAAAATCAGCTAAATTCCACTCTTTTATTAAATTCTAACATTCACTAATTCTAGCAGTTGCACCCCCAAATTCTGTTACCCTAGATCTGTAACATTATTGTCAGAAAGCTGGAAAGGGGAGGAAGCTATCAGCCAGCCTTGGGAACCCACAACCTTGAATCTGGGGAAAAAAGCCCCTCAAATACATCATCCTTTTTATGAACTGCAATTGGAAATAGCAATGCTTCCCCATTTTCGGGAACCTCAAACATCAGTGCCCTTGGTGACATCGGCAGTCATTATTCCAAATTCTGTTTTCTATTTAGCAATGAACTCACTGACTGGCAAAAAGACCATGTCTACTAGCCTCCAGGGAGGTTCTGGAAACATTCTCTTTTAACGTAATAATGTTCAAAACTATTTGTCATATTTGACTTAAGTTGGCATTTAAATACAGAAGCAGTCATCGATAGGGGTGTGGATTTGGGGAGAGTTCATTTTACAGCTAAATTTAGTGTATAAACCATATTTTAGCTCAACTGATATTTTTGGCTTCTGAGCCAAATCATTAACCCCTGTCCTTATATAAACAATATTAAGATTTATATCTGGAAAACTGTCTTTTACACAGAGAGTTTAGTAGACTCCCACGGTTTCAAGGTTAAAATGTATATCTACAGCAAAACTATTCACATGGAACACTCAGGATTCCTACTGCTGTTACCACACAATTTCCAGGCCCAAAACTCACAAAAAACAACACACACACACACACACACACACACAACAGGCAGGGAGGGAAACATAATTTTGTAATATCAGGTGGTGATGAACATTTCTTGCTAATTGGTGTAGGAACTGTTTAAAGCTATTGCCAATGTACATTTAAGCCAAATTTTCTCTCCTCTGAAATCGCTTGATTCATATCTGCTGTAAATTATTCAGAGTGTACCCAAAAATAGAACTAATACTATTCTTATTATTTCTGTAATTTAAAGGTTATACAGGCTTCTGCAAAATGAACTCCAACTGAGTTCAGGTGTAACGTCTGTGCACAGCAGTAGATCTCAAAGCTTTCCCACTTGCCCCCAGTTACACGAGCAGTCCGAGGGGGCATCATTATGGAGTGGGAAATCCATGGTTGTCTCACATATTTTTGCCCAGCCTTCCATGTACATGCCATTCAAGTTACTCATGCTTCAGATTATGAGGAACCTGTGGGGCAAACAGGAGGAGGAGTTGGGGGACATGGGAGCTATGCCTGGACCTCTCATTTCTGGCAATGCCCTCTCATGCCACCTGCTGTGCCTCTGGGGTGGGGAAACAGGCTCTGTTAACTTGGGGGGGGGGAGAGAGTCTTAGTATGAATGCTGAATGGTATAAGTTCACATAGATAAGTTCTGTGTAAGTCATTTGTATTCCCAAGCTCTTTAGCAACTTGTTCTAAGTTGCAACACAATGGAATTATACTCTCAGTGAAACCAAAGCTGCAGTTCAAGTTCCGCTCACACATACTCTATCATCCTATTTCACACTTCCTCAATAAATTCTAGGCAGTGCAAACTGTGTAACGTGTTGGGGACAGTAAACATCCTCTTCTAGTCCCTCATCTTGCCGTAATGAAGGACTGCTTTGCGTTACAGGACAGGATTGTGATCATTTTGTCGCTGGGAAAATGCAATTATTTCAGGGGCTAGTGTAATGTATGGAATTTGGCTGCGTGGGTGTCTTGGATGTGTCCTGTATAATATTGACTGTACAGAAGCACTGATAGCTGACTAGTAGCACAGTTCTGCCTTGCACCATGCTACACATGACTCCTGCTCAATCTGTACAACAGACACTGGCAGGCCAGATGCAACTGATAGTCTTAAGGCACAATGGGGAGAAGGCCATGTCAGTTTCATTTGCAGCATCAAGTTTTAAGACCTTGATTGGAGACATAAATTGAACTTATCGAGGGTGAAACCGAAGACTGAATCTGCATGTTATAGAACACATTCCTCAAAAGATAAGCCTGCAACTCACAAAAAAACAACATTGAATTGAATTGAAATTCTTAAATCATCTGCAACATCTTTCTTCTCAAGCGATTTAAATAAATCTCTGTGTGTGTCATTTTATAAGCTATAAATACAGGAAATTCATATTATTATATGTCAACAGAGTTGCCATACTGCGTAAGACATTAGGGTTACAAATGCAGAAGTGAGGTATTCACTTTGCCCAGGCATTTTATATGTTGATATGTGAGTTTATGTTACCACCAGCATTGATTTTAGGGATTTTAACATTTACTGCTGCTGATAATGTTCTGCTGTTTAATGAATTAATTTTCAGCATCATGTATGAGTCTTACTTCTGAGCTAGTGTGTTATAATATGGTTACCAGATTTTTTTCCAATGAATCCAGGAGCCCCCCCCTTTTTTTGAAGCAAGTAGCAACAGGGAGTCAGTAGTGGGGATGGTGAAGCAAAAGACCCTGGGCACAAGTACACATGCATATTGTATAAAAGTGCAAAGTCCTTCTTTCGCACCCTGTGAAACATAAAAAACTGGGCAATGGCACGCCACCCGCCCGTGACTCCTGAGCCTTCCCCGATCTCCTTCCCCCTTTGTTTTGACAGATCAGGGGAGGCTTGGGAGTTACAGGCGGGCGTCTGTTGCCCAGGAGGGTCCAGCCTGGTAGTGCAGTTGGCTCTGGCTGGCTTCAGGAGCTGCTTGCTGCTCACTGCTGTGGCGCAGGAAAAATGGCAGGTGCAATGGCAGCGGGCAGCTCCTGAAGCCAGTCAGAGCCAACTGCGCTAACAGGCTGGCTCCGGGTTGCTGAGGCTGCCGCTGCCATGTTTCCCGGCGACAGATATGCAAATCTGGGGACATTCCAGGGACGGAATTTGTCCGGGGACAGATGTGCAAATTCAGGGACTGTCCCCAGGAACTGGGGACGTCTGGTATGTTAGAATTGTTGAGAGAGAATTGAATTAGTCCTAAATTTAGATTGAATATCTGCAGTTGATTTTCCTGGCTTAGGATTTTAAAACTCCAAAACAATTATGTTTTATATTAAAATCTAGTATACTTAAAACTATATAATGAATTATTTGTTATTTATATCAAACTGCACCACTCCAATCAGCAAGTACTATTTCTCCAAACTGGTTTTCAGAAATGGAGGTAGAGTTGAAAAGTGGGAAACAGTCTAGAAACACACAAATATAATTTAAGAAGTGTGAAATAGGCCATTTTCAAATCTAAAGCTGCTACAGGAATTTATATGAAATTGTGGTGCTGCTTTTTAATAGTCTTCCAAGTATATTTAGAGATCTTTTAAAGAGCCCGTTATATTAAATAATTATATTATTTAGGACTTCACATAAGAAAAATAATAGCATTGCAGTATCACAAAATAGCATAATTTATCTGCTAGAATAGTCTGGAGAGCATTGCTCCACTATGGGGAAGTGATGTGACAACTGTTTAATCTGTCAGAAGTGCAAATACACCACCACTGAACAAATGTGGTCTGTGACGCAAGTAAGTTGCACATTAACTTCCACCAAAATATTTAACATACATATTGATGAAATTGCAGAGCCTTAAAGGTCTTGCAATTTCATCTTCCTTCCTTTTCATTTTTATTGTATATAGTACATACACAAAACTGATTGAATTGGCTGCCACACGTCCAGATTTTCGGACATATCTGGAATACTGCTGGCTCTAACAGTGTCCTGGCGGAAATCAGTAAAATGCCTGGGAAAATCTGGAAGTATGGCAGCCCATGTCGGCAATGACATTTCTGCCAATTTCCCATAAAAATAGTTCAAAAATGGCACCCCCCCCCGATTTTGCCCCCCAAAATTCAACAACTTTTCTGTCCGGATTTTCACTGTTTGAAATATGGCAACCCTAATTGTGAATATGAAAAACTTCACAATCATACTATGTTAAACATTTCATATATTTTTTATAGAGGCAGCACACTACTTACACACATTTAACTTACACACATTTAACTTGAGAACGGAGGGTGGCAACATGAGAACGGGCCTTCTACACAGTGGCTCCCCATCTGTGGACTGCTCTCCCCAGGGAAGTTCACCTGGCACCATCATTATATACCTTCAGGCGCCAGGCAAAAATGTTGCTTTTTAACTAGGCATTTGGTTGATTTGATTGACATTCTATGCCCTTTAAAAAAAATAAATCGGGGATGGGGGAGTTATTGGGCGGTTGTTCTTATTTTGATTATGTATTTTGTGGTTTTATATTTTTATTTTATTCTGTGGACTGCCCTGAAACCTCCAGGTAGAGGGTGGTATATAAATTCAATAAATAATAATAGTAATTTCAACTTTACATGGTTGGCGATTAGCCAGTTGAAATTGCACAAAATTAATGGAAGGTGGAGAGCTTAAAAGTTCTTTTTGTGCTGGGAAACTCAGATTTGCTTACTGGGCTCTAGGGAGGCTCTTGGGTGCCCTGCAATATCTCATGGATTTTTAAAATTGATCTTATATTGTATAGGTCAGATTTCCTTTTAGCACAGACTAACAAACCTCTTTGACAGAAAGAGCCTAATTAGGGGAGGGGTCTGTGAAATACAAAATAATTGGGGAAATGTTTAATGTGAAAGGTCTGGATATCAGGAGTTGCTGAATACTACTTTTTAATAGTACTAATGTTTCTCAGTCTAACAGGTAAATTATCACAGAAATCATATAAAGGGCCTGGTGCCAGTCCATTGTGGGAACAGCACCTGCACGCAAAACGATCCCCATTGCATATAATATGAGACCTAAGCACATCAACCATTGTGGGAAAATGGGTGAACTATATGCATTTCAGTAATTCTCTTCCAACCGACTCCCACCTCAAGCAGGCAAGCAAAAGACAGACTGGGGTTGCTGCATGTGAGGTGACCTGTCCGTCAAGTAAATCAACTCCACTAAATGCTAATAAAGAGTGGATTCGCTACTGTAATACAGTACTTAAATCTTGACAATTATCTTAAAGAGTTTTAAAATATTTTTTCACCGGCAAAACTGGTGTAGCTCAGGAAATAAAACACATGGATCCTCAACAGCTCTTTTATTACATAAACAACTAAACTGTCACTTAAGTCTTACACAATGATATATTGTCTCTTGCTTGGCAAGTCATCGTGCTTTCATACTTCCCTAACATATACAACCCTAATATTGGCTAAGGAAAGTACACAGGCATTCCTGCTTTTTTCCATCATGAAATCTTTTCAAATTTTAATGTTGTGAAATAGTGAGGTAACATTTCTTGGTAATTTTCTTTTACAGGGTTACTGTACAGGTGAGCAACTTATTGTCTTTAAGGAAATATTAGGTATCCCTCCTGGCAAACTGTTTTCAGTTATATAATAACAGCAAAAGCTTCTGCAGGTCTTGTTTGTCCAAGCTCAGCTCTCCGATTCTACTTGATAAAATGCTTCTGGCTTTCATAAGCCATTCCTGTGCCCTACATTATTACAAAAGAGCAAGACAGGCTTTTGCCCCAAACAGGCCTTGGCTCACTACATTCCTACTCTCTTAAAAATATTTTTTATTGCACTATGCCCCCAAAAAACAATATAGCTAAACCAAACAAAATGGTCCTAAATTTTCCTGTGTCTTCTTATACTGTACACATTAGAAACATGCTCCCATTTTTAATTAAATAGATTATTTGTTTGTCTACCCCCCCATCCTATTAATTAACTATATTTACCAATTCCTATATCCTCATGATTTACCGGTACTCATCCAGTGTAAGGGTTTGGGATTTTCCCCCAATTAGAGCAAATTGTCTTATATGCAGCTGTTAACAGCTGGGCTGTCATTTCCTTATCTTCCGACAGAAATCAGTCTTTTATACAGCCAAACAAAATTACAGATGGGTTTGCTGGTACCTTATTGAGAATTAAAACTTTAATTTCATTTATAATCTTCATCCAAATGAGCTTTATTTTAGGGCAAAACTACGTATGTCCTGGCTTCCACCATTGGCCAAAAGACTCAGAATCTTGGCTCAGGAAATCCCAAAACATTTATTGATATAATTAGTATGGGTTCAGCATGAGCTCTAAATACAGGATATACGTATGTTTCAACCGTTCATAAGCAAAGATCTAGTGTTCATAGCTAGGCATAAGCAAATATATTATCCAAACACTTGATACTAAATTGTTCAGGGACATTAAAACAAAAAGAGATTGCAAGAATTTCTAAAAGGACCTCTCTAAACTGAGTGAATGGGTGGTAAAATGGCAAATGCAATTCAATGTAGACAAGTGTAAAGTGAGACATGTTGGGGTGAAAAATATTAATTTCACATATATACTCATGGGGTCTCAACTAAAGGTGAATGACTAGGAATGAGACCTTGAGGTCATAGTAGATAGGGTGATGAAGATGTCGACTCAATGTGCAGTAGCCATGAAAAAGGCAAACTCCATGCTAGGCATTACAGTGGTACCTCGGGTTAAGTACTTAATTTGTTCCGGAGGTCCGTTCTTAACCTGAAACTGCTCTTAACCTGAAGCACCACTTTAGCTAATGGGGCCTCCCGCTGCCGCCGCGCCACCGGAGCACAATTTCTGTTCTCATCCTGAAGCAAAGTTCTTAACCTGAAGCACTATTTCTGGGTTACTGGAGTCTGTAACCTGAAGCGTATGCAACCCGAGATACCACTGTATTAGGAAAGGAACTGAAAGTGAAACTGCCGGTATCATAATGCCATTATACAAATCAATGGCACGCCCATATTTGGAACATAGAATTGTATATTCAAAAATTAAAACAATAGTTTTTGCAATACTATGCTTTCAAAAACAGTGTGTTTCACATTCTATACATTTTTAGTCTCCTCCAACACATAATATTTGCCTTTAACTCCTTACTTTTTAAAATATAATTGACTGATTAAAGGCTCGTGAGTGTGTGTGACTCGAATCCCCAAGTATTTAAACTAAGGGGTTAAACATTTTTTACTTAACTTATTCTTTAAAGTCTTATTCATACTGAATCCCATCCATCCCAATTTTATAAACCTGATTTTTTATAAATGAACATTTTGCTAAAAAAAAATAATTTCAAGTCTCTGAGAAAAGCTTACTGGATCATGCATAAATAAAACCATTTTTTAAAGCTATACAGGTTAATTTTAAACTCTTCCTGCACCACCTTTACCCCTATTTCTTTATTAACTCTCATTGCTTCAGCTAAGGTTTCAATAGACAACACAAATAATAAGGTGTTTCTTCATCACATTCCTCTTTTTGAAGGAAAATGCATCCAAACCGCTGACAGTGAGGCATTTGGAATGCCTCTGAGACAGGTACTCTAACCTTCCGATAGCATTATCAGGCATGAACCAGGTCCTTTTTGGACCACTGCATTAGGCTTTTAATTTTTGGGAGGCAGTTTATGAACTAAGGAATGAGAAAACAGCTAGAAAGAGGATGTTGCCCATTCAAGAGGAAACAATCTCTATACATTCAAATTTTGAAAAGGGTTAATGTTTTGTTATATTTTGAAACTTTGCTGTAATTCATCTATATTAGTATTTATTTTCTAAATAATTAGCTGCATTTGAGAATATCAGTAAGTGCTTAATCTGATAATCCAGTGGATTGCTAGCAATGACCTTAATTGGACGGCAGATGATACATCTCTAATACTATCTCAGAGAATTTATTCATCTTAACAAGGCTACTCAAAGTGAACTGCCAAAATCATACTTTGCTTAAAGAAAAAATGATCAAGTGTAACTACAAAATCACTCTGTGAATAGGACCCATGGAGGAGATGGGGAAAGTCTCAAGATTCAGGGAAATATATTTATATGGGTATGTATTTGGTTTTGTTATAAATTTATATTTGTAAAATCAAATAAAAATGATTAAAATAATATAAAATACAAAACCACTGTGTGAAAATCTCTTTTGTAAACCTTGTGTTGTTTTGTATAATTTGAGTATAAATTATCATAATGCCACCCACAAACAAGAGAGAAGTGTTTGCATGTTGGGGGCAACCACAAGGTATACTGAAGTATAAAATATTTAAAATTGTGACCCCCTGAAAGGGGTCTGTCAGGGAACTGACATCGGAGCCAGAGGCGGAGGCAAGGCTCCCAAGCGATGCTGGAGAAGGGCCCAGCAGGGAGAGAGGCAGCTCATCGGCTGGGGAAGGAAATCAGCGTAACACCAGGGATAAAGGGGGGCAGATGGGGGAATCAGCGAGGGGGCTCCAGGACTCCTCGCAGGAGACCAGTGGGGAGAGCACGGGTCCTCCGGTACCCACACCCACCCTGCGCAGAAGACTTCCGCGCAGGGAAAGTAGGCGTAGACTTGGCGTCAAAGAACTTCTTTGCTGGAAGAAGTTCAAGAAATGCCCACTGACGGATTCTGCTAGCGACTGAAACAGCCATGAAGTGAAGGGCTGTCCAGACAGAAAACCAGGCAACCTAGCCAGGAGTGGCGGCAACTTACGCATGAGCAACCCCTATAACCATTACAGCAATCCGTCAGTCTCTGACATTGCTTGTGCACAGTGACAGGCAGGCAGCACAATGAGCCAAACCGGAGGAGCCGGCGCAACAGAGCAAGCAGCTGGAGTGCAAAATCTGGTGGAGAGGAACCGAGATTTGGAACAGCATGTGGCTCTCCTGACGGCGCGGCTGGACGAAAGGCGGACTCAGGATGCACAGGTCAGACCCACCCCCGTCACAAGGAAGGTACCGGGACTGGTACACAAGTTTGGGGGGAAGCCCCAGGACTATAACGCGTTCCAAACGGAAATAGAGTACGCTTTGGAACTGCAGCATAATGACTTTGCTGATGATGGGGAAAGGGTGGCCTATATTGTCGGGCATCTACAGGATGGGGCCCGGGAATGGATCAGGCCCCTAATGGCGACGCAAAATGCTGCCTTGAAGGACCTTAGGAAATTCTATCAGGCGATGGATGCAATGTATTCCAGTGAAGTGGAGCAAAATGTGACTCGACGGGAATTGATGGGGTGCAAGCAGGGGAGCCAATCAGTTAGAGACTACTGGTCGCGCTTTGCGATGTTGATCCACCGGCTAGGGTGGAATCTGGACTCTGAACCCATTCAAATGTTGTTTGAGGAGGGGTTGTCCCCAACTGTGAAGGACGAGCTTTCCCGCGCGCCCCGCCCGCAGTCGATGGATCAGCTGACCAAGGCTGTGCTTGTGACTCGAGTAAGACAGGAAGCGCGGGCTCAGGAGAAGCGTGAAGGGAGAGGGGAACGTTGCCATGACTACCGCATTCCTGAAATGCCGAGGCAGCCTTCCCAGCCGGCTGAGCCAATGGAAATAGATGGCGCGCGCGTGCGAGGTTTCAAACTCCAGTGAAGGTCGCAAGAGGGAGGGAAAGGATTGGAAAACCACCAAGAAGTGTTTCCTCTGCCAACGGCCAGGACATTTTGCCAGGGTCTGCCCTCAAAGAAAGGCCTGGCAAGGGATGGTGGGAGCTGCTGGCTGTGAGGAGGAGGGGGAAAAGGGGCAGGCACAGGGAAACGCCAACGCTTGGCTGCCAATCAGCGGGCACAGCAGCCAGGCCAGCAACCAATAGAAGTGCCCCAGCCAGACCCTCCCAGGGCAGCTATAGCCATAGAAGTGGTGCTAGAACTTCCGCGCAGGGAAAGTAGGCGTAGACTTGGCGTCAAAGAACTTCTTTGCTGGAAGAAGTTCAAGAAACGCCCACTGACGGATTCTGCTAGCGACTGAAACAGCCACGAAGTGAAGGGCTGTCCAGACAGAAAAGGTTTAACCAGGCAACCTAGCCAGGAGTGGCAGCAACTTACGCACGAGCAACCCCTATAACCATTACAGGGTCCAACCCCACTAAAATGGCTAGAAGAAGAATGTGTATGTGGGTGCCAGTATCATGCTCTCCCTTGATGGTTTCCATTCCCTTTGCTCCAGGACGATGTGGGAAACCTGTGGCCCCCAGAGGTTGTTGGACTCCAACTCACATCAGCCCTATGCCAATGGATGATGGGAGCTGCAGTGCAAAATCATCTATAAGGCCACAGGTTCCAGTTCCCCACCCCTGCTCTAGGATCTCCCATAGGAGAGGAAGTTTAAGGGGCTGGGTTCAACCCTCAAAGAGCCAGATTGGAGAGCTCTTTCAAAAAAAGGATTATAGAGCACACACTCCCAAATTCAGAGAAGCACAGAGCAGCTCACCAGCCAAAGAAGAAATGCTTCTTCAAGGGATGCAACATAGGACACAAAATTTGAGAGAGACTGTGTGTGTGTGTGTGAGAGAGAGAGAGAGAGAGAGAGCATGTGCTAGTGAACAGCACAGCAGAAAGAAGAATAGCAGAGTGAAAGTGAATGAATGAATAAATGAATAAATAAATAAATAAATAAATGCCCCAAATATATACACAATGGCGGGACACACACCAAGGGCACAGCACAACATTTTGTTGCAGGGCTCACTTGTGGTGACTAGTTACAAGCTGATGACCAATAGATAATTACTGGTGTGGTACAGGAAAGGGCTAAAATGAGGGTGTTGCTATTTACTGTATATATATTTGACAACATTTAAGTTTTGTTATTCAAATAAAAAAAAGTCACAATCAAATAAATACTGAATAACATTTTGAAACAAACAATGCTGTGTTTACATGTGTGGATCTCAGTTTGCTCTACCCTCGGTTCAAATTTCATCTGTCTCTTCTCGGCAGAATTATTAATAAAGCACAATGAATGTAAAAACTAAGTCAGATGGGGCCAGGATAGGGGAAGTTTCCAACTGGCTTTTATCTGTGCTTCTGTTTATTATTCTCTTTCTGAGAGCACAATCCACTAGCATATGAGAACTGCAAGACTGTTCTAGTAGTAAGACAATTTTTATACTTTGTTAATAAGAGATAAATTCTTTCGTGCTAAAAACATAATGTTGATTATTTCACTAAAATGATCACTAGAAGAGAGAATGCAACAAAAGGAGTAAGTAGTGTCAACATGACCTAACTTAACCATGACATTTTCCGAACATGAAGCCATCACAGATTTCTCTCCAGATCCTTATTTACTTTCCTTACATTAAGATTTCCAGATTTCTATTCTTATCCCTATTATTCCAGTCTTACTTTTTATTTGCTTTTCTTTGTTGTTGAAATCATGATTAAATATTTCAGAATAGTTTATGGTTTTAATTGATAATATAATAGTTTAGAATTTTTAATTTGTTAAACTACCTTACAGTGAGTTGTCCTAAATGGTGGGTTATAGATATATCAAACAAACAAACACAGAATATGTGTTATATCAAACACTGTGCGTGTTAACTTTTGTTCACACAGCAAGACTGCCCCTTCCTCCCTTTCCCTCCCAGAGTGCCTTGAGCATCCTCATAAGGGGTTGGGGAACTGCAATTGATAAAAGAAAAAGCTTCACTCAAGGGTAAACTACATGTTATGATGCTTAATGATCCCAGTCCAACCACACAAGCTTCCTTCTCTACTCTTCTCCTGAGCATCTTCTTCTGAAGGCTGTTGAACTATTTTTTCTTATAACATTTTGACCGGGAGATTAGGAGTGATCCTTACAAAGCAATATATCAAACCATTAACGCACAAACAGCTCACTTCATGGTTTGATACCATCGACCATAACATCCTTCTGGACCGTCTTGAGGGGCTGGGAGCTGGAGGCACTGTCATACAGTGGTTCCACTCCTTCCTCCTGGGCCGTGTTCAGAAAGTGGTGGTGGGGGATGAGTGTTCAGACCCCTGCGCTCTCACTTGTGGGGTGCCTCAGGGTTCTGTCCTCTCCCCCATGCTTTTCAACATTTACATGCATCCCCTGGGAGAGATCATCGGGAGGTTTGGGCTGGGTGTTCATCAGTATGCGGATGATATCCAGCTCTACCTCTCTTTTAAATCAGAACCAGTGAGGGCGGTGAAGGTCCTGTGTGAGTGTCTGGAGGCGGTTGGAAGATGGATGGCGGCTAACAGATTGAGGTTGAATCCTGACAAGACAGAAGTACTGTTTTTGGGGGACAGGAGGCGGGCAGGTGTGGAGGATTCCCTGGTCCTGAATGGGGTAATTGTGCCCCTGAAGGACCAGGTGCGCAGCCTGGGAGTCATTTTGGAGGCACAGGTCAAATCTGTGTCCAGGGCAGCTGTTTACCAGCTCCATCTGGTACGTAGGCTGAGACCCTATCTGACTGCGGACTGTCTCGCCAGAGTGGTGCATGCTCTGGTTATCTCCCGCTTGGACTACTGCAATGCACTCTACGTGGGGCTACCTTTGAAGGTGACTCGGAAACTACAACTAATCCAGAATGCGGCAGCTAGACTGGTGACTGGGGGCGGCCGCCGAGACCATATAACACCGGTCTTGAAAGACCTACATTGGCTCCCAGTACGTTTCCGAGCACAATTCAAAGTGTTGGTGCTGACCTTTAAAGCCCTAAACGGCCTCGGTCCAGTATACCTGAAGGAGCGTCTCCACCCCCATCATTCTGCCCGGACGCTGAGGTCCAGCGCCGAGGGCCTTCTGGCGGTTCCCTCATTGCGAGAAGCAAAGCTACAGGGAACCAGGCAGAGGGCCTTCTCGGTAGTGGCGCCCGCCCTGTTGAACGCCCTTCCAGCAGATGTCAAAGCGATAAACAACTACCTGACATTCAGAAGACATCTTAAGGCAGCCCTGTTCAGGGAAGTTTTTAACGTGTGATATTTTACTGTATTTTTGGTTTTTATGGAAGCCGCCCAGAGTGGCTGGGGAGGCCCAGCCAGATGGGCGGGGTATAAATAATAAATTATTATTATTATTATTATTATTATTATTATTATTATTATTACTTCTAGTAAAGCGAGCCACTGATTAAGGCGGTAAGGACGGCTGCTTAGATGCTTAGTTAACAAGAATTGCTAACAAAATGTGGTGATCCACATTGTGTGTGAACATGGGTGAGTGGTATGTGTGTAAGGAAGAATAAATGGATGATGGATGAATGGGGAGTGCGCATGTGAGAAAATGGACAGATAATTGGGAATAAGTTTGTGGAATAAGGATGCTGAACTAGATAGATCAAATATGGCTTTCCTTATGCTCATATCACAACAGGGAAATGATATCCATTTTAGTTAAATAACAGTGGATTTTACATACCAAGTTATCCAATTTTAAACCACTTTTTCACCTAAGCCCTTCTCAGTAAACCCATGACTGACAGTGCTTCTGTTTCCACAGCAACCTTCCCCTCCAGGGATTTAACCCCCTCCTCTGGCCTACTCTTCTGTAATATCTATATAACTGAACTATTAAAATCTACATACATTGTTTTCTTCTTTTTAAAAAGCCAATCGTGAAATTCTGTTTTTTTAATTTGAATTGATCGTGTCATAAAAATAAGGACTAGTTACTGAATTTAAAGAAATTTAATTACGTTTGATTTCTTTGTGTACTGAAGCCGGGGGGGGGGGTGCTAAGGTTTAGAAGCTTACATTCTTGTGTAGAATCTGTCCTCCTGTTCTGCCTGTGAATTATCAAAGCCACCCACCATCCCTCCAACATGTTAGCATTAGCTATTCATTCTCCTTTAACATTAATTTTTAACTCACATTTTTTTACAGGGTGTTGTGTTCACAGAGGAAAAGGTGAAGTGATTATTCTTATCTAACCTTCGTCTGGTGTTGAATTAGCTCTCTTTTCGCAGAACAGGAGTAACCAAGCAGAATATATATGAAAAATGTCTATACATCTGGAAAGTAGTTTTATTTAAACAGAGATATCCAACATTTTCCTAAGGGTTCCTAGGAGGTAGATATAATGGGGTAGATGAAATCCTGAAAGTTCATTTGCAAAAAGTTTATAGATATTTAAGGCTTATCTACACTTCCACTTGACCTATGCCTAGAAAGCTTTCTGCTTGTCCCGTGCTCTCTAGGCATAGGTCTGAATGGTTTTTCATTTGTCACACAGCTTTTCCTGGGAAAACCCACCGATTATCGCTGAATCAAATCCAATGCCAATCCACAGAAAATCCTATTGACATCTGTTTCGATTCAGCAGGAAACAATGTGTTTTCCCAGGTGACAGTGACAGGACAAGTAGAAGTGAAGTGGGATTAACAATCAACTTCCATAACAAAGAATAAAGAGAGAGAAATGGCAAGGAGAGCTTTAACTTTAAATCAGAAAGCATGTCATAAAGAGCAATGATGATGTTTTAAAAACCACATAATTTTAACATAGGAATTTGTGTATGTGTGTGCGCAAACGCACAAAATACCAACTTTTTCAAAGCAGCATTTTTTCTTTAGAGATTACAAAGAAAAATGTTACAAGGGTTGCTGCATACTCCAAAGATTGCACACTGGAAATGAGGTGGTTGATGTAAACATAAAGGGCTATTTAGATTTGTTGTGGCTGACAATTATACACACACACACACACACACACACACACACACATGTATACACAGGCAAATCCAAATAGTTTAAAATAATTCCCACTGGTTTATCAATTAATGCCTCCTCCCAGACAAGAATGGGAACTGTAGCTCTGTGAGGGAAAGAAGGGGTATCCTAATAACTCTCAGCACTCGTAACAAACTACAATTCCCAGAATTCTTGGGGGGAAGCCGTGTCCGTTAAGGTGGTATAATATAGTGGTACCTTGGTTTTCAATCGCCTTGGTACTCAAATGCCAAAACCTGGAAGTAAGTGTTCCGGTTTTCGAACGTTTTTCAGAAGCCGAACGTCTGATGCGGCTGTCGGATATTGTTCCTGGGGCACCTGAACCAATCAGAAGCTGTGTCTTGCTTTTCAAACATTTCGGAAGTCAAACGGACTTCCGCAATGGATTAAGTTTGGCGCTTTTATTTTTTGCTATTTATTTTGCGTTTTTGTTTTTGAGGCTTTTTCGGTTCATTTGTTTTTATGACTGTGTGGAACCCAGTTCAGCTACTGATTGATTGATTGATTAATTAATTGATTGTGTGACTGCGGAAATGGATAAGCCTTCCATCCAAACTATGACTATCATCACTGCAGGTAAGAAAATAAGAATAATTTTATTTATCATCTACAATTCTGTCTTATTTATTTTATAGTATAGTACATTGATTATTCGGGACGCAGGTGGCACTGTGGGTTAAACCACAGAGCCTAGGACTTGCCGATCAGAAGGTTGGCGGTTCGAATCCCCATGACGGGGTGAGCTTCCATTGCTCAGTCCCTGCTCCTGCCAACCTAGCAGTTTGAAAGCACATAAAAGTGCAAGTAGATAAATAGGTACTGCTCTGGCAGGAAGGTAAACGGCGTTTCCGTGCGCTGCTCTGGTTTGCCAGAAGCGGCTTAGTCATGCTGGTCACATGACCCAGAAGCTGTACGCCGGCTCCCTTGGCCAATAAAGTGAGATGAGCTCCACAACCCCAGAGTCGGCCACGACTGGACCTAATGGTCAGGGGTCCCTTTACCTTTATTATTGCTTTCAATTTATGGATCAATGGTCTCATTAGAGATAGTAAAATTCATGTTAAATTGCTGTTTTAGGGGTCTTGAACGGATCAATCCGTTTTGCATTACTTTCTATGGGAAAGCATGGCTTGGTTTTGGAACACTTTGGTTTTGGAACGGACTTCCGGAACAGATTACGTTTGAGAACCAAGGTACCACTGTATTGCTTTAAATGTATGGAGTAGCTGTGGCCTAACTCAGCTGAATACAACCGACTGAAATTTTGTTTATCGTTATAATAGTATGCAATAGTACCCATCCTCCCTTCCATAACTGTCTGGTAGCCTTGTTCTCTATACCATAAGCTCGTCTTTGATACTGGTAGTCTTTGTTTACAACACAGTGCTGGGATGTTCCCTGTGATACTGTCAGCCACGTGATAATTGGCCAGTTTTCTCTACTACAATTACTGCTGAATCTAAAAATAGCTAAACCTTGCCTTGGCCGCTCATCTAATTTTACAGGAAATGAAAAACAATGAATCGCCCTACAAAAATGGTTTTGAATTCATGCCAGTGAACCATTGATATGAACTGAGTCTAGAAGTTTAAACAGGAGCAAAATTGGAGTTAATTTGCTAAGAACTGGAATCATCTACAAGTTATAAAAAAAATATTATAGAAATAATATAAATATTGTTTAAAATGATATGATATTTAACCTGGGCAAGTAGTTACCTAACAAAGTCCAGGTATTCCAAGCAATTTGCTTTATTCTTAAAATGCACCAGCCTTTTAAAAAAGTAACTTTTCTGTTCTGAGCATTGGGAAATCGAACCAGGCCTGATGGCTGGATCTGAAACTGGCCCATTAGCCACAGGCCATTTTGGAAGGTGGGCAGTGCTGTCATCAGGAAATTCAAAGTTCAAGCCAAGTTCATGCTTATTTAAAAGGCAGCAGACAGAAGCTTATTCCTGAGCTTAGTGCTGTGCTCCTACAGTGCTAAGATCAGAAATAAGCCCCAGTCTGCCATCCTTTAAAGTGCAGGCTGAAGCTTTTTCTACCAAATGCCTTTTTCCACCTCTGCCTTTTGAAGAGCACCCAGTGGCTTATCTCCAATCTCAGTATTGCTCTTTG
Organism: Podarcis raffonei; assembly: GCF_027172205.1. NCBI lineage: Eukaryota > Metazoa > Chordata > Lepidosauria > Squamata > Lacertidae > Podarcis > Podarcis raffonei. Next base: position 49,980,243 of record NC_070608.1, on the reverse strand, counting down.
ACATTTACTGCTTTGTTTACTGACAGTCTACTGTCAAATAGCAGGCAGAAGCAGCAGCTTCTTCTTCTTCTTCTTCTTCCTCCTCCTCCTCCTCTTCCTCCTCCTTTCATATGCCGCCCATTGTAGAGACAAAATGGACCTCAAAGGTCATCCACACATACCTATGCCAATAAAGGAAATCTACTGCTACAGAATCCCTGCATATGACGCTAAATTTCATTCACATCAGTGGACATGCTATGACACAAAAATGAACATCACTGGACATTATGGCTACTCCCCAAGCATTTCAGCACATATATGCTTCTGTTCCCCCACAAACAAACAAACAAACAAACAAACAAACAAACAAAGCAGGAAAAGAACTGTATACTGGTATACTACCCCAAATTTCATCACGTTACTACTGCAATTTTTTGGGTTAAGGTGGCTGCAAATGGATTTTTAGTTTTCCAGATGTGGCTTTTATGTCACGTGGAAGCTCAAATATAATAATGAAATTAACAGTTAGGGAAACATTGAAGAATTGAAATAAACTGTTGTATGAACGCAACCAAAGTGTGTCTATGCCGCAGGAAGTGCTCGGTACAAAACAGCCTTAGCTAGAGCTTCTTGTTTTAGTTAGTAAGCCAACATGAAGCCAGAATCTGATTTAAAGAATTACTTATTTACAATATTTGTATGCTACCCAATAAGGTAAGTTCCCTGGAGAGCATCTAACAGAAATAAACACAAATCAACATAAAACAAGATAATAAATTGATAAAAACCAATACAGCACAAAATCCAATATAACAGAAAACCAGCAACAGAAAACAAAATCAATACAACAAAGCTCACAGCAGCACCAAACCATAATCACAGTTCTAAAACAGGCATACAGTGGGAGGAAAGGTGACTGGGGAGAATGAGGTGTGAAGGTTCAATGGTCATTCTCAGCTTGCTAAAACCATGGTTTACCAAGCCAGGAAAACTATGTCTGAGAAGATCAGTAGGCTAAAAGCTTGGCCAGAGCTCTCGGGGGGGCGGGTTTGGAGATACAGTGGTACCTCAGGTTACGAACTTAATTCGTTCCAGAGGTCCGTTCTTAACCCAAAACTGTTCTTAACCTGAGGCGTGCTTTCGCTAATGGGGCCTCCTGCTGCTGCACTGCTGGCGCGCGATTTCCATTCTCATCCTGGGGCAAAGTTCTTAACCCAAGGTACTACTTCTGGGTTAGCAGAGTTTGTAATCCGAAATGTTTTTAACCCAAAGCGTTTGTAACCCGAGGTACCACTGTACCTAAATTGTAAGAGGAACTGGTGCCATGCTAATAGCAATAATCTCACTTGACTTTCCCATCTGACATGTAATATGAACAATCTGCTTAAAAGAAATTGATGTTTACTGTCTCCTTGGCTGCTCTAATTTGACAAGTCAGTTTCTCTGCCACGGCAAGCCAGCATATTCATCCACACTTTAGTTATATCATGCATCAATCGAGAGTCCTTCAAATATGTTCCAACAGTGCACGATCTCTAACCTAGCAACAATCAGGAGAAAAGTTAACTTTTTAAAGTATCGTATGTGCTGTATGGACTCTTCTGTAATTCCCAGAAGGGCCAACAACATATTCTTTCCAATTATCTCAGCCAGTTCTGAGAACTGCTCTCTGTCTTGAAACAGAGTGCCATGGAACAACACAACAGCTCAATAAGCTGCAGTCATAGCACCAGCAGGAACAGTGGGAAGAATACTCCACTCCTTGCTGATGAGGACAGCAAATATAACTTTTCTTAAGATATGAAAACTAAAGCTTAGGCTACAATTCAACTGTTTGTCTTTAAGATGACCAAAGAATCTCCGTTCTTTTCTGAACTGGGTCTTTTAAGAACAAAAATGATGACGGGAACACAATGACAATAAACATCTTGTCAATTATGCCCAATTACTACAAACTAGCATTTAAGCAGGCAGTTCATTAATGGAAAGGTAGCTAATATAGACAGCAGGCTGCCATGTAAATGAAGGGAAGTATCTCTTATATAAATTCCTGCTTACACTGACCTACTGTATCATCTACATAGTCACACAGTTTTTGTATGATTCCTGTGGCTTTTTGAACTTGATGCAAACTTCTTGCCCTTTTATGCTGCCTCTGCCATTTTACCAAATTGAAAGACTGCTGTCAGATCCTATCAAAATATTCAAAGTTATCAAAAGTATAACTGGGTCTCTTGGGGTTTTTTTTTGGGGGGGGGACGGATGGACCAGTCTATCTGGGTTCATGGGCATGTTTGGAATTTTCAAATGTTGCAGGTGTCATTTCGAAACTGCTGCAATGAGGGGCTTGTCCAGTCACAAAATGGCTGCTGTGGGGGCCACAGTGCCCCTCTCACTCCCACTGCTCTGTTTGGGGAAGGAGTTTGGGCATTAGAAGGCAAGCAGGTAAGAAGGGGAAAAGGACACACAGACCCTAGAGAAGTGGGGGAAAACCAAACTCCCACCAATACAGACAAAGCCAAACCTTGAAAGGAGGGAATGTAAAACAAAGATGACCCCCCCCCTCCGCTTAGACAGAGATGGGGAATAAAACCAAGCACAGACCTCCAGATCTTAGAAAGGAGGAAAAACATACAAACACAGACCCACTAGATCCTGGAGAGGAGGGAGAAAGCAAATATACAATATTCTTTGCTATCTCTCCCTCCTTATGCTGCCCACCAGCCCTCTTCCAGACATTGGCTCTTCTCTATTCACCTATTACCATTTTCTTTTTTTCTTTCATGAGGCTTTGCTCCCTATAAGCTCTGTGTTCTGCTGAGGTGTGGATCTCGGTTTGGAAAGCTGAAAGGAGGAGTAGGAAGGGCCAACATTCCTTCAGCATCTCAACTCTCCTTGTTTTCAGAACTGAAGCTGCCCCCTACCTTCCCACTTCCAAAGGAAGAGGAAAAGGTATCTCCTGGAAAAGTGGGTGGGGCCAGGAGAATAGGGAGGCTTTACAGGCATTTCATGAGGGCTACTTTGGGGGTCCCAGATATAAACCATGGCTTAAAACCACCCCGATACCTAAAGTTGTGTTTCGTCTGCAGTAAGACAGAAATATGCATTATGCCATTGAGGTAAATCTCATGACAACAAACTATAATATTAGAATGATAACTTGTCACCCATTTAATTATTTAGAGGTGGAAACCCTGCCTTTCTCCCTCCAAAAGGGGGTACCTTATATTATTATTTTTGAAAAAAATTAATGATTATTTGACCTGGATGTAAGTAGCTTTAAATCAGGGACATGCTTTCTTCAGAGTTTCAGGATCTACTTTGCTTTATGCTAAAATTGGAAGCTTCACCAACCATGCTGAAGTGAAAAATAATGGAATACTGCAATGGGTGAGAAACTGTCTTTCAAACTGAGGCTGCAGAAAGAATAATAACCAACACTGGACTATTATAACACGTTTGTGATTTATATTAGAGAGCACAGAGCCACAGCAGGAATGACTGGGCATTTCTCAGGCTTTGGGACAAGGACTAGAGCTGACAAAGATGTATGTTGGGTGGAATTGCTGTGAAACTGGAAAAGCCTCCTTTTCCCATGAGGTTTCTAGAAATGTGTTGATGCTATATTTTTTATTTGCGTCAAGCTATATTGCTCTGTACAATGCCTTCGACTGATTTATTCTTTTCTGAGGGGAAGGAGGATTGAACTGGTCACTTATTTAACCGTTCTTACCAAGGAGGAATCCTTTATGGTTTGGGGGTTTTTCAGGAGGGAGAGAGTAACGTCTTCCTTCAAATTTTTTTTTTAAGGAATAGGAGCCAGACATACCCTTAGAATTAAAGAATGTAGTATCTTTGAGCACGTGCTCAGTCCAGGAATTTGTTTATAATACCAGAACAAAGTTCATGTTTCTTGCCACCCAGAAATCCTCTCGTGGCTCCCATCCAAGCTTTGGTGATTTCACTGGCCTAATTTGGAGTGGAGGAGCCTTTTTCATATGTTGCTTTTGTTAAATAACCGGGAATCAAAAATCTTGATCTTCTAAATCTATTACAAATCACCAAGAGATCTGCAAGTAGATCCCAAACTACTTTCTTTGTACCCCTTCTTTAAATGTATAATCATTTCCTCATAGAGAATTATTTATGTGTTTATAGAGTACCGCACCTATCTTCCAAAACAGATCAAAATTTACCACTTCAACTCCATCCCCAAATAAAACCCAACACTTCCCCCAAAATTATAGATGGTAATTATATGCTGGTTTTTTGTGGACCATGTCTTATTACAGTATATATATTTCAAAATACTGTCTTTCTGGCATGATATCATTTTTCCAGTGTTCAGTATAAGCGAATGGAATAACTGTTTTAGTTAGAGGGAAAAATGTGTCAAGTTTTTGTCAAAGATATACCTAAAAGCACACATAACCAAGTGAAATATCCTGCCTAGTTCCAAGTTTTTTCCATTTATCATAAATCCTCTATTATATACTAACCTGACTCTTACTTAAACAAAATTCAGATGAGCTGAAAGGAAAAAGCTGATCCTCAAGTTTTATTCTTATTCAAGCTCTTAAAAATAGGATATTATTGAAAAAATGGATAAAGGTAAAGGGACCCCTGACTGTTAGGTCCAGTCGCGGACGACTCTGGGGTTGCGGCGCTCATCTCGCTTTATTGGCCGAGGGAGCCGGCGCACAGCTTCCGGGTCATGTGGCCAGCATGACTAAGCCACTTCTGGCGAACCAGAGCAGCGCACAGAAACGCCGTTTGCCTTCCTGCTGGAGCGGTACCTATTTATCTACTTGTACTTTGATGTGCTTTCGAACTGCTAGGTTGGCAGGAGCAGAGACTGAGCAACGGGAGCTCACCCCATTGCGGGGATTTGAACCACCAACCTTCTGATCGGCAAGCCCTAGGCTTTGTGGTTTAGACCACAGCGCCACCCGCATCCCCCGCCAAAAAATGGATACATATCACATAAATGAAAGCAAGCACCAAAATGCCCCATCGAACAAATATAATAAATTAGTATTGATTAGCAGAGGGGGAAACATATCAACTTGGTTCCTTACGCATAGTTATGTTCCAGTCCAAATTAAGCACATTTAAGTTCCACAGTTTACAGCTGGGGAGTTCCAAGTATGTGCATCACTCTCAGCTATTGAAATAAGTAGGACTGAAAAGTAGTCAACTTTGGCAGGATCAGGCTCTAAGTCTTTAAAGTGTGTGTGTATTTCATTATAATATTGATTTTAAAAGAACGGTAAGTTTTGTAACAACTTGCACCCCACCAAATGTTATGTATTAGATAAGCTGATATTTACTTTGGAATGGGGATACTGTATAACTAAAACATGGAGTAGATTATATAGTTGGTGGACTGAGTGAGAGGAGCAGTCACTGTAAGTGAGGTTTGAGAGAGGAGACATGGCCATAATAAATCAGGTGTAGTGTATGAGGAACATTCCCTTTCCTGTGAAAAAAACACCTCCCTCAAACACAAAGCAAAACAAAAATGCTTTCTGTAAGTTTCCACTGGCCTCCAATCATAAATTTAGAATGCTGGTTTTCAGGCTTACACAAGTACATTGTTTTGTAAGAAGCACTTACTATTGTGCACAATCAATCAACTGGTATTCATTTGATCTCTCGAAGCATGCCTTTACTCCTTCGTCGTCCCAGAGCTTTTTTGCGTGTTCAAAGAATTCCTGAAAATTGGAAATGTGATAACATATTAATTTTGATGTAGTATTTGAATTATGACTCATATTTATATAGAAAGAGATATAATCAACTAAACTCTTCTTAAGGAGTCCAGGAAGCTCCCCAACATACTGTGTCCCCCCCCCCCAATATTTTGTTGTTGCACCCTTTCAAAAATGGAAGAAGTTACAATACTGGTAAACCGCAAGCAGGATACTATGCTCTCTGCCTAAAAGAACTGAGCCATATCTCAACTTCGGAATTTAAATTTTATTGTAAAGGACAACAACCTTTGGAGCGTAGCCATGCATATGTTTTGCAGCAAAATCAAATCTTTAATGTGACACCTCTTTGTGGTTTTAAAAAGTTGTATACCGTTTTAATTTATTTGACCTGTTTATGTTACGATTGAAAAAGATACACACATCATTTCACTTGCTCATTTTGGACGGGCTTTCAAACTTAAATGGGTTGGAGGGAGGTATCAAATGCAGGGACACCCCCCCCCCGGTCTTAGGTGAGACTGATATGTGTGCACACGCACACAGCGCTGAACCTGGAAGTGACTCAGAAACGTCATTAAAAAGTCACTAAAAGGGCAGAACAGGAGAGGAAGCAGAACAGGGCAGAACGGGGTGTTTCAATTGCATGTGATTTCATGCAGGCACGCAATGACCCAGAATGCAACCTCTGAGCAAATCAGGGGTTGCCTGTACTTCACAGACAAAGCACACCACTTAAGAGCTTGGGTAAGATCTGAAGCTAGCCTCCTCTCAGGTTAAGTTTTTACTTTGGATTCTTTATTATGTAAAGGCACCTTCAAAAAAGAAATTCCCCCTGGGTTTCCAAAAAACAGAATCATCAGCATATGTAATACTGTTGGTTGCATTCAACTAGCTTTTATTCAGAAGAAAGCTTGTCATGGGTCTACTCTGAGTCGGACTAACATGGATATTTTCTGTATATGCAAATTATGACATGCATCATTCTGAAGAGCTAATTCACACAATCAGGTGATGATAAAGAGAATGGTTCTTGATGAATACTGCATTCACATTACTATTTACGACAGCTAATATGTGATACTGTTAATAACTTCAAACATACGCAATTATAAAATAAAGTTGGTCATGTGAATCAACACAAATAAAATATGAAAGAACAAGTTTGCTTCTATCCCTTCTCTTTTTAGAAATGTCTTGGAAATGTTTCTGAATTCTATATTTCAGCTTTAAATAGTCAAGTTGCTCTGAAAGATTAATTTAATGTATGTATAAACCTCCTGTACCGTTTCTAGCACTTTATGCACTCAATGACTAGCTTGACAGTTCAAACAGCCAGATAAAAAATTGCTGTAATTATAGGTGCTGTCTATCACAATTTCCATTTAAAATATAACTTCACCCTGAGTCATACATAGGTCCTAGCAGAAGGTGGGATGTTACTTTAAAGTTAACAGGTTCTTGAAAAAGAAAGGTGGGGTGGGGTGGGGAGAGACAACTAGGGAGGTTTTTAGTAAGGAAAAATTCTTTTTACATATTACTCATTAGATCAGGTCTCAAGAATTTCATTACCTTCAGCTCCAAAATGACTTCCTGCTTCAAACAAAAGGGAAAAAATGCAGTGCACATAGATGTTGCTAGATTTTTAAAAAAAATTAAAATGGTTTGAAAGGATGTGCTCATATTAGTTTATCCAAGTGTCAGAATTCTATGGAAAATTAATCAATTCACTAGAAAGTAAACATTTATTGATTTTAAAAACAGAATAAAATATTCCACTCAGAAGAGGAGACCATCACTTGGAAAGGTTCAAATGCTTGCATACCTATGTTAGCAAAAGACATTTCAAACTATTAAAATTCTGACTTAGGTGTTCGTTTGTGTCTGACTAGAGGCAAATTCTCTAACTCCGTACCATTTTAAAATCACATCCCTTTTAACAATGCTTTGTTGTTTTGATTTATTCTGTGTTGAACATGATCAAACATGTTTGATCAGTAATGCCTTGGTATATGATCAGGCAGCAGACTGAAATCTAAACCACTTTGGAAAATCCTTTAAAAAACACTGCTGTGGCTGCTTTTTCTCTTTTTAACTATGACTGTCCTTTCACACCACAGGTGAAATTTAAATTGATAAAAGTACTTCTAAAAAGCAGATTTTCCTCAGGTGAACATAAGATAGCTAATGTTTTCTTCAACTACAAAAAGCCCATAAAAGCAAGCCTAGAGAGACTATGGTCAGCAGGTTCCATGAACTCTCTTTGTTGTGAGATTTGAGGAGGTGATTTGTTAGTTTGCGCCCTGGGTTTGCGCCCTGACAAGGTGGAAGGGTAGAGTCCTGGGCGGGAACCAGGAGGTTGAGAAGTGTTGAGTAGGCAAGTGTTTCAGAAGGAAAAATAATTGTTTTTGTTTTTTAGAAGGACCATGCTGGATGGGGAACATAGGTTAAACACCTAGGAAGAGCTGAGCTAAATAAAAGGTTGGGCTTGATCTGTGAGCTTTAAGCACAGAAAAGTTACCAGTGTATAATTAATCAGTTTGTTTAGCCAAGGGCCATCACAAAAGAACAATGTCCGAACAGAAAAGAAATGGGTAGGGCTGATCCGACTGGCCCTCAAGATAGTAAAAGCCACACTTTTTTCCAGCTCAGTATGAAAAGGAGCCTGCCCTTGGAACAAAGAATGACAGTTCAGGAAACATGCCCATTCAACAGTGTTATTTTTGACAATAGGTAAACCTCAGGCATTAGGATAGAAGAACTACTTGTTAAAGGATTCACGTGGCTGAATTAATAAACAACAAGGTTGAAAGTACAGTCACTTAAAAGTCTCGTTTCACTCAGTTTGGCAGGAAATCCTCTTAGAAGTGTGCAAACTGATTTTAACTTTAAGCAGCAATCCGCCTCGAACTATGTGGACTGTGTCTTCTCTCTCCTACTATGTTAGTCAGAACTCTGAAAAATGCTGGACTTGGTAAACTCTCACATTTCCTAATTTAGACTTTTTGCAGCTCAGAGCAGATGCTTTAGTATTGCTCATAAACATCCTCAGCGTACAACAAGAGTATGCAATAATTATGTCCTGAGTACTGTATAGTTCTTCCCAGAGATTTATTAAGGCACTGCACTGTTTATTATTTTACAGTAAACTGTCTTTCCCTTCTTATAATTAGGAACAAACTTATTCAACATTCAAATAATTGCACATAGAGTACATAATCATCATCACCACCACCACCCCCATTTCTAAATGCCATTCCTGATCACTGACCAGGCTGGCTGGGCTGGTGGCATTGAAGTTGGACAGCACCTGTAAATGCTCAGAAAGTCACTATTCCTACAAGAACCTATTTTTTGAAGGAGGAAAACTTGTCCATTAACCTATGCATTTACTTTAAAAGTGAGTGTATTTTTAAAGATTGTGATGAAATCTGGTGGGCAGCCATGACTGATTATCAAGGACGTCTTACTCATAGAAGTTAGTGGCGCGAGGCACCAGGGTACCAATTTCTGGAGGGTGCCAAGGAAGAGGCGGAGGTTGGATGCGGCTCCTCACGGCATCAGCTCGCCGCCCTCGCCCGCCTCCACATGCCGCGCCCGGAGCCTCCATCTGCTGTGGCCACCATAGCACAAAGTGGCAATTTGAGCCAGGAGGTGACGTGTCCAGCCTCCGCCTCTTTCCCGCTGGAGGAGCTGCCCTCCAGCCACTGCCTGCCTCCTCCAGCAGCGCCGGCCTCCCTAAAGAAGGTCGACAACTCTGGGAAAAGGGGGGGGGCACCAGAGGGAGCTTTACACCACGGCGCCGGATATGCTTAAGATGGTCATAAAAAGAAGAGAAATCATACAGGAGTGCTCTCTGTCTTGAATAATTCTTGGCACAAGGACTTTTGTTTAGGAAGTTCTTGTGTTAAAATTGTTTGCTCACCTAGAGGTAAAATATGGAGGTAAAATATAGCTATTTTTCTGAACGGTAAAAAGTTCAAAATCTGTGATAATTTGTCTCAAACATTTGACATTTTTAACATAGACATGATTTAGCCTAAGAGAGGTTAAGAAGCAATCCTATACACAAGAAGCTGGTGTAAAGCAATACAATGCAAATTAAGTTGGCATAAAGTTACACTAGATCAAAACCCTGTTCAGCAGTAGGACTGCTACTGCTGCTCTGCCTAAGCTTGGCAGAGGGAAAACAAGCCTCTAAAATATGCTAGGTTGCTAGGTCATGTGACTGAGCTGAACAGGCTTCATATGCAGCTCAAGTCTCCCCTCTCTGGTCCTGCCCCCACCATGCCCTTTTTGGGGACTCTTCTCAGCCAACTGATCTGTGATTAGCAAGTTACGCTGGTATATCATTGGCTGTGCCAGGGTTTAGGAGCCAGGAATCAGCTGACTGAGCTAGAGATCTGCTGCATCCTAAGATGTTCAACCTGGTTCACCTTGCCATTGGATTGCCCCCTAAATGTGACAACAACAACAACTGAGTTGAGTGACATGGTAAATACATTATGGCAGGTTGCTGGCACCTACATCACAGAAAACAGGCACCTGAAAATAGGTCTTACATGTTCTTCCTCCAAATTAAAGTGACAAACAGACCATGAATGAACAGGGCATAATTCCTCCATAGCCATTCTCCTAAGAAGAATGCTTAATATAATCAAATGTCAATGCTAAATGCGTAGTTCAGAGTCTATTTGCTGCATCCCTTGTCATATTTGATTTGGATGTTTTGCTCTTTTAAAATATTTCACAGCATTAAACACAATCTAAAATAAATATTCACACACTCATATTTCAAACAAACAAGCAGATTCCCATGATAATCATGCTTTTGTTTAGAAGACAGGAAATGTCCCCTATGGCTTCAACACAGCCACCTTTCAATGCTGCATGTACAGGTTTGTTCAAAGGAGTTTACAGTATTTTGCTATGGAGACACAGCAGCTTACTGTCCCATCTACTGAGCTAGCAACAAAGACAAACAAAGAGGGTTGTAACATGCAAATAAACTCTCTCCCTTAATTTTTCAGCACAACTTACAACAAAAGCTTCATTAGCACACAACCTGAGACATAACACTCATTAAAACTCATTTAGGAATAGCCAAGTTAGAAGCCAAGGGACCTGCTTAACATGATGTTCAAAGTCTCTGTGTACACCTGCTTTAGTGTACACTTAATTAAGAGGGCAACCCTTGGGAGAAGATTATCTTTACCCCCAGCAGGCCTTTTTTCTAGAATAATTTCTAGGTGTGCAATAATCATGCAATTACATTTGCTAATTAGTGAAAGCTATCACTACTGACAGAAGTAGCCCTTTCCCTAATTTTCTAAATATTCTACATATTCTTTGCAAGGTCATTTTGTTTCCATTACATCTCATCACATCAACAACTTGATGAATTGTACTATGAGCTTTTAAGAAAAGTGATTTGATGTATCAAACATTAGCCTGGAGAGTCAGTAAACAGTGTTCTCTCTTTCCTCCTCAGGATGTATTTGTGTAGGTCCAAGAGACTGGTATGACGTAATCAACTCCTGGCAGAATACTGCCATGCCATGCCACTGCAAGTGTCTGATGAAACAAATAATTTCTGTACGTAATACACCTTCATAAACAAAACACACAACTGTCCTTTGTTACTCCATAAGCCTGTGAACAGGGGCTCATTTTCATGTCCTTTTACATTCCTCTTTCAGCAAGCAGATTTATTTGCAACTTCATCCTATTTTTTAAGCATGTGGATGGATTTACCAAAGTATATAATTATAGATTACAGAATTTAAACATAGATACACTGTGTGAAATCATACACATTGGTGATGGCACTCAAGTAAACCATTTGTGTTTATTTCTAATAGGTACTTAAGAACAGCTTCATTGGATCAGCCCAAAGGTCTCCCTAATCTACTATTCCATCTGTAGTCAATAAAATAAATGCCTCTAGACAGCTCACAAGCAGGGTATGATGTTAATGGTAATCCCTTGTTTATACCCAGCATGTAGTGACTGGAGGTATTCAGCCTCTGTACATTTATCTATCTGTCCAATAGCTCAAAGACAAACCTATTCTCCATTAATTTGTTTTAATTTTTGCCAAGATGGTTTCTGGCCATCACAGTCTATTGCAACAAATAAAAGCTATAGTGTGCTGCAGTGGAAGTGTATACTGGAATCCCATCTCCATAACTGACATCAAAAGGATTGTTGTGAGGAATAGTGGACCAACCCAATGTATGCAACTTGAAAGGAAGTACAGCCTAGAAATGTGATACATAAGTAAGAGATATGGAATTGTACATTCAGACCAATTGGTCAACTAGCCCAATACCTAAGGAAGAGGTCATTATAATTTCCTTCCATTTGAGATCATTTCGATTGAGCAGGGTGGCCCAACTTTTCATACCAAGTGGGCCACAGAGTACCGTATTTTTCGCTCTATAACACGCACCTGACCATAACACGCACATCGTTTTTAGAGGAGGAAAACAAGGGGAAAAACATTCTGAATGAAACAGTGCATGCATCATTTTTGTGCTTCATGCTGTGGCCACAGACATGTGATCTGATGGTGAATTTGGGGTGACCCAATGCAAAAATCCTGAGAATTCCTGTGGATCCATGCTTTCTAACCACGTTTTTGCACCATTGCAGCCCCAGGCAACAGTGGGTGCGTGATTTTTTGGGGGCAGGCTGTAGCCATGGACATGCTATGTGATTTGATGGTGAATTTGGGGTGACCCAATGCAAAGATCCTGAGGATCCATGTGGATCTATGCTTTGTAACCACATTTTAAGTGGGGAGGGAAGGAAAAACAAAGAAAGGACAAGGAGGATGAGAGGGGTGTGCAGAGAAGCAGCTGGCTAAGAATGCAGGAGAGGGATTTAACGGGAGGGAGGAAAGAAAGGCAAAAGTTTTCCCCCACCTACCCACCCAAGCCAGCCAGCTAGCGCTCTCTCTCTCTCTCTCTCTCTCTCTCTCTCTCTCTCAAACCTGCATGTTTTCAGCAGCACCGGAGCACAGAGAGGAAGGAACGACACTCTGCTTTCCCCTCTGCTTCCCTGGAGGGGAGGGGCTTTCCCTGCTCTTTGTTCCGTTTGAGCAAACACAGCAACGAAACAGAGGAGGGTGGGCAGTAAGACCCTGAGGCAGAATGCAGGAAAGCAGCCACTTCCTCTTTTCAGGTTTCCCTTCTCCGTGACGCGCGATTTCATTTTTGCCTGATTTTTCGGCTCCAGGGACCACACATTCGCTCAATAACACGCACAGACATTTCCCCTTCCTTTTTAGGAGAAAAAAATCTGCGTGTTATAGAGGGAAAAATACGGTACTTTGACACAGAAACCATAGGCTGAACACTGCCTTGTCATGTAGGGCAGGGAAGTGAGGGCAAAATTTAATCCCCCCTTCAGGCCTTTGTGCTGCCTTTTGAAAGCCAGCTAGGCGATGCACGCTAGGCTTTGGAAAGGAGGCTCAAGGCTCTGGCATGGTCCTAGCTCTCCCACCTCCTTCTCAAAGCTAGGAAAGTGCTAACAAGGCTTTGGGAAGGAGAAAGGTGGACTCTAGGACCCTGTCAGAACCCCCACAGCTCCTTCCCAAAGTCCAGCACCTCCTTATCCAGCTTTGGGAAAGCAGTGTGAGGGCTTGGGGGGGGGCATCAAAAGTTGCTGAGGGCTGCCAAAAAGACCCTGAGGGCCACACCTAGGCCCGCCCTACATATGATACACTACTGAGCTTTGCCCTTCCCCTAAAGGAGCATATGCAGATTTATCTAACAGTAGAAGCCAAATTGATGGAGGGAAGGCCCATGAATTCTAGGGAATGTCAATGGATTGAAGTCCAAAGCTGTGCTTATTCTGAGTTTAGCTACAGTAAAATTTGGAGAATGGTAAGTAAAGTTATTGGGGGTTTTTGTTACACATTTCAGTCTGTGACATTATTTTATGAAGTTTGCAATAGTGAATTTTACATCCTCCCTTGACAAGGCATAGAAAAGGGCAAGCACATCCTACTTCCTGCTCTGTAAGCAAGGTTCATATCCACCAGACAAACCAATCTAGTCAATCTGTTCCCCATGCTGCACCAAATGCTGTTCTGGAGGATCGCCCAACCTTCTGGACTTGCTTGGAGGGCGGAGGAGAGAGAGATGAGGGCATGACAGTGGAAGAGTGGTAGGAGATCCTGGAAGAAAACTGATTGTGGTTCTTGGGGTTCAAGCCAGGATACATACTGAAAATGGGAGTTTAAATTAATTAAATATTTAAGCATAATTTACAAGCTCAAAGCTTTAATCAGTTCCCAGCTCTAAAACTTACTGTCTTGTAAATAGTTTTGTGTGCACAAATAATGTTAGTAAAGTTAGGCAGTCGGAACAAGAATTCTTACAAAGTTTATTAATTCCATTCATTTAATTAAAATCCCATATAATCTTTATTACAAGTCAAAGAAAGAACAGCATTTTCAGCGTCTTTTACATTACAATCCTATATATTACTCTCATGTAAGTCTCACTGAGTTCAATGGGACTTATTCCCCAGGAAAGTATGTATAGGTTTGCAGCCTGAAGCACATAAAGTATCACTGATGCTTAGTGTTACAACACTGCAGAAATTAACAATTCAGAAATTCAGTTATATTTGAAACCTTTTCGATTTCAGTAACTGCTTAATTACTGTTAAGGAAGATAGCTCTTCAGAAGCCAGTAAGTTCATTTGATAATATTACTAGCCATCATTTAATACTTTATTCTTACAAACTAGATGAATATTTCATGCAAAACATTTTTTCAGTAACAAAGAACGAGAATAGATATGATAAATGTTAGGAACAGGAAATGTTTCAGCTTAGAATCCATCTACACTGGACACTCAACTGCATGCAGTTTTTGGCGTTTTTAAAAAAGAAAAGAAAAGAAATCAAATACACCCAGCCTATTAGAAAGGGACAAAATTAATGTGAGCTTGAAAATAGAAGCCTGGGAAACTGACATAGACGCTTCTCCCCCTTTATCACCAAACATAGACACAGTAGTACCCTGGTTCTTGAACTTAATTCGTTCCGGGAGTCCGTTCAACTCCCAAAACCGTTCGAAAACCAAGGCACGGCTTCCAATTGGCTGCAGGAGGCTTCCTGCACTCAATCGGAAGCTGTGTCGTATGTTCAGCTTCTGGAAAACGTTTGCAAACCGGAACACTTCCCGTATTTTCCCGTGTATAAGAAGAGGTTTTTTATTATTATTGGTGACTGCTGCAAGGTTTGCTGTTGGCTGCTGTGGCAATTGGGCAGGCAACTGGTGGCTGCTGGTAGTGAGCGGGCAGATGATTGGTGGCTTTGTTGATGCATTCAATTGGCAGCAGTGGTCAGGCGTGTGAGCAACTGTTAGCAATCCGCCCCCCAAGCTTAACAACTCTGGGCAATCTCCCCCCATTTCCTCAATTTGGAGTCCCCCAAAATAGGGGTCGCCCTATACGCGGAAAAATACGGTACTTCCGGGTTTGCAGTGTTCAGGAGCCAATTTGTTTGACAACTAAGCCGTTCAGGAACTAAGGTACCACTGTACACAATCTAGAGGCACCATAGCTCAATGGTTTGGGAGCAGAAGGTACATCCCTGGCAACTGATTTTTTTATTTAAAGGATCATATAGCAGGTTAGGTCAAATACGTCTGCCAGAGACCCTAGAGAAGCAGAGACAGTGAACACTGGTTATGCGGCACCAGATGGATAAAAGATTAAGATGGTATAAGGCAGCTTCCCAAGTTCCTATAATTGTTCTTGTTCACATCTATTATTTACTAGACAGTGCAATCCTATGTATACATACACTGGAGTAAGTCCTGCTATGCCCAATGAGGCTTAGTCCATAGTAGGTGTGTTTAGCACTGACAAACATTTTGTTGCTAATTTTTTCATAATGGAGAAAAAGGTGTTTTACCAAGATAAAAACCAACCAACCAACCAACCAACCAACCAACCAACCAACCAACCAGTGTATCACAAATACCCAGTAAAGATCAGGGATGAAATTAGAACTCATACTCAACAAAAAATAAAAACTGGAGCTTATACAGTGGTACCTCTGGATACGTACACCTCTGCTTGCGTATCCTTCAGGATGCGAACGTGGTAAACCTGGAAGTATTTTTCCGGGTTTCACTGTGTGTGCATGCACAGATGTCCTCTACACGCCGTGTGCATGCGCCGTGTGCCTCCGGATATGCACACCTCGGGATCCGACCGGAGCTCCGGAACAGATCACATGTGCAACCGGAGGTACTGCTGTACTCAACAAAATATTAATTAATTAATTAATTATGTTTTAATCAACTGATGTGATTGTGAAGCATGCATACTCTGTGTGAGAGAGGAGAGAATCACTAAACTTTTTGCAAGTACCTATACTTTCAGGATCGTTTCTACAGTGTCAAAGTTGAGAATTGTGCTCTAAAGTGTTTGGCTCGAAAGTGAACCATGAGGAGGAGTCAAAGTGTTTTCTTCTGAGAAGCCAAGTGGGCAGCATTACATTTCTGGAGCTGCTACCTGTTATTGATAACTGTTGTGCCTTCTTTTTATTAAAGAGAGTGGAGGGCGAGAACACAGACTGAGTGGTCAAATAACATACCCCTCCTCAAACCTAGATACCTATATTAAAAATAATACGCAAAATTTACTGACCAACAATCAAAAGGGTTTTTTTTAATCAATGTATGCCATTACATAACTAAACGCTGCAGTCCTAGATGAAAAACATTATAGCTCAAGCAATTTAACAACAACAACAAAAGTTTTAATATATTACAAAAGCAGTTTTCAAAAGCCTGCCTAAATGAAAAGCCTTTACAGTGATTTCTAATAACTGGTAAAGACAATAATTCCTTTGGGACCATAAAGGACTTTTTCTGACCTGCAGTTACACAATTCCTAATGAAAGGCTTCTCCGGTAGATCATAATGGGGTGGGAGTCTGAGTCTCAAGGGTTCTGAGGAACTCCCAAAGATATTCAGAGCCTCGGCTGTTCAGGACTTAATAGGTAAACACCAGCATTTTGAATTGAACCTGAAAACTAAATGGTACTGTACTATAGTACTCTAGGTTTTCTCTCTGTATTTTACTCTGGAGGGAATATTATCAAAATGCAGAGTGAGCACACCTTTTAAATATCTATCAGGCTCTTAGTTTCTTATGTGTTCTAGGAAATGCAATCTGATTTGTCATCATGCTGGATGAAAACTCAGTTATACACAAAAGCAGAATATGGCATTTCTTAAAAATGTGAATATTCAAAATGAGTTGGAAGACTCAATTTAGAATATTTTTCCATATATAAATATATGTGAGTCACCAAATTAACATTTAAAATTTTTGCCCTTTCTTCTAATTTTGGAAGTGGTACTCTCATATTCTTACGTTAACTGCTAATTAGTTACAAACAGCTCAATTCTGCCATTCTTGAGCAGCAATCTTATGCTTGCTTATTCTGCAGTAAATTTCACTGGATACATACAATTTACTCCAAAATAAGGAAGCATAGGACTGCTGCACAATTAATTAATCCATCAATAAGTTTCCAAATAACATAGGAGATCTCTGTCATATATTTCTTCATATAAACAAAATCCATTTATTTTTTAAAGCACCTTAATGCTACCATGATATTCCTGGGCAAAATGAAACCTTACTCATCTACCCATAGCTGTCAACTTTCAGATTGAAAATAAGGGATCAGCAGCCTCACCTGTCCCAGGGACAGTTTACGGGATATCTAACAATCCAGGATAGCAGTGGGAAGCAGTGGGAAACGGCGCTGGAATAAGGGAATTTCCCGCAAAAAAAGGGAAGGTTGACAGCTATGCATCCACCCAAACCTGAATGGCAATAGTTTACAGAAAATAAAGCATTAAACACAATGACATCAAAAGACCCATAGTCTCTACCACTGGTGACTAATAATATTTGTCCAATATGATATATTCTCTGATTTGAAACAAATATTACTTTTATCATTATTAAAAATTAATTCTGGACATCATTAATCAGATTATACTTATTTAAATTACATACTCCTTATATCAGTGGGTGGACAACATGTGGTCTGTAACTGCCCCCCAGAACTTCATTTAAGAAAGTCCCCTGCTGTGATGCTGAAGGGTTCCCCCAATCATTTATTTCCATTTAATTTTTAAAAACTAATTAATAATAATAATAATAATAATAATAATAATAATAGTAATAATAATAATTTTCAAAACTTTTTTTTTTACTGGCTGCTCCCATAAGTCCCCCACTATAATGCCAAAAAGGGTTGGCCTGAAAGGCTTAGTCACTCCTCCTTAGATAAAATCCTATGTATAATCTTGAAGTTCAATGATATCACTGACTTGATTTTCAGATGAACAGCACTGTCAACATGAGTGAGCTTCTAAAGTAGTAACCAGGAACATCTTTGAGTTCTGATGCCCCTCCAACTCCTCACCCTGTATGCCCCAGTAGGCTGAGAGGTGCTAATTCAACTCATTGAATCAATACTTCTCTCTTAGGTAGTAAATACAATATAATACAACAACAGAAGGCATGCTGGGACAAGAGAAACATACAATGATTTTGGTATTAACTGATTGTTCACTGATCCTTGATCTAATGCTCAATTTAGATTATAGATGTCTAAGTATGCAGTGTAGTTTCAGGCAAAGAGCACAACAAGGTGTCGTATTGGTATGCATTTTATAGCTCTGTTTAATAAATCACCTTCATGTTTTTAAGCCTTTGTGATTTGTTCTCACACTGTACTTTTTGAAACATCAAAGCTCCCATCTGATTTTAAACTAAACGTACTACTGAAACAGCAACCACAACATGGAACTGATTCAAAGATGCCCAGTGGTGGTATGATTGCTGCGAAAAACAACTTTCATGGAGTTAGGACTCGTGGAATGTGTACAATTCAATCTGCTTATTCACAAGGATTTGCAACATAAGGCCCTCAGAGTCAGAAACACAACAATTGCATGCATACTTCCCACCAATTTGACCAAACTAAATGGGAAGCTGATTCAAAATGTTTCTGCAGCAGTGTAGAGACTCAAATACACAGAAGCGATTTTAAGTGGCAACCAGGATCTTGCAGGCATGCATAAATCAGCTAATGATAGGTTTTTTCCATGTATTCAAACCAAATGTAAAAATAATACAGTATCCCAAACCAAGACTCTTAATTTGCTCATAGCTGATTTACGATTTTTGTTTATAATTCATTTTTAACTCAAGAAAGCATCAACAATTCTTTTAGCACATTGAGGCTTTTTAATGGATACTTGTATTGGCAAACAATAATGTGTACACTGCCAGCAGAATAATGAAAGGTGGTTCTCCCAACCAAAGTGATATGTAAACACAGAACAATTAAAAAGTAACTTCTGCTGCTGAGACAATTCAGAAAGCATTTTTTTATCATCAACATTTAGAGTCATTAGGCTATACTTAGACAAAGTTATTTTATCTATTTTCTTTCGTGACTAAAGCTTTCGAGGCCAATCCCAAAGCTCCTCTGGTACTCAGAAAGTGTCATTATGGTGTTTTATTTGATGTTTTAATGCAGGGGTCGGCAAGATTTACCTCGCCTGGGACGGTTTCCTCTAGCGGAGATCCCTCCGCGGGCCAGATCACATGCGTGCAGCTGCGATTTCCAGTGCCTGAGCAGACACGATTTCCGGCATCTGTGTCTGCGCAGACACGGTTTTCGGCGTCTGAGCATTGAAGACACTATTTTTAGCACCGCGAAAGTGAGTTCCCACACCCCACCAGTTTAGCACAGCGGGCGGGGACTCGCCGAGCGGGTGGCTCGGTTTGGGGGCAGCTTGTGGGCCGGTTAAACGATCCCCGTGGGCCGCTTGTGGCCCATGGGCCTTAGGTTGCCTGCTTCTGTTTTAATGTAAATTACCTTTTTGATTATTTTTTTTTAATATAAAGTGGTATAGAAACGAAATGAACAATAACAATAAGTCCCACTGGGGAAAAGCGGCACCTGGACATTCCGTTGTGGTGACCGTAACCTATGTTTAAGGTGCCATTTGGTGATTAGTTTCTAACGCTGCACCTGACATAATTTGATTTCCGGAACCCCTCCCCCTCCAATATCCGCATGTCTGGAGTGGATGTCTGTTGGATGAAAACCCATACACACATAGGTCGATTTGAAAAGCCTTTCCCCTTCCAAATACCCACATCTACTGTGTGGAGATCAGGGAAGGGGCCAGCAGCGCAGTTCCGCTCCCTTGTAACCATGTGAAGATCACATAAATCAGTAAAAAGAGTGTGAAGGGAATTATGTTGCAAAGCAAGCTGGCATTCCTGCAACAAAGCACATAATCTATGAATTCAAACCACTTTTGACGCCATAATGTCGTCGTCCCCTCAGGATGCATTTACAAGAGGATAGCATCCATTCTTCCCATTTCCATTTCTAGTCTGACTCCAAAGTCTGTGCCATATTTTTCAAGGGAAGCAAAACGTTTGCTATTTGAACTTGCCAGTTTGCAGGCTGGGTAGTCATGCTGGAAAACTCCCAACTATTTATTTTCAATATTCCTCACATTGGCATTCTGTTTTATCATGGTGATTTTTTAAAAAAACAAGATTTCAAATAGCTAGGAAAAAAGTTTCAAATAAAGGATATCCTGGTCACTGACTCCAAATTCAGAATCCAAATGTGGTTTATTACTACTTTTTAAATTAAAACATGCATATCCTGCCACATATTTGCCTTAGCAAAAGGTTGCTCACACCAAACAATAATAAAACAATTGTTAATGGAACATAACTACCCTAAAAAAATAGAGACAGTGTTTTTTGAGTAAACACTGGCTCTTAATCAGGGCATTGTGTGATCCAGATGTGGGAAATTTTGCACTGGTTGGAAGAATCTGATAATTAGCATAATATCCTAAGAAAGCAAATTTCTAAGATATGTAAGGTAGTGATTTGTTTGAAAACAAACATACTGACAAAATATTTAAAAAAGAAAGAAGGCCTAAACCTTTCAAAGATAAAACAAAACTAACACCCAACATTCAAACTGGGTATGCAGTAGCATCTGTCATGAGATACCAATGCAATGCAGAACTAGAATGACTGACTGACTGAAATAGTGCATTGATTCAATTATTACTACACTGTATTTCTCCTACACATTTCAACTATTTCCACCAGTTATATATAGTATTAACAGAATAGGGAGTTGATCTGAAAGTACATTTCAAAATCCCAAGGCTTAATAACAAATGCCTTTTATTCAGTGCAGGTCAAGCCAGTCCACCATGCTGCTGAATAAAATTTAAATCTATGTAAGCAATTAGCTTTCTTAAATTTACACACATCATTTGTATCCGCTACCCAGTCACATACAATAATTGGCTGAGGGAGATGCCAGCACAGTTACTTAACAGAGCCATTAAAAATACTTTCTACCTATTTTCATTCGACTCATCCTGAGCCCTCAAGATAAGGCGAGGCAAATTGTTAATAAATATTAATAAAAACACACATATTTGCTCAAGTAAAGTGGTTGCAAGTTGATCGATATAACAAGCCTTTTAAAACAGTCCTAGATACCGCTATCTAAACAAACACTGTGAACAATCCAGCCAAAGTTAAGGACCTTTTATTATTCACTATTTTCAATGGAATAGACTAAAGGGTATGTTTACCTTTCCTATTAAAATAAATGGCACTTAAATGTGTTTAACTTGGTTGACTGTGCAAACTATCATTCCTTTTAATACCGAACTTGACGCTGAAATATGGCCACCCATAGACAAGGTAGTGGTTTCTGCACACATCAGGAAATCCCTAGGGCATGCTGAAAACATGAGTTTGTAAATTAAAAAGAAAACAAACAAACAAACAAACAAGTAATGAACTGTTCTTTTAAGTTAATAGAAAGGTTGCTATTTGGAAATGTGTTACTGGCAGCTAAAGTCATCTGAGCTCAATGTTAGATAAAGCTCCAGTTTAGGTAACTCCAACCACTGAAATGAATTGCAGGCATCTTCCTCCTTCTCTTTGCCCCATTCTCATACAGCGGTTTGAAAAACATGCCAAATCATGGTTGAAGTAAAACTTAGAACTGAAAGTGAAGCAATGTATAAATAACAGGGCAGCAAGAAGGAGCTGCCCATAGGTCACAGCTATTCCTCCGAACGATTTGGAGGATTACTTCAACTGAACCAGTATCATCTGCTTCTGAAGGGTTTGGAAAAATACAGTGGTACCTCGGGTTAAGTACTTAATTTGTTACAGAGGTCTGTACTTAACCTGAAACTGTTCTTAACCTGAAGCACCACTTTAGCTAATGGGGCCTCCTACTGCTGCCGCGCTGCTGGAGCACGATTTCTGTTCTCATCCTGAAGCAAAGTTCTTAACCTGAAGCACTATTTCTGGGTTAGCAGAGTCTTTAACCTGAAGCATATGTAACCTGAGGTACCACTGTATTTGGCATAACAAAAAATGGAAAAACAGATTGAACCAATAAGTACCAGACAAAATGAGGAATATGTGTTATTAAAAGTATACCATTCAAGAATTATTGTTGGGTTCAAGCAGCATTTTCTTGTTATTGCAATAGTATGTTAGAAACGTTTATAGTTTATTTTCTTTTTCTCTTGACAATAGGTACAAAAACAAAAAATGAGACACTGTATGCCACTTGGTTTTACTATCATTTTCACATTTGCGTGTTACTGTATTGGGTTATTTTATTAATTTTACTTAACAAAATGTATATAATTGTAGTAAAACTTCAAAGCTGTTTACACCCCCCCATTAAAATTATTTCAGTAAAACAGTAAAAACAGGTATTTAAAAACATTCAAAATCAATAATGTACTAAAAACAGATTAAAACACATGCAACATCTACATATCTGGATAGGCCTGCCTAAACAAAAATGTTTTAGGCAGGTGCCAGAAAGTGTAACAGTGAAGTTGCCTGCCAACCAGGGAGTTTCAAAGTGTAGGTGCTGCCACATTAAAAGGTTGATTTTTTTGCATGTGTGTGGATCAAGTATATGTGCATATATGTGGTAAGGTAATCCTGCAAGGAAACTGGTCCAAAGATGTTACAGGCTTTATCACCATGAACTTGGCCCTGTAGCAAATTGGCAAACAGTGCAGATGGCTGAGCAGAGGTGTCATATGCTGAGAGGTTCTCGTTCCTGTCTGCAACTGTGCTGCAGCATTCTGCACTAACTGCAGCTTCTGGATCAAGCACAAGGGAAGTCCCACATAGAAAACACTGTAGTACTCAAAACCCTGAAGTCATCAGTACTTGACTCCGTTCCCAGTCCAGGAACAGCCTTAGCTGTTTTACCTGTCACAGCTGGTAAAAGGCCCTTCTAGCCACTGAGGCTACCAGGACTACAGTGATGAAGTTGGATGCAGAAGAACCCCCTGCCCCGCGACTGTGTACTATTTTAATGCATGTGTAGGCCAGTGACAGCAATACCCACCCTCCCCAATTCCAGTGGCATATAGGGCAGAGATGAGCAGACTTCAGGCTTACAAGGTCTACTCCCCCATCCTTTACAGAGCCAGGTGAGAGAATACTGTTGCCAATGCTAGTCCTACTCAGAGTAAAGCTATTGAAATGAATGAACTTGACTAACTTAGATCCATTAAGTTCAATGGATCTGTCCTAATTAAAATTTAGGTGGATACAGCCCATATCCTTTACATTATTCTGAGCCTAGGAATCTTTTTGGAGTACTGGACCTTAACTGAGGTCACACAGTCCTGCATAAAAATCAATTCCTGCTTAACACTCCCCCCCCCAGCTTTTTTCATTTCGTTAGTAGAATAGGAGGAGGTCATTGTGTTGTTGCCATTGCTATACAACTGGGAGTCATAAATCCTTGATCATTTACTTACTTCAGATTGCAAGTTATCTACCAGTAGATGTTTTACCTAAGCAACCAATAAAGGGAGGAGGAAGTCTCTGATTTTGATGTAGAATAGCAGCTGAAAATAAGAATTCTGAACTCAGAAATCCTGGGTAGTATCCCATACACCTCCCACTTTCCATTCCCTATTTGAATTCAATTTGCTGGAACAACTAAGGTCCACTTCACACATTTGTTAGGTCAGTTTGTATGGTAAAATAGCAGTGTGCCCTCCACCATCCCATGATGGACTGGTACACCACACAGAGACTCAATATATGCAACAGCCCAATTAGATTCTGCTAATTAGGTCATCATGCATGCTTCTGCCCTGCTTAATTATTCTTCATCATGCAAACTGGAAGGCAGGTCTTAAAAGTTTATGAACTAAGTTCAATTATCTTCGCCAATCTCCAACCAATAAATTCAGATATTTAAAAAGATATTGTGCAATCTGGCTATTATCGGTTTTTATTCAAAATTATTTCTACAGTAGACAAGGAGGAGGAGGGGAGAGGGTAAGACCATACAGATGCAAATAACAACAGTACAGATTTTGGTATATATTCTGTAGAACATAAATTGCAGTAATGGCAGCAAGTCATATTTAAAAAGGATCTTTTTGTATTTCAGGGTTTTTGGTACCATTTAGTGTGACCTATTCTTAGAAAGAACAATATCTCCTAGGCAACCATTTCTGATGGCATCTTAAGAGAATAGAAAATAAGAAGAATGTCAAATGACTTAAATGAGTGAAGACAAGAGTTAAAAGCTACTAAAATTTTCTTGGGAACATCACCCTTTTAGAAGATTGATTAAAATCTTGATATTCAGCACTAGTCCTCTTGCCATCAATTGCCGTAAGTCTTTGAAAAAGTGCTGTATTTGTGGCAAATTTATTTATTTGGATTTCTATTGGTGTAAAAGTATTCTTTGCCATCAATAGAAATTGCATTCTGAGAATACCACAGCACAACATTTATGAATGAACATTCACATTGCAGTCATACCTTAGAAGTCGAAGGGAATCCGTTCCGGAAGTCTGTTCAACTTCCAAAATGTTCAGAAACCGAAGCGCAGCTTCTGACTGGCTGCAGGAAGCTCCTGTAGCCAATCGGAAGCCACGGAAGCCCCGTCGGACATTCAGCTTCCAAAAATAGTTTGCAAAACGGAACAGTCACTTCTGGGTTTGTGGCGATTGGGAGTCAAAACGTTTGAGAACTAAGCTGTTCGAAAACCAACGTACGACTGTGTAATATCCAAACACTGGATGAAACTTTAGTGCATTCTCCATCCCCCACTCCCCAAAAGAGGATAAACATGATACACACCTCCAGCTTTCTTTCCCACCCTGGGGAAGATCTGTAAATTCAGTGTAAACACACATGTTTTGCATGTATAAGGTTCCAGGTTCAATTTGCAGCACCTCCAAGGTATGGATGGGAAAGATTCCTTCTTGAAAAACTGGAGTGTCACTGTCAGTCAGTATCAACAGGACTGGATTAGATGGACCAATGACTTGGTAGAAAGCAACTAACAATATTCCTAAATTTGTGAAATGTAGTCTATGAGGGCAAAGGTTAGACAGAGCTAGGCTTCCTCAGGGAAAACCATGACAAGTCTAGGAAACAAGTTAAAACAAGTGGGGGAGGGCAAGAGAAAAGAGACCCCCCATTCTCCAACTAAGGAGCGGCACTGAGAAACCAGAAGACTTACAGCAGGAGAAAGAGCTTCATTTTTGCATTAATTGTGTCTGCTGTCTTGCTTTAAAGTGGCAATGCAGAAAACATTTTGTTTCCTGGATTCTCAAAATAAGAAAAGTATTCAAACTACATAATCTAGAGTAATTTAACTCAAACTAGTAGAATTATTTCAGAGTACAGTGGTACCTCGGGTTAAGTACTTAATTCGTTCTGGAGGTCCGTTCTTAACCTGAAGCAGCACTTTAGCTAATGGGGCCTCCTGCTGCCGCTGCGCCGCCGGAGCACGATTTCTGTTCTCATCCTGAAGCAAAGTTCTTAACCCGAGGTAATATTTCTGGGTTAGCAGAGTCTGTAACCTGAAGCGTCTGTAACCTGAAGCGTATGTAACCCGAAGTACCACTGTATAATGTTTGATAAAGCTTTAGTTAAAGGATATTTATTAATTAAAATATTTATAACATGTTCTTCATCTTTACAGCCACCAAGACACAGTACAGGAATTCAGATTATATTTGAATATAATTTATTCTCTTCCAATTAATTATGTAGTTTAAGTGTGGCCATTCTTAATCCGCAGGCTGATTTTTCATTTATAGTACTGTCTAATTTTATGTAGATGTAACTCGTTATCTTTGTAGGGGGAGAGGGAATAGTATTCACAACATTATAACACATAAACCACAAACCATAAATTGGTACTTAATTGCTAAATAAGAACATTTCCAGTTGCACCAAAAAAGTACTGTATCTCTCTTGCAGAGTCCCTCTGTAAATTCAACACATTTACTCCACAATGACTGAGCTAAACATTATTTAATAGAGATTTTAATGTTGTGGAATATTTATGATTAAATATAATTCAGATACATTAAAAATAATATGATGAATATTATAATGTTAAATACAAGTTTCATTTATGTCAGTGATAAAGTTAATTATAGTTTAGATATCTTCCTTTCAAACCAATGAAATTCAACAGTGCTCAACTTTGGTTGGACTGTGCACATTATAAAATGTATAGTGCAATCCTATATATGTCTGCCCCACAGAGTTCAATGGAGCTCACTCCCAGGTAAGAACATATAGGATTACAGCCTATCAATTAATAAATAATATTTATTTTTTTAAAAATGAAGCCTAATATAATTTCAGTACATAACTTCTCTTGATTCTTATTATGGCATTACTAATCCTATTTATTTTCCTAAAAGAAAATCAAGTGAACAATTAATTCCAATTCAAAAGTTATTAAAGAACAGTCAACTCAGCTTTTCTTGAACAGTTTATTTGAAGGCAGCATACTGTACACTTTTAATTCTAAAACGAACTTTTAAAAATGTGTGATAAGCATCCAACCTCTTTTACTAAAACCATTTTCAAAAATATTCACATTCCAAAGATTTCTTCAACTTATCAGTTAAAAGCTCCACGATATGATGAGAGAAATATTTAATTTTTAGGAAAACACACTGTAACTGCTAGTGAGTTTATCATGGAAGCATCATTACTGACAAATGCACAGACTACATTTTATTCAGGAGAAGAGCAGGTTGTGGAGAGTGCACACAAGCTAGAGACTCCTCCTCTTCTAAATAAAAAAAATTTAAGCAAGCCCTGAATACGTTTCTAGATACATATGCTTGTGCTAATCTCTACTTGAAGACACAGCAGTGAAGGACTGGCAGATCAGTGTGGGTAGATTAAATTTTGCACCAAACCATCAACAGGAACACCAGGACAACAACAGGAACATTGAACAGTGCTGAGTGCTTGGTAAAAACAAAACAAAAAACCACACACTTTGGTTTAGAGAACTGAACTCTAGGCAACAATCCATGGATCAGAGACTAGTACAGAATTCTAGGATCCAGTCACATCTAGGGTTATATAATACATTTGTCATAAAAACGCCTCAGAGCTAAAGTAAAAACCAAACGTTATACTGAATACATGTGTCCTTTCCCCCAAAACGTACACTAACAACTTGGGCCTCAAAGCACTTCTACCAGCATGTATGCCATCAAATTCAATTTCCTTTTGCAAACACTCCAGCTTTTGAAGATCAACATGTCACCTGACACTGATCCAGGTTAAAGCTGAAGTTTCTAAACAAGATGTTGCATGATGCAGTACTGTGTATTGTACAAAGTTCTTTGGTATCCACAGGAACTGTTACCAACTGAAGTGAACTTCCTTCCCTTAAGAGCTTGTTTTGAATAACAAGTTATTCTATGGGGAAAACTTAGTCTAATGAAATGTTAAAATAAGGCTTATTACTTTCCAGGATCTTGCAACACAATACAGAAATGCAGGTGTCACCAGCCTTTAAAGTCAATGTAACTTGCATAAGGTTGACATGTGTTTGTCCTTATCTTGTGCATGTTTATAAGGTTTAGTGCTCACACCACACTGTCTCTGTGGTGCAATGGGTCAGTACGTGGCTGTTAACCAGAAAGCTGAGGGTCTGAGCCCACTCAGCGATGGCTATGGACAGCATTCCTGCATTGCGAGGGGTTGGACTAGGTGGCCCTTGGGGTCCCTTGCAACTCTACAATTCTATATGATTCTATATAATTCAATAGATGGAATTTAACTGGTTCTTCTAGCACTGCTGTTCCAGGGTACAATGTTCACTAATGGAGCAGGAGAATAGTTTATTTCTGCCAAATCCCCATTCTTTCTGCAGCTCCCAGCACACCCAGAAAATCTATTATGGAGGATTGGTGGACCCTCCAGAACAGATTTTTGGGGGTGGGGTTGCGGGGGGGGGCAGGAATTGGGGGAAATTGCTTCACTTCCTCTTCTGACTGAGGACATCTGCTGGATTGTAAGTTATTGTGCTTAGATACTAGATAGTAGGTAAAAATACTATGAAACTGAATACTGAAAAAGAATGAATTGTCTAGGGTCCATTCATATGTTACTGAGACTGTAGGAGCCTTTTTTCACATGCCCTTTTTCATCATTGCCCCAGTAACAACTGCATGCAATAATCACTTGGATGGAGCCACTAATGTAGCTTCTTAGCACCTCACCAATACTTTGAAAGGAGTTGGTGAAACCAAAGTACACTAAGGTAAAGGTAAAGGTAAAGGTAAAGGACCCCTGGACGGTTAAGTCCAGTCATAGGCGATTATGGAGTTGCGGTGCTCATCTTGCTTTTCAGGTTGAGGAACCGGCGTTTGTCCACAGACAGCTATCTGGGTCATGTGGCCAACATGACTAAACTACTTCTGGTGCAACGGGACTCCGTAACAAGTGCTAGAGTGCATGGAAACACTGTTTACCTTCCTGACACAGCAGTACCTATTTATCTACTTGCACTGGCATGCTTTCAAACTGCTAGGTTGGCTGGAGCTGGGACAGAACAACAGGAGTTCATCCCGTTGCGCGGATTCAAACAGCCAATCTTCCGATCAGCAAGCCCAATAGGCTCAGTGGTTTAGGCCACAGTGCCACCTGCTCCCCTGAAAAGTACACTATTGTTCCTTGGCACACACACATATGGCTGTTTCAAGTCAATTCTGCTCCCAGTCCTTAGAAGATGAAAGCATTTGTGTATCTGCCCCGCATTATCTTTTTAAGTTAGGAAGGACCCAAAATCACTAGATGCTGTACAAAGCTAAAAACGGGTCTTTTCTTCAGGCCTACAAACCAAGGATTTTAGAGCTATTGCCATGGAACAAAAACACAAAGGAAAGGAAAGACAACTGAGTTTCACATTTTTCTCAACACTACCAAGCTGCTTCTAATAGGAGGAAATGTCTTTTAAAATTCCATGTCCCATAAGCCAGAGATGGGAAACCTGTGGCCCTCCCTGTGAGACTCCAACTCCATAGATGGTCCATAGATTTCTTATTTCTTATTTTGTTAAGCTTATATACTGGATACTTGCTTCAACATTTTTACAACTCTCCAAAGTCAAGAACAGCAAGCTGACCATTTATAAAGCAGCAATAAGACAACTGTTAAAATTAGCAAAACACAGGGGAATTAAACTAATACAAGGCAGGTAAAATCTCTAGTACAGTGGTACCTCTGGTTATGTACTTAATTCATTCCGGAGGTCCGTTCTTAACCTGAAACTGTTCTTAACCTGAAACACCACTTTAGCTAATGGGGCCTCCCACTGCTGCTGCGCCACCGCCACGCGATTTCTGTTCTCATCCTGAAGCAAAGTTCTTAACCCGAGGTACTATTTCTGGGTTAGCGGAGTCTGTAACCTGAAGTGTATGTAACCCGAGATACCACTGTACACCAGTTAACTGCCTGCTTATAAAGGTCTTCACTTGTCACATGAATGCCCCAGACATTCAGATCTGATGAATAAGACTCTACTGGTTATAAATTTTAGTCTGATGTACATGGAGCCCATCACAAGCTTTAATTGATAGACCTGAATGTATGAAAAACTATAGCCATAGGTGCTCCCTCAGGTTTCCTGGAGCGAGGCCATATGCAGCTCTAAAGGTTAAAACTAGCAGCTTGATTTTAGTCCAGGAAGAAAATAGTAACCAATGGAATTCTTGTAATATTTATACTAAGTGATCCATACAGTTAATACCATGCCCTAACTTTGCAGCTGCATTTTGGACTTTGATGTAGGCTCATTGTCAAGCTGACAACTTGCTTCTGTAAGAGAGCGTGTTTCCATTTATAACAGCTGATTTTTAGGAAAGCACCATGGCTTATATCTTTCAGGCTGTTGATAGTATCAACATCTCATCCTTACTCAATACACAGATAACAACAAGTCTGTTCAGTGTGATGGGAGTCCTAAATTTGGGATAAACAGGTTGCATGCTGATGACAAAACAAACCGAAACTGTGTTTATAGGAATGGATTACATTACATTTCAGAACCACCCTCCCATAGCACTTTGCTCTAAGAAGGAGTGCAACACACATTAAACACGTTAGGCACTAACTCCTTCAATTCAACATTTCTACTCACACCATGATCCCCAAATGACAGTAAGGACAACATTTTTGGGAAAGCAGATGGAAGTGGGAATTGGTATCTGAGCAAATACTTGCCGCTCCCATACCTATCTCACTCACTCAGCTAGACATTTATTATGTAATATATTCCACTTCTATCCCATGTTTCCTCTGGGAAACTCAGACCAATGTGTGTGACATTTCTTGGCAGTTTCCTATCCAGGAACCATCCACACTGAGACCTGCTTAGCCTTTAACAATGTAAGAGTTTCATGTATTCAAAGAACTCCGGTCAAGTGAACTAGCAGCTAGTGCTATTCCCCCCCAGCAAACACCATTTGTCAGGGAGTGATACTCCCCAGCTGTTATGCTAGGATTAAGGTGGAAGAGTCCTAGTAATGTTACCATGAAAGAGTGCCAAGGGCATACAAGGAAGAAAGACAAGCACAATCCTCGTGGGTTGGTTATCCCCAGAACAAGCTGCTGATATGTACAGTTGCTTTGCAACAACTAGCTATAAAGCTATGAGCATAAACAGCAACAGCTCTATGCAGAAACACAACTGTACATTCACATAAAAGCAGCTACTTTGCACGCTACCAATGAAGCAGGCAATTTCACATCACAGCCTACAGAATGTTAACAAAAGCAGAACCAATTGTACATTTCACATCACACATCACACGGGGCTTTTATAAACTATTTCAGAGCCATTTTAAGAGGGTCTTAGCATAATGATTAGTGTTATTCCCCACCCCCACCGTGCCACTGTTAGCACAAACAAAAACTAACGTTTTGATATCGAGTTACTTTAAAGAGATGGCCCTGCAATCTTAAGAAAAATGTATCTAAAGCAATGTATGCAATTACTGATACTTTTATATATTTGCTGTTTATAAAAAATACAGTTTAATTATTTATAGTTAGGTACTGAATCAGCACAATACTGCTATATTTGGGTTGCAAACACTACAAGTGACTGTTTATAGATATCATTGTTGTTGTTGTTAAAAACAAAAGAATTCACTGTTCCATGCTAAGAATGTGCCAGTATCATGTATCATTCTGGGTTATTCATTTGTCTATAATTTTAATGGCTGATCAACATTGAGGGATCTAACCGGCATATAAGTTCCAGACAGAACACAGTGGCTTGGTTCACACACAACAGCAAAACATTACTCTGATTGTTCATGCCCCTGTTTTTTCTCTTCCTCCTCTCACATATTCCAGTTTTGTCTCTCACTTCCTTGTTTGATCACACCATAGTTTACTGTTACATCTAAATCATGCAAACTATGAGAAGAAAGAGGAAGAAGTGCACCAGTCCATGGGGTTGCTTCTATCAGCAAATTATGCTCTGATAATACTTCTAAATTTCATTCTAGAACTGTGTGTTATGTGAGAACTGCCACTGAGCAACAGCCATTTCTGTAAAATAAGCTAAAGTTCATTGTATATAGTAGGGGTGTGCATTGAACACAAGATGTCTGCAGCTTCTGGAAGTAGCCCAACCTGTTTAATGCCTATTCAATTTACTATTTTGCTCCAAAACAGATCTGTTAAATCCGAAGCTCTGCTTTGCCCTCATTGACTATAATGGGAATCAAAATATTGTTTCAACTTTTATTTTCAGATAAAGTTGCATCTCCAGAGTGAAATATGCCTGCCAAATTTCTGGCAGATACATAAAGAGGTTTTAGTACAGAGAAGTTTAAAGGGGGGGGGGAGAGGAACTATTAATTTGCTATATTCTTCAAAACCTGGATGAAAAATGCAGGCATGGACACCCATTGCCAAGGAATGAAGACTGTCAAATTTCAGAAATATAGGTTCAGAAGCAACTCTGCTTTGGTGCAAGAAAATTGAAGTCATATTCCCTATCCTTTTTTATTCTTTTTTTCGGGGGGGGGGGGCACATGAAAATTGGATAGATTGGGGAAGTGCCCCTAGTAAAAAAAACCTCTACCAAATAGTTTCAGGGACTACCCTGGTAAGTAATTTTACCTTTGCTATAAAAATTGAAAGTGTCAATTTTCTCTCACCCCTCCCCAGCCAGCTTGGTTTTGTTTCACGGGGTGGGGTGGAGAGGTGGGGGGGGCATGCATTTAACTTTATGGGGGGAAACTAAGCAACCAGAGCTTTTTGAAAGGTTTAGTATTCCCTAATCCATCTTGATATATATAGTTTATGAATCATGGTTAATGTGAAAAACTACTCCAGTTCACCTCCTTAGCTGGGGTGCACTCAAGAGTCTCTGGGCAACCCTGCTGCATGATCCCATATAAAATAGGCAAACAATTTTCCAAATAACTCTGTCTCCTTCTAGACCAAAACTTGCACATACATTGCTTGAGCCAGACTCATGTCTCAGTCAATGTAGTGTCAGTGATGTACAGGTTTAATTTGTTTTCTTGGATTGAGAAGTGTCTTAAAGTTACTGAAACTAAACACCAATACACTTTCTAGACAAAGAGAATTTTGGCACGTTGTACATGTCTAACATAGTAACTAATTATGTGACAAAATGTAGTTTTAATTGTACCCATCTAGTAACACATAATAACTATTTTTAAAAAGAAAGATAAAAGTTGAAAAGAGAAAGATAATTATAATTGCAATTTTCTGAATCATGATCCAATAAAAATTGCATGACTTTTACAGATTGATAGTTTTAAAAGACTTTAAATAATCCAACTTTGTTACACCTTTCTGACCCAAGCTGTGAATTAGACGGAATTACAACAATTTATATGAATGAAGTTGTTAGGAAAACATTTCTTTATATCAAAGCTACAGCATTCCTCTTTCCCTCATTACAAGAAATTCACTTATGTTTCCGGCTCATGGATGTGAACTTTCTGTTGAGCAAAGAGGTGCTGCTGAGTGGTGGCTGATACTGAGAAAGCTAGGAAGGAAGTCGGGGTAGGTAGGTGGAGCCGAAAGGAGGTGGAGCCAGAGCCAAAGACAGGCAAAGCCAACTAATTCTAATTTTGGCACCATCTTTCTCTCTGTTGAGTTCTACAAAGACAACAGCTTTCCAACCCTGTTAGGAAGTTATCTCAAACTCTCCCACCCATATACCACTAGCACTCTGCTCAGCCAACATCAAATCAAGAGTCTGCTCTGTAGAATGGATAGAACTAAAAATTATTTGACACAGGCCCACAGGCACTGTAGGCCAGTGGTAGAAGTCATCCTCAGCTGCTGTAGATGAACAATTATCAAAGAAAGTCCAACACTATCCCTAAAGATCACCTTTGTTGGTCAGGGTAGAGAGCTTGTTGGCCAGTGGGATAGATGGTTTTTCAAAAGAATCCAAATCCTGCCTTAATCACCTACCATAAGGGCTCACACAAAATTTGGAGACTGTCAGAGGAACAGAATCACAACAGATCATTGCAACTCTTCTCTCCACCTGCCAGAAGTTACCAGATGCTGTACATAATAGACAGAGACGGGGCAGATTAATGTCACCCTCTTCATCCACACAGGTCTCTGCTACAGAAACTAAGTCAGTATGCTGGTCAAGATAAATCCTGGATTTCTTACAATGTGCCTGCCTGTTGTTTAGCAGCATAATTTTATGATCTGGAGGGCTACTGCCAAGAAAGTAAAAAAAAATATTGGCTGGAAGAACTGGAAGGGGAACATGTCTAATTTTCCTTTTGCTATGCTTGCCTATTCTACTTCCACTGCCATACCTGCCTCTGCCAACCACATGAAAGATAGCATGATCCAAATTCTCCTCACTTCCTTCCTGGCAATTCTTCAAAACACATACATGGTCCTCAAGCAAAATAATACTGTAAATACCTTTACCAAAACACAAAAACTCACAGCAAGAAAGAAAAAACATTTGGAGCAGAGGGCTAGCTTTTGTGTCTTGCATTCCTTTTCTCTTTAGCTGGTCTTCTTTCTTGTTAGTTAAATTTCTATGATTAATATTTCAATAGTCACTTGTTAAATGTACTGCAGAAAAAAATTAATAGAACTAGACCTTCCCTTATTCAGTCACAAATTTTATTTTTTTGTAAACACAGTCATTTTTCATCCATTTTTTCTGTAATCTGGACATCTTAATACTTCAACAAGCAGATTCTCATCAACCAATTTCATATTGAATGCTCCAACAACTATAATGGAACAACAAAGAAGAAATAGAATTTTCATGATTTATAATGCAAGACTACTAAAAATCCACCTAACCTTACATCTAAAGCCACTACTCAATTTTGCTATATTTTAGCATAGCCAAATCCCTTAAGTCTCATCATAAATTTGTGGGAATCCTGAGCTCACCATATTACTTGGAAACTGGGGAATTACCTGTTTTAGCAAACCAGCCAGCTAACAGTGCAGAAAATGGCACTAATTCATATCCTGTGAAAAGGAAAATGCACAGAGCAGCCCCAGAGGAACCCAACAGTCTACATGACTGTTTTACAGTATTGTAGTTGCTTAAAACATAAAAGTTATACAGCCTTCATTTTGAGCAGATGTAACTGGGTCCTGAATAATGAGTCAAACTGGAAAGATGCAGAGCAGCTACAAACAGACTGCTCTGTTTCCCAAATCTACAGATATACATAGAGTCTTGTGGCACTGGCTCGAACTTAGGGCAAAAAGGAAAAACATGCTAAGAGGAAGGCAAACCCTCACTGTGATCAACTCCCACTCGGAAACCTATGTCTCCACTGTGGAAGGACTCATGGACCCAGAATTGGCCTCTACAGTCACTTATGGACGCACTGTTAAGACCATGTTCATGGAAGACAATCTTACTCGGCTACGAGTGATTGCCGAGGAAGAAGAGGAAGAAGAAGAAGAAGAAGAAGAAGAAGAAGAAGAAGAAGAAGAAGAAGAAGAAGATCAGCAGAAGCTGTAAAAAAACATTCCTTGGTGCTCCTCCACCATATCATGGTTTCAAATGGGTCTTTATTTCACAAACAAGCACCTGGAACCAGAGAATGCAACTGAGAAGAAGAGATACAGTGGAAAATTAATAAGACAGGGGCAGAGCTAAGAACTCACTGTCCCTGTCAAGTGCTTCTCTGCTCCAAATTGCCTTCCCAAAAACTGTTTTGCCCTAAGCAGCACTAGTATGCTGCTCATTTACACAGACCACAGTATGCGATGGTTGAACCAGGTCAGTACACAAAGCATTTATTACCAGAAATCAGGTGTATACTTTTATTAACACCTCTTGAAAGATAACCAGCCCGTACTCCAGCTATATAAGCTTAAACCTAAAATGTATTTTCTCAGATTTTTAAGTTTTTCTATTATGTACTCATAACATGATTAAAGAATCTGTTGTGGTTCTGAATACATCTAAGCATCTTTTGTCATCTTAGGTTACTAGTGAACTCAGATTTCATTTAGAAAGCAGGAGAGAGGGAATAATAGAATCATAGAATAATTGAGCTGCAGAGTTGGAAGGGACCCTGAGGTTTTAACAAACTAGATATTATCATCTGATTATAATTTTTTCATCTAAAAACAAGAAAACAAACAACCATATTCCCAGGCACCTTCTACAGATAGTTGCTAGGGCACTCCTGGAAGAATGGAGTCCCAGAGACAGGGAGCAGCTACCAAGAAATCAAATTTTGTGGCTCTCATATTTACTTGACCCAGAGCAGGCACAGCCACAAGACCTCTTTTGAGAGCAAGCTGGGCTGCAAACACAACTAAGAGAACATGTCAGGCTGCTGCTTGTAACAGTCACAGGTCTGTCCTTTTTGCTCATTTTCATAAGCAAACAGTTTAGGCAGTAGGCCTGGGAGAAAGGGTGAGTGACATGTGACAGCTGTAATAGAAGACACATAAAGATCCTTCTAATCTTGCCTCTCTCATCCTCTTCCCACTCCCTGAAACACCTGTGTATAGCTGCTGCTAGGCAACCAACCAATGTACTCTTACTGCTTCCAGGCTATCCAGAAGCAAAAGGCTATGGATATGCAGAACCTCCACACATTTCGGTTCTCCACCTCTTGCCGGAAGTTGAGGTTTTAGAAAGCAGGAAAGAGGAGAGGAGAGGGAGGATGTGAAAGAGTGGGGGGAATCACCTGTCTTCCCAGTTGCCTTGAATTGTTTGTCGCTGAATCTAGTTGCCAATCATATCTGTAAAACCGTGGGCACAGGAATTCAATATTGCCAAGGCGTTCCTGAAGCTGTGATGCAACTTACTGCTTTACAACCTTACCTAGATAGGATTTGCTCAAGAGGATATCAAGAGTGGTGCATGGCAGCAAGGAGGAGATTGGAAACTTCTGCTTCTGTTTTCAACTAAACACAGTTACTCATATGCCAGAACCCGGACTGACACTGGAGCTTTTCAGTCATGGTTTAGTGACACAAACCAACTTTAAAACATGGGTAATTGTCCTAGCTTCTCCTGCCCCCCAACAAAAACCACAGTTAACACTAAAAACAATTCTCAGTTAAGATATAATAAATAACTATAGTTAACTGAAAATAGAAGTGAACACTTTCAATCTCTTCTTCATGGAGGAGAAGGAAGGGCAAAGTGCAAGTTTTGAGTTACAGTCTACATACAGTCAGTTTTGTATTAGCAAAGTACCTTGTCCTCTTGAGTCAACAGCACTGATAAATCATTTCTGTCCAGCTACTACTATGGCTCTGTGGAACCTTAATTAAGCCTGTACTTGAGGCACAGGATCTACTATAGTATCTGGAGGTTAGTACAATGCCAAAAGTCAAGCTGCATATTTATTTTTCTTTGATAATCTGGATGCTATTTAAATAAAAACAAAACAGCACAGTGATATTTTGTGCCAACTTGCTAGTTTAGGCTATAGATCTCTCTTCCTACTCCCCTCAATCCAGCATGGATCAGAGCAAAATATATAAATTCCCATGAAGGACATAATATTGAGAAATGGTGTAATGCACAGGCTTAGAGCAGGAAGTGGGAACTCATATCAGCAGGTAATCCTCTCCTAACTTGAGTCAAGTTATCCTCAGACTCCTTCCCCACAAGTTTGGGGAAAATATCACTAACCTCTCTGGGCTTGTTGGAAAGATTAATAAATTAATGGCAATGAAGCACTCTGTACACTAAAAAGTAATTATGATGTGATTTTAGTGTTTGGAGCTAAGCCAGCTAGGTCACATCCAAGACAGCAACTGGAGACAGTATCTTTGCTTTAACACCAGACAGAAAGGCCTTTCCTTTCATATTTAGTGTTTTCATATGAGTGCTTCACCTGCTCAGTGATACAGAATAAAAAAAACCTGGTCCTAAACAAAATAGATTTCAGTGGAAAGAGATGCAATGGAATGAGATTATTAATCTGTGTGGTGGACTATGAACACTCTGTGAACCAGGGGACTGCAGATGGAAAGGATTTTAGCCATCTTCTTGCTTGACAAGATGCATTGCAACTGTTGAGCAGTGGGGAACATTTTCCCTACAAAGTGTCACTCACCCATGGAAAAAGTTGCTTAATGGTCAAAGTCCAAAATATGTAACTTTATATATATAACAGTACAGCTACAAAAAACTGGGTAAAAGTGAGCAAAAAATTGAAACAATTGAATTGAAAATACACAGATATCTATCCATCTATCATCTGTCTGTCTGTCCGTCCGTCCGTCTGTCCGTCCGTCTGTCTGGAGTAATAGCCAATGGTAGGTGGGGTTCAGCCAAAAGTGTGTCAGGTTTACTGCACTGTAGGACTGCCTAGTTCTCTCTTGGGTGCTCTCAAACTTCCCTCTGCCACTTTATCTCTGTGGGCCTTCTCCAGGGTTACATGAAAGAGAAACCACATCAGAGCTTGATAGACCACAGGATCTTGCAGGTTGAATGAAATATGGCTGCCAGGTTTGTACCTCAGAGATCCAAGCATTTTAACATTTTACCAAGACAACCAATTGTCTGAGAAACTTCACACTTACGGTTATAATACGGGGGGGGGGGGTGATACTTTTTTTAATGCTGTCTCTCCTAGTGATGTGAACTACTACTAATACAATACAGTGGTACCTCTGGTTGCGAACGGGATCCGTTCTGGAGGCCTGTTCGCAACATGAAAAGAGCGCAACCCACAGTGGTGCATCTGTGCACGCACGGGTTGCAATCGCCACTTCTGCGCATGCGCATGACATCATTTTGCGCTTCTGCGCATGCGTGAGCAGCAAAACCCGGAAGTAACCCTTTCCGGTACTTCCAGGTGGCCGCGGGATGTAACCTGAAAGAACGTCACATGAAGCGGACGTAACATGAGGTATGACTATATGTTTCTTTTTTACAAAGTTCTTTTACAGACTTTTTGTACAAATACATAAAATATAATGGTTTCATGTTAAAGAAAATAGAATATGTTTGGATTCACCCTCAAATAAAATAATTATTAACATTAATTTTAAAAATAAAGAAAATTAACCTTAGATTCATTTGGCTGATATATATGGACTGTGATTGGATGCTCATATCTTAGCTTAATAAGCCAATATAAGAACCAACATTTGTGGAGTGTACATAGCACCTTTGCTTCTTGCTTCACGAGAGCTGGCAAACAAACCAGGAAGTCTTTCACCAAACTACTGTTTTGTGTTTTGTCCAAAACGGAAAACTATGGATGATAGCTTTGGAACAAGCCAGGATATAGTTTGAGCATGGCTTAATACCCTGACTTTCAAAACACAAATATACAGTTAATGGAATCCTTCCTGGTTTTCTTGCCAGCTCGTATGAAGGGTGGAGCAAAGGGGCAGTATGTGTGGTTTATTAAGCTACGATCATACGAAGTACTCTGTTGGGTTTCTCCTTCAGGAGCAAATTACAGTATCCTAGACAGTGGTGGAGCTTCATGCTCCAGCACTGGGGGGCGGAGAACAGGCGGGGTGGGACTGGGGTGCATCCCAGGGGCGTGGAGACCACCTGCAGGGGGGTGGCACCCAGCGCGGGCAGGGGGGAGCAGCCGCGATGGCACCCTACTGGGATCGCACTGCTGGGGGCGGTGCGCTCCCCCCACACTCCTCTTCCTCCGCCAGTGATCCTAGATTTAGTAAACAAATATAACTTGCCAGCAGATACAACTATTCTGAAGAACAAAGAACAGGAAAGGACACCCAGAAATCTAACTTAAGTCTCAGGCTTTGATCTTTTATGCTGTTCCATTAAAATGCACCAAGTAAAGTTATAGAATTCAACCAGTGGAAGTATTTAGGTGAACTCAACTTATTCATAAATTATTGTTGTAACATTAGTTGCACTTTCTCAAATATTCACTCGTCTAGTTTCTACCTTTGCTTTCCTAAGGTTCATCTTTGGGCAAAATTTGGCCAACATCTGAATCTACATGCTGTTCTCTGCATATAGCTGCTCTTTTTGATAATCTGCTTCGATTATACCTTTTGACATTTCATACTGAGATGATTTTTCCTTTAAAAACATAATCATTAAGGGGGAAAGCTATATATTTTTACAGTCATTCTATACACAGTTAACTAGGAGACAGCTCCATTGAGACTTACATCTGAGTAGGCATGTAGAGTGGCAGTCTCACAAAACATAGTGGGCTCAGGCATGTATGAACAGGACTGAAATTAAGGTTATTTTTCTAAGTGGTCTTATGAAAATGTGTAGGATAGCACGGAAAAAATCAATGCAGTTCTGCACATCTGTCACTTGATCAGATATTAATTAATTGGCACATTTCCACAAATTCAACACCACCACCATTCACATGTATGTTTTGGATCTGGCACATATCACAAAACAAATATTATATGCTGAAAGATAGCTCAGTCAGTACAGCATGAGGCTCTTAATCTAATGGTTTTCAGTTCAAAAGGGGGTTGGACTAGATGACACTTATGGTCCCTTCCAACTCTGCAACTCTATGGTTCTATGTCTTCTATCCCTGTTAAGAAATCGTATAAGGAAAAGAAAACATGGAAAACAATCCTTAATAGTCCATTTAAGACCAAGGAGGAAAACCAAATTTGCTTTATTATCTTTTTTAAAAAAGCAGTTTCCTAAGTCTTTAAAGCTATTTTTATGAGTCAGATCTGTTATTGCAGCAACATTTGTAATGTTTTCAAGCAAAGAGTTTATTCACTAAGTTTGAATCCTCAGTTAAGGATAATGGTTTAAGAATATGCCAGATCAAATTAATCCAAAATTATCTCTGTACAACCTTCATTGTTTTTCTTCACACATTCTTTGAGATTTTAATTTAAAATTTAACAACTTTTTACCTCCCCAAGATACATGAATCATATGAACAAAAACATATAAATGGTCTTAATTACAGTCATACCTTGGATACTGAATGCCCTGGAACTCAGACGTTTTAGCTCCTGAACGCTGCAAACCTGGAAGTGATTGTTCCGGTTTGTGAACGTGTTTTTGGAACCTGAACATCCGCGGCAAATTGGTTTTTGAACGTTTTGGAAGTCAAATGGACTTCTGGAACGAATTCCATTCAACTTCCAAGGTACGACAATATAGAAATATTGAATAATGTGATAAATTTGTTGTTGATTTTGAAATCTCATCTAACATAGTAATCCTGACCCCTGAATTCACTGACTGGAGGGGGTTAGGATTGGGTGGAGGCTCCTATTTGCCCCTGAAGAAGTGCTCTGTCGGTAGGGAGGTCATGTCTGTTGGAAGCCTCTGCTTGATCCATTTTGGGAGGA
This sequence comes from Podarcis raffonei, assembly GCF_027172205.1. NCBI lineage: Eukaryota > Metazoa > Chordata > Lepidosauria > Squamata > Lacertidae > Podarcis > Podarcis raffonei. Next base: position 49,939,303 of record NC_070608.1, on the reverse strand, counting down.
GGCTCTAGGATTCAACCTCTTTTACACAATAAGGATTAATATTAGTTTATAATTGATATTTGCATAGCTTGAAGTATGTGACACACAAATGATACCATCTGAAAGCTGTCCTAGGATATCAAAAAACAAATGGCACTAAATGTACAAGAATTTTAAAATTATGTTAATGTTCAGTAATGAAATATCCATTATAAGACAACACTTTCATTCTGGCTGGTATGCAAATAGAAAAATAGAACATTATCTTAAAATGTGAACCATTTTATGGCTCCAAGCCCTAGGCAGTGTAACGCTTGCATCTCTCTTTACCTGTTCCTGCCATTGAGAGACAGTGTGAAAGGCATGCAGGTTGCTATCTCAGCAACACATAGGGACAAAGTTGTTGAGTGGCTAGCAGCACACTGTGTGGGCCACTGAAGTCAAGATTTCCACCTACACTGGGGCAGTGTTAGAAACTAGAATAGAAGAGCTAGGAGCCAACTGCTTCCTGGAACCTGGGTTGTGGGCGCCAAAACAGAATGGCTAGTCGCCATGGGGGGGGGTCAGCAACACTTTTTATTTATCATTTTGATAAGCATGAACTAATACGCAATTCACATAAGTGACGCATTGGTAATACTACATTTTAAACAGAAATTGTTAATACATTTGTTAATTGTTAAGAAATTGTTAATAATTTGGTATTTATAATAAAAACATTGGGAATTAGTACTATACTTCGGTTTTCAAAACACCCTACTCTTTATTGTTAAATTCCTTAACATACTGCCTATCCTTAACATATACTTTGAGGCTTCAAGGCACATACATTTCAATAATCCTTAAGTGTCAGCCAGGCGCAAAAAATGGCACCCAGACCTTTTGAGGTGCTCGCAAATGGAGAATCTCTAGGCGTGAAATGCACCTGGTGCCCTGCTAGTTTCAAACCCTGCACTGGAGGCAGCAATTACTCACTAGCTATGTATTGAATGTCTGTCTATAGGGTATACATGCTATTTCATTGATTGTATCAGGTCTATGGAATGCCCTCACTGTTGAAATTCAAGAGGCCTCAACTGTATTGGCATTTGGATGGCTCTTGATGATGAACCTGTTTATTTAAGTATCTTCCTGATGCCTTGAACTGGGTCTGGGTTTTACTACTGTATTATTATTATTATTTATTAAATTTGTAAAAACTCCTTCATCTGAAGATCACAGGGCAGTTCACAACATAAAAATACAAATGAGAACACAAGATACCTAATAAAAACAAGAACAAACCAGTAATCCCATCCTCCCACAAACACATTCAAAAGGACACGGAATGTTAATCAGCCAAAGGACTGGTTAAAAAGAAATGTTTTCGCCTGGCACCTAAAGATATGTAATGAAGGTGACAGGCGAGTCTCCCAAGGGAGAGCATTCCACAGGCAGGGAGCCATGGCATAAAAGGCCCGTTTTCGTGTTGCCAGCCTCCAGACCTCTCATGGAGGAAGAACACAATGAAGGGCTCAGATGGTGATTGAAAGGTCTGGGTCGGTTCATATGGAGATGTGGTTCTTGAGGTATTGTGGTCCTGCGCCATTTAAGGCTTTATAGGTAAAAATCAGTGCTTTAAATTAGTCCCAGAAACTAATTGGCAACTGGGCAAGGATTGGTGTAATATGCTCAAACTGTTTTGCCCCAGTGAGCAACCTGGATGCTGAATTCTGCACCAGCTGAAATTTCCAAACTATCTTCAGAGGCAGCCCTACGTACAACGTGGTGCAGTAATCTAACCTAGAGATTACCAGACCATAGACTGAATTAGTTAGGCTATCTCTGTCCAGTCGGAGCTGGTGGAAGGCACACCATAGCACAGTCGCCACTTGAGCCTCAAGCAATAACAATGGATGCAGAAGAATCCCCAAGCTACATACCCACTCCTTCAGAGGGAGTATAACCCAATCAAGAGCAGGCAACCTCCCATCCATCTGGTCTAGGGAACTGCCCACTAGCAGTGCCTCAAACTCATCTGGATTGTGCTTCAGTTTGTTGCTCTATTACTAAGGCAAGACAAGGGTCCAGCACATCCACTGCCACACCTGCAGATGTAAAGGAGCTGTGTGTCATCAGCATAATGTCAGCATATTGCTAACTACAGATAAACTACAGATGACCCTAGTCAGCAGTTTCATGTGGATGTTAAAAAGCACAGGGGATAAAATTGCTACTGATATTTTTGATAAATATGAGTTTTGTAAATGATACTCCTGGCATGAAGGGCAATGACTGGCTGTTGGTGCTGGGCCTGTTTTATAAAAACAAAAAGTGAAAAAATAAAGTAATATTTACAGTGAATGTTATGTTTACTCATTAGCATTAAAAGGGACAACATGGAGGCATAATTTTAAACTTTTCTGAAAAATCACAGGGGGGGCACTACTCACAAAAGCAGTAAATCACTCTGTATGTTCCAAACAAAGTTAAAAGATGTTAACAAACCAATCCTAGGAATAGTTGCACCCCCTTGAGACTATTTATTTCTGAACAGAACTTTAAGAATGCTTAACTGGTTCTAAAATTTACCTATTAACATTTATATTTTATATGCAGATTAGGAATTCAGGCCACAGTTGTATATGCAGTTACCTGGGAGTATACCTCATTGAACACAGTGGAACCTACTTGAGTAAACATGCACAGTACTGTAATGCATGTTACCAAGAACATCTCTTAAATGTGGTTCAACTTTCCAAGCACTTGCTGTACACATCCCTACAAATTGAAAATAATTATTTTATGCATGTGCAAACAAATAGTTTTTCTTCTTCTAGACATATACCCTCAATATCTAAAGATAATTCTGTACCAACTATGTTTGCAAACAGTGTCAAAATATTTAAAGCTTAATCGTCTTTAACAAGTTGAAACTTACATAACAGACATAATACTAGTTCACAGCTAGTAGCATAATATGCCCTTAATATATTCACTCTGCCACACAAAGGGCAAAACAACCATCAATACAGAATTAAAAATGGCACAGGTCAATTTCTGTTAGCCTAAAAAAATGTCAATCACCACTCTATCCCAAAGGTCCAGATAAACAGTAGAGCTTCTTCTTCCACTCTAAACCTTCCTGTTGTACCTAAATGTGCTAATCTAATTAACATTCATTTCTTAACTTGTCCATAATACACTACAAAATCTATGTAAAATCTATCCCCAAGCAATGACATAAAATGCTACAACTGCATTTTTTCAAATATGGTTAATAAACCTGTTATTTCTTTTAATATCGCCACACATCTTTATAAAAAATAATAGAAGAAACTCTAGAATAGGAAACACTCTCCTAGAAAATGCATACCTCAAACTAAGTACATCTTAAAGAACTAAAAACATCAGATAAATCGTTAGCTATACATTAAGAAAAGTTCACAAACACCAGCAACAAAAATTATAACTCTGTTATAGAGCCAGAACTAATATAATAGAATTTGTTTAGCTTAAAACAGAAATGTAATTGTTATGAAAACAATTATATTGTAATATAATTGTTTTCATAACAACAATAAATGTTGAACATAGTTTAGCAGCATGTCTGCTTTAAATTATGATCTCTATATGTAACTTAATCCGTAGCATATTTACTTATAATTAAATCTCACTCATTTCAGTGCTGCATGCTTACCAGAGAGTAAGCCACACTAAACTCAATGAGAACTAATCATTCATTAGTATGGGTATGGAGGTTACTGATGGGACTCAAGTGCCCAGGTTTGATCCTCCCCCCCCCCCGCCCCATCCCAAGTATGTGTATGCAGGCAGGCAGGCAGCACAATAATTCCTCATTGAATGCCCATTCAAAGGAGCTCTGCTTTGCTCCCTCCCTAACTATTTTTTTAAAAAGGTCTTAAAAGACCTGGACATTTCAGTCTGCTTTTAACTATTTTCTATAGTTTCTATTTTATGGTTATAGTTTTCACTGTTAATTGTATTTTTATTTTGATATGGATTATTTACCGCTGTTTCAGTTATAAGCATTCTGCTGTTTCATGTTTCTGTTTTGTAAACTGCACTGAGAATTGCTTCATACATATGGGAGGAGGGGAGAAACCACGTATCTGTTGCAGTGTGAGAGGATACTGCCTAATATATGCATCAAAGCAGAGTAAAGCTTCGCTGCCTGTTACAATGTAGGCTAGCTAGAATCTTAAATATGATTTTTCTTTTTCAGAGAGAGAGAAAAATACTTCATCAAGTTTAAATCACTGCAGAGTACACTTCAAGTCAAGAACACACAAGAGTTATTTTCAGTTGAAATAAATTTTGGGAAACAAATGCAATTATTTGCTGAGGCATTTCCTCATTTTGGACAGCCATATCCCATTTACCAACTATTACTAAATACAAATTAAATGGATTTAATAAACGATAGATGCCTGACATTTCACTTTATGTATTTTTAATTTTATTTTTAAAACAAAGCAATTTGGTGTCATAAAAAACCACAATTTTCATCCAACTTTGGAGTTCCTCCATAGAAATCAAGTGCCATTTGTTGTTTGGTAGCCAAGAACCTCCTTTAGGGGATCCACGTTGCTTGCAAGTGCACGCTGGGATTCTTCCCCCCCCCCTTGAAAAGCAGTCTTGCCATTGGTTTCACATTGCTTTTGACACATCTCTAATTTTCAGAAATTCTTTGCCATGTAGCATGAGGGAACTCTTGGTTGAGAAATTTCAAGCCATTTTGGTGCCGTTTTGGAACTACTTACAAGAGTGTAGGTGGTATTTAACTAAGTTTTACTCAGAGCAGACCCATTAAATGTGACTAAGTTAGGCCCATTAATTTCAGTATGTCTCCTCAGAGTAAAATTTAGTTGAATACTACCCTATGGGTGGAATTCAACATCACACTATTAGAATAGTTCTGCCACTGCAACCCTGTGCTCTTAGATCCTGGATACTGAACATCTCACACAGTGCTCAAGACAGACAAGAAATTCAAATGTTTTAAAAACCATGTAACTTTAAAAAAAGCACTAGTTCTATAGCGGTAAACCACTTTGGTTCTTTAAAATGTGCAGAGTTGCAACGAAGAGAAGATGGCCTTAATGATACCCAAATATGCATAATATCACAGAACAGCAGCTAAAACACTGACTTGTTTTCCCCTAAGCATGATTTCATCTATAATCTGTATCCTTTACAAATTTATTTCATGTGAATACACCCAAGTAAACACATCATAAATAATTTCATTTCCAGGTAATTGATACATCTTGTGCCTTTGCTCTTTTTCAAAGGAAGCCAAAAGCGCCAAAAACAAAACTCTAAGATCAACCCTGATTTCCAAGCTTGGCATGCTTCCAGAAAGGATCCAGCGCCCAACTTGATTTAAAAACAGATCATTGAAAATATTTTTATACTGGAGAAAGGATGACCTTTATGTTTCATGAATGCAGAAGAAAGCTGCATTCTTTACTTGTACAACATCCTGTCTTTTAAACCTAGATCAAGCTTGTCATCTTCTGATGTGGTAATTTTCTTTACAAGGAAACCACATACAAATACCTCACTGTACAAGAGTCATGTAAAATCTCTCTAGATTACCGGTAATTATAACGCATTACAAAGGGATGCAAAAGTTAAGGAAGCAGTAGCTTCACATTTACATCTTTGAAATAAAATTCAACATCATTTAATTTGGTTAAACATTTCAAGCTCATCATTGTTTTATAATTTCTGTCAAATGAGAGCCAATAAACTAACTAACCAACTAACTAACTAACTAACTAACTAACTAACTAACTAACTGTATGCAGGTAGTTTTCTAGATAACTGCATTTGAGACAAATTTATAACTACAACAAAGCCATTCTTCTAAAAATAAAAATCCCAAGTGTTCAAAATGGAAAATGAACAAGTCCAAAGTATCAGGATCCCATCCTATAAACCCCTACCAGTGGGTAAGTCCCACTGAACTCAGAGTTACTTCTGAGAAGGCATGCACAGGATCACAGTGTTAGAAACAAGCAATGAGGCAGCAGCTGCCTGTCCAAAACCTCTCTCCTTAGAATAATCAGAAGATGCTCCATTGTAAGTAGATACAATGAATGACAGGAAGACAACTTCATACTAGAAGCAAAATGAAACATTTCTTCCCCAAGCAATACAGCTACTTACATATAAAAAAAAGAAATGCTAGATACTGTCAGTATTCACAAGCCATGAAGAACAAATGTTTGAATCTTAAGATAAGTTAGCTTAAGAAAAGTTCATATAGGAAAGTTTCTCAGCCTCTCTTTCCTCCTGCAGCTAACTGTTCCCCCAATAAAAGCCTCTCTGGACAGTCAGAAGGATCTCCTGAATAATATGTGCAGAGAGCCACTGGGGGAGGAAGAACTCACCCCAAATCAGGCCTGGCTGCTAAAGTAGGCTAGCTTAAGCATGTTCACAGAAGGAGAGTTGACAGTGTTCAGTAGGGGCCCCTGAATTACTAGTAGCTTTCAGGAGACATAGGTGGCTGCAATGGTGAGAGGGATAGGAGATGTAGGATGTAAGCCTAAGCATTTTAACTATAAAAGAATGATTATCCAAATATGCCTTAACTGAACATTACTCAAACATGCCACCAGGAAAATACAACCACCAGCAAAATAATAAACAGATCCATCTCAAATCTGCAAACATTACACTATTTATTCATATTGGTTTTATCTGGTCTCCTGCAATAAATAATACCACAAAGGTGCTGCAAAATTTGTTAATCCAGGAATCTGAAATCCACACAGTCCTTGACTGCTTTTCATTATATAACGTTTCCTCACGAACAGAAAATGCAGCACTATGGGTAGTATTTTTTCCTATACATTTTATACTGTGCCAAACAAAATTATCCAATGATAAAGTCAATAATAATAAATTTATCCCAAAGTGTAAGCCTTCCAAATGGTAAACAAGTCATCCCATGCTTTTTAAACATTGCAAGGGGGAGGAAGAGGGCAGAGTACTTTTAAATCTTACCTGTGTGTAGTCAAAGTCAGAAAGGGGAGCTATACTCTTGATGTAGTCCGCTCGAAATTGGTTTTCTTGGTTGGCCAGTGGAACTGGAGGTATTAAAGTGCTCATTGCTGAAACTATGGTCTAGAATAAGCAAAGGAACAGGACATATTAACAGAGATAAATCACACACAGAATTACTAGGTGATTTAGACTTATCTGAACAACAGGGTCTCCTCTGCAATCACAATCCTAATCACTAAGTATATACATTTAAGGAATAAAAATGTTTTCTTACCACAATTGCATCTTTTACATTTTTCCGAATATCCAGAATTTTCTGTTTCTTTTCTCTGTATGAAATCAAACACAAATCAATTTAGCCAAGTTGTTGTGAGTGTTCACCTGCTACTGAGATGCTGAAGTTCAAATTTTAATAGCTGTTTCCCCCCCCTAATATTTCATAGTGGAAAATGTAGTGTACAATTTTAATCAAAATAAATTATTTATATTTCTGCCACATGACAAATAACAATGTATAAGCATTTTTTAAAAAGGAGTGGAGGGATTATTTTAAAAAACTGCTTACTTTTACCATGAACTGACTCAAATTCTACATTTCTGAAAATGTCTAATCACAAAATATGGCATTCTCAGAAAAATCTGACATAAATAATACAGTCTACAGACACTTTATAACAAAACACCATCATGTTAAACTGATTTCTTTTTTATTAACTTTAAAAATGGGGATAGTTCAAATATGTACTTGACACACACACATATCTATATCTATATCTACATCTACACACACACGACCTAATATATTGTTAATACTCAGGCAATATTTAGTTATTTGCTGTTGTAAGAAGTAGTCGCCATGTTGTTGCTACACAAGGGCCTATTAAACACTGCAGTAGCAACAGTGTAAAATACAGCAGAAGGACCAGCAGAGGAAAAATAAGGAATTCATGCCTCTCTTAATATATATGAGCAGTAATATCCATGCTAATAGGGTAAGTTGATGGAGGTAAATTACCAACAAGCTACATACAAAGGATAAGAAAGATCTGTTAACCAGTTTGGCTTAATGTGTTTCTAATGCATCTTGTTGGGGTTTGTGTGGGGGTTTTTTCTCTCCACCCCCCTCCAAATAAGAAGAATTCTTACTCTGAATTAAATCCATTTACATGCAAGATCCTCATCTGCTTGACAATAGTGCTTTTTCCTGACTCACCAGCCCCTGAAAAAGAAGAAAAATGTGTGATGTATACATTTAGGGGAGGGGAAAATGGGGAAAGACAGAATGGAAGCATCTCTGTTTTCCTAAAACATTCAACTCTTCTCTATACATACCTAGGGCAATTTGTGCATTTCACGCACATAGAATTTATAAAGCAGGTCTGCATTCTTTCCATCTCATTTTCTCTTGCACATAAATAGTATAGTTTGCTTGCCTGCCATGGGAAACTGAACTGCACCACTGCACCCTCATCGCCCTCCCCCACCAAAAAGCCGTTCTTCCTTACCCAGCAGAAGCAAACGGTGTGTGGCTTTATAAGCCAGTCGCTCTTTCTGCAACTGCTTCTCTATTTTTTTGTTGGCTTCTCGCTGTGCTTTCTCATCAATACGCTGATCCTCCGTTTTGCTGTTGCCCAAACACCCCATTGCTATCGCTTAGGGTGGATGTCAGACTGAACAGGATTATAAATAAATAATGCAAAGAAATAAATTTTAACGGATGATATTTATATCCCTGTGATGGTATCTTTCCTCTTTTCTTCCCCACCAGTTGTTCAAATAAAATGGTTTCTGGTCGTTTCTGATCACGGTTGGTTTCTTTTTCCTCCCCCAAAGGGATGCAGAGAAGCTTCCGGGAGAGGTAAGTGTTTTTTAAAACAGAACAAAAATCTGTACAAAAAAACCCCCCTAACACACAGTGAAAAGGAAAAGGGCTCCTCCTGGAAACCTAATGCTGGCTTTCTCTCAGCGCCACACGCAGGCGCGCGCACACACACATACAGAAAGAGAGAGAGAGAGAGAAAGAGAGAGAGAGGCGCCCTCGCGCACACACACACTTACAATATTTCTCTGTAAAGGTCTATTTTTGTCCTTGTAACTCAGCACTGCCCCTTTCTGTGAGACCAGGAAGTAGTCAAAGTACAAACGCTGCAGGAGAGGAGGGGGGAGGGCGGGAAGTGAGAGCTGGATTCTATGGAGCGTGCTAACTCTGGGGTTTTTTTTTATAATCCAAATCCTTAAACGGGGTATGAGGGAAGTGGGGGGGGGGTGACAGAGTCCAGCGGAGCTACTAATTTTAAAAATCTGCTCTACATCACAAAATCGCCGCTTCAAAAAATCTGACACGTGAATTCCATTTTGATCCATTGTCCCCATGTGTTAATGCATATAGCACACGGAACAAGTTGAGCCTAGGCTAAATTCACCACCCATTTTCTTTCCCTAATGTCTCTAGGTGGTCCTTGTAGAAACATGAATTCTTATATACAAGATTGCTGTATGTTTTCAATCTCCACCCCCCACCCCCCATTCCTATAGATTAAAGGTGTTGGAAACCGGCATATTCAGGAGGATGGGATTCTACCAGATTTCAGAAATGTTGGGAGTTAAACAAACGGCTAAGTGCTAAATATAAGGGTAGTACAGCAGATTTGCATACAGTCAATAAAAAGCACATTAATGGAAGGAGTTGCTTTTCAGAACTGATCAGGGAATGAGTTAGTGTGAAAGTTGCAAGGCAGAACATAGGAATACAGTGAGGGGGGAAAGTATTTGATCCTCTGCTAAATTTGCCCGTTTGCCCTCTGACAAATAAATGACCAGTCCACAATTTTAATGATGGGTTTATTGTAGCTGTGAGCGACAGAACAACAACAGGAAAACCCCCAGAAACCCAGAAGACAAAAGTCAGAGGTTGATGTGCGTTATAATGAGTGAAATAAGTATTTGATCCCTTTGCAAAAGATGACTTATTACTTGGTTGCAAAACCCTTGTTGGCAATTACAGAGGTCAGACGTTTCTTGTAGGTGGCCACCAGATTTGCACACATCTCAGGAGGTATTTTGTCCCACTCCTCTTTGCAGATCCTCTCCAAGTCAGTAAGATTTTGAGGCTGATGTGTAGCTACTCGAACCTTCAGCCCCTTCCACAGATTTTCGATGGGATTAAAGTCTGGAGACTGGCTAGGCCACTCCAGGACCTTCGTGTGCTTCTTCTTGAGCCACTCCTTTGTTGCCTTGGCCGTGTGTTTTGGGTCACTGTCATGCTGGAATACCCACCCTTGACCCATTTTCAATGCCCTAGCTGAGGGAAGGAGGTGCTCACACAAGATTTGATGATACATGGTCCTGTCCATCGTCCCTTCGATGCGGTGAAGGTGTCTGGTCCCCTTAGCAGAAAAACACCCCCAAAGCATAATATGTCCCCCTCTATGTTTGATGGTGGGGATGGTGTTCTTGGAGTCGTAGGCAGCATTCCTCCTCCTCCAAACATGGCGAGTTGAGTTGATGCCAAAGAGCTCGATTTTGGTTTCATCTGACCACAACACTTTCACCCAGTTCTCCTCCGGGTCATTCAGATGTGCATTGGCAAACTGCAGACGGGCCTGTACATGTGCTGTCATGAGCAAGGGGACCTTGCGGGCTCTGCAAAACCTCAGTCCTTCATGGCATAGTGTGTTACCAACTGTTTTCATGGTGACTATGGTCCCAGCTGCCCTGAGATCATTGACAAATTCCCCTCCATGTAGTTCTGGGCTGCTTCATCACCGTTCTCATGATGATTGCAAATCCATGAGATGAAATCTTGCATGGAGCCCCAGACCAAGGGAGATTGACAGTTATTTTGTGTTTCTTTCATTTGCGAATTATTGCACTGGCTGTTATCACCTTCTCACCAAGCTGCTTGGCAATAGTCTTGTAGCCCAGTCCAGCCTTGTGCAAGTCTACAGTCTTGTCCCTGACATCCTTGGACAGCTCTCTTGGTAATGGTAGCTACTTTGGAATCTGCTAGATTGATTGCTTCTGTCGACAGGTGCCTTTTGTACAGGTACTGTAACGAGCTGGGACTACAGGTAAGACCTCTCCCTTACAGCAGGTGCTTCTAATCTCAGCTCGTTACATACAGTGAAGAAACCAGGTAGCCTGACATCTGGCTGGTTGATAGGGGATCAAATAGTTATTTCACTCATTATAATGCACATCAATCTCTGACTTTTGTCTTCTTGATTTCTCTGTTGTTATTCTATCTCTCACAGCTACAATAAACCGACCATTAAAATTATGGACTGGTCATTTCTTCGTCAGAGGGCAAACGGGCAAATTTAGCAGGGGATCAAATACTTTTTTCCCTCACTGTAGCTGGCGGTGATTTCAATAACCAATGTTTCATGAATAAGATAGCTCATTCAAAGTCTACAACAAAACCAATGCACTCTACAATCTGCCTCACTCAGATTATTTAAACAGCATTTTAAACAAAAATGCAAAAAGCTTTGTACTAACCACAAAAAGGAATTGGGCCAAAAAGGAAATATCATATTCCAATGGACCAGTGAGTCCAATCCCCTCTGCTGTCTCCTACATTGTTCTCATCCTGAAGATGGTGGGAGAGGTAAATGCATAAAATCATAAAATTGGAAAGTTGGAAAGAACCCCAAGGGTAATCTAGACCACCACCTCTGCAATGCAGGAATCACAGCTAAAGTGTCCATGACAGATGGCCATCCAACCTCTGCTTAAAAACCTCCAAGGAAGGAGACCCCCACCTCCCAAGGGAGTTTGTTCCACTGTTTAACAGCTCTTACTATGAGAAGGATGTTTACTTGGAATCTCCTTTCTTGGAATGTGAATCCATTGGTTTGGGTCCTACCCTCCAGAGCAGGAGAAAACAAGCTTGCTTCATCCTCCATATGACAGCCCTTTAGATATTTGAAAATGGCTATCATACTTCCTCTCAGTCTCCTCTTTCCCAGGCTAAACATACCCAACTCCCTTAACCGCTCCTCATAAGGCTTGTCAATATTCCTCTTAAATTGTGGCACCCAGAACTGGACACAGTATTTCAGGTGTGGTCTGACCAAGGCAGAATAGTGTGGTACTATTACTTCCCTTGACCTGGCCACGGACTAGGGAAACTACATTCCCAACAACTCCAGCAGAAAAACAATACTGCCAACATTACCATGGTACCAAATCTTCATGTTGCAAACAGCTGGAAGAAGGAAAAGAGGCCCAGAGGACCTCATCTAGCTTCCATTTGCCTTGAGCGATGTGATTCTTGGAAGAGGGAGGCAGGGTAACAAAACCAAGGAAGGAACAGTCTACTCGTGGTGCGTTTGCCTGCCTCAATTCTATGGGATGAAAGAGGATTTTTTAAATGAAATATATTCTACTTGTTTTAATATGCACAGGGAAGCACAGTTAAGCACCCCTGTGCCAAATATGCGCCCTAACCCCACTTTTCAACGTATACAAAATGCTTCCAACAGTGATACTGCAGATAGCCAGATAAACAGGAATTACCTTTCAGCTGCTTTTACTCCTAATCCCATACCAAATGCAACTTTACTAGATAGTCTCAAATGAATAACTGCAACATGCATATTGACTACTTGCATCATGTGAATCCCCTGTTCTTTCTCACCTCTAACTAGGTCTGGCTGTTTCATTTCCTTGAAAGGGGGCTGATATGGGCCTCTCAGGTAAACCAGCCCAGAGTTAACAAACAAAAAATGTTGAAATGAGCCCAACTTTGAAAATAGCGCTGCTTCCTCCCACCCCCATAGAGTTGCTTTCTTACTTTATGTGTGAAGTTGTGTTCTCCCCTCCCATAATATGCATTGATTCGCACTTGCTTACACTGTACCACATTTGTCTTTCTGTTGTCCTTTAACCCAGCTTCAACAGATATTTTGGATTTCTCCACAGTTTGCTTGCGTTTTACCATCACAACTAATCTGGAGTAATCCATAAACTTGGTTATCATATTGCTCTCCCCTGACTACTTATGAATATATGAATATAAGAAAGTAGCACTGGCCTAACACAGATCCTTATAGGACTTCACTGTTAACTTACGTTGTCTGCTCATAATTCCTGTTTTCTTTCTAATAGTTCCCCATTCTTCAATACTTCCTCATTCAGCTACTGATCAATTAAAAGACATTGTTTTATCCCATGACAACTTCATTTACTCAGATGCTTTTGGGAAGTCCTCATATTGGATGACTCCTATCTGCATGCTTGTTTATACACCCATCAGTTCTAAACAGTGAGGCAGAACTTTGTTTTTTAGAAGCAATGTCATTCCTTCATTTGAAAGTCTTATTCTTCAATATGATTAAAAATTTAAGCATATTAATGCTTTCCACTAATTTATGCAGACAGGCATTAGGAAACATGCCTATATTTTCCATAAAATCCATGCACCCTTTTTTAAAAAAAACAACTGTGTTGCACTACCCTCCAATTCTCAAATAAACTGATTTTAGTGAATATCAACCATTTCACACTTAAGTTCTTCAATAACTCTTAGGTGTATGTTATCCTCACTCAGCCACGCTCTTACTTATTGGCTGGCTGGTCCTATTTTCCTATGCTATTAATCAGTCTCATCTGTTGATACCATCCCGTGGTGCTTCTTTGAATCTAGACCCTAGTGTCTGCCTAATTTTATTTCTATTCCATTCATCTGTTTTCTTTTCTGGCACTCTACTGAACTGTTGTTTGACTGTCAATTAGGTGATTATTCTTCATGCCTTATTTCATGCTGTTTTTCCTGTTTTCTTCCAACAGAGACTTGGTTCTCAACTAATTCTGTTACTCCTGCATCTCTTGGCGATCACACACTTTTCACTTCACATGATGGGTCCAGATGGAGATATGGAAATTGCTCCTATTGTGCCTTTTCTGTTTTTGCATCTTAATTTCTTATGTATTCTTCCTTTTTATTTTGAGCATTATGTTTCTGTTTCATTCTGCTACTATTCTTCTTACTGTGATTTATTGTCTTCATAGTCCCTTGGCTAACTTCTTATCTGACTTTGAACTTCAGTTTTCCTTCTCACTGAGTTATCCTCCTCCTGTTCTTATTCTGGATGATTTCATTTCCATATTGATCAATTTGCCAACTTGGAGGCCCAATCTTTTTTCAGCCTCGTTGATGTGTTTGGCTTCTTTAATACTACTTGCACTTACTTTGCATGTAATGGATTTGATAACTTTTTCTTTTTTCAGTGTTGTTCTCCTTTTCCACTGTCCGAAACACGTCCTTTCTTTATGCTTCTCTGGGATTCTACATTGTCTGACCCTCTTACTAAAATAGTCATGCTCTTTATCCAGATTCTTTTTCTCTTTAATTACCTTCTATTTTCTCCTCTTCTCTTTTCATCTTCCCTCAGTGAGACAGTTTCACTATTTAACACTGCTGTTTCAATTGATTCCCTCACTTCTGTTGTCCTATTCTTTCTCTTTCCTTGTTTACGTCTTCACTGTGCTACCTTTCTACTTGAGCGGCTGAATGCTTATGTCATAATAAATCTGTTAGTTTTCAAGGTGCCACAAAGACTCTTTGTTGTTCTGGGGCAATGAACAAATATGGCATTCTCTGGAAGCTACAGGTCCTGGTTATATTTTGTTTTTTTTCCGCTATAAATTCATGTTCAATGCCCTTTATTGTTGTTCTTCCTAAACAATCTACAGTCATACCTCATGTTATGTTTGCTTCATGATACATTTTTTCAGGTTGCGTCCTGTGGCAACCCAGAAGTACCGAAAAGGGTTACTTCCAGGTTTCGCCACTCGCACATGCGAAGATGCACAAAATGACATTACGCGCATGTGCAGAAGCGGCGAATCACAACCCACGCGTCCGCAGACGCGCCGCTGCGGGTTGTGTTCTATTCATGTTGCAAGCGGGCCTCTGGAACAGATCCTGCTTGCAACCAGAGGTTCCACTGTATACCTTTTTTAAATTTGCAAACGCCTCTGGAAAAGACAAATGAACTGACGTAATTCATCCTCTATAAATTATTTTATCCTGATCAAAAACAGTATTCATTTAGTCGTCTGACTAAACATTAGGAAGAACTTTCTGACAGTAGGAGCTGTTTGGCAGTGAAATGGACTATTGAGGAGAGTGGCAGACTCTCCTTTATTGGAGGTTTTTATGCAGAGGTTGGATGGCCACCTGTCAGGGATTCTTAAGTTGTGATACCTTCATTGTAGGGGTTGGGCTAGATGACCTTTGGAGTCCCTTCCAACACTTACAATTCTACTTCTACTTAAAGGATTTTACTCTTTTTTTAGCTGAAAATAATCCCAGAGAAGCTTAGTAAGATCAACAGAGATAATAACAAATAAGACAGTTCCAATACTGCAGCTCTAGAATGTGCTGAAACTCTAGTAATCCTTATCACTCTTCTTTATCTTTGATGTCTTCCTTAGTTAGGCCTGTTCCAATGTTTTAACCTCCTTTTCCCTCTGCTAAAGACTTTGCCTCCTTCTTTAGTACTTTTTCAGTATCTCTTTACCTCTATCTTCTCCCTTCTCCCATTGCTTGCTCTCTCTTCTTCAATATCTCTCTCAACCCTTAGTCTGTTCCCCATTTCATCACCCCATCTAACACTTCCATGTGCCCCATCCCCTTGATTTCCTCTTGTCCCGACTCAAACTTCTAGGAGGTATTTTAAAAATTCCTGTTTACACAATCATTTGATTGCTGAAGGATATTGATCCTGGCAACCCTGAAATTACCTGTAAAAATATGTAATTTTTAAGACTTTTGGACTGTTTCTTAAAACTTCTAAAAGATTGTTTTTAGACATTTTGATGTATTGTTTTATTGTTGCTGTTTGCCACCTTGGGAACCTTTCTGAGGAGAGGTGTGATATACATTTCATAATGATTAAAATATCTGGAGAGCCATTTGTTTCCCATCAATCTTTAGCTCCTTTCCATCTCTATGATCTCAGTCTTCTTATCTGCACTTAGATTCCTCTGGCTCTTTTTGCTGGTTATATCTTCCTCTCTTGCACACTTGTTCTTTAGATTGTTCTTTATTTATGGACCTTTTCACCAGTTGATATTCAATTAATTGATTCTTACTTCTTCCTGTTGAAAAACACCTTAAGGTTTTAATCCTATGCACACTTTCCTAACAATAAATCCACCGATACAGTGGAACTGCCTCCTAAGTAAATATGCATTGGTTTGCACTGCAAGACTCATTTTAGCTAGCCAGTTTCTCACTTTACTCTAGTGTACACAATGTTCTCTCCCTGCCAGCACTCCAATCCCCAATTTCCTCCCTCTTTTTCTGTATCTCCAGCCAGAGGTCTGTCTGTAACTCCACCTTTGTTACCTCCCCTTCAGGGGTTCAGACAGACCAGTGGCAGTACAGAGAAAAACCTCTATAGAAAAGGATGTAGAATAATATTAGAGAAAGTCAACGTAATTTTTTCTTTTAATTTTTATTACACTGAACTTTGTGTAGGGTCCACTTGTTTCCTGAGGCCCAGTTCTTATCAACAAATTCATCAAACATGTTTCCAGTATCAGTCACATGTGTTAATAACTTTCAGTCCTAAGAGCTGTGTACCAAAATCATTATATACAACGTATGCTGCTATTTCTGTCTGCAACAACCACTCCTCAGTTTCTCTTACATCAATACTTCTACTTACCATTAGCAATTACCACTGTTGCTATTTCCGTGGTCCCATCCCACTCTCTTCTGCCATTTTCACTCTCCCTCTCTCATTCTCCCCCTCTCACATTAAGTGCCCAGAAGCAAACTGCCCTTATTATAAGTTAATTGTGGTGATGCAATGCTTCGTAACCAAACTTCGTATTGATGGAATCTAATAAGGGTATTTACTACACAATAATATGTAGTCTCAAAGAAAATACACTGATAAATGTAGACATGCGTTTTTCATACTTAGCCGCAATATTTTGTACTTAGTTATCTTTATTAGAATGCATAAAAGGTGGCTCCCTTACAGTTCATTTCAAAGCACCATCAATTTTGCACTAATCTACTACTACCATATTCTTTGACATGTTATTGTCAGTTTGATAATAATCTTCAAGTCATTCATAATCTATACATATCCTGTACATACTGAGTTGCCCCTTCTGAATCGCCACAAGAGCAAGGGTGCATCCCCTTAAATTTGTAATACTGAATTTATTATCTGCTAGGATAAAGTTAGTGATGTATTATTGAGTGGCAACTGGCACTGTGTTTGTTCTGTTTGTTTTGCTGTGCAGAATGAGAGTCTAGAGTGTTGTAAAGCTACTTAATATCACTCTATGTGAGAGACTGAACCATTTTAAATGCCCTAAGTGAGAATTGTGGGTGAGGGTGGTTCTCTCGTTTCTTTGTCACTGTATTGCCCCAGATAAGCATTTGTACATCATAGTGCAATTTTTGCAAAAGAAAAAAAGAAAAGTAAAGTAAAGAAAGGTAAAGGTACCCCTGACCATTAGGTCCAGTCGTGACCGACTCTGGGGTTGCGACGCTCATCTCGCTTTATTGGCTGTGGGAGCCAGCGTACAGCTTCCGGGTCATGAGGCCAACATGACTAAGCCGCTTCTGGCGAACCAGAGCAGCGCACGGAAATGCCGTTTACCTTCCCGCCAGAGCGGTACCTATTTATCTACTTGTACTTTGACGTGCTTTTGAACTGCTAGGTTGGCAGGAGCAGGGACCGAGCAACGGGAGCTCACTCTGTTGGGGGGATTCGAACTGCCGACCTTCTGATCGGCAAGTCCTAGGCTCTGTGGTTTAACCCACAGCGCCACCCGCGTCCCTTAAAATAAAAGTACTGGCATTTTAAAGACTAACACATTATGGCCTAAGTTGTCTTGGTATACAGTTTGTTACATCAGAGGTAACATTACTGGTAAACCTTGAAAACCTATGCAATAATGCATTTGCTAGCTTTTAAAGTGCCCCTACACTATGGTTTTGTTTCTGTGGTAAGCCATGGCTAGTTGACCATATCTTTGACTGAAAGTATACTGTAATAATGTACCCAAAACAATACAATCAGTCTGTGGCAGATAAAGAATTTTAAATTAGATCTCTGGATCTGGTGGACTTCTTCTTTTAAAAAAGAAGGTTCTTCCCTACTGGCTTTTGGAGAAATAAAATGTACAAGTAATAGTTTACCCAATCAAGTATGATGCAGTCTAAGGGTGTTCACTTGAGCAGGGCAATTCACGATTAAGAATTATGAGCCTCAGAAAAACAGCAGCATGAACATGCACTGAGTGCACCTGACTCACCAATAGAGAGTCTGTTGTAAACCCAGTGGAACAGTCTCCATTGTAGGCCTAATCTAACACTTTTTCAAGTCAAATCATCCTTATCTTAAGCATTAAAATTCTCATTTTTCTCTCTGTGTGTGTGTGTGTGTGTGTGTGTGTGTAATCTGCTTTGGGACCCAGTTAGTGAAAAGCGGGGTAATTAAAAATAAATAAACAAGTAAACTTGGTATGTGATGCTCAACTCATTGTGTGTGTTATGTTTTTAGTTGGTAAGTCTGAAGGAAAAGCTTGTGTTTCATTTCTGATTGATGCAAGCAGCTTTGGGAGATAGTACTTGTCTGAAAAGCAGGGGTGAGGAAGCAAACTACAAATGTACATATATACTCATCGCAATCATAAAAATCAACAAAGCACAACCAAGGCGGACAGTCACATCCACACATACCATGATGTTTTTGCCTGATTAAGCTATCATTTTATGAGTTATCTTGCATCCTGGGCCCCAAGAATTGTGCAGCTGAAAAAATAAACTAACACACATCTCAGATACATGTTTGCTTTTCTAGCTGAGTATCAAATAATTCAGTTACACAAAGGACCAGAACACCAAAACATCATAACTGCAAAATGTTTTAAAATGCAAATGATCTATACTTAAGTAAACAGCATACTGTTTATATGTTATATTAAACTGCAGCATTTCCTTACAACTTCTCTGTAATTAAAGTTTATATAAATCAGCTTGAAACCTAAAAAAAATTAACTAAACTATTTCATTTTAGAAGAAACCAGTTGTGATTAATGTCACTATACAGAGAAATACAAAACTTACTGTAAAGAACAAGGAAGAAGGAATGGTCAATGTAACAAATAACTTTTTTAACTTCTTAAAAATCTAATGAGGATGCAGGCAGGAGTTATATACAGAAAAACATTTTATTCCACCAGGGAGGTAGGAAAGGGTTAAGTTTTTCTCAAGTCTAAACAATGTTGGGTGTAAGTCAAGACATTGGAGGAAAGACAAGATGCTGCTTTGACTCAGAGCATGCAAAAATCAGCCAAAAATTTACAAGAGAAATTCTCTGCTCCATGTGTGCAACCAGCCAATAGTAAGGGGAGCTGGTGATGATGTAAGGCAGTGATTTTCAAACTTTTTGAGTCCATGGCTCCCTTGACCAACTACATCATCACCAGGTCCCCTTACTATTGGTTACCTAGTTGGTTTTGATTTGGGACAGGGCCTTCTCAGCAGCAGTTCCCTATTTGTGGAATGCCTTTCCTGCTGTGGTTACTTGTCTCCTTATTAATATTCAGGAGCAATTTAAGAATATTTCTGTTTACCTAGATATTCAATAGCTGAAATAAACTATTCCTGGCAACCTTGACATTATCAGCTGTGTAGCTTTTTGCTATTTCTGCAAAAGCGCAGCATGTGGAAGATCAGGCTTCCTTGTGATCTTTGAGGAAATCATCTTTGGGTTGATCTCTGGGGGAAGGGAGAAATTATCGCCATGGTAGCTGGAGTGCCAGAAAGAGGAGAAAGGATTGCCATGGTAGCTGTATTAAAGGACCTTGTAAATGGTTTCAGTAATAGAGTTAACCTCAATAGACTTTTTGCATTATTGGAGAAAGAAGAGAAGTCCCTCAAACCAAAAGCAACCAAACAAAAGAAAGGAAAAAATGACTGTTAAAAATAGTCCAAAACACAAGGATGAATGTGCAAATGATGAGGCTCCAGTAAAGAAAACATCTGAATTTCCTAGTCTGTCCCCCCTATGAGTAGACACCAATGAACAGGAAGCCATTCAAGATCTCTTATCATTGAAATGCCCCTGGCTCCCTACAGCCAAAGGTCACCTTCCATGTCAGATAAAGGAGGAAACGCTGGCTAAGGAACAACCCTCCTCCAGGTAGCATTGTGTAACTACCCAAACCCAAGGGACTAACGCCACAGATTGAGCGAAGAACTCATCTTCTACAGACCCTGAAACAAGCAAATGCGCAATCCATTACTGCCGACAGGGCAGCTGATTGACCTTGATAGCGATGTGGAGAACCTAAGCCTGCAAGGTCTAGCCAGAAACAGTATGGCTCACCTACTGGCTGACAGAACACCAGACACCACCAGTCTTCTTGCATTGTCCATGGATTGGGGCAACCAAATTATCTAGGAGGCCCTCCAAGGAAGTAGATGTGGCATCAAGGTTCCTGGCTGATGGGCCCATCCCTGCCACAGAATTGATGCACGGAATAATTAGCAGCCTCAAAGAAGTAGCTTATGGCACATCGTGGGAAAGTCTATCTTCCACTAAAACATCTATAATTATAGACAAACTAAGTGAAATTCAGATGGGTCTGCTGGTTATAGACTCCCAAGTTGATCCAAATTCCATTGATGGATACAATCACGGTGTTGAGGAAGAGAAAGCCATAGAAGCATCTTTCGATGCCCTACCAAGGAGGGGTCAAATTTTAATAATTTATATTTGTTTTATGGTTCTATTTTGTAGGCTATCTTGGAAATCTAGATTTTAAAAATTATGTTAAAAAAAGTAAATGGATTCAACAAGATGGGACTATAAAATTTTCAATTATCAGTACCGATTTATTTTTGTTTTATGAGCTGCACATTTTATTGCATAGAAAAAGAGAATAAAATAAGGCAACTTTACCCTTGCTTACTCTGAGTTAGCACCAGCAAGTTACCTGGAAGTCCAAGTCCATATCCCTCACTTTTTCAATATATCCCCTGCAAGTGCCACTGAAATAAATGGCACATATGTTATGATAATGCTGCAATCCTACAGATGTTTAAGTCTTAACTGACCTAATGCATGTAAAGTACATGGGATTGTAGCCTTTGATTAATACTGACAGCAAAAGAAAACACATGTATAGTTTTAAATATGGAATTTTAGAAATGTGTGCATGTTGGATTCAGATACACCACGGATGTTGTTCAGAATATGAATATGCCTTCCAGCTTCTACAACTTTAAAAAATCTCTTCCGTGACTGGATGGCCCCTGCAAGATAAGAAAAAGATACTTCCTTGTTTGAACACAGGAAAAATGATGGTGGTGGGGTATCTGCACAGCAGGAGGAAGTTTACAATGAATTGAGTTGGCGAGTCTAATAATTTCACTTCTTGTTCTCCAACCTTTGAGAAATTGTGTTGTCTCTACTCTTCACAATTTTATTAGAGGTTAACAGAGAATAAAGTTATACTTTCCCTGCAATCCTCTCCCCTTCTCAATTTCCACCAGGCCTCTTGTTTACTCCTATCTCCTGCTTGTCTATATTTAAGTTATTTTGGGCCTTTTCTCTTTTCTTAATCTCTTAGTGCTTGTCCTACTGCTCATCCTTTATTATTCTATATTGTTTTCAAATGCTAATAGCACAGTTAGAACTCTCTTTTTAGTTTTCTTAAGCATTCATGGAGTTGTTAATATGTTTTCTTGTGAAAGGAATGAGAACTGATCAGTATTGCAAAAACAAGCAATGTAACAGGAACCTGTAAATTATTTTTTTAAAAGTTATTTATAGTTTCACAATATGAACATGTGCGGGGTTTTTTCCCTTTCAGTGAAAAACAGAGTAGTGAGACAAAATGTTACATTGGTACACTTGCTACAGCTTTGGATTGACAAAACACTAGGTGGTACTAAGAGAAAATTTTTGCTGCAGTAGATTAAAGAGTTCTGAAGCACTTTTTAAAAGACTAAGACATTTATTAAGCTTGAAATATCAGCCTAAGCCTACTTTACAAGATGCATGTAGTGGCCTGGAAACTTGGTATGTCGCTATCTACTACAGTACAGATGAAGTGGTTTTACACCGAGTCAGAAATATGATACATGAGCCTATGAGAGTGTGATACCACCTTCGATGTACTAAAGCCTAACAACACAAATTGAATACATGATCTGAGTTAAATGCATGATCCATTCAAAGTTGTGCCTCAATTACTTGGAGCTGGGAATTGTAGCTTTGTGAGGGATATACTACAGTTCCCAAGATTTTTGGGGGGAAGGCACGTTTTTTAAAGTGCTATAAAATGTGCTTTTAAATGGGGTGTGGGTGTGACCTCATTCGGAATTGACCATCCAAATTTAATTTCTAGCTCTACTAATAAGCATTTTATTTTAGATAATAGAATTTTGTGGTGTGCTTGTTTCAGTGACAAAGAGATGTTTACAAATGGCAAAATTTCCAACATAGAAAATTCTGGGTATGAAATATCATGTTCCTCGTATATGATCCTTGGAGTCCCTTCCAAGTCTAGAATTCTATGGTTACTTATTATTAACACGTCAATTACGACCTGTGCGCATACAGTGAGAAGCCCCAATTTGCAGTGGGTTTCCTTAGTACAGACATGCTTCACAAAGACAAGTGTTCATTAATCAGGTGATCAGTGAGGGATGTGAAGCACGAGCAATTTTCTATATAAATACATTATTCATGTAAAAACAGAGAGCCACTTCACCTGTGCCCTATCAGCCCAATTCCACTGAAACAGAAGAATTTTTATAGCCTCAGTCTGGGATCTGTTTTAAATTATTTGCAACATGATAAAAATATAATGTTATTTGAAGTTAGCCATCTATGTTCTGACATATAATTACAGGAATGTTAGACTAGATCTTAATGTGTGCAATGCTAGGTTTCTGATTTGGTGAAGAAAGAGAGTAATTTAAGTCCAAATCAGAATCTGGTTGTCATGAAAGGTGACTTGAAAGGAGAGACTGAATAGATAACTATCAGACTAGGTCTTTACCAGCAGAAGGGGATGGGAGTGGCAATTTTGTCTTCAGGCAGGGCTTAAAAACAAGAAATAATTTGTTTACCACTGATAAACCTAGTATATTCACTCAAAGATAAAGTCACACTCGTTCAATACCTGTTCGTCCTTTCCCCATCAAATATATCAATACTTCCAGGCACCAGTTCAAGACACCAGCATCTCCTGGTTCAGATGAAATGAGGGATAGCTCAGTCGGTAGAGCATAAGACTCTTAATATCAAGGTCGTGGACTCAAGTCACAAGATTCCTACATTGCAGGGGATTGGACTAGAGGACCCTCGTAGTGCCTTCCAACTCTACAATTCTATGATTCTACCAGCCTTGTACTTAAGTACTAGCCTGGTAGCCATAGGCAACCTAGAATTGCATGCAGGTGACTGAGCAAATAGGCAGAGGAGAGATGAGGTGTTTCGTCCCACCTCTGTGCCCAGCATAGAACCTAAGCAAAGTGCCAGAGCAAGGAAAACCTTTCCTCTACTGGGCCGTCGTAGGAGCGATGCCAGCTGTCTGAAGCCTATGTTTTTTTTACAGGCTATTAACTTTTGTCAACTGTATTATTCTCAATGTGCTTCATAACAAAAGTGATAGGATCCTCTTCAATCAGATTTATTTTTGGATGACAAAAGCTCAGGAATACAAATTTTTCTTTTGCGGAGATCGTACATATTTGTCCCACAATGTACACATTAAAGGTGAAGAGACCCCTGACCATTCGGTCCAGTCGTGGCCGACTCCGGGGTTGCGGCGCTCATCTCGCTTTATTGGCCGAGGGAGCCGGCGTACAGCTTCCGGGTCATGTGGCCAGCAAGACTAAGCCACTTCTGGCGAACCAGAGCAGCGCACGGAAACACTGTTTACCTTCCTGCCGGAGCCGTACCTATTTATCTACTTGCACTTTGACGTGCTTTCAAACTGCTAGGTTGGCAGGAGCAGGGACCGAGCAACAGGAGCAGGGATTCGAACCGCCGACCTTCTGATCGGCAAGTCCTAGGCTCTGTGGTTTAACCCACAGTGCCACCCACATCTCCAATGTACACATTACATATACTTTAAACTGGAATCCATTTCACAAAATCTTACAAACCAAATGATCTGTTTTTTAAGGTGCCATTACATTCTTTTTCGGTTTCCCAATCAAACCATAAACCAGCATTCTGCACGGTCAGATTCTGCCTGGAACCACCCAGGCTGCATGGATGCAGTGTCCTCCTGTCTTGTACTATCTTGGTATTTACACATCCATACATGACTGGTGATGGGTGTGAAGCACATGATTTTTTTTTTTAATGCCTTCTCTTGCCTGAACCTTGCTTAAATACCAGCTCAATTCCAGGGTTAGATCCTGCTACCACCCTGCCTGAGGTCCTGCAAGGGCTTATCCGCAGGATAATCCTACTTAGCTGATCTAAGCTTATCTTCTTAGGGACACCAGGACAAGAGTGTATTTGAAAAGCCAATTAATGGCTAAAATGGGAAAACACAATTTTTATTTTTATTTTTAAATCAACATTATTAAAACTAAACTGTAACAGGAGTAAAGAGGATCAACAATGAAAACAAGGTGAAACACTCAGACAATGGACTGATGAAAACTAAGGTGTATTCTAGGAGGTATTCCAAAGGCACATAAGAACAAAATTCCCAGGGTTAGAACTGTCTACTGGAATCAGGCTGTGCATTTTTTCCTATTGCAAAACAAATGTCCCCCCACAAACAGTGAAGCGATATACAAGAAGGCTACCTTATTCACGGCCTGTTCACTGCAACCATCTACTGGGGGCTCCGTGATGCCACATACATTGGAGTTTGATTCTATGGTGATTTGGACTAGGTCCTGTAGAACATTATTATTATTATTATTATTATTATTATTATTATTATTATTATTTTGCATTTTTATATGCTAAAAGCTTTTTAATTTCCCAGAAGGATGGGCACTATCTAATGGTTATTTAAATAAAGGTTTTATCTGTTTTGTTTTGAATATGATGTTTGGTGGCTTATAAATATTTTTAAAACATTTCATAAAACCTATTTTATGACTCGCTGATAAGCCAACAAGATCAACCAGGCCAGATACATTGGCTGCTGTACTTTGCTCCTCTCTCATCTTTCCTTGTTAGAGGCAAACCACAGTTCACGATATCACTCAAACATTGGTTTGGAGTTGACTTGCAAACTAGAACTGGAAAGCAAGACCAAAACCCCAGAAATATGCAAACCCAAGGCTAGGACATGTAATGCCTAAACCATGGTTTGGTGTTCCATCTGAACTGCTTTAACATCAGAACCCAGGATCACAATTAAAAGCTATGCAGTAGACTTTTGTTACAGGCAGTTTTTTTGGCTCTGGCACAAACAATTACTGAAGAGGTGCCAGCATAACAAAGTTGTTTCTTTTCAATTAGATGATCTAATAGACCCCGTGATGATCCAAGCACAACAAACAAATTGTCTGAGGACTTTCTCTCTGAGTCAACATGCCAAACGGCAAAAAATAAATAGCAAAAACATGATTTTTTTTTGCTATTAGTACCAGGACTTTACTTTCCTTATAGTAAGCTCTTTTGCAAGTACTGCACACACAATTCCTTCCAGCCCCCATTGCTATTTTTATTAAGATACTTGGTTTTCTTTAACTCACGCAAAGATTCTTGAAATAGATTAAGAAAACTGATGTATAAGCATCTGTTTGTGATGTTTAGCAACCTTCCAAGTAAGCTATATTGCCGGGTTTGGTAGTACACAAACGATTTGGTACAAGACTCATTACAGCATTTCTCATGTATTAAACTGTAGTACACAAACGATTTGGTACAAGACTCATTACAGCATTTCTCATGTATTAAACTGAAAGTGATAGCAACAAAAGTTTTAGGTAAAGATATCAGAAAGATATGATTAAGAGCAGTAAGGGGCAGAGAAGAAGTAACCTATAAAAACAAAGACCCAGTTATCACATAACGTTCTATGGCCATATAACATTATATGCTCATAGGTAGCAGAATGGAACATTTTTTTAAAAATTGTGCCTGCATATGAAAATGGTGTATTGGGACATTGGCACTTCCTGGATTCATTGGTGAACAGGACTACTGGCTGAGGTTAACTCTGTTCATAGGTGAAATAAATAAAACATTGTCCAGTAGCACCTTAGAGACCAACAAAGTTTGTTATGGGTACGCATAAGCTTTTGTGTGCATGCACACTTTTTCAGATACACTGAAACAGAAGTCACCAGACCCTTATATATAGTGGGAGGGTGGGGTGGGGTTTTTCTCAGGAGGGTAGTAGGAGATGTTTTTTTCTGAGGAAAAACCCTACCCCACCCTCCCACTATATATAAGGGTCTGGTGACTTCTGTTTCAGTGTATCTGAAGAAGTGTGCATGCACACAAAAGCTTATACCCAGAACAAACTTCGTTGGTCTCTAAAGACACGGGTGGCGCTGTGGTTAAACCACTGAGCCTCTTGGGCTTGCCGATCAGAAGGTCGGCGGTTCAAATCCTTGTGACAGGTTGAGCTACCGTTGCTCAGTCCCAGCTCCTGTCAACCTGGCAGTTCAAAAGCACATCAAAGTGCAAGTAGATAAATAGGTACTACTCTGGTGGGAAGGTAAACAGCGTTTCCGTGCGCTGCTCTGGTTTCGGTGTTCCATTGCGCCAGAAGCGGCTTAGTCATGCTGGCCACATGACCTGGAAAAACTGTCTACGGACAAACGTCAGCTCCCTCGGCCTGTAAAGCGAGATGAGTGCCACACCCCAGAGTTGTCTGCGACTTGACTTAACTGTCAGGGGTCCTTTACCTTTTACCTTTTTTAAGGTGCTACTGGACAATTTTTTATTTATTTCGACTGTGTCAGACCTACCTGAATCTGTTCATAGGTGTATGACTACTAACCCTGTTCACAGAAAAAAAATTAAAGAGATTAGAAATCCTCACATGACTCCATGTGAAGGTACATACTGGATCACTTTTTAATATCTAATTGTAACACAGAAAGTGAGATCAGTGAACAACAGTGCAAGACTTACAATCTACGTTTGGTATTCCACCTGTTTCCCTTCCCTCGTGTATTCCAAAACAATCATTTATGCAGAAGAATCATTACATGGCCTTATTTAGGGAAAGCTTGGGGACAAAAAAAGTTTTTAAAATCATCAGATATAATTTCATCTATCACTTTTTAAAGTGATAGAATCAGTTATGCTTATTCATGTACAAAACACATAGGAAGGCACCCCCCTTCACACATAATAATTACATGTTTTTACTCCTACTCAGTTTGCAGTGCACTGTGGTCTAACTTATGCGTATTAACAGGAGGGCAATATTTTGGTCTTCTCTGAGCCTCTATACTGAATCTCTAACAGATGAACATGGAACTGAAGGAAATAAAAAGACATTTTGTACCCAGGTGAGGCAAATGAATCCATAAAACTGGCACCAGAATCAACAGCAATAAGGAAGGAATAATCATTAAAGATGCAGATACACCCTTTCAACAATATACAAATAGTAATATGACACACTGACACTGTATCTGTATATAATGAAACATCCACTACTGAGGAGAAAATCTGAACCTTAGAAATTGAAAATCAACACACATTTAATCTGATTTCAAAGCTTTCCCCATGATTTTGGCTTTCAGCTCCCCATTCCACCCAGCTGATCAGTGTGGACACAATGGTCACACTGTTCTAATACTACTATTTTTATACATTCATTTTAAGGTGTGTGTGCATATTTAACGAATGTGCGTGTATTTCTGGAACCTTATCAAGAATATGAATCTTCACTGTGAAACTCTGCATGCATCTTCAGATAAGGCTTGTAAAATATATGACTGAAGGAGTTGCCCTAAAGACCAGTGCCGGTCAACTCACCATGAAGTTGTTACAGTAAGTGCTACTCTTTTAACATTGGGGAAAAAAGGTGCCGGTACTTCATAACCTTGAGTACCCCCAGAAAAAAGCACTGAAAAACTAACCAAATACAAGTGGGGGTAGCATGCAAACATATAAAGTGTTAAAAAAGGTAAAGAAATTAATACAAATTTACTTGAAAGAATATTACCTTTCCCTGGTATCAATAAATAGCACTGCTTTGGGGAAGGCCCATAACTCAGTAGTAGAGCATCTGCTTTACATGCAAAAGGTCCCAAGTTTCATCCCCAGCATATCCAAGTATTATTAATTATTATTATTATTATTATTATTATTATTATTATTATTATTCCCACCTACCCTTCACCCTAGGTTCCCAGGGTGGGTTACAACATTAAAGCACAACACTTAAAATAGTTTAAACCTACAACCACAAAAATAAGGAGTGTCCTGAAGTGTCAAAGGCCAGCGTAAAGAGTATGTCTGAATCATTCTCCACAAGCTGTATAATGAAGGTGTCAGACACACCTCTGTGGGGAGGAAGTTACACAGTTTAGGAGCCACCACAGAGAATGCCCTCTCCTGGGCTGTCTCCCCCTAAGCCTCTGGGGGTTGGGAAACTACCACGAGGGCCCCCTCTGCTCATTTCTCCACCCAAGAGGGTATGTTGTGAAGGAGGTGCTCTTTCTGATATTTGGGGCCTGAGTAGTTTAGGGCTTTAAACACTTATGTGAGTAGCTTGAATTAGAACCATAAACGAAATGGCAACCCGTGCAGCTGTTCTAAAACAGGAGTTGTATGAGATCTAAATGGAACCACAGCCAGTAATCTGGTTACTGCATTTTGGACCAACTGAAGTTTCCGGGTCATCTTCAAGGGCAGCTGTACATACAGAACATGGCAATAATCCAATCCTGAAGTTATCACATGATGGAGTACAGTGTTCAAGTCATCTCAGTCCAAAAGACGTCACAACTGGCAAACCAGCCAGAGCTGAAGAAAGGCACTTCTAACCACTGAGGCCACCTGAACCTTCAGTGACAGTGATGAATCCAGGTAGGGCTGCAAGTGCCCCATGAAATGCTGGAGGGCCACTGCCTGTCAGTGTATACTGACCAAGATGGGAGCAGGTGGCGCTGTGAGCTAAACCTCTTGGGCTTGCAGATCAGAAGGTTGGTGGTTCGAATCTGCGCTATGGAGTGAGCTCCTGTTACTCTGTCCCAGTTCCTGCCAATCTAGCAGTTCAAAAGCATACCAGTGCAAGTAGATAAATAGGTACCATTGCAGTGGGAAGGTAAACGATGTTTCTGTGCAATCGGGCACTCATCACGGTGTCCTGTTGTGCCAGAAGCGGTTTAGTCATGCTGGCCACATGACCCAGAAAGCTGTCTGTGGACAAACGCCGGCTCCCTTGGCCTGAAGCAAGATGAGCATTGCAACCCATAGTCGCCTTTGACTGAACTTAACCGTCCAGGGATCATTTATCCTTCTTTCTTTTTTTACTGACCAGGATGGACCAACAATATGACACAAATAAGGCTACTTTCTATGTTCAATCAAAATATATTTTGAGCAATCTCATGCATAAGTTTCCTGTAATTTGAAAAAATGATAGGGAAAAATTAATTTACTGTACAATTTTTTAAATTAAGTATGCTTGTTCCTCTTTTTTGTGGACAAATGAAAGTGGCTTAAATGAGATTGCAGTAGTCTCCCATCAATGTATAGATGAACTCCACATCCAACTAACGTACAGAAGCTAGCCCCCACAACATTATCATTTACACCTATACTGAACAGGCAGAGACCAAAGCCTATGTATTAAAACAATTGCAGGTCAGCAATCAGCTCTTGGATAATGTTAACTATGTTTGTGAATCTTACATTCCAGAAGTGAAATGCTTTAAATGTAGAAGAGAAAGAATGCATGACAATCACTAACCATGTAACCAGGCACCTGTTTCCAGGCAACAGAACAGCAGTGTGGCATCTGCCTCACACAATCATGCTCTCCTCTCCTTAAAGGTATTGGAGATAGAAGCCCAAGAACCCTTTCAATGGAAAAATCACACAGGCTGAAACCAAAGTTATTCTGAAGGAGAAGAGAGGACATTTTATATCCACAGCTTTGGCTACAATATTCTAGATCTAGCAGCGAGGAAACAAAATCCAGAAGCAAATGCTTGGCAAAAAGGAATACACACCAGCAAATATTAACAATATCTTACTCATTTATTTTAACAACCTGGAACACCACTATACATGATTACCATGGTGAGGGGGGGAAATGCAAGGTTAATACACTGCAGAATTGTGTGTCCATGCATGTACGTAAATTTTAAATAAGACAACAGTGCATTCTGTCTGAACAAATACATTAACAGAAATTCCAACAATTTATAGATGAGAGGCTGCATCTAGCCCAGTGTTTTTTGCCCAGCCAATGTAGTTTTGTGTGTCAGTTGGTTGTTTTAGTTGGTTACATGCCCTGTTTCCTTTTCCAAGGTATTTGTTTAATTTGCAATTCTAATTGTTGTGCCCATTGCTACTTTATTGGATTTGTTTTATGGATTCTGTAATTTTCATACTTTTTTTTTACTGTATTTCATTTAATTTTGCCCCATTCTGGGATTGAAATACTGAACGAAGAGTGAGTTATAAACACTTAATAATAATGCATACAAAATATCACTGCTTTAAAATTCTTTTATAATTTAGCCTTAAACTAACATTGTTAACGCTAGATGAAGAGGGGCAGAGCGATTTTAAGCTTGGGGAGCAGTGGGATGGCAGATTGACTACTGCATTCCAAACTATTATCCTTGTCCCATCAAGGGAGATGGCTTGTTGGGTTTTTGTTGTTGTTGTGAAGCTCCAGGGTGGCACTGCCAAGGGGTCCGGATTTGGCCCTTCTCAGGAAGCTGGCCCTTCTCAGAACAGCTTCCCATCCAGCAGATCCATGGGTTCACTCTAGCCCACCTCGTTTCAGGGACCTATATTTGCTACCATCTGGAAGAACTCAGCACACGCAGCTTCTCAACTGCTTGCACTTTTGGCAGGTGAAGCGGAGGCGCGCATGCACACACACACACACACACACACACCCCACCAGGAGAGCCATCTCTACCTTATCTTAACTCTCTTCAGCAGCAGAGATCTGGATAAGAGGATAGCTGTGCTGATAGCAAATGTTAAGCAGTGATTTTTATAACTGGAGGACGGTTTGAACGTAGGCCTTGGACTGAATCCTAAAATTTTGCATGTGGATGGGTAACTTGAAATAACAGAAGATAGTATTGCTATGAGATGCCACATCAAAAAGGCTAGTTCAAGGACCAGCTGAGGTAAATTTGTTTGCATAGGCTTGACAGACACTGAAAAAGCCCAGGTGGTCTCTTTATTCACTGTAGTTCCTGCTACAATTGCACTCTGTAATATGTTTGGCTAGTAAGCAACTATTTCTAATTAAAATACACAACATCTCATCTGTATAAACTATAAAATACGATATACAACACTATTATCATGCAGTATCTCAGAAGGAATAATTACACACACACACAAAGATTTTTGGTGGGGGCCTTGCAGCAATAATACAGCTGCAAAATAAACCATGTATTTAACCCAAACAAAGCATGGAAAATGTTGTGGTGCTCACAATAAACAAAGCTGCGCTTGCACACATCTTTGTGCATTTACCTTGCTTCTTTAACAGTGGCAGTCACAAAGTCTATACAGATGTGCTATTGAAGGTTTTTGGTATGCAATTTTTGCAATAGCTCTTCACCAAGTCATCACATTGGTGTTTTTAAACTACTCATTATTTCAAAAGAAATTAAACAACTGCAGTGAAGGAAAGTTTCCAAAGCAACCATATATGTTTATGTGCTAATAGATTGGATGTATAAAGACTCAGTTCAAAAACACATTGACCTGGCCTTTGTTTATCTGTCATGGGCCTTTGCTTTCATCTGTAGAGATCTGTAGAGGCTCCAACAGACCACTTTTGACCATAGGATACTCTTTTCTGTTTTTTATTTTTACTTATTGGAACCTTCAGACTCAGAGGCAGTACCCTTCTGAACAACAGTTGTTGGGAAGCAAGAGAATGGCCCTTCTTGTGGAATTGGAGAAGCCTCTATTCGGCTGGTTGCTGAGAAACAGCATGCTGCACAAGACAAATATTTGCTCTGATCCAGCAGGGGTTGTTCTACATTATTTATTAATTCATTATTACACTTATACCCCACCTTTCCTGCAAGGACTTAAAGGTGGTGAACGTGTGTTGGCAATAGGGAATGGGTTGTGGTCATGTACAAAGCCAATAAAATGGAAGAGAAGAATAGATAGACACAAGCTACTCAAGTGTGCCTGGTAGGACCACATCCACCATGCAAGTCATCAGCAACTGTGATTTTAGTTTAAAATTGTTTTTGCTGGTGCATGGTTGAGGAGGGGATCTCCTGTATTCCCAGCTGATGCTGTATGTACAGCACCAAGAGTGTTACGCAATAAAGAAACATATAGATCTAGCCAGGAAAATGCATTCAGCAATTTTTGATATGATGCAAGACAGTAAGAGTTACAAAAGATGAAGAATGCCCTCTACTGTTTTAGTGAGTAGCTAACAGTTGAATGTACATGGTTCTGAGATTTTTTTTAATTGCCATACAAATATCTAAGGCTACTTTCACCTGTTCAGAAAGACTTCACCACACGGCCACAGTCACAATAGAGGCTAAAAAAATTGCACCATTGTTTCTTCTACATACTATGATTATTTTCAAGCTACTGCATTTATCTTGTCCCTAGCCTGGCTAGCGATGCCCCTTCAGAAGAGGCATCCAAAAGGCTTCCTCCAGAATTTTCTGGGAGAGACCAACTGATTTTGAGGTTTGCTCTTGAAATGGCTTTGCTCCTAAGAATACTTTATTGCCATTCCACCACCAAAGGTCTTCCTAGTTTCATAGGAGCTTAGTAGTAAGAAACAGGAGAATAAATCATTAACGCAGAGGAGGAACTCAGTGTCAACTAATTGGTCCATGATCAGTTTTGCTATGACTAATTATAAATCCTGAGAGAGAAATAATTCCATACCGGTTGCAGAAAAAGTGCTGGACTGTCCTGTTCCTTCCTGTTCAAAACAATTAACATTAATGTCAAAAGTTGAAACACATATCCTTGCTACCTTGGCTACTTTAGTGCTGGAGTTAAACGTAGCAACAAGTTTTAACAGATTATTCAGTATTCTTACAGATCACTTTGCCAAATACTGATAAATTGGGATTTATGGACTGAAGTATATTGATTTGATTAAATTGAGTAATTCTAGCATCAAGCTACTACCAATACCTATAAAGTCAAGAATACTGTATAGTTAGAAAAACATTCACATTTATATACAACACAATAAACACTGAAATTAGGGCTGCACTAGTTCCCCAACAAATTTATTTTTATCAAAATAAAAACACTCAGTTCCCCCTGCCCACAAATCCTGAGATGATCTTCATGTGGGAAAATATCAGGTGAACTTAATTGTGTGTGTGTGTTTCCTGATACTGGGGAATGCTCCCTGTTATTGGAGGTGGGGAATCAATATTGTGTGATCTCCACAATCAGGACCAGCAAGACATAGCTGACTTCTCACAGCATGTCAACTGCACTCTAATTCTATGTTATACCTACACCCCACAAACACACAGCACCATTTTGTGACTGGTGCCCACAGCACTTTTTCAAAGACTGAAATGTGTCCCCCAAGGACCGTGGCACTACAGCTTCTGAACAGGTGTCCTCGGAGTCAGAAGTGACTAAGGTGGCACCCTTTGGTCAGAGAGGTACTTCCACAACAGTCTTCTCTTGCACAAACACTTCTAGTTAGCTATGCAAATCTGGGGATTGCCCTGAAGGCAATTTCCACTTTGAATCCCCAGCCTTTTCCTCTGAAGAGGGGGAGTCTTCCCCAGAGCCATAACAAGTTGTACATTGGCTGTGCATCAACATGCAACTGAGATATAGGGTATGCACTACACCCTGCACAGCACAGTCACCAATATGATCACTGTGTTTGGGATCAGCAACAGTTAGTGCTGAGCTGTCATGTATCAAACAATTTCTGGTAACAGCAACAGACAGTAATTTATAAGTCTTCCTCTCACTTCCTGCCACAGCAGAGAATGCATACATAACAGGGTAGATTCAAATCATCATCTCTCTTGAAACATATTTCCTGAACAAGTGTGCATATTAACCAGGCTTTTTACACATTTTTCTATATTAAATCAGTTCTTATTTTAAACCAGAATGGTTTTGTAAACAGGAATACTAAGTATAATTGATCATTTTTTGAAAAATTAAAATTTGATCAATTTTTATCCATTCTAAGATGCATTCCAGAGCATGTTGCATAGGAATGCACATGTATGATGATTATTCTGGCAAATCACAAAGCCTAATGCTATGATGGAGTTGTAAGGAAATTCTAATAAAATCAGGCAGATACATCAGCATGAACATTAAGTAGTGTGGCACCAGAAATCAAAGATGAATTTATTTTAAGTCAAGCCAACAATCCTAAATATCTTAAAAACAAAGAATAAAGCTTTGCCTAAGGGCATCAGTTCTGTTTTTTGTAAAAGCAATGAATCCCTTAGCTATGAAGCCAGTTTGATTAGCAGATATCTTCATGTGAGATTATACAGTAATACTGTTGAGTGCACAAAAGCAGAAATGTGCCTCATCTCTTCTTTTGACAGATATAGGGTTGCCAATGTGGCCATACCTGCAGCTTTACACTAAATTTGTCCCTCCTGGTCAACCTGAAGAAACCTCCTATCATGGCAGTTCATCTGCCTTTTCCTTTAAACTGCTTGGCCTCATCCCTCTGACATAACTAACACTAGCTGAGGGGTATGTGTGCAGGTACATATAGGTGCACATACAGGTGCATATGAGAATTAAATTAGCTTTAAGCAGTTTGAGAAACCCTGGTCTAAATAATTAATACTCATAATGTCACAAAGAGTTTATGTGCTTCATAGATCACTTCAAAATACGGTAATCCTCAGAACAATTAATCTTTCTATTTTCAATTCAAATTGTCTTTTCCATAGGGATGACCTAGATAAATTATGTGCTACAGTTTGAGTGCTATTTAAACCTTCTCCTCTTAGCAATCAATTCTTTGTGTAGTAACGCATCCCTTTTCTGACAACAGTTGACTCGCAACATGCACAAGCACAGTTTTATATGCTTGGCGGCTAGCCAGCTAAAATTGCATGAATCAAATGCATGCAAGGTGAAGAGCTTAAAAGCTCTTTCTGTGCCAGGTTTTCACAGCTGTTAAGCTGTCCACCTTGCTCACCAGATTTCCGTGAGATCTCATGAGAGCCTCCTAGAGCTCAGGTAGACAGAACATAGGAGTTTACAGTAATAGGTGGGGCAGGATGTTCAGGTCCTATCCCTTCTAACTTGAAGTGGCAGTTGCCAAAATTAATTAACCATGAGCCAACTGTCTTAACTAGAATAACTAGATGCATTTAACTAGACTAGCATTTAATATCTAGCATTTAACTAGAATAGTAAGCTCTTCTGCAGGATGACCCATCACAGCTATACTTCAGGAAGGTGGGCACAAAACCAATGCCCATCATCAATTTAAGCACATTAATTTGCAGTGGCGAACACACTGTACAACATTCCATAATGAACCCATGGAATTTCTTGTCAAAACAATGTGAATTCCATTCAGATACATTCCAGGAGTCACTTGGTGAATTTTGAAGGGTACTTAGTTGTCACCGAATATTGGCAAGGGAATCTTATTATTTGAGTGAATATAGCAAATATTTATGTGATTGATGATTTCTGATGACCAAAGTTTGGAATAAGTTTGGAATAATTGGCCTTTGATCATGTTTCTTCATTGTTACTCTTATGTGGAAAATCCTTATGTTCAGAGAACTGTGTTTATTCAGTACATCAAACACTCTTTATTCTAAAAGTATGGTTACTTAATCTGGCATCTAAAATTCACATGAAGCCACTCCGACAGTGGATATGGTTTAACTGGCTCAAATTCCAAGAGAGCACTAAACTTCAATAACCTAGCTTTATTACAAATATCAACTACTATCCTGGAGCCTCAAAAGACAGACAATCTGCACATTGGCTCTGTTACAGGGCAGAAAATAAATTTAAATGCATTAAACATTTTCTAGTTATGATCTAAAGTCTAGTTATGATCTAGTTATGATCTAGAGAAAGTTACTTTTGCCTCTCTTAATATTTGCTGCCACCATCAGGATCTAACTAATAATACAAACTACATTAACAAAACTAAAACACTTGGTAATTTCATGACCAAGAAAGGTTTTAAAACAGGCAAATTTATTAAAGCACTTTGTGGGAAGTGTATAGACTATATCACTAAAGAAAGGTGTGGTGCTGACAACAACTACAATTTAAAGAACTAACAAGGAAAAGCATGGGAACACACAAACAAACCTGTATTAAGGGACAACGACAGAACAGGAGCAGAGATGAGGAATCAAGTAGCGCTACAAGGTTTTGTAAGGCCATTAATACAATTGTATTTGAGAGAATGAGATCAAAGCAGGAATGATATGAAGGAGCAAAATCATTCCTCCTAAAAAGGAAAGCTTTTTGAATACAAATATGAATACAATAAAAAGCTATAATAAAGAATGAAACAGAAAAGAGACAAGGATGGCTTCAACAGTAGAGCCCTTTAGTCAAGCTGAAACACTGATTTTCCACAGTTAATTACAAGTGAAATTAAGATGGAGGTTCAACACCACATTGCCCGGCAATATCCTTTCTATATATAGTCAAGAACCTCCTACAAAATTGGCCCAAATGTTGCCAGCAAAGTTCAAGTTTCTTCCTTACAGGTTCTTCCCTTTTTATCAGTTCATGATAAGTGTAAGGTAATGGTAAAAGGACCCCTGGAGGGTTAAGTCCAATCAAATGCGACTATGGTGCTCATCTCGCATTCAAGCCAAGGGAGCCGGCAGCTTTCTGGGTCATGCGGCCAGCATTACTAACCCGCTTCTGGTGCAATGGAACACCGTGACGGAAGCCAAATCACACGGAAATGCCGTTTACCTTCCCGCCGCAGTGATACCTATTTATCTGCTTGCACTGGTATGCTTTTGAACTGCTAGGTTGGCAGGAGCTTGGGCAGAACAATGGGAGCTCACCCCATCATATGGATTCAAACTGCCAACCGTCCATTCAGCAAGCCCAAGACTCTCAGTGGTTTAGACTACAGCACCACCCGTGTCCCTGATGATGAGTGTAGGATGGGATGACACAACAGAAAGCAAAAAGGATTACTAATAAATAGCATCTCTTAATTAACCCAAGGTCAGTTCCTGTAAGAGAAGGCCTTAATAACGGATTTTCTATCATTTTAATAATAATGCAAAAATAGGCTACTCATCATCAATCTCCTATCCACTCATCACCAGGAAGCAATAAAATGGGCTGAACCAGCTAGGAGCCCTTAAAGTTTCAATAATGGTTTGCCTGTCTATATTAGAC
This sequence comes from Podarcis raffonei, assembly GCF_027172205.1. Taxonomy (NCBI): domain Eukaryota; kingdom Metazoa; phylum Chordata; class Lepidosauria; order Squamata; family Lacertidae; genus Podarcis; species Podarcis raffonei. The sequence continues at coordinate 49,901,777 of NC_070608.1, read as the reverse complement.
AGACTCGTGCAATCACATTTTTATTACAAAAAGATTTTCACAACCTGATATGAAAAATACAGAACAAAACACACTCAAAAGCAGTAGGATAATGATGGCATCATCCAGACATTCTGGCAAAAGTGAGTGCCACAGAAAGGCAATTCCAGAGAAATAGGCCAGTGTGGAAGAACCAAATGTCAGAAAAATGGGCACAATTTATAACTGACCAAGGAAATATATATGAAACAGGTGGGGCAGTGAAGAGAACATTTACTTTTCATCAAAAGGGAAAACACAAAGTGGGTTAGACTCCTAATTGTATCAAATGAAAGATATGAAAAGTGGAGACACTGTTGCAGGACAAGCAGCAATTAGGCAACATATTAAATTTGGATAAGAAAATTGGAAAGAGAAGGAAATTTTCAGTGATGTTGTGTTCATGGCAAGATAAGTACCAGAAATTGTTTATATTTTTACTCTGTCCCTCAAACTAGTTATAAATCAATAAAATAAAATCCAATAACCTATAATCCGTCAGACTAAAGTCACTATAAAAATACCAGGTCATGCATACACAATCCCCAAAAGGAATGTCAGACAGGAAGAGTCACAAAAGAAAAACACCATCTTGGAAGGAATTTTTTCTTTGTTTCTTCCATTGTCTTTGTTCCTGGATCCTCTTTCAGCTCCTTTCCACTGCCCTTACCAGGTTTTTATTCTCTCCCGGTTCTATAGAACCTCTCTTTTCCCTTCATGATTAAGCTTTAGAGTAAGGGTAGGGCACATTCCCTTTGCATCAATCTTCCAGGGACCACATTTCAGAGGTAGTGGGGCCAGAGACTAAAGCTATGAATATAAAACTGTACTTTTGCACAGAAGGCTACTTTCTGCACAAACTCACACACCCCTCTCCATCATCCATTCAGGCAAGCAAAAGGCATAATCAGAGTTCAAATAAAAGTTCCAGACAGGAAGACACATTCATGAAGGGTTCAAAGCAGGGCCAGTGAAAGACGGATGGTTTGGGAGCAGGTTCAGCCTAGATTTGAAAGAGACTTGAGGACCAGGAAAATCGTCTGGAATGCCACATTCAGCTTCCAGGGCCTGAGCTTTCCCAGCTGTGCTGGAGAAAATGAAAGCACATTCAATGCAAAATTACTAGAGACAAGCAGGCCAGGGAGATGTAAATGGAACAGCGAGGGTGGAACCTAAGGTTGAAGACATCTATGTAGAAATGCCAAAAGACACACAAATGAATACAGGTAAAAATATAAAGACTGCAAAGGATAGGACATATTCTTGATAATGTCAACAGAAAGGGGAGAGGAATTAGGAGAATTAATTTCAAGGGAATTTATAAAATCCAAAAAATGTTGTTGTAAATGCAGAAATGTCAGTAGTCTATGCAAAAACTTTGACACCTTCATGTGAATGTAGGCTGGTTGCAAGCTCAAAGGCATTCCAGTCATGGACAAATGCAAGATGATAAGAAGGTGGCATAGTCAAATGCAAACGGTTCCCATCTTCGATACATTAAAAAACTTATTTCATTCTGGTCATTGCCCTTCTTCAACTGAAACTACCTTTCAGGACTTTTGCATATCTCTAAGCTGTAATTAATGTAAAAACACACACACACACACACACAATTTTTACATTTGCTTAGCCGTTTGTTAAAAGGCTTTTCCCTCAACAAGCCAATTTTAACACACAAAATAAATACATTCTAGGCCTTTCCAAATCAAAGAATTTAGTTACCATGAGCAGTTTTTCAAATGTCTTTGTAGAATGGGAAGTTACCGGTAATTAGAAAATGCAAAATGGCTTTTAGCTGGAAAACAGAGTGCTTAACACAATCATTTTACTATCTCTACATTTGTCAGAAACAATGTTACTTTTACTGTAGCAATACTGTGTAAAATTACCCAGCCATGGAATCCTAAATATATCTACCCAAAAACAAGTCCCACTAAATGGGACTTACTCCCAAGAAAGTATATGTATAATTGCTGCCTTAAAACATTCCTTTTTCGTTTTTATTTTTAAAGATTTTAAATCTATACATGATTTGTTTAAATAGTAATGTATTATATGCAACAAGTAAACAGATAAAATATATTTCATGCTATATTTTGTCTAACAATTTAAATGTATCTATTTCAGGAGATGAAATCATCCATGAACTATACTGTAACACATCTCTGTAAGGCAACTGTAGGGTAGCTTTAGAAAGTGGCTCCCTGCGTGGAAAAGGTTAATTAAAATTTTACAAGATCCAGCTCTGGCAGAAATGTTTACAAATGCATCCAATAAAGGGAGGTAGTATCATTCAAACAGTAATGATACTTGCCAGCTATATACATGACCAAAGAGCAATGAAAACTGCCATTACTTTACATGTGTAAATAACAGTAAACATGTACCGGTAAGTTGTTTTCCTACCTAATCTGCTGTTTGATAGTTCATACTCTGGAACTCAGTTCAGCAATCTAGTTTTCTTTTACTTTCTAAAACGTAGAATATTATTTACACTGCATGACTTTTCAACATAACTGATGCCGGCTTCCAATTAAATTATTGGGGTGTTATAACTTATGTAACCGCAACAGTATAATATTATGAAGGAGATATTAGCAAAGTTAGGATAACCCCAAGGTTTGCAGAAGTACAAAAATTGTTTAGAAAAACCCCTGAGAAACAGAAGCCAGCCCCAAACAACCCAACAAGGATTGAGCATGCTTAGTGGCCACAGAATGATAACTGACTGGGAAGAAGGGAGCCCTGAAATGGGGGAGGCATAGGCCATTTCCTACTCTATACTGAGAAGCTACTTTTGAATGACTCACAGGGACAGATAGGAGAGCTGCCTATAGAAATCAATACAGATATGAAAATTTTAGCTCAGAGTGAATGACCTGCAGCACAATCCCATTCATATCAATGCAAAAGCAGGTCCCTTATTCCTAGGTAATGCAGCCAATAAAGTCTTCACTTGGAAAAATGCAACTGAACTAAACATGTGTTAGTGAATGTGCAGTATCTAATGATTACTGATCATTTCAGCTTAATTTTGTGCATGTCTGAAAATAGATGTGTATTTCCTCACTTTAGGGGCATAGTGTCTGCCAGCATTCACAAAAGTATACATGAAAGCCAACATTCACATGTGGGGAAACCCAGTCAGATGGACGGAGTATAAATAATAAAATTATTATTATGTGAATACCAACATGCACCAGATTTCAGGTATTCCATAATATATATACACCAAGATATTTATTATTATTATTATGACCAGAAAGTCATCTTGTTCATATCTCCTGCCACTTGAATAGGGCCACACATCTGTCTCTCAAAGACATTTCCACACATGCTCAGTAATTATGCAACACAAAGAGTAGGTGCATCCCAATTAAGCTGCCTGCAGCAAAGATATTTATACCCTGCCACACATTGTCAAATGAGAAGAAAGCACCATCCAATCAGATAACAGGGAAATTATTTTCCAAGCATAACATGGTAACTAGTTCAACTAAGAGACTGGTTCAAACTCATCTTATCAAAAAACATTTTCCACATCAGAAACGGATTAGCCACAACATTCCATTCCATTGTAATTCCTCAGGGAGCAAAAGCAGTTACTCTAACAAGGTTGGTAAAAGAAAATGTGTCTCACACATAAAAGAAAAACAAAGGTGAATTTTGGAGAATATTAACACTAAACAATATCACATATACTGCATATATGTATCATTATAATACTTGGTCAACATGCAGAATCTGACTCTAAAGCAAGTAAGATTACCAGAGGACTCAGGCCCAACCCATTGCTGAAGCAGGGTGAAGCACTGGTCTTGAACAGCAGAAACTCAAGTGGTGGCACCCACCTCTGCCCCCCCCCCACCTCTGCCACCAGGAAAGAAGCAGTCCTCTCCACCACATTCCAATGGTACATTCAATTCCTTTTCCATCTACACCCTTATCTCCCAATAAGTGGCTTCTCCATAGCAACATCATTTCCAGAAGACAGGCAGGGGCAGCGGAAGCAGCTATCAGTAGTACTGCACTAATGGCAACTATTCTTGCTTTTATGCAGCTGCCATGGCAGTCTCCATGTGAAACAAGGATTCAATGTGGATGGACAGGTAGGCCACTGTTCTTACCATCCTTAAATGCAGCCTTCCAACACCATCCCAACAGAGTTGTTCCGCCTGTCCTTTGGCGTGGAGCCAATTTGATTCCCTCCCTCCCTCTCTTTCTTTCTTTTTTCTTTTCCTTCTCCTCCTGCGATGAGGCTACATTTTAATATTTTAATGTTTCAATATTTTAATGTTGTATTTTAATTTTGTTTTTAAGTTGTAATCATTCAACTTGTTTTTATTATTGCTTGTAAGCCGCTCTGAGCCCGGCCTTGGCTGGGGAGGGCAGGGTATAAATAAAAATTATTATTATTATTATTATCCCAGAATTAATTAGGACAGTCCAATATGCTCTCTCTTCCTCCTTGGAGTGAAACATACATTTAAAGACACATACTGGATATGGTGGTGGTAGTGCATGTGGTGGGGTGGAGCTGCCCTCCTGACATAGGTGTCACTGTTGTTTATATGGGGCAGGGCCAATCCAGTGGTCCCACCTGTGCAACCGCACAGCCCCAATATTGCCACTGTCACATCCCAACCATGTAATTGAAGCTGGTGTCAGGAAGGCTGCTGTACTTCACCACACACACTACTACTGGGGCATAGACCATATTATGGAGTTAGCTGCCAACCTTGGAGAAAGTCTTACTTTCCATCAATCAGCTGTGTGGCTAATTCTAAACCTGCTCTATTGACTTATCCATCACCCACATAATTGGCTGCATCACATACCCTTTCACAACTCTCCAAAGCAGCAGTGGAGCAGCCATCTCAATTTTTAATTTGCTTGACTTTCACAGTGTAAGTTAAGTGCTTAAAGAATCACACTTTGAAACTATTACTAGTCAGAGACCGACTGTCAGGATTTTTCTGGTTACCAGCTAATGAGTACTACTGTGTGTACTACAAACTTCCAGACAATAACAGAGCCTATGCTTTATTTTTAGAACAGATCCTGTTTTGGCAGTCACCTCTGGCACATTTACAAGTTGAAGTATTTTTAACATATCTATTTCCTTCTTAACGTTTATGGGGAAATCTGCTGGTTATATGCAATTCTGGATAAATAGAAGAAAGTAATGTACAATCTAGTTACTGTTCAATGGTAAGACATACTATTCTATATGTAACAGAAATTAAGGAGTTCTAATCTTACTTTGGGATTCCTCAGGAATGCAAATACCCATTTGCTACTCAAAAGAATAAACCAGATAATTTATTTCTTCAAGGAAATCAATGTTTCACTTAACTATCCCTAGAGTATTAACACTGTAAACGCAGCAGTTATAATGAGGCTCTAGAGAACTAATAATTATTAATTTAGAAATCAGCAACAAGTGCTTGATATTATTCAGAAAAAGAACTTACCTTTTACAATTCGAGAATATTTGATTATTCAGACACTTCACATGGGGTCTTTCCCACCCACACCCCCTTCTGCCAAGGCCTACTCTGATGCCATTGGATAAATTCTCTGCAAAATATAGGTCTTGTCTACTGCTAAACTTTAGGTCAGGTTTCTTTGCAGTTCTGAAAAAAATCTTTCACTTTATATACACAGCATAGAACAGTGAGCTGTTTGCTAGAGCTACCAGAGTTAGCTTCACAACAACTTGATGCTTATCCAGAGGTACCTCTATTAAATTCTGCTGGAGTATTGCTCTCTGTTTCTAACACATACTTTTTATTCTACAGGCAAATCTGAAGAACAAGATGTAGAAGAATCCAACACTATGTATTCTCAAAACTCTCTTCCAATCTTCTTCAGCGTTTTAGGGCTATAAATACAGAGGCTATAAATTGTAGCTTTAATCCTTCTATGTAGTGTTCATAAATTCCTCATCTTTCCATAATTACCTAGTCCATTATTGTCTTGCATTTCCATTGGCTCACTCTGAGTCATAAAATCATACCACCTCATCTCCAAAGGGCCGAAGCACTTGTGTCCAGTAGCAAAAAGGAAACATCCTCATTAATAGATTCTAGCTGCAACATTTTTTATTTATTAGCAGCCAAACATGTTCGCAGTCTTGAAACACCAACACAAATGTGCTTTTATTTTTTATTATAGCAATACAGCAGGCACGGGCACAAGGAGAAGCAGAGAAACATTATGATTTCTAAACTCCTGCTCAGAAGCAACACCTCCTGTTCCACATTATAGTACCACTTTCGTAACTGAAGAGAACAGACGAAGCTAGGTCATTTGGAGGAGAGGAGAGACGGAGAACTGGGATGCAGAGGGAGGAGAGAGCCGGGAATTCAGAGGGAAGACAGAAACACGTAAAAGGGATTGGACAAATGCAAGAAATCAGTACAGGAGGGATGTACAAAACCTGAGAAAAGATGTTTTTATAAAAAGGTGGGAAAAGAGTTCCTAAGAGAGGAACGCTCGAGGTTTGGCAGGCACCCCTTCGTTTCTGAAGAGCGCCCTCTGCCACGGGGCTACCCCTCTCCGCTACTCCCACGGGGCCACCCCTACCTGCGCGCCGAGGCGAGGCAGGGCGGGGGCGCTACGTACCCAGCAGCAGCAGGCGGTGCGTCTGCTTGTATTCCCTTTTCTGCTCCTTGAGCGCCCGGTCGATGCTCTTGCTCACGCGCCTCGCCTCCTTCTCCGCCTCCCGCTCCTCCAGGCGCAGCTTCTCCCAAGGTCTTTGCAGCGCCAGCGGCTGCTGCTTCGCCGCCGAGCCCGACTCGGGCTTGGCCTGGGGCGCCGCCGCCGCCGTGGCAGCTGCGAGGGGTGGCGACGGCCCCCGTTGCCGCTGCCGCCCCTTGTCCTTCTCCGCGGGAGCCGCCCCGTTGCCCGCTCCGTTCTGCAGGAGCAGCAGCGGCCCGTCCAGCTCCACCGCGCGCGCCTTGCCGCCTTCCGCCTCCCCGCCGCTGCAGATGCTGCCACTGCCGCCGCTTTTCCCCGCGCTCCTTCCTCGTCCTCCTCCCGTGGCCGGGGCTCCGGGCAGGGGCGGCTGCGGCCGGGCCAGGGGCTCCGCCGTGGGCAGCGGCGGCGGCGGCTGTTGCTCGGTCTCCGAGGTGGTGGTGGTGGCGGCAGCGCTGGAGATGGAGCCGCCTCCGGAGTCGCCGAAGAGCCTTGGGCGCAGGCTGTAGCAGAGCCCCATGTCTCGCGGAACCGACGAGCTGTGCGCGCGTCCGGGCTGAAGGCGTCCGGGAGGCAGCGGCTCTCAGCGCTTGCCGCGGTCCCCGCGCGTCAGGGCCGCGGAGGGCGCGCCAGGCAGCCCCTCCTCACAGCCCCGCCGCCGCTGCTGCTGCTGCAGCTGCTGGGCCATGTTGCATTTTCCTCGCCTCTCTGCCCTCCTCCTCCTCCTCGGGCAAGCGGCGTCGTTTGGGCGGCAGCGCCAGCGGCAACTCGTCTCAGATCACCTGACACGGACCCGCCGCCGCCGTGGCTACCTTACCGTAAATACCCCAGCGCAAGCCCACGGCTACGCAGCTCGAGGTTACCGAAGGTCTGGAAGGGGGCCAAGGCGCGCACGCACACACGTGTGTGTATGTGGTGTGGACACACACATACGCAGGATCCTCGTTTCCTCTAAGCAACCCCCTCTCTCCTTGAGACACCGGCAGGGACAACCCTGCCTTTCCTCAGGCGGTCCCTCCTCCTTCGCAAATATAGCCATTTACTACAAACCCTTTTTACAGACTGAATGGCCCTCCCTAGCTATTAAAGCACTTGGATGTTTATTGCCACAGCATATAACCGCCCTGAAAGTGATCAGCCTCCACCCACTGTGTTGCCTATCTTTTTGTTTTGTTGGCCATCTCTGGCGTTGTAGTAGTTACTGCACATTCTCACTCTCAATTGCAATGCAAATACCACTGATGTGGTTGAGTGCACATACGGAGAGGTCTGGCACAGAATGGCCTTTTTGAAACCACACTCTTCTGATTGTGTAGAAGAATCTGAGATTTAAATGGCTTCAGTAAGTGGCACTTATTACCTGAGGTCAACAGACCCAGCAGCCTCTGTGCCAACTAAAGACATGAGAGTAGATGGTAAAAGCTACTTTTCTTACACTACATTTCTCAGTGCATGCCATGAAACCCGCTCATTATGCTCTTTGTTATAATGGTGGGATAGCCAGACATGAAGGCAGGTTTTGCAGCACTTGGGATCTTCTATGCAATTTGCTATTAAAGAATGGTAGAATATGCAATTCTACCATTACAGAAACAACCCCCCCACTAGGTCACTTCTTATCTTTATTTATTTGGAGAGATCACTTGCTGACACCAAGTTTTCTTTCTGGGTAGGACAGATCAATGGCATGCCATTGGTTCTAAAGGATGCCAACATCTTCATGGCTGACACTTTCCCAGATCCTGCTCCCAAAATTCCTCTACCTGAGAAACATCATCACCTGGATTCACAGATAGGAGGCACTTGTGCAGTTCTACATGACAAACCTAGAAGACATGAGAGACTACAACATGTCACTGACAGCTCCTAATTAAAACCATGACACTTCTCTCATACAGGCCTTAGGTGACATTCCTGTACTTAGTAACATACAGTCCCTCAAATTAAAACACATTCATCAGCAACAACAGGCCACATAACTTGGACCAGACCGCATTGCAGGTTCAGGTGCCAGTTCTGTCCCATATCTGCTCTGGGAACACAATTACAGGACCTAATAATGTCATCCACAACATCAGGGGTTCATTTATTTTCTCATCTTCCAATGTGTTGTGTGCCATCACCTGCCGGCAATACCCTTCTGCATTCTGCAAAGGACAAATATGACAGTCTCTACATGAAATAATGGACACAAATCTGACATTTAAAAAATGGCAGCACCAAAAAGCCAGTGGGGGGACATTTCATCCTCCCAGGACACTCTATTACTGACCTTAAGGTGACCAAGCTGGAACAAAGAGAAAACATGAAACTGCTAAATTACCAATAATTGCAAGTAATGCTATTACTTGTGGACTGAATTGAAGCAATGAATTTTCATAACAGTACAGTATATGTGTTAATTGACTTAAAAATGCCAGGATCTCTGTGTTACAAACAGAAGCCTTTTTGGAGAATGGCCACCTTTCATGGAATTATCACTGTCTGTAGAAGACGAAGAAGAAGAGTTTGGGTTTGATATCCCACTTTATCACTACCCGAAGGAGTCTCAAATTGGCTAACATTCTCCTTTCCCTTCTTCCCCACAACAAACACTCTGTGAGGTGAGTGGGGCTGAGAGACTTCAAGGAAGTGTGACTAGCCCAAGGTCACCCAGCAGCTGCATGTGGAGGAGCAGAGACGCGAACCCGGTTCACCAGATTACGAGTCTACCGCTCCTAACCACTACACCACACTGGCTCTGTACATTTCTGCATCTCATTTTCTTCTGACCTCAGTGTTTACATCTGCCTCCCTCTAAGAGAGAGAGAGAGAGGGAGGGAGGGAGGGAGAGAGAGAGAGTCAGAGTCAGAGTCACACAAAGATGCAACACAGAATAGCACTAAATGCATCTAATGAAGTGGACTCTAGTCCACAAAGCTAGTTCTTAGTAATCCAAATACACGAGCTAAAAATAAAAATCCTACTTCATTTTGTCAAGGTAAGAGAGAAAATATACTAATATGCATTTGAACATTCTAAATAATAAAGCATTAATGAATGTTTACTCTACACAAATTGATCATTTGCTGAAGATTGGCACAGCTAAGTTTTCTCCAGGATGCAATTGTGGAAATCAAATTAAGTCATAATTAATGATAATTGGTCTAAATGTAAGAGAAAGAGATAACTGACAAAATACTGCAACACAAATAATGAAGGGCATAAGTAATATTTTACCCTTTCCAAAATACGTATGTAACATTTAACCAAATCTAAGTTGGCAAATCGATGTTGGTAATAGTAATACAGTGGTACCTTGGGTTAAGTACTTAATTCGTTCTGGAGGTCCATTCTTAACCCGAAGCACTACTTTAGTTAATGGGGCCTCCAGCTGCCGCCCGCCTCTGGAGCACGATTTCTGTTCTCATCCTGAAGCAAAGTTCTTAACCTGAGGTACTATTTCTGGGTTAGGAGAGTCTGTAACCTGAAGCGTATGTAACCTGAGGTACCACTGTAAAGAAAAACAAGACTATTGCTCTAGTCTTGCTCTATAGCAGGGGTCAGCAACCTTTTTCAGCCGTGGGCCGATCCACAGTCCCTCAGACCATGTGGGAGGCTGGACTATATATTTTTTTTGGGGGGGAGGGAATGAATGAATTCCTATGCTCCACAAATAACCCGGAGATGCATTTTAAATAAAAATACACATTGCACTCATGTAAAAACACGCTGATTCCTGGACCGTCCATGGGCCAGATTGAGAAGGCTGTTGCATTGCCACCTTGGAACATCAGGCATCTGCATTCTGCCATGTAGGAGAGGGCACTTGGGAATGATGGCGGCAACCATCTGGGTCAGAATGGTGTCTGTATACTACTAGAAGCCCTGGTCTGTCTCTTTACCCAGCATGAAGTAAAAGCAGGCAGTCTTAGTGATCTGTCTAATGATGTAATCAGTGAAGTGGGGAGGACTACAATCCAGCACCTTTATGGCAAATAAGAGCACAGTCAGATTGTGGATGCACTTTTCTGAAGACCTATAAGCCCTACTTATCAGCATGTGATTAGGGCTTCACTAAATAAGCTCTGCCCCCAGGCATCTGGGCATGTAATGATTACCTCAGAGTACAGTGGACACTTGGGTTGTGAACGTGATCTGTGCGGGAGGCACGTTCGCAACCCACAGTAGCGCTTCTGCGCATGCTTGCGCACCGAAACCCAGAAGTAACCCATTCCGGTACTTCCGGGTTCGGCGCGGTGCGCAACCCAAAAACGCACAACCTGAAGCGTCTGTAACCCGAGGTATGACTGTACTGTACTCTGATTAAGGCCAGGAGTAGCAGCACTTGGGGAGCAGGATGATGAATGGGAAGGAGATGGGGATGACACAATGGAGTAGAACCTGGTTGATGGGAACACCCCTCTGCCTCTGGATGTATCTGGCTCTGCAGTTGAAGCAGAAGTCCCAGAGGCTTCCAGTTCCCAGTGGAAGAGAGTGGGAAGTTACGAAGGCCACTTTTCCACCAGAGAATGAGGAAGGTTCCAGGGTGTAGTGCGTTGTGACATGGTGGAAGGATTTACAGGTGGCAGCATGCCCAGCATTATCACCCAGGGAGAGCTGGCACATCAATACATCAATAGAAAAGAAGAGACATGTCCCTCTAGACAGGGGGCGGACCTAGTCAGGGGCATGGCTAGTTCATGTAGCCCTGTGCTCCATTTAGCCATTGGTCTCAGTGTGAGCAATAGCTTCTGAATAAGACTATAGCAGAAGAAATACATGTTTATTCCATGCTGAATTGTATTTTGAGGCTGGAACTGGGGAAAAATAGATTTTTAAAATTAATTAATATGAACTGTTGTAGCTTCCTGGGGGTAAATGGCATGAGAAGTCACCATATAATCCACTCAATCTATGTGATTACCAGTTACAATTTTTTATTGCTGTAGCATGGATACCCATCCATGCCACAGCAATTTGTATGAATAGTATCTTAGGCTGGGATTCAGGAGAATAAACACACATACAATTTTCCCCAGAGTATCATTTTCAGAAGCTGATCCCAGAATACCCTAACTGCTCTTTAAACTCTCCAATAATAATTTGAAGATTAGTCATAAAAGCATTTTAGAGGAAACTTGTCCTGAAGCAATGCATTCTTGCCTAAATCCTTTGTTTAAACTGCGCTCATGCCTAATCTCTTAAGTGCATAGGTTCCAAGAATATGAGGGATTTTTTTCATAAACTCCTCTCTTCATGGCACCAGTTTTAAATGGCACTCCACACCATAGTCCGACAACATAGCTGCTCCTGAGCCAGGATATCCTGGCACCAGTTGTCGATGCTCCAGTGACCTCCCAATAAAGGTCCTCTAGGTAGGACTGCCATTGAAGATGGTCTTTTTTTAAAATATTTTTTATTAAGGATTTTCTTGTTTTACAGAAGTGTAGTGCCTCGTATTTTTCTTCTTCTTCCATGTAACATTTTTACAAATCCGTTTCATTTGTTGAGGCATTAGGGGGAGAAGAAAAAAGAAAGAAAAAAGAAAGGGGGGTGGAGAGAGGGAAGATGGATGGGGGTGGGGTCGGGTGGCGGTGTTTCTATTATGTTTAATGTATGTAGAGTTTGGTGTCAGCGTTGCTTGTGTTGTTCATTTGTGTTCCTTTGGTGGTGAGAGAGGTTGGGGTTGGCCTAGGGTGTGATTGTTTGCTTGTGATTGGCTGTGGTGATCTTTGTTTTCGTGTGTGAGTGAGGTGTGTGTGTGTTTTGGATCAGGTTAGCCATATTGATTTGTATGCTGTTGGTGGATTATTGTCATTGTCCTGTTGGGCTGTGTATGTGATAAAGGGGAGCCATACCGGGGTGAAGGCGTCTTCTTCTGTTTGTCCCTGTGTCAGTTTCAGTTTATTAGTTAATTTTTCTAGTAGGGCTGTTTCCTACTATTTGGTACCATTGGTCCATGCTTACTCCTGACAGGTCTCTCCAGTGTCTGGTTATGGTGTTTCTGGCTGCTGAGAGCAGGTGGGTTATGAGTTCTTTGTGGTGTAAATGGGCATTGTTGTCTTGGAAGATGTTTAGTAGGGCCAATTCTGGGGTGATGTCTATTACTTGCTTAGTTATTTTACATATTTCTTGTATGGCTGTTGTCCAGAATAGTTTAATTTTGGGACACTCCCACCACATGTGGAGGTATGTGCCTGTGGAGGTGCACCCTCTCCAGCATTTTGGTGAGGTTCCTGGGTGTATTAGCGCTAGTTTCCTTGGTGTTAGGTACCACCTGTAGGTGAGTTTCAGTGTGAGTTCTTTTCTTTTCGTTGATATGGATTTAAAGGGGGGTTTAGACCACATTCTGGTCCATTGAGTGGGGTTAATCTCACAGCCTATGTCATTCTCCCATTGTTTTTTGATTGCGTCTAGGGGATTTGCGGGGTTTTGGAGTAGTATTTTGTATATTGCGGATACCGTCCCTTTACCGTTTCCCTTTGTTGTTAGGAGGAGGTTTTCGAAGGTTGTCAGGGGCCTAGTTGCTGCTGATTTTACTGTTGGGTTGTTTAAGAGGGCATGTAGTTGGTGTTGTGTTAACCAGGTCATTTGGGTGTCTTCTAGTTTGTCTTGTATTTCTTGTGTTGACAAGGGTTTGTTATTTTTATAAAAGTCTATTAGGCGATATAAGCCTTTGGTTCGCCAGGTTTTTATCTGGAGGTTTTGTGCTGCATGGTGGAATAATGGGTGGTACGCCAGGGGGATTAGTGGGGATGGGGTTGGGGATAGTTTGCCTATTTGTGTTTTCCATGCTTTGAGCATGGTCTATGTGTACCTGTTAAGTGTTGTGGGAATTTTCTTTAGTTTGTTTGGGAGGAGTGGGTATGTTGTGGTGCAGGTGTTTTCAATTGTGTCCCTCTCTAGGTGTACCCATTGTTTTGTCTCATCTTCTAGTATATATGGGATTATATGGCGTATTTGGTTGGCATTGTAATATGCTTCTATGTTGGGGATTCCCCATCCTCCTTCTGAGGTGGGGAGGTGCAGGTATTTGGGGCTTATTCTTGGTTTTTTATGTGAGAAGATCAAAGAGTGTAGTTTTCTCTGCCAACTGCGAAGTTGGGTTGAGGGGATCCAGGTTGGGAGGGTTTGGAATAGGTAGGTTAGTTTTGGGAGTGTGATCATTTTGATCATGGCTATTTTGTCTGAGAGAGTGAAATTCTCTTTAGGTCTTTGTTAATTTGTCGCCACAGGGGCTTGTAGTTGTGGAGGTACAATTTATTGAGGTTTCTGGTTATTAGGTATCTGAACTTGGTGTGGCAAAGTTTCATTTTGGTGACCTTTGTGAGTTCTTTTTGGGTGTGAGGAGGGGTGTTGAAGCACATAGCTTCTGACTTTGTAAAATTTACCTGTAGTCCCGACACCATTGCAAATGTGTTGAGTTCTCTGATTAAGGAGGTTGCTGTGCTTATGGGGTCTGGTGTTGTGACCATTAGGTCATCTGCAAAGAGCCCTAATTTATAGGTTCTGCCTTTTATTTCCACTCCCTTGATGTCTGTGGCTGCTCGGATGTGGATTGCTAGGGGTTCCAGAGCCAGGATAAATAAGAAGGGAGACAGTGGGCATCCTTGTTTCGTGCCTCTTTGGATAGCTATAGTATTAGAATCCATATTGTTAGTTCTGCATTTTGCTGAGGCTTGGGAGTATATTTGTTTGAGGATTTGTAGGAAGTTGGGGCCAAATTTCATGTTAGTTAGTACTGCTAATATGTATTTCCACTCCAAGCAATCAAAGGCTTTGAGGATGTCTAGGGACATAATTGTCAATGGGAGTTTGGTTGCCTTGCTGTGTTTGATCAGGTTCAGTAGTTTCCTGATGGGGTCTGTTATATTGCGGCCAGGGACAAAGCCAGTCTGGTCTGGGGCTATTAACTTGTGTAGGAAGATTTTTAGGCGGTTGGCCAAGATTGATGTGAATATCTTGTAGTCTTGGTTTATTAATGAGATTGGGCGGTATGATTCTACTTTGAGGCTATCTTTTAGTGGTTTTGGGATGGAGACTATTTTGGAGTGGGTCCAGGTTTTGGGGATGGGGCCCCCTTTTATGATGTCGTTGAATAGGCGGGTCATGTAGGGCATCAAGGGTTCTTTGAATTTCCTATAGAATTCTGCTGTGAAGCCATCTGGGCCTGGGGCTTTGTGTGGTTTCAGGTTTTTGAGGACCGCATCTATTTCCTTTGGGGTGATAGGGCTGTCCATGAATTCCTGTTCCTCATCAGTTAGGGTAGGCATGGTCAGTCCTGCTAGAAATGTTCTGATTTCCTTCTCTGGTGGGTTATGGGAGGTGTATAGGTTGGAGTAGAATTCTGCAAATTCTGAGGTTATTTCTTCGGGGGAGAATGTTATGTTGCCGTCTTTTGTGGTGATGCAGTGTATTCTTGTTTTGAGTGCTTTTTTCCTACATCTATTTGCTAGTAATCTGGAGTTTTTCCCTCCATATTCGTAGAAACGTTGTTTAGAGTATAGAATGTTGATCATTGTTTTGTTAATTTCTAGGGAGTCTAGTTCTCTCGTTTTTTGTTCTATAAGTTTGAGGAGTTTTTTAGATCCTGTTTGTTTGTAGCGTGATGAGAGGGCTGTGATGTCTTGTTCTATTTTGCTAATTTTTGAGGAGGTTTGTTTTTTAAGGAATGTTTTCTCTTTTATGCAAGCTCCTCTGGTGACCACTTTCATTGCGTCCCATAGGAGGGGGGTTGTTATATTGTTTACATCGTTTTCCTTGAAGTAGTTTTGGAGGGTTTTTGTGAGACTCTCTCTAATTTGTTTGTTTGTAGTTAGGATGGGACTGAAGGACCATGATGGGGTGGTTTGTGTTCCTTCTCCTATTTTAACGATGACTTCTACTGGGGTGTGATCTGTGATTTTAATGTTACCTATGTTTGTTGATTCTACTGAGGGGATCAGACCCTGTGTGAGTAGAATGTTGTCCAGTCTGGACACTGTATCATGGCGTCCCGATTGGAATGTATGGCTGATGTCTCCCGGGTTTTGCTCACCCCAAATGTCGTAGAGACCCCTGTTTTTTAGCATTTTTAGTAACTTGTAAGAGTTCCTAGTTGTTGGGGGTTTCCTTCGGAGGAAGGTTGCCCATGGGGTTGTGGGGTGGATATCTTTCAGGGATAAACCTTTCATATTTAGATTGAGGTCCCCTCCTAGGATTGCTTCCCCTTCAGAGAAGGAGAGGAATTTGTTTAGTGTCTTCTGGAAGAATTCTAATTGTTTCGTGTTTGGGGCATATATGGAGCCGATTGTCAGTTTGATTTTGCCATCTACTGTCCCTTTAGCGAAAATGAATCTGCCTTTTTTGTCCTTGAGGACTGTTGTGGCAGTGAAGTTCAGGTCTCTACTGAGTATTATGGCTACACCACGAGCTTTCCCTGAGCCTTGTGCGACCCACTGTTGACTGAAGCGGGGGTCGCTCAGGAGTTTGCTGCCTTTGGGTGGGTTGTGTATTTCTTGTAGGAAGGTGATGTGTGGTTTCATGGTGTTTATGTATGAGGTGATGCGTTTTCTTTTGATGGGGTTTCCCAGCCCCCTCACATTTAATGTGATTGCTTTTAGGTTAGCCATCTTGCTTATCTATTATGTGGGGCGATTCCCTGCCAACCCGTTCGGGTTGTCTTGTGTCTCTCTCTTCGTGTTGTTTAAAGAACCAGTGGGGTTGCGCTGACCTAGGGTGTGGTGGGTGGGGGGCTAGTGGGATTAGAGTGAGATTTGGGTTAAAGAGTAGGGGGTAAGTTGTAGGGAGTTTCCTATATGTAGTCGTATAGGTGTTTGTTTGGGGTATTTTGGGCCATCTGGCATTTAGCCGGTTGGTCCTAGGTCTCAGCTGGTGTGGAAGGCCATGTTCAAGGACAGGCCATCCCCCCTGTTGTCTGCGATAGGGGGTGATCAGCGAGACAGTGTGAAGTGACTTTGTAACGTTGCTGTCAGGTATAAGGTTTGTAAGCAATGTTGCCAATGTTATGAGCAACATTGTTGGTGTGTTGGGGTGGGGATGTGGGTGCTGGTACGCTCTGGTGCCACCATAGTGCTGTTTGGGTATCAGATTTTAGCCTGATTGTGGGTTGTGTTAATAAGGTTGGAGTTGTTTTTCCTTAGTATGGAGTATGAGGATGTTGAAGGTGTGGGTGATGGGGTATGTGGTTGAGGTCGTTTGGACTGGTGTTGGGGTGGGGATTTCTGTGGGGGTGCGGGGCTGGGGGGGATGTTGATGGTGTTAACTAAATCTATGTTTTTTGGGGGGGAATCACCAGTCCTTCAGTTTGTGGTTTTTCCCTGGTTGCTTCATTCAGCTGGGGTTGTTGTTGTTGTAGGGTTGTCCATCTGCGATGACTTGGTTTGGTTAATCTTGGTCTGGTTTCTTGTGTCGTATGGCCGGCGGGACGATTCTGAGCATGATGCTTGCCTGTATTGGTTTGCGTTGTTGTGCCGCTTCTGTTGTTTCTTTTTCTTCTGTACCGTCGTCCAGTTGTTTGCTGTTGTTTCCTCGTGGTTGGGGCTGTCACTTGGTGGGTTTGTCGGTTGCCATTCCGGTGGGAGGTCGAGTTCAAGGTTCTTTAGTAGTTGCAGGGCCTCAGGTATGTTGGTAGCCATGTGTTGTGTTGTATTGGTTGTTACAATGAGGCGGAAGGGCAAGCCCCATCGGTATTTGATCCCTGCTTGTTGGAGACGCTGGGTGCATGGGCGCAGGCTTTTCCTCCGGTTTAGGGTATCCTGAGATAGGTCCTGTAGGGCCAGAATGGGGGTTTCTCCATATCGAAGGTTGCTTGAGTTTCTGAGGTGGTGCCATATCTCTTCCTTCTTTTTGTAGCGTGTGAAGCATACAATGATGTCTCTTGGGGGGGGCGCTGGGTTTTGGCATAGGTTTTAGGGCTCTGTGAGCCCTCTCCAAGTCATCTGCCTCAAGTTTCAGGCTTGGGATTGTGTTTTTCAGCCAGCGTATAATTAGGTCTGCTGGGCTTTTCTCCTCTGTTTTTTCAGGAAAGTTGCGGAAGCGGATGTTACAACGTCTATTGCGGTCTTCAAGGTCGGCTTGCTTAATTTTCATCTCTCTGTGTTCTGCTTCCATTTGGTTTACCAGTTCGTCCAGTTTCTTGTTCACACGTGCGTTCTCCTCCCGGTATTGCTCTATTATTCTTTCTTGCATTTGGTTTTTGTTCTCTAGAGCTTCCACTTTGGAGGTTAGGTTGTTGATTAGTACCTGCATGGGAGCCATTGTGGCCTTCAGTGTTTCTTCTAATCGTGCTTCTAATCTTGCTTCCATTTCCCTCAGATCTCGTTTTGTTATTGGGTGGTCATCATCTTGAAGGGGAGTTACCATCTTAGCATTGTTTGCCATCTCCCTGGTTGGTGTCATCTCAGTCTCCCTGATAGTTTTGGTTTGAGGTTGGCTTGGCGTCCACTTGGGGTAGGGCGTGTGGTGGTTAGGAGTTGTGGCAGTGGTGATTCCTGAGTATTGTTGGGTTGCTGAGCTGATCAGGCTTTGTTGGCTGATGGCTTTTACAGAGCGTTTGGATTAGGTGGTCATTTGTGTCACTTCTAGCCTGTGTTTTAAGAACTTCTCTTGGGTTTTCTGTAGTTGCCTCAGCGATACCGCCGAGGCTGGGGGGGAGGGCAGGTAAGCAGAGATGGGTAGACTAACGGACAGACAGTTCATATAGAGGGAGGGGGGTTAGCAGGTAGAGATGCAAGAGATTAGAGGGGTGGGGCCAGGGGAAATATGTGTTTAGGAGGGGGTTGTATATACCCAAAAGGGGTACTGGAGTCCAGTTAAGGTGGAAATTGGGGTTGGGAGTGCGCTTAGAAACAGAGACAGACAAATAGGCTATATGTAAAGGGTGGAGGGAGAAAAGGGAAGAAGAAGAAGAAGAAAGAAAGAAGAAGGGGGGAGGCGGGGGGGAGAGGGGATTGGAGTAAAAGAGAAGAGAGAGAGAGAGAGAGAGAGAGAGAGAGAGACAAAAAGAGAGTTGAAAGAGAGAGGGGAGATAGTACAGTAATATCAGCGGTATTAGTTTGCAGCAGTAGTTTTAGCTATAGTATGAGGGGGGCAAATTATGATAGAGTGATATGAATGTGTGTATGTGTTTCCTTTAGGGGAAGGGGGGGATGGAGAGAGGGAGGAGGGAGAGAAAAGGAGAGGAGGAGGGGGAAGGGTGGGAGAGGGAAGGAGAAGAAAAGAGAGGGGGAGGGTGAGCTGCTGCAATGGTATGGGGGAAAGTCTTATTTTAAAAGAGGGGGTGGGGGGAAAGGGCTCCCCTCTCAAAAACAAACTGACGGACAGGCTAAAAAGGGGGGGGGGTTGATTTTAAAAAATAAAAGGGATAGAAAACAAAATTGGGGATGGAAAATGAAAGGTGGGATAAAGGGAAAAAATGAGGAGGGGTGAAGAGAGAGAGGAGAGAGCAAAAAGGGAGAGAAAAATAAAAAGGGGGTTTTAAAAGAGAGTGGTGGTCGTAGCTGGGGGCGAAAGATTCCCCCCTCAAGAACAAGCCAACAAATAGAAAAGAAAGGGCTTTAAAAAGAGAGAGGGGAAAAAAATGTGTGGTTTTTTTAAAAAAAATAAAAAGAAAATAAATAATAATATTTTCCCCTAATTATTGTTATTATTTTTTGTTTGTAAAAAAGTAATTAAAAATGTACGGGTAAAAGATAAAAATGAGAATTAAAGGTAAAAAAAAAGGGTGTTGTCTTTAGATAGATAGATAGAGCTTTTTATTTAAAAAAAATAATGAGTAAAGTATAGGTAAAAGAGGATAGGTAAAAGAGAGTGGAAAGTCTGGGGCGAAGTGGCAGTCCCAGGAAATGGCCTGTGATGGTTCAGGGCTGTTTTCTGGGTACTGCCATTTTAATTCTTAAGAGGGGAGTTTGAGGTGAAAATAAAATGAGGTTTAAATTGAGAGTGTGTGTGTGTGGAGAAGTGTGTCTTTAAATAGTGTGTAGAAAAGATAGAAATAAAAATAAAGCTTCAAATAAAGGGTGGCTGCAGCAGCAGTGGCCCCTCTTTTAAAAAGAAAAATGATAAAAGTAGGTATATGGGGGGGGGGAATAAAAAAGAATTTCTTTTTTTAAAAAAGGGGGGAAAGGGAGAGGGGTAGGAAGGGGTTAAAAAAAGGATTATTTTTTTTTAAAAAGGAGAAAAGAAGGGGGTAGTTTCTTCCTTTCTGCGATCTCCTTTGTCATGCGGCTTTGCATGGAGGGGTAGGCTCCGGTCGGCTCAGCCACGTGTTTTTTCGGAGCCTCTTTTGCCTTCCCGTGCTCACCTACCTCCCCTCTTCTTTGTCGGCAGAGATGGGGGCAGCAGCGGTAAAGTAAAGTTAGGGCTCCTTTTTCTTTCTTTTTCTTCTTCTTTCCCCCTTTTCTTTTTCTCCCTCTCTGCGTTAGCTCCACTGTCTTCCTGGATTTGGAGCTCCTCTCGGCTGTTGGGGGGGTGGTCGGGTGCCTTTCCGGCTCAATCAAGGTCGTGGGGGGTGTTTTGGCTCCTTTGAAAGACGCCCCGGGCACCCCCGATTCCTCTCCGTTGGCAGTGTTGGCAGCAGCAGTTCTGGGAGCCCGGGAATCGGCCAGACAGAGCCTTTTACTCTGGCTGGCTTCAGGAGCTCTTTTCTGCTGTTGCAGCCGCCATGCTGCCTCGCCGGAAGTCCATTGAAGATGGTCTTGAGGCTGCTACTAGTGCAGAATGCTCAAGGTGCTAGTACTAGCATAAAAGGTAAAGGGACCCCTGACCATTAGGTCCAGTCGTGGCTGACTCTGGGGTTGCGGCGCTCATCTCGCTTTATTGGCCGAGGGAGCTGGTGTACCGCTTCCGGGTCATGTGGCCAGCATGACTAAGCCACTTCTGACGAACCAGAGCAGCGCACGGAAACGCCGTTTACCTTCCCGCTGGAGCAGTACCTATTTATCTACTTGCACTTTGAGGTGCTTTCAAACTGCTAGGTTGGCAGGAAGTACTAGCATATAGGTTGGCAGGAAGTACTAGGTTGGCAGGAAGTACTAGGAAGTACTAGGCAGGAAGTACTAGGAAGTACTAGGTTGGCAGGAAGTACTAGCATATAGTTACCCAAATGGCTTGGGACTCAGGCACCTAACAAAACCCATTAACAACCATATGAAACCCTGTGTTCAGCAGGTGAGGCCTTGTTGGTTGTGTTGCCACTGGGGGCAGCCTGATTGGCGCTGACCTGTGACAGGACCTTTTCAGTGGTTGTTCCCCAGTTGTGGGATGTCCTCCCAACTAAGGTCCACCAGTACCCATTATTAACTTTTAGGAGGAATTTGAAAACATTCTTGTTTATCTAGGCATTTGGTGGTTGGTCCTTGCAACCCGTGAATCACTGCATGAAAGTGTACCGTGGAACCCAGACTTATGTACGGCTCTACTTACGTATGATTCCAGTTACAACCCTCAGAAGGTGCTTCGACTTATGAACTTTCCTCTAGATACGAATAGAGGCCTTGCCAGCAGCTCACTTGGCTGGCTGTGGAGCAGCACTGGGGCCTCCGCCGCCGGGGAGAGGCCTCCGTTTTGCAGGAGCTCACCCTGCCGGCTGCGGAGCAGCGCTGAGGTCTCTGCTGCCAAGGAGAGGGCCCCCATCCCACCCCCAAAGCTGTGGAAGAGGTGCCACCTGCAAGAGGCACAGCAGGGCGCACTGCAGCCCCAAACCCTGCCAAGGAACTAACCTGAAGAAGTCCAGGGAAGAACCAGGCCAGGCAAGAAAAAAAGGTGACCCTGGCTGAAGTGAATCAGCTCTTTACTGACCCATGCCCCACCCCCAGCTTGTAGCCAGGTAAGCCCACCCACCCACAGTGCACATAAGGAAAAAAAATGTTAATTTTTTTCATCTACAATACTGTCTTATTTATTTTATAGTACAGTACATTGATTATTGCCTTCATTTTATGGATCTATGGTCTCGTTAAACAGTAAAATCTGTGTTAAATTGCTGTTTTAGGGGGTGTTTTTCATCGTATATGGAAAAGTGCACCTCTACTTATGTACGTTTCTAGTTATCACCGGACCTCCAGAATGGATTATGGTTGTAAGTAGAGGTTCCACTGTTTTTAGATTTATTTATTTTTTACTGTAACTGTTTTTAGAACTGTTTTAGATTGTTTTTAAGTTCTGGATGTGTTTGTAATCCTGGGCTGCTTTGGGAGGAAGTAAAGGATATAAATTCAATAATGAAAACTGTTGTTGTTGTTGTTGTTGTTGTTAATGTAAGGCAGTCAGTTATGTCAAGAGCTGTTGAGAGTCCTAGTAAAATTAAACAGGATTTTTGCACCCCTGCTGAACTACCACCAGGAAGGTCCCCAAAGAGATGGATGGCCCAGGTCAAATCACACACACTTCCTACTTGTTCAGATCGCTGCAGGGTTCTCCTGAGCACCCATTTTAAACTTTTACCTACTGTAATTTGTTTAAAGATTTGCTAGCTGTAATGGCAAAGCATCTGCCTTGCAGGCACTCTCCTAGACTGCATTGCCCAGAATGCATTGCTCTGAGGAATGAATTTGTGGTACGTAATTGGAAATTATAGAGTTCAAATACTGTCTCCCTGTATGGGTTGGAGCTAAGTTTCTACTCTTTGTTTGTTGTCAAGGTTACTTTCACTTTCCTGTGTAGTTACTCTTGTTCTGGGGCTACAAAGTGAGCAACTGTGCCTTACATTAAAAATACAGCATTGGTCTGAAGACACGCCCAGCTCATAATCTGCATTTAGTGTGTCGTGTCCAAATCAAGATGAATGCAAGTGATTTTATGTGCGCAATGTTTAACAAACATGCCACAGAAGCTGCAGCTAATTCCTTCTTCAAGCAGCTCTGACCTTCGTTTTATAGCCCATAAGCCACCTGGAGTAGCTCAGCTGGATGATAGCTCATACAATGGTGCCTTATCAGTATCACTGCCATAGAAAAAGTCGTCAAGTTATTTCAAGTAAGTCTGGATTCACATGAGATTTTCTCCATCTGTATTTCAGTCATCTTTCCTTAAGTCTCATTGAGGTAATTCTGTATTATACTAATTGAGGTCGTATTAAAGTTGATGCATCTCAAGCTAACTGTGAACTTTTCATGCCATCCTCTCTTTACTTTATTGCTTTCTATTCAGAAATTTTATCTGACCACCACAGTGGTACCTAACATTAAGGTATTGTTGTATATGAAATAGAAATATTTCAATAACATTTCTATTGTTGATTTTTAAAATGGCATTTCCCAGTTTCTAGAAGACACTTGCAAGCAACAAAGAATAGAAAACCCCTAAAAAATAGAAAAATAAAGCATTTGGAAATTTCCTGACACAAAGGAAATCCCTGTAGAATTACACATTAGTAAATGAATGTCAAGCCTGATTTTTCAAGGTGAGTTGTAGTTGTGCTAGGCCTTTAGGAACAAAAGGTGGCACTGTTGGCTTTCAAATGGGAAAGAATAAATTCTTACTGCACAGAACAAATGCTTTAGCTGGTGCAAAATGTATGTCTTTCAGTTATTTACATTCTACTGTAAAGTAAACATCTGTTTTAAAATAGCTATCTAAAAATGTATGCTATAGCAGTAAGATTATCAGCACACATTTACCAAAATGTATGTCTCGTGTTTGAAACGATTATTTCTCAGTAAAGCAGTTTAGGACTGTAAGAGTATCTGTTTTCCAACATTTAACTCTTAAGCAAGGCATTTTAGATTGCAACTCAGTTTTTGTTGTATTAATGTGAAATAATCTTAAGAGTAACCATGTGTCCAAGCTGTTAAGGACCCTGAGGACTAAGGTGACTTTAGGGGCTGCCCGTCTCCCACCTCTCAGGGCTGTTTGGAAACCAGTGTGCCTGCAGGAGGAGGATGTAAGAAAAGAAGTCCAGGCCAGGGAGCTCACACCATTGGTTTCTGAGGAACATCAGTGGCCTGGCCTGAGGCAGGTAATATTGGTCCAATATATTTTGCTGTCTGCAGCAGAGCCCAAATCTCTCTTATCCCAGGTCCCTAGCTAATATAACTGTACTATTCACCTATTCTTCATTTAATGCCACCAAAAGCACATCACTTCATGCTGCTGCCTGGCAGGGCCAGCCTTTGTGGAAAATGTAAAAATAGGCCTTCCATGTCTTCCCTGGGGTTGCTTGAAGACCTTGGTGCTTGAGGGTAGGCCAAGAAGCTCATGCTGTCACCTTCTGAAGGTCCCTGTTAATCCTGTAGCAAGCCCTGTGAACAAAAGGAATCACACCTACAACACTTCATACACTTTTACAGGCTCTTGCTAACAGTCAAGACAATAGGCCTTTGGGTTCAGATGTATACCATTTCTATGGTTCCCATCATAGTTTAAAGTAAATAAGGTCCTTGAATTCACATGACTTCATAGATCACTGCTTGAACGAGCTGTGTTACTTTCACTTCCATTAAAACTGAACCATTAAAATAGGCTGTGCTTGCTTACTGATGCAACGGAGGTTCCGCTTTCAAATAAACAGTGTCTATAACTCACAGTGAATTGTCTATTTGTTCTGTCTCTGCGTCTTACAATTTCTGGGAATTAGTCTCATTTGTTTATATAATACTTGCCCTTCACTAAAAATATTACGAGACCACTTCCTTCATCATTTGAACCTGAACTTTTATAACTAAATAATTCCCTTTCAAGAGCTAATAAAAACTAATTA
The DNA here is from genome assembly GCF_027172205.1 of Podarcis raffonei. Taxonomy (NCBI): domain Eukaryota; kingdom Metazoa; phylum Chordata; class Lepidosauria; order Squamata; family Lacertidae; genus Podarcis; species Podarcis raffonei. Next base: position 49,877,380 of record NC_070608.1, on the reverse strand, counting down.
TGATTTCGAGTTTCTGAGAATTGGAGCTATTTTTTCCTAAAGCCCTTTTCTACTGAGTTGAATTGTTAACCATACAATTCCACTCCAGGTAACCTCCAATGAATGGGATTTACAGTTTATGAGAAGAATTTCATACCAGTGATCTAAACCCACAGTTTTCAATGTATCAGACTAGTGTACAAATTGGAAACAACACAGCTTAAATCATCACCTAACTAGTTTGTGGAGTGCATTTTTGTATGCTATTTTTCCTAATGTATACATTGGTATGCATACTTCACCCAAATATATAATTTTTTGGTACACATTATGTGACTGGAGAATTGCATTCCAAAATCGGGAAAAACATGAATTTTGAAGGATGGCTGTGTTTCAGTTCTTGTGTTGTTTTGTAAAGTGTGAATTAGGTAGGTTCGCTTTTAAATGTGAGCTGAATCAAATTTCTGCCCCATTCCTACCCTAGATAGAAAAAAAATGTTCTTCTGAATGACATAGACTTGCATTGGTATGGGCTGTGATTTTTCACAATGCTCTGCAGGCATAATAATAAAGCCACACAAAAAAGCCATACAGATGCATTGAGAAGGCCTAGGATTCTGTACACTGCACTGCAGGCCTCTATCTATCTATCTATCTATCTATCTATCTATCTATCTATCATCTATCTATCTATCTATTATCTAACTATCATCTGTCTGTCTGTCTGTCTGTCTGTCTATCTATCTATCATCTATCTATCTATCATCTATCTATCTATCTATCTATCTATCTATCTATCATCTATCTATCTATGCACTGATGGTTATTGCATTCAGATTGAGTACAGATGATTGTTTTGTTGTTGTTACTAGTATTATTTATGTACTATTTTTCTTTATTTCACTTCACTGTCTTTATTTTTTAATTTTATTTTCTTTGTTAAATTTGCAGATTTCCTGAACCCAGTACCCCGTATGTGAATTGGTGCCCTCTGCCCTGCACAATCTATTGGCAAGAACTGCTGCCTATGTATGTATATTAACAAAGCCTAGTCTACCTCACAGGGCTGTGATTATGATTGATTTGATTTCTGACATGCCCCTCACCATAAATTCTCAGGACTGATTGCAACAATATAAAATTCATTTTTTTAAAAAACAGTTTAAAACAAATTACAGTTAACACTTGAGCCTGAAGGCTTCAATTCTATACACTTGCTCCCGGGTATGCCCTACTAAACTTAAAGGTGCTTACTTATAAGTAGATCTGTTGTATAGGACTGTATTACACATGCCGTTTTGTTGAGGCGCTGAATCTAGTCAGTGCAGGGCAGTTGGGCTATCATTAATTTATAACTAGAATTAGATTGCTGTTTGAATAATTAACCAGACTATCAGTTTAGTGGTTTCAGAATTTTTACGTGTTTTAGGAAAACTGTATTATGTCAGATTCAAACTTTTTAAGCCAATAAATTGTCTGAAAGTCCATTAGCTGTACCCATAATGATTTAATTTATGGAGGCAGATAGTTCCAGCATGAATATGAGAGAACTGCTAATATAGACTTGTCTGCTTAAATCAGCGGCCCCCAACCTTTTGGGATGTATTTGGAAATCTAAGAAACTGTAGTGGGTATCACAAAAATACCCATTTCTACAGAAGAAAAACGGGTGATATTCCCCCTCCAAAACAGGCAAACATACACCTACATGCACCCCAAACAAACACAAACAAGAAAAGACAGGAACTCTCCCCCAAGGCAATCCTCCTACCAAACTAAACAAAACACCCCCCTATTTAAAATATATATATATGAAAATTGGGAGGGGTTGTGGGTTTGATGGGTGCTATGCTCAGGACCCCAGGTTTAAATTAATTAGACTAGAAAATAAATCAGATGTGATCACTGAGTGTGTTGGAAGTTTGGTACTGGCTGAGTAGAGGTGGCTTCAGCAGTCCTAAGATGTGCCCAAGTTAAATCTGTGAGTGTATAAATAGGTTGTCATTGATAGGAACTTTTTTTAGTCTGGCTTTGCAGGCTCCTTACAGTTCGATTCTATGCATGTCTATTCAGTAAGGTTCACTGGGGCTTACTGAGTAGGTACATGGTGGAAGCCTAAGTCACTCATGTTAGCTATGCCCACTGCTAGTGGAAAAGGGTAGAGACAGAGGTGCCCATCCTCCCTGATTAAAACCAAAAGAGTAAAAGGTTGTCCGATCAGCTGACTAGCAATAATAAATGGATAATGAAGGAAGTCAATTTGGGGATATTAAGCTAGTCTCATGTTAACACAAGGTAACTACTTTCTGAAAAGTAGTGAAGGCTGTAGGTGTCCTTTGTGACTGAACTGCAGAAGGACAGAATCTGACATTGGGTGAAGGATTCAGCATCCTGTGAATCTCAGTATTCCTTCTTAAAAGAGCAGCTTCCTAGTGCCTAAAACTGAAAATCAATTTGAAAGTCTGTGGTCAATGCCTGAGCTGGATATCCACTGACCCAAGAGCGCGACCTCAGTTCCCTGCATGGGCTCTTGCCACAGTTAGCAGTATCAGAAGAAACTGTGAAATAAGTAAGAAAATATATGTGCCATTTAGCATGCAACATTGAGGTTTTCTGAATGTGGAATTATTATTATTATTATTATTATTATTATTATTATTATTATTATTATCTCAATCTTGAAAGGTGCCTTAATTCAATTCAATACAAAGATATAGACTAGGCAAGGTGTTATCTTTCTCGAATGCTTGCAAGTGTTACTCACACACAAGCCTTCTTGTGTCTCAGCCTTTAGATTAACACTTCTCAACATGAGGCAATGTGAAGTTTATCCTGTAATTGTTGTTTATAGTTCCCCTAGGAAATACAGTATGTTATGAATGCATCTTGTGTTACACTGCACAGTATAGCTCCTCATAAGCAGGTGGTTTTAAGAATAAGTTCTTTGTGCTTTAAATGTAGCTGCCTAAGCATTTCTTAAGAATATAAACATTTCCAGTATCAGAAACTGGGTCTGTTATTTGTGTGCTGCGGGAGATAAGAGAATGTCAACATGAATTTTCAAATATTAGACCGGTCCTAAAAATATGCTCTAAAAACTTATCAGAAGCAGATGATTTTCTAGATATCGGTAACTTCTCAAACCATTATGTACTGGGAAGTTTGATATTGCTACCTTAACAAAGAAAGCCTATTCTGACTTTTGCTTACAGAAAATGATTTCCTGAATTCTTTATCATGCTATGATGCTATGTGTGTGTGACTGTGTCTATGTGAAGAACTGTAAATCTTTCTCATTTTCTCTCAATGTAATATTTTTCAGCTTCTTAAATATTAATGCCTTTGGCAAATGCATTAGGATTCAAGCGATAAATCTAAGAACACATATAGATAGTTATCTCCAACATTAAAGTTAGACTGACAGTCTCCTGGGTATTGGAGAATGGCCATGTATATACATTATTTATATGAACTGTTATATGTCATTAAGTGCTAAACCCATTTTGTTTTACATTCTCCTGTGCTTCAGGAAGCAAGACACATATTAGACCTTTGCAAAGTATATTCCAGATCAATATGATAAAGCTTTAAAGAAAACTGCCTATGCATAGGTTGCTGACAAACCTACTAGAATATTTTTCAAGAACTAAGGGGCTAGTTTAATTATTCTAGCATATTGACTCTTGCAAGGTCTGCTGTAACACTATACTTTGGAATTTGACTCTTTGAAAAAGACCTGATCAAGCAGTAATTTGTCATACATTAAAATCTCCCATTTGCACAGTGTGCATGATTGGTTCTGAAGGAGTTTGGCTACAAAGATACTTTTCCAAACGAAGATACTTAATATCCATTTCAAGTTCAGACATGACCAGGGGAGGACTGGAATTTCATCAGCAACCAAGATGAGAAGTGAAACCAGGCCTGATTGCATCATCCTACACTGATGATAGTAATTTACTAACCCTTATTTGGGGTGCTAGTCTGGACCTTTTATGTGCTTTTATATTTATGGATCATGGTATTGGTGCAGCTGGCAAATGTTTGGTATAAAAGGCATCATGAACTTTGACCCTGGTAGAGTTCCTATCTCATACGTGACCTGGAAGAACAGCTAACATCTTGACCTTAATAGTTGCAGGAAAGATCAGAGCACTAATCCTTGTATTTACCAGAAAGATTTATTTATCAATTCCCTGTAAGTAGGACCCAGACTTCACACAGACAATGAATATCTCTTTTAAGGTAAATTTATGATTCAGAAGCTGTAAAGTTAAAGACATGGGCTTCTGAAAAATAAGGTCATATCTTCTTCACTTCAAATTTATCTCCCAGGAACACAATAGTAAACAAGAAGGAACAAATATAGTTCAAAGGATTTGGTATTGTGTCATTCACTCAGTAACCAAGCCTTACTCCCTTCTCTATAGAAGTTATTTAGATCCAAAGTATACTTAAGCTCAAGGATTTTCAATAGTTCACAGCTCCAGTGGACTCCCTCATTGATCTCAGAGATCACCCCTAAGGCTGCTGCACCATGGACTAATGGGTGAGAGATTCCTATTGCCTTGCTGACATAAGATTCTAGGGGAAAGTCTAACTCTCATAGAAGGCACAGATCTCAAATCCCTGACCTTGTATACCGCTTTCTCCAATGTAATGTATATTCCTCTTCTTCAGTATGTTCAATATTATGTTACAGAATGCAAGTTAGAATATTGCATTCTGGATTGCAGTTCTAAAACTTTAAGATATCATAATTAGCAGAGAAAGTTCTAATGCTTGTTACTGTAATTTAAAATAATTAAAAATGGCATTTTCTAAGTAAAATCAAGGGGTTTTAAAAAACATTTACAAATGGTGAGACATAAGTAGCTTGTGCTCAGTGCTCCAAAGGATGGTGAGTATCCCACTGCTTTTGTCATTGAAGCCAAATACCAGACTACAGTCATATGAGACTTGATTTCCATGACTTATTTTAAATTGAAATGCAGCCTTAGGAAGTTGCCAGTTTCAGGGGGCAATGGAAGGCACATGGGGCCAGAACTGTCTCCTGGGCCATTTTGCCAACCCCAATTGCTTCTCCCCCAGCTTTTATATACTCTGTTGACTATAAACTGTAGTCATTCATAGTTCCAAGAAACTAACTTCTGTTAACCCCTAACATATGTGGCCTTAAAATATGAATATCTCCAGCTATCATATCACTGAGAAAGGGATGATAAGCAAAATATTCCCTTGGTGAAAAATGTAAATAACACATTATCCATATGGCTATGAAGGCTGCTTTGGAGACTTTTATGATAAATTCATTGTATTCATAGGTAGTACAGAGATGAACCTAAAGTGAAATAACTTTCATTAGGCTGTAAAAAAAAGTCCACAACAGTGACCTCAGGCCAAGTTAGAAATAGAACACATCCTTTTACAAAGTATACCAGACTACAACTGTCTGGAAAATAGAGTAGCACCATTCAGTGTCATATATGACCAACTCCTATATGTCATAGCTTTGAGCAGAAATTTGAACAGGGGGGAAGTTCTAATGGTTTTCAGTTGACTATCAGTAATAGCTGCAATAACAGCAGACTGAGAGGAATCAAGTTAACATTTTTTTCTCTTCATAATCTAAAAGTCTTGCACTTCTACCAAATAATTTAGAAAAGAAAAAGGAGACTCCAGGAACTGCAGATTGGTGTAGCAGTTTTTTAAAGTGTTTTTTTTTGTATTTTAAAGAACAGAAATTGAACTGTATATACTCCCACTCTGAATATAATGCAACAAGTTAGGCACATATAAGTCCCAATGAAATAGAAGGAACCAAAAAAGGACAGTTAACAGTTTGATCCCAGTGAAATTAGACTGCAGTCCTCCCCCTGCCCATAGATACAGAGATAGTTCCACATGGTATGCATTTTGAATATTCCAAGCCCATAGGTTAAGCATAACATAACAACATAAGGAGAACTTTAGAGCAGACCATAGACTGTCCTCACAGTGGGTCAACAGACGCCCACATGTAGGACCTGAGTGCAGGTTGTGCTGATCAAGGTTCCTGCAATTTGTGTTACAAATGACTTTTGGAATTTGTATATAGAATACATGGTCATTGCACCTGAGTGGTGAACAATGTATTTATATTTATTTTAACACACACAGTCAAATCTCAGGCACTGGCGGAGGGAGAGGAGTTCGGGGGGAGCACACCGCCCCTGGCAGTGTAATCCCGGTAGGGTGCCATTGCGGCTGCCCCCCGCCTGCGCTGGGCGCCACACCCCCGCAGGTGGCGCACCATGCTCCCAGGATGCACACCACGCCCCTACAGGCAGCACACCCCACCCCCGGGACGCATGCCAGCTCCGCCCTGCCTGCTCTCCACCCCTGGTGCCGGAGCATGAAGCTCCGCCACTGATCTCAGGTTCCAAATTTTAAGAAGCTCTATTAAGGCCAAATGTACTTGTAAAGAGAGAGACATTTTAGTATCAGGTTTTTAAAAAATGAAACAAAACAAAACAGCAGCCCTAAGCGCAACATATTACAATAGCCTAATCTGAAGATTACAATAAACTGGTCACTATGGCTATGTCTGCCCAGGAGCAGTTGCAGTTGGTTTACCAGCAGACACAAGGTGCCTCACACCACAGGAGGCACCTGGGTATCTAACAGTACCCCAAGCTAATTTTGAAAGAGGCAGTCCTCAGTTATTCAATGTAGGTATCCAGGTAAGAGACCTTATGGGCACAGCACTTCATTGCACAAACACTCCCCTCAAGAAAGGGGAATCTGCATGTAGAAGATTTCTTCTGCACACACATCTCCCTTGCTAAACGGAGGAGTCTGAGTAAAATTCATATAATGGCACTGGCATTCTGAAGGGACGTACAATCTTTTAAAAGACACAATATATTGATTAACCTATGCCCAGTTGGCTAGTGCCTTTTGCACCCATGCTTACATCTTACTTGCTGAGGACTGGGCAAGATCCCCAAGGTATGAAATGGCTATTTGCTCTAGTTCTGGTCTTCATGGGGAGGGTGTCATTGCTTATGTTGCCAAAAAAGCACAACTCATGTGCAAGATCAAGGTATCAGCAGGCTTGAGGGAATCCTGAGGTTTGCAGAAGTAAAAGGATATTTAGGAGGAAAAACCCCTAAGAGGGGGGAAAAACCCTAAATAGAGAAATGGGGTATAATAGCTAGAATCCTCAACAGAAAACACTGCAAAATTTTGCTGCAGGACCCACGTGTTATAGATTTTACCCATCCTTTGAACATAATGCAAGGCTCTTAGTTCAATATAGGAGCAAGACGGGAGAACATAGTTCCTTTTCCTATTGCAAAGATCCCAGTTTCTTCCTCCTCTGCTAATGTTCTGAGGATTGTTACAAGAAGATATATTTTATGTCATTAGTATTTGCAGACCTTGCAGCTTGGGTGAATTAGATTGGAATAATCACTTACAGTTACTGGCTTTATTGTCCTGGCCCTCCCGATCCAAGGAAGACACACTTTTGATAGTTAACTCTTTATCAACAAAAACCCCCACTTACAGCAGCTTCCACAGTGCTCCATATACAAACGCCCATGCTTCTAGCCTCTAGGTAGTTGTCAACAGGTCTAGGCCCTGTACAGTGGTACCTCTGGATACGAACGGGATCCGTTCCGGAGCCCCGTTCGCATCCTGAGTAGAGCATAAAACGCGTCTGTGCGTGTTGCGTTTCGCCACTTCTGCGCATGCACACGACGTCATTTTGAGCATCTGCGCATGCGCGAGCGGTGAATCCCAGAAGTAACACGTTCCATTACTTCCGGGTCGCCGCGGAGCATAACCTGAAAACGCTCAACCTGACGCATATTTAACCCAAGGTATGACTGTAGAGAAGTTGCAACAGGGAGACCCCGACCTCCAGCTGGTTTACCGTATATACCCTCCCCATATGCGTTGTGTGCCCGTAACCTGAGACTTCTCCTGCACATTGCTACTCTTCCTGCTTCAAGTGCCTCCTGGCTCTAGGAAACAGAGGTGTGGAGGAAGGTGAGGAGTCTACTGACCCATATGTTGGCTGAACAACCTCTTCCCATACACGCGCATCTGGCATGCCTTTCTCGGTCTAGCGGGTAGTGGCACTGTCTGTCAGCTTCCTCCTACTTAGTCTCTGTTTGGCCTTTGCAGAACTAAGCAGGTTTGGGATGTGGTTTACCCACACTATTAGCCACAATCCATATCTATCATGTACCTATCATCTTGTTTCATACTGTGTTTTTATGAATTTTCCTTAAGCCGCTTCAATCTGAATTGAGAAAAAGAATGAGGTAGTTTAGTAGGCTCTGCCTGTCGTTGGCTGTGGCTCCACCTAGTGTTGGTCGCTCTGTCTTATGGCCCAACAGTTCCATCTGCCACTAAGCCTGACCCTCATGTAGCCCAGATGTTGTGCCACAATTGACAGAATTAACAAGAATCCTGCTCTCCACTGTGGTTGTGTTGAGGGAATGGACACAACAGGGGAAGTTATTTGGAAATGTTAGAGCTTACTAACATTACCAACACTACACCATCAGGACTGGTGTCTAGACTCAATTTAAAGTCCATTTCTCTCCAATGCATCCAGCACTGTCCTGTTCCCCTGCTGGTATGCCTGGAGTCCTGTCACGGCAATGACTTCACTAACCTTGTATATTTTTTTTGCTGGGGTAACCCTGTGGCTATAAGCACAAGGGGATGTAGGAGCTATTCTACCATACCCCAAAGTGTCCACCAAGGATAAGATTATTCTATTGATGTAATATTTTGTTGTATCATTTGGAAGCTAAGTTCTGCTTGGGACTGTTACAAATGTTATCTTGGTGTTTGTTTTTTTAGCGTAACGCATCTGTATATTTTTTAACTAAGGAGTCATTATATGTTTGCATTCTTATCACTTTGGTATTAGACAAAAACATGTTTCTTAGAGCAGATAAATGAAGACTTCACTTAAGATTTATTGATTGGCTCCTCTAAGCTATAATATCCGGCTACCCACTCTCCTATTGATTTTGAATGTTGTTAGTAATCACAAAGCTCAAGGTCAGAGCAATTCTATTTAGTTCCATAAGCAACAGCACTTGTGCTGAACGTAGATTTTTTGTTGGTGCATTCTGCCAACAACTTAAGAATTAGCAAAGAGGTAGATCGTTCGAAAATGAAGATCACTTGAAGCAAACAGCATGTATCCCAGGTATATGAACATATGATTTAAAATGTTTTATCTAAACACCAAGGGCTTATTTAGCCAGTCAGGGAAAGCATATCCTCAGTTAAATTTTAACCTTATGCAATGGTCTCCAACACCCCAGACAGCGGATAGCAGATGAGAGGGTAACCATACCCACTGCCCTCTTTTTAAACAAAGAGTCAATATTTACGTATTATTTACCATTATAGACTAGACCCAATTTCATCTTGTTGGATCCCGGAATACTGAACACAACATAAATGTGTGTTTCATATGAGCGGGACCCATAGCCTTTAAGGGGGTGGGGAGTTGAAGCTTCATAAAACGGTTCATAAGAGATAATTGCAATGGTGCAGCAACATTGTCAGGGCAGGAGAATGGCGGCTTATAAAGGCTACATGAGTGCTCCTTTATAGCTGGCATTTGGGATGAGGCAGTTTGTATCATGTGTCACCATTCATTTTACAGGCATATAGCCATTAGGATATTGCATCCCACATAGCAATCCTAGTAGCATTGATATAGCAGTCATGATGCTATATAAAATGCAGCACATCAAGTGCTGGGAACATGTAATGCCTTTTCAATAGAAGCACAGCTTCAAGAGAAGACACCTGAGCATACTAGTCCAGTATAGTCTATTCTGGATAGCAGTGAGCACATGTGGTTCCTGCAGTGCAACAGCTTGGACTTGAAGGTGCTTTGAGTCCCTTCGAACTCTAGAGTTCTATGATTTAGGGCCCGGGTTCTTTCCCAGTCCTATCGTAAGAGATCCTAGAACCTGGAGATGCCAGGGATTGAATCGGAGCCTTGAATTACAAAGCCTGTGGATTACCACTCAACTATGCACTGGACTGAACGGTTTAAAGTTTGAACTGCATAAAACAAATGATTAATAATGACACAGCTAGTGGTCTTAAAAATTGAACATGGGTAATGCATATTAGTATTTTTTTTTTTTAAATGCAGCAGACTGAGACTATATACTAAGATATGTTCATGCTGAATTGGTTCCATTCCCACCTTTTTATGGTTGATTCCTCAAAGCTATTTAAGTTGTCGCAAGGTATGCATACCTTTCTCTTTGTCATTCCTGAAATGACTACTTATATGCCTCAACAGGTATTGTTCCAAAGCATCACTAGAGGGTGCTGACATACTATGCTAAATGCTGAATGAGAAATTGGACTCAAGTACTGGAACACACCCAACAGAAAAATGATGCTTAATGTGTATTATACAAACAATAACTATGCCAGTTGCTCTTTACTAGTTGTATGGTGAAATTTGAACCGAGGAGTCTCCTCTACTCCTGAGGGCTTCCTGTGTTATCTAGAACCCCAGTTTTGCAAGGTTCTAAATAAAGCAGGTATAGGAGACTCCAGATGCCCACCAAATCATGGACAGTGACAGGCATAGGGACGCAAGAGCAGAACTTAGCTTAGTTCCAGCTTTCTTAAGTCGAGTGTAGCCTTTACATGTGAGCAGCGTAGCCAAATATGGCTAGCACATTTCCATGGTGTTGAGAGGCATAGGAAGACAGAGGAACTTGTACATTTAATAGTTTTATAGAAGAAGAAATTTGAGTGGATGCATGTAGCTTCATAGCAACACTCTGTTTATGTTTAGTCAGAAACAAGTTCTGTACAGAAACAAATTCTGTACATTTAAATAGGGTTAGTACAGCCATTAGGAATTAATCAACCATAAAAAGGTGGGAATGGAACCAATTCAGCATGAACAGATATTAGTATATAGTCTTAAAGGTAAAGGGACCCCTGACCATTAGGTCCAGTCATGACCGACTCTAGGGTTGTGGCGCTCATCTCGCTTTACTGGCCGAGGGAGCCAGCGTACAGCTTCTGGGTCATGTGGCCAGCATGACTAAGCCGCTTCCGGCGCACGGAAATGCCATTTACCTTCCTGCCAGAGCGGTACCTATTTATCTACTTGCACTCCCCCCCCAATTGCACTTTGACATGCTTTTGAACTGCTAGGTTGGCAGGAGCAGGGACCGATCAACGGGAGCTCACCCCATTGCGGGGATTCGAACCGCCGACCTTCTGATCAGCAAGTCCTAGGCTCTGTGGTTTAACCTATAGCGCCACCCGCGTCCTGTATTAATTAAATTTCTAATTTAAAAATATTTTTTGGAGGGGGCATTTACAAGCAATGTGCAGCTAAAAAGTCAACTTCTTGTAGATGGAGGTTTCAGCAGGAACAGGATCAAAACGTCAGGGTGCAATTCCTCATTATCATATCTTCGTAGAAATAGAAATAGACTTGTACAAGCTCTCTTTGGCTTGTCCTAATATGCTACCACACATGGCATTCAACTTTTGGCATGCTACTACTTATCCACATTTAAAGAGATTTCTATTGGCTTGCTATAAGCCTGAGTTTAGCACAAGAGAGATAAAATCAAAGAAATCGATGGTTCTTTTCGGGTAATCTAGCCAACCATCAGCACAGTGCAGGATTTGCAATGTGAGATGCAACTGCAGCAGCCCTGACAAACCTCTACTTAAATGCCGCTACTTCCTGAAGCAGTTAGTTCCACAGTCAAACTGCTTGAAGTTGCTCTTCATGTTTAGCCAAAATCCATTTCCCAGCAATTTCCACCCATTTGTAGCGGAACCAGAAAAAATGCAGAAGAGGGGTGTGTGAGAGAGATGGAAAACCAAGGTTGTGATATAGATTGAGGGTGATGTCAGGACATCTGCTTGTCATATGGCAACATGGTCCAATGAGTCATATGCATGAATTCCTTCTCGTGTATGGCACGTCATTTCCTCTTTGCCTCAGTTTTCCATGTGCAGTGACACACATTTTGTAATGCATGCAAAACTGTCAAGACTGTGCATGGAAAAGGCAAAGGGGAAGAGCAGAAGATGTCTAGTTCTCAGACTTCCCCAGATCAGGCCATAGGTCTTCTGAATGAGGTGGCCCATTTGATAAATGGTTTGATAAATAAATATCTTTTAAAATTAACTCTGGGTCTTTACTTTGTTTAATTCTGTTTCCTTATTCCATTAAAAGATTTGCATTTTCCCATGCTTTCCAAAGAGAGGAACTTCATGCAAAAAGATTGAGTCTTACACAATACACAGACTTAATCACAGTTTCTTCCCTGAAGGCAGCATAAAAATATATTAAACAGATAAAATAAACAGTCCCACTGAATTCAATGAAACCCATTTGCAGGAAAGTGTGTTTAGTATTAGAGCCTTATAGGACAGCACCATATATATCTACTCAGATGCACATCTACTGGGGTATCTCAGTTGGTAGAACATGAGACTCTTAATTTCAGGGTCGTGGGGAGCCCCACGTTGGGCAAAAGATTCTTGCACTGCAGGGGGTTGAACTAGATGACCCTCATGGTCCCTTCCAACTTTACAATGATTCTAGGTCCTGTTAGGTTTAATGGGATCTGCTCCTAGGTAAGTAGATATAAAACTATAGGTTGCAGTGTGATCCTATACATATCTATTCAAAGGTAAGTCCCACTGAGTTCAAGGGGGCGTGTTCCCAGGTACATGTGCCTAGGATTGTAGCCAAAGCAAAGTCAAAGAGACTATATTTCAGGGATTCTTCTAAGATTTAAACCCTTCTTTGGGTGTAGCACAGAAGTAATGGATTCAGAATGGAATGACTTGACACTAACAATGCTGCTTAAGCTTAAGTTAACATATATGTATAATGATAAAAGGAACAAGTTGGGATTTGTAAAGGCACAGGCATCGATGTATATGAAAGAAATTAGTATGGATAAAATTAACAAACACATGTAATGGAAATGTCTGGTTATACAGATCTTGCAATGAGATCCATATGGTGAATCCTTTTTGTTTGCACGCATGGTTTCCTACTTAACTTGCTCCAAGGAGGTGCTATGGTATGTTGAAATTGATTTCATTGCTGGATTTGAGTTTTAGCATGGCGTTTCTCATACCTTTATGACATCCCTCTCCTTTTCTAAGTTTACAGTTACATTCTCTAAATCATATCTCACTGGATATTCCAGCTTGATCCTAAACATATTGTACTGCCTCAGCTCTTATCCAGCTGTGTTGCATTAGACAGAGATCTATCCTTCCCTTGTTCCGCCTCCTGTTATGGGAAGCCTTGAGCCATGATTGTTTACTGGTCTGTTATCAGTATATGACACATCGAATTGTTGCAGCTCCCTCTCCTGGTGTCCCATCATCCCAAGGGAAGAGGTTCTGCATCCCAAATAGAGACATTGCCTTTTCAAGTTGCAGACATGCTTATACTAACATAAGCCTACATGAGTAGCTATTGAACAGTGTATTTTGTAGATAATATCTGTATGTTTGACTATGGTGGCTAGTATAACCCATAAAATGTCTATGAGACTAGAGCAAACTGAGTCTATAGTCAGTGGACACAGCTGACTATAAACATGGACAGGGACTGTGAATGGGCAATTAAACTGGTGTAGTGTATGAAGGACCTAGGGTGGCTCATCTTACAAGGATACGCTTCAGTTCCGCAACCACTGATATTCATTATCATCTTATCTCAGATCCATAATGCTTGTTTCAACCCAGCTGGCTCTTTAGTAGTTATTTAAGTTATCCTCAATGATCAGCACCTGCTTCTGCCTCTCTTCTTAGCCATACATGCATACACAACAGTATTGTACTACATCAGACTATATTATTGATGGTATAAGAATGCTTACCTATGCCAAAGCGTGAGTGTGATGCCATAGATAAGGTAAGATGGCTAGGGCAATGTCTGAACTTGTGAAACGCAGCAGCAATTGTACTGATTATGAGCATTTTTTCTTGAAAGTTCAGCGCACAATTTTATTGTTTCTCTTTGCAAATCTAATCCACAATACAGTTTGGAGGCAGTTATAATTGATTTAAATGAAATATCTGTCTTCTGCGATTGATAATCAATGAGACATAAAACACTGCTCAGTTTGAAAAATGATGGGTCTGCATATTGCAGTGTTTACTTTTTTAATTAATTTCTCTGAATCAACATTGCAATGCTACTGTATTCTGCATTATCTATTGTTTCAAGATGAATGTGTGGCATGGAATTTAATACAAGCACTACCTATTCAAATTTAAATGTAGGCATTACTATTCTGTTTAATGAAAAATGAACAGATGTGTAAACGTTAAATTGAGTTGGTCTTGATTAATGGCGTTAAGAACAATTTTTTAACTAAAAATAATCAAATTCAGTTTTATACACTTTATTGGTTTCATGGCATCAGCATACATCTGCTGGGACGGGGAAGACTGACAATAGTACCACAACCTGACTTGGGAAAAAAGACGAGACCAGGAAATATTGGACAATGTAAAATCTTGTACATGTACAGCACTGAGCATGAAGAGATGAGCAATGGGGGGGTATATTTGGAATCTTTCTGAAATGACATGATGAGCATTCAGTAAACTATAAAACAGAATGTCAATGTCAGAATAATTTTGAGAAGGGAAAGCAATGTACAAGAAACCTAAGGGGCTGGACACATTCTGCAGCTTACAAGCATGATGAGGACTGAGTTTACTGTAAAATGCTGATTCTATGTTTTCAAAACGGTGCATCCAAGATTGATTTTTTAATGTGTAGAGCAATCCTATAAAAAAAACTGGTTTCCCGAAATATGAGGAACAAGAGAAGTGATTTTATCTACTGAATATGACATGCATACACAAATATTTTCTACAAAATATCACAGTAATAGGCAAGATTATGTCATTGTTGATTTTCCTACCCTTTTCTTAAAAGGGTATATACGGTGGTACCTTGGGTTATGAGCAGCCTAGTTAATGAACTTTTTGGATTAGGAACACTTCAAACCCGGAAATGAGTGTTAGGTATTTTTTTATACGAACGTACTCCGTTCGGGGGTGGGTGCACTTCCGTTTTGAGTCCCGCACTTCCATTGTCCGGCAGCAGAGAAGGGGGTCGTCATGGTGTTTCCTGCAGCCGTGAGGAAGGAAAGCTGCGCGCCCACCAGCCATATAGTGGGTGGGCTCACAACTCTCCTCCATGCAGCTGAGGGAGGAGAACAATCCCCGCAGAGGCTTGGGAGGGAAGCTGCATGCCCGCCAGCCATCTGGTTGGTGGGCGCACAACCCCCCCATGCCGCTACGGGAGGTGCGCGCTCTAGGAAGCATTTCCCGCAGCGGGAGGGGGGCGGGCCGCGGATCTGTGTGGATCCCAGTTCAGCTACTGATTGATTGACTGAGTGACTGCGGAAATGGATAAAAGCCCCCCATCCCAAAAATGACTATCATTAGTGCAGGGAAGATTTTTAATTTTTTTTTTAATCATCTACAATACTGATTTATTTATTTTATAGTATAGTACATTGATTATTGCTTTCATTTTATGGATCAATGGTCTTGTTAGATAATAAAATTCATATTAAATTGCTGATTTAGGGGCTGTTTTTAAAAGTCTGGAATGGATTAATCCATTTTGCATTACTTTCTATGGGCAAGCACGCCTTGGTTTAAGAACGCTTTGGTTGAAGAACGGACTTCCGGAACGGATTAAGTTTGTAAAGCAAGGTACCGCTGTATATGCAATATATTTAAAAACTATGCCTGATAGACAAAACTGAAAGCCAAGACAAATTAAAAATGCTACATGACAATATGTTAGGAGATCATAGACACTTTTTGTTGTACCATGATGTGGTGATGTAGCTACATTTTTTTTTTGTCAGGGAGGGTCTACAAACTTACAATAGCAATGGCTACAATACCAGCAGTAAGTGGAGAGTAGCCTATCTCTAGTATACAAGACCATACTAGCAGTAAATGGAGAGTAACCTACACATGATACGTGAGGACTATAGCAAATACTGCAACCAAAAAACCCAGTAAGTATGCCATTTTTGAAGGAGGATAAAACAATGCTTGATGAAGGGAGAATCCATTTTGACCTGATAGTTCTCTAGTGAAAAACAAGATGGGTAAAACTCATTGTTAAACTTTTTAAATGTGAGCTGAAAGGTTACATAAATTAGATACTGTACTTACCAAGCTGAACTCTTCCCTCAGTTGAATGTCAAGGTAATTTATGATTTAACCCTGTAAATGGAGAATAAGCAAAACCTATGAATGCTCTCCTCCTTTCCTTCCCACCACCATTCTGGTTTTATTTTAGTTTGTTTCTTTGTTGCTATTGTTGTTTTCATATAAACAACCCCTGCAATGCAATTAAATATAAATTTTAAAAGGTGAGCTGATAAATTTTAAAAATAAATGCGGTCATGTTGTTTTGCCTACCCTGTGCAATAACTTACCCGAGACAGGGATCTTTTTCTGTGGGTCATAGGAGCAATATCTTAGGGGCCAAGGGGGCTTTGCCCTCCCATGAAATATTTGAGGGGACCTTGCCCTCCCAAAGTTGATGGGCATTGCCATTCAAATGGTGTGCATGCATCATATATGTGATTATATGGGTGGGGCTTACCCCCTATTTTTTTCAAGTTGGCATCCCTGCTGTGCAGTGCTATTTTTCTAGAAAAAGAGGTGCCAGAACTCACCATGAAGGCCTCCATTGTTCTCTTATAATGGCCTACCTGAGAGGTGCCACCTGAGAGGTGTTCACAAAGTTCCCCAAGACTTTTGCACAAGCCCTTATAATGTCTGGTTTCTACTTTAAGAAGAAGGAAGGATTAGGAACACAAGGCCTTGCCTCAGATGCCAACAACTGCCAAACTTTCCAGCATATATTAAGCTGTGAAGGCACAATATACTTTGTTAATCTAGTGTGTTTGGGAGAAAAAACATTCAAAACACAATTTCCCTTTAATTCCAAGGGCACACAGCCAACGTAAGAAGATTTATATGCTCTCCTTGTGGTGCTCTGTCAAGCTTCATGTAGCCAACTGCTTTCTTTTGTGGTCTTTGTATAGGCAGAGAAAAAAAGTGTAACAAGCATGTTCAACGCAAGGGAATGGGAGTGACGACTGTTTTCTAGTGATACTTGTTAGAAGTGAAATATTTTTAAAGAATGCCCTAGAGATCAGTTGGAGTGCAAATTTCCTCTAGTCGTGATATCCTGCTGCAATATCCCTTGATTCCGGTAGATGTAAATTTGTTCATCATCACTCTGTAAACACTCAAGGGGCTGCGGGGCTCACACACTTCCAGATGTTGAACAATAAAACCCATGTTTTTCTTTGTTATTCCTTCTTTGTCTTCAAGCCAATAAGGGTTGCAGGTATTCCATTTAAAGTGCATATATATGGATGCGGGTGGCGCTGTGGGTTAAACCACTGTGCCGCTTGGGCTTGCCGATCGAAAGGTTGGCGGTTTGAATCCCCGCGACGGGGTGAGCTCCCATTGTTTGGTCCCAGCTCCTGCTAACCTAGCAGTTTGAAAGCATGTCAAAGTGCAAGTAGATAAATAGGTACTGGTCCAGCGGGAAGGTAAACGGCATTTCCATGCGCTGCTCTGGTTTTGCCAGAAGTGGCTTAGTCATGCTGGCCACATGACCCGGAAAAACCGTCTGCGGAAGTGGACAAACGCCAGCTCCCTTGGCCTTTAAAGTGAGATGAGCGCCGCAACCTCAGAGTCATTCACGACTGGACTTAATTGTCAGGGGTCCCTTTACCTTTACCTTTTTATATGTTTTATTATTTTCTAAAGGCAAATTTCTGGCCCTTAATGTTGCAAGGATAGGTATGAGTGAGCATAGGCAATGTCTGATTTAAAAATCCCTAAGAGAACTGATGTACCATTGCTTAGGTAAAGGTAAAGGGACCCCTGACCATTAGGTCCAGTCGCAGACAACTCGGGGGTTGCGGCGCTCATCTCACTTTATTGGCCAAGGGAGCCAGCATACAGCTTCCGGGTCATGTGGCCAGCATGACTAAGCTGCTTCTGGCGAACCAGAGCAGCACACGGAAACACTGTTTACCTTCCCGCTGGAGTGGTACCTATTTATCTACTTGCACTTTGTGCTTTCGAACTGCTAGGTTGGCAGGAGAAGGGACCGAGCAATGGGAGCTCACCCTGTCGCGGGCATTCGAACCGCCCGTCCTTCTGATCGGCAAGTCCTAGGCTCTGTGGTTTAGCCCACAGCACCACCCGCGTCCCAATTGCCACCATTGCTTACCAGTCCTTAAATGGCTACTGCCGATTTCCAGGCACACTTCAAAGTGCTGATGCTTACCCATATAATCCTAAATGACTTAGCACCTGAATACTTAAAGGACTGACTTCTATCACCTAAACTTGCCCAAACACTGTGATCACTTCTAGACAACCTGAATTGAATACTCATCCTGATTTGTTTGTACAAAGTTTGTGGGGTTGTTAGATGACAGCAGCTGTTTATTGAGCATTCATTCTGATTTGTTTGCAGGGAGGCTATACAACACCACATCAAGCAATTGTTATCCCACACTTTCCAGTGCATTTCTCTGTCACTTTCCTTATTGCAAAAAGTCTGATTTGGGGATATGGGTGTGGAGTGGATTTGTTGCACAAGAGCTCCAAATCAACCTAAATTCTCTTGAATATGATTGATTCCCAACGGAAAACAGCAGTGGCCGGAAAGCATCCTATGTCTGTCATTTAAAGCTTTCCTCTGGATGCCCCATATAGTTGAAGTGGGGATGACAGCCAGAGAAAGGGGCTTCTCAGACATAGCTCTTTATTTGTGGAATGCTGGGCTCAAGAAGGCTTGCCTGATGCCAAGTGTGATGTCATTCTGGTGCCAGGCAAAGACATGATTATTTGCCCAGGCATTCCAGCAGCTAACGTGAGCTGGTATATAATTGCTTAATCTATTCTGCTGACATTTTCCTGCAGAATTGTGAGCTGCTGCTTTCCTTTGTGTTTCATTTTAACTGTGATTTTATTTTGATGCTGATATTTTTGCTCTATGCTGCCCTATATGCTGCCCTGATACTGAAGGGCAGCTTCCCACCCTGCTACCCTTTTAAACAAACATAATAAAATAATATTTACACCATCTTTCCCAAGTATTCCCCTGCACTCATAAGAACATGGGGAAGCCAGCTGTTTAGCACCAAGGGACTGAACTGGAAAATTGGAAAGGAACTTCAGACTCCAAAGCCAACACAGGTCCTGCAGTCCCCGTCCCCGTCCCCCGATTGTTTGTGAAAAGGCACGGGACAATTGTTTGGCCTGCAGAGGTTATGTACATGGGCACAGCCAGGGAGGGCAGGGAGGGGCAGCTGCCCCCCTCCCCATCAAGTAAAACAATAGAAATACTTAACTAACTGACCAATCATGTCAGTTCTGCCCCCCCCCCCAACAAAAATCCTGGCTACACCCATGGTTATGTATTGAATGCATATCCACTGCATTTCAGGCTGCTGACCCAGAGTCCTGGCTTTCCTGTAGTTTAACAGTCCCATTTAAAACCACATTTTAAGAAACAAAATTTCCTCCTTTGTTTACTGGGTAAGAATACAGGTTTAAAAGCTTAGGAAAATGGTTATTTTTTTAAAAAAAATTGTAGTACCCTTCAGCAGCCATGGGATAACTTACAGCTCTATAGAGCACTGTGCCAGAGTCTCATAGTTATGCATAGGGATAAAGGTTTGTTTTTCCTGTGAGCCTATATGGGATTGTTGGCCCAAGCCCGAACATCTGGCAGAAGCAGCAAATGCTATAGTTCTGGATGAAAATCAAGGCCTAAGCAAGAACCCACAGAGCATACTGTAGATTCCTGGTTACTGTTGCTGGCAGCCACTGGGTCTCATTTTATTTCACTAAAACCTAAAACTATTCCAGCAATAATCCAATACCTCCTCTCTCTGCCACATATATTCACCCTGGGATTTAACACAAACTTTTTGCCCACACAGAACTGCATTTGCCTTGTCATTTTGCATGGAGCGTCAATTTTTCTTAATCCTGAGCCTGTGTAGATCATAGCTCAGGTGACATACCTAATATTAAGTTTTTGTATTAGACCAGTGAGTTTTGATTAAACTTGATTAAATGTTTGGCAGAGCACAGGGATATTAGAGGGACAATTCATGGATTTTTGACAGTGCCAAATGTATTTCTTTAGTTTTCTTAACTCTTCACTCTAAGGTTCTTCTAAAGATTAAAATAGCTTTAGGTATAGCTAGCAATAGCAAACTGAATAAAAGGTTTTCTATAATTCTACACTAACAGTGCAGCCTTTTATGCATCTGCTCAGAGGTAAACCCATGAAGTTCATTGAGACTTATTCCAGGTAAGTGTATATAGGATTGCAGCCTTAACCTGAATATTTTATAGGGAAATAAGTGTATATAGGATTGCAGCCTTAAACTGAGTATTTTATAGGGAAATGTAAGATGACTGGATAAAAAAGCAAATGTGTAAAAATTTTTTTAAAAACTTTTCACCAAAGAATGTTTGTAAAGTCAGTAATCCAATCATCACCATGATGAACATTTCATCAGGGGTGAAGGAAGGCATCATGACACCCGGGGCGGGCGTCATTACGTAGGGCGCATGTGCGGCGTCACTATGTAGGACACATGCGCCGTACGTAGCGATGCCGCCATCTGTACGGCGCTGGAGTGGCGCCGGCGGAAAACCACTATACAGCGCATGTCGCTACGTACAGCCCATGCATGCAATGCCGCACATGTGCTGTACTTAGCGGTTTGCCACCAGCGCTGGGATCCTCTGCTGGCGGCTGCAGTCGCGAACGGAGGATCCTCCACATGTGGCTGCGGCAGCGCAATGGCTGCTCGTGCTGCCGCGAGCCCCCGCAGGGTGACTTCTTGTCACCCCCACAGACATGGAACCCAGGGCGCACCTCCCCCCGCCCCCTGTAGCGACGCCACTGCATTTCATGAACATCAGTGCACTTAGTTAATCGTAACAAAAACGCATGAAGCACTGTAGTGCTTGACTAGTCCTGTATGGAATACTTCATCTTTTATTTATTTCCATTTCTATACCAAACAGTCCCTGCGACTTAGGACAAGCCATAGAAAAGAAGTAAATCATCATCATAATCAGCATCACCAGCAGAACAAAATGCCAACTTAAAAATATATCATATAAAAACTGGCTAAAATCACAACACACTTCCTTGCTCCCAGCCATTAGAGATGGTATAGTTGCAGGCACTATACTGAGACTGACACTAGCATCTTAAAAAACAAACAAACCATCACACACACCCTAAATACCAATGTTACTACAAACTGCCTTACTGTTTTGCGTTGGCAAGTATTAATGTCGTTTTTTTGTTTATTAGCAGAATTAATAGAATTTGGGGCATGCCAGCCCATGCCAGCTTCCTGTAAGATTGAGGGTTGGCAAGCTGTGGCCCTCCAGATGCTTCTGGACTTCAACTCCCATCAGCCCCAGCGAGCATGGCTTGGAGTCAGGGATGATGGTAGTTATAGTCCAACAATGTCTGGCAGGCAAGAGGTTCCCCATGTCTCTTAGATCAAAGGAGTGCCTCTTCAATTTCCTATCTGCAAATAACTGTCAGCACTAAATAAAAGGAGCATTATAAAATGGATCAAATTTTTATATTTATTTTGTTAAAAAATATTATTAACAATAGTTTAGACAAGACTCTCTCTGCATGTGCTCACTGCAACTTTCTAAGGCTGAACTAAGACCATCTATTGAAATTTAATGGGTACAGTGACTGAAATACCTTTAATTTTATTTCTGAAATAAGCAGGAGCCAGAGCTGCCATGGAAGTCAAGTTGAAAGTGAAGTCGGGTGCCATTATGCCTTTTAGCAGATGTTGGCTTCCTGTCCATCAGCCTGGCTTGCCTTATTCTCTCCTAGCTTTCATCTATCACTGATAGTCATTCCTGACATTCCCCTTCCATTACTTCAAAGATCAATAGGCACATGGTCTGCTTACTGCTACTTAATATATACAGTATTCCAAACTATTCCACCATAAATTAGATAAATAATGTTTTGCAATTATTGGGTTGCAAGTACCCCTCCACACAACTATTTTATTTTTTATTTTTAAGCAACTTTCTTGTACTGAGAAACTAATCACAGAATTTTCTAATCAAAATTCAAACTCTGATATAGCGGAAGGTGTCATATTACATATATAGCCTGTCCTATCTCATGAAGAACATTAGAGTCAAATTTGGATGAGTGCTAAGGAGGAGAATTGACTGAGAAAGCAGAGTTTCAAACTATTGAAAAGATAATCCAATTTGCAAATAAATTTGGCATTTCAAATAATTACTGGAACGCATGGTCACCAGTGCTTGATTTGTGGATCGTCTGTCACAAAAGGTAGTACTATAAGGTACAATGCATTGGTCAGAATTTTGTGCTAATATTTTTTATTTTAAAATATAATATGAAAATTCTTAGCAGATATGGCTTGATCTATAGCAGGACTTCTCAATATCTTCATATGTTGTTCAGGTTGGATCTGGCCTGCAAGCTGTCAGTTGCCACCCCACATGTATAGCATCCGCACTGTCAATTGTTTTTCAGCCAGAACTCACCAGAACTCAGTGCTGGCACCTCTCAGATGGGTGCCATTGCCATGCTAAAGGAACGAGGAAGGTGTTCATGGTGAGTTCCAGCACCTCTTTTTCTAGAAAAGTAGCACTGGGTAGAATGGAATGATCTAGTCACAATTATGCACTGTTGTCATACGGGCCACATGTTCTCCTGCAATGATTTTGCAAAGTTTTTTGCAGATAAAATCGCTCAGATTCGGGAAGAAGTAGACCCCACCGTGGGAGCAGGGCCGGGGCGGGAGAGTGCTAGAGTTCTGTCTAGTCATGTTGAGTGGGATCAATTCCAATCTGTTACCTCCGAGGATGTAGACAGGCTGCTTGGACGAGTGAAACCAACCACCTGTCTCCTGGATCCTTGCCCATCCTGGCTTATAAAAGCTAGCCGGGAAGGACTGGGCGATGGGCTTCGTGGGGTGGTGAATGCTTCCCTCCGTGAGGGAGCCTTCCCAGACCCGCTGAAAGAGGTGGTTATTAAACCGCTTCTTAAAAAACCATCTTTAGATGCGGCCACGACGGCCAACTATCGCCCAGTCTCAAATCTTCCATTCTTGGGCAAGGTGATTGACCAAGCGGTTGCCGAACAACTCCAGGCACGCCTGGAAGAAGCGGACCATTTGGATCCCTTCCAGTCGGGATTCAGGCCTCATCATGGGACTGAAACTGCCTTGGTCGCACTGGTTGATGATCTCCGGCGGGCTAGGGACAAAGGTGAGAGCTGTTTCCTAGTTCTGCTGGATCTCTCAGCGGCGTTTGATACCATCGACCATAACATCCTTCTGGACCGTCTTCAGGGGCTGGGAGCTGGAGGCACTGTCATACAGTGGTTCCGCTCCTTCCTCCTGGGCCGTGTTCAGAAAGTGGTGGTGGGGGATGAGTGTTCAGACCCCTGGGCTCTCACTTGTGGGGTGCCTCAGGGTTCTGTCCTCTCCCCCATGCTTTTCAACATTTACATGCAGCCGCTGGGAGAGATCATCAGGAGGTTTGGGCTGGGTGTTCATCAGTATGCGGATGATACCCAGCTCTACCTCTCTTTTAAATCAGAACCAGTGAGGGCGGTGAAGGTCCTGTGTGAGTGTCTGGAGGCGGTTGGAGGATGGATGGCAGCTAACAGATTGAGGTTGAATCCTGACAAGACAGAAGTACTGTTTTTGGGGGACAGGAGGCGGGCAGGTGTGGAGGATTCCCTGGTCCTGAATGGGGTAGCTGTTCCCCTGAAGGACCAGGTGCGCAGCCTGGGAGTCATTTTGGACTCACAGCTGTCCATGGAGGCACAGGTCAAATCTGTGTCCAGGGCAGCTGTTTACCAGCTCCATCTGGTACGTAGGCTGAGACCCTATCTGCCTGCAGACTGTCTCGCCAGAGTGGTGCATGCTCTGGTTATCTCCCGCTTGGACTACTGCAATGCACTCTACGTGGGGCTACCTTTGAAGGTGACTCGGAAACTACAACTAATCCAGAATGCGGCAGCTAGACTGGTGACTGGGGGTGGCCGCCAAGACCATATAACACCGGTCTTGAAAGACCTACATTGGCTCCCAGTACGTTTCCAAGCACAATTCAAAGTGTTGGTGCTGACCTTTAAAGCCCTAAACGGCCTCGGTCCAGTATACCTGAAGGAGCGTCTCCACCCCCATCATTCTGCCCGTACGCTGAGGTCCAGCGCCGAGGGCCTTCTGGCGGTTCCCTCATTGCGAGAAGCAAAACTACAGGGAACCAGGCAGAGGGCCTTCTCGGTAGTGGCGCCCGCCCTGTGGAACGCCCTTCCAGCAGATGTCAAAGCAATAAACAACTACCTGACATTCAGAAGACATCTTAAGGCAGCCCTGTTCAGGGAAGTTTTTACCGTGTGATATTTTACTGTATTTTTGGTTTCTATGGAAGCCGCCCAGAGTGGCTGGGGAGGCCCAGCCAGATGGGCGGGGTATAAATAATAAATTATTATTATTATTATTATTATTATTATTATTATTATTTTCAGTGCAAAAGGTAAGGACGTCCACTGTTCTATCAATGGGTTTTGGAAGTTTAGTTTTGGATGAATTGTACCCTATGTGTGTTTATATTCACACTCTCTTATCCTTCAACAAAAAATAAATAGTCCACTCTGCCTGGTATGAAACTGCTCTCTTAGCAAAGGCAAAAGAGTATCAGAGCACATGACTGAGAAACAGGTGCCCTTTAGCTG